>NC_085137.1:60594063-61974603 GCF_035046485.1 Aedes albopictus
GAGCCGAGGGAAACAACACCTGCAAATGAATGCTTCGGATTGAGCATTATAGAGGGTGCTAGTGAGATGCCAAACGATGTTTTTGAAGCAATTTTCTTCTAAGTAGTATGTCTGTTTGTCTGTGCTCGTACTACACTGCCCCCGAATAAAAAATACAGTAGAAAAACCGAACGTTGTATTGTAACAGTACTATTTAGAACCATATTGTTACAATAGACACCACTGTAAAAATAAAAATACAAAAACAATAAGATGTAATGTAAACACCATGCAGTGAATTGTAAATAAGATTTTTACAATATATTATTTATACAGGTTGTCGTATTTATCGTAACAATACAAAAATTATTTTTCTCCATAATATATATTTTTGCAAAACCATACATTTTATTGTAAATGAATTGTTCGCAATACTGATACGTGGGTTTTAATATACCGTACATTGTATGGTACATGTATAGTTTCAAACAATAAAATGTACCGAAAATTTATTATTTTTAATTGTAATTTTACTACTGGTTATACATTTAATCAAATGGTTTTGGAATGGTTCTCTTTTGTTATGTTGTATTGTTTTACATTACATAATCCATATGTTATATTTTTTTGTATAATTAACGACCCTAATGTTATATTATCTCGTCATGTTCCTTCTATTATTGGCATCTTAGGCTTTGTAGCCAAACTAACCTAAACTCGTCTAAGTCTGAGTAGTCTCTGATTGCATTATTAGTGGCTCCCATGTCCCGCCAGCCAGATAACTTGGTTTTGCCAGTGGGGTGACGCGGCTGTCAAACTCGGTACATCGCCGCTCCACCCAACATCATTTTTGGTACGGCGCGTTTTGGTACCCACTTTCTGGTCGGTTTACCCTAACTTGCTCCTGATTTTCGGGTGTGTGGCTCGTGTGTTGCTAGTGCTTATTTCAGAAATTACACATTCCAAACGAAATCGTTGTTTTTGATGATTGTTTCTCTTTCCTTATCACTTTGCACGATATTATATGTAGCAGCGAAGCAGTGTCGATGTTTCCAGCGCATTTTTTCCATGAATTAAGCAATCAAAACAAAAACATTGGGCGCCATGTTGAATTGAATGCTGGGTAGATGATTCTGGCACTTCGTCATCCCCCTGGGTTTTGCAAACAAAGCATTATTTGTGGCAACACTTTGAGCGGCATGATGGAACCACAGACAAACAGACATACTACTTAGAAGAAAATTGCTTCAAAAACATCGTTTGGCATCTCACTAGCACCCTCTATAATGCTCAATCCGAAGCATTCATTTGCAGGTGTTGTTTCCCTCGGCTCGATGTAACAATTTTGCAGGTGACGACTCCCCCGTGCCGTCATCCATTCATAAAACATGAATGAAGGTTCATGATTGAGTCATTTTATGTAAACATTGATCGGCGTCGCGTTCATTTCTCAGCAAAATTGAGGCACAGCAGCGCCACCATGACAGATGCGAGCACAGTCCGAACCACACTTTATTTTCAAAATGACCGTTAAATTGTGCGATGATTGTGATTTGAGTAGTGTGTCTGTTTGTCTGTGATGGAACTATGCCGAGCGCGCTAAGTGTTATTAGACCACTAATGTAGAAGAAAAAAGTGGGTGACGAGGTACATAAGTATCATTGCAGCGTGCTTAACCGTTATTGCAATATTGAGGCTCCAGTTTGACTAAAGTTTGTAATACCGTCTTACCCCGTTAGTTCGACACGTTTTAATACGACACTTTTTAATTCGTACCCCGCTTATTCGACACGTGTCGAATAAAAAAGTGTTCAAATGTCACAGCGATGTACACTGTAAATGCAGCAGCTCCTCTTGCAGCCGCTAATTCCGAAAGTTCGGAGTTGGCGCTATTGGACACCTAAACCGCCTGGAGACCAACCGGAATGAACTGAGGATGGTAACAATCGTAGAAAGAATGAGATTTTCATTCGCACCTGTGCAATATCTGTTGAAATTATGTTTCACAACAAATTCGGAAATCAAAACAAAAATAGAGTTGCCAAATTTCAATGAGCATAGTCCATTATGCCAAATGACCGTTATGCAGGGCCGGGGAGCCCGGGCCCCCACAAAGCCTTTTTTTGGTTATTACACACCAACTTTTTGTTTCATATTGCTCAAACACTGTTTTAAAACGAAAACATGTTTTTATGGCCATCGCAAAGAGGCCTCCGCATCCGCTTGGGCCCCGGGCCCCCACAATCCGATATCTCTTCATCGACTCTCTCTTCTTCATAATAAAGTGACAAGATGCAAGTTTGGTTGAAACGCAAGACTGCATCATGCTAATGCCGCTAAACTGCCCCTCTTCGCATGTCAGTCCCATGTTGTTTTTCAAGGTGCCTACGTTTTGCACTATAACTCCAATTGTTTTCGGAAAAATGTATTCAATTCATGCATACTCTTTTCGTGGAACATTGAGCTGTGATATGAGGCAAGAAAAATATCAAATTTATTTTAAATGAGCTCGTGAGAGACAAAAATATGATTCGCATTAGAAACGACATGGGACTGACATGCCAAGAGGGGCAGTAAACATGCTTTCGCAACTAATCTTTTATTTTTTTCTAAAGAAACAAATTGAGGAATAGAGAAACAAACTTACGAATTGAAAGTATTTTTAAAGCATGTTCTTCGGTAATTCTTTATAATATTCCTTGTTTTTCATCCATTCTTGGACAGACCTCCTATATAAAGGATGCAACGATAAAGTCTCGGTAAAGGGGCATTCACATCAATTAATATTTATCTCCCATACAAACCGTATCGCTTCCACTAATTGATAGATATTTGCATTTCAATTTTTCACATTTCTAGCCGCATAGTCAGACAACGGCCAGCACAGTTCAAAAATTCTAAACATCAAAGCATCGGCCTTAATGATGATGGTCATCCTTCTTCTGGAAGCGTTGACCGCAGTATCCGCAAGCATGGGCACCGGGTTTATCCTGCAACAAATTAACTATCAGATGCCATTTTCACCAAGAAATAATAGAATTAACCTACCAGATTGATGTACACCTTGGGATGTCCTAGGGCCGGCTCGGTGCCACCGTCACAGTACACCACCCGCTCGCTGCTCATGACGATGGGCGTTTCGTCGATCATTTTGATGGCCCAGTTCTGATTGACCACCTTGGCGGCGTTGACGAAGCGGGCATTCCGGTAGTCATTTTCCTCGTAAAACTATTGGGACAGGAAAGGGTTTGTTTAGTTTGAGAAAGGATCGCTCTACTTGCGTAATCACAAGCGGTGGCTCTCTTTCGGGGAAGTTGACTTACCTGACCAGTGTGAGTGATTTCGTCCTTGATGGCAGCACAGCGGGAGGCCAGCGCCTGTGTCGAGATGTTGCGCACTCCGACGGCACGGATCACTGGGGAAATAATCATCCGGCAGGCCATTTCTGCGACTTTTTCCCGAGATTGACTGTCTTTATTTTGGTTTCAGCAACTCACGAGTGAAGACTGCGGCTTTCGCGATTTTCAGATGACAGCGAGAAACGTCAGTTACGATTCAGTGGACGAGTGGTTACCAAAAGCTGACAGCTGATTCTGATGCCGAACGGCGGCTAAAGGTGTAGTGGTACACGTTCGGGTGAATCGAAACTCCGTCTCGCCAGCCTTGTGGATAAAAATTCATCGCCCGCTCGCGTTCATCCCCCTTTTGCAGTGGTGTTGGATCGGATGAAGGAAAAGTATTTATAGCGCCAGTCACACGATGCATATATTGATCAATAGTTGGCCGTTTTATGGAAACATTGAATGTATGATATTGTTCAAAAATAGATTGACATCAATCATTCAACTTTTCCCCTATCTTCCGTTTGATCAACCACACAGCAATATTTCCCCTCCATAGCGCATTTTACTTCAATTTTCTCTTCAATATTTCCCCACCTTCAAAAATTTTACATCAATCCTCTCGAAGATTGTTCAAACCATGGGTCAAATTATTCCATGGATCAATTGATTGGTTCAATATTTCCCCTCCAGATCAACCTATCATCCTTTCAATGCAGCAGCGCGTGATCGAGAGCATCATCATAGCAAAGCATTCTGCCGTGTTGCCATATATATTATTAATTTAAATAAACAGCTATTGAAATGTTTGATACAAAAATACATACAAAAAAGATACTAAATTCAGATGTAATAAATCATCGAACAAAAGAAACAATTTATGCAGAAGTATATTTTTCCCAAGATTTTTTATTTAAATGTAATGAATCCAACGATTACAATGCATTAGTAGCAATAAACAGTTCACAGCTTTTTTTTGTGTAATCTTATAACTCGGTTGGTGTGCCACCGAACTTTGCTAAAAAAATAACTGATCCACTGGCGGTCTCTAACACCAGTTAATTAATAATTCGTGTAGCGGACCTGGTGTGACGGTTAAATCACGTGACTATCACGCCGTGGACCTGGGATCGAATCCCACTTCCGACAAATTTGCAAAGTGTGAGTTCTTCCTTCGGAGGGGAAATAAAGCGTGGGTCCCGAGATGAACTAGCCTAGGGCTAAAAATCTCGTTAATACTGATAAAAAATTAATTAATAACTTGCACATTATGGTGGCTTACTTGCGTTGCCTATAAATAAGAAATACCCCTTCTGACAAATAACTCCCTTCAGTAGTAATTTTGTGTAATGTCGAAATATAAAGGTAATTCAGCAAGACGGCGCTGAAGGTGTTCCGAGTCCCATCCCATGGGCTGTCCAAAAAGTTTTCGTAATAAAAAAAACCCTAATTAATCCACCTAGCGGTGATGGTGCCTTTCTCGTGCTTTAAAATATCCTTTCAACAAAACTCGAGCGACATGTAGATGACATTGACATAAATACAAAATGAAAACTGCTTGCTAAATCTACTCAATATGGATACATTTTATATTAGCATAACATCCAATATTCAGAAAATATAAGACAACGATCCAAAACTCAAACCAAACAAGTGTCATGAAGCCGCAAAATTTTGAAACGTCATTTTAGATTTTCCGGTCATCATTTTATGACTCCGGATATCTACCCCAACTAAACTAACCGCCATCTTGAACATTGAGACACCATCTTGGATGTTCTTCTGGTATTCATTTTTGGACTCTGCACCTAAAATTACATAAAATAGTCGCCGTATTGAATTTTGGCATGTCGTTTATGATTTTCTGGTTACCAGTTTTGGACGAAGACCGGCATTCTTCCCCATTCAAACTATAGTCATATTGCAGACCTTGTGAAACAGCGCACAGTTTGGGTTTTCTGATTACAAATTTTGAATTCTGGACATATTTTCATACAAAACATGCCCATAATGCAAGAATTAAAAATCCTATAAAATAGGCACTAACTTGAATACTGGGCCTTTATCTTGGACTTTGGACCGCTATTTTGGATACTCTGGTGGACTCCAAACAAATTTCCCATACAAAATACACTTATTTTACATAGTTTTAGAGCTCAAAATTCCTTAAAACAGCCACCATCTTCTGTTTACGCGATCAAATTCTTATTATTCCATTCAACGTTGACCAATCCTGCTATAACTTTACACCTTAGGAATCTGAAATGGTACGATTTGATGAGATCGCTTAAGTTTTGTCTATATTTTGTTCTCATATATGAGAACTTAGACCTATTCGTCACTGTTGTTCATACCCAATGTTTATCAGGCCATTAAACAAAGCCACGATTTAATTTTTCACATGAACGTTGGTTCTGCTACACAACAGCTAGTCTCTAATGTGATCTAAGGCTATTTTCTTGCTAACCGTTCATTAGATTATCAAAAAATATGCGATCTGATGTGTCGTATGTATGGGTTTGGTTCATTTTTATACTTGGTAATTTCCGGTGGGATAGCCGGATCTGATTCCATGAGTCATGGACCATGACACTACCGGTTGTCCCAATTATGGTCTGAGAATATTTTATTGCTATTTATTCACCTTTACCTAATCACCGCGATTTGATATATCGCATGAATGGGTTTGCTTCACTTTTACTTCTAACCACTTTCGAAGCCACAGCTGAACCCGCAACACTACCGGGAATCTAATGTGGTCTGACCCTATTTTTCCATCAGGTTGTCGATAAGTCGTGATCAGTCTTCGTTCTACTGCTCGTGTTGTGTGTAGGTAAGAGGTAACGATAGCGCACGAATGTAACAAAGCCGACTGACACCCGACTGCGGCAACGAAATGAAGGTAGTAAAAAGTGTCGAATGTTTACAAGACTGGTTGTGATTTGATGTACCGCATCCATGGGTTTGGTTAAATTTTACATTTTACTACCCGTATCTGATTCCGAGAACTACCGGCTGAACCAAATATGGTCTAACATTATTGTCTTGTTGGGGTCTCCAGTTAGCCTAGTGGTTAAGGCTTTGGATCACCAAACGGCGGGTTCGATTCCCGTTCCGGTCGGGAAAATTTTCTCGACTCCCTGGGCATAGTGTATCATTGTACTTGCCTCACAATATACAAATTCATGCAATGGCAGGCAAAGGAAGCCCTTCAATTAATAACTGTGGAAGTGCTCGAAGAACACTAAGTTGAAGAGAGGCAGGCCAAGTCCCAGTGGGGACGTAGAGCCAAAAAGAAGAAGAAGAAGATTATTGTCTTGTTAACTGCTCATTAGCCTGGTACACGGTTTATATGGGAAAATACAAACAATGGAAAAACTTCAACTCCTGTATACTTTTTGAGTTCAACTTTGGTCCCATATCAACTGTGCAAAATTTCAGATCGATTGAAAAAACTATATTTTAGCGCCCGCCATTCTTAGTTTTTCATACGATTTACTATGGGGAAATTTTACTTCTGCAAAGAAAAATCACTAGGAGCCACCCCTAGACCCTTAAAAATAAATCGATGAATGATTTCTATAGAAAACTTCACAAGGAATCAGACATCCGAAGACCGCAAATCGATGCGACGTTCGTGGAAAAATTTATCCAGCTTCGCCCGATCGATAAAATGACGAGATTTTATTATTTATTGTTATTCCTTACATGTTAAACAGCGTTGGCATGCCATACGGTTTTCAGTCAATAACTTTTTCCAAATGCCTTGGAACGCTTTGCGGTCTTCGGAGGGATTATTCCTCGTAAAATTTCCAACAGAAATCATTCATCGATTTATTTTTAGGAGTTAAGGGGCAACCTGTGGCGATTTTTCTTTGAAAAAGTGATTTTCCTCATAGTAAATCATATGAAAACTTAAAATGGCTGGCGCTAAAATATAGTTTCTCCGATCGAGCTGAAATTTTGCACAGTTTATATGTGGCCAAAATGGAACTCAAAAAGTGTGCAGGAGTAAAATGTCCTTTGGTGTCCCACGCTACTGCTCATCGGTTAACCAAAAACGCTGCAAATTGAAGGTGTCACATGCAGGGTTTGACAATTTCGACGGGACTCTGAACCAATTCCGGACCACTACCAGTGACGTAAGGCTATTTTCTAGCTAACTGTTCATCAGGTTATCGCAAAAGCCACGATTTGATGTGTCACATGCCTGGATTTGGTTCACTTTTACATTTGGCCTCTTCCGGCCACTCAAAACCGATTCCGAAACACTTGCTGACCGTTCATTAGGTAATCTAAAAAGCCGCTATTTGATGTGACGCATGTACGGGTTTGTTTCTCTTTCAGATTTAACCACTTCGGCGGGAGCTCCGGAACGGGTTTCGGAACACTACTGGTTCAGATATGATCTGAGATGGTTTTCCTGCTCATTGTCCATCAGGTCATCAAAAATGCCGTGGTTTGATGTGTCGCATGTATGGGTTTGGTTCAATTGTATATTTGGCCACTTCCAGCGGGACGACTAGAACCGGTTCCGGAACACTACCGGTTCAGATATGGTCTGAGACTATTTTCCTGCTTACCGCTCATCAGGTTATCGAAAATGCCGTGGTTTGATGTGTCTCATGCATAGGTTTGGTTCACTTTGATATTTGCCACTTCCGGCGGGACACCCGGAACCAGTTCCGGAACACTACCGGTTCAGATATGGTCTTAGACTATTTTTCTGCTAACCGCTCATCAGGTTATCGAAAATTCCGTGGTTTGATGTGTCACATGCATAGGTTTGATGCATTTTCATATCTGGTCCCTTCCTGGGGTACCGTTCCGGAACACCTAAATGGCCATATCTCCGGAACGGCTGAACCGATCCGAACCATTTTCAATAGGAAACAATGGGACCAGATTCCGCGTCGAATGAACCGTCGGTCATTGAAATCGGATGAGGTTTACTGCCAAAAAGTGATGTGAGTTTTTTTGTACACACACATACACACACACACATACATACACACAGACATCACCTCAATTCGTCGAGCTGAGTCGATTGGTATATAAGACTTGACCCCTCCGGAGGCTCTATCAAATTTTCGTTTTTGGAGTGAACATATATAACCTTGGTGTACGAGAAAGGCAAAAATATGTCATATGTTTGAATATGTAAAAATGGTAAAGCTTAGAAGAAGAAATAATGTAAATAGAAAATTTATTAAAAACAACATAAATACAAAATGTGCAGAAATGCATTGTATACATTATCTTCTGCATTATTGGCACTGGGATCGGTATAGGACTGAAAATCAACCGCGCACCCACCGACGACGCATTGATTCAATAAAAGGCTTTGCTTTGCTAGCTGTGCACGTATGGTAAGCATGCACGGACACTTGTTTTTTTTTCTCTTCATGCATTAACTTCTCTCATAAGCTATTTTACGAGACGTTCTACCGGTGGGCCGCTCATTGTTATTGTTTACATTTGGTGTTTTTGTTTTCGCGAAAAGTAGCATAACATGTGGTGAGAGCTAATCAGATTTTTGCTGGCAGAGATGTTTCGGTTTCTAAAGCGGCATGTATGAATCCTCCGAGCTGTATGATGTCACTAGCAGATGAAAAAAAAACATCCCCACGGTCTACGGATATTAATTATAGTGGGCGGATTGACGCATTTTTGCAGATAAATGAACCCCGTTTATTGAATGGGCCCGTATCACATCACATGTTATGCTAGCGAAAATGTAAATAAATGGGCCCACCGGTTGGACTTCAAAACTGGAAAACATTCAAAAAACAGCTGATTTGAAACGTCTCATAAAATGCCTTATACTGCCGGGAGATTTTCTCTCTGCTGGAACCTCGGCTAGCTCTATCTCTCTGGAAAGGGGTAATGTCGACGATATTGGATTGATACTTGGTTTGATCCTCGTGATTTCATCAATAATCCTCGAGAAAGAAATAATTGATGGAATGGTGGAATAAAGGAAACAAGAAAGCGCTGCCAAATAAACATTTTCAAGCTCAAGTAAGTTGCGCATCGGAAATTTTCATTAGATTATTTAGGAATAATGTTTAATTTTAATATTTAACATTGGTTTATCATGTTCTATTCTTTTATTTCCTTTAACGCATATGCGGTTTTCTAGAGCCTTTAGTATAAAATGCAAGAACTATATAGGGAAACTCAGTATATTTTCGACAGATTTGTTCTCTTCGTGTTATCTTAAGTCTGATAAACCTCAAATTGGCGTCACATCTTTGCCAATGAAACTGTTTCAAGCTATTCTGACGACAAAAACCTCTTATGGCAAAGAGAGAAAAACTGCCAAAAATTCCCAAAGTCACTCTCAGGACATATAATTTAATTATCATTCAGTAATCATTAATCTAGCTATAGAGAAACCTGTTTTACTAATAACGGATAAAGCAAACATTTTCAATTGGGTTTTTAAATTAAGAAAAATGTATCGATTTTTTGATTTTATACGAAAGAGCACCTTTTTCTGAGCCACTATGATTTTTTTCAGATTTTTAGAACTTTATTTTGATACCTAAAATCAATTTTAAAGAGATTTTTTGAAATCACCTTTTGACAGCTGGGTAACTGTTTGACAGCTCCACCCAGTACAAAATGCGACGAGGGGTGATCCGACAAATCGCTCCCATACAAACTTCAAATTGATTTTTAAATAGGTTCCCGGTCACCAAAATTCATGAAAATTTAGATTTCGGCTCAGTTTCGCATGCAGATTCAGAATATGGAATTATCTCAACACCGCTGAAGAAGCCAATTATAGACGAAACAAACAAACCAATATGGCAATAACCTCTTATCAGTCTTTGTTTTCCAAACCTATACTGCTATACATTTTTACTATGACATTAGCAAAAATCAAAACTGGATCGATCCTAACTGTTAATACTGTTTAAGCTCCATTTTGTATGAAATATTTTGATTCAACGATAGAAGTTCATAACTTGTGTTAGTAATTAAAAAACATTAACCTTCTCAAGACATTAGGAAAAATAGCATGATGAATTAGTAAATAGATCCACTATTTTACAATTCATCATGCTAATCGGAGAGGTTGGGTTCAATAGATAAGAGTTTATGAATGCTTACAAAAAAAAATCAAATATGGCGTAGTAAATGACCAAAACTATCAAAAAATTATTTTTTTTAAATTATGGAATTGAATACGCAAGCGAAGTATCGAAATTTGATCTTTTCTAATGATCAAGTCTTTATTATATTTACAAAGCAAAAACGTGACACTTTATTTCTAGAAATTTGCTTTCAAAGCATTCCATAAAATTCAATTGTACTGGCCACCATGAACGCCGTGAACCACGCGCTGAACGTTGGTGAATTGCTATCTCTTCCTCGCTGATGGAATGGTCTTCGCTTAATCTGCTGACTCTTTTGCCCTGCTGGATAGATCGAATCAAACAACTCGAGGGGAAAGTTTGACGAACTTGGATGATCTTGATGGTTTGGTCAAACTGGATGATAGTGGTGGTTGGATCGGTTGGATCAATCTTTCGGAGGGGAAATATTGAGGATATGACCACCAACCTCAATCTTCGCTTTTGCAGGTTGGTCAGTATTTATATCAAGATTCAACATTATCATCCATGTTCTCCTCAATAAAAATGCGTGCAATACATTTAGCAATATTTCCATCAAATTGTGTTTCTTGATGAAGTTGAAGGAAAGATTGAACCTCTTGGTTGAATCAACTTATTGATAAGTGTAAATGGCACTTATGAAAGCGAAAAAGTTCAATATTTTGGTGCGGAGACAGTACAAAGTGGCAGCAGGAAAAATCGAATTTTCCGCCGGAAAAGTGTAACAATTGCGGGCAATTGATAGTGAAAAACCATGTTGAGTTTATACTGAAAGTGCACGCGTCGGCAGCGAATGGCTAGCGGTACGCGAAAAAGCGGAAGTGCAGTGTGAAAGTGGTGTGGTAGCAGTCTCAGTCCGAAACGCAGAAGAATAGTAGGTACCTACCTAGGCAGAAGAGAAGGAGGTGCACTGCAGGAAAAAAAAAAGTGTTTCTTTCGGATCTTGCTCGTGTCTCCCGTTTCGTTGCGGTGCTGTTTACCTGGCAGCAGCAGCAGGCTGCTGTGCTGTGCCCCCCAGCTGAGCCACCGAAGAAACCGCAAAGACAACGATCACTGCTGCGCGATCAGACGACGCCAGCAGAAGACTACAAAAAAGCGCAGCTCGCCTCGCACGAGCAGAAAGTCGGGAAAAGTAGGACAAAATCGTTTTCACTATCGGGCGACCGACCACCGATCGGATTAGATTTTGTCCAAGTGTCCACGACGTCTGGCGTTAGAATGTAAGTGTTGTCCGATATATTTTTTATATTCTTTTTTTTTTTTTTTTTTATTTTTATTTATTTATTTATTTGTTTATTAACACCAACAGGCTTGTGTATGCCCCAATGATGTGACTTAAATCTAAGGTACAAAAACATTTAACAATCTCGACAACTTTCCAGAACAAACTCAAAGAAGATGCGACCCGTTAACTACAAATATCGTACAAATTCACACAACAAGTATCATTTTCCTATTTACAACACATGACTTAAAACAGTAATAAAAAACATCAATACAAAAAAAAACGTTTTCCATCAAATCACATTATTTACAATACTGGAACTAATTACAAAATATCGGGTTTCCACGGGAATCTCACTTTTTTGAACTCTCGAAATCTAATGTTTCTAGGCCAAGTAGATGGCATCATCGCGACAGACTTCCATTTACGGTTTAAAACTATTTTGAAGGAGATATAGTCGAATGCACTGCAGTCAACCCATCGCGGAACTAATTTCCTAACATTAATGCACTCATTATCACGTGTGCCCAAGCAGCGACAAACCATGAGTTGAACATCTTCTTCCGAAACGCTTCCATCGATATTCGTTAGCAACAAGTCGAAGTTCTCGTTCTCACATATCGAATCAGGTAACCGACTCGCAGTTTCGGATGCAACTGTCACTTCACTCGATCCACATTCCATTGGTCGCGATGATTTCGGTGTTGAGTGTCGTATCCAGGCATCCTTTGAAACCTTAGGGGAGTTGGGTTGGGTCTAATGCTAATCACGTGTTGAATGAAAATGGACGAACCTTGGATTTATGTTTCGTGAGCACTCGAGATCAGGCACCTTACACTGCAGTTGCACCCTGTGCGCTGGTCAAAGACGTTCCTCATCATCCTCCCTTGATTATCAACGTGGAAAATTCGCTTGTCCATGACTTCGAAGATGCCGTTGCCTCCGTATCTTACGACTTCCGGAGGGCCGATCATCGTAGCATTGCTGAGGTGTTGACAAGTATTGACTGGGAACACGTTCTCGACCCGGGCGATGTTGAGACAGCCGCACTCACCTTTTCAAATATCCTGGCATACGTCGTAGACAGGCACGTCCCTAAAAGGATACAAAGCAAAGCTTCTCGGTCTCCCTGGCAGACTAGCGAACTACGAAAGATGAAGACGATTAAGAGAGCAGCCCTGAGACAGCTCACCAAACACCGCACGCTTGCTCTGAGAAACCACTACGTGAGGCTCAACCATGAATACCAGCGAACCAGTCGCCAATGCTTCTCAAGGTACCAGCGTGATATTCAGCTCAAATTCAAATCTCATCCGAAATCTTTCTGGAAGTATGTCAACCAACAACGTAAGGAATTCGGACTTCCCGCAACAATGCAGTTGAATGGAGTATCAGCTTCCACTCCTCGGGACATTTGTCAGTTGTTTGCCGAGAAATTTGCTAGCGTGTTCAATGAAGAGAGCTTAAACGCCGACGAAGTTTCTATCGCCGCTAGAAATGTTCCTCCAAATGGCCAAATGTTCAGTTCCATTCATGTCAACGATGGTATGATCTCCAGGGCCGCATCGCAACTCAAATCATCCAATAATCCTGGACCGGACGGCATTCCATCGGCATTCCTAAAAAAACACATCTCCTGCTTACTAGATCCACTTCAACGCCTCTACCGCATGTCACTCTCCAGCGGCGTATTCCCTTCCTGCTGGAAACTCGCTCATATGTATCCTGTACACAAAAAAGGAAGCAAACGTGACGTGGATAACTATCGTGGAATTACCTCATTGACTGCCATCTCCAAGCTGTTCGAGCTCATCATCATGGAGCCTTTGCTCTCACATTGCAAGCATGTTTTGAGCCCTGACCAACACGGGTTTACTGCTGGTCGCTCCACTTCCACGAATCTGCTTTGCCTCACTTCACACATCACTCAGAGTATGATCGAACGTGCTCAGACCGATGTTATCTACACTGACTTGTCAGCAGCCTTCGACAAGCTGAACCACGCCATTGCGATCGCAAAACTCGATAGGTACGGCATTGGCGGGAGTCTCCTAGCTTGGTTCCGCTCATATCTAACCGACCGTCAGCTGATTGTGACCATAGGTGACTGCAAATCGAACTGCTTTAACGCTACCTCCGGCATACCACAAGGAAGTCATCTTGGTCCATTAATCTTCCTGCTCTATTTCAACGACGTCAATTTCGTGATTGAAGGCCCTCGGTTGTCGTATGCCGATGACATGAAGATCTTTCTTCGGATTCACTCAACTGATGATTGCGTCTTCTTGCAACAGCAGGTCACGCGTTTTGCTAACTGGTGCTCATTGAACCGAATGATTGTAAATCCAACGAAGTGCTCTATTATTACGTTCTCACGAAAGAAGCAGCCGATTATCTTCGTATACAGCATGCTAGGCACAGCTCTCGAACGTGTGCACCATGTCAAGGACTTGGGAGTCATTTTGGATTCGACGTTGACATTTAGGCAACATATCTCGTACATTGTAGAAAAATCGTCCAAGACCCTAGGGTTCATCTTCAGAATAGCCAAAAACTTTTCTGATGTCTATTGCCTGAAATCGTTGTACTGCTCCCTCGTGCGTTCTACGTTAGAGTACTGCTCTACAGTTTGGAGTCCCGGGTACAACAATGGCGTCGAGAGGATTGAATCTGTCCAGCGACGCTTTCTCCGGTTTGCATTACGACGGCTGCCTTGGAGAGACCCGTTCCGATTACCCAGTTACGAGAGCAGATGCCAACTGATCGATCTAGATCTACTGCGTACAAGGAGGGATGCCGCCAGAGCATTGACGATCGCTGATACGTTACAGGGACGAATAGATTGCGGAGCGTTGCTGGAACAAATCGACGTAAATGTCCAGCCGCGATCACTCCGCAATAGCATCATGCTGAGACTACCACTTCGTCGAACTAACTATGGACTACATGGAGCTTTTGGGGGCTTGATGCGCGTTTTCAATAGGGTGGCGTCATTCTTCGACTTCCACTTGACACGCAACGCACTACGTCGTAGTTTTTTGTCTTTTTTTAGCAACAGAAATAACTGACGAATTCATTGTTATGTACCTTAGTTTAAGTTTCAATACCTTGACTGCGCTATTATGTTCCAACTTGTTTGTGTTTGACCTTTGAATTTGTTTTCTAATATTATTGTTATCAAAATTATTATTATTATTATTTTTAAACCATCATTGGGGCTCTAGTAAGCCTGTTGATGTAGATCAAATAAATAAATAAATAAATAAATGCTATTACAAACTTGATGCTGGGCAATGTGGTCAATATCGGAAATGATAATTCTAATATCTAGCGCATCTTGCATAGGGGGACGAAGGGTATTATCGGCAGGTTTGTTCTCTTCGTCATGGAGGGTTTTTGTGGGCCAAATTGTCTGAAATTCGGGCATATAACTCTGCTTGGTTGGGAAGGATTTGAGGCTAAATCTGAGTTCAATGGGTTTCATAAAATCCCCCATGACGAAGAGAACAAAACTGCCGAAAATACGTAAGTTCCCCTAAATAAATACTCTTGTAAATACCTATGTATCAACCCTCCACTTCACTAGCTAGCTATGTATTTGTATCAATAGTGGAACTATTGATCAACAATCGAAAACCTATTGATTTTCATTTTATTTTCGAACCGAGAAAAGTAAGATTCAATAACGGGTTCTCCAGTTAACCTATTGGTAATGCTATGGATCACCTATCGGGAGACAACGAGCTCAATTTATTTTCCAGTCGGGAAAATTTTCTGAATTCCCTGGGTGTAGTGTATCATTGTACTTGTCTGACAATATACAAATCAGGCAAAGAAAGCCTTTCAATTAATAACTGTGGAAGTGCTAAAAAAACACTAAGTTAAAGAGAGGCAGACCAAGCAACATTGGGAACGTAGAGCCATAAAGAAAATGGAAACTCTTTAACAGTCTTCAGAAAACCATTTTCCAGTATTCTATCCCTCAGAAAAGTAATTGTCTGAATTCGTTTTTTAGACAAGACATGTATCATTCTTCCCAAATAGTTTTCTGGGGAATGGTACATTCTGGTCAGGGTAATGTTTCTCTGGGAAATGGAATTCTGGGGAATAGGTTTCTAGAGAGTGGTTGTCTGGGAAATGTTACAAAATCGAAAAGTAATACTACTCATTGATGCTAGTTGAAATTTGAAAATGTTTTTAAACAATATTGTGACTCAAACACTAGATTGAAACAAGATGCCAAAATTTGAACTTATAAATTATTATGTGTTGCTTGTATTTTCGTATTTTCATTTCGATAACATAGATGGAAATGATAAGGAAAACAAGCAAATGTACAAGCGGATTCCTTTCTGAACAAAAAAAAAATCTCAAAGAAATTTGTAACTTTTGGAACTTTTTGAATTGCTTCAGAGGAACTTCCCAAGAGATGCTCAAGAAAAAAAACTCTGAATAGCTCCTAGAGAAACTCCTGAAGAAATTTTTTGAATTATCTCCTGGAATAAAAAACTTTGGAGAGCTTCTTGAAGAACTATAGGGCATTCTAGAGAAACTATTGGAAAAGGATTCTGTATGAATTGTAGTGTCTACCTAATGGTTGTGTGCATAGGATATCTACCTACATGAAATACTATTCATAACAATGCCTAAATGTCTAGGTATCATTCATCATGTCTACCAAAGGTAGTATAAATACGGGTGGTCATTGGATCACAACGGAGAGACTGCACAAGCATTGGAATTGTCAACATCTTTATTATTCTTCTTTTGAAGGATATAAAAGTGGCGACGAGGATCAAGGAACGTGTAATTTCTTTTGAGTTATTCCGAAATTATTTCCTTTTAGTTTTCAGGTTGTTGTAATAACAAATTGTTATTTTTGTGGAGAACGGAATTGTTCTTTTATGGTAGAATTGCCATTATGTTGTGAACAGAATGTTCTTTTTGGCCGATGTTGCATTGACGAAATTGTCTTTTTGTTTTGGTTATAACGAAATGTTATTTTTTGTGGTGAACGAAATTGTTCTTTTGTGGCGGAATTGTCATATGTTATGTTTTGGTGAATGGATTTGTGTTATTTGTATTCTTTTGGTAAAGTTGCCGATGTTGAGATAGCGAAATCGTCTTTTTGTTTTTGTAGTTTTGTTAGCGAACAGATATGTTCTTTGAAAGTGACGGACTCGTCAGTTTATTTGTGCTATCATTATTTTGGTGATGAATGTTATTTTTTGAAGTTTTCTAAAGGGGAAAGGACTGTAGTGTCTACCTAATGGTTGTGTGCATAGGATATCTACCTACATGAAATACTATTCATAACAATGCCTAAATGTCTAGGTATCATTCATCATGTCTACCTAAGGTAGTATAAATACGGGTGGTCATTGGATCACAGCGGAGAGACTGCACAAGCTCTGGAATTGTCAACATCTTTATTATTCTTCTTTTGAAGGATATAATATGAATTACTAGATGAGTCTGTCAAAGGCAGTCCAATTTCCTGGGAGAACTTATTAGGACATTTCTGGGCAAGCTCTGAAAATTTCCGAGGGGATCCTTGAAGAATTTTTGAGGGATTCCTATTCAAATGTGGAAATATCCGATAAATTCTCCTTTGAATACTTCGGATATTTTTTTGTAGGAATCGAAGAAATTGTACAAAATAGCTTGTAGAATTTTAACCAAACCACTACGCAAGCGAGCTGTTCCTATAAAATGCTATACAAAAGGAATCCCTTATTGATGCATTTCTAAAAGAGTTGAGCTTGATTGACTGCCCATAAATTGTGTCAAGTTTTATTTTTGAGTTACATGTCCTGTTATAACTTGTAAATATGTCCCTTAGTTTAAGTCACATTTATAGTGCTCTGGAGTAATAGAGCATTATGAGGTCTCATTAATCTCATTTTGATGGTCTACTTTCAAACCATTTCGGGCAATGATCAACTAGAAGATATGTGTTAACCTTTCCCTAACAGGGATATCAAAGTGTTGACGTGTCATATTGAAACCCGAACCAGTGTGCCACTTAGGATTAGAAATTCCTAGACAAACTTCAAACTATGAAAGCAACTAACGCTGCGAAAATAATGGTATTCTGTCAAAGAAATTACGTTGGTGGGCTTGGTGGTCTAATGGCTACCGCTTCTGATTCGTATACATAGGGTCTTGAGTTCAATCCCTGGCCCGTCCCTTCCTTCCAACTTTGATAGACCAGTGTCAATCTATCATATAACGCCTACAAGCTATGCAACCAAGTGAACTGTGCCGCTTCTGTTTCAGAGTAATCTGCACACAATCTATCATCTAAATATATCCCCTGCCAATGGACCGCATCACCGACCAAAGGAGACTCCCAGACCTCACATCCTACCCTACTAACAAATACTCCATCCGTACTGGTTGTGGGGACGCAGAGTACTCTCGGTCTCTAGTTGTAACAACCATCACATTTTAATATTCCTTTCTCTTCCCAACTGACTATAACAGGGTGTCTACTACCTGGAAAAATCTGAATAACCGGGAATCCTCAGGGAATTTCATTTAGTAGGGAAAAACCTAAAATACTCAGGGAAATTTTGCATCGACATTAAAATAAAACATTGGGTCATAAGAATAAAATGTAGCGAATTTTTTTTTCATTCCTGTTCGGGTTTGTCACTGCGACCAGTTTTCAGATCTATTGTGACATTACCCGTATCCTTAGTGTAGTGCATGTCGCATTACTCAATTGCCATTGAGGGGCAATTAAGTATCGATTTTGATACAGTTTTTTGTTTTGTTTTCTTAGAGCACCTTTAACCGTTATGTGGCCGGCAAACTTTTTGCTTTTTTCTACACCGTGTATTTTAAATGGGTGCTGGGTACCCGGGTACCCTGCCGGCCACATAAGGGTTAACGGTGCGCTTCTATACCCCGTTTGGCAGCCCTCCATCATTGCAGCAAACTTTACCGGTCGCTGCTGGATGCGCACGCAAAATAGTAGCGCTATGAGTGGGTGACCAAATATAGTAGCGGGACAGTTGCGCTGCTAAAAATTCTATGCAAATACAGACAGCCCTCCCGATACGAATCAGGGTGACTAATTTGATTGCTACCGGTGTGGAAAAGGGTGGTTAAGTCAAAATGGTAGCGCTGCGCGGGTTGCTCGAATAGTAGCCGCCGTTAATGTTGCTCTTAGAAAACAAAACAAGAGTACTGATATTGGCCATGCATCGGAAACCTAGCATCGCCCTTGTTTTACTGCTAAATTCTCCCCAGTATGAAGTTTAGGACCCGGGTTTTAACATTAGCAGCAATATCATTCCAATAATGGAACATGTGTCCCATATAGCCGAGGCGGTAAACGCACGGGTATTCAGCATGACCATGCTGAGGGTGACGGGTTCGATTCCCGGTCGGTCCAGGATCTTTTCGTAAAGGAAATTTCCTTGACTTCCTTGGGCATAGAGTATCTTCGTGCCTGCCACACGATATACGCATGCAAAATGGTCATTGGCAGAGGAAGCTCTCAGTTAATAACTGTGGAAGTGCTCATAGAACACTAAGCTGAGAAGCAGGCTTTGTCCCAATGAGGACGTTACGCCAAGAAGAAAGAGAAAGAGAGAGAATGGAACATGTGTTCAGTAATAAGGATTCTAGTATGTTCCTTGCGTACTAGCACTTTCCAGTCTTCGAAGAGTTAGTACATACATGGATCCCTAGCCCAATTTGATTTCCTTTGCATGGAGTTTAGCCTTAGATGGCGAGGTTTTTAACTATATGCAAAGTAAAGTTGGTAAACTCAGTTTTATTCAAAAACTGGAAGTCACCAAAACACCAGTAGTAAGGACTAAATACTATGATTCCTTGAATTGCCAGAACACATATTCCAAAAATTGAAAAATAGGACGACACTAGATTTTGTTTTGGTAGATCTAGCACCGCAATGCAACCCAAAAAGGCGATCTACCCACGCTACGGGCTCCGTTAAAGATCGAGCATCTTTTAAACCCCCTCAACCATATCAGCACGGGTCGCCTGACACCTTGGATTGGGGTTACCTGTTTGGTGGACTTTTACCCCCGGAACAGATGGTCCGTAGTGCTATTCTAAGCCGGCAGCTACACGGGCAATTTTATTACTTGTGGATCTACTTAGACATAGAGTCCACAGAGTTCAGTGCTTAGTGTGCATGAATAAAAAAAAAGTCAATTATGTAGTGGTAGTGTATCATCCAGAAAATCGACTACAACGTTTTTTCGAGAAACTCCGTGACGGTTTCTTTCTGGAAGCTCTTTGGAAATCCCTCTTGAAATTCCTCCCAGGGTTTTTAAGACTCCTTCCGTATTTTTTTACGCCATTTGTCTGTATTCCTTTTTGAATTCCTTCCTTCCTCCGTCATTTGTCTTGGTATTCCATTTTGCATTTTTCCAAGATTCGAACATTTCTTTCCGGGATTCTTTCTTGAGAATCTTCATACAAAATTTCTCAGGAGGTTTTTATTCAGTATTGCAGCCAGAATATCCGTGGTTTCTACCAGGATTCATCTCGAGATCTTCACAAGAGTTTCTCTCAGGATATACCGCAGAAGTGTGGTAGAAGTTCTCTCGGGATCCCTCTTGAAGGAGTTATACCGAATTTAGTTCACCACTGGACTGCGAACTGCGACTTCATAAGTGCGAAAACGTAAATAAAAGTGCGCGATTACATCAAATCAGGTTGATGTCTTCGGCGCACTATTTCTTCAATCTATGGTGAACAAGTGCTCTGAAGACACCGAGTTGATTTGATGCAATCGCGCACTTTTATTAGCGTTTTCGCACTCGTGAAAACTAGTGCGATAGTCCAGTGGTGAACTAAATGCGCTATATTCTATCAAAGCTTCTCCGAGCGTTTTAAGTTTTGTTTACCATTTTTTTTGCAGGAAGTCCTTCCGGGATTTCTTCCGAAGTTTCTCCTGTGATTTTTTAAAGAAAATTTCCGATAACTTTCCTCTAGAGTTTTTCCTTGGATTTCTACATAAGTTTCAGCTGGTATATTTCCAAAGGATCTCGTGGCATTTTTTTTGAGATTTCTCTCCGAGTTTTCTCGGGACATCCCTCAGAAGATTCCTTCCGGCAACTTCCGGTGTTGATGTTGGGATGTCTCTCAGAGTTTTTACAGAATTCATCCTGGATTTTGTCTTAATATTTTTCAGAGAGTCTTCTGTAGGTCCTGCTGGTATTTCTCATGGAGTTCGCCCCGTGTTGTTTATTCGGATATTGTTGGGAGGACCACCCTGACTGGAGTCAGCACGCAGCCGATGCCTCGCGATGGCTCATCATCTGGCAGACCGTCCAATGATAGATGTCATCCCCGTCACGGCAAGAGAGAAATGTCATCTTGTAAATTAGTTTGTATACTCGCCTCGCATTATTCGTCCACATGTCCGTGCTGTATTTTTAGTAAAGTATTTTAATTTGTTATTTGTTGTCGTAATCGCGAGTTTTTTATTACAACAGATATTTTCAAGGCTTTTCTTTGTGGTTGATTATCTAATTTCTTGCAGTGATCCACCTGAGATTATTTTCTCACGGATTTGCTCGGGATTATTCCTAGAGCTCTTCCCCCCGGAATCTCTACCAGAAACTATCCCGAGACTCTGGAAGCTCCTTTTGCGATTTCTTCAAAAATTGCTCCCGGAGGTCTTGTATTTTTTAAAAGATTTTCTCGGAATATCTCCAGGGATAACTAACGAGATTCCTTGTAAGAAATTCCTGGAGAATTTCGGAAAAAAGTCCTGGGACTAATTCCAGGAGTCTACGTAGTTTATGGACAACGCCTAATGAGTAGACACCCATAAGGACTTGGCCAGCACCGGTATTGATTCAAAATGTATGAGCTGCTTAAAATTGCACTTTGGGAATTAGTGGAGTGGCCCAGTCCCATATTCAGTTCGATCTTAGTGCAATTCGTACTAGTTCAGATCAATGACGGAGGAGCAACCATTTACATGTATAAGATTTGATTTGATCGTTTTTGCTGGATTTATACATTGAATAGTCCTTATCTTATTATATTGATTCTCATCGCAATCATATGGAACTGTTTTTAAATTTCGTTTTGAGGATTCTAGGTTGCTGTTTTTTTTTATAATGACCAAATTACGCTGTTTTCTGGTTTACTGACTATGCACCAAATAATTCAGATTTCTCTGAACCAACACGTTTCTCTATGTTGCTCGTTAACTATTATAGTCAAAAAAGCAATGCGTCAGTCACTTAACTTAATGTGAATAATAGTGAAAAATGTTGAGAAAATAACTGTAAGTGAAGAAACAAATGTCTTCGTATGAGATGTGAGATGATCGCGAAAACGCTGGCTGCAGGCATCGTGGGTGCAGTGTATGTACAGAGAATGCAGGCTGTACACATCTTCCAAATATCAGGTAAGTTTGCTGATTACAAGGCGAACCAGTTTGAGTAGCTTTCGAATTCTAGTCTAATAACTGAAAAGGGCGTTATAACAATTGCGCGAATTTTTGTTTCTCCCGTTCCTCCTACCTAGGCGTATTTCCAAATATGTATTCATGTACGAAACACGTAAAAAGATATTGATAGAATTTGAAAGACAGAACGCTACTAAATTATAAACACAACTAGTTTTTTTTTTAAGTGTTGCAACCCTTGAGCTATTTGAATACAATGTAACACAATTCCTAATAATTCTTTTTCTTAACTCCTATGTCCATCGCATAATTATCAAACTAGTTTTCACTGTATGAATAAACCAGATGTACGAGTTAAGCTGAGGTCTTGGCTGAGGTAAATAAATTGGTTTTTCAAAAAGAATTATCATATCTGTGGTGTCTATCTACCTACGGATATCTAGTAGCATATTTGGTTGTACCTACTGGTTTAGGTATGTAAATTCGGTCAACCTAATAAACTGTCGATTATATAAATACCAATGCTCGTTGAAGCAAAGAGCAGAGATTGCACTCAAAGCTCGTGTTGACTTGTTTTAATTCTTTGTTTGGAGGTTATAATAATAGCTATATACTAGCAGTTAGTACTTCATTTGTTAAATTTGTAGTATCAGCTCTACCAAAATTGTTCACGAATTTTACGTTGCCTTTTCAATCTTTTAGAATCCCGCAATGACGTCCGTTCAAAGTCAAGAGGATTTGGAGGCGCGCATAGCTCGCATCAAAAAGCGCAATGAGGAAATCGAAAAGAAACACCGGGAAGCGGAAGCCGACCGGCTGATGGCCATGAAGGAGAACGCAATGGTTGAGATCAAACCGCCGAAGGATGACGATTGGCCACGGGAACACAAGTACGACAAGATTGATTTCACCTACGATCTCGATGAGGAGGCTCTGGCAGAGCTCGAAGGTAATAATTCATTTTATTCGTAGCATTGGTGAAGGTTTGTAGAAGCTGACCAAATCTGTTTTCTTTTCAGAGAAAAAGAAAGAGAAGAACGCCTTCATTCAGAAGATTGCTAAAGACTACAAAGTATTTGCCGAAGGAGAAGGTCCTCCCCCGGATCCGGCTTACAGTTTTCTAGCGGATGTGGAAAGGGACGGCGAAAAGGCACTTCCGGCTCCCGTTCCAGGCGGTGTTGCCGGCAAGATCAACAAGAGTAACTTCGAGCGGAAAAATCCCAACAATCGAAGTGGCCGACAAGGTGGAAACGGAATGAACCCTGTCGGTGGTAATCGTGGTGGTCGCGGTGGAGGCAAACCAGGTTATAACGGTAATTTGCAGAGGTCATTGTCGACCAACGAGTACGATGGCAGACGTCCGCAGGAGCATGGTCGGCATGGTCCCGGTTCGGGTCACAAGCCAGGTGGTGAAGGTGGCAAATGGAGACGAGACTGGGAGCAGGACAGAAGTAAAGACGACGGCTGTATTCACAATGGGCAGAACAATGGCTTCAAAGGGGAACCGAATCTGACCGTGTCGGTGTCACAGGATGGCGAGTTCAAGAGCGTTAAAGGTAAGATTACGACCAACCAACATAAGATATCTGCATACTGCTTCATGGCTAACGTAGATGTAATAAGTTTTTTATGCAATTCAGTATCATAATTTACATTTTATATAACTCATTTTGGTATCATAATGACCAATTTTTCCGAACTGGCTCATTTTGCAACTGAAATGAGTTGCATAATGAAAAATAGTTGTATAATGTTCATAATGCAACTCATTTGAGTTGCATTATGAACATTATGCAACTCAAATGGGTTGCATTATTAAAAAAATCATTGCATAAAATTTTGTATGGAACTCGTTGCAAAACTCGATTTTTTCAGCACTCTTCGTATTTATCCAACTCAGCAAGCATCGTTGGATAAATGTACGACTCGTGCTGAAAAAATCAACTTTTTGCAACTAGTTACATAAATAACTATTTTGTGGAAGGCAATCAGAATAAGAATTCGTAAGCACTGTTCTAGCTTAATTAGAAATTACAAAACCCTAAACTAAAACAAATTTGAAATGTATCATACACAAATTACGTAACGATAAAATGAGAGAGACAGACTTCGGCGCTGTAAGTCAAATTCAGCGTTACTTAATTTGTGTATTATTCCAAACATAAGATTGCCGAGAGGTTGCCATTCACCACTCATGTTCCATTTACCACTCGTTTCGTATGATTTGAATATAAATCATATGAAAAGTGCGGTGAATGGTGACCTCACGGTACGACCTCATGGCAGAAAAGTAGCAGACCTAATGTATTATCTAAACACTTAATATAGTTGAGTAGAGTTACCTAATGTGATCTTATTTTTTAGTAACCTCCCCTCCAATCATAGGCAGTGGTCGGGTTGGTCCACGCCAACCGGCGAAACCACAGTTCCAGTTCCAGACGTCAGGACTGGATCATCACCATCATCCACATCACCATCCTTCTCATGGCCATCCGTCAGCGCAGCATCAAGGAGGAGGCGGAAAGCAGTCCCATCACAGGAATAACGACAGCTTCAATCGTAATTCCTCTGGTCGCAAATCGGACAAAGAGGCGAAACGTGGTCCCAAACCGGGGGCGAGTCAGCCAACCACAAGCAATAAACAGCCTCAAACGGCCGCCGGGGGAAGTGTTCAGGATCGACTGAACCGCAACAGATCGGCAAATATCGATAGGAATGACAATTCCATAAAAGTTAGCGTCAACAACGGAAACGAGGCTCCTCCCCAAGCGCAACCGAAGCCGAACGCTACCCTAAAGACTATTTCGAAAATTATCGAAAAGAATGCCGAAATAGACGAAAAGCTGGCCCGGCAGATGCACCAGGAGAATGAGAAAATGGCCAACCGCGTCAAGGAGCTGCGGATGCAGGATGGGGCCTAGTGGGGAAGTGTTTAAGCTGAACGTTTTGAGCTTTTTGAACAGAAATGACGAAATGAGAGCTGCTTGCGGTAGAGAAGCGTTAATCCAGTGATGCAGCAGCTGTTGTAGAACGCTGTGCACATTAAACCATAATCGTAGCAAACGATAAGCACGCGCACGTTCTTTAGATATGTATATGCGCAAGTGCAACCCTAAGAACCCTTCATTACTAGTTGTAATACTGACGAATTTCGCGCCAAAACTTTCGCTTTCAGGATGCAAGGAAGCATTGTGGGTCCTTCACCTATATTCCTTAACATTCTGATAGCAGGTGAAGTGAATCGACGCGAAATTCGTCTAACTGTAGGCAAGAGGGCGAATTTAGTGAGCATTAGCAAAGAGGATAACCTACGCAAGTGCATATAGTTGGCAGCTTTTGAAGTATAATCCGACTTCCTCACAATCAGAGAGAAGCATGATAACCGAGTGATCAGCCCGTGGATTTCCGATACCCTCCTAGAGACACTAGTGTATAGAGCGCAGCATCGGCAGAATTCTATCTACTTGTCTAGTTTTTATTTTTTCTCGGCGTGCAGGCCAACGCAAGAACCAGTTTTATTAGATGCTGTCCCTATTTATTATTTATATACACTTTTTTCGAATTTTAAAATCCTAACGAAACAAAGTTTTGCATTATTAATTTATTTAATTAGTAATCATCAAACTAAGTAATGTTATACCGCAAATTACGTTTTACATTTTTTTTACACCCAACACGTTGTAAACGGATCGGAAGCATTTAGAGAAGCAACATTTATTATTGTTGAGGCAAGCTCGAAATTTGTTTCTAATAACCAACCTGCTTTCATTTTACGATTATATATTTTATACATTTAGCATAACGCATTCATAAATGTTAATGAAATATATTGGAAGTAACATTTGATGATAAAAAAAACCCCGGTGCGTAGTTGCATTCCATACCGAAATTGAAGAACATGAACCTTGTAACCACCAACACCTTGATGAGAATGAATGGAGCCGGAATGAATGTACCGTCGAACGCATGGCAAAAGTGCGCATGAGGAAAACGTAAAATTCATCACGTTGTACGCGATACGTGTGAAGGATAGTGAAAGCAGTCGGACTGGGGTTGTAAATGTAAATTACTTGGCACGCATTTCGAGTGCATATACGGTTGCGTCGAGTTGGTTTTCGATCATCGGTTGATGTTAAGAACTTGCAAAGTGCAGAACGAAGGGACTATCAATTACCGTGGCCAGCATCAGGACGTGGTCAAGTAACACAGGTATGTCATACCGAGGAGAGTTTCGTGGTTGAATTACTAAGCAGGAGCCATTTACGTCAACTCGGGAACGTAATGATTTGTTGGCATTGCATAATTTCGGTGATTTGCGTACGGAACGGCACACAAAAAGTGATGAGTACGAGTTCTAAAGACGTTGAATTTCGTTTGTTTACAGTCGCACTTCGAAGGTTTTTGGAATTGGAGTTATAAGCACACATATTAAGTATTTGTGTCCAATATGCCTATCATACACTTTTTCTGTGCATAGTCAGTGTAAAAGTAAACAAAGTGTTACTTGGTAAAATTTTCCTTTTATAATGGTTGTTTGTTTTTTTTTGCTCCTATGAGCTTACCGAGAGCAACAGACTTGGGGACACTACACCACGATGGTGTAGTGCACGGTGTAAATTAATGTAGGTAGGGGTAGGCGGGGCATTATGGACACCCGGGGCAGAATGGACACCCTCAATATTTTGAAATATGCGAACTTTTTTGAACTTTTAATGAATGGAGAATATAGTCCATTTGTCTCAAACGTAGTTTCAGGAAATAAATATTCAAAATTAAAATTATACTTGATTTTACACGAAAAAGTTGCGTCCTCCGTTTTTTGTGCATAGAAATTATAATTTTCACACCATCTAAAATAAGATTTAGTGATTAATTTATTGCAGGTCAATTAAAACCTGATATTTCTAGAACACATGCAAGTAGTTTTGCTGTATCTACATGCTTAACATGTTTATATTTTCTTCTTTATTACCGTAAAACGGGGTATCTTTGCTAATGCGGGTAACTTTGATAGTGCGGCAGGCATTGTATATTTTATATTATAACTATGATTCCTTCAACCAGTAAAGAAAATGGTAAACGTAAATCAATTCTATACATATGAAAGTTTATCTTAGACGAATTTTCATTAAAATCTAGTTTATGTACAACTTTTTGGATAAAAAATAAAAATTGTTGATATTTTTGTCATTTATCAACCCCTTCAAACAATCAGCTAAACGACTTCGTTAAAACTATTTTTTCAATGAATGGACTATTATTCTCGATAGATTCATCATAGTAGATTCCAAATCTGGCCTTGAATCTCTTACCGAAGTGTGTTTTTACGAAATGGAAGCAATTTTGTAAATTGGGATATTATTCTCCATACATTGATAAACGCCTAAAAGTATGCAATCCCCTTGTAATTTCATGTAGATAAATATGTGTTGTTCAAAATTTGTTAATAAAACTTAAAAAAACTACCCAAAAAAGAAAACTAACCATGAATAGCATGTAATCATATGTTGATGTACCGTTAAGCATTTATTATTACAAAGATAATGATTTTTGATAGCTAAATTTATTGTATTTTGCACTCAATACTCCACAAACTCATTTTTATATGCAGAATTTAGTAAAAAATAATTTTTTTATATAAAAATTCTCTCTAATATATTCCACAAGCCTTCTCTCATCATGTTCATACTCCTAAGATTTCAATCTGTGATTATTTTTTGAGATTTGATGTGTTTTTAGGGCATTATCAAAGTTACTCCAAAATGAAAATCTGATTTTCGGTTATATGAAAAACTAAAAGTTATCCAAAATATTTCAGATCATCGAATCTTTTAATTGCAATTGATAACTGATACCCCAGTACTTGTTTAAAAAATATAAAACTCGGGGAAATACTGTTACATGTAAAAATATTGAAAAAATTCGCTAAAAAACTATCAAAGTTACCCCATTTTACGGTATGTCAAAAATCAAGTTTGGAAATATCTTCTGCTGCCGGGGCAAAATGGACACTCACCTTTTTGAAAGAAGCGGCAAGGGGAAAATATAACTTAAATCACAAACCAACCAAATTCTTCGATTTCAGTATATTTTCGGTTAAATGTTCACTATAGTAGACATAGGGTGAAACAAATTGGTCAAAAAACGACAGAAGTGGAAAATAGTTGTTCTAGGCACAGCTGTACATGCTGACAAAAACGAAGCTTTATCCAAAACAGCCTGAATTTAAATTAACTAAACAAAAATGAACTACTTCGGCGTATTATTCATCCATAATAGTTGTTTTCAGTGTTGGTAAAAACTCAAATTCTTAAATCTCATGGTTGAGTTGTTTCGCGCGCGATTCTTGACTCGCCAAACTCACCACCGAAAAAATCATGTATGAGTTTACTCGTGATTTCACTCATTGCTTTATTTCTTGGTGTTCTTATCATTTACATCGAAGTTTTAAGGATTATATGATAGAACAATCGGAAATCTAGCGTACAATAACATTCAATGCCGTTCAAATTGATTTGGAATCGTTTTACAGGCGAACGAGATTTCGGCGCTTGACTCGTGAGAGCGAGATTTTGCATGAAAATCTCGCGCGTGAGAAAATGATTCAGAATCGTGCGCGAGTTTGCTCACGCAGGAGCGCTTCATGAGTGTGTTTTGAGTGTGATTTTACCAACACTGGTTGTTTTGTAATGAAATGACTTTACAGAGAAAATGATTCAGAATCGTGTGCGAGTTTGCTCACGCAGGAGCGCTTCATGAGTGTGTTTTGAGTGTGATTTTACCAACACTGGTTGTTTTGTAATGAAATGACTTTACAGGTGTAGATAATGTACGAAATTCGTAAAAGTCTCATGGTGTCCATATTGCCCCATGGGGGTGTCCATTCTGCCCCGTATGCTTGAAGACGGTCATGAAGAACTAACTTTTTTCAAAACATTTTTTGAAGTGGATAAATATTTTTTCTTCGTGAGCATTCTTATGCAATAGATGCTAAATAGACTTTAAAAGGATACATGTATCAAAAAACTAAACTTTTTTGACATCTTGCCAGGTAAAGTTGGCAAAAACCTTAGGGTGTCCATATTGCCCCGCCTACCCCTATGCATTGATATTGTGTGATTTGTGATTTACTGTTTGACAGTAGGAAAGTTAGCCATATCATAGAGGTATATCGAAAATAAATGCAATATTTCAACCAAAGTCACTAGAGTGTTATTGGCCACCTTTATGAGAGATTTTGAATCAAAATAAAATATTCTAATCATCTTATCTTGATATGGAAAGGATAATGGTAATAGGAGGATATCGAAATATAGAAAACAAATAGGAATGAATGTATGTTCGCACATGCTCTACACTCCGTTTAGCCTAATTGATTTAGTTAGGTATTTCGAACTCAGAAAAGACATTTTTGTAAATTTTTGGTGGATTTTTTGCGCAATTTCTGATCGCTTTTATGCAAAATCTGTAAACATCGTGGAGATGTTCACGAATAAATTCCTGATAATCCTGAAAAACAAATTTTGCTTTTGTTGTTTTAAGTTCTAAAACAGTTCTGGAAACATCTGTTTCTGGTATTTTTGAAAAATAAATATTGGAAGAAATAATCACATATTTCCTAGCCAAATTTGTGATAAATTTCTATAAATAACCACGAAAATCTCTCAAGAAGACAACGAGCAATACAGACTGAACGAATTATTACGCTGCACAGCACACAGAAGATCGATGCATGATTTAGAAAAACCCACGAAATTTGCTGTGAAATCCTCAGATGCCCCTGATGAACTTATTTGGAAATTTTCTTAAAACAAAAACAGAAATAATAAGAAATGTTTTGGAGGCCTCCATGATGTAATGATATTAAAGAAATTTTGAAACCCACAAACCAGACCTTTTTCATTAAGTTCGTGGCAGAAAAATTGGTTGCAATTGTTAATGCACTGCACGAGGCGTTTTGAGGTGTTTTTGATTTGTTTTAATTTACTAGGTTCTGGTCCAGTACTTTAGGAATTCTGAGATAATGCTTAGAAACATTACTTAGCGGGTTTATTGAATTTGTAGACAATTAGAAACAAGTTTTGACAATGTTTCATGAGTCTCATTCTCAGATTCTCGGAAAATTCTTCGATTGTTGTGAATATTTTGTTAGCTTGTATCATAAATTACGCTTTGTTTTATAAATGCGTCGTTCATCGTTTACTAACATTTGTATCGCTCAGGCCATTTAAGGCAACGATCAAGTACAACACATCAAGTACAATACAGGCAATAATAATCAAAAACATGGGAAGTTCAATAACTACGTAACGGTTGAGATTTGACCATATGTGTAGAACATTTTTTTCACCATTTTATGGTCGTATATCACCCTTTAAAAAGTTTGCACTGAGGAACCTAACACCCTGTATAGCTGTTTGTTTATATGCAAGTTTTTCTCCCAATAATCATTTATCTGGGCAGTTTTCAATCCGATAGGAAGCGAATGAATCCATGACGAGTGAATGTATTTATTTCACCATAAATTTTTAATGGCACATGAAATTAGGTAATAGTGACCAAACATCAAGCAAGATGATCAATTATAAATGAAATGGAAGGCTCGAAAATTATGTTGAACCATTACCAAATATTACATAATAAGTGTTACATTTATTTGCACCGTGTGCGATTGATGAATAATAATTTTCCTGCTGGCAAAAACTAAGTTGTAACGATGTTGCTTAGCATAGCCGCAGACAGACGTTCTAGCTCGAACAAATTTATTCAAATTTTCTACGTAAATTTTCACTAGCGACACCTAGGCAACCGATTGCCACAGTGTAGTCGCGTGCAGTTGACAGTTTGAGAAACCACGTGCTTCCAGCCGCTTACTTACCACCCAATTCATCACCCAACGAAAAAAAAAAAACAAAACAAACACTGTCAAAATCATTCCTACATTTGCGTCACATTCACAAAGATTTCCCAATGTGTGTTAAGTTCATCCAAATGCAGTTTTATTCAAGCAAATCTATGTAAAATAAAAGTAATAATGTGTAGAATGTTTTTCAAGGGTCCTGCACTAATTTGTGCAAAAGATTCTAGACATTAAATAAAAGTCATTTACTCTGCACAAATTATGTGGAAACATTATTAGCGTGCAACACGTGCGGTCTTTTCCCGCCATCCGGCTGGAAGACGACCGTGGTGACAGTTGTTGGTCGCAACGCACATGTGAGGCAGCGATTGAATATGAACGTCGCTAACGCCATCTGTTCGCTGATTGCCACTTGGCAATTTGTGGCGGCCATGTTTTTTACACAAGCTGCTGAGTCAAACTTGAACGTCTGTCTGCGGCATAGCATAGCATAGCATGAATACTTGCACAAATCTGGATGGAGTTGCAAAGTTGAATATTTCCATTGACATTGCTGATGTCGCTACTATCTACAATGTCATAGATTCACTCAGCTCCACACACCTGGCCAAGTCCTTGCAAGCATTTATAAATCCCTTCATCAACTTAGAAAGAGCCCAGAACTGAAGCATCTTCCAATAGATGAAAGGATGTTGAAAATAGCGAATTTTCAACTTATATGCAGTTATAAAGTAAATATACTGAAGTAGAATTATTTATAACTAAATCATATTGGAAAGATCTCACCAATTGTTCTGGGGTTTTTGTGTGGTTCAATGCCGATCATCTTATTGTTTTGATTAATGTTCTTCTCTGTAAAGAACAACACAATACTCAGCAAAGAACAACACAATACTGAACACTAAATCCCGCGCAACTATTGTTTTGATTTTCACTCGAGACAATAGCGAACGCGATCGATTATGCTGCCATACTCACCCCTTACAGGAGCGATGCATGCACAGCAAAGAACAACACAATACTCAACTAAGTTGTAACGATGTTGCTGAGAACATATTCGATACTTAATTTTGTGTTATAAGAATGTATTGAAAACATCTTTAGTAACATCGAAGATGTTTTATAAGCCGCCATTTTTGTGCTTTTTCGATGATAAAAGTGTACGAAGACAAGTTTTCCATATTCAAAACAAAATTTTGATGTTTGTGTGAAACATGTATTATATAGGGTGCGTGTACCAATTATGGCACTACCTAAGGAAAGCTATTTATACAAAAATAACGATAGGACCAACGAATGTCATGAATAAGTTAAAATACAGCTTAGTTTCCATACTTTACAGGAAAAATATAGAAACGGTGCTAAAACTACTTTTAGTATTGATTAAGCAGCATCCATTTATTACGTAACGCAAAAATTGACATTTTTAGAACCCCCCCTCCCCCCCTCCGTAACGCTTTTTTATATGAAAATCCTAAAATGTTTGTATGAACCGTAACGCTCGGCCATACTCCTCCCCTCCCCCTAGAGCGTTGCGTAATTTGTGGACGGCGCCTTACAGCGTATGCCAATGATGGGAACCCTGTATCAGTTATGGTTACATTTTTTAACTTCGGTTCCTTTTCGCATTAACCATACATCATTGTAACAAATTGTGTTGTTCTTGCACCGACGCAAAAGTGTCCGAAACGTTACTTGACACTCCAAGCCTATGTGGGGTCCCATGCATTTGTAGGATTCTATTGTATTTCCGTTACACGCTTGTTCCGAAATTGTCTGAAAAAAACGGAATCTCCTTAGAATCGCTTCAGAACGTTGTCAGAATTAAATCTACTTGACTACGGAAGTTGCCTGTAACATGCTAGCGGGGATTTTCGGCTTCCAGTCTCTTTGTAATCATAAACGGATATTGGTTCAACACCTGACGTGTCGGTCACATATATTGTGCCTTTTTCAAAGGATAGATACAGTCCCTCCGTTTACTCGTGAGGTTATGTATGTTTTAAACATAGTCGCACGTCTTCACTTCAGTGGTTGAGTTCGTTGGTTGGCGCACTTTTTCAAATCTATCAGTATCGATCTGGTTTACCTCCTACGATCTACCTCTTACCGGCGGCGTCACTTTCGCGCCAGAATCGAAATCTGGCGAGTTTTACAATTTTATAAAATATGGAATTTACTAAAATTCTAATATCTTGCGTTTTGTTCAACCAATTTCAAATCTTTTTCCATAAATTAAAAGCTGTATACAATACCATTCATCTGAATGCAGGTTTTGCGTCAGATTGATGAAATTCAAGATATTGGCGAGTTTTTAGGACGATCTCCTTAAATTTTAGCAAAATTTCCAAAAATATTTGAAGAAATAATTTTTTTTTCAATAAGAAAAAAACAATCTAAAAATTCTTTCTCAACGATTATTTGACATATCATATGTAGGCGAGTTACATTAAAAAAATCAGCTCAATTGGAGCATTGATTACGGAGAATGAGGTGTGTGAAGTAAGCGACTTTGCTTAAAAATAGAACAAAAACCGATTTCAAATCATCAACCTTGAATGGAAAGTCGAAAAAATCTCCGCTCTACTGTATTTTTTTCCATCACGTTTTCGAACTCAGGGCATGATTCTACACCAAACATGATCATCAGCTTACCGAGTTAAAAAATGCTGTAAACTAGTGTTATCAGACATCATACAACATCGGTCGTTGATTATAGTCTACACTACATAAACGTGACAATAAGATAGAAATTTAAAAAAAAACGAATTAAGTTTTTCAGCAACATCAGCAGCAACACATCAGTTTTCTAGCAGTTTTGTAATAAAATAGCATTCGGGATGCTTAAAACCCAAGACATATTGTGCATTTGAAATGCTACATCACAGCTAATGGTTGTTGGATAGCACTTTGTATGCTAATTAGAGGCGACTTGGCTGTCAAACTGCTATGCAAGGGCAGCAAGCACAATAAAAGCAAATATAAAACTGACGTACTGCTTATTCAAATGCTTATTGGTTACCTGGGTATTATTATTCTGTTCTTGCTAACTTGTAATAAGGCCGTTATAAATACTTATTTCAATTTTTGTCCCTGGTTGGTCGAGGGGGGGGGGGAATAAAAATAATAAAGCATTAAAACAGAAAAATATTAAAAACTCGTCGGATTTGTTAAAGAATTTTCACAAAACCCCGATATTTTGATAAATATTTTTTTATCTGCTCCTCAAAATGCGAAATCCAGCCAAAAATTTTTGAGGGTGAGGGGGGGGGGGGGGCTACAAAAAGTCAAAATTAAATTTGTATCAGCCTAAGCTTTAAATAAGAATATCAGGTGCGCTGGTACGAAGAGATTTGTGCGCCTGAAATCTTGAGTAGATGCCAAAGTCGGCCATTGTGGTGGTCATTTTGGGATTCTAGCAATTCTGTCCTTAAGTCGCCTAATAACTACAATTGTAACTCAAAGCTAGTGTGGGAATGCATTCTGACTTCAAAAATCCTATCTATACGCAATCGAGTGTCCTATGTTGGATCCTAGGATATACGGGTCTAGAGGGAAACGAGATTGCTGATGAGCTAGCCAGAAATGATTCAAATGAAAGGTTTATTGACCCTGAGCCAGCTAAAAAGATGAATAGAAATCAAAATTTCCCCGATGAAATATTTTAAATGCCGAGTCGAGTCAAGTACAAGACACTGAAGACGACCTTACAGTTGAGGTCGAAATACGTATCTGTCAAAGGATGCAAATTCTTAGTGGAATTCAAAGGAACCGTACTTAACCCGATTTTCTTTTTATTTATTTTAAATGTTTCCGCATGTGATAATATAGCATGATTTCTGATATTCTGCTAGTTCAGACATAGCACGCGCCGTCAAGAGGTATTCATCACAATTTATTTAGTGACTCCGGGGTAGGTTTGAGAACTTACAGAAATGAAAATTTATATAACTGCAAACGGAACGTGTTTTCGATATCTTACCAAAGAAGGATATGTTATCTTTTTTCTAGAAGGGATTCCTACATGCGTATCATCTGAGGTTTTCCAGCGATTCCTTCACGGATTCCTTTAGAAATTTCTTTCGAGATACACTTACAAAATCTCATGGGATTTTCCTATGCAACCTTTTGGAACTGCGTCAGAACTACTTTTAGGTTTCCCCACGGAATACCATCTAGGATTCCTCTAAGTTTTCTTGTAACATGCCGCTTGTCCATCTTATGGAATCCGATGAAGTTTTCGAAGAAGTAGTTTCTGACTCCTAGAATTTCTCCAGAAGTTCCTTCTATCCCAGATGCCATTGCGCCTGGTATCGGAATTCTGGGTATTAACTAAGAGATCCTCTTGAAATTCCTCCAATAGTTGCTTTTGTGATTCACCAAGATGTTCCTCTAGAAGTTCATTCGAAGTAGAATTCTTCCCTCAAATACTTCTGATATTACTTCAGGTGTATCTTCTTGCAGGAGTATCTTCTGAAACGATCTTGAATTATTCCAACAACTTTTGCTAGATTTTTTCTACAACCGTCTTTGGAATTCAAAGAGAAAAATTTCTCCCACATGTCTTACTGCGTTTCCTCCACGCAAATCTTCTGTAAGCTGATTCTAGCAAACCTCTAGGAGCTCCTTCTGAAAATATCGAGGAGTTCTTTTTGGGAATCTTCCAGGAGTTCCTTCTGAGAATTTTCTCGTACAGCCTCTTGGGAATGCTCCAAGGGTTCCTTCTGGAAATCCTCCATAAATACCTTTCAATATCCTTTCTTCCAGTTTCTTCCTAAAATCCTTGAGAATTCATTTATTTAGGGCTCATATTGCCAAGGCAGTATTCAGAATGACCGTGCCAAGGGAAGAAGAAGAACAAAAAAAAGTTTTTTTAAACTCTTCCTGCATTCATAATGAAAATATACTTTCTGGAAATTATTCTGGGAATCCAGAGGTTTCTTCTGAAAATGTGGGATCCTTTCAGAAGTTGCTTCTGCGAATCTTGTAGGAGTTCTTTCTAAAGATCCTTCAGGAGTTCCCTGGCAGATTCCTCCAGGTTTTTTGTTGGGATTCCTTCGGGATTTTCTTCATATATTACTCCAGAAGTTTCTCCAGACAATCTTCCAAAAGTTCCTTCTGGAATTCCTTAAGGAGTTGCTGAACAACATTCTTGATCGAGTTCCTGAGTCCCAGGCTAAACACCTGTAGGAACCACTAGCACAGAAGCTTCTGAATGTTTTAGGAGAAATCCGTAAAATAATCTGAAGGAATCCACAGAAGGCAAGGTGGAATCCCCAGGAGGTATTTCCTGGAGAAATCCCCAGCAGAAAGTCCTGAAGAAATCCTCGATGGCAGTAATGGAATGTTAGACATATGCAATCAGTATAAAAAAACATCGGTAGGATTCTCAAAGAAAGTTTCAGCTAGAATCCCCAAGCAGAATTTCTTGAGGAATTTTTGAGAAGGACATTTTGGAGGAATTCCTAGGTGAAGTTTCTGGAGGTATCGCTACCAGGAATTCCTGAAGAAATTCAAAATGGTATTGTTGGAGTGGACAGATGGAATTAGTGGATTGAAATCCAAGATAAAATATCTGTATTCTCCATAAGAAAACTGCTGAGTAAATCACAGAAGGAACATCAGTGAAGTCGCCTGGACACAAACGGCTAGAATAGCTGTACATATTTATTCGTTGAATTTATGTAGTTTTTCCTACAAATGAATGTTTTATTTTCAATTTATTTTATATCATAAACCACACTAATTGTCAGGTGTATTTAACACAGGGTCTTACTATTAAGAATAATTTTGTTTAAGCACTTTTGAACAAAAAAATATTTGCATTTATCTTTGTAAATATGGTTTCTGTACCACTATGTATACTGTGTGATGTATCGCGACATGATACATTGAAGTCAGTGTTTATTTTTCTTCTATCTTTTTTATCAATCACCCTAATGCTTCCAAAATCACCTTTTGTTGACGGTTTTGGCTTTTTCCTCCACGCAGGCATCATTTTAAACCGATGAACGATATGAGCCCGCACAGGAATCTACCGCTGACGGCAGGTATAGTGTGTAGGTACAAAGTCTACACCGCCACTTCATTAGGTCACGACGAGAAAGATAATTGTAAATGCTAATGCACACATTTATCGGCAGCAGCAGCGGTTCCTCCAGCGGCTATTTGTAGTGAAAGAACCTGCTTGCCTGTGTCCGCTGAGCAGTAGGTAAGCACTTATCAGAGCGCACACACACTTGAAGTCACTCTCTGTGCTCAGTGTCTGCCTGGTGCGCCCAACGTGGAGTACACGTATTAGTTGATAGCACGTGCGTAGGTAATTCCCATCCCTGAATGACGCCCCACTTTCAGCTACTGGAACATTCGATTAGACGAGTTGCGTTGCTCGGAGCGATCAAAGGTTCATTGTGCATTGATCAACACCATACCTATCCTACAGCTATAGCTACGCATCGAATAGTCAACACAGTCATCGAAGTGATCGCCGTGTCTACAGTCTATCGACGCGTCGTCGCCGTCGTCGAAGTCACATGTAAATCTACGAAGCTTCGTACCGTTGTTGGTCGTTGGTTGAACGCCATCCGGAGGTACAATGTTCATCGTGTGATTGTATTATTCGCGATTGTCCACCAACCAGTCGAGTTTCAATCGTTGACCAGTTCGGTTCGTGGCTTTCGCAGTTCTTGGTGTTCTAGGCTGTTTCGGAGTTCTGATTGCTGATCGAGAAAATAGTATGTTGTTTGTTTTGCACCCCGTAATGTAGATGATAGACGCAGGGACATGCTGTCTGTGATATACGTATCCGGCTTAGAATCGTTGTCATAGATCTGAGAACCTTATGTAACAGGAGAACGTTATCGCAAACGTACGCATGCTATCTAGTCTATTATATTGTTCGTTCGACACATCGTAATTAAAGTACTAAACGGGAATTGACTAGCAGTTGTTCGGTCGCACTTATCTATCAATGTTTAGTGCCTAGGCGGGCGCTATTTATACACAGAAGGGTTATACAGTGCATAAACTAAAACACAAAGAAGAAGAGGTTACGAATGCAACCTAAATCGGATTGGCATTACGAGCGGGCACCTCTGTTTACTATTTGTTCAAATGGTTGTCGCCAAAGACGAAATCGCCGCCACAGTAGTGTGACGATGAGCAAAATCAATTCTGCCGCCACAGAAGCCCATAATGAGCAGAAGAAACATTCAAACGCAGTATAGTGACTTGCTGACTCGAGCGCGAACCGCTCGAAGAAGTGAAAGGTTCAAGGATTTTGCGCGCGCGTTGTCGTCGATGGCAGAATGATTGGCGGTGCATGCCATGCGAAGCGCATTGACGTCGTCGGTCGAACTTGATTTTGGATATGCGTGCTTAAGGCCGCACGGGACGACGTGTAATTTTTCCTATCTTCCCTCTCTTTCTAACAATTTGCCTCGCGATTTTGAAGAAGCAAATATCAATTTCCACTGCACTGATGTAGCTGAAACTTTAGTCGATTGTGCACCACAAGTGAGCAAATGAACGATCAAATTTTTAGTCAATAATATGAAGTAGAAGTTGAGATTTGCATCTTACTAACAACAGAGCAATGGCGGACGATTCAACCACCGTCCCGTCCGGCCTTAATGCAGTCAGCAGCTGGGAAACCGGCTTAGGCGGGACAGGTTGGGAACCCACGTCTTTGGCGGCGTTGACATCGGTGGAAAAGAACAATAACATTTTATCAGTTATCTTTGGATGTGCATCATGTGGATATAGATAATTTATTATCAGCCTCAGAGTTTTCGGAATATGACGTATGGATGTTAATATCTATAGGCAACACCTTAACGATGTAAATTGGAGGTTTTCTCTATTTAGCGTATAACGATGGGGTTGCAAGGCATGACTAGAGTTGCAAGCTGACACTCTCAATGATAAGAAAACTGGCGATTTTGATTGACTTACTGTGGTTAAAATCGGCTTCCACTCTGTTGAGTCATTGCCAGTTAACTTTTTTATCAGAAATGTACTGGTGAGTCTGTTACATTTAGTATAAGGACATTTGACATACACAGCAAAAAATATCTTGTGATATAAGTGATACATACATGCAATTTATTTGCCCAACATCATGATTAGAATAACACATAACGAACAATTTAGGCCAAACATTTCAATAGGTCCTATCTGCATTTGAGAGGCTCTCTTTGTTCACTTTCTCTTTCAATTATTGTAATAAGTAATTCTCACTGAGACCGGTCCACTATTTGCACCTTGTCTTCAAAAATGTTTGAAGTGGCGATTTTCTGAAAGTCCTCGCAAAAAAAGTAAGGAAAATGCATTTGGTTACTCAAATTGATGGGCCCCCCGTTAGTTAGAGCCACTACAATTTTTACAGAACACTCGGTTTTGGTCAAATGGTGGCTCATATAAACCGTTATAACTCGAAAGTTTCTCCTATTTACAATAAAAAAAAGTTGGGTCGGCCCTATTGATTTTGGCCGTCATCTTGGATTTTTATTCCAAAACATTTTTTCACCATGATGGCAACCACCGATTTTCATTTTTTTTTGCATCAATTGAAAGCTGAGACATTTATACATAGCATATCAAAAAATAAAAGATGTCTTTTTCTTCTTTCAAAAGTTATCTGCCGTTTTGTAAACCATGCCACTGGGCCGGCATAAATGCAGCGTTATTTCGTAGTGTTTACGAACACGAATTTAGAATCTGAATACACTAATGGAAAGCTGAAGGTTTAAACTTTTCAAAACATTAAAAAAGTTATGAAAACAATGCCCGCATTTTTGACAAACAGTTAAAAAAACGGAAATGAACCTCCGATGTGCCCAAATTTTGCGGCAGGTGCCTTGTATACAGTATGCAGCATGAAAAAATGCAAAAGTGTTTTTCAACTTCATGCCTCATTCTCGTCCATTTGACGTTAACAAACTTATGTTTCAACGTTCCATGATCTCTAACAGGCTAATTTTCTGTAAAGTTTAAAAAAAATCCCATTTTGGTTACTAACTTTTACAAGACGGCGCCAGAAGCTGAAGACAATCAGAATTCTCAAACCACTGAAAAGTACGCGACCTATGTAAATTTCATATGTGATGAAACAAATTAATTTTCTCTACAAAATCATTCACGGTGTGCCAAAAACCATTATTAACAAATAAAAATGTCCACCCAAATGGCACCCGACATTCGAAAGATATACTATTCTAGTATCTACTCTGAAAATTTGAAAATGTTTCATCGAGGGAAACTAAAGTTTTTGTGATTTAAAGATTTTGAGCCATTTCTATAGAATTTTCTGATATGAGTAAACCTGCGCGCACGGTGTGCCTGGAACCACTACTACTACTACTACTACTACTACTACTACTACTACTACTACTACTACTACTACTACTACTACTACTACTACTACTACTACTACTACTACTACTACTACTACTACTACTACTACTACTACTACTACTACTACTACTACTACTACTACTACTACTACTACTACTACTACTACTACTACTACTACTACTACTACTACTACTACTACTACTACTACTACTACTACTACTACTACTACTACTACTACTACTACTACTACTACTACTACTACTACTACTACTACTACTACTACTACTACTACTACTACTACTACTACTACTACTACTACTACTACTACTACTACTACTACTACTACTACTACTACTACTACTACTACTACTACTACTACTACTACTACTACTACTACTACTACTACTACTACTACTACTACTACTACTACTACTACTACTACTACTACTACTACTACTACTACTACTACTACTACTACTACTACTACTACTACTACTACTACTACTACTACTACTACTACTACTACTACTACTACTACTACTACTACTACTACTACTACTACTACTACTACTACTACTACTACTACTACTACTACTACTACTACTACTACTACTACTACTACTACTACTACTACTACTACTACTACTACTACTACTACTACTACTACTACTACTACTACTACTACTACTACTACTACTACTACTACTACTACTACTACTACTACTACTACTACTACTACTACTACTACTACTACTACTACTACTACTACTACTACTACTACTACTACTACTACTACTACTACTACTACTACTACTACTACTACTACTACTACTACTACTACTACTACTACTACTACTACTACTACTACTACTACTACTACTACTACTACTACTACTACTACTACTACTACTACTACTACTACTACTACTACTACTACTACTACTACTACTACTACTACTACTACTACTACTACTACTACTACTACTACTACTACTACTACTACTACTACTACTACTACTACTACTACTACTACTACTACTACTACTACTACTACTACTACTACTACTACTACTACTACTACTACTACTACTACTACTACTACTACTACTACTACTACTACTACTACTACTACTACTACTACTACTACTACTACTACTACTACTACTACTACTACTACTACTACTACTACTACTACTACTACTACTACTACTACTACTACTACTACTACTACTACTACTACTACTACTACTACTACTACTACTACTACTACTACTACTACTACTACTACTACTACTACTACTACTACTACTACTACTACTACTACTACTACTACTACTACTACTACTACTACTACTACTACTACTACTACTACTACTACTACTACTACTACTACTACTACTACTACTACTACTACTACTACTACTACTACTACTACTACTACTACTACTACTACTACTACTACTACTACTACTACTACTACTACTACTACTACTACTACTACTACTACTACTACTACTACTACTACTACTACTACTACTACTACTACTACTACTACTACTACTACTACTACTACTACTACTACTACTACTACTACTACTACTACTACTACTACTACTACTACTACTACTACTACTACTACTACTACTACTACTACTACTACTACTACTACTACTACTACTACTACTACTACTACTACTACTACTACTACTACTACTACTACTACTACTACTACTACTACTACTACTACTACTACTACTACTACTACTACTACTACTACTACTACTACTACTACTACTACTACTACTACTACTACTACTACTACTACTACTACTACTACTACTACTACTACTACTACTACTACTACTACTACTACTACTACTACTACTACTACTACTACTACTACTACTACTACTACTACTACTACTACTACTACTACTACTACTACTACTACTACTACTACTACTACTACTACTACTACTACTACTACTACTACTACTACTACTACTACTACTACTACTACTACTACTACTACTACTACTACTACTACTACTACTACTACTACTACTACTACTACTACTACTACTACTACTACTACTACTACTACTACTACTACTACTACTACTACTACTACTACTACTACTACTACTACTACTACTACTACTACTACTACTACTACTACTACTACTACTACTACTACTACTACTACTACTACTACTACTACTACTACTACTACTACTACTACTACTACTACTACTACTACTACTACTACTACTACTACTACTACTACTACTACTACTACTACTACTACTACTACTACTACTACTACTACTACTACTACTACTACTACTACTACTACTACTACTACTACTACTACTACTACTACTACTACTACTACTACTACTACTACTACTACTACTACTACTACTACTACTACTACTACTACTACTACTACTACTACTACTACTACTACTACTACTACTACTACTACTACTACTACTACTACTACTACTACTACTACTACTACTACTACTACTACTACTACTACTACTACTACTACTACTACTACTACTACTACTACTACTACTACTACTACTACTACTACTACTACTACTACTACTACTACTACTACTACTACTACTACTACTACTACTACTACTACTACTACTACTACTACTACTACTACTACTACTACTACTACTACTACTACTACTACTACTACTACTACTACTACTACTACTACTACTACTACTACTACTACTACTACTACTACTACTACTACTACTACTACTACTACTACTACTACTACTACTACTACTACTACTACTACTACTACTACTACTACTACTACTACTACTACTACTACTACTACTACTACTACTACTACTACTACTACTACTACTACTACTACTACTACTACTACTACTACTACTACTACTACTACTACTACTACTACTACTACTACTACTACTACTACTACTACTACTACTACTACTACTACTACTACTACTACTACTACTACTACTACTACTACTACTACTACTACTACTACTACTACTACTACTACTACTACTACTACTACTACTACTACTACTACTACTACTACTACTACTACTACTACTACTACTACTACTACTACTACTACTACTACTACTACTACTACTACTACTACTACTACTACTACTACTACTACTACTACTACTACTACTACTACTACTACTACTACTACTACTACTACTACTACTACTACTACTACTACTACTACTACTACTACTACTACTACTACTACTACTACTACTACTACTACTACTACTACTACTACTACTACTACTACTACTACTACTACTACTACTACTACTACTACTACTACTACTACTACTACTACTACTACTACTACTACTACTACTACTACTACTACTACTACTACTACTACTACTACTACTACTACTACTACTACTACTACTACTACTACTACTACTACTACTACTACTACTACTACTACTACTACTACTACTACTACTACTACTACTACTACTACTACTACTACTACTACTACTACTACTACTACTACTACTACTACTACTACTACTACTACTACTACTACTACTACATATCCTCAGAAAATTTGAAAATGTTTTATCGAGAGAAACAAAATTTTTACTGTTTGAAGATTTTCCTCTATTTTCATAGAATAAGCTCATATATGTATGGCAATATTATCATAGGATGTTTCATTGGCTCTTCAAATCATAAACAAATATTAATAAGTTTCACAAACACCATTCCGAAGATACAACATTCAAACAACTTCTCTGAAAATTTGACAACATTTTATTGAAACGATCGCAAATTACAGTGGTTTGAAAATATAAGATAGATAAAGTATATTGAAAATGTAGTAACTTCATAGAATATTATTTCAATTACTCATGTTAATCATTCCTCGCAATGATCTCCAATGAAATTGAAATCAAAGCTTTACCTTGTTGTTACTGATGATCATTCAAATTAAATAGTTCTAAATTCACGGAAAACACGTTAGTAACATGACGTATAAAAGCTGGCTAGTAAAACGAATAGCATTTAGGCTTACTTCAAAAGCTTCGATATCTTAAACATTATACCAACGGTTTACAAAGCTTCCTAGGAATACCAAAACCTTGGGCTGTCAATTCACTTTAACTCTCGTTTCACCATGAAACGTTTTCAAATTCACCGATAGGATACCAACATACAACATATGCTTAAAAACAAAAAAAAAAAACGGTGAAAAACTCTTAGAAAGTTCATGTAATCAACGCTCACGGCGTGCCACATTTTTATTTGTATTCGAGTAACAGGTAGAACTATGGAATATTAATTAGATTCTCAATCCACGGTAATTGACATTCCTCTCAATGAAATGTTGTCAAATTTTCAGAGAAGTTGCTTGAATATTGTACTGTTGGAATTTATGAAACTCATTACACCGTTCAACACCAGTTAGCGTTATGGGATGAGAAAAAATAATAATAGGGGTTTGGGACCCTAGAAACCCTAATGCGTATGTTAATTGAACATCCTAAGTCCTCAATTCAAAGTTTGGTCTTGAGCTGTGAAGTACCGTTCCAATATTCTTTCACTATGACACTTCCAGGGATGCAAAATCCTGTTTTTTTTCATCTCATAATACGAACTTTTTTTAATTTTGTTGAGCAGTGTTATTATCTGTTTATTATATGAAGAGCACCGTTTGACAATAATCCCATATATAATCTAATTCTATGAAAATGGAGGAAAATCTTCAAACAGTAAAAACTTTGGTTTCCCTTGATAAAACATTTTCAAACTTTCGGAGGAGACACTAAAATAGTAGATCTTTCGAATTCCGGGTGTTAGTTTGGACACACCGTGCGTGCATATTTACTCATATCAGAAAAGCCTATAAAAAAGGCTCAAAATCTTCAAGTAACAAAAACTATAGTTTCCCTCGATGAAACATTTTCAAATTTTCAGAGGAGATACTAGAATAGTATATCTTTCGAATGCCTGGTACCATTTGGGTGGACATTTTTATTTGTTAATAACGGTTTTTGGCATACCGTGCATTAAATATATGTACTTATTTCATCTAGTATGTGAAACTACATGGCTCTGGATTAGTATGGCCTGTTTTTTCATCGAGTTAAAGCTATTTTTTTTTCTTTTTTAGCCATTTTGTCTTATGACCATTGGGCGCGCAGTTTATTGATACCCTCTTTTAAGGCTTGCATTATTACATGTTAAAAATCGAATATGTTCATTTTTTTTTGTAGTGGTAGAATATAGACGTTGACTGATACACTGTCTTGAAAAAAATAGTCATATATATCTCATATTCAACGTGTGATAGCGCCTTGAACTTTTCGCTGTTTAACATGTAAGGAATAACAATACATAATAAAATCTCGTCATTTTATCGCTCGCGTAAGGCTTAATAACTTTTTCCACGAATTTCGCATCGTTTTGCGGTCTTCGGAAGTCTGATTCCTCGTGAAGTTATCTACAGAAATCATTCAACGACTTATTTTTAGGGATCTATGGGTACCCTCAAGCGATTTTTCTTTGAAGAAGTAAATTTTCCCCATAGTAAATCGAATGAAAAACTAAGAATGGCGGGCGCTAAAATATAGTTTCTTTGATCGATCTGAAATTTTGCACAGTTGATATGGAACCAAAATGGAACTTAAAAAGTATACAGGAGTTGGAGTTTTTCCATTTTTTATATTTTCCCATATAAACCGTGTACCAGGCTAATATGTATGTTATTTTTTAGCATAAATTATGTCGGTACGACAAAAAAGAGATAGAAAAATCTGTTTTATTGCGTCGGAGTGATTTTTTTAACGAAACGAAATTACCACATTACCGATGTGTACCATGGAAATCCATGGTTTTGTAGAATAGACAGTGATTTCTACTTTTCAAAATACATACCTAGGGTATGTGTTCCAACTCGAGCAAGACCTTTAGAGCTGTATCCGTTGACTGGAAGGCCACTCTTGCAATGCCTTCTGTGGACCTGTTGGTTAAAGCATGTGACTATCACACCGAGGACCTGAGATCGAATCTCAAAACTCAAAATGTGAGTTCTTTTTTCTGAAGTAAAGCCGTGAGTTCAGAGATAAACTAGCCCTGGGCTGAAGATTTCGTTAATTAAGGAAGACACAAAAAATGCCTTCCGCCAGCCTTTGGGCTCTTGCTTTTATATTATGCTTATGCAGTCAGACAGGCAGTGTATGAGACAGACTTGTGAGTATTTGTACCAGGGTACAATCATTAATTTTTTTTGTACATAATTATTAATATCTCGCGTTTAGTATCATATGGGCGTATCTACAATGATTGATTTCTCTTCATCGTTTTTCTCTTTTGGTTGTTCTGGAAAATTCGACTGATAACAAATAATGTTTTGTCGGTTAAGTTATTAATAAAAAGTGTAAATCGATGAAAAGAAATCGATCATTTGTCGAAAGCCTGTATGATACTAAACGCGAGATGTATAATATATATTTTATATTGTACCTACACATAAACAAAACATACATAATTACATACATCATAAAAAAAGTTCCAATAATGACCTGTATGAAATTCTTTCCATGATTGTAATGCCCAGATTTTTTTTAGATTCTAGCGTGAAGGTGCATAAAACTTCTTATCCCTCAAATGCCCAAATTTTTGATTTTGATCTAAATATCATTTTTCGTCATCTAAAATCGATTTAAACATGTTTTGGAAGATGATTCTTTTTAATTCTCGATTTCGTGAATTTCAGTTTTTGATTTTTCTAATTTTTGTTTTTGAACATCCCCAAACTTTTATATTTTTCTTGGAAGCCTATTTGGGGTACGGATTTTTTGAGATGAAAACATTTTGAGATTTTATGATTATTGTTGAAATACTTTTATTTTATTTATTTTTTCATATAAAATTTTATTTTCGGTGTAATTTTAAGGAAACTAATTTTAGAGTGTATTCGATTCCTTTAAACTATTAAACAAGGATATAATGATTTGGGAAAAATTTAAAATATGTTAATTGTAGCGATTCAATACAAAATAAACAATAACTTCTAAAAGGTGACTAAAACATTAATTTTTCAATGATTTTCAAAAAAATGTAAATACGCTTTAAAATACACCAAAAACCATTTTGAGATATACAAAACAGTCCTAAATATCAGCCAAAAATATAAAAAATTTGATTTTCCACGAAGCAAAAATTACAAAAATGCTCAAAATATACCCCGTCTAAAGGCGGGGTTGGGTATTAGAGGGTTATTTGCCTCGAACGATCAGAGTGCACTCAACATCGCAGTGTCCAGTATTAACTAGTACCCGATCTGTTTCTATATCTGTGAGTCAAGCTGCAATAAAACCATAAGAATAATTTGCGCTCGGAAGTCTTGACACGTGGAATATCCGCAATACCAAGAACACAGACAAACATACGTAGCACAAGGCAGTGTTTCGTGAAACATAGTAGTGTAAACTGGACGATGGATTTTTACGATTTTTTTTAAGTGTTACGTTAGTTTGTCTGTGCAAAGAAGTGTGCCATAAGTACGGTTTTGCACCATTTGGGCAGGTGTACCTATTTCGGGCACTTTCCGCTAAGTCAATTTCAAACCAATTGATTTGAGTTTTTGTATAGGGTTAGATACTGTACGTATCTCGTGCCAAAAATTAAGTTATTAGGTATAAAATTGACTAAAATAGGTGCACCTGCCCTAATCGTACAATACCCTATTATTACTATGTTCCCATCAGGGACCACTTCTGCCAGCAAGGGTTAATTCCGCAAGCTGCTGCTTGATAAGGATGCACATGTGCATGATTTGTATTGTTGTTTTGCTGTTGAATGCGAAATGTAAAGTGTGACTTTTGATTCACAGTTTACAGTTAAGCTTGGATGGCAACCTCGCGTCGTCAGTAGCCTTTATATTGGATCTGAATGAATAGACTCGTGAAGCTTGAAACAGACGTAAAAAGCGGCGCTATTGAATGAATGCATTACTCTTCGATTCGATGTGTGACGTGATTTGGTTTGAAATTAAAAAACAAATCGACCAAATCAACCTTCAATTTATTCTTATTTTTTATTGTACTACATTAATGTTTCGATTTTACAGTCGCATACATTGTTTAGGAACAATTTGCACAGCTGTTTTATCCCCTAAATGGGATCGAAAAAGGGTTGATGTGATCAAATTTAAGTTTTTCCATACAAAGTTGACCCACTCTAATATGTATGTACTACAGCTTGTAGTTGTTTGATCTGATTAGGTCGAATGTCTATCATTGTTGATTATTAATCGCTTCTTACAATGTGCAAGTCATGATGAGTGTTGCAGATATCTAACAGCGCGAGTGGGTGTGTATTTCATTCACCGAACAAGTTTTTGACAAATTTGGCGAAACTGTGTTACTGATCTCGAGAACAAGAGCTGAAAGCATGGTGATTCAAACGCCAACACATGATTGGCAATGAGACTTGTTTGTCTAGCTTTTGCTATGATCGATCGGTTGCATTCAATGTAAACTAAAATCTATTATTGGCGCTTCGGTCAGACAAGTTCGACGTTGGCATTTGACATTGACCCACAGAAAATTGGTCGACAATTAGTTGAAATTTCACGAAAGCTTTTGTCTTTTAAAAGGAAAAGGAGATACTGACCAGTTTACTGAAATGTCCCTACTGATGTTCAAAACCAGCTGATAATGAAAGCGAACTAGACGTCGTTTTTGAGATTTTGATGTCCGAATTCAAACGTGGACGGACAGGGTTTCACGATTGTAGATGATTAACGAATTCTATGCTCAGTTCCCATTGGCAGATAGTACCTGACGTGATAGTAGGTCAAATTCCAAACCCTATAAAGAGTTGTTTTGACATAGAATTTTTAATCTATTCAATCAAGGGCCACCAAAGCAAGTAGGTTTGATTGCCGCAAATTGAATTTGTATGACATGAATCGTTTCTATCTCGTGCGAAGACCGGTAACAAGCTGTTGGCGGTATGTGACATTTAACAGAGTCTTTATAATGCCATATAGCGACGATCCAGGAAAGCAACCTGCTTTTTATTGTTGTGGCAGAGGCAGATATGATAAGCGAACAGTATACATCATATGGACCGTACAGAAAATGATACCAAGTGCAACGAAGAAAACCGTCAATAAAGCGGATATTGTTAAGTCACTGTCTGCTTGTTGAAGAGATAATGAACTGGAAATTTTTGTACGGACAGGTGTAATTAGCATGGCAAGTACAAGCGCCAAGTTACCTTTGCACTTTGGATCCGTGAGTAACGCTTGGGGAAGTCAATAATGGAGGGCCTGTCGAATTGTACCAATTCAGCTTTATCAGTGCTAGTGCGGTTTCTTGCATTAGCAAAAAAATGATTTATTACTTCGATGTGGGCAAATCTATTGATCCTTGAACCATTGCAAACACTTTTGCTGCTATCTTTGGAGATTCCCGATAATTGGTGCTAATAATATATCAAAGGCGGGGCGCCTTCAGCTCAGTCACTAAATGCGCAGCTGAAAGCGGTTCAGCTAGAATCCCAAACCGGTCATGATCTTTTCAGGTTAGCATTTTTCTCGACATCACCTAACTCGTGTATGCATAACTATGAACGCAAACATTGTATGATTGGGAAGAACAACTCTTAGAAAAACATACAAAGTACTTATAAAAGCTGAGCTTTTTCCAAATTATGCAGCTTTCAATTCTACATAATTCACTGTTTCATTTTTTTCCAGATGTCTCTAGTGGACACGTTAAAGGAACTGTACAAGTTCAGTGTAATAGACTATGGCGTGTTCGCGTCGATGCTGATCCTTTCGGCGGCCTGTGGGATCTATTTTGGCTTCTTCAAGCGCACCGTGAATCAAACGCCGGACACCAGCGATGACGAGTGTGGTCCCAGTCACGGGAGCACCAGTAATGGAAATGCCAAACGAATCACCAGTTTCGGGTCGTCTTCGATGGACGAGTACCTGCTGGGATCGAGGAAGTTGAAGGCTTTTCCCGTGGCAATGAGTCTGGTGGCGGGCTACATCTCCGGGGTGACAATCTTGGGAACACCTGCGGAAATTTACAACTTCGGTACGCAGTATTGGTTGATAGTTGTGCCAATATTGCTGATGGGCGTGGCGGTGTGCACCATCTATCTTCCGGTGTTTTGTTCCTTAAAGCTGAATTCATCATATGAGGTTCGTCTGTAGTTGAGATGTAATTTTCACAACAGTTCTAACATTCAATCGATTCCAGTACCTCGAGCTGCGGTTCAACTCATCGGTGCGGTCAATAGCTTCTGTGATGTTTGTGCTGGACGAGGTAATTCCCATCAAGGTTTATTAATTTATTCGTCGCCGTAATACGAGTTTGCTTTTGTTGCAGTTATTTTTCCTGCCTATGATAATCTACGTCCCGGCGTTGGCGTTCAATCAAGGTAAGTAATTGGCGTTCGTTATAATCCGCTACAATCGGGTAAAGGTATATCTAGTTGAGCAGAGTAAATGTGTTCCACAAAGTTCAAAGTCGAGCGATTTAGAATTTACATGTAATGTTTATTTATAACGACTCTTACAGCTTGAGTGTTGAAAACAAATGTTAAGAATATTTTAATTGCCGTTCGCTTTGTCAATGCATCTGCTCTGGTTTTAGCAATACCTACCGCGATTTAAGTACTTGACGTGCATGTAATGATCAATTATTTTATTTGTTTTTTAGTTACTGGATTCAATCTCTACATCATTGGAGCCATAGTGTGTGTAGTGTGCATATTTTACACTTTGCTGGTAAGTTATATTTTGTAGGTTATGATAACATTTAGTTTAGATGCACAGTTGTAGAAGTGTTTGCGTATAACTTTAGTGATGTGCAGCATCAAAGTAATGCAAGTTCACATGGAAAAAGTTAGCAGTTCCAAACATTGTGGCGAATGATCAAAGTCGATTTGCCCAGAAATGTTAGCTTATGATTCGGATTCAGTTGGACACTGAAATCAATAGGAAGCTATCGGTGAAGTACTAGATTGAAATAGTGAGCTGGATTATTGTGAGATGTTAAATTTTCCGTTTCTATGATGAAATGGTGCAAACAGCGTTGGTATTACGATTTCTTGCCTGAATTGATGCCGTTTGAGCAAAACTTTGGGTCACTGTACTGTTGTTATCTCCGTTTCTCGCCTCTTCATCAACACAGTAACTAAAATTCTCGCTCAAACAGCATCACATTAGGCAAGAAATCATGATACCCACGTTGTTTACGCCATTTTATTGCACAAAAAAAAAATCTTCTCACCTTACAAAATTATAGCTCAATACTTTCAATCTAGTATGCATTCGTCAAGGTATCTTCTCATTTCAACGCCATAATTTTTAGTCATTTGTTTTCTGCTGTATAATAGTCTAATTGAAGCAGTCAAAGCTGTATTAAAGGAAGCTGGTCAACAATATACCATAAAATGACTTTTTTCCATTAAAATTCATAGCGATATCGAGCATAGTAGCACAGACAAACAGACGTAACTCTTAGAGGAAATTCACCAAAACCTTTTGCCCGGTGTAATTTTCATGAGCACACTGCCACCTGTTGGTAGAACCGCGCGCGACATTTTCGACCATGATGGATTTGGATTTGACGTTTTGCTGACACGCACACTACTACACAAATTGCCTGTAATTTTCGTTTGCATCATTCAGCAACGTGTACATTGGCAAACGTCAAAGCGATCGAACACTAGCGCATCTGGTGGAACGATCGCGCAAATCGAATGTAATTTGAATTGATCGTTAAATGCATGTGCCAAGCCGTTTTGAAGAGTGTTACGTCTGTTTGTCTGTGATAGTAGATAAACATTATTGGACCGTTTAAGAATCACCTGATGTGGTCAGTTTGGTATACTGTTTTGTGGGGTTCAAATCCGTTATCCATTTTTTTGGAATCTTAAACATGGACTTCCCCTGTTCTTCATGAATTTATCTTGAGATTGCTCCAGAACGTCCTTGTAGATTTTTTTCAGTTCCCAGGATTTCTCTACGAATTCCTCTTCAGTCTTGTTAGCGATCACATTCTTTTTGCCGATATCCGCAACACAAGTAACTGGCTGTTCGGGCTCGTTCGGAAGTTAGCCATCAATGTTAACTTCTTTTCCCAATCAGCCTAGATAGCTGTGTAGTGTCGGTAGCGGTTGTCTCAATTGGCTAAGAATAACACTACGGACCGCCTGATCCAGTGGTAAGAGTCCACTAAACAGGTGACCCCTAATTCATGGTGTTATGCGGCTTTATGCTTACCGTGCCAAGGAATGAATGGTTAGGGGGGTCTACTAAAAACCTAACCACAAACGGAGCCTGTGGAGAATTAGGGCGTCCTCCACAGTATTACGCCCTTACTGTGCTACCCGGAGCAATAGTGCAGTGGACCTTGCGTTTCTCCGAGAAATCAGTTGTCCTTCTTAAGTCTCAAATTTGAGGCTAAATAAGGGCGGGATTATTCAAATGTTGTAAATTAGCTTACATTACTATCTATACGGTTTCGCTTAATGCGTTTTCGCCAATGGCGTTTTATCAATTGACACCGATTTGGTCTGTCGTTGATGTTCCCTTTTGGTGCTGTGATTGTGAAGAGTGTAATCCAGTCTAGTTTGGGTAGTGGCTACGGCTTGGAAACTTCAGATCAATTTTCAGCGTAAAAAGCGTGCGTGGCCCATGTGGCTCTACTTCAAAAAGTTCATTTTCGTAGGGTAACTTCTGTATAGGTTACCTTGTGAACCCAGTTTTGCTTCTTTCATTATAAATGAAGTGTCGTGCCTCGCGCATGCTACATATTAAAATAACGTTAACAGTATGTTTCAACCTTTCCTTATGGATGCCTTCAAGCAAGCTCTTGTATTCAGCAATTTTTCGTTGATATTTGGCGGTATTGCTACGATGATTACATCATCTGAAGTAGCTCAAACATTAATTTGAGATGCTTCAGTTTGATGGATTACTTAGGTAGTACAGTTCATGGATAACTTAACATAGAATTGCACCTAACCAATCTCTGCATGAGCAGAATTTGTCATGAGTTGACTGATTGGAATGTGTCAGATGAGAAGTCTCCGTTTGACCTTCTTTGCACTTTTAAGTGTTCCTTCGCAAAATTTGCGTATTCAGGCGTCCCTGCTCAACGAACTAGGAAACCTGTACTAATTGGTTGCGACCACATTTTGTGGATAACTCGCACCATTGCTACTTCAAGAGAGTTTCATTGTGGTTTTATACCTACAACGCCCTCCATTGTGGTATAACATAACTATTGCTTTGAAAGAAGCTTGTCCTCTGCGGTCTGTGCGGACTGTAAGAGGTATTTCTGAATGGATCTCTGATCTGTCTAAGTTCAAAATATCTTCGGATAAACCATTCTTTTGTATAGTTACGAATCTCTAGCTTCCGCTTGAGAATTATAGCTGTATATTCGACTTAGTGGGCCCTAAAAAGCTCTGCTTAATTCAAATCTTCAGGAGGAAATGGGGGTTTGTCCTATTTTTCTGCAGAGGGATTTGAGTATTTCAAACATGTTTTGAACTCTTGTAGTTTTCTATAGGGTATTTTCATGGCGTGAATTTACTTTGTAGTTTTACCCCGAAAGGGTGCGTACGTTGTATAAAGATGGAATGAGTTTCAGATTTATCTGGTTACCTCGTTCTTTCTGAAATGCTTGAAACGCATTGTCGATTATCACATCTGTGATGTTCGTCTGGCTGACATGCCTACTCATGTGAACTCACATGCCTCCCAATTTGGGATGTCCACAGTGACTCTTTTACACAAAGTTGTATATGTTTTCAAGAAAGTACTCGCTCAAACGTAGGTTTGGCGGTAATTTATTGAATATTGAGGATGCTTTCGATGACGTGCCTTTCGATGTCATATTGAAAGCCGCATGATGTCACAAGCTACCTCCAATGAGCTATAGGATCTCTTTACGCTTATGCGTTTTACAATGTCCTTTTCAGGGCACTTAATAAACCCATTGTGGTATGGGCTATGAGCTCTCATTGCGCTTATGCGTTCATTCCCTCTTATAGGGTACCCCTTCCTATTTCATCACCTTTCCCTTTCCTAATCCCATTCCATCCCTTGTCCCCTTCTCCCTCAGGTAAATGATGAAATAGGCTTATATGTATGGCGATGGCACAAATGTCCCAAATGGAGGATAACGTGCCTCTGGAGCCGGCCTTCTGATACCTGATACCTGTTCTTCATGAATTTATCTTGAGATTGCTCCAGAACGTCCTTGTAGATTTTTTTCAGTTCCCAGGATTTCTCTACGAATTCCTCTTCAGTCTTGTTAGCGATCACATTCTTTTTGCCGATATCCGCAACACAAGCGATAAAACTACTGTACGAAACAAACGAATGCTCTTTCCCACAATAGCGTCTTTGGGAGACGGTTTTTGTTATTCCTGGCTTTTCCTATAATGAGAGCTGCTTTGCTATATGTGTGTTGTATACGATATAACATGCAAGAATATACTAATATTAACCTGCGTATTGCACCCATTATGGTCCAGAACGCGATTTCATGCCTTATTATCTCTTTTGTAAACTAATTGACTTTAAATATTTATATTTTGCAAAAAAAAAACGAAGCTGTTAGCAATTTTATATATTATAGTTCCTCATCACTTATCACTACTGTTTTCGGCAAAGTTGCTCAGAAGACGAGGAACTTTCACATAGAAAGCACTCTAGTTCGAGAATCACTCACTGCGTGGCGTTAGTGTTGTTAGAAGCCTCCAGTTTAATCTAAACGTCGTATATTTCGCGCGCAGAATCCCTTTTTTTGGCAACTCTTTTGGATACTGTCTCAACTATTGTGTCGAAAATCGAGTTCGCAATTCCTTTTTCAAAACGTTTCAAGATTTCGTATCAATTCTTTCAGAAACTTAAATTCTTGTAGCATATGCTTCGGCAATGGTTTTGTGAACTTGTTTACAAATTTTCTTTCGCGTATTTTATTTTGTTTTTTACAGTTCATTTGGAAAATCCTTTGATAACTACCTCGGCAATTTTTTCAACATTTTTTTATCAGTTCCTACTGGAATTGATTGGATTTTTCATTGGGCATTTTCTTCGGTGAATGTCCTGTGAGGTACCCTGTGAATTACCTGTGCGGAATTTCTTCGGCAAATCCTTTCAGCAATTTTAATTGGATGTGATCCGAAAATTCCTTAATTTTTTTAGGTTTTCTTGAGAATTGTTACGAAAATTCCTTTGTTCGACAAGTGTATTGTAAATTTCTCGGCAATGTACGGAACATAGATTTAGTTTAGATGTTTAGTGTAAGTTATGTTCAGTCTGTACGGTCTCTGGCTTTTTTATTCCTTTGGCAATAGGACACATTCGGAAGTAATGAGTTGAATTTTTATATAGTGAGAAGGTCAATTTTCTATTTCTGCAATGAAAACTCATAAAAAGCGTGGGTATTATGATTCTTTGCTTAATTTGATGCTGTTTGAGCAAAACTTAGGGTAACTGTGTTGAATTATGTATTTCTTCAACTTAAACAACTTAGTAATGCAATGTTTTACCCAAACAGTATCAAATTAGGCAAGGAATCATAATACCTACGCTTTTTATCTCATTTCATTGCAGAAATGGAGAATTGACCTTCTCATTATACAAACATTCAGCTCATTACTTCAATTCTATTACTTCACCGATTGTGTCTTATCGCTCTGCAAATTTATCATTCATCAAATTTCTTTGGGAGTTTCACCAATACCTTTGGTACTTTACATGACAATTACTTTTGCAATTCTTTCGATAGTTGCTTTCGAAATTCATTCGCATGGTACTTCGAAAATTCTTTTATCAATTCGTTCGTAAATTTCTCTGACAATTTTTGAACTTTTTTCTGGTAATGTCTTTGGAAACTTCTTCAGTAATTTCTTGCAGAATTCCGTCTTGTATTACTTTAGAAGTTTTATTATAGACTCTTTTACCACAGACAAACAGACGTAACACTCTTCAAAACGGCTTGGCACATGCATTTAACGATCAATTCAAATTACATTCGATTTGCGCGATCGTTCCACCAGATGCGCTAGTGTTCGATCGCTTTGACGTTTGCCAATGTACACGTTGCTGAATGATGCAAACGAAAATTACAGGCAATTTGTGTAGTAGTGTGCGTGTCAGCAAAACGTCAAATCCAAATCCATCATGGTCGAAAATGTCGCGCGCGGTTCTACCAACAGGTGGCAGTGTGCTCATGAAAATTACACCGGGCAAAAGGTTTTGGTGAATTTCCTCTAAGAGTTACGTCTGTTTGTCTGTGCTTTTACGAATTAAAAGAAAAATACAACGGGATGGCCGGAGAACATTTCAAAAGAATCACCTAAGTTATTTCCAAAAATCAAGGTGATTGCCAGATAAGTTCCCAAAAAATAGCCGAAAACTTTTACAAAGCAATTCTATAAAACGTTTGAATAGAAATAGCTGAAGGCATCCTAAAGGAATAACTGAAGAACTTTCGAAAGAAATTGCTACAAAAATTATCTAAGGGAATCCCAAAGTAATTTCCGAAGAAATGTTCAAAGGAGTTACAGAATAAATTTCTAAAAAGAATACCGAGTAAGTTGTCGAAGGCACTTCCGAAAGAATTCCAAAAGAAATTGCATGAACAAACCTTAAAGAAATTGCCAGATCAATTCCAAAGAAATTTCCTGTGTATCTTGAAAAAAAAAATGTCGAAGGAATTACCAAAGTAATTGCTAGAGAATTTCACAATGAATTTGTCGACAGAAATCAAAGAAATTGTTGAAAAAATCCAAAGGAACTCTTAGGGAGCTTTCTTATGTCTGGGAATTTACAATAGGAGTTTCCAAAGAAAATTCTTAAACATTCTTAAAAATTTGAAATTTTTTAGAGCAAGTCTTTTGAACCCTGTATTTGAAATGGTTCCATACGATAAATGAGACATACGATATTTGAATCAAACTAGTAGTTCATGACAACATTAAAGCAGTATTGTGAGCGTATATCAAATTTAGTTGTTTTCTCGATGGAAGTTTTCATTCGTCTCAGAAATTTTACCGAGGACAGTATTCTTTTGAGTGGTCCAAAACGCTGGACATAATGAAGCTTAAACTCAACTAGAAGCTGCTAAGATCACTCATTTGGCGACACCCAAACCGCTTAAGCACTACCCAAAAAGTAATTACTTAGACTCGGGTCGTATGAATAAAAAGTGGCGAAGTTTACTACTTGTAGTATCTACTCAGAAGTAAAGTCCACAGTGTTTACTACATGTTTGGTATGAATAAACCAAAATTCGAACATGTAGTAAATGCTACTTTCGAACTTAGAGTTTACTACATGTGTGTAGCAGAGATCTGTCAAAACAAATCGTTTGTTGTTTCCGCCGTTTTCGCGACTTCTGATCTGCGCGGTGGTGAAAGTTTCGTCAGTTTCGCGATGGAGGATAATTTTGAGGTGCTTCGGACCCTGGAAATCGGTTTAACCGATGCCGACGATCATCAGACCCTTCAAGAGGACGAGGCGGACGAAACGGTCCATGATGTTCCGGGAAAATCCAGTAACATAAGCGATTTGGAATTCGCCACTGCGGTGAGCCGACTGGGAAGTGTTTTGCTCACCAAAAATCAGACTCCCCAAATGAAAAAGAAAAAATCCGATGCAGTCAAGGAGATTGCGATGCATTTTTTGGTTGAGAAGGGACTGGATTTGACCGAAAAACAAATCATCAAAAAGGTCAATAACATGAAATCCAGGATTAAGACTAAAACAGACAAAAAGGCCACTGGGAACAAAAAAATCTCCTTGAATCCCGGAGAGCAAATAATGTACAACCTCCTAGGTGCTGAAGACAACCCAGCGGTGACGAAAGTTAACTGTAAGTATACATAAACGTGAAGGTTTATTTTTTCTCATTCAATTTCTATTTACAGACGGGATTTCAGTTGGAGCTGACAAAAAGGTCCTTCATGAACACAACAGTAATGCTTCGGATGAAGAACTGCATCCAGCTACGTCAACTTCAACAACAAAGAAGGTTCCTACGTCTCTCATCTCTTCACCTCGAAACCTTGTTGCCCTATCCAGTGCCGAGGACATGCTAACTCCGCCTCCGCCGAAGATCAAACGCCTCAAAACGGTAAAAGCACAATAGTTTAACTAATTAATTTTTAACAAATAATTAAATATTTCAGAATGGAACCAGGCCAGTGAAGTCCCGTCCGGAGCAAGAAAATCTGTCAACAGCTCAACTACATCGACTGGTTCTGGCCAAGCAGCTTGAAGCTCTGGATCAACAAATGCGTGTTAATACAAAGCTGGAGACGGTGCTGGACAAAGCCGAAGAAATTTTGAATAATTACATAACTCCAAAATAAAATATGTATATGAAAAATATTTTTCTGAAAATAAAACGGTTATCATGCACAATTAAAACTAAATGACAAGGTTGAACGACTTTTTTACTGGAAAGTGTGCAGTAATTCCAATAATGAGCAAAGCAGATGTTTGCGAATACCTCCGGGTCTCCTCTAGTAAATACTAGAATTTCTGGAATTCCTCCAGAGATTCTTTCTGGTATTCCTCCATCAATTCCTTCTATGATTCCTCCAAGATTTCTTTATAAGTTTTATCCAGGGATTCCTTCCGGGATTCCTCTTGGAATTCCTTCTGAGATTCCTCTAGTAAATCCTCCAGAACTTCCTTCCGGGATTCTTCCAGGAGTTCCTGCCTGCATTCCTTCAAGATTTCCGCGATTCCTCCAAAAATTCTTTCCAGGAGTTCCTTCGGCGATTTCTTTTGAAAATCCTCCCGGGATTCCTCAAGGAGTTTCTTCCGGAATTCCTACAGAAGTTCCTTCTGGGATTCCACCAGGAGATCCATCTGGGATTCCCCCAGGAGTTCCCTCCGCGATTGCTCCAGAACTTTTTTTTCCGGGATTCCTCCAGGAGTTCCTTTTGGGATATCTCCAGGAGATCCTTCCAGGAGTTTCTTCTGTGATTCCTCCAGGAGTTCCTTCCAGGATTCTTCCAGGAGTTCCTTAAGGGATCCCTCTAAATGAACCTTCTGGGATTTCTCCAGAAGATTCTTCCGGGATTCCTCCAGGAGTTCCTTCTGGGATTCCTCTAGAAGTTCTTGCCAGGATTCCTCCAGAAGATCCTTCCAGGATTCTACCAGGAGTTCCTTCCAGCATACATCCAGAAGTTCCTTCTGGGATTTTTTCAGAAGATCCATCCGGGATTGTTCCAGGAGTTCCCTCTGCGATTGCTTCAGAACTTTTCTTCCGGGATTTATCCAGGAGATCCTTCCAGGATTCTTCCAGGAGTTTCTTTTGTGATTCCTCCAGGAGTTCCTTCCATAATTCCTCCAGGAGTTCCTTCCATGATTTCTCCAGGAGTTCCTTAAGGGATTCCTCCAAATGATCCTTCTGGGATTTCTCCAGAAGATCCTTCCGGGATTTCTGCAGTAGTTCTTGCCGGGATTCTTCCAAGAGTTCCTTCCAGAAATTCCTTCTGGGATTCCTTCAGAAGATCCTTCCGGGATTGTTCCAGGAGTTCCCTCCGCGATTGCTCCAGAACTTTTTTCCGGGATTCCTCCAGCAGTTTCTTCCGGGATTCCTTCAGAAGTTCCTTCCGTAATTGCTCCAGAAGTTCCTTCCGGGATTCCTCCAGGAGTTCCTTCCGGGATTCCTCCAGGAGTTCTTTCCGGGATTCCTGCAGGAGTTCTTTTAAGGATTTCTCCAGGAGTTCTTTCCGGGATCCTTCCAGATGTTCATTCCGGGATTCCTCAAGAAGTTCCTTCAGGGATTCTGCAAGGAGTTCCTTCTGGGACTTCTTCAGAAGATCCTTCCGGGATTCCTCCAGCAGTTTCTTCCGGGATTCCTTCAGAAGTTCCTTCCGTAATTGCTCCAGAAGTTCCTTCCGGGATTCCTCCAGGAGTTCCTTCCGGGATTCCTCCAGGAGTTCCTTCCGGGATTCCTCCAGGAGTTCTTTCCGGGATTCCTGCAGGAGTTCTTTTAAGGATTTCTCCAGGAGTTCCTTCCGGGATCTTTCCAGATGTTCATTCCGGGATTCCTCAAGAAGTTCCTTCAGGGATTCTGCAAGGAGTTCCTTCTGGGACTTCTTCAGAAGATCCTTCCGGGATTCCTCCAGCAGTTTCTTCCGGGATTCCTTCAGAAGTTCCTTCCGTAATTGCTCCAGAAGTTCCTTCCGGGATTCCTCCAGGAGTTCCTTCCGGGATTCCTCCAGGAGTTCCTTCCGGGATTCCTCCAGGAGTTCCTTCCGGGATTCCTCCAGGAGTTCCTTCCGGGATTCCTCCAGGAGTTCCTTCCGGGATTCCTCCAGGAGTTCCTTCCGGGATTCCTCCAGGAGTTCCTTCCGGGATTCCTCCAGGAGTTCCTTCCGGGATTCCTCCAGGAGTTCCTTCCGGGATTCCTCCAGGAGTTCCTTCCGGGATTCCTCCAGGAGTTCCTTCCGGGATTCCTCCAGGAGTTCCTTCCGGGATTCCTCCAGGAGTTCCTTCCGGGATTCCTCCAGGAGTTCCTTCCGGGATTCCTCCAGGAGTTCCTTCCGGGATTCCTCCAGGAGTTCCTTCCGGGATTCCTCCAGGAGTTCCTTCCGGGATTCCTCCAGGAGTTCCTTCCGGGATTCCTCCAGGAGTTCCTTCCGGGATTCCTCCAGGAGTTCCTTCCGGGATTCCTCCAGGAGTTCCTTCCGGGATTCCTCCAGGAGTTCCTTCCGGGATTCCTCCAGGATGGAGTTCCTTCCGGGATTCCTCCAGGAGTTCCTTCCGGGATTCCTCCAGGAGTTCCTTCCGGATTCTTCCAGGAGTTCCTTCCGGGATTCCTCCAGGAGTTCCTTCCGGGATTCCTCCAGGAGTTCCTTCCGGGATTCCTCCAGGAGTTCCTTCCGGGATTCCTCCAGGAGTTCCTTCCGGGATTCCTCCAGGAGTTCCTTCCGGGATTCCTCCAGGAGTTCCTTCCGGATTCCTCCAGGAGTTCCTTCCGGGATTCCTCCAGGAGTTCCTTCCGGGATTCCTCTAGGAGTTCCTTCCGGGATTCCTCCAGGAGTTCCTTCCGGGATTCCTCCAGGAGTTCCTTCCGGGATTCCTCCAGGAGTTCCTTCCGGGATTCCTCCAGGAGTTCCTTCCGGGATTCCTCCAGGAGTTCCTTCCGGGATTCCTCCAGGAGTTCCTTCCGGGATTCCTCCAGGAGTTCCTTCCGGGATTCCTCCAGGAGTTCCTTCCGGGATTCCTCCAGGAGTTCCTTCCGGATTCCTCCAGGAGTTCTTTCCGGGATTCCTGCAGGAGTTCTTTTCAGGATTTCTCCAGGAGTTCCTTCCGGGATCCCTCCAGATGCTCATTCCGGGATTCCTCAAAGAATTCCTTCTGGATTCCTCTAGAAGCTCCTGCCGGGATTTCATTAGAAGATCCTTTCGGGATTCTTCCAGGAGTTTCATATGAGATTCCTTCCATGACTGCTCCAAAAGCTTCTTCCGGGATTCCTCCAGAAGTTCCTTCCAAGATTAATCCAGGACTTGTGAGATTCTTCCAGGAGTTCCTTCTGGGATTCCTCCAACAGTTCCTTTTGAGATTTCCCCAGAAAATGCTTCCGGGATTCCTTCAGGAGCTTCTTCCGGGATTCCTTCAGGAGTTTCTTCCGTGATTGCTCCAGCAGTTCCTTCCGGGATTCCTCAAAGAATTCCTTCTGGGATTCCTCTAGAAGCTCCTGCCGGGATTTCACTAGAAGATCCTTTCGGGATTCTTCCAGGAATTTCATATGAGATTCCTTCCATGACTGCTCCAAAAGCTTCTTCCGGGATTCCTCCAGAAGTTCCTTCCAAGATTAATCCAGGACTTGTGAGATTCTTCAAGGAGTTCCTTCTGGGATTCCTCCAACAGTTCCTTTTGGGATTTCCCCAGAAGATGCTTCCGGGATTCCTTCAGGAGCTTCTCCCGGGATTCCTTTAGGAGTTTCTTCCGTGATTGCTCCAGCAGTTCCTTCCGGGATTCCTCAAAGAATTCCTTCCGGGATTTCTCTAGAAGCTCCTGCCGGGATTTCACTAGAAGATCCTTTCGGGATTCTTCCAGGAGTTTCATATGAGATTCCTCCAGGAGTTCCTTCTGGGATTCCCCCAGGAATTTCTTCTGGGATTTCTCCGAAAGATCCTTTCGCGATTCTTCCAGGAGTTTCTTCCGGGATTCCTTCAGGAGTTTCTTCCGTGAATGCTTCAGAAGGTCCTTCCAGGATTCATCCAGGAGTTTCTTCCAGGATTCCTGCCTAATTTCCTTCAGGGATTGTTTCTGGAGTTCCTTCAAGGATTCGTCCAGGAGTTCCTTCTGGGATTCCTCCAGGAGATCCTTCCGGAGTTCCTCTGGGAATTCCTTCCAGGATTTCTCTAGAAGAAACTCCTGGAGGAATCCCGGAAGGAACTCCTGGAGGAATCCCGGAAGGAACTCCTGAAGGAATCCCGGAAGGAACTCCCAGAGGAATCCCGGAAGGCACTCCTGGAGGAATCCCAGAAGGAACTTCTGGAGCAATCCCGGACAGAACCCCTGTAGGGATGCTGGAAGCAATCCCGGAAGCAACTACTGTAGCATTCACGGAAGGAACTCCTGGAAGAATCCCGGAAGGATCTTCTGGGGATATCCCAGAAGGAACTCCTGTAGGAATCCCTTTAAGAATTCCGGAAGGAATTCTTGGAGGAATCCCGAAAGGAACTCCTGAAGGAATCCCGGAAGGAACTCCCAGAGGAATCCCGGAAGGCACTCCTGTAGGAATCCCGGAAGGAGTTTCTGGAGCAATCCCGGAAGCAAATCCTGGAGGAATCCTGAAAGGAATATCTGGAGCAATCCCGGAAAGAACTCCTGTAGGAATGCTGGAAGAAATCTCGGAAGCAACTTCTGTAGCAATCACGGAAGGAACTCCTGGAAGAATCCCGGAAAGATCTACTGGGGATATCCCAGAAGGAACTCCTGGAGGAATCCCTTTAGGTATTCCGGAAGGTATTCTTGGAGGAATCCCGGAAAGAGCTCCTGGAGGAATCCCGGAAGAAACTTCTGGAAGTATCCCGGAAGGATCTTTTGGAGGAATGCCGACAAGAACTTCTAGAGGAATCTCAGAAAGAACTCTTGGAGGAATCTCGGAAGGAATTTCTCCAGGGATCCCTTCTGGAATTCCTCCTCTATGGATTTTTTTTTGGAACAACTCCAGGGATTGGTCTAGTGATTCACACAAGTATTTTTGATGTTTCTGGATGTGTTTTAAAACTAAACTGTTTTTTAATGTGCTGACATTTGAACGTTTTGTATTTATTTGTTTGTCCAGTTAATCAAGTATCTTTAAAAATCGTTAACAATTCATGTTTAGCGTGATAGTAGTTCAGCAATTGCTTCACGCCTATTGCGTCCACGAATTTTCACATCGCCAGTTTCACTGAAAGTAACATTACTTGGTCCATCTGAGTTCTCATCATCTCCTTCAAAATCTTCGTCCTGTAGGAATTTTGCAACATTGTGCAGAACAAAACATGCTAGTATCATTGACGGTACTCGGTGCGTAGCCATGCGTACTGTATTTTGCAAAAAAGGAAACCGTCGTTTAACCTGGCCAAATACCCGTTCGATAACGACGCGTTCTCGACAAAAAATCTTGTTGTAATTCACTCGAACTGGAGTATCGGGATTTCTGTAAGGGGTCATGAGCCATGGAGCGATTGCGTAGCCTTCATCGCCAAGCAGAAGAGCGCCGGCAGGGTTCTCGTACATGACTTGGTAAATGCTTGAGTTTTTCCAGATCCGAGAATCGTGAACCGAACCCGGCCAAGAACAGTCAATGCTTGTGACAACATCATTAACATTACATGTAGCCTGGACATTGAAGGTTGCTAATCCTTTCCTGTTGATGTATTCATCGGGATGATTATGTGGCCGTAGAATTTTAACATGGGTACAATCGATGGCCCCTATCGCATTTGGAATTTGTCCCTTGCGACTCCAGGAAAGTTTGGCCTCACGGAACTGTTCCTCAGTTGCCGGAAACTGAATCCAGTCATTCGATTTTTCAATAATTTTTTGGCAAACGTACCAAATGGTTTTGCAAGCTGTTGTTTGATGGATCCCGATATCCTCTCCAACGCCAACCTGCAAGAATATTTGTTTGGAAATGTTTGCAAAATATACTCAAAATGTTTACCTGAAATCCTGGATCACCCACATATCGCAAAAAGGTTTTCATTTTCTGGACATTACTTAAAGCCCCTCCTCTTGTATCCTCTTGATCATGAAGAAAATAGTCTGTTATCCACTGTACGTTTTCGCGGGTATATCGATATAGCGATTTGAAATTATCTCCATCTCCGCGGCGGTCTAGAAACGTTTTCTCTTTTCTTATATTTACATTTATGAACAAAGCTGTATTTAAATTCATTCTGGCAATATTTTACGACAGAACTTGCTTGAACTATATTTATTTAAGTTTATAAATCGAAACACTGGGTCGTATGAATAAAAAGTAGTAATCTTAAGTTTACTACAATTGTGGTAGTAAATACTACTTGTGGAACATGTTGGTATGAATAAAAGACACTTTACTGCACTACAACTTTCGAACATACTACAAACAGTTCATTTGGTATGATTAAAAGAAGTGTTTACTACAGGTTTTGGCTTTACTACTTGTAGGTAGGTCTTGATGTTGCTACTCTAGCGCACAGTGAGCAATCTCTGGAGTTGTTAAAAAAAAATCCATAGAGGAGGAATTCCATAAGAGATCCCTGGAGAATTTCCTTCCGAGATTCCTCCAAGAGTTCTTTCTGAGATTCCTCTAGAAGTTCTTGTCGGCATTCCTCCAAAAGATCCTTCCGGGATATTTCCAGAAGTTTCTTCCGGGATTCCTCCAGGAGCTCTTTCCGGGATTCCTCCAAGAATTCCTTCCGGAATTCCTAAAGGGATTCCTACAGGAGTTCCTTCTGGGATATCCCCAGAATATCCTTCCGGGATTCTTCCAGGAGTTCCTTCCGTGATTGCTACAGAAGTTGCTTCCGAGATTGCTTCCAGCATTCCTACAGGAGTTCTTTCCGGGATTGCTCCAGATATTCCTCCAGGATTTCCTTCCGGGATTGCTCCAGAAGTTCCTTCCGGGATTCCTCTGGGAATTCCTTCCGGGATTCCTTCAGAAGTTCCTTCCGGGATTCCTCCAAGAATTCCTTCCGGAATTCCTAAAGGGATTCCTTCAGGATTTCCTTCCGGGATTCCTCCAAGAATTCCTTCCGGAATTCCTAAAGGGATTCCTCCAAGAGTTCTTTCTGAGATTCCTCTAGAAGTTCTTGTCGGCATTCCTCCAAAAGATCCTTCCGGGATATTTCCAGAAGTTTCTTCCGGGATTCCTCCAGGAGCTCTTTCCGGGATTCCTCCAAGAATTCCTTCCGGAATTCCTAAAGGGATTCCTACAGGAGTTCCTTCTGGGATATCCCCAGAATATCCTTCCGGGATTCTTCCAGGAGTTCCTTCCGTGATTGCTACAGAAGTTGCTTCCGAGATTGCTTCCAGCATTCCTACAGGAGTTCTTTCCGGGATTGCTCCAGATATTCCTTTCAGGATTCCTCCAGGATTTCCTTCCGGGATTGTTCCAGAAGTTTCTTCCGGGATTCCTCCAGGAGTGCCTTCCGGGATTCCTCTGGGAGTTCCTTCCGGGATTCCTTCAGGAGTTCCTTCCGGGATTCTTCCAAGAATTCCTTCCGGAATTCCTAAAGGGATTCCTACAGGAGTTCCTTCTGGGATATCCCCAGAAGATCCTTCCGGGATTCTTCCAGGAGTTCCTTCCGTGATTGCTACAGAAGTTGCTTCCGAGATTGCATCCAGCATTCCTACAGGAGTTCTTTCCGGGATTGTTCCAGATATTCCTTTCAGGATTCCTCCAGGATTTCCTTCCGGGATTGCTCCAGAAGTTCCTTCCGGGATTCCTCTGGGAATTCCTTCCGGGATTCCTCTGGGAATTCCTTCCGGGATTTCTTCAGGAATTCCTTCCGGGATTCCTCCAAGAATTCCTTCCGGAATTCCTAAAGGGATTCCTCCAGGAGTTCCTTCTGGGATATCCCCAGAAGATCCTTCCGGGATTCTTCCAGGAGTTCCTTCCGTGATTGCTACAGAAGTTGCTTCCGGGATTGCTTCCAGCATTCCTACAGGATTTCTGTCCGGGATTGCTCCAGATATTCCTTTCAGGATTCCTCCAGGATTTCCTTCCGGGATTGCTCCAGAAGTTCTTTCCGGGATTCCTCCAGGAGTGCCTTCCGGGATTCCTGTGGGAGTTCCTTCCGGGATTCCTTCAGGAGTTCCTTCCGGGATACCTCCAGGAGTGCCTTCCGGGATTCCTCTGGGAGTTCCTTCCGGGATTCCTTCAGGAGTTCCTTCCGGGATTCTTCCAAGAATTCCTTCCGGAATTCCTAAAGGGATTCCTACAGGAGTTCCTTCTGGGATATCCCCAGAAGATCCTTCCGGGATTCTTCCAGGAGTTCCTTCCGTGATTGCTACAGAAGTTGCTTCCGAGATTGCCTCCAGCATTCCTACAGGAGTTCTTTCCGGGATTGTTCCAGATATTCCTTTCAGGATTCCTCCAGGATTTCCTTCCGGGATTGCTCCAGAAGTTCCTTCCGGGATTCCTCTGGGAATTCCTTCCGGGATTCCTTCAGGAATTCCTTCCGGGATTCCTCCAAGAATTCCTTCCGGAATTCCTAAAGGGATTCCTCCAGGAGTTCCTTCTGGGATATCCCCAGAAGATCCTTCCGGGATTCTTCCAGGAGTTCCTTCCGTGATTGCTACAGAAGTTGCTTCCGGGATTGCTTCCAGCATTCCTACAGGATTTCTGTCCGGGATTGCTCCAGATATTCCTTTCAGGATTCCTCCAGGATTTCCTTCCGGGATTGCTCCAGAAGTTCTTTCCGGGATTCCTCCAGGAGTGCCTTCCGGGATTCCTGTGGGAGTTCCTTCCGGGATTCCTTCAGGAGTTCCTTCCGGGATTCCTCCAGGAGTTTCTTCCGGGATTCCTCCTGGAGTTCCTTCCGGGATTCCTCCAGGAGTTTCTTCTAGAGAAATCCTGGAAAGAATTCCCAGAGAAACTCCGGAAGGATCTCCTGGAAGAATCCCAGAAGGAACTCCTGGACGAATCCTTGAAGGAACTCCAGAAACAATCCCTGAAGGAAATTAGGCAGGAATCCTGGAAGAAACTTCTGGATGAATCCCGGAAGGACCTTCTGAAGCATTCGCGGAAGAAACTCCTGAAGGAATCCCGGAAGAAACTCCTGGAAGAATCGCGAAAGGATCTTTCGGAGAAATCCCAGAAGAAATTCCTGGGAGAATCCCAGAAGGAACTCCTGGAGGAATCTCATATGAAACTCCTGGAAGAATCCCGAAAGGATCTTCTAGTGAAATCCCGGAAGCTTCTAGAGGAATCCCAGAAGGAATTCTTTGAGGAATCCTGGAAGTAACTGCTAGAGCAATCACGGAAGAAACTCCTGAAGGAATCCCGGAAGAAGCTCCTGAAGGAATCCCGGAAGCATCTTCTGGGGAAATCCCAAAAGGAACTCTTGGAGGAATCCCAGAAGGAACTCCTTGAAGAATCTCACAAGTCCTGGATTAATCTTGGAAGGAACTTCTGGAGGAATCCCGGAAGAAGCTTTTGGAGCAGTCACGGAAGGAACAGTCCTGACGGAATCCCGGAAGGAACTCCTGGAGGAATCCCGGAAGGAACTCCTGGAGGAATCCCGGAAGGAACTCCTGGAGGAATCCCGGAAGGAACTTCTGGAGCAATTACGGAAGGAACTCCTGAAGGAATCCCGGAAGAAACTGCTGGAGGAATCCCGGAAGGATCTTCTGAAGAAGTCCCAGAAGGAACTTCTGGCAGAATCCCTGAAGGAACTTCTTGAGGAATCCCGGAATGAACATTTGGAGGGATCTCGGAAGGAACTCCTGGAGAAATCCTTAAAAGAACTCCTGCAGGAATCCCGGAAGGAACTCCTGGAGGAATCCCGCAAGAACTCCTGGAGGAATCCCGGAAGGAACTTCTGGAGCAATTACGGAAGGAACTTCTGAAGGAATACTGGAAGAAACTGCTGGAGGAATCCCGGAAAAAAGTTCTGGAGCAATCGCGGAGGGAACTCTTGGAACAATCCCGGAAGGATCCTCGGAAGGAATCCCAGAAGGAACTTCTGGATGAATGCTAGAAGGAACTCTTGTAAGAATCCCGGAAAGAACTACTGCAGAAATCCCGGAAGGATCTTCTGGAGAAATCCCAGAAGGATCATTTGGAGGAATCCCTTAAGGAACTCCTGGAGGAATCATGGAAGGAACTCCTGGAGGAATCACAGAAGAAACTCCTGGAAGAATCCTGGAAGGATCTCCTGGATAAATCCCAAAAGGAACTCCTGGAGGAATCCCGGAAAAAAAGTTCTGAAGCAATCGCAGAGAGAACTCCTGGAACAATCCCGGAAGGATCTTCTGAAGAAATCCCAGAAGGAACTTCTGGATGTATGCTGGAAGGAACTCCTGGTAGAATCCTGGAAGGATCTTCTGGTGGAATCCTGGCAAGAACTTCTAGAGGAATCCCAGAAGGAACTCCTGGAGGAATCCCGGAAGAATCTTCTGGAGAAATCCCAGAAGGATCATTTGGAGGGATCCCTTAAGGAACTCCTGGAAGATTCCCGGAGGGAACTCCTGGAGGAATCACAGAAGAAACTCCTGTACGAATTCCGGAAGAAACTCCTTGAGGAATCCCGGGAGGATTTTCAAAAGGAATCGCCAAAGGAACTCCTGCAAAGAATTTTTGGAGGAATCACGGAAATCTTGAAGGAATGCCGGCAGGAACTCCTGGAAGAATCCCGGAAGGAAGTTCTGGAGGATTTACTAGAGGAATCTCAGAAGGAATTTCTGGAGGAATCCTGGAATTCCAAGAAGAATCCCGGAAGGAATCCCTGGATAAAACTTATAAAGAAATCTTGGAGGAATCATAGAAGGAATTGATGGAGGAATACCAGAAAGAACCTGTGGTGGAATTCCAGAAATTCTAGTATTTACTAGAGGAGACCCGGAGGTATTCGAAAACATCTGCTTTGCTCATTATTGGAATTACTGCACACTTTCCAGTAAAAAAGTCGTCCAACCTTTAGATTTAATTGTGCATAATACCCGTTTTATTTTCAGAAAAATATTTTTCATATACATATTTTATTTTGGAGTTATGTAATTATTCAAAATTTCTTCGGCTTTGTCCAGCACCGTCTCCAGCTTTGTATTAACACGCATTTGTTGATCCAGAGCTTCAAGCTGCTTGGCCAGAACCAGTCGATGTAGTTGAGCTGTTGACAGATTTTCTTGCTCCGGACGGGACTTGACTGGCCTGGTTCCATTCTGAAATATTTAATTATTTGTTAAAAATTAATTAGTTAAGGCTCAAATAAACATCATTCAGTCATCAGCAATCATCAATTTTTCAAAAGCAGTTTTCTTGCTAGAAATCCAAAAACCCTCATTGAAAATTATTTCACTGTTATCCAGATGCTGAGTTGAGTACAGTGATAAATTTGCATTAAAATTAGATGTGATTTCAGCGAAAAAACTGCCTTTGATTTTCTGGTAGAGGATGATAATTTGTTTCCTCTTAAACTATTGTGCTTTTACCGTTTTGAGGCGTTTGATCTTCGGCGGAGGCGGAGTTAGCATGTCCTCGGCACTGGATAGGGCAGCAAGGGTTCGAGGTGAAGAGATGAGAGGCGTAGGAAGCTTCTTTGTTGTGGAAGTTGACGTAGCTGGATGCAGTTCTTCATCCGAAGCATTACTGTTGTGTTCATGAAGGACCTTTTTGTCAGCTCCAACTGAAATCCCGTCTGTAAATAGAAACTAAATGAGAAAAAATAAACCTTCACGTTTATGTATACTTACAGTTAACTTTCGTTACCGCTGGGTTGTCTTCAGCACCTAGGAGGTTGTACATTATTTGCTCTCCAGGATTCAAGGAGATTTTTTTGTTCCCAGTGGCCTTCTTGTCTGTTTTAGTCTTAATCCTGGATTTCATGTTATTGACCTTTTTGATGATTTGTTTTTCGGTCAAATCCAGTCCCTTCTCAACCAAAAAATGCATCGCAATCTCCTTGACTGCATCGGATTTTTTCTTTTTCATTTGGGGAGTCTGATTTTTGGTGAGCAAAACACTTCCCAGTCGGCTCACCGCAGTGACGAATTCCAAATCGCTTATGTTACTGGATTTTCCCGGAACATCATGGACCGTTTCGTCCGCCTCGTCCTCTTGAAGGGTCTGATGATCGTCGGCATCGGTTAAACCGATTTCCAGGGACCGAAGCACCTCAAAATTATCCTCCATCGCGAAACTGACGAAACTTTCACCACCGCGCAGATCAGAAGTCGCGAAAACAACAAACGATTTGTTTTGACAGATCTCTGCTACACACATGTAGTAAACTCTAAGTTCGAAAGTAGCATTTACTACATGTTCGAATTTTGGTTTATTCATACCAAACATGTAGTAAACACTGTGGACTTTACTTCTGAGTAGATACTACAAGTAGTAAAGTTCGCCACTTTTTATTCATACGACCCACTGCTCACTGTGCGCTAGAGTAGCAACATCAAGACCTACCTACAAGTAGTAAAGCCAAAACCTGTAGTAAACACTACTTTTAATCATACCAAATAAACTGTTTGTAGTATGTTCGAAAGTTGTAGTGTAGTAAAGTGTCTTTTATTCATACCAACATGTTCCACAAGTAGTATTTACTACCACAATTGTAGTAAACTTAAGATTACTACTTTTTATTCATACGACCCAACCGGGACCCCCCAGACCACAGTTTTTTTTGTCCATGCATTTTGAAAACCTTGCAGAAAGATTCTCGAACGTCAATGTTGGGAAATGATTATGACAAATGTGGGAAAGATAGGGTTACCCTACGTCTCCACTAGACAGAAATGTCTTGCCATTTTGCTGCCAGAAAGAGAAAACGTAACAGAAATGATCAACACCGCTGTTTTCCATGCAAACAGCGAGAGAACATTTCTGTCATGACACATCTGTCCAGCAAAATGGCAAGACATTTCTGTCTAGTGGAGACGTCGGGTTAGCAAATTTGTGGGCTTGAAGAACTATTGGAAAAGATTCAATAATGTAAGCACTAATTCGTGCGACTAAATATAAAGCATAGTAATTATTGTTTTCCCATACTGTTTCATTGCACTTCTAGGGTGGTATCAAAGCTGTCGTTTTCACCGATGCGTGGCAGGTTGTGGTGATGTTTATTTCCGTTGTGATTGTCGTCATTCTTGGCACGATCAGCATCGGCGATCCGGAGATCATTTGGCAACGAGCGGAGCTGGGTGGTAGAATCGACTTTTTCAAGTATGTACTTGCGGAAGGTGAATTGGTTCAATTTTGATAACTTACTTTACCATTCGTTTCTAGCATTAACGCATCGATGTACGAGAGACAAACTTTCTGGGGTGTCCTCATAGGAGGATTCTTCTACTGGACGTCGTTCAATTCGGTCAACCAAACCATGGTGCAGCGCTACATGTCATTGCCGAATTTGAAGAAAGCGAAATTGTAAGTCATTTTCAGTATTGATCATCCCCGACAGCTAATAAGCTACGATTTGATTTCCAGATCCATCGGTATGTTCACCATAGGAATGGGCGTTTTCGTATCCGTGTGTTGCTATGCTGGACTGCTGATCTATGCTCACTATTACCAGTGTGATCCCACGACTCTGGGGTTAGTCAAGACTGACGATCAGCTGTTTCCCCACTATGTAATGGAGATTGTTGGTCATCTGCAAGGAATACCCGGATTGTTCATCGCTGGCGTGTTTGGTGCTGCTCTTAGTTCCTTGTCTGTGGTGTTAAACTCTACCTCTGCTGTGTTATTGGAAGATATTCTTAAAGGATTGTTCCGTGTTAATCCTAGTCCTAGGGTAGCTAATATCTTTGTGAGAAGTTGCGTTGTAGTGCTTGGACTCGCAGCCATGGGCTGCCTATTTATTATAGAAAAATTAGGAGGAATCTTGAGCGTTGCCACGTCCCTATCAGCCATTGCTGCAGGAACAACCTGCGGGATATTTACTCTCGGAATGCTGGTGCCCTGGAGCAATTCCAAGGGAGCTCTGTCTGGTGGAATCGCCGGTGCACTCCTATCTGGTTGGGTATCGCTAGGAGCACAATATGCCAGCGCCAACGGTGCAATCGTACCGCACAAATTACCAGTATCGGTGGACGGATGTTCAGCTGATATGCTCAATAACGGCACATACATCGATCCTGTATATCCCGATGAATCTGATGTTTTCTTCCTGTACCGCTTGTCATATCATTGGATCACACCCATTGGTGTCATAACAGTTATGGTTATCGGAACGCTCGTATCTTTCCTGACTGAACCCAGAAATTTAAAGGATATTGATCCAGAACTGATTTCACCAGTCATTCATCGGTTCCTACCACAAGAATCATTCGGAAACTTTGGATCTGCTAGCAAGGATGTACCAGTGCATATTAGCGAAGACACTTCATACGGTGTGGAACGTCTGGTAAGTTCTCATTTGTGAAACACATATAATTCATCGATTATTAGTTACAAAATACTTTCACAGAGTGCCAAAAAGAAACGAGCTCCCTGAAGGAAGGATCTGCATCACCACCAAGAGACAGGATTCCAGTTACTTAATGCATTCGTCGTGTGCAGTAATGGACTTAATGAAATGAGTAGGGCTTCGTTACCCGATGGATGTCATCCGATCCAACCGTGTAATCTCCTGAAGATGATATTGCGATTTGCAATGGGATTTCGTGTGTGTATGTGCGCGTGTGGGATTGTGTGCTGCTCAGTTTGCAGGGAGCAAAAGGATTTCTCAGTTTTATTATGTATGTATATTGATGTAGGAGGGCGACGTTTCTCTGGAACGTGTACCGGACGGAGCTCGAAGGAAGTTTGAGCGCCATGCTGCAATTGTAGGTACAAATGTGCTAACATTTCTGTAACTGCCTGTGATACAATCAAAAGAATTGTTTAGTTTTTAGGTAGCGTATCATTGTAATTAATATATTAGAGAACTTTGAACGTATAACAAACTATTAGATTGAATAAATCTTTTTAAAGAAAGCATTATTAGTTATTCATTTATTTGTGCCGATTTATATATTTATAATGGTTGAGCAAGGGCTACAAATCTACAAATTGCTACTAGGGTGAGTGCAATTTTTAGAAAAAAAATATATAAAAAATATTGGCTGGTCATTGGCAGAGGAAGCTCTCAGTTAAAAACAGTGGAAGTGCCCATAAACCACTAAGCTGAGAAGTTTGTTTTTAGGACATTTTCAGTCCATGCGAAAGTTTGAATAAGTGTGAAAGTGTTCTTGGGAGCTTCTTGGAGATAAAATCAATTGGAGATATTTATATTTCAGTAGACAGTTGAAGAATCCATACGGTGGAAACTTTTCCAAAGATGCATAGGCGCCAACTTGTGACGTAGTTGGGGGGGGGGGGGGGCGAAGCTCTCCAAAATTGGACAAAATTCAACTTTTTTCAGCTCAATGCACTAGATTTCACGTAAATATGCTCAAACTAGGTGAACTGCGTCGAAATTTTCCGAATTTGATTGATTTTGAGAGGCCTCGCCCCCCCAACTACGTCACAAGTTGGCGCGTATGCAAAGATGTCACACCTGTTTCCAAAAATTCTACATATAGGGTGGAGCGGGGCAAGATGGGTCACTTAAGGACGGATCATCATAACTTTGTAAATACTAATCGTATTGGTTTGTATTCGTCCGCTACTCTTTAATACACTAGTTAGCTATGCTAAAAGTCGATAAAAAGATCATTAAATACAAAATATGATGTTAAACGAGCAGTATTAAAAAGTGATCGATTTTGCGCCGTGAAAAAAGTGCGGGGCAAGATGGGTCACCTTTTAAATAATTCACATTTTATCAACGAAAAACGTCAAAATATAAGATTTGTTTCGCATTCATATATGCTCTATATCCATACTGAGTAAACAAGAGCTACTAGTAAACATTTTATAAATTTATTTGGAATATAAAAAACTTTACGATTTGAGTGGTCCTAAGGCGACTTGAAAATCGATGTTTTCACTAAAAAATTATCATAATTTTATGTTTTAATTTTAAGCGTTCATTCTGCTTGATTGAAGTCATTTATGAGATAGTCTTCTAATAAAAAAATAAATAACTTTTGAATGCTCCAAAATTACGTTCAAAATTGAAGGTGACCCATCTTGCCCCGCAGCCGTTTATATGGAGATTATATGGAATGTATCGCATAAGAAAAATGGCTAAAATCCATTTTATTTTTTATTTCCAATGAGAGTGAATAATTTTTCAATCAATGCCCCAAACTTTTGTATATTCATGCTGGTCATCTAACAAAATTATCAACATAAACAAAACATGAGTAATGCGCCCAAAAATGGCACTGACTTATCTTGCCCCGCGACCCATCTTGCCCCGCCCCACCCTACACTTCCTTTAAAGATTCTAGCAGAATAGAGATAGCCACGGGCGTAGTCAGAGAGGACAGGGAAGGGCCTTGCCGCCACACTAGCCACTTACTCAATTTTGAACTCTACTCTAGAATACCGAGAACTATACGCGAAAATTCTCTCAAGAAGTAATAGTTCAGGGATTTGTTTATACTTTTTTTTTAAACCAACAATGAAATTTGCTGAGAATTTCTCTAAGAACTTTACTCAATTATGGTCATATAATTTAGTTAAAAAATAATTCAAGATATAATTCAAGTGACTGCAATGGTTTTAACTAGATTCTTCTTGTTAATACATAAATGATATCCACGGAATTAAAAGCCGTCAATGTATCATAGTTGCCGCTCGGGGGAATCAACAGCCGCTCTATGTCATAAAGCTTGTGTTTCGTTGTACGATACATCTTTATTTTCTATACCAAATAAATTCTTCTCGGATATAACCAATACCCGCACATATCGTGTTCAAAACTTTCAACGGTTATTATGTGGAGCGGACCTGGTATGGTGGTTAGAACACAAGACTATCACGCCGAGGACCTGGAATCGAATCCCACTCCCGACATACTCACAGAATGTGGGTTCTTCCTTCGGAAGGGAAGTAAAGCGTGGGTCCCGAGATGAACTAGCCTAGGGTTAAAAATCTCGTTAATACAGACAAAAGAAAATAAAAAAAAACGGTTATTATCACGCGTCGAAGTCGAATGCCGCGGTAAAACATCGAGCGGCCGCGGAACGTAGAAGTGGCTCAGGACTACGCGCAGCAGTTAGCAGTGGCCCTTGGCAGCTTGGCGCAGCGCAGCTACACTTGAAAATGGCTGGAGGTGGAGGGACATCCGATCCGCCATAGGTAGTACCTCAGCTGCTTCCTTTGGGAATTTAATCAGAAGTTCAGCAGGAGTTGTTTCAAAAAATCCTTCCGAAGTTTGTTGGAAAATTCAGGAGTTCCATCGGGGATTCCTCCAAAAGTTTCTACGAGAATTCCCCCAGGAGTTCCTCTGGGAATTCCTCTAGGAGTTCCTTACAAAAAGTCGGTCAGGAGTTTCTTCGAAAATTCCTTCCTTCTTCTCAGGAGTTGTTTTTGAATTCCTGCAGAAGTTTCTTCAAAACTTCTGAAGTTCCTGCGGGAACTCTTCCTGGAGTTCCTTTAGAAATTACTCCAGGAGTTCCATCGGAAATTTCCAGGAGTTTCTTCGAGAATTCTTTCATGAGTTTCTTCGGGATTTTTTTTGTTCCGGAGGTCCTTTGAAAATTTTCGTAAGATTTCTTTCGGGAGTTCCAGCAAGATTTTTTTTTCGTAAATTCCATCTGAAGTTGGAGCTGAAGTTTCTTCGGGAACTCCTGCAAAAGTGCCCACGCGAATTTCTTCAGAAATTCCTCCACGAGTTCTTTACAAAAAGTTGCTCAGGAGCTCCATCGAAAATTGTTTTCGAAGTTTCTCCGAGAACTCCTGCAGAAGTTCCTTTGAAAATTATGGAGTTCCTGCGGGAATTCCTCCAGGAGTTCCGTCGGAAATTTCTCTAGGGGTTACTTCGATAATTCACTAGAAGTTTCTTCGGGAATTCTTTCAGGACTTTCATCGGGAATTCGTTTAGTAGTTCTGTATCAATCAAACTAGTTTTTACGTTTTATTCGTGTATTTCAAAAATGGTTACAAAACAATGGCGTCTTTTGCGCCCGCGATCGCGAATACTTCTGTCCAAAGCTGGCGGAATTCAGGGTTGCCAACTTGTGTTGTCTCTTTTCTCCTAGGGATGCACCGTTCCTCAGGCCATTCAGCAAGCCTATAGCAGTGGGCGATTACGTTCCCTTACATTGCGCCCCCTGGTGTGACACTGGTTTGTCATCACGAATATCTCCTTCCAAATAAATCTTCTTCAGCTTGGTGCATGGTCGTCGGTATGTTCCCGAATGAGTTCGGACTTCTGCAACTCTAACTATGTTGTCATCGCCTGTCCAGCATCTCTTCACAACAGCTAGGGGCCACTTGCCACGTTCGTTGATCATATCCGACACATAGACGATATCACCTTCTCCTATCTCTCCAACGGATTGACACCACTTTTGTCTTGGAAGCAGAGTCGGCATATACTCTTTAACCCAACGCCTCCAAAAATTGTCGATCAATTTTTGCGCCTTCCTCCACTGTTTTCCCCAGTCAAGATCACCCTGGTTGAAAACCCCTGGTGACTGGACATTGCTTGATGCCCCAATCAAAAAATGATTTGGGGTGAGGGCTTCACAATCATTGATATCAGAAGACACATAGGTTAATGGGCGACTGTTGACGAGGTGTTCGGCTTCAATTAGTAGTGTTTCCAGCACTTCTTGCCTCGGTGCTCGCTCTTTCAACGTTACTCGTAGCGATGTTCTGATGCTTCTAATCACCCTTTCCCATGAACCACCCATGTGGCTCGCCGCTGGCGGATTAAACACCCACTGTATGCCTTTTTCCATCACTTCTCGTTCGACATCTCCGAAGCTCAACTGATTCAACGCGTCTTTCAATTCTCTATCAGCACCCCGTAGATTGGTACCATTATCAGAATAGATGTAATCAGGTTTTCTACGTCGCGCCATCATTCGTCGGATTGACATGACACACGAATCTGTTGTCAAAGAGTGAGCCATCTCAACGTGGACGGCTCGTGTCGTCATGCAGATGAAGACTACTCCATACCTCTTTTCTCTGCGTCGTCCAACCCTAACTTCGAAGGGCCCGAAAAAGTCCATGCCGGTGTGTGTAAATGGATGCTTATACATTTCCACACGACATTCCGGGAGCTGCCCCATGATTGGTATGATCTGTTTGGGCTTCGTAACACGACAATACTGGCATCCGAAGATGATTTTCCGCAACAAACTTCGAAGGCCAATTATCCAGTAGGTTTGCCTGATTTCATTCAACACAAGTTCACGTCCATGATGATGAGCCCGTTGATGATAGCTTTGAACTAGTAGAGATACAAATCTCCCTGATGCTCCAAGTATGATTGGATTCTTCACAGCTGGGTCCACATTTGCTTTGTTCAGCCTTCCTCCGACACGTATTATCCCGTCGCAGTCCAAAAAAGGTGCTAACGTTTTCAGCTTAGCTTCAGCTTTCAACTCGCCATGGTTCATCAAAACAGCGTACTCTTCAGGAAACTGATCCTTTTGCACAGTTTTCACCCATAGCATATTCGCTTCCTGTTCGTCACGTGGTTGAATTTTTCCGTTACTCATCTTGCCTCTGCACATATCGATGAATTTGCGTACAAATGCTGTCGAACGAATCAATCTTCTCCACTGACTAAACCGGTTAACATCAGGCAGCCCTGCATCACATTCGAGCATAGTGTTCACTGCTAATGTTTCTACACAGCATTCATCTTCAGCTTCTTCGGATGTATCCTCGTTTCCAGCCACCGTTGACCAATCTGTGACATTGTGCTTCAACATATCCGGTCCGGTGAACCACCTTCCAGTCGTAGACATGTCCAGTTCTTCCGTATCTCTTGTCCCTTCGTCAGCTACGTTATCCAGTGTGGAGACATAATGCCAATCGTCCGGGGATGATTGCTCCAATATTTCCCCTACTTTATTAGCAACGAATGTCTTCAACGCCTTCTTTGTTTTCAGCCAACATAAAACCGTGCGACTGTCAGTGCAGAAAACAATACTGTGTATGTCTATTTCCATCTCTTTTTTGACCATTAAGGACAGTCGATATCCCAGCAACGCAGCTTGCAACTCCAATTTAGGGACTGACATGAAGCGTACGGGAGCAACCCTTCCTCTCGAAGCAACAAACGAAACATCCACCTGCTCACCTTTGACGACTCTCAAGTACGCCACTGCAGCCATTGCCATAGTACTGGCGTCGCAAAACACGTGAAGTTCTGTCCTGTCGCTGGTTCGGAGATTGCTGTTGTAACAACGAGGGACGCGAACATTTGTTATTGCAGAAAGATTGCTCAACCATTTCGACCACTTCTTCCTAGCACCATCCTCCAGCTGGTCATCCCATCCAATTCCACTGCGCCAAATCTGTTGTAGTAGGATCCTTCCTCCGATTGTCATTGGAGTGGCAAATCCAAGTGGGTCAAAAATTGACATTACTACAGACAAAACTTCGCGTTTCGTTGGTACGCGTTTGCCTGAGAGTATAGCTGAATCAATTTTGCAGAAATTGGTCGAGAAAGTGAAACAATCCTTTTCGCTATCCCATAGCTGCCCAAGAACTCGCTGTATTCCATCACTAATATCCGAACTGCACGTTTCTGCTTTCAGGTGAGGTGGGATGCTGTCCAACACTTCTTCAGAACTACATCGAAAATTGCGAATCTCGAATCCACCAGCCTTGTGGACTTGGATGACATCCTGGATAAGCTCTGCAGCCTTGAATACGTCGTCCTCACTTCCCAAAAAATCATCGACATAATGATCGTGCACGATTGCATTGCTGGCTTCAGGATACTCATCAGCATGAAGTTGTGCATTATGATTTTTTATATAGTGAGCAATAAACGGGGACGAATTCGCTCCAAAAATCATAGCTTTCATCCGATAAGTTTGTACGGGGTCTCTGGGACTGCTGCGATAAACGAAACACTGTGACCAGCTGTCTGCTTCAGAAATCCAGATCCGGTTGAACATTTCTTTGACGTCCCCAACAAATCCAATTTTTCCACAGCGAAACCGTAGAAGTACTCCTTGCAACGATTTGAGTAGATCCGGTCCGGTGATGAGCATGTCGTTCAGACAAATACCATTTGACTTCGCTGCTGCATCAAACACAATTCGGATTTTGCCCGGCTTCATCACGTTTTCAACTGGGAAATGTGGCAGATACCAGATGTTATCCCTTGGCAACTCGAGCTCTGCATCTGAAACAGCAACGGCGTATTTCTTGTCCAGATAATCTTGCATAATGTCTGCATATTTGCCAGCAATTCCCATCTTCGCAATTTTTCGCTCTGTACACTTCAAACGAGACAATGCCATCTTTTTGCTTTCTGGGAAAGGAGTAGAGGACTTATACGGTAGATTCACAACGAATTGCCCATCCACGAAACGTGTAGATTGTTCCATGATCGCCAACGCGCGCCTGTCATCCTCCGAACGCTGTCGATCCGGTTTGCTGATCACAACTCCCATGTTTTCAAGCAAAATGTATGACGTCACCAGATCGTGGAGATTTTCTTCAGCTTCACAGCACAAATTCACGGTGCCAGGATAATCCCCACCAGTACTCACCATCATTGGGCCATGGACTACCCATCCCAAGGAACACTTCGAAATGGCTGGGGCAGTGGCTTCAGATTGATAGACTTCCGTCGTTTTGATAACGTTGATGTGAGGTTGTCCAATCAGCAGCAAAGGTGATTCTCCATTCAAGCACTTCAAATCAGCTTTATTCACATACGGATAACGCGACACCAGCTCTGGAACGTTTACTCTCTGACCAACCAAATTTAGTTTCCGGACTGTCCTAACTCCTGCCAGGTTGTAGAAAGGTTTTTCCGCTAGATTCTCGCCTACTTCAATTTGGACGTCTTCTGAATTTTCATCCACTTGCATCATACCGCTCATCAAGGTGAAACAAAGCCGTTTATTGCTGCCAGATATTCCCAGGATTTTGGCAACACCAGCATCCAGGATCGTCAAGTTTGATCCCTCGTCGATCAGAGCAGGAATCTCAATTACACCTTTGGGGCCACGGACCTTCACTGTTAGTATCTTCAACAGCGCTTGAGGAAGGATGCGATGATCGTACTTCATCACGTTGACGCTGGGATTGTTCTGCGGTACAGATAGAGGTGCTGTTGCTTCTCCCTTATGCAACAGGGCATGGTGGTATCGGCTGCATCCTTCAACTGGACATTGTTGCCGCCTGTCGCAACGTCCGCTATGCGTTCGCAAGCAACAAAAGCATAACTTCGATTCAATCGCTATTTGAAATCTTCGCTTCGGTTCAGCGGACTTGAACACCTCACATATCGTCACGTCATGAACATCTTTATGGCAGACTCCACACCTTTTCAGTTCACCTTTTCGAGTTTCGCTCCTTATGTTCGATTGACCATGCTGGATTGGTGCGTCGAAAAATCCACCGGCTGCCAAGGTGCAATTGATAGACGAAGCGTATTTTGAAGTTTGCTCTACCCACGCCGCAAAATCCAGTACAGTTGGATCATCAATACCGCGCTCCGTAATATGTCGACCCCACATCATAATTTGGTATTGTGGCAGCTTTTGTAGAAGCAATCCCAAAAGCTCCGGATTGTAGACATGTTGTTTCAAACTTTTAACTCCAGCGGCCAGGTTACGAACAACACCGTCAAATTCAATGAATGTTGACCAGTCAGACACCGCCGGAAGGTACTTGATTTCGTTGATCAAAGCTCGAAGCAGCAGTTCTGGTCTTCCGAAGCGTAGTTCAAGTGCCTTTATGATTTCCTCGCCGTCGACAGACGTCATAAGCATGTGCTGAACAGCTTCACGGGCCTTTCCTACAAGACATTTATTCAGTCGTACTACGTTTTCGATTCCGGAATACTCTCCCGCTTCTGTAGACAAACGGTACTGGTTGATGAACAACTGCCATTCACGAACATTTCCATCGAAGGTCGGCAGATTGTTGTTTCCAGTAGATCTTGCAAGCATTCGTTGCATCGATTTCGTAATTTGCAGCATTTCGGTGTTGACGTCTCCGAGTTGTATTCCACGATCTTGCTGTAGAAAGCCATGGCTGTAGGACGCTGTTCCAGACGTGCTCGGTGAATTCAGCACAGCTGATCTCTCTTGCATGCTCTGCTCCAATAGTGACGAAGAATTTGTGTTACGCTGCTGAACGGTCGAATCCTTACCTTTCACCTCAGAGGATGCAGATTGCAGGTTTTGTACCCACCGTTGAACACGATCAAGAGGATCTGCCACTTGAACTTGCCAACATGGTTCTAACTCGCGCTGCTCTACCAGCTCTTCGTTCAGTTCTGCTTCCGCGATTTTCAGCTCTAGTTCAGCTTTAAGCAGCTTCCGCTGTCTCTCTCTTCTTTGTACTGCCTCTTGCTCTTCCAGTTCCGCCAATTTCCTTTCCGCTTCCAATCTTGCTTTCATCACAGTCACTTGAACGCTTTTAGAAGAGGCAACACTTCTCGCAATCGAGTTTTCCTTCTGATTTTTGTTCACTTGTCCTACCGGTCGCTGAGATTGTACAGAAAATCCATATTCCGTAGTTTGTGCCAACAATGACATTGGCGGTGGCGTCAGCGTACGCGCCGGTACATTTTCCGCAACATTGCCGGCTTCATTGGCCATCGTAAACAGTCGCTCCATGATGGCTACAGCAACCGTTTGCCGCGAACAAGCAGCCTCCCCGATTTGAACATCCAAAATCTCACACGTCGTCTTCACACATTCTGGTTCTGCATTTTCGATTATTTGCAACCTAACCTCGAACTGAGGAGATTGTCGTTCGAAATCAAAGCTTCCGAACCGCAGCACTCTTCTCCGTATCCAATTGAGGGTCGTGTCTTCGCAAAACAAAATCCTATGCAGAAGAACCAGATCGACAGGTCTTGCGGCATCAATCCTGTCTGCCACAACTCCGCCGTCAGCAAAAACCTTCATTTTTCAGCCTTGCGTATGAACTGTAATCCAATTCGCATTTATTCGTCGTCGAAGGACCATTTATGTATCAATCAAACTAGTTTTTACGTTTTATTCGTGTATTTCAAAAATGGTTACAAAACAATGGCGTCTTTTGCGCCCGCGATCGCGAATACTTCTGTCCAAAGCTGGCGGAATTCAGGGTTGCCAACTTGTGTTGTCTCTTCTCTCCTAGGGATGCACCGTTCCTCAGGCCATTCAGCAAGCCTATAGCAGTGGGCGATTACGTTCCCTTACAAGTTCCTTAGCGAATTCCATCAGGAATTGAGTGGAACGCTGATGGAAGAGTGAACGGTCGTCGGTCGTCAGTGACAAGCAGGGCGCGGAGGCTGAAACATGCCGCATTTCGTCTTTACCGCGTTTTCGTAATTTTCTTTGTGTTTTCGTTCGTACTTGAGTGGAACGCTGATGGAAGAGTGAACGGTCGTCGGTCGTCAGAGCACTTTGTGTAAACGGTCGACGATGGCTCGGTGGCAAGAGACCACATTGCCCGCATCGTGGTGCTCGTGTTCGTCGTTATTACGAGTTCGGAAATGCTAGTATCCAAAAGATTGTTTTTCAGTGCGTCGGTTATTCTCGCTTATGTATTTTTTTCGGATTCTTCGATGGACGATCGGAGAATCAGCGAGTGGTGTGAACGAGTGCACATTTAATGTAGTTGGACCGTTTGCATGCTGAGACCAAAGCCAAACATAGAAAACCAGCTGGTCAGGATTACCCGGTGAGTTCGTTCCTTATTATTACTTTTTATATTTGAACATGACATATATGGGGATTTCGGAGGGGTAGCCTAAGGAAGTTAAATGAACTGGTTTCCGGGCAAATGTTCGTGGGGTGGCCAGACTTTGTCACGAGATAACAATTATCATGTTGTTTTCCGAAGGTCTCCAGTGAATTTAGCTTACCCTGCTACAACAAACCATCAGGTAGATCATTCCGTTCCGGTATGACTCTGCAGCCATAGGTAATCCTTGCGCTGATGGTGGGTACACAATCATCATCATCATCCTTAGCGAATTCCATCAGGAGTTTCTTTGGCAATTTTCCAGAAAGTTTTTCTAGGAGTTCCTTCGGGAATTACCAGGAGTCCTTTCGGTAATTCCTTCAAGTGCTTTAAAAGTGCTGGAGTCCTTTCGGAAATTCCTCTAGAATTTCTTCGGAAATTCTTCCAAAAGATCTTGAGGAATTCTTCCTAAAGTTCCCTGAGGAATTCTTCCAGAAGTTCCTTGAGCAATTCTTCCAGAAGTTCCTTCGAAAATTCCTTCCAAAGTTTCTTCAGGAATTCTGGCAGCAATTCCTTAGAAAATTCAGGAGTTTCTTCGGGAATTCCTCCAGAAGTTCATTCGGGAATCTCTTCAGGAGGTCGTTCAAAAATGCCTCCCGAAGGAACTACTGGAGGCATTCCTGAAGGATTTTCTAGGGGGTATTCGCTTAGAAATCATGGTGGAGCTCCTGGAATTCCCGAAGGAACTCCTGGACAATTTCCCAACGGAATTCCGGAGGGAATCTATGAAGTCTTTAAGGAACTTCTGAAGGAACTCCCGAAGAAAATAATGGAGAAATTTTTGGAGAAATTCCTAAATGAATTCCTGAATGGACTCCTGGAGGAATTTCCAAAAGAGCCCCTGGAGGATTTTTCGAAGGAATTTTAGGAGGAAATCGCGATGGAAATATTGAAGGAATTCTTTTAGGAGCTGCTGGGTGAATTCCCTAAGATACTGGTGTAGAGTGTCCATTTCCCGGGCATTTTTCTTGTCCCGGGATTCGGGATAAAAATTGTAGCATATCCCGGGAAATCCCGGGATCCCGGGATTTTTAGGAAATACAGATTTCAGTGGAAATTGAGATGAATTTCAAATAAAACACCATTTGTCAGCTATTGTCTATCCATTTTGTTGAATATGGAGGGGTATTATTGTTACAGTAGTCACTCACAAACACAGCTTTTTTAGTTTCAGAAATCCTATAAATAATAGGGACCCCAAACTAAATTGCAATATGCTGCTGGAGAGCTAGCAGTACTTTTTTGATTAGTTGCAAAATATGAATGCAATTTGCTCAAAATTCTTTTAGCATATGTAGATATTGTTTGATATAACTCTTGACTGAGCTTCTAAAGGGGCGAACATGTTTCTGTAAACTAGGTATTGTCTCGATTATTTGAATAACAAAACAATACATGCCCACACAAAGTTTAATAATTATCGAGTGAGTAAAATTTTTGTTTACTTGATTGTTACAGAGGATTTCGTGATTTTGTGATGCAATTATATGTAGAAGTCGTCAAGAGAATGTGTTGTTAACAAAAACTGAACCACAGACAAACAGACGTAACACTTGCGAAAATCCCATCGACCACGCTTTTAACGATCATTTAAAATTTTCATAGTTGTGGCTTTCACAACCAGAAGCGCGCGCATCGTTTTTCTATGTGTTTGACGTTTCACACTAGTGCCTTCTGTTGACGATATTGCACAACACAGTGATTCGAGCAACTTTCCCACCAGGTGATGGTAGTGTGAACTGGGCGATGGATTTTCATGAAAATCGTTCAAGGTGTTACGTCTGTTTGTCTGTGACTGAACCGTCCTCTTGCAGGCTCCATCAAGAATTTTTAAAATTTAACGCCAATAATGGGCATGAAATCATGCATTCCGGGATTCCCGGGAACTCCGGGAAATCAAATATTAAATCCCGGGATACGGGAAATCCCGAAATTCCCTAAATCCCGGGAATTCTTGTCCCGGGACGTCCCGGGATGGACACTCTATACTGGTGTATTAACCCTTTATAAGGCCGAGAAAACCAGGCACGGAATCAACTCGAACTACATTGGAATATAAAGCATATGTGGTGTAATGAACAAACACGATTTTATTTAAAAAAAAAAAATCACCGATCGGATTTGTATGAAAAACCTTCACTGGCTCAAAAATGGCAGTTTTGTCAAAGACTTTTTGTTCTAAAATAACCAATAGATGTTTGTTATGGTTCAAAAAAATAATGAGTGCTGACAAAGGTCAAATGTGTCCAATAGTTAAAACAAAAGTTGGCAACATTTTCTATGTGAACAGAAAAAAAAATTGTTATGAGGTGGCAATATACCGTATGCGTGATAATGTTTGCACCATCGTTAAATAAAATTCCAGTTTTACTTGTGAAGACAATGTATTGGTTTTATTTGCAGGCATTTAAGCTATAACTCATATCATAGTAGGCTGTGAATAAAAAGTGTTGATTTTCTTAGTTTAACACTTGCATAATGACTCCAACAGCTTCTTCGAAAATTCCTTCAGGAGTTCCACTTGGAATTTTTCCAGAAATTTCTTCGAACATTTTGGAGTTTCTTTGTGAATTCCTCCAGAAGTACTTTGGAAATACCTCCAGGAGTTTCTCCTGGAACTCCTCCAGAACTTTCACCGGAAAGTCGTACAGAAATTCCTTCGGAATCCCTTCAGGAGTTCCTCCAGGAATTTGCCTACAAAAATTCCTTCGGAAGTTTCTCTGGGAATTTTTCAAAGAGCTCCACCGAAAACTCGGAAGTTCTTTCGAGAATTCTTCCAGGAACTACTTGAGGAATCCCAAGAAGGAGCTCCTGGAGGAATCCCAAGACGCAAATTCTAAAGAAATCTCCAGAGGGACTCCTGAAGAATTTCTGGTGAATTCACTTGGTGATATTCACGAGTTCTAAGATCCAGCAGAGTTTCAACCTCCTAGTCTCAATAACCATTGAAATCGAAAAAGGTACCCGGGTATCCTGCTGGTCACGTAAGGCGAAACTGAAAGCATTTCCTCATTTTTTTGGATTTTGATTTTTTTTATAAAATAACGAAGCAATATTTTCAAAATCGGTTTTCGTACACATGTAGAATATGGATCAAGGTATCTTCAGATTTTTTTCCAGGTGAAAAATGTTTTTCGTTTTGGCAAAAGCAAATTTTTTGTGAAATTTTGTTTTAAAATGGTTTCTGCAAAAACGAAAAACATTTTCCACCTGGAAAAAAATCAGGGAATACCTTGATCGATCCATACTCTACATGTGTACGAAAACCGATTTTGAAAATATTGCTTCGTTATTTTATAAAAAATCGGAAACCAAAAAGTGAGGAAATGGATCCAGTTTCGCCTTAAGGGTTAACTGAGAGCTTTCTCTGCCACATAATTGCTGCAAGCAAAGCTTGTAAAACTTTTTGGAAAAAAAATTGACTGGAATCTTGAAGTCCACGAAGGAATTCTTAAAATGATGTTTGGTGATATTTCTGGAGGGTTGTATAAAGTAGATCTATTGTGTTCTTCGATCACACATAGTTCATACTAGCAGTAACTTGATAGCATTGGGAATAATAAAATTTTAATTGTAGCCAGTTTAAAGTGTTTTACTTGGGTTTGAAACGCATTTTTAAATGTTGAATTTATGGAAGATTTGCCTTAGCAGCACGAGTTTTAAATTTTATCGTAACCATCGTTGCTGTCTGCAGCACACGTCATTTCGTTCGACTGTGATATTAGAAAATTTGTGATTTATATAGCTAAATTCCATTACTTCCTCATGATTCTTGAACAATTTTCTTTCCATGCGAAAAACCGTACCGCTTTTTCGCCTTTTGAAGTTCCTGTCTCAACCCCCCGCAGTCAGTGGCTATTTATAAAGTGTTATTTTATTTTAAATTTCATTAGACAGCATATCCTCTTTCAGGTTCCCCAAGTGCTTCGTTGGCAGTTCAAGTGAAAGCATTTGATTAAAAAAACCCAGATTTATCCACCTAGTGGTGATAGTGCCTTTCTCGTCAAATATGTACTCATGATCTTTCCGAATCTTGCCTTAGAGTCAGTGATCAGCCCCAAATCTCTGTGCTTTGGTAATGGACGAGAAGGGGGAAATGCTCATAACAGCGATCTGGAGCTGTACCAACTACGAATTTCTGAATCATGAGAATACTTTATTTAGAAAATCAAGAATTTTATCAAGGTCATCATCGAATTGGGGCACTTATTCCGACGTTATATTCAACGTATGGGCAGAGCTGAAAGTATCAGTCCTTTCAGTTGACTGCTTGACCACCTTCACTGGAGGCTGATTCATACCAAGATGACCAAAACTAGCCAGGATTTAACTTTTTCACAGATCACTTTGACAAAGTTTAATCTGCACACTTTATGCTATATTTTATTATCATTTGTTACAAGATCCATGTAAAATTTGTAATGTAGTAATTTGAATTGCCAATGCTATATCACATTCAAATATAAACAACATTACAGTGCTCGCCCTCCAGTCGCATCAAAATTTTGCGCAGTAATTTTAGACGCAAATAAAGATTTAAAGGAATGTTCGGGGCTGATGCGCTTAAATTTTAATTTTCCCATACAACGTTGACCCATTCTACTGTAAATTTACGTCTCAGGAATCAAAAATTGTGTGATTTCACGAGATCGCTTTAGTTTTTTTAGGTTTTTGGTTCTCTTACACATATCCATCGCTTGCATTGATTTAGTTCACTTTCGTAATTCCGCTGAAGCACCCAACGCTGCTTCTGCAACACCACCGGTAGCCTCTTATGTAGTCTCAGCCTATTTTGTATTGCTTACGAGACCACCGGAAATGATTCCGGAACATTACCGGTATATTTAAATGTGGTCTGAGTTTATGAAAACTGCTAATCAGGTTACCCGGAATTAAAAACACTACCGGTGGTAACTTCTATGGACTGTGCCTATTTTCTTATTATCCATGCATCAGGTTACTGACAAAAAAGCGATTTGATGTACCGCAAGCATGGGTTTGATTCACTTTTATATATCTGGAGCTCGATTTGAATAGGTCGTATGTGCTTTTGTCGATATAAAATTCGATCAGTTTATTTTAGTCATTGTAGCTATATGGCAGATATTTTGAAAACTTTTAATGATGGAACAGAAAGCCTGTTTTGTGAGGATTCTACTGTATGTATCAACTTTGCTCAATTTCAACGGTTTTCGCTATAATAAGCGAATCCAACTGATCGAATTTTTAATCGACAAAAGTACATACGACCCATTCAAATCGAGCTCCAGATATGTTCATTTCCAGTGGGATACTCTTAACCGGTTCTGGAAAATTTACATGGTTCATTTTTACATTTGACCAATTCCGGCGGGACACCTGAAAGCTGGTTGTGGAACACTAGCGGCGGTCTCTTACGTAATCTCAGCTAATTTTCTTAATAACCGTTCATCAGCTTATCGAAAAAAACGCGATTTGATGGAGTTTGCATGGAGTTTGGTTCCCTTTTACATTTGACCACATCCGGAGGGACACCGGGAACCGATTCCGGGACACTACTAGTTCTCCCAAGCATGATCTGAGATATTTTTTCTTTGTAACCGTTCATCAGGATACTTTAAATGTCATTTGATGTGTCGCGAATTTTTGTTTTTTTTTTGCATTAGGCCACTTTCAGCGAGACACCTCGAACCGATTCCGGAACACTGTCAGTAGTTTCTAATGTGGGCTTTGCTTATTTTTTTTGCTGATCGTACAAGTTATCGCAAAGGCTACGACTTGATGTGTCGCATGTATGAATTATGCCACTTCCGGCGGGACATCAGGAACTGGTTTCGGGATGCTACCGGTTCAGATATGATCGGAAACCGGTTCCGTAACACTACCGGTTCAGATATAGTGCACGACTATTTTCCTATTTACCGATCATCAGGTTATAGAAAAAGCTGCGGATTGATGTGTCGCATGCATGTGTTTGGTTTCTTTTTTATATTTGGCCACTTCCGGCGGGATACCCGAAACCGGTTCCGGAACACTACCAGATCAGATATGGTCGGAGACTATTTTCCTGTTTACCACTCATCAGGTTACAGAAAAAGCGATGATTATATGTGTCGCATACATGGGTTTGTTTCACTTTAATATTTGGCCACTTCCGGCGGGACACCCGGAACCGGTTCCGGAACACTACCGGTTCAGATATAGTCTGCGACTATTTTCCTGCTTACCGTTCATCAGATAATCGAAAATGCCGTGGTTTGATGGGTCGCATGCATGGGTTTGTTGCAATTTCATATCTGGGGTACCGGTCCGGAACACCTAAATGGCCATAACTCCGGAACGGCTGGACCGATTCAAACCATTTTCAATAGGAAACAATGGGACAATATTCCGCGTCGATTGAAACATAAAGCGTTGAAATCGGATGATATTTACTATCCAAAAGTGAGGTGACATTTTTGTACACATACACACATACACACGCACACACACACACACATACATACATACACACACACATACACACACACAGACATCATCTCAACTCGTCGAGCTGAGTCGATTGGTATATAAGACTTGGCCCTCCGGGGGTTCTATCAAGATTTCATTTTTGGAGTGAACATATAGCCTTTCGGTACACCTTGGTGTACGAGAAAGGCAAAAAGGAAGGATCGGTATTTGCTGTTTTTACATATACAAAATATATGTGAAAAATAAACGCGCGTGACCCGTCCTCCCAAGGATCCAGTTTTCTCTGGTAGGTGGAGTAAATGCAAATAAATTACACAGAAAACATCCTTGCCGCGGGGGACAGGCTACTGGAGCTAGAGAACGTATCCTACATCTAAACGTTGAAAGAGACAGCGCAGCGGCAATCCTGTGGCTCGTTCAGAAAGTGGGCAGGGTACCGCATGGAGAGAAGATTTGTGCAAATAATGCTATTATATTATACAAATGAGAGCCGAGTGTTTGCTTTGCACTGACTGCTATTTATTTTATATTTTTTTTTCTCTTTTTGCCGGCCTTTGACCACTTGTGCAAAAGACCTTTTCAGGATGGCCATTGTGGGTATTGGGAGCGTGGAAAAGTGGGAAAAATCAAGTGAATTTCAAAAGGAATTTTCAAAGGAAAATAAATATACCCGCGTTGTTTATGGTGCGTTTTTGTGGCGTGCTCTCTGGTATGCAGAGTTTATTTTATTTGTATTTTTCTAAATGAGCGATGGTGACATTTTGTGCAATGTGGGGGTTTCTTTTATGGGAATTTGTTTTGATATGAGCACAGCTTATAGAGAATTTGAAAGGCAATAGATAAATTCTATTGCACGTTTATGCTATTTTTTAACCTGATATAATTCTATGACAAGTTTTGTCTGAACTTCTTTTCTCTGGGAATTCTTCAAAAGTTTCTTCTGTGATTTTTTAAGGGGTTCTTTCTGAGAATCCTTACGGAGTTTCTTGGATTCCTCCAGAAGCTCTTTCAAGGATTTCCTCAGGGCTTCCTTTGCGAATACCTTCTGCAGTCCTTTTTGGGATTCCTGTAAGATTTTCCAAGATTGACTAGGAGTTGATTCTGGGATTTATCCAAGAGTTCCTTCAAAGATTCATCCTTCTGGGAATTGCTACCGTGACTTCTTCCGATGTTTCTCCAAAAGTTGCATTTCTCTTATGATTTCTTAAAGAGTCTTCTGGGATTTTTCAAGGCGAATCCAAGAAACTCCTTGAGGATTCTCAGAAAGAACTCCTTCAAAAATCACAGGAGAAACTTTTGAAGAATTTCCAAAAGGAACTGCTGGAGGAATTCTCAAAAAAGGAAATCCTAAAATAACTTTTTGACGAATCCAAGAAGAAACTTCTTGAGGATTCTCAGAATTAATTCCTCTAGAGGAACACCAGAAGAAACTGGTGGAGTAATTTCAGTATGGACTCATGGGGGTCCCTCGAATGAACCTATGGAGAAATCTTCTGAATAAATCTCTAAAGGCACCCATGAAAGAGTTCCAGAAGGAGCTCCTGAAAGAATCTCAGTAGGAGGGTCATCAAGTAGCCCATGGCAGTGTATATAAGAGCTCGAAAGGACATTCGAGTCGGCATCAATTGTTTCATGGTTAGGGTTTTTTGATCGCTACAAAACTTCGATAAAATCAAAGTTGTTGCTGGGGAATGACCATGCATCTCATCAGTTTAAAACAGCCGTTTATTTTATTTATTATTCAATATTTATTTATATTTATATACATACAGCCACGAGCTACTAGGTGTATTTGAGTTAGTAAAATATGCCAGCGAATTCGCCTACTGCAGAGTTATAATCCTCCATTTTTTTTTCTGGTATTCTTTTAGAAGTTCCTCCATAAATTCCTTCTTATTTTCCTACAGATTCCTCCTAGAGTTTTTTCTGAGATTCTTTAGGGAGCTCCTTCTGAAATTCCTCCAGAAGTGCATTGAGAGATTGATCTGAGAGTTGGATTTCTTGGAGGAATCTCTGAAAAAAAAAATCTTGTAAGAATTCTTGGAGGGATCCCTGCAGGATATTCTAGAGATATGCCTGTAGAAATTCCTGAAGGAATCTCCAGAAGAATTCCTGGAGAAATCTCAAGAGGAATTTATAGCGGAGTTTCTGAAGGAATTCCAAGATGAAATGAAATTCCAGAAGAAATCGCAGATGGAATTCTTGGAGAAATTCTGGAGGAATCCTCAGAAAAGTTCCTTATGAAACTCCAGAAGGAATCCCGGAAGCAATTTCGAAGGGAATTCCTAAAGGAACTTCTAAACAATTCCTGAAGGAAATACTGAATTATTTCCTGGAGGAGTTCCTTAACCCGGGAGCGGTCGCGTCGTGTACTGAGTACACGCACCATGAAAAATGCTCGCATGTGGTACACAGCGTGAGCGGGGCGTCGCTGCAGGTAGTCAAAGTCGCGACTGCTCGAGGGTTAAAGAATACAAGTAGGAATTTCTTTGTAGAAATTTTTGAAATAAGTTGTTCCAGAAAGAATCACAGAAGGTATTCCCGAATTAAGCCCTGCAGAAAATCATGGAGGAATCCATGGAGGAATTCCTGGAGAATATCCTAGAGAAATGTCTGTAGGATTAACGGAGGCATCTCTGAAAATACTCCTGGAGGAATCTCTAGAATAATTCCTGGAGGAGTTTCTGGAGGAATCTCTAGAGGCAGTTATGAAGGAATCCCTGGATGATTGTTTAGAGGGATCCCTGCAGCAATTCCCAGAGGAATCCCTGGAATAATTCCTGGAGGATTCTATGAAGAAATTCGTGGAGGAATCCCTTGAAAAATTCCTCTAGGAATCCCAGAAAGAACTCCTGAAAAAATTGCAGATGGAATCCTTGGATAAATCCTGAAGGAATTCTAAGAAGAGTTATTGGAGGAACTCTTTAAGGAATCCCTGCAGAAGCTCCTGAAGAAACCCAAAGAAGAATCCCGGAAGGAATTTCTAGAGGCATTCTTAAAGGAACCCGTAAACAGTCCATGGAGGAAGTACTGGATTATTTCCTGAAAGAAGCTCAAGAGAAACTCCTTAAAAAGTGTTCCTGGGAGAATCGTTCGAGGAATTTTTAAATTATTCCTTGAGTTGTTCCTGAAAGAAATACAGAAGAAATTCCCGGGTGAATCCCTGGAGGAATTCTTGAGGAATCCAGGAAGCAATCCCATGAGGAATTCCTTAGGAAATCCCAGGAAAACTTACTTAACAAATTACTGGAAAAAATTCTGTTGGAAAAAATATGAAGGAATACATGTCTACAATAATGTTTGGTCGAATTATTGTTGGAATCTTTGGATGGACTCAAAAAAGAATGTTTTGTACAATTTTTTAAGGAACTCCTGGATTTTTTTTAGCAAATTTCTGATAAAATTTCCTGTGAGGGCTTCTGGAAGATATTCCTGCTGAAATATTTTGAATTATCGCAGATTGAATTATATCTATATATGGAATTCTTGAAGGAATATATGAAGAAATTCTTGAAGAAATCTCTGAAGGAACACTTGCAGAAATACCTAAAAGAATTTCTGATGACATTCCTTTGAGAATCCCTGAAGAAATTCCTGGAGGAATCCTTGAAAAAAAAAAACACTCGAACAATCACTGGGGAAATCTCTATAGATATCCCAGGAAAATTTCCCGGAGGAATGTCTGGTGTAACCCATAGAGGAACTCTTGAAAAAATCTCTGGGGCAATCTATGATAGAATAACTGAAGAAAGGTATGGAATAAATCCTGGAGGAATTTGTCGATGCATCTTTGCAGAAGTATCTATAAAAAAAACTTAGGGAATCGTGAGAGGAATTCTTGATGCATTTCTGAAACCCTGTAAAACCACTATCAGAACTTTGCAACATGTCCATGGAAGAATTCACGAACGAGAAACTCCTGGAGAAGTCCCTTGTGAAATTTCTGAAAGAATCCCAGAAGAAGTTCCTAACTTAATGCCTAAAGGAATTTTTGAAAGCGTCCTAGAAAGTATCCATAAAGAAATCCCAGGTGTTAAAAGCAAAACATGACGTTTTTATGAATAAAATACTAGTGAAAATTCGTGTTTCAGTAGCACATAACTGCACTCTATAGCAGCATATGGTTCTACAAAGTTCTTCCTTTTTCCAACCGGAACCGGTTTCGGCATATCTGGAAAATTTGGCATGCTGTTTTTGTATTCCATGAATAAACATCACAAAGCTTCAACAAACTTTGTTATTCGGTAAAAAAAAATCTAAGATAAGATTGAAGTGGTTCTCTTGGAGAAATATTTGGCAAAATTTCCTGTGGTTCTCGAGTGAAAAAGGTTTGATAATTGTGGATAAAAAATAATTTAGGTTTATTAATATTAAATTTTTTGAATTTTTTTTTTCTGGAACTCTGAATTATTGATAATCTTTGAGTTGGCTCGATATCAAAAAATAAATCTGGTGGCCAGGGGGAGGGGGGCACGCCCACCCTGCCCCCCTCTGGCTACGCCCATGGAGAGTTCTTTCTAAGAGTTCCTGAGGAACTAGAGGAACCATCAGGAGTTCTTACTGAATTACTCCAGCAGTTTCTTCTCCTCCAGGAATTAATTTCTTGTTCCTCCAGGAACTAATTTTGAGAATGCTCTAGATGTTTTTTCTTTGATTCGTCAAGAAGTTCCTTTTAGGGTTTCTCTTTTTTGAGAATTCCTCCAGCAGCTCCTTTTGGAATTTCAAGTGATTTTTTAAGGAGTTCTTTCTGTGATTTGTCAAGCAGTTATTTGAAGTCTTTCTTGGATTCCTGCAGAAGCTCCTTCGAGGATTTCCTCAGGAGTTCCTTTACGAATATCTCTTGGAGTTCCTTCTGGGATCTCAAGAAGTTCCTTCTGAGGTGTCTCCAAGAGTTCTTTCTGGGATTGATCCAGAAGATCTTTTCTGGATTCCAACATTTTTTCGCGGTTTTTTTTCATAACCTCTTATCGGGATTCATTTAGAAGCTCCTCAAGGAATTCGTTCATTAATTTCTCCCATACTTTTCTCAGGGATTCTTTTAGGATTTTCTCCGGAGATCCTCGGAGCGATCCCTTCAGGATTTTTACCCTGAATTGATTCCTAGTTTTCTCCAGAAGTTCTTTCCAGGATTGCTTAAGAAGTTCCTTCCAGGTATTCTTTCGGAAATTCCAGGAATTCTTCAGAAATTTCAAGAACAACTTCTTGAGGGATTCCTTCTAGAACTTATTCCGTAATTATTTTATCAACTCCTTTAGGGATTACTTAGGGAACACCTTCTGGTGTTCCTCCTTTATTTCCCAACATTTTTTTTATGGAGTTCCTCCAGCAGTTTTGGGTAAATTCCACCAGCTGTTCGTTCTGGTTTTCCTTCAAAAGCTTCTTCTGGGATTACTTTTCTCCAAGAGTTCCATCTAGAAATCCCGGAAAAAGTATTTCTTAAGACATTCCAAAAGGGACCGCATATCTGTAATAAACCTTCATAGATATCTCAGAAGAAATTCCTGGAAGAATCACAAAAAAAAAATCCTGGTACTCCTGGATGCATGCCAGATGGAACCCCTTTAGGAATCTCATAAAAAAATCTTAGAAGAATCTCAAAGGGAACTTCTGAAGGAATCCTGGATAGCTGGGAAAATATCAATTAAATCGCCCATATAAAATCGAGTTGTAGTTTTCTAGAGTCACTTTGGAATTTCTCCGGAAGAAATCCTAAAACGAAGAAAGAAATAACGGTTGAAATTCCCAGAAGGAGAAATATTTGACTGAACTCATGGATAAATTCCTGAAGTTCTCCTGATCAATCTTGGAAAATCTTGCAGGAATTCCAGTAGGATCTCGAGGTATCCGTAAAAGAACTCCTGTGGGAATCCTCGAAGGAACTTCTGGAGGAATCCAAGGAATACTCCAAAAAACTCCTTGAGGATTCTTAGAGAGAACTCCTTGAAAAAAAAAAACACTGAACAAACTTTTGAAGAATTTCCTGAAAGAACTGCTACAGGAATTCTTCAAAAAGGAAATCCTAAAGGAAACTTCTTGACGAATCCGAGAAGAAACTTCTTGATAATCAATATTGACCATATACATTCACGGTGCCCCCACAGACCGTTATTATAAAATAAAAATGTCCATCAAAACTAAGTTCAGGAGTCGAATCCTGGTGCCATTCTGCACCTCTGGACAAATTTTTAAAATAATCCCTAGGAGGAATCTCGAGAAATCTCGATTTGATGTTTTATACTAAGAAATTTCAAAGAAATCCATGTTCAGATTCAACAATATCGCTAAAATACCTACAAAAAAAAGTCCCCAAAGTATTCAAAGTTGTTTCTAACCAGTATATATTTACCAACGCAACTTTTATTATACATATTTACTACTCACCCAACTCAATTAACTGACTAAACTGACATAAGTATGTTTTTCCAAGCCATGCATCGGTTTTAACGTAAGCATTAAAAAGCGATTTTTCCCTATTGTTTTATGAACATATTACACATCCCAGTGTTATACATTAAAATTTTCCCTAATTCTACAATATGTTTACTATATTACGAGGAACCAATCCTCCGAAGACCATAAAGGGATCTAAGATATGTGGAAAAAGTTATTGACTGAAAAATGAATAGCATGGAAACACTGTTTAACATGTAAGGAATAACAATAAATAATCAAATCTCGTCATTTTATCGATCGGGTATAACTTTTTCCCATGAACTTCGCATCGCTTTGCGGTCTTCCGAGGTCTAATTCATCGTGAAGTTTGCTACAGAAATCATTCATCGAATTATTTTTAGGGACCAAGGGGTGACCTCAAGCGATTCTTCATTGAAGAAGTAAATTTTCTCATAAAATCGTCTGAAAAACTAAGAATAACGGGCGCAAAAAATAGTTTTCCCGATCGACCTGATATTTTGCACAGTTGATATGGGACCAAAATGGAACTCAAAAAGTATACAAGAACTAGAGTTTTTGTATTTTTTATATTTTCCCATATAAACCGTGTCCCATGTTATTACATATACGTCGTAGTTTCCTGCTCTTCCAAAATTGGTGTACTATTAGATCTTTATTTAACACATATTTCTCAGTAATTTTCTAGTGTTCATGTGCAAGAATATGTAGCACTTTTCATTCAAAAAAAAAAATGTTCAAAATTCTAGGCAAAGCAAATCAAAGATAACACAGCGTACCAAAAATTAACTTTTGGTCTGTCTCAAGAGCAAACTTATGTGTCTCTGACAGATTTTGGGCCGCTTAATCCGAATCTGGGCACAGATTTGCTCCAGCATGTCAGAATTTTGAGCTTTACCCCAATTTATGGGGCAAAATATGCGATTTTGGGCTTTTTTGACATGCCAACCATTAAGCATGGAAATATTTTTTTTAAGCAATCAAAAAATAAATTGGTCAATTAACATCTAAATTAAAAACTCATGCAAAATATTTTGTTTTACCAAATCAAATTTAATAGATTTAAGCATTTTATGTTAATAAGTAAACTTGCATGCAACTTTTGGAGGGTGACTTGTATCGGAAATATTGTATCTAACATAAATCGCTTAGAACTATCAAAATAGATTTGGTTAAACGAAATATTTTGCATGAATCGTTAATTTAGATGTTAATTGACCAATTTATCTTTTGATTGAATAAAAAAAATATTTCCATGCTAAATGGTTGGCAGTTGAAAAAGCCCAAAATCGCATATTTTGCCCTATAAATTGGGGTATAGCTCAAAATACTGACATGCTGGAGCAAATCTGTGCCCAGATTCGGATTCAGCGGCCCAAAATCCGTCAGAGACACATAAGTTTGCTCTTGGGACAAAAAAATGTTACGCTGTGTAATCGTACACACCGTAGTTGCTACTCCGTGATTGACCAGAGTTGCACAGAGAACCAATGAAACAAAGGCTTGGGACTAGCTAACCATTCTCAATGTGCACAATTCGAGAGTTCAACATTTGAAAGTCAATAACGGCGCTGGCCACGTCCTTACGGTGATCGGATCGATTATGTGTCATACTCGCCCCATATAGGAGCGATGCAGTTACAGCAAAGAACAATACAATTACTAAACACTGAACGCCCCTGTTCAAAATGTTAAGCAATATCGAAAAAAGGTATAAATTTGTTTTCGACTATTGTGACTGAAAACGTTATTCATTTTAAGAAAACTGCCTTCAAAGAGCTACTCCAGTTTTTCTAACCCTAACGTTGGTAATCAAAAGCACACATGACAAGCAACGTTTTTTGCATCTTTTTTTCTGATTTTTGTACACTGCCAATTGTTTGGTAAGTCAGTTTAATCAGTTAATTGATTTAGATGAGTAGTAAATATGTATAATTGAAGTAACGTTATTAAATAAATACGGGTTTGAAACAACTTTGAACACTTTAGGGAAAGTTTGTGTAGGTATTTAAGCAATATTGTCCAATCTGAACATGGACTTCTTTGAAAATTCTTAGTATAAAACATCAAATTGAGATTTCTCGAGATTCCTCCTAGGGATTATTTTAAAAATTTGCCAAGAGGTGCAGAATGGCACCAGGATTCGATCCCTGAACTTAGTTTTGATGGACATTTTTATTTTATAATAACGGTCTGTGGGGGCACCGTGACATTCTTATGCGTCAGGGAAAGTGACTCGATTGACTTTTTCACGCTTCTCCTACGGAAGAATTAATACCAATTCAATTACAACACCAATGAAAATCACATTCATTTGGATTTCATTAGCAGCAGCAGCAGTAAAGAAACTAAAACATCAAAGTGCTTTTTAACAGGGCATCCACTTCTAAAGGCTTTTGATTGAGTTGATCCGACATTTGAACAGGATAATTAAACGACTGAACCTTCCTCACCGGAGTACCTAGCACGACCGAAATCCTCACTTGAACCGTTTTTTATTATTTTTCCGCTGTAAATTTCGACTTCCCACATAACTAGCAGAGCAAATACAGACATTTTAGAAGAGCTGTTCTAGTCCCGGTTTTTGATGTAGATACTCGAGCAGGTACTTCTAGGCAAACTTAATTTCTCCATCCATGCCCGAACCCGAATTCGAGTATACAAACGGGAAGCTCGAACGTGATTAAAAGTGCTGAGCCAATTTTTCAAAAAACATCCCTCCTTACCTCGGGGATTGCCTTGTTTTATAGCACACGACGACGGGTTGGCTTCAAAACCGCAGCATCCTGTCGACGCCGGAAAATCTCTCACCACATTCCGGAGAGCAGCAGCTAAATCGCAACCAAAAGCCACCTCCCCACCGCCATCGCACGAAGCAGCAGCAAACTAACTGAATTCCACCCCGAACAGGTAAGGCACCTAGGTAGGGGGATTAGGGGCATAATGGACACCCGGGGCGAAATGGACACCCCTGTTTTTGCGGAAACCGTTGACTTTTATGTAAAACTTTTAATGCATAAGTGTAAAGGAACAAGTCATTGTTATATTTTTCAAAATTACCATTTATATTCCTTCAAAATAACGAAAATATCATTGAAATTGAAGTATGTTTTTCATATGGTGGATTTCTTATAATTTCGAAGCAACAGCAAATAAGGTATTACGAGTGTTTGAGTGTGTCCACCATAAAAACAAGTGAATTGTCACCTTATCTACATGTATACGCAGATTTAGCAATGGATGAAGTATTATATTTTCGATCAGAACTTACTGAAAATAACAATTTCAATGTTGTAGTCGATTCGGGGCGAAATGAACACCGGCAATTATGAATGGATGTACGCGCATTGCATACTGTTAGGCGTTTTACAGAGTTTGAAAAAAATCAATCCGGTTATTTTAGCCTAAAATTTATTTAATTAACTATGAAGTTATGTAAACTCGTCTAAGATGGAGTATTATATCTGTGGAATTGATCTCCGTAGGCAAATTACTTAACTGGTCGATATTCTTAAAGATACAGCATAAAATATGCAGGGCTGTCCATTATGCCCCGATGGGTGTCCATTTCGCCCTGTACCTTTCCTGCCAGCCCCAAAAAACACACAGTTTTCAATTCATGATTTCTCCACAATAAAGACATTCTACCTGCTGTAAATGATTGAAAGACGTAGGAAACAAGTTAAAGTTGTAAGCCAACTGATAATATGTTCAGTTTTTGTCTGTTACACAGCCCTAACATACTCATTTGCTTAGGGTGTCCATTATGCCCCTAATCCCCCTAAATGCAAACCCCAGCACCGGTACAAGGAAATTTGATAGAGATTTTTACGAAAACTAAATCAACACTAATGATGTTAAATTACGTTCCGAGCGACGAAAGCCAGTTGGTGGGTGGAGAAAAAATTTGCTATTCCAAACGGATCGTATAGGTGTATGCTGTTTACCTTCGGTGGAAGTCTTTCACTCTGCGTCTCGCTTAAATAGAGAATCATTAGCGAAAGGGTTTCGCCGGAATTTTCTCGGATCCTTTTAGCAGGTTCTGCGGCGCTACGTTCCCTGGCGTGTAACAACGTTGTGCGGGAAAAGAATTTTAGTTTTAATGTATTTACCTACAGAGAGCGGCAAAATAGCGAACCCACCTCCCAACTAACCGGCTTTTCCGCCGGGGAGTATACTTATCGTCCCATTTGAAAAGAAGGCATTTCGTCGTTCAAAAGAGCCGGTGCTCACTTTCAATGCATTTCTTAATTGTACTTCACAGAACTGAACAGCCAGTAAATGCGTATGCCTTGCGAGGATGTGCCTTTACCTTTGAGCAGGAAGTCGCGAATAGGATGATTACCGAAATAATATGTTATAAGGATGGCTTTCATAGGACATTAAATTTTGTGTTTCGATGAAAGAAAACTCAAGAAAACTATTATATCCGATGTGCTCGAGCTGCTATTTGGAATTCAAAGACATGTGATTATATTGGGATGCTTTTCGTAAACTGATAATCTTTTTGTGAATAGACTTCTTTTGAACATAAGGAAGGTAAGGGCATAATAAAATCCAGCCAAAGAAAATCAAGCAGTAATAATACACTCTAACTTATTCCTAAACCAAAAGCAATTCATCGTAAATATAAAAGCAATAATTCACTTTAAATCAACATCAATACATTGTTGATTTGACTTATTATAGCCGTCGTTTCGAGCTTTGCACTTGAGTTCTTCCATACAATTTTGCACAGTACCTTCGATCGCTAGCCAAGAAGTTTCTACCATTTTTTTTGTCGAAACCAATCTTTCTAGGAAAAATATGGTACAATTTTCACATAGTTTTCTGCATTCAAACGCAAGGATTCTCCTCCATAAGCAGGACACAAAAATCAATTTAAATCAATACCCAATATCTTAGCTTTTGAAAAAAGGGGTGCCATCCATTTTTTCCGACATTCCTCGTAGTGAAAAAGATGATTTGTTGCACATGTACTTTTGAAAGTTCGGTTTTTCAAACCACAATTTCAAGTTGTTGACCAAACTAAGTATTTCTTGCCAAGCTTCGATTATTTCTTGATCTTAAATGAATCAACAACCTTTCCGTGTTGTAATGATGTAAAGAATCGAATACTTGAAAGCTAACTAAAGTCTGCTGAGACGTTCGTTTTATCGTTCATGGATTACTGCACAAATTTATACTGGCCTCGAATATCTTGGACAGGTTGGCCTATTTTGATTAAGTCCTATACACTTCTTCAGTACCGAGTGTGTGTTTTTTTTATCATCCCATTATTAATATTTTACAATCGCTGTTTGAAATCAATCCCTCTAGTAGGATACTACTACTGCTCTACCCTAAATATAGATCCTGCTTCAACAGTTAAATTTCATAATTACAAAATTGATATTCATACCTTTCATCCTAATATTGATTTTTCTCTATATGAAGAAATAAAACAAATTCCAAAATTAGAATATCCTCATTTCGCTAATTATTTATTTGAACGGAAATTTATGGGTATTAATCGTGACCAATTTTATTTCACTGATGGATCTGTAAACCAAGACGGTGTAGGTTTTGGGGTACACAACTTGAATTCAGCTCATTTCTTCAAATTACGTGGTCCTTGCTCTATTTTTATTGCTGAATTAATTGCAATATATTTTGCATGTATTTTGATAAAAGATTGCACTCCAAATTTATTCATTATATGTTCTGATAGTATGAGTTGTCTCCGTGCATTAAATTCGAATAATTTTAATGTCAAAGCTCATCACATATTTTTGGAACTTAAACAAATATTATTACATTTACACTCTCAAGGGTTTTTGATTAAATTAGTTTGGATTCCTTCACATTGCAATATTTATGGTAATGAGCAAGCTGATTCTTTGGCCAAATTAGGTGCTAGTCGGGGAATTATTTTTGATCGCAATATTTTGCCATCTGAGTATTTTACCGAATTAAATAAGTATTGTTTGGATAACTGGCAAAATTTTTGGCATTCTAGTGAAAAGGGACGTTGGTGTCACTCCATTTGTCCTACGGTTAAACACTTTCCTTGGTATAACCATATGAATGCTAGTAGAAATTTTATTTGCTGCTTTTCAAGATTGATTTCCAATCATTACAATTGTAGAAGTCATTTATACCGTATCAATATAAATGATTCAAATTTATGTGATTGTGGGGAATTTTATGAGGACATTGATCACATTATACTATTTTGTTCAAGGTTTATTTTGCCAAGAAATAATTTTTTCAAGAATTTACAAAATTTTAACCATCCCATTCCTGAATCTGTTCGAGATATTCTTGGAAGTAAACAGTTTCCGATATTCAAATTACTGTATGATTTTTTACTTGAAATTTCATATGTTATGGATTGATTCCGCAAGTGCCTTTAGTTTTAAGTTATTTATTGTAATGTTTTGGAAAAGAAGAAGAGGTTTTGTGCCTCTTTGAGAGAGATTTCAAAGATGGAAATCACTCAAAGGGGTTTTTCCCTCTTCCAAATTTTTAGTTAAAAATAAATAATAATAATAATAATAATAAGTATCGAGTGCTTAAACTAGGCCAAAGTATGCTAGAAGGACAGAGTGATGCGCTTGTCATCAAGACGGAGGAGTCCAAGTACTCTGAAATCTTGAAGGCGATGAGGAGTGACTATCCGGGGACTATCCGAGTCGTGCGCGAAAAGCCGGAGTGCTAAATGGCACACGGACGGCATTAGAATAACAAATTTGGTGAATGTTTGTACCAACTGTGTCGCTGAATGGCGATAGGTTAGGTACGAACACTAAAAAGATTAGAATAACAAATTTAGAAGCGACAAAATGTGCATGAGCACAGAAGAAGAAGAGCGCATGAGCGCATTGCCCTCCCTGAAGCAGTCGCATCAGTGGTACCAGGGGGATCGAGGCGACAAGGTGTAGCAGAGTTTTTCCAATCGGTTTTCTCTGCTCGGGAGGTTGGGAGGAAAAACACACACACACACACACACACACACACACACACACACACACACACACACACACACACACACACACACACACACACACACACACACACACACACACACACACACACACACACACACACACACACACACACACACACACACACACACACACACACACACACACACACACACACACACACACACACACACACACACACACACACACACACACACACACACACACACACACACACACACACACACACACACACACACACACACACACACACACACACACACACACACACACACACACACACACACAGACATTTGCTCAGTTCGTCGAGCTGAGTTGATTGGTATATGAGACTCGACCCTGCGGGTCTCGGATCGAAAGTCGGTTTTTCGAGCGGTATTTATACCCTTCTTATGGGTGTGGTAAAAAAGGTAAAAATTCTTCAAGAAATACCTCCAAAAAATCTACTGGAATCTAGAATTCCTACACAGATCGAAAAAAGAGTGCAAAATTCTGTGACATATGATGCACATGATTGGAGCGTGGGATATCACAGAAGTTTACATGACATATCATGTAAATGTCATAAAATATCATGTAAATTTCCATTATATGCCATGTATTTCAGTATGACTCTGATTCACATGGCATATAGGGTAATTCGCCAATTGTTGAACGGTTAGTACCGGCATTTTGGTTTTCGTTTGTTTTTCCGTGCATAATTCCACTTTAGTTGAAAAATATCCAGTGAACGTCTAGATCTACTTATCCCTTATACTGCCCATTGAATTTGTATTCCCTTAAATTCCATTTTCTAAGAGAAAATAGAACATTTGTATGGGAAGTCTGTAACCCAAATGTTGAACGCTTCCTTAAGCTAGCTCATCCTAATGTTGGACGGTTCTCGCCAATTGTTGAACGGTTGAAGCTTTGTTCGTAATTGATGACGTATAACCCGACAACCTATCTACTGTTTTCATTTTGGCCACCAAACCCAACATAGACATGACAGTTGCCCGATGTGGGTCCAACAGTGGTCCAACATTTGATAAAAATTGACCCGACTTTGACCCGACATCCGATATTTTTCACCCTGGCGGATTTTTTCCGGTTTTTTTGTGTTTTGTGCCCAGCTAGTCCGAGCTAGTGACAATTCATTTAAATGACAAAGAATCGCACATTTGAAGAGAGCTCTAGTGGACTGAAATCGGTTTAAAGATGATTAGATGCAAAAATGGCTGAAAAGATTTGATTAGAAGCGCAAACGTTAGAAGAAAAGTACGCCTTTTAAAGCCCCTGAAACTCTTCTGGAAACCCATGGGACCCACTTAACCCACAAGAACACTCATGGAACGACCCTGAAATCCCTTGAAAACCCATGAATTGCTCCTAAGCCTCTTGGAACGCCTTGAAATACTCCTGGGACCCCCTAACACTCTGAATTCCTCTTGAACACCTCTGAAACGCCCTTGAAACCCATTGAAAACCACTGGAATCTTTCTGAAGCCCACTGGAACACCCCTAGAATATCCCTGGAACGCCTTTGAAACCCCACGAAATGTACGGTTAGGTAAACTGAAAAAAAAAATCTAGCAGTCATGCTAACATCGTAGGTTATGCCAGTGTTCAACAATTGGATCATGGATGCATAATGATAGTGTGATAAGAAAAATATTTTTTTCAAATTGAATTACAATGAAAATGGAATTTTAAACAATAGGGGGATTCACTTAACAGCGTAAACTGATTAAACTGATTAAACGTCGTGATCAACAAAGGCAATCTTTGATTATTACATTCGCAAAATCATGAAACATTTCAAATGAGCAGAAAATCATGGCTTACGCAGCAATTTAATCTGTTTAGTGAGTACCCCTAATGTTAAACTGTTAACGACATCCCTCCAGTTCTTGTAACTATGGTGTCCCTTCGATATTTGTAGTCGATTTGCCCGCAAAGCTTATTTCGTAACAGCAGTTTCTTAAAATTAATCCTAAGAATTGTGCAGTTTTCGTGTCATCAGCGGTACAAAATTTTCAATAAATTTTTTTGACGAAAAATATGTATAATTTTGTAACTTAATTAAAGCAATATAGTGACCCACATGTATATGCATCTACATCATACGTTTACGTTGGATGAAAATTACTTAAGTAAGATTTATAACAAAATATTCAGAAACTGTTCAACATTTGGGTAGTGTTCAATAATTAGCGAATTACCCTAACACAAATTTATATATCATGTAAACCATCATAACATTAAAATTGCATGACTGAAATTAAGTTTACATTACGTGTAAATATCAATATTTTTCCAAGATTTCCATCAGGAATAGCGATAACACCAATTTCGTCGGATTTCCCTCTCGAAACTTCTAAAAAAATTTACTACCGATTTCATCAAGTAACTTTTCCAAGTGAGGAACTCCAAGTAGGAGGATTAGGGGCATAATAGACACCCTATCAGGTATCAGAAGGTCGGCTTCAAAGGCACGTTATCCTCCATTTGGGTCATTTGTGCCATTGCCATAATAAAACCCTATTTCATCATCTACCTGAGCGAAAAGGAAGGAAATAAGGATTTTGATGAGGATAGGGACAGGTAGGGAAATAGGAAAAATACCCTGGAAGAGGGTACTTTTTTTTTCCTCATTTTTTTTCCTCATCTGTAGAGCCTTTTAACCACTGCGTCCATTATTTAGGAATATTGTGGTATGACCCATAATTAATTTGGTGCTAGTCAAGCATTATGTCACAATTGAGCTGTGATGGACAATGGTTGATGTAACACCTGATCCCAACTAGGCACAACTCGTTTTATAAAGTTTATTACCCTGTTGGGATTACTTCTCCAAATTTCCAAGGGCTCTAGAAACCCTTTACCAAATATCGCCAATCTGTGATGGTACAGCACTCCGTAGTTGCAGAGTAAATGCTCGGCAGTTTCGTTTTCCGTTTGACAGAAACGACACTCGGAGGATTGGATTTTTCCAATCTTAAATACTTAGATGATATTTACTCGGGCAGCGGCCAGTCATCAGACCAATAATTACCCTGCGATCTCTTTTGTTTAGATTCAGTATGGACCTGGCGTTTTCTGCACTGGGTTTTATGAACCTTTTTGCTTGCTTGGATGTATCCGTGGCATTCAAATTAGATTCTACCGTGGACATTCCCCAAGTTTTTAGTTTCATCCGAAGAGCACACTCAGGAACTCCATAGAAAGGTTCAGGGCCTACAAAGCTTGATGCCGTACCCTGTCTAGCTAAATTGTCGGCGTTTTCATTTCCCAGAATTCCACAATGACCGGACAGCCAGTGTAAAGTTACCTCGTTCCTACTGGCCAATTGCTTCAGAGAAATAATGCATTCCCACACTAGCTTTGATTGACACGTGTAAGCTTTTAAAGCATTTAGAGCCGCCTGACTGTCCGAAAAAAATACAGATCTTAAAATACGGTGGGACTGCATCCCATTGGTATAGCCTTACTGATACCGGGGCTAAAACATCAGCTCCAGTATTTTCTCCCATCTTGGACCCATCAGTATAAAATACAATAGAACCTGGTCGTAAACTTGGCCCACCAGCATCCCAAACATAGCGACATGGTTTCACCACTTTGAAGGGAACATCATAGTTGGTCTTCGTTATCATCCAATCTTCTACTGTTTTTATGTCCATGTTTAATTTGAAGTCTTTGATCCCCAGGATGTGTACGGTCGGCTATGCTATGCTATGCTATGTTTAATTTGAAGTCTTTGATGATCCTCAAATGTCCAACAAGATCCCCGTCTAGGACTTTATTGTAATGTATAAACTGCACGGCACTTTTTGCCACTTGTAGTTTAACAAATTGATGCAATGGCAGTAAATTGAGAAGGGCATCCAAAGCCCTTCTGATGGAGTGCTTTTCATTGCTCCTGTCATAGATATACAAGCAAGTCTTTGTAGCTTACTTAGCTTCTTTTGACAGGTTACCTCATTTGTTTTGGGCCACCAAACAAGTGAAGTATAAGTAATCTTAGGCTGGACTATTGCAGCATAGATCAATGAATCATGTTAGGTCTACGACCCCAGGTTTTTCCTAAGGCTTTGCTGCAGACCCAAAGGGCATTGGTAGCCTTGGTTGTAAAATTGTTTAAATGAGAATTCCAATTCAGTCTTTTGTCCAAAATTACCCCAAGATGTTTAACTTCTTCTGAGAACTGAATTTGAACTCCATCTAAAGAAGGTTCAGTAAGATTTATTTTTAACCTTCTTAAGGTACAATTACAGTTTTTGAAGGGTTTACGTTTAACCCCTCCTCTCGGCACCATTTGATGGTAACATTCAACGCAGATTGTAGCCGGCTAGATATCGTGTCGTCATATTTTCCACGTATCAGAATAGCTACATCATCTGCGTATCCAATAACCTCAAAGCCTTGATTGATGAGTTTTTTAAGGAGTTCGTCCACTACCAAAGATCACAATAAGGGCGATAGTACTCCCGCTTGAGGACAGCCCTTCACAGATCTTACTGATAGTTGCGCACCTCCAAGAGCGGAAGAGATCTCTCGATCTTTAAGCATCGACATTATCCATTCAATAATGCATTTATCCAAGCCCATTGCTTCCATTGCAGAACGCATTGAGCTCTAGGATGAGTTATCGAATGCTCCTTCAATGTCGAGAAAAGCAACCACGGCTATTTCCTTGTCTTGAAACGATTTCTCAATTTTGCTGACTATCGACTGTAGTGCTGTTATAGTAGATTTTCCTGTTTGATAAGCAAATTGAAATTTGCTTAGAGGCATTTCTACTAAGCTGGTAGACTTGACAAAGTCATCCACTATTTTCTTCATGGTCTTTAACAGAACACAAGAAAGGCTTATGGGTCTGAAGGCTTTTGGAGTTGTTTTGTCCCGTTTGCCAGCTTTTGGGATGAAAACAACACGAACCTTCCGCCACGCATTAGGTATGTAAGCCAAAGTAATACTGGCTCTGAATATTTCGGTTAAGAGCGAACAAATCGCCTCTTTTCCAAGTGGAAGTAAAGCTGGGAAAATTCCATCTTTCCAGGTTGAAAAGAACTCAATGCCCATTCGACCCTCGACGGTGTGAAGATTTCACAAGCTTTTTGATGGGCATTGGTCGACCACGCATGTCTTGCCTTATCCGAGTCCTGTTCTTCATCCGAATAAGGAATCGATCCTGGGAAGTGAGTTCTCATCATTACTTCCAATGTTTCAGAAGAATCAACAGTAAAACTGTCATCTTCCTTTTTAAGACTTCCAAGACCATTTGAATGGTCTTTCGAAAGGACTTTATGAAGCCTTGCAGCCGTAGGAGCGTTATTGATGTCTTCACATACCCGTCTCCAGTCCTTCCGTTTGGCTAGTCTCAATTCTCTGTTGTATTCTGTAAGGGCTTGTTTATACTGAAGATGTAACTTTTGCTCTATTGAACAACCGTCTAGATTTCTTCCTCAGATTCGCCAGCTTATCATTCCACCAAGGGACATCCCTGTTGAATGACCTCTGTCGGATTGGGCAGCTAGCATGATATGATGAAATCATTTTATCAATAATCTCATCAGAGGCATTTTCCAACTGTGAAACAGACAAGATCTGCTCACCCTTATATAAATTTGCATTCATTAAATAAAAGCTGTAGAGGTCCCAGTTTGTTTTTTATGGGTTTCTATAGCTTTCAATTAAATTTGATCCGGCTTGTAATCGAACCTGATATGTTTGTGATCTGACAATGATTCCTCATCAGAAACATGCCAGTTCACGATCTTATCTGATAGCAGATAGCTACAAAGCGTAAGATCTAAAATTTTCTGTCGAATAGCATTAACTAAAGTTGGAGAATTCCCTTTATTGCATATGTCTATGTTATTAGACGAAATGTAATTCAGGTGATCTTCACCTCTTTTATTAATATCTGTACTGCTCCATATGGTATGATGGGCATTTGCATCGCACCCTATTACAAATTGGGCATTTATTTTTTTTGCAATAATTTACAAAACTTACAACCAAAGATGGAGGCACATCATCAGTTTTCCCCTGGATTGTTGGGACCTCCATTTTAATCGCAACAATGTCTCTTGTAATAAACTCAGTAATTGGGACAAATTTTGTTCTCCTACTTACTAAAATGGCTGTTCTTGGATTAGACTGACTTTCGTCGTACAAAATCCTACAATTCTGCGAGGAGCAACCCATACCCTTCCACTATTTACCCGGATGATGTTACTTTTCGTAGTCCTGGCCTAACAAGTAGTTCGATCTGGGATGGGGAGTAGACGATGGCTACACTCACAGCGTTTATCTGCCCGAGCAGAGTCTGACAACAAAATGATAGCAAATCGAAAGCTCGATTTGTATTCTACAGCAAATTGATATCACATTTTGATATCAGTTGGTGTTGACTAAATTTGATTTCAAACTTAGATGTCGTTTTACTGTCACTTTAAACTATTTGAAAAAATAAGTTTTTAAGTTATTTCATAACTTCTAGGCAATCTTGTATAATAACTGCAGGAATATACCATTACAGTTGTCAGCTAGCACTCGATCGATACGGTTGCTTTTCGCAGTTACTCTCCGTGCAGTTCTATTGTAATAATTCCAACAATGGGTGGTGCTCGACAAAATACTTTGGTCATTGATTTTAGTGTATTGCCAATCCGACCTAAGGCAGCAGAAATGCATAAGTTTTTAATCAACGAAATCAATTTGGACATGAAAACTGTGAAAACTCTTCAAGTACATAACATCCGTAGGAATATTCTTATACCGCATTTAGTTCACCACTGGACTGCGAACTGCGACTTCATAAGTGCGAAAACGTAAATAAAAGTGCGCGATTGCATCAAATCAGGTTGATGTCTTCGGCGCACTATTTCTTCAATCTATGGTGAACAAGTGCTCTGAAGACACCGAGTTGATTTGATGCAATCGCGCACTTTTATTAGCGTTTTCGCACTCGTGAAAACTAGTGCGATAGTCCAGTGGTGAACTAAATGCGCTATATTGAGTTGTGTAACTTAGAGGTGGCGCAACATCTAGCCACTTCGCATCATTTGAAGCACGCAATTGTAGTCGAGAACAAAAAATTTCTCATTCCTGTCTTTCTGGAAGACACAGCAATCAACGTTCGAGTGCACGATCTACGGCCAGAGATGCCCAACGCGGAAGTAGCTGAACACATGAAACAATACGACAAGGTAAAATCCGTACTATGAGAAGTTTGGAAGAAGTTTTTTCCTGGGACACCAAATGGAGTTCGAGTTCTGCGCATAGAATTAGATCATCACATCCCTTCCTTCATTCAAATTAAAAATGAGAGGACCACTGTGACGTACCAGAACCAGCCTGTCACCTGCCAAAACTGCGGAAAACGTGCACATCCCAACTTAAAGTGCTCCGAAGTACCAAAAACAATACCTCGAGTTGAATCTGTACCATCGCAATCTAATGGAGCACAGCTGCAACCAGCAGCTACAGCACCAAACAGTAGAGCTGACAACAATGCAGGAGCACGAGAGCCGAAAAGAAAGCGTGATTTTTGTTCGGATACTCCACAAAGCGGAAAGAATGGGACAAGCGCAATGGAAGTTACCACAGAAAAGGAGAATTTTGATGAAAGTGGTTTCGATAAAACCACTGCTACAGGTGAAGAATGGTATATTTATACCAATAGAAATCTTGATCGCGCAATCGAGAGGAATAAAGAGTCTTTGAGAAAATGCGATTTAGTTATAAAGAAAATGAATATAGTTTATTTATTTATTTATTTATTTATTTATTTGTTCATTTATTTATTGTCGTCAATCAAACGTAGACCGGTTTCAATACATTTCATGCTTAATATCTATTTATACATATTTTATAGTTATAATTGTTATTAGTTCAATTTTTCAATCATTCTTCATATAAAGGCTACATCTATCTGCTATTTTATTTAGCTTCTACGATTTCGAATGTTTTGAAAATGTTTCTTCAACTGCGTTCTAGTCATATTTAGGTCAATCATTTCACAATGCCGATTATAAGTGTACATCATTTGATTTAACGGTCCATATTTTGCATAATCAGCATGATGACGTTCCGCTGTAAACAAATTTCTCTCACGTAGATGCCGGCTGGGAGCATAAAAATTTAATTTGGACAATAATTCAGGTGAATCAGTACGCTGTGAGACAATATCAGTAACAAACGATACCATAGCGTAGTCACGTCGTTTTTTCAATGTCTGAATGTTGATCAGCAAACAACGTGCTTCGTATGAAGGCAGAGGAAATACTGTCCATCCTAACTTACGTAGTGCGTACAATAGAAACTGCTTCTGAATTGACTCTATGCGTTCTTCGTGTTTTTTTCATGTAAGGAGACCAAACAACGCTGCAATACTCTAATATTGATCTCACATACGCAATGTATAATGTTTTTATAGTGTATGGATCCTGAAAGTTATAACCAAAACGTTTTATAAACGATAACATATTATATGCTCTATGGATAATTGTATTATAACGTTAATTTTGTGTCTAAAATTATACCCAAATCTCTTATTTTTGCACATTTTTCAACAATTTGATTGCCTAGCTTTATTGAGACATCTGATGGACATCGTTTTCTACTGTACGTTATATGATTGCACTTTTTTACATTTAATTCCAATAAACTTTTAGAGCACCATACATGGAATATTTGAATTTCATTCTTAAATGCATCGGCGTCATCTTTATTTCTAATTTCTAGGAACAGCTTCATGTCATCAGCATATATAAGAACATTTAGTTTTTTTAGTATAAAGGAAATATCGTTAACGTATAAAATAAAAAGAAGAGGCCCCAAGTGTGAACCTTGGGGAACTCCAGATGTGACATTAATTGGTTTTGATTTTTTCTCATTGAATCGCACTATTTGTTGACGATCAGTTAGATAAGACTTGATCCAGCTGAGGTGCCCCGTTGCAATTCCCATCTTTTCAAGCTTGTAAATCAACATAGGAATGTCCAGTCTATCGAATGCTTTGCTGAAGTCAGTGTAGAGAGCTTCCACATGATTACCGTTTTCCATTGCATTCAAAGAGTAATTGACAAACTCAAGCAGGTTAGTGGCTGTTGAACGGCCTTTGAAGAAGCCATGTTGAGAATTAGTTATTCTATTTTTAATCTGAACGAAAACATTTCTGTTGATGATCGATTCAAATAATTTTGGTATGCATGAAATAATAGCAATTCCACGATAATTTCGAACATCACATTTTTTACCAGACCTTTAAATGGGTATTAGGAAAGATTTTTTCCATTCCATCGGGAATTTACCAGATTCCAGCGACATGTTAAATAACCAAAATAATGGAGTTGTAAGTTCAACTGCTAATGGTTTTAAAAAAGATGGAGGAATTCCGTCTGGTCCAGAACCTTTTGTGATATCTAGGTCATTTAATCTAGCAAAAATGTCTTTAACATTAATGTGACTAACACTAACATCATTTGGAAAATCAGGAAAATAAGAAAAGTATTTAAAATCACGATCGTTATCTGAAAAATTTGTGTAAGTTTCTTGGAAGAATGATGCAAAAAGACTGCAAATGTCTTCTGAATTATGTCCTTCTTTTTCGTCTAATGTCATTTTGGCCGGAAAACTGGCTGACTTTAACTTGGATTTAACATTATTGAAAAAGTTCTTTGGACATGACTTAATTTCACTTTCAGTTTTTACATTATAATCAGAAAGAGCAGAAGACATTGCTGTATTAAGTTGATTGCAAATGTTCAAATACTTCATCAAATTTCCTTGATTTTCGTATTTTCTAATGTTTTATGAGCCTTCTGCTTTCGATTTTTCAAATTCAGAATTTGTTTGTTGAACCAAATTGGATTTTTGGAATTGTAATTTCGTCGCTTTTTCGTAAGCGGAACTTCTTCTTGAATAATACCCGATAATATTTCGTAAAAAATTCCCACAGCGCAATCAATACTTTGTTGACTCCTTAAAATAGATTGCCAGTTTGTCCTATTTAATTTAGCCTTGATATTGTCAAAGTTTGCTTTGTTGAAATCCAATACATTTTCATATTCACATTCGATGGGAATGCTATTATTATCTACAAATACAGAGTACTCAATTGCCGTATGAAATACTTCGTTTTTCCATAGCGGTGCAAGAGATTCAATTACACAGAAATCTTCGTGTGTGTTCGTCAGTAAAAAATCTAAGAAATTGTTTTGTTCGTTTTTCACGTGATTTATTTGATTAAGACCTAGAAAGGCAATTTCCTCAAAAATAAATTGTAATGTATCATTGTCACCAATAACTGGCAATAAAATACTCTCATTTTCTGCATCAGGAATAAAGTCTGCATCACGCTGATTAAAGTCACCATATATGTGTATTTTATATTCAGGAGGAAGCCGAGACACAATTTCTTCGGCTGTTTGAAAGAACTTTTCATAAGTTGATTTGCATGCTTGATCAGGTGGGAAATAAACTGAGGCGAAAATGTGAGTTTCACCATCAATATTAGTTTTGACCCACACGTGTTCGAACTCTTTAAATTTTGGTGAAATTATATGTTCCGAATTATACTTAGTTAAGATTGCAATGAGTACTCCTCCTCCAGATTGTCTTTGGCTTAATACTAGATCACGGTCGTCTCTAAACACGTTATAATCGCTACCAAAAGCTTCCTCGTTTTTGACACTGTCACTCCAGCTAGTTTCAGTGCCCAGTATAACTGAATAATTTGAACTCAATATATTTTTATGAATTGCATTCAACTTTGATGCGCTACTCATACGATTAAAGTTTTGGCAATAGATAACTATTTCAGTAGCAGGTGAGTTCTTAGTAAACGATGATAGCTTGTCAATTTCAGAAATTACATGATTATTATTATTAATTATTGGTAATTGTTCATTAACAGTTAAAATTCCATCAATATTCATTTCACTATCGTCATTATGTAAATTAGTAACAATACATCTGCTACATGTAAATATACTATTGTTATCTTCATCTAGGGAATGCGTCAAATCTAGTGAAAACACTGACAGCAACAGGGTCTGTTCACTCGTGGTTCTGGATGAACGTCGGTGGTGCGGATACCGTTAACATGCACTGGTGTGGCTGCAGCATTTCCATAAGAGGTCTTTGGACTGTTTCTATGGGTCGTCGAATTTGTTCCATTGCTAGAGGTATACCCATCCGAGAGGTAAGGGTTCCGTTCGTCAGCAGGGTACGGGTTCAGCACTTCTCCTCTTTGAAATCTTATAGTTGGTCTATATGGTGCGGGTGGAGGTCCCGAAAATCGCTCCTTTGCGGCGGCCAACAGTTCTTTATCCAATGGTAGGGCATTGGTGTTTCGTTTATCATTGCTGCGTTTATGTGTTTGATTACGGTTGGTGTAGGCTCTGCTATTGTTACTTTCAACGTATTGCTGCTTCCTACGCTTCTTCCTTAATTTTGCCTTATCTGCAGCTTTTTGTTGATGAAGGCGACGTAGTTCGCGCGCATCGTATTCCGACCAGTCCGCCTTCCACACATTACGATTACCAAGTTTACGCCATCCGGAGTTAGTTGTTTGTGTGGATAATTCTACCTCCAGGCTGGGGGGTGATTGTACCTTTTGTGAGGCAGCAGTCTTATTTCCCAATGAGTTGACTGCGCTGCTAAGTGTTTTCAATTCATCAACGATATCTGCTGTTGCAGTTAGATTCGTTTGACTTGAATTGTGTTCTGAGCAGTGATTGGCCATGTCAATGATTAGACCACTGACCTTTTCAAATTCAGAACAAATATTCTGAAGTTCTCTTGTTAGGTCAATGGTCAATGCCTCTACGTATTGCATTATGTTATTTTTCGTAGCCTGCATCGAAATATCGAACAGCGATGTGAGGTGGTTTTTTATTGCAACCTCATCATTCTTGGCACCCGAATTCAGGTCATTTTGCTTTATAGCGTTGTTGTTATCGATGACGGCAGTTTTAAGTTCACTGAGAAGCATTTCCATGCTTTCAAAACCATCACCGATGTTTAAATTGTTAAATTTTGTTGCTAGCTTGTGATTAGATTCCAGTACTAGCTTGTTAAGTTTGATGCTCTCCTGCTGCTGACTGTAGAGCTTGTCAAAATTGACCTCTAATACAAAACGTTTCTGGCATTCGTAGCATAAAGGAAGCATATATGTAAGAATGCTCTTCTCGTGATTCCTCTGGGCGCCGACGCATGCAGCATGGAATTTTTTCCCGCACAAGCCACTGCAGTACCAAACGTGCTTGTCGTCATATACGGTGCAATTAATTATCGCGCACGGCATGATTCACTTACGCAACAATAACGGACACAAAAAAAAAAACAAATTAAATTAAATCGCGCGCGGCTTACTTTAAACGGAGCGAATTAAAAACGCGTCCAACCTGTTCGACGACTGTTAATGACCTGAATAAATGAAATAAAGATCAGAGATGAATGCCCTTGTAGGGTAAAATCTCTTTAATTAAAAACAAAAAAAAAAATATATATATATACCATTAGTGTAGTTATCTTATGGCATTTAGGATTTGATATCAATCGAAAAAACCCTATATTTAACGATTTTTCCATTTTTTCGTACTGATAGCAAAAACAGTTATCAATTTGCTATCACTGATAGCAGGAATTGTTTTCAACTTGCTGTTACGGGAACATTTTTCTGCTCTCATTTTTGATGTTTTAACCGTTAAAACGACCAAAACGACAACAACCTGAGTTATCATAATTTGCAATATCACATCAATTTTTTTTTCAATTTGCTGTCAGACTTGGCTCAGGTGGTGTTCGCTACAGTATCGACTACAACAACAACGGCAGGCGTAGAGGAAGGGACGACTAGGCCAAGGCCAAGCCCTCTTAGGTGGAAGACGTCTTACTCGGCTTGAGTGAGGACGAGTTGGTACCGGTGTTCCGTCTCACGTGCATACGATGCGGCCATGCCTAGGCAAGTCCCTAGGAAAAGAAGGCCACCGGCTTACTGATGGTCGTAAGTGATTGCGAACCTGCGCCGTGCTTGGCTACGGACTAGGAGGCGGATGCAGCGATCACGCATTGATGAGGAGCGAAAAGAATGGGTTGTGTTCGCACTACACAGGATCGTGAAGGCTAAGCCAAGGGGTGTAATCGCTCCTACGGAGCAGTCTCCAGCAAACTTGGAGGGGATCATCGAAGGACTTTCACCGCGTCATAAGTAAGGCCCGAGGTGTGGACGGAGTTCCGAACCTGACCTTAAAAGTAGCTATTGCAGAAGCTCCTGGGATATTTAGATTAGCCATGTCTAGACGAAGGAGTCTTCTCAGAGGTTTGGAAGCGGCAGAAACTGTTACTACTGTCAAAGGCGAAGAACCCACCCGGTGACCCATCGGCTTATAGACCAATAATGTGCTTGATCGACACGGTTGGGAAGTTGCTCGAGAAATGTACAATGGACTCACTGATTGATTCCGAAGATAGATATGACCTCGGAGAATATTGTTCAGAGAATTTGTAAAAACGAACTTGGCTGGTGTCGTTTTGACGGCAATGCACAATGGTCCACGAACCAGATTTACGAGGAAAAATGCATGCAGCGCCTTCAAATGGTTTTTAGACAAATATGGTATTCTACAAAGTTGTTCCTAAAAATAAGGCCCTCTTTTCAATAAACATGAAAAATAGGGTGGTCCATATTTTCAAAGAAATTGGGAACCAAACTTTTTTATTTGCAAGAATAACTATATACATTCTTCGGAATAGTTGTAGATCTATCAATTTTGAGCAAGTTTGCTGAAGACACTTTGTATGTAGCTTTGAAATTGACCGATCTAGAGGTATTTTTCTGAATTAGCTTAGGGTGGTTCAAGAAAAACCGGTTTTCTGGCGTTAACTTTTTTAGTTTCGATTTTTCATCAAAGTCGCCCAAGAGACACATGTAGAGCATTTAAAGACGCGTCGTTTCGTGCGCTGAGATGGTCGTTATCTCTTTTGGTTCAAAAGTTACAGACATTTTTCTAAAAAATCATAGTTTTTTAAAAAGGTGTTATGACGGGCTGGGGCAAACATAAAAAATATCTTTTGCCCGCATTGAAAAGAAAAAATGTTGTTATAAAACATATCAAAAAATTAGAGGGGTGTTATTTTTGAAACTCAAGTGAAAAATACTTGAAAAGTGCCTATTTTTTCTAGAAAATCATCAAAATCTTTTGAGCGGAATGACGTAGCAACATTCTCAGCGCACGAAAATGAGCATTTTTGGAAGCTCTAAAAGTAGTTCTCAGGCGACTTTGACGAGAAATTTGAAACAAAAAAGATAAAGGGTTTGAACTGTTTTGACCAAATTTGGAGCATTTTCCCATAGTTTTCATAGGGTGACGCTAGAACAAATCGTTTTATTGCTTTATCTTTTTTGTTTCGAATATCTCGTCAAAGTCGCCTGAGAACCAGTTTTAGAGCTTTTAAAAACGCTCATTTTCGTGTGCTGAAAATGTTGCTACGTCATTCCGTTCAAAAGATTTTGATGATTTTCTAGAAAAAATAGGCACTTTTCAAGTATTTTTCACTTCAGTTTCAAAAATAACACCCCTCTAATTTTTGATATGTTTTACAACAACATTTCTTCTTTTGAATGCGGGTAGAAGATATTTTTTATGTTTGCCCCAACCCGTCATAACACCTTTTTAAAAAACTATGATTTTTTTTTAGAAAATTGTCTGTAACTTTTGAACCAAAAGAGATAATGACCAACCAACTCAGCGCACGAAACGACGCGTCTTCAAATGCTCTATAAGTGTTTCTTGGGCGATTTTGATGAAAAATCGAAACTGAAAAAGTTAACGCCAGAAAACCGGTTTTTCTTGAACCACCCTAAGCTTATTCAGAAAATTACCACTAGATCGGTCAATTTTAAAGCTTCATAAAAAGTGTCTTCAGCAAACTTGCTCAAAATAGATAGATCTACAACTATTCCGAAGAATGTATATAGTTATTCTTTCAAATAAAAAAGTTTAGTTCCCAATTTCTTTGAAAATATGGACCACCCTAATTTTCATGTTTATTGAAAAGAGGGCCTTATTTTGAGGAACAACTTTGTAGAAGACCATATTTGTTTAAAAAATCATTTAAAAAATAATTTAAAGAAAAGATGCACCTCGTAAAACTGGTTCGTGGACCACTGTGCAATGGGAATATTTTTAGTGGGTCGGGGGCAAGTTCCGTCGTCTTCTTTGTCTGTAAGAGGCAGTTCACATCCCCACACTACCTGGGCCTCCCGTCTAGGTGTCTATTTAGCAGATTATCTCCTCATTGCTCAAAGAAAAAAAAACCCTTGTAAATTTTATTTAGGTAGTCGAAAGTTGATACAACTTAATAAACAGTTTCGAAATCAATTCAATACTGCTAAAAATTGCATTTGTTACAAATGTGCAGCTATGGGCAGTGTATTTGTTCCAAGTTAAATTGTATATTAAATTTCCATTCGTAGGCATTCTAGGCAGATAGTACAAGACCTCCAAGGAAACTTTAAACAAAATTCGGTTGATTCTTTTTTACCTCCCACTGACATAATGTAAATTTTCCTGCCATAATTTCTACATCCTTTTTTTTCCCATTTTTCCACATATGCAAGCCAAAAATTAAATATTTAACATCCCCCTATACTCAGGGTACAATCGCGGCATCGACCGTTTTATTTTTTCATTGTACATTAACCTCTAGAACTCGCTTCCGCTTTTTTTTTCATTTCTATGTAACCAAGGGAATCAAACATGAGCACACATCCTTTTGTAACACCTAACATACATTTTTTTTTTATTTGCACACGAAATACCAGAGAGGGTATTCCAGGTGATTATTTGCATTTAATTACGAATCGTAAAATATTCAAATGAAATGTGTGACCACATGGTATCTCTGGCTGACAAGTAAGAAAGTGTGCGGCTTCACAATTCAAGGAGGTAGGTTCAATTGATAGAATAATCTTTGTATTAGTTTTCCATGAAGTTGTAGTAAGATGGGCAAAACTAAGAAAATAGATCATTTTTTCATAAAATGAAAATAATAAAACCATGAAACAAGTCCTAACAATATAATTGTGAGAATACCCCAACCAAATGCTCTGCACAGTTTTAGCGGAAAATTAGGAACGACTAGCGTCTGCTTCCATCCCCGTTATAATTAGTTGCCGTGTGAAACATGAACATAGTTAGCAAATTTTACGTACACCGCGCTGAAAAATGTAGTTTTCCTAGCTCTTCAGTTTCGGGCGAGACAAACCACATTCTCTGCGCCATGCCATGTCCGGAAGTGAAGTTTCCGCTTGTTCGTAATTAAACACGCTCGCCCACATCCAAGCGCCAAGCCGCCGTCAAGTGGAAGCCAATTTCGGACAAGTATTAATGCTATTATGCTTTATTATCGTCGTCATCATCATTTCGTCGGAGGAGCGTAGCACGAGCTGCCACGAACCCGAAAATAACCATTTTCACCGCAAACTATTCAAAAACTCCGCTTCGGTCCAGTTGGTAACAAAAAGCCATAAATAAATAGCAATTTATCATTATAATAAAACTATATTACGTTACACAACTTGCCATCATCCGCCAAAGTACCATGTCGGAGAAAACGTACCCCCATGCGATTCCGGAGGACGACCATCGGGGGGCAAGCTTTTTAAACCATCGCCTGTGGAAGCCTTATAATGGTGGCGGACTCCTGGGCGGATGGGTGGCTGGATGCCCAGGATCGAGTGACGCAAAATTTAAAACACTATCAAACATTTTATTATTTCTCTCGGAAAAAGCTGTTACATTCAACGATGCGATGGTTGTGGGGATACCACTCCGTCGTCGTCATCAACAGCTGCAAACACATGTTCGTTGGTATCCTTGTGCGGTTCGACGATGACGATGAAGGGTTTCTGCATATATTTTCCCGCTGCTAAGTATGCCGGCGTACAAACAGGCATACATTTTCCGAAAGGTTTCACATCGGTTAAAAAAGTTTTATTCTATTATGTTTACAACATTTTCCGCTACGGCGCTCGCCATGAAATAAGTTCGGCGATGATTCCAGCATTTAGCACAGACGTATTACTCGGAAAAATGGTTTTACTGCATTATTGGCATCAAACATCATTCTTCAAATATGAATGATAAATTTTCAATATGCCATTTTCAGGCATTTGGATTTGATGATAAACCTGGACTTGTTAGTTGGAAACCTGTGTTTTTCGAACTCAACTGTAAAGAAGGTCGTCTTCAGTGTCTCGTGCTTGACTCGGCTTGAGTTGAGATGATCCATTGATCCAGATCCAGATCCAGATTCTTCAGTGGTGCTTATGCTGCGGCTCTACAAGTCTTGTAAACTGATTTCTGTGGCCACAGGACAATATGTTTAACAGGAACTGCTGTGCAGTAATGTATTTGATGTGCCCCCGGAAGAAATTTCCTGGAATCAGTTGATTTGGGCATTTCTATATGCGTGTTTCGGTAGGGGATCCATTATAGGTTATTACTAGCATCATCTATCTCGATCATTGTAAAATCTTGTTATGAGTTTTATTCGGGAAATTCTTTACATTTCTAGTGTAACGCTATTGGAAATTTTCGTCAATTAATTTATCAATTGGAAATTCATCGATTCATTTAAGAATTTTTTCGTTTATTTATTAAAAAATTTTCGCCTTTCGGGGTTTTTATTTTATAAATTCTTTTGGTAATTCCTTTTTTGAGTTTCTACGGTAATACATTTAAAATTAGCTTGTCGATTTATTTGAGAATTTTTCGAAAAGATATTAACAAACTTTGATGGCAATTTCATTGTAACATTTGTAACGTTTGGAGGGAATTTCTTCTACTTAGCCAAAAGCCAAAAGTTCGAATGCCAAAAATTCGGAAGGATAAAACGTCGAAAATGATTACACCGTTCAACACTAATTTTTGTTATGGGATGAGAAAAAAAAATAACAGGGGTTTTTTTTTTCCTTCTAAACCATAGGGGGATAAATCTGCTCATCAGACACCCTAACAGGAAGGTTAGGGTAGTGTGGGGATGAGGCCGTCTTCTACAATGCCGGTAGAAGCCAGGACTACTCTCTCCTCGACCCACTAAAACACATTCCTATGGTCGCCAAACCCTACGTCTCTCCGGAACCATCAAGAAGGTATTGCTTCAGAGAGGGGCTAGTGCATATCGCACCCTCAAGGTTAGCTGCCGTAGCCTAGCAGCAACGAACATCGATGACTCGCTCTGGAGAGTCCATCACGATAGCATGCTGGCGCTTAGCCAGTTTCCCGAGTGGTCCTCGCCACTCCCTTTGTCCTCGGAAGGCGGGCAGGGTCAACCCCGCCCGCGCCCTACTGCTGAGCGGACATCAAGAACTGATGCCCACGTGCAACCCGATCTGACCTGCCCGCAAAGGAAGGGTATCACTACCCTTCAGGCCCTATCAGATGCACCCGTAGGTTGCAGACAGCAGGATCTCACCTACCCCGACCCTTGCCGGGGACCCCTTTCCAACCGCGGGCTCAGATCCAACCCAGTAGACCGACGCCACGACAGCACCGCTACCGGGACTTCCTCTCCGCGGCCACTTAATCGCTGTAAGGGTCGATCTCGACCGCAGGGCACCGGTATGACCTACGAAGCCGACTTCGAACCCCTGGACCACCTCTTGTACTGCATCTGGACTAGCCATTCTCCGAGTCCACGCGCCACCTCCTCTGTAGCTCCCAGACGATATGGGTGATAGCCGTTGAAACGGCATTCCAGCTAATCTCATCCCTACACATTCTCTGGACCAAGTTGTCCGGAGTTGTGTCCTCCCCGCAACACACGTGTTCCGCCGTTTCCTCTAAACCATTGCACACTGGGCATTCGGGAGAATCCGCATGCCCGAAACGGTGTAGATACTGTCGGAAGCAACCATGACCTGTAAGGACCTGTGTCAGGTGGAATGAAACTTCCCCATGGCGCCTATTAATCCAACTATCTATCCTCGGTATCAACCTATGGGTCTACCTTCCTTTGGTGGAACTGTCCCACGCGCGCTGCCATTTGACCATAGAGGCCATCCTGACAGTCTTGCGTATGCCTCTTGTGCCGCACATTTCGAAGCACTCCATGTCCTCACTGATAAGAATGCTGATAGGCACCATACCAGTAATGACACAGAGAGCGTCGTGTGACACGGTACGGTACGCGCTTGCAACCCTCAGACACATAAGCTTGTAAGTACTTTCCAGCTTCCGTCGGTAGCATTCAGTACTTAGCGCGGTACCCCACGCCGGGCCGCCATACCTAAGTATGGACGTAGCAACACTAGCCAGAAGCTTGCGCTTACTGGCGTACACCGCTGAGCTATTGGACATCATCCGGGACAGTGCCGCAATAGCTGTGGAGGCTCTTTTACAGGCATAATCGACGTGGCTACCGAAGGTAAGCTTATCGTCGATCATCACGCCCAAGTGCTTGACAGAGCGCTTCGACAGGATAGTGCATTCTCCTACACTGATCTCCGTCTGCTGCGCCGACTGCATGTTGTTAACAACCGTCACCTCTGTCTTGTGGTGAGCCAGCTCCAGTTTTCTGGACCGCATCCACGCCTCCACAACCTTGATCGAGTGGTCGGTAGTCAACTTCACCTCCTCGATCGTTTCACCGTAGACTTCGAGCGTAATATCGTCGGCAAATCCGACAATCACCACTCCCACTGGGTACTCTAACCTCAACACCTCGTCGTACATGACATTCCATAACACCGGACCCAGGATGGAACCTTGCGGGACTCCTGAGGTTATGTGAAAGCACTTCCGACCCACCTCCGTGTCGTATACTAGTACGCGATTCTGGAAGTAGCTTCCGAGAATCTTGTACAAGTACTCCGGTATCCCCAGACGCAAGAGCGCATCGGCAATAGCAGCCCAACTGGCGCTATTAAATGCATTCCTTACATCCAGAGTCACTACCCCGCAGAAGCGAATTCCCCTCCTCTTAGGCTCGAGTGCTTTCTCGGCGGTTTTTGTAACCGACAAGATAGCGTCTACGGTGGACCTCCCCTTCCGGAAGCCATACTGGTTGCTCGAGAGACCATTTACGCCCTCAGTGAACTTCAACATTCTATTGAGGATGATCTTTTCGAGCACCTTCCCCGCCGTGTCAATCAAGCATATTGGTCTATATGCCGACGGGTCTCCGGGTGGTTTCCCCGCCTTTGGCAATAGTACCAGGCTCTGCCTCTTCCAAGCTTCTGGGAAAACTCCCTCGTCCAGGCATTTCTGCATAGCAGACCTGAACATCTCGGGAGCTTCTGCAATAGCTACTTTTAAGGCCAGGTTCGGAACTCCGTCCGGACCTGGGGCCTTACCTACGCTAAGGGACTTAGCTATCCCCGCAAGTTCCACATCGGTGACCCTTTCCTCATCGCCAGCCCCAGTCCCCGGCTGTCCTACGAAAGGAGGCCAAGGACTAGGATCATGACGCGGAAAAAGTCCTCCAATGATCCCCTCCAACATCTCTGGAGATTGCTCTGTAGGAGCCATCACACCTCTCGTCTTGGCCATAACGATCCTGTAGGCATCACCCCACGGGTTCGTATTGGCACTCTGACAGAGACCCTCAAAGCAGGCCTTTTTGCTTGCTCTTATCTCGGTCTTGAGCGCGGCTTTTGCAGCGGCGAACACCACCCGCCGTTCGTTTCGCTCTTCCTCTGATCGTGCTCGCTTCATCCGCCGCCTAGCCCGTAGGCAGGCGCGGCGCAGGTCCGCAATCGCGTCGGTCCACCAGTAAGCCGGTGGCCTCCCATTTCTAGGGTGGCCTCTCCTAGGCATGGTCGCATCACACGCACGTGAGAGCACCGCTACCAGCTCGTCGCCGTCTAAACCGAGTAAGTTTCGCTCACGGCGGAGCGCTTCCCTAAATACCTCTTCGTCGAAGTATGATGTCTTCCACCTACGAGGGCTTGGCCTTGGCCTAGCCGCCTCTTCTTCTATCCGCTGTCTGCTGTTGTTGTAGTCGATACTGTAGCGAACCGCCAGGTGGTCGCTGTGAGTGTAGCCATCATCTACTCTCCAGTTCGAACTACTTGTTAGGCCAGGACTACAAAAGGTCACGTCAATAATTGACTCCGCTCCGTTTCGACTATAGGTACTCTTGGTACCGACGTTAGCCAAATCGACATCTAAGATGGCCAGTGTTTCTAGCAGGATCTGACCCCGCTGGTTCGTGAAACGGCTTCCCCATTCCACGGCCCAGGCATTAAAGTCACCCGCTATTACCACCGGCCTTCGCCCTGTTAGCACGGTCGTTAAGCGGTCCAGCATTTGCGTGAACCGCTCGATCGGCCACCGCGGAGGCGCATAACAGCTACAGAAGAAGACCCCGTTTACTTTGGCGACCACGAAGCCCTCATAGGTAGTAGACACCAACTCCTGCACGGGGTATTTACCCGTCGTCCATATCGCCGCCATTTTCCTGGTCCCATCCGAGGCCCAGTTGCCGTTGCCGGCGGGTACTCGGTATGGGTCCGAAATGATGGCGATATCCGTCTCCCACTCAGAAACCGCCTGACAAAGCAGTTGCTGAGCCGCATCACAGTGGTTCAGGTTCAGCTGCGTTACCTGCACTGTGATTTGTTGTTCACTGCGGCTTTCTTAAAGGCCGGGCACCCTGGACCACCCATCGCATGTCTGTTTTTCGAGGTTTTCCCGGTACAGATCATGCAGATGGGCGGACTCGTGCAGCTTTGGGCCTTATGACCTTCAGCGCCGCATCGCCTACACAGTTTGCGCCTGTCGGGGCCTTTGCAGTCCCACGACTTGTGTCCTGGTTCCAGACACCTAAAGCAAACCTCTGGTGGCTCGTGGAATGTCAAAGGACATACGCACCAGCCCACCTTTATCCGCCCTACTTTAACGGACTTTTTAACGTCCGCCACAGGTAGCTGAACCAGAGCTATCTGTGTCCCTGCTGGCCCCTTCCGCAGCCTGACGGCTGTGGCGGCCACCTGAACATCGCACTGTTGCCGCAGTGCCGTGACGAGCTCTTCCGCTGATCTCGTCTAGGTTTTTGACCTTCAGAGTCGCCTCATGCGTAAGAGCCCTCACCTCCACTCCATCACCAAGGACCTCTTCTGCCAGCCTCTTGTAGGCGGCGCCCTTGTGATCCTTCTCGCGCTTAAGCTCCAGGATCATTTCGCCCGTACGAGTACGTCTGATACTGCGTACGTCGGCTCCAAGACCCTCAAGCTTGGCGTCGCACCTCATCGCCTTCAAGACGTCCGAGTATTTCGACTGTTCGGTCTTGATGACGATAGCGTCACCTTTTTCGCGCCTGGCACCTGCCTTCCTACGCCTTGGCTTGGCGACCTGCACTTCTGCCTGCGGATTACCCTTCTTCTTCCTCTTCCGCTCTACCTTTGTCCAAGGAGGGTCCTCTCCTTGGATCGCCCTGCTCTGTGGCTGCTGAGGGCCCACCATTGGTCGCAACCCCTTGTTCCCATCATTCCGGGACGGGCCGGCCTTTTCAGGCCCACCCTTCCCAGCTTTCCGGGAACCCTGGCTGGGGTCCGACTTTCCGACGTTACCACCGGCTTTCGGGGTTATTATACGCCTGGCCTTGCGGGCGCCGCCAGACAGCTCCTCACCTGACGGCTGCCTCGCCCGCTTGTCGCTTTTGTCGCGAGCATTCGCTTCCACTCTCTTCGGACTACCCGCGAAGGAGAAGGGCTCCGTTTGTGTAAACTTAGACGCTTTCTCCTTTGCGGGTTCCGCCGCTGCTGCAGCCAGCAACGCAACCGCGTGCTCCTGCTTGGCATCATCGACAGACGCCCTAAGCCGAAGCAAGGCCGTTTTCAGGTCCTTGCTTATATTCGACTTAGTTGTCCCGAAGTCGATAATTTTGCCAAGCTGCTGCTCAGCTACCTCAAATGCGGGCCGTCCTTTTTCTGCAGCTTGGCTGATGGCCCTCAGCAACCATGCTCCGTCCATGACCTCCGCCGGCTGGCTTGCCGTGGAGTGGACAGGAGCTCCCACGCTTGAGCTGCGTAAGCAGCTTCCAGCACCTGACTCCTCGCTTCTCCTTGTAGGAGACCTCATCAACCCGCTTCTTGCGAAGGGGTTGATCGCACCGCTACTTCCACCTGTGTTTTGATTCTTAAGATTTTTACTCATATTTGATTCCCACGAGTCGCACGAGAAAGAATGTCCACCACGCCAGAGCACTGCATTAACGCGGTAAGGGACAGCTTACTGTGGGAGGTGCCCAGGTGCCCCACAGGCTCCGTTAAAGATCGAGCATCTTTTTCACCCCCTCGATCACTCATTCCTCGGCACGGGTCGCTTGACACCTTGAATTGGGGTTAGTAGTCCTATTCTTAGCCGGCAACTACACGGCTGACTCGCAAGCGGGGGGGGGGTGCGTCAGGCCCCAGGACATCCGTCCCTGCTGCCCCAAAAATAACAGGGGTTTGGGACCCTTGAAGTGTCATAGTGAAAGACTTTTTGAAAAATATTGGACCGGGCCTTCACAGTTTAAGGTGATACGGGACGCCGTGTTATTTTTCCTATCTTCCCTCTCTTTCTAACAATTTGCCTCGCGATTTTGAAGATGGTAATCTCGATTTCTATCGCACTGAAGATGCTGAAAAACAATCAGCATATGCACTGCAAGTGAGCATACACAATGATAAGTTTTTGTTGCAAAATATGAAGTAGAATCCGAGATTACCATCTTAGTAGCAACAGAGCAATGGCGGATATTTCTTCAATCGTCCCGTTCGTCCTTAAACCCGAAGTTTGTATGGAGAACTTGGGCTGTTCAATTGATATGTGCATTAGAACGCGCTGAGCATATAATTAGGCGTTAGACAATAACGAAACTAATACCGTTTTTCTTTATTATCCAGTTCCAACCTGGGTTGGAACTGGATCAGATGACAGTTTCAACCCCAACCCGATTTCGGTTTCGCTTGTACTAAAGTTTGTTTGACTTTGTTTGTTTACACATTTTTCGCCAATCCAGTTCCAACCCAGGTTAAAAAAGAAAAAACGGCATAATCCAAATACCGAAAACGCCTAAAAATATGCACGGCACGTTCCAATGCACATATCAATTGAACACCCCAAGTTCTCCATACAAACTTAGGTTTTAAACTGTGAAGGCCCGGTCCAATATTTTTTAAAAAGTCTTTCACTATGACACTTCTAGGGGCCCAAACCTCTGTTATTTTTTTCTCATCCCATAACACCAAATTTTGTAAAATTTTGTCAAGCAGTGCTATCTAAGCAAATAATGAGTTATTTTTTCTGCTGAATTAATTTCATTCTTTCATTTTTAGATGTTTTGCCCTTCGACGTTTTGTCTTTTCGACCTTTTGGCATTCGACGTTTTATCAATTCGACTTTTTGTCTTTCGACTCATCCATTTCTTCGGTAGTTCAATTGGTATTTTTTCTACATTCTAAAGTTCTCAAAAATTGTATGGGGTCACAAAAACCCGAATGACGTATTTTTGACGAAAAAATACACTATTCTACTAAAATCGGCGATTTTGGGATTCTTGAGGGCCAAAAATGTGTTCAGAATTGCGATATCTCTTCGTTTCTGAGTTATTAGCAAAAACTACCTAAAAATGAACATTTTGGCCATTGATTTAGGTCTCTGAGTAAACTTGACATAGGGTAGCGAGCCACTTGGGCAGTGGCCGGCATTTTGGGCACTTTTAGCTATAACTCAATCAATGCCAAACCGTTTGACTTGAAATTTTGTACACGGCTGAATACTATACGTATCTCACCGCGTTCCAAAAATTGTGTCAATTGGTTCAAAATCGGCTGAGTTATAGCAGAAAAGTGCCCAAAATAGGAGCCCTGTCGAGATGGTTCCCCTTCCCTATTTTGTCCGATAACTCAAAAACGGAAAGAGATATTGCAATTCTAAGCACATTTTTGGCCCTTTAAGATCCTAAAATCGCCAAATTTAGAAGAATAATGTATTTTTTTCCGTCGATAAAAAAAAAAGTTTTTGTAACCCCATACTATTTTTGAGACTTTAGGCCCCGTGGGGGACCACTTAGTCTTGAGATACGGACTTCAAATTTTGGCTTGATGGTTTTTTTTTTTAGCTAAAACGGTTATTTTGCAAAATTGAACTTTTAACATCTCCAACTTTTGCAAAAATAGGGACGGCCTAATGACCATCCACTTATGAAGTGAACGTGTGACCACTAACGCTACGGGCCCCGGCATTTTAGTAGATCTTTGAGGGAGTACTTTTTGAAAAATTAGATATTTTTCTTCTTATTATGTATTTTTATTCTTCTTCGTCTTCTTTTTTGTATGGATCTACGTTTCCACTGGAACTTGGCCTGCCTCTCTTCAACTTAGTGCTATTTGAGCATTTACTCAGGGCTTTCTTTGCCTGCCATGCATGAATTTGTATATTGTGAGGCAAGGATAATAATACCCAGGGAGTCGAGAAAATTTCCCTGACTGGAACGAGAATCGAACCCACCGTGTCCGGATTGGCGATCCATAGCCTTAACCACTAGGCTAACAGGAGACCCTAAAAACAAAGATATTTAATTAATTGAAAATAATTGCTGTGATATAGGGTGTCCCAGAAAGTATGGGCACAACTTTGCAGCTCTGCCATTTGGGAATGGATGCATAAACAAACTTTATTTTCACACATATCCTGTCTTAATATGTCAACATCAACTGCCAATCATTTAAATTTGCATTTCACACTTCGTTTGAATGCGGTAGAACATTTCCTGAAAGACCTTTTAAAGGTTCTGCACAAATTGCTATATTTTTCAATAACATCGCTTAACAAATTGTTTTCCACGCATGAAATTAAGCTCGATAAAAATTTCAAAAAATATATCCGTGTATTTCTACATGCGTATCTATTATACAACCCTAAGTTCGAATTGAAAACATATAGTTTTGAACCTGAAAAATGAATTGAAACACCAAAATCGATATCTTTGAAAACCTGTTTTTCTTATAGTTGAAAACAAGCTTCTGAATATATATCACAACATGCAGAAAATTACATTTTTATTTCACTATAGGTTTAATAAATGCTCCAGCTTTATAAAGTGTATATTGAATTGTTTTTATTCTCGTCAAAACATGTTTTAAAACTCGAATGTCTGTGGGCATGTCTAATCCAGAAATAGAAAAGGCGAATTTTTCAGTTTTCTCAAAATTATGATTTGTTCGTACGCACAATCAAAACATATTTTTATAAAAAATTTCAATCAACCATCTGAGGAAACATGTTTTCAAATGTATCATGTGAAAAAAAAAATCGAAAAAAATGTCTCGTATTTGGATATTTGGCAAAACCGTAAAAAAGTAGTTTGTGCAGAAGTTTTAAAAGATGTTTTTCCATTTTAATCATTCTGCATAAAGAAACCATTTTTAATGTATAAACTCTTCACAAGTATCAATTAAAATACTCTGAATAAAAATACAAAAATATAAAAATTGTTGTTTGTTAAAAAAAATGATTGTATTTTCGCTATACAAAGTTGTGCCCATACTTTCTGGGACACCCTATAGTATAACTCGGAGAACGACCTGTTAAAAAAGGCGAAATATTATGAACAATTTTATTTTTAGTAAATACGCCAAAACATGTCAAAAAGCAATACTAAAAAGAACAGCCTATTTTTTGTAAAGAAGGCCAAATTATATAGGAAACACTAAATAATCACGCCTACAGCCGTTAATATGTTACTACAAATAACTGCCGTTGTTCTAAAGGATGATATATGTTCTACATTAAAGTAGTACCAGTTATTCTATTACACAAAGCCCAAATTAAAGGATAGATTCCCGTTCCGAACGGGAAATGTTGTTGAATTCCTGGGTAAAGTTGTACATTGTGCTTGTTATACAATATATAAGTAAATGCAATGATAGACAGAGAAAGTCCTTCATTTTATAACTGTGGAAGTACTAAAAGAACACTAAGTTGGAAAGATGCAGGTCAAGTTGAAATGATAATGTTAAGTAAGAAAGAAGACGATTAAATGGATTCAAGATTTTTTTCAGTCGTTTTTTTCCTTTCGACCTTTTGTCCTACTTATTTCTTTATTTCGGCCTTTTGACCCTACGACTTTTTGACCGTCGACCTTTTGACCGTCGACTTTTTGACTTTCGATCTTTTGACCTTCGACCTTTTGAGCTTCGACCTTTTGACCTTGGACCTTTTATTCTACAAAACGAAACGTTCTATGACAAAAGGTCGAAAGTCAAATGGTCTAAGGTTATAAGGTCGACGGTCAAAAAGGTCAGAAAGACAAATAAGGTTGAAGGGTCACAAGGTCGAAAGGTCAAAAGGTCAAAATAAAAAATAACTAGGACAAAAGGTCGAAAAGTCGATGGATCAAAAGCTCGGAAGGTGGAAATGAAAATACAACTAGGATAAAAAATAAAAAAACTAGGAGAAAATGTCCTAAGGAAGAAGGTTAGAGGGTCAAAAGCTTGAAGGCTGTAGTTAGTAATATAATTGAAAGAACCAGGCGGATTTTATAATCAATATGAATATTTGAATGGAATAAAAAGAAATGAACAAAAGGAATAGAAACATTACGTATAAAGTATAAAAAATGTCTATAAGAAGTACCTTAAACTAGAGGTTAATAAAAAAATTAAAACGTAACGTTGATATCAACACATTTTTTTTTTGATATTTTAGTAGACTGCCCATGATCGCATAGTCGACGTCACCACCATTGACATTGTCTGCATTCACATGCTAATATCTATCACATGTGCATAATTGGGACCAGTTTCATTCAATAGAGCACAAGATCTAATCACTAGCTAGATGTCAACGTGAAAAAAATCTTTGATTTTCCATTATTCATTCTTAAAATTTCAAAAGTATGTTGAAAACTATAGTGGCGCTTACGTCAACTATGCGAATATGGGCAGTAGATCTCTCTGGAAATATTAAAAGTTTCAAGTTCAAGTTCAAGTTTCAAAATAACCGTTGGGTTAGTATAACTCAAAAGAACCGCCTATTTTCAAAGAAGGCGAAATATTATTAACAAATATATTATTAGTAAGTACGCCCAAAACTGTCAAAAAGCATTACTAGAAAGAACAGCCTATGTTTAAAAGAAGGCAAACTTATATAGGAAACAGTAATAGTAACAGCCCGTATAGCTGCCGGCTTAGAATAGCACTACGGACCACCTGTTCCGGGGGTAAAAGTCCACCAAACAGGTAACCCCAATCCAAGGTGTCAGGCGACCCGTGCTGAGGGATGAATGGTTGAGGGGGTCTAAAAATGCTCGATCTTTAACGGAGCCCGTAGCGTGGGTAGATCGCCTTTTTGGGTTGCATTGCGATGATAGATCTACCAAACCGAAATCTAGTGTCGTCCTATTTTTCAGTTTTGGAGTATGTGTCTGGTAATTCAAGGAATTATAGTATTCAGCCCTTACTACTGGTGTTTTGGTGACTTCCAGTTTTTGAATAAAACTGCCCAAGTAACCAGCAAGCATTTAAAATAGCATTCCTTCAGCATTATAGTAGCCTTTACGACAAGGCGTTTAATGCTAATTAGCCGTATATGCGCCTATAGTGCTACCTCACAGCAGGTTTTGGCAAAATAACGGGCTGTCTTAGTGCTATCCCTTCAGAAACGTCGTGACAAAATGTCAAAGAAGCGTAACGCCTCGTCGAGCAAAAAAAACAAAAATAGATTGACGTCTGCTTCTCGTTCTCTCAGCCTGCTTCCCCGCTTCATCGTCCTTCCATATTCCAACCGATGCTAGGTGGTACTTTTTTGCTGATTTTTGTAGTGATGTAGGTTTGAACTTACGATCCGGAGATTGATTAATCATATCTGCTTCGGATTCTGTTGCTCTCGATCCACGATGCTAAAGCTGTCCCGGTGGCGTGCGTTGATTTAATCGCCAATATAAAGAATGATTCGATAACAGCTTCAGATTCAACATCCAAAACTTGTTTTCATTGAGATATTTCATTGTGGTAGAGCATTACGATCCCTTCTTTTAAATATCTGTGGAATATGATTGTTTCTTCCCTCTTTCAAACAATCCTATGATCCACCAAAGCATCCACCTATTCGGCACATATTTTCCGACGAAATGATAAATAATTGGTGATTTTTTGATGGACAAGTTCCCAATCCAATCCAGCTGCAGTAATGTTTTCTTTGGTGCTTTTGGATGAGTAGGGAAAAATGAAGAAACAAATAAGGTGCACAAATTTGTAAACAGAAGCATAGGCTCTGTAAGAGAGAGACAAAATGTGTTGCCAAATGCGTAACATATCTCCCAACCTTTTTGCTCCTAGCATTTGAAGAGCAGTTGAAAAGCATTCTGTATGCTCCCAAGTGAAACCACTTCAAGCAGTTGAAATGCTAATTAACAACCGAAAGCAACACAGCTTATGCACAGCTTATGCTAACTCAAGGCAGCTATGCATTCGAACTGCTAATGTAGGGCAGCAAGCAGTTTGAATGCGTAATACGGGCTGATACACGGCTTATTCAAATGCTTAGTGGTTACCTGGGTGAGTTTACTAACTTTACTTTGCATATAGTTAAAAACCTCACCATCTGAGGCTAAACTCAATGCAAAGGAAATCAAATTGGGTTAGGGATCCATGTATGTACTAACTCTTCGAAGACTGGAAAGTGCTAGTACGCACGCAAGGACCATACTAGAATCCTTTTACTGAACACATGTTCCATTATTGGAATGATATTGCTGCTTAATCCGGGTCCTAAACTTCCTACTGGGGAGAATTTAGCAGTAAAACAAGGGTGATGCTAGGTTTCCGATGCATGGCCAATTTCAGTACTCTTGTTTTGTTTTCTAAGAAAACAAAACAAAAACTGTATCAAAATCGATATTTTATTGCCCCTTGATGGCAATTGAGTAATGCGACATGCATTACACTAAGATAGCCGTATATTTGTTAGCCCAGAGAACTGCTGTTGTCCAAAAGGATGAAATGTTCTTCAAAAAACTAATAACAAGGAAACTATTATACAAAGCCTTTAGTTCGGGCTTGAGCTCGATTTCCGTTCCGGACGGGAAATTTTGTCGAATTCCTGGCTATATTATAACATTGTGCTTGTACTACTATATACAAGTTAAGGCAATGGCAAGCAAAGAAAACCCTTCATTGTGGAAGTGCTAAAAGAACACTATATTTAAAATATTTAGACCAAGTTGCAATGTAAACGTGAAGTAAGAAAGAAAACGATAAGAAGGTTTTAAGATGATTTTCGGTGTTTTTTTTCATTCGACCTTTTTGACCACTTGCCATTTCGACCTTTTGTTCTACTTTTTTATTTCGACCTTTTGACCCGTCGACTTTTTGACCTTTCGACCTTTTGACCATTCGACCTTTTGACCGTCGACCTTTTGACTTTCGACCTTTTGTCCTTCGACCTTTTGTCCTTACTTGCTTACCGGTCAGGCTAAGGCCGGGGTGGCCTCTGCTGTACATAGTAGCCGCCTCCATTCCACTCGGTCCATGGCTGTTTGTCTCCAGTTCCGCACTCTGCGTAGGGTCCGCAGATCGTCATCCACTTGGTCGACCCACCTAGCTCGCTGCGCTCCACGTCTTCTTGTACCGGTCGAATGACTCTCGAGAACCATTTTAGTCGGGTTGCTATCCGACATCCTGATGACGTGACCCGCCCACCGTAGCCTCCCGATTTTCGCGGTATGGACGATGGTTGGTTCTCCCAGCAGCTGATGCAGCTCGTGGTTCATTCGCCTTCTCCACGTCCCGTCTTCCATCTGCACTCCGCCGTAGATGGTACGCAACACCTTCCGTTCGAAAACTCCAAGGGCGCGTTGGTCCTCTGCACGTAGGGTCCATGTTTCGTGCCCATATAGGACGACCGGTCTAATCAACGTTTTGTAGATGGTTAACTTCGTGTTACGGCGAACTTTATTCGATCGTAGAGTTCTGCGGAGTCCAAAGTAGGCACGATTTCCTGCCACAATGCGCCTCTGAATTTCTCTGCTGGTGTCGTTGTCGTCGGTCACCAGTGAGCCCAAGTACACGAATTCTTCAACCGCCTCGACTTCATCACCGTCGATATGAATTCGGGGTGGCGGGCGCGGTGATTCCTCCCTGGAGCCCTTTGCCATCATGTACTTTGTCTTCGACACATTGATGACTAATCCGATTCGCCTAGCTTCACTCTTTAGTCGGATGTACGTTTCCGCCATCGTCTCAAATTTACGAGCAATAATATCAATATCATCGGCGAAACCAAGCAGCTGAACGGACTTCGTGAAAATCGTCCCACTCGTGCTTATCCCCGCTCTTCTTATTACACCCTCCAAAGCAATGTTGAACAGCAAGCACGAAAGACCATCACCTTGCCGTAACCCTCTGCGAGATTCGAAGGGACTCGAGAGTGTCCCTGATACTCGAACTACGCACATCACTCGATCCATCGTCGCCTTGATCAACCGTATCAGTTTATCCGGGAATCCGTATTCGTGCATAATCTGCTTCTCGATCGATTGTATCATACGCCGATTTGAAATCGATGAACAAGTGATGTGTGGGCACGTTGTATTCGCGGCATTTCTGCAACACCTGGCGGATGGCGAACATCTGGTCCGTTGTAGCGCGTTCACCCATAAATCCAGCCTGATATTGCCCCATGATCTCTCTTGCAATCGGTGATAGGTGGCGGCATAAAATTTGAGAGAGTATCTTGTAGGCAGCGCTCAGTAGTGTGATCGCGCGGTAGTTCCCGCAATCCAACTTGTCGCCCTTTTTGTAGATGGGACAAACGATACCTTCCATCCATTCCTCCGGTAATACTTGCTCCTCCCAAATCTTGGTAATGACCCAGTGTAGTGCTCTCAGCAGTGCTTCTCCACCGTATTTTAGAAGCTCGCTTGGTAGTTGATCTGCTCCAGCGGCTTTGTTGTTTTTCAATCGGCCAACCTCCTCCTCAATCTCTTGAAGGTCAGGGGCCGGAAGTCTTTCGTCCTGTGCACATACTCCTAGATCTGTTACCACGCCACCTTCGGTACTTGCAACGTCGCCATTGAGGTGCTCATCGTAATGCTGCCGCCACCTCTCGACCACCTCACGCTCGCTCGTGAGAATATTCCCGTGATTATCTCGGCACATGTCGGCTTGTGGCACAAAGCCTCTGCGCGAGCGGTTCAGCTTCTCGTAGAACTTTCGTGTGTCCTTAGCGCGGTACAGCTCTTCCATCGCTTCGCGATCTCGTTCTTCCTGCTGGCGCTTCTTCATCTTCATCCGGAAGACTGAGTTCTGCCTGTTCCGCGCCTGTTTGTAACGTGCCTCATTCGCTCTCGTACGGTGTTGCAGCATTCTCGCCCATGCTGCATTCTTCTCGTTTTTCAACTGTTCACATTCGCCGTCGTACCAATCGTTTCTGTGATTCGGAGTCGCGAAACCTAGTGCTGTAGCCGAGGTACTACCTATGGCGGATCGGATGTCCCTCCAGCCATCTTCAAGTGTAGCTGCGCCAAGCTGCTCTTCCGTTGGTAGGGCCACTGCTAACTGCTGCGCGTAGTCTTGAGCCACTTCTACGTTACGAAGTTGCTCGATGTTGAGCCGCGGCGTTCGACTTCGACGCGTGGTGATAACTGTCGAAAGTTTTGAGCGCATGCATACAGCGACTAAGTAGTGATCCGAATCTATATTCGCACTGCGGTATGTGCGGACGTTGGTTATATCTGAGAAGAATTTACCGTTGATTAGAACGTGGTCGATTTGGTTTTCTGTTTGATGGTCGGGTGATCTCCAGGTGGCTTTGTGGATGTCTTTGCGGGGGAAGAAGGTGCTTCGGACTACCATCCCACGGGAGGCTGCAAAGTTTACGCATCGCTGGCCGTTATCATTCGATACGGCGTGCAGGCTGTTTCGCCCGATTACCGGTCTGTACATTTCCTCCCTTCCTACCTGCGCGTCCATGTCGCCGACAACGATTTTCACGTCACGCGGCGAGCAACCATCGTATGTTTGCTCTAACTGCGCGTAGAACGCTTCTTTCTCGTCATCGGGTCTCCCTTCGTGTGGGCAGTGGACGTTGATGATGCTGTAGTTGAAGAAACGGCCCTTAACTCTCAACATGCACATCCTTGCGTTGATCGGCTGCCACCCGATCACACGTTGTCGCATCTTGCCCAACACTATAAATCCTGTTCCCAGTTCATTAGTGGTGCCACAGCTTTGGTAGAAGGTAGCCGCTCGATGCCCGCTTTTCCACACTTTCTGTCCAGTCCAACAAAGTTCCTGCAACGCCACGATGTCGAAGTTGCGGGGATGTAGTTCGTCGTAGATTATCCTGTCACATCCAGCGAAACCTAGTGACTTGCAATTCCATGTTCCAAGTTTCCAATCGTAGTCCTTATTTCGTCGCGTGGGTCTTTGCCGATTGTATCGAGTCGTATTTTCTCCTATGTTATTCGCAATGGGGATTTTTACGGGTGGCTTATTGGGCCTACGCCAACACTCCTGTCTCGCCGGAGGGCCATCGTGCCAGTTCTGTTTAACGTCCCAACCAACACTGGGACGACCACGCTGATGGGGCTACCACCTTGGATCTAGCTGGGCGTGGTGCAGCGTTTCTTACTCAGCCGCTGGATGCCAGAACAGACGCTGTTTGAGCCGCACCTCCTTGGTGAACAGACACTCGGATCGTACCTCCTCAATCTAGTTGAAGTCAGAAGGACAACAGTGCCCAGGCTGCACTACCAGCTAAGCACACAACTCTTAGCTGGCGGTCTTTGTCATCGCTTGACCCGTGGAAGCATGAGGTAGGAACTTGTGAGGACCAGAGCTATATTGAACGCTCTCCTTATCGACTCACCGTTTTGCAGCCCAACCTTTTGTCCTACAACCATGTATTTTAACCACGAACATTTCTATAGATTTTTTTTTCCTTCTTTGGTTTATAGACTGTTTTTTTTCAAGTTGTGTTAATGTTTAGTTTGATTTTTTATTCAGGATTTTTTCCTTCTTAAATGTATGGGCTGTTCTTTTAAATTTTGTTACTGAAATAATTATTGATTCTCAAGGTACTTGTTTTTCAATCAGAAATTTTGGCTTCTTTTATTCAATAGCTGTTCTTCCTAATGTTCTGCCGTATAAGAAATATTCATTGACTACTTACTGTGCTTATTGTTCATACCCTCTTGGATTGATTGGTAGTTCCTACGAATTACACTGTATAGGCAAATAGTTTCGTTTTGTTTGCTCATATAATGCCAAGTGATTTATTCGTCTCTAATTCATATTGTTTGGCTTTATTAAATTACCGATGATTGGAGTTTCAAATAGCAAATCTATGATTCATCCTTCTTCAACCCATAGGCTGTTCTTTCGAGTAATTGTTTTCATCTTTCAATCAAAAGCATTACTTTATATATTTTATATTCATCTATTTAGAACTGGCATGCGGTAATAAATTGCTGCATATAAGATTGTGTAAGTTTTAGTAGAAAGTTTCCTATCTTTCAATATTGTTTTTTAAAGTTGGTTTTCTTATCATTAGTTCTATTATTTTTATCGAAATTTTAATTGTCGGTTTTTGAACACTTTTTCTTTTCATGTCTTCAATGAGTTCAATAGTTTGATTTTATGTAGATGGAGAACTCTTATGCTTTATACGTTTTGTTCTTTTTGGGAATCAAAATGGTTGCCATTCTGTATGATGAACCATACGAGAACGATAAACACGCTAATCTCTCTGCGACGCGAGTTGATCCTGGCAATTCGCCAATTTGCGCCAGTCAGTACTTGTGCAAAACGATGATAAAATCCGCGCAAAAGTGCATAGGCATTGCGGTGCGACAACAGCTACTACCGACCGGCTAGGAAGAGTACATATCTACCAATCATGCAAAACACGATTCCGAACCGGGAAAAATGTACAATTCGGGGGTAAAAAGTAAAAAGAAACTTCATTTGCACAGGTTGCATCCAGGTGCAGGAACGTGGTGCGTCCGTCTGTCGAGTTCTAGTTCTATCTGCAACGTGCATCAAGACTAGATATTTTATTCAAACTGCACTTTTATCGCTCACGCTTGCATGACAGATTTTTCTACAACGTCCCTATGAGTTTTTTGGTTGGTTGGCTGGTTGGAAGTCTGAAAAATTCCCTGTTGCACATTCAGCCAACAGAAACGTGGCTTAGACCGCTCACCAGACCGATTTGGAGCAGTGTCGAAAATTCACTTCAAATTGGCCAGAACGAGTTGCATACAAATGTTCCCGCTCCACCAGCCTCTCGGGTAACTGCAAACGACGACCGACAGTGACTAGGAACTGCATCCTGGAGTTTGGACGGTTCGAAAGAAGTGCACTGATTTGCATTTGATTGAGTTCTATAAATGCATACATTCGCGTGCGACGTGCACACGCGGATCCGACCGGTAGAAATCCATTAATATGATTTATTCAATCGTCGTCGCGCATCATGTCAATCTGATTTTCTCGCGGAACCGCGATTCCAACAAAAACCAGGTTTTCTGCATAATGCTGCTGCGGTGGTGGAAGCGATTGTTGTCCGGCCATCTATCAAGCCCAGCGCCAGCCAGCGGTTTCATGATTTTCAGAAAATTCACAGATTTTCCACACCGCTGGCTGTGTTGGAAAGATTCTATCTGAGCAGCCTAAAATGGGGCTTCACATTACGGCCACCACATGCGACTCAACCAACAACGTGCTGGTGGAAAAATACATTGGGATGTGAAAATCCTCTGCGAAGCCAATTATGAACACAAAATGACGGGAAATCCGGTTCGGAGCTGTTTAAATATTTAGAGGACGCGCGAATGCAAACTCACACCTGGTGTGTGTGTGTGTGATTTAAGCCATGTCATTAAAAAATGGTAGATATGTAATTGCAGAAATGTCCTTTTGGATTCAAGCTTAGAGTTGTTTGACAGCAGACCACTCTTCACAAATATTCGCACTTGAAGATTCAAATTATGGTTTTTTTCACCCGGGTAGAGGTGAATGGCAAACCAAAAACAAAAGAATAACAAATTTTATTGTCATAACTAATTTTGCCATTCATGAGTTCTTCATGGAAAGCTAAAAACAACATGCCAATAGCATAATATGATATCATGCCATTTTGATATTTGTTTGAAATTACTTTCCATCCAGAAAACCTATAAGTTTTCATTTTGTTATTGGAATAAACAACTTAATATACCCTTCTTTTGGTTGACAAACGAATTTTGACATTGTTCTGTTTTCAATAACTCAATAATGGTATATTTGCAAATTCTCAACCTAATTTTTTTGTTCGTGGTTTGCCATTGCTATGTCAAAATTTGACATTCTTTAGTTATTTTATCGAACAATGTCAGTTATTATTTTTGCCCTTTTGTCACTTATTTCAAACAAACCAATAGCAAATTTTACCATTCAGTAATTCATTTTGAATGGTAAAACTTGCATTTGTTTTGTAATTCTTTTCTGCCCGGGTAATGCTTGAAGACCATTGTATTTTCTCAAAAAATGATTTAATTGTTTATTTTTTTTTCAACTAAAATATTTTTTATGCGGAAATTATTTGTTGGTGTAAATGAACATTTAAAAAAAATCTGATGTGAAAAATATTTCAATGTAAAATATTTCTGTAGTGAAAAAACTCAAAATTCAGTAAAAAAAATGCACAAAAACTGTAGTTTCTAGTTTTGGTCAGGGTGTCTCTAATTTGGTCGGGGTTCTGCTAAACCGAACCAAAGACCATTTTTTGAAAAATTGAGATTTCTTTACCAATGGATGAAGAAATTGATGATCCTCCTTCCATGTAAAAATGCAGTAATTCTAACAGCTCTTCGTGGAGTAAATTCAAAATTTCTGTTTGGCAGAACATACAAAAAATAAAATTGCATCCAACCAGAGTGAACTGTAAACAATTCCATAGAATCAGCGAAATGTTTTAGTGATGGTCCAGATGAAGAACATTTCAAGTTATGCTCATCGCCGTCAAATTTCTAACTTCCAACCGACTCATAGTAACAATCTGTGGGAGAATTGAACACGTTATTAGAAATACGGATGATGGAGGATACAATTATGTTTGGTGCTGATCGCCATTTTTCCAATTCACATTCAGCCAGACCGAACCAAATCCACTGCATTTTAGAATCTATTTATTCTTAACAATATAAAAATCAACTGGTTTTAAATACCTACGTTATGTCGACACACCTCATACTGATAATTTAACACAGAAGTCGTCATTGTACAACAAGGCTAATAAGAATAATAAAGCTTGAAAAAAATCAAACACTTGGTTCGCTTTGGCTGATCCAAAAATGGCGTTTTCACGAAAACCATGCTAGAGAAGAATGTTTACCCAGGTAACCAATAACCGGTTAAAATTGCATTTATTTAGCACTATATGCGCCTTTACTGCAGGTCATTAAATGCTAATATGCCGTATATGCGCCATAAGTGCTAATTAAATGCAGGTTATGGCCCAATATACGGCTAATTTAATACTTATCTTTCCTATCCCCAAAAAAACGACCATAAACAAAAATAATTTCCCCTGCGCATTTCAGTCGCTTCATATTCTTCCCTTTCTATTTTTACTCACACTCTCCTCTGCGACTTTGGGGCTGTTGTTTATTTTTGCAGTTGTTTTTTGCTGTTTCCGCTGAAATTGGGATTCGATCTCACAATCCTCTGGCTGATGATGATGCTGAACCGCGCTACAGGATGAGCTAGAAACGATCAGATAATGTGCGTTGATTTTTTGATCTATTAAAGACTTGAGTACCACACCGGCAGTTATTTTGCTGGCCCGGACAACGGCTCGGACAAGTGCTGATAATTGAACATTCCACATACACGATGGCATAATTGGTTTCTTATTACATGCGATTTATTTGGAAAACATTTGTTCTCTCATTGATTTGCTTCGTTGCTACCAGTAAATTATAGGACATCTGAATGGTAATGGTTCCTATAGTCGTGGCACATGAATTGAAAAGTTGAAATGTGTAACAGTTTTAGCATCGGTCATCTCTCTTAGCAGTTTTATGGCAATAAAGTAGCAGTTAGGATGCTTGTTAACTAAAAAATATCGTGCATTTGAAATGCTACACAACAGCTGTTCGATTTTAAGGACAAGGTATTTGGAGTACATTGCTCAAAATTTCTAGAGCACCGTTTTTTAGAACCGTTGAACGGATTTGAATGAAAATGCATCACGCTAATTGTTCAGTGGTTGTCAACAGCGTGATGCATTTTAATCCAAATCCGTTAAACGGTTCTAAAAAACGGTGCTCTAGAAATTTTGAGCAATGTACTCCAAATACATTGTCCTTAAGCGAGGTGACGTTCGGTCGGTCGCGCGCGTAATGTGCTGGCAAATTAAACCGTGTTTTTCGAGTGCAAAGAAGCATTTTTGTATTCAAATAGTGTTTTTCCGAATAGAAGAAATCGGGATGATTGCAAACATAGTGTTTTCAACTATCCGTGGCTCAAAAATAAGTGATTTTTTTGCTTTTTTACGAAACTTTTTCGGCTTCCATTACCGGGGATGCACGGCGGCGTGTTGTATTCTTTTTTCAACTTGGCTCGCGTGTTAGTGATGGTGGTATGTGTGTGCTCTTGGGTTTTCTCTTTCAGCACCGCGATTGCACATGCGCTCACGGCAGTGTGTGCGATGAATGCGGCTGATTTTCGTGTCGCGTGGAAGTTTCGGTTGCATGAGTGTCTGTCTCCTCCAGCAACTGCTCGCTGGTGGGGCGACAATTCTCTGTCGCGCGTTATTTATGTCGCAGCGCAAACGTGTGTAGTGCCATCTAGAAACGGGAAGTGAAGTGAGGTTGGTTTAAGGGTGTGCTGCCTGTGCTGCATAATTTCGATGCACATTGCGTTGAAAGTTCGGTAAAAAAATGAAAAAAAAAAAATGGCGCACTCTGATCTTGTGATGATATTATGTGATTTGCTTTAATGCTGTGAGTGAAAAATTTAAAAATGTATGGAGCGAATATGTGGTTTAATGATGACCAATTATGCGCGTGACCAAGATGCAGCGAGGAAATCCGGAGGAAATTGAAATATACAGTTCAATGATGATTGCACCGGCACCCCACATCATATTTGGTGAGATTGTTCTGATTATTAATGATGCTATTATGATTCACTAAATACGTGCCAGTTTTGAAGACATTTTCTTTAAAACAGGAAGTGTGTTTGTATTATCATTATCCATTTGATAACGGTAGTACACACATGCGGGGCTTATTGTAAGCGAAAGTGACTTCTGAATGGAGTGTCTCTCCAACCATTCTGAAATGGGTCACCGGAGCTACAATAGAGCTATCACTGTCTAACTCCCGGACTAAAGCAATTTGCAACGATATCAAAACGGTATTGCAGGCTGCTTTCTTCCATAATATCACTGCCGGACAGTGGGTGTTAGATGGAGTACACACACACACACACAACAGCTGTTCGATTTTAAGCAGCATTTGAATTGCTAATACAGAGGAATTCAGCAGTCGAACTGCTACGATACAGCAGCAAGCAGATATAATGCAGTTTTATAACTGAAATACAGCTTATTTAAATGCTTATTGGTTACCTGGGTAGAACTTGATTCAGACTTAATGACTGACCTTCAGCTAAGTAAAATTACCTAGAGGTAACGTGCTTGATTATTACTTAAAGGACCCAAGTTCGAACCTCTTTAATATTTTCGATTTTTTTTTGTCTTAGTTCACTTTGGCAGATCATTTTCATGGTTTTCTTCGACCAGTATAAATTTGAAGTACACAAATTGCTCCATTTTCATATCTCAGGACCTCAGGACATGCAAAGACATCATTTTACCTAATCAATCTTGCTCTGTGCCTGCACATGCACAAAAAAAACATAGGTGTGAAGGGCTGAGCTGGGAGGGCTTCCGCCGTTCATATTTCAAACTATTTTGAAACCTCCATGCTACCATAATATACACGTCCTCTCTGATTCATGTAAAGAATTGTGAGTGAGATCGATTTCAACTTCATAGACGATGAAAAATCGAGTTTTTTTTACACAATCCGAATGGTTTTCTATGAAACAAAGAAACACAGTCAGCCACACTGAACTATAAACCATATTCCAATGTTTTTGTTTAGCCAGAGTGAACTGAGTGCGAAGTACTGAAAAATTAAACGTAATTATATCAATGATTTCAAATAATTTACATGTATTCTTCGTCTCTGATGATTCATAAAGGCTTGTAGCTACATGTGTGTGGAAAAGTTTCAAATTATCTTGGCTGTTGTTTATTTGTGAGTGGTTGAACTTTAAGCTTAATTATCTCGGAATAAAATTTTTGGCGCTTAGTTCGGTTTAGCAGAACCCCGGCCATTTGATCTCATAATCCTCTAATACCCATTTTTTATTTTGATCGAAATATAATTTTTCGTAATTTAAAATCGTTTTCAACATGCTTTGAAAGGTGATTCATTTCAATTCTCGATATCGTGAATTTTGGTTTTAGATTTTTATAATTTTAATTTTTGAACATCGCTGTTTTTTTTTTTTTTTAAATAATCTTTATTGGTATCTCAATTAACTTTAACATTCTTCAACTTAATGTAGGTGTTCTGTGTATTATTGCACACTATCATCCTAATTTGGTAAAATAAATTTAAGCTATTATCAATATTAATTAATAACATATTACATTTCATTTGCTGTAGCAGTTACGACTTTTTTGCAGGCTTCATTTTTCACCTGCGTGTCAGAAACACATTTTTTTAACTTATCCTAACTCTATCCTGACTTGAACTAAGAATCAATCGTAATAAAAAAAAGACTGCAACGATTTTTGACGAAAATTTGCAATAATTTTAGTTCTAATCTGTTCCAATGTTTCAATATTAGAAATTTGATGCAATTCATTAGTGCTATACCAGGCAACTTCAGGAGGCAACTTCAGAATCATTTTCAAAAGTTTATTTTGAATCCCCTGAAATTGCTTCTTTCTGGTATTGCAACAGCTCGACCATATTGGGACAGCGTGCAACATGGCCGGTCTGAAAATTTGTTTATAAATCAATTTTTGCGACAAAGTTTCGATTTTTAATTAATAAGTGGGTATATACATTTGTTATAGTGCGAAAAATAAGTATAAAGACATAGCCGTTTTCCATACAAAATAATCATGTTTACGGATCAAAATCTCTTTTTCTAGCGATTCGATTGTTATGGAATTTTGCCTGCAATCTTAAAATAACTAGAATTTCGGCTAGAAATATAAATCATCATCCATGAAAACGTTTATATCGACTTTTCAGATTCAAATAAATATAAAGACACATTTTCATATGGAAATCAGTGTCTTTATATTTATTTGAATCTGAAAAGTCGATATAAAAAATTTTCATGGATGATGATTTATATTTCTAGCCAAAATTCTAATTATTTTAAGATTGCAGGCGAAATTCCATAACAATCGAATCGCTAGAAAAAGAGATTTTGATCCCTAAACATGATTATTTTGTATGGAAAACGGCTCTGTCTTTATACTTATTTCTCGCACTGTATGTATATAACATATGTGTATAACATTTTTGTTATATGTATATAACATTCAACAAACATATTTATTGTACTTAGTTTGAATTCTATGTGGTTTTAAAATGTTCCGTGGTTCTGTGATTTTGTCCTTAGATTCTGTTTCAGATACTTGTTGGTCATAAGATAATCTTGGGTGTGGCAAATCTATCTATATAAAAATGAGTTTGGATTTCCTTTGAGGCAACAAAACTCAAGAACGGATGAACCGATCAGCATGACTCTTGCACGGTTCGGTTCGTATTCGTGATGGCTGTGTTTATATGTACAAAAAGCTACGAAAATCATCTAGAAAAGTAAGAAAATTGATAAATAACTGATTTTTCATGAGCTGGGAAGGAAATCAACATGATCGAAATGAAACCAATCTAGAGTGCGGTGATATTATAAGCTCAACAGTTGTCAAACAACACCAGCTTGGCAAGACAAAGTTTGCCGGGACAGCTAGTAAAATTTAAAAATTTATCACCCATGTGAACGTCATGCGCACCAAGATGCGCACTATCAGGTATCAGAAGGCCGGCTCAAGAGGCACGTTATCCTCCATTTGGGACATTTGTGCCATTAGATGCGCACTAGAATCGTAACTTAGGTTTTGAAATCATAAGCAAAGGCAATGGTATCAGTAGGTCGGCTCCAGAGGCACGTTCTCCTCTATTTGCGAAATTTGTGCCAAATTGTGCCAGTAATTTATAATTCCCATTTCTTATGGTACAGAGTGGCAAACTGAATCATGTCATGATGACTTGATGACATGCAAACTAAAATCAATATTACCTGAATTGTTGAAAATATTAGCATAATTCTGGATTGCCACAAAAACACTATCTCAAAATGCAGTCAATGTTTATCCGAGTTGCGGTTAACTGTCCTCCGCGTCGCACGGCATGTTTATGTTGAAAACTATATGTGACCACTAGCGTGGCTCAAAATACCACATGTCAAAAAGTTCAAAATACCACATGTCAAAAAGTTCGATGGGCCCCCTTCTCATTTCGTTCTATATGACGCCACGATGCTCTGGTCAAATTTTCAGCTAAATCCGTTAACATTAGGGCGGTGCTAAACTCATTTGAAGTTTGTATGGAAGTTTATATAGGAAAACATCGTTTTTAGCATTTTTCTCACGAGGGGCACTATTTTTACTTAAAACACATAACCGATTGTATAGAACTATAGTCTCACATGTGTTGAAAAACTTTGTCGAAGACCGCAAAGTCATCCGAAGCTTGTAAGAAAAGATATTACACGCAGACCATCTGGTGGTGCTTAACATTTAACATGTAAAGGAATAACACTAGCAATAAAATCTCATTGAATGGGCCCGTACTGTCTAGGCTATATCTTTTTTCGCAAGTGTCTGATTACGTTGCGGTCTTCGGCAAAGTTTTTCGGCATATCCCAGGCTATATTTTTATAGGATCGATTACGTGTTTTAAGGAAAATTAGAACCCCTCAGAAGAAAATTGCAAAAAAACGATGTTTTCCCATATAAACTCCCATACAAACTTCAAACGAGTTTAGCACCGCTTTAATGTTAACGGATTTAGCTGAAAATTTGACCAGAGCATCGTGGCGTCATATAGAACGAAATGAGAAGGGGGCCCATCGAACTTTTTGACATGTGGTTTTGCCATACAAGCTTGAGCCACCCTAGACCACAGCGGGTCCCGGCGGAACCTGTGCCAGATATTCCGGAGTGGCCTCATCTGCTGATTCAGAATTTAGCCTATCATTTCTGAAATAGTTCTTCAAGCCAGTAAATTTTAATTCACCAACAGGTTCCGTTACCTGGATGTGATCAGCGCTTTTTTGGCTGCTCTCTCTCTTGAACATTGCTCTTATATTTTTTATACTTTAGGGCCTGTCCATAAACTACGTAGACTCTTAGGGGGGGAGGGGGGTCTGGCCGAAGTCTACGGTCCATACAAATTTCGAGAATTTTGTATGTATAAAAATCTACGAGGGGGAAGGGGGGTCTGAGATGGCCAAAAATGAGTCTACGTAGTTTATGGACAGCGCCCTAGTATTCTTCCCTCTAGAACACAAGTTAAAGCTCAATACTACACTGCTAGTTTTTCCCTTCGAACGAAACATCTATTCACATTCTAAAACTGCATTGATTAACTGGTATACTTTGACTGAAACGAAAAAAAAAACAGGTTTGCGTAACAGTTCAAGTGTCCAAACCATGGTCCAAGTTCATTTAGGATCTGAGTGACATCAGTAATTTTACGCTCTCAAATTAATCTTATTCCAAAACAAGCGGGGGAAGGGGTATGCTTTTGGGTAAAAAATTCGAGTAGGTGCTGAGGGCACAAAAAATGGGATTCAGTGCTTTAAAATAACCAAAGTTTTTTTTTTGCAGTACTTTTGAATATTTTACCTCTAGTCATAACATTCATATTGGAACAAAACATAATCACAGCTCATAGCAATTGTGATATATCCCTTTCGTGACGAACCAGCACAATTGTGCTGTTGAACGGTTACAGTCTTGCATATTTTTTCATCTGTGTAGACATTGATTTATGTCATGTAAACTATTTCAATAATTCAGCCATTACTTATACTTGTATGTGTGCAAACAAACTTTTGTTTACGTTGTCTGTGAGATTTGCCTCAACAAGGTAAACAAAAAGTGGACAAAAACCGTAAAACATGAAAAAGTTTTATCTGTCTCAATTTTTTTATTTCTGATTTATCCAGGTAGTCAAAGCTAGGAATCGAAAGATAAGGAATTGTTCTTTCAAATGAAGATAAATAATTGTTGTTTTGTTGGAAAATCTAAGAGATCTGGAGAGCCAAAGTTGACCCAGCCAACACAAAGTCGTTTATGATGTAGAATAGGATGCTATAGTGGAGACCATATGCGTACATGCTTCCATTTAACAGCGTGTGATGAGTACGATCGTGTGTTGGCTAGGGAGCCGGGAGCCATTTGTATGGAGCTTTCACTTTTTTTACTCCGTGCCGAAAAAGATATACAAGATAGTAGCAGGCAGCAGAAGTGGAACTGGTTAGCGCAGCTAGAATCATAACTTCTAGCTTTAGCTGTTAACGAATGAAAATAAGCCAACATTTGATCGACAAGTATGACACATACTCCCCGAATTGGCTACGTTTCCACTACCTTGCCGCTTCTATTTCCAAAGCGTAATCGAAAAAAAAAACTGGAGAAATTTTTGGTGGAATTCCTGGAGTATTTACCCGAGGAATTACGGAGCGTATTCTAGAGGCATCCCTGGAGCAATACAAAAAAATCATTGAAGGAATTGGTATTGCACTGTTTGAAGAAATTTCTGTGAAATGAATCCACGGAGAAATTACTAAAATAGTACTGGGGGAATTTCTGGAGTAACTCCAGGAGGAACCACAGCAGAAATGACTAGTTGAATTTCCATCATGAATTTCTAAAGGAATTTCAAAGCAAAGCAAAGATACCGTACCAAAGATTTAATTTATGGCTGACGAAAAACATGCACATTGCTCCTAGGGAGTGAACCTGTAACAAAACACAGGGATTCTGTGAAATGTGCTAAACAAGTGTTTCACAATTTGGGGCTCTAACCACCTATTGCAACACATTAATGGCTATGCTCGTTATTTTAATGATTGTGGTCATACGACAAATCGGAGCATAGACCAACCATGCGATGGAAGAAGAGGGTTTTATTTTTGTGAAGGGGGCTCAGATGTCACCGTTTGATTCTCGCGATAGGAAAATATTCTGTTTGAAATTGATAAACAAGTAGCTGTGGTGGTTGGCAGTGCTTAGACCTGGACTGGAAAGAAGCAGAAACATATAGATTACAAAGACGTAAAGAGCTTATTTTTATTTTCTTTTCAAACGTGGGGTTTGATCTTTTTCCTGCTATCAGTCGATCAAACCTAACAGGGGAATCCATTTTATAATATGGAAGCAGAACGCCTTCTGTTTTGTATCGTGTTTGTCCATCGAGAAAAATCATATCATCAACTTTAAACGTGAGGAAAAAAAATCGATTACAAGACAATTTTGGCTTTCTGTTTTAATCAATTGCTTTCGGTATATTCAATCAAAATAAAAAAGGTGTATTTATTGTAACATAGGGATAGGCGGAGCAGTATGGATACCCTGGGCAGAATGGACCCCCTTAATATTTTCATTCATTCGATTTTTTTTTTGTACTTTTTAATGCAGGGAGCATATATTACATTTATCTGCAATGTAGTATCAGCAGAGAAACAAGAAAGTTTTTTTTTTGAATGAAAATCATAAGTTTCATACCATTTAAAATAAGGTTTTATGAGAAATTGATTTCAAGTCGATTGAATACTGAAATCTCTTTAACATATTTGATTAGTTTAGCTGTGTTTATATACTTAACCTGTTTATTTTACTTTTTTTAAATATCAAACAACTGGTTTGAAAATTTCCCCTCTCATCGGGGCAGAATGGACACTCATCTATGAGGGAGAAACGGTAAGGGGAAACACACAATTCGCATTCGAATTGAGTATGTTTTTGGTCGAATGTTTGCTGTAGTAGACATAGGAAGAAACAAATTCGACAAAAAACGCCAACAGTGGAAATTTATTGTTTAATGCACTGCACAGTTGTACATGCGGACAAAACACCACTTTATGCAATATTCTAGTTTTGTGTATTATTCATCCGCAAAAGATGTTTTGCTACAGAAAACAGTTATAGGTGTAAAACATGTACAAAATTCACAAAAAGTATTGTGGTGTCCATTCTGCCCCGCATAATTGATGACGGTCATGAACAGTTAGCATTTTTAGAAACATTTTTTGAAGTAGATAAATCAAATTCATTCTTTTGTAGTCATGTTCAATAGCTGCTTAAAATACATGTAATATCCAAAAAGTTAACTTTTACGACATCTTGCCAGGTAAAACTGGCAAAAACCTCAGGGTGTCCATTAGGGTGCCAATGAAAATCGAATTTTCGAATTTCAAAAACGGGTAGTGCTCAAAAGTTTCGTCTCCTCAAAAAAAGTCCCCATGCAAAATTTCAGCTCAATCGGACTTCGCTAAGGGGTGGCCCAAAGCGGTCAAAGTTTGGCTGTTTTGAAACACGAAAAATATCCCAAGGTAGGGGTACATGAAAATTTCGAAATCGAAAAATTTTTTTTGATGCCAAATGCCTTAAAAGTGCATGAAACGTCGAGATCTGGTGTTATCTCAAAAATTTTTTTTTGGAAAAAAATTGACTTTTTGGACTTAGAAAAATTTTGAGTTGGGGGAATGAAATGAATTTGAAATGGAGGATTTGAATTTAGTTGCTGAAATATTCATAGCAATAGTACTGGAACATGTCTTATATCATCGTTGGCAACTACTAGCATATTATATATCATATATCGTTAGGGTGGTTCACTTATTTTGCATTAGGGTGGTCCTTTTTGTAGAAAAATTAAAAAAAATATAATAGTATTAAAAAATCTCATATAACTGTAAGTCATTTTCAATGTTGAATATATATAATATTTCATTAGGGTGGCTCATTTATTTTTATTTAGGGTGGTTCATTGAGATGGAAATTAAGAACAAAAACATATTTCCAGAAAACTTACCAGTCATATTTTTGTATAGTTTAAAACCATGATCCTTTATTGGCATGTAACACTTTGTTAAGATATTCCTAGACCAACATGTGGAAAGGGCGTAACAACCATTGCGAATTTCTGCCTCTCCTGTCCCTCCCGGGCATATCTCCAATTATTCATGAAATCTTTTATTTTCTTTTTAAAATTTTGAATCTTTTTTTTTTGGGTGCTTCACTTATTTTGCATAAGGGTGGTCCTTTTTGTAGAAGAATAAATAAAAAAACCATAATAGTATTTGTATTGTATTTTCCATTAGGGTTGTTTTTTTTTGGAAATTAAGATCAAAAAATACTTCCAGAAAATTCAACCAGGTAATCTTTTTCGTATAGCTTCAAGCCATGATTTCCTACAAATCTTTCGGTGACTTATCAATAATGAGATATTCTCTAATTATTATCTCTCCTCTCGTTCTATTTCATTAATCACGGCATCAATATAGTGATTAAAACCGATTTCTATCTACAGAATTAAATATTGTGGTACGGACTACCAAAGGGATTTATTTACTAGAGAGGTTCATCTCATTGTAAGATTTTGAAAAGTTTTGTGAGACTAAATTCAAATATTCGGGTAAATATTTATTCAGCTGTTCCTATGAGGAAGAAGAGTTAAGTTTGAAGAGTAGAACTGTTTCTTGAACCCCTAAGATGGGGAAGTTTTTCATTAATGCGGTATTAGCAGATATAATTTACTTTTGTAATGGTCAAGGCCAAGCATGTCCGTACTGAGCGGATGAAATTTATGCTCTTTTGATTTACACCACCAAAATTATCGTTTTCATGCAATCTTCCTACACTGAGCGAAAAATTCACTTCAATTCCACTGGAAATCATAAGTAGATTTTTTCCATCTAACTAAACATTTGAAACTTACATGATTGGTTAGTGAAAATATTCCACTGGAAAAATCCAATAGCATTTAAGTGAAATTTTTCACTACAAAATTTAAGTAAATTTCCAGTATATTTGGAACAACTTTTGGCCATTTTTGTTTTTGTTTTGTCTATTTGGTTTGTCTCCGTTTTATCGGAGACCCCCAAACGGTTCCCTAGTAAGGATGGAAACATAAAAATCACAGAACATATTGCCATCATCACACTCGTGCTTGGTTCGTTAGTGATGGCTGACAATAATTCGCTTCATTTTTCATACATTCGACTTGAGTAAAACCCACTAGAAAATCATATACATTTTACAATACAATACAGTACCAAATTTTCTATAGCTTTTCTTTGGAGTTTCACTAAGTTTTCAAGCGAATTTTACTTAATTCATTTGAACTCACTGAAAACATCATTTTTGAACGGTTACTTGAGTTTTTCCAGTGAAACTAAAATGTATTTTCCTCTTAGTGTATCTTAACTGATAGAAGGATGTTGAAATAATTTAAATGTCTTTTCAAACTGTCAAAAAACCGCACCGCAGTACCACACTGAGCCAAAAGCCCAAAATCGCATATTTTGCCCTATAAATCGGGGTATAGCTCAAAATTGTGACGTGCTGGAGCAAATCTGAGCCCGGATTCGGATTCAGCGACCCAAAAACTGTCAGAGACACATAAGTTTGCTTTTGAGACAGACCAAAATTTAATATTTGTTCCGCCGTCTTATGTGCTCTCTCTTGTCCGGAATCCTTGTTGGAAACTGATATTACGCAGAGGAATAGCAAAACAGAAAAGGAAAATAAAAGTTCAAAAAATCAGATGTAATTTAATGTAATGTACCAAAAACCTATCAGCATGAATTTAGTGAATATCACAAAACAGTTCCCACTCTTCCGTTACGTCCCTTTTACTACGACCAGGCTTGTTCGCACTGAGCGTATGAAAATTATGCTCTATTGATTTACACCACCGAAATCATCGTATTTATGAAATCTTCCTATCTTAATTGATAAAAGGATACACGGTGTGTCTGGTAGAACAATATTAATTTAAAAAAATCGGTATCGCTAAAACACCCACCAAACGAAAGCTGAAGGTCCCCTCTTTCATTTGAGACTAAAAGGAGAAAGTTCTATCGGCGGGTCTAGAACATTTTTTTTTTCAAATATTTCTATCTTTGAGGCTTGTGTTTTTTTTTTTCTAAACCTTGATTGTAGCCAAATGGGCTTGTATGAGGTCGCCCATTAGTAACGTGTCCTTTTAAAAGAGTAAACGGGTCGAATCAAAAATCAAAAATTTTTCTTACAAAATATTGCTTAGGCATAAAGTGCAAAAAAATATATTTAAGGCAGTTGAATAGAATTTCAGCAGTATCTGGGCATATATACAAATAAACTTCGCCTTTTATGTGGAAGTTGTTATTGCGGCTGCAATTTTCTTATTTTTTATTGACAGTGTCTTATGATTTAACAGTTTTACGTCAAAGTAGGCCGAGTAATGTCAACAAAAATAGAACATACATCAAAGTAGCTCGGATAACGGGGCACAACATTTGGAAGGTAATCCATTTCGGAAAACTGAAAGTTTTTTGATGATGCAATTTAAATCGTTCAAATAAATAAAACGATTTAGAACTCCACACCAATTTTATCAATGTGATGGTCTGTCTTATATCCTTGTATGCCGTGGCTCGGATACAATTATCGCATGCCGGTATTTGTTAAATTTGTGCACCTTTATAGTAACTTAAGACTTAAACATTTTTAGTTAATTTAGACTATTGCAGTTAGGTATAGCTCCTTACTTTTAAAGAAACAACTACGACAAGAACCCCCTAAGTGACGAGGAAATCAAACCAAAGAGTACGTTTTGTGTTTGAAGAAGTGTTTTCCGCCACAATTATCATCGAAAGCAGTTAATATTCACTGTTTTAGATTTGTTTAGTAAAATTGTCTAATAACGGGTAATTAGACATAAAAAATATTAGCAACAGTATATCTTTGGGAACAGGTAGCCTTACTCAACTGACAAAAACAGAATAATTAATACTACATCTCTAACGGTATATGTAGTAAGAACAATGTTCTAATCTGTTGGTTATCAATAGTTTGATCTTTTGCTATTTTTTCTTTAATCTGTATTAACGAGATTTTTAGCCCTTGGCTAGTTCATTTCGGGACCCACGCTTCACTTCCCTACCGTAGGAAGAACTCACATTTTGCGAGTTTGTCGGGAGTGGGACTCGATCCCAGGTCCTCGGCGTGATAGTCAAGTGTTCTAACCATCACACCAGGTCCGCTCCACATCTTCTGCTAGCATCATGGCATTATAGACGAGTTAGCAACTTTTCATTCAATTCTACAGCTTTATTGACATATACACATGTTTTACATGAAAGTACATATGTCTGAGCACATACATATTAATCAGAACGGATTGAAAATGTCTTAACTTGTTCTTGTTTCTACTTGCAGGTTGTTGATATTATGAAAACTTTTTTTCTGAAAGATATCAGAGATAGCAGTTAGTACTACCCCACAAAAATGTTCGGACTCGCTCATTTAAATTTATCTCATTCAATGGTGGCGAATATACCCATTAGATTTACTCTCTATGAGCTTACATATTATTTGAAACCTTCTACATGGAGTTGCGGCCCTTGTTTGTGAAATATGTAGTTCTGCAAGAACTACAACTTCCCAAAAAGGGCAAACGTGGCAGATCTAGCGCTACTACCGATGACGCAGAAAGAAATTGCTCGTTGCAGTTGTGTTCTAGATGCTACAGGAAGATGATCAAAGGCAAGCAGCATGTTTGCACTAAAGTTGAAGTACATTGAAACTTGTTGAACATCATTCAGACTTCTCATAAAGTTGCTGAGGTTGCTGAATATTTGCGGGCAAAACCCAGACATCAGGCTGATCAGATGCAGCTCTCAAACATTCATGAACTACCATCCAGATGGAAACCGGCGTCAACGAGTGACCAGAACAGTAAACCGATTTTGTTCACCGATGATTTGTTTTTGATAACGAAAAGTGCCCATAAAGCCACAGCTGCAAAGGCGTGAGTACCCAGCACAACCATGCTGATGATGACGGGCTCGATTCCCGGTCAGTCCAGGACCTTTTCGTGATGGAAATTTCCTCGACTTAAATGAGCATGCAGTGTTTTCGTGCAAGTCACACGCTATACACATGCAAAATAGTAATTGACAAAAGAAGTTTTTAGTTAAAAACTGTGAAAGTCCTTGTAGGAGATAAAATAAGAAAATTTCAAACAAATCAAACAATTTCATTTATTCTTATAACATCTCCTACAGTGCTCATAGAACAAGCTAAGAAGCATGCTTTGTCCCTGTAGGGACGTTTCGCCAAATCTGAAGAACCAAATGACGGTATATGCTGTAAGGTGGTCGATTGGTGACCTGCTAGTGCCAGTCAAATACGAGACCCTAAAGACGTATACGCATCTGTCATAGGATGCAAACACATTATTGGAATCTAGATTGGAATTCAAAGGAACAGCTTATAACTCGATTTTATACTCACTGTTCTAGTACTTTCACCACATTGTCCATAAACACAAAACTGTCATCTGTTGGATTTCCCATTCACATGGGACTATTGTGCTTTTATGTGAAGAATAATAAACATAATATACAATATCGTCGGAAAATCATGCTTGCAATGGAAAAACAGTGTTTTGTCATAAATGTGTTCTTCGAAAAAAATGAAAAAATACCATATTTTTTCAAAAAAAAAATTGTTCTAGACCCGCCGATAGAACTTTCTCCTTTAAGTCTCAAATTAAAGGGGGGACCCTTAGCTTTCGCTTGGTGGGTGTCTTAGCGATACCGATTTTTTTAAATTAATGTTCTCCATCAGACACACCGTGGATATTGAAATAATTTAAATGTCTTTTCGAACTGTCAAAAAACCGCACCGCAGTACCACACTGAGCACACGGAGAGAATTTCACTCGGGTGAATTTTAACGCTCCGTGCGGAACTGCGTTGAGGTTTTTTGACAGTTCGAAAATACATTTAAATTATTTCAACATCCTTCTATCAGTTAAGATAGGAAGATTGCATGAATACGATAATTTTGGTGGTGTAAATCAATAGAGCATTAATTTCATCCGCTCAGTACGGACACGCTTGGCCATGACCATTGCAAAAGTAAATTATATCTGCAAATACCGCATTAATGAAAAACTTCCCCATCTTAGGGGTTCAAGAAACAGTTCTACTCTTCAAACTTAACTCTTCTTCCTCATAGAAACAGCTGAATAAATGTTTACTCGAGTTTTTGAAATTTAGTCTCACAAAACTTTTCAAAATCTTACAATGAGATGAACCTCTCTAGTAAATAAATCTCTTTGGTAGTCCGTACCACAATATTTAATTCTGTAAATCGGTTTTAATCACTATATTGATGCCGTGATTAATGAAATAGAACGAGAGGAGATATAATAATTAGAGAATATCTCATTATAGATAAGTCACCGAAAGATTTGTTATACGAAAAAGATTACCTAGTTGAATTTTCTCGAAGTATTTTTTGATCATAATTTCCAAAAAAAAAACAACCCTAACGGAAAATACAATACAAATACTTTTATCGTTTTTTTATTCAATTTTCTACAAAAAGGACCACCCTTTTACAAAATAAGTGAAGCACCCAAAAAATAAATCAAAATTTAAAAAAGAAAATAAAAGATTTTATGAATAATTGGGGATATGCCCGGGAGGGACAGGAGAAGCAGAAATTCGCAATGGTTGTTACGCCCTTTCCACATGTTGGTCTAGGAATATCTTAACAAAGTGTTACATGCCAATAAAGGATCATGGTTTTAAACTATACAAAAATATGACTGGTAAGTTTTCTGGAAATATTTTCTTGTTCTTAATTTCCATCTCAATGAACCACCCTAATTAAAAATAAATGAGCCACCCTAATGAAATATTATATATATTCAACATTGAAAATGACTTACAGGTATATAAGTGATTTTTTAATACTAATATCTTATTTTTTAAATTTTTCTACAAAAAGGACCACCCTAATGCAAAATAAGTGAACCACCCTAACGATGTATGATATATAATATGCTAGCAGTTGCCAACGATGATATAAGACATGTTCCAGTACTATTGCTTTGAATATTTCAGCAACTAAATTCCTATTCTCCATTTCAAATTCATTTCACTCCCCCAACTCAAAAATTTTCTAAGTCCAAAAAGTCAATTTTTTTCCAAAAAAAAATTTTTGAGATAACACCAGATCTCGACGTTTCATGCACTTTTAAGGCATTTGGCATCAAAAAAAAATTTTCGATTTCGAAATTTTCATGTACCCCTACCTTGGGATATTTTTCGTGTTTCAAAACAGCCAAACTTTGACCGCTTTGGGCCACCCCTTAGCGAAGTCCGATTGAGCTGAAATTTTGCATGGGGACTTTTTTTGAGGAGACGAAACTTTTGAGCACTACCCGTTTTTGAAATTCGATGGTCAAATTTTTCCCATACATTCCATTGGCACCCTAGTGTCCATATTGCCCCGCCTACCCCTACTGCCAAATGAATATAAATTTATGCTTAGATTGTAACCAGAGGTTTATACATTCATTATTTTGCCGACACGAAACTTCTCCATTTTTGCCTTTCTCGTACACCGAATTTTCAATAGAAGGCTGGGAGGGTCAAGTCAAATATACCAATTAACTCAGTATGTATGTGTGTATGTATGTATGTCTGTGAGCAAAAAAAAGTTCACTCATTTTTAGGCACTTCCCATTGGCCGATTTTTCGGATTATAGTTCGAATCTAACCGGAATTTCACCGCATTGTTTGCTATTAAAAATGGTTTGGATCGGTCGAGGCGTTCCAAAGTTATGGCCATTGCAGTGATCCGGAGACCAGCACTGGTGGATCTGGCTGGTGGTATATAAAATTGAACCAAGCCCCCATGCGACACATCAAACTGCGGCGATTTTTGTAACCTTTAGCATGGTTGACGAATTTTAAGCAAAAATGAACACCGGAGACCAGAAATTCCACGATGTCGGCCCAAAATTCAAGATGGCAGCTAATATTCCAGATGGTGGCCCCAAATTCAAGATGGCGGCTGTTCACTAGAGTTTTAGGCTCTAATACCGTACAATATGAGTACATTTGGTATGGGGAAGACAACCGGAGTTCAAAAATAGCAACCAGAATATCCAAGATGGCGTTCCAAAATTCAAAATGGTGACTGTTTAATGGGCTCTAAAACCATTCAATATGAGTGTATCTGGTATTCTTTATTACACCAACGAACCTAACCTCAAAATGACTGACAATTCACAGGTCATTTTGACAGATGCAACATGAGCAAGAAATGGACGGCAACAAGATCGATAAAGTAGAATATATGATCCGTCTTTTTCCTGCATGTATGTGATTTGTCAAAATGACCTCAGAAATGTCAAACATTTTCATGGCTAGCTTTGTTGGTGTAATGAAGAATAGAAAAAGTCTGGAGTCCAAAAATGGCGACCAGAGTGTGCGGTAGTTCTAGTTCGGCAGCAGCAAAGCATCGCGCGCTGGCTTTGCTAGATTTTTGCGATTTTTTCTCTTTTCTCTGTGAGCTCCGACGACGGGACGCCAAGCAGTCAGTAGTGTGCGGTAGTTTTAGTTCGGCAGCAGCAAAGCATCGCGCGCTGGCTTTGCTAGATTTTTGCGATTTTTTCTCTTTTCTCTGTGAGCTCCAACGACGGGACGCCAAGCAGTCAGTAGTGTGCGGTAGTTCTAGTTCGGCAGCAGCAAAGCATCGCGCGCTGGCTTTGCTAGATTTTTGCGATTTTTTCTCTTTTCTCTGCGGGCTCCGACGACGGGACGCCAAGCAGTCAGTAGTGTGCGGTAGTTCGGCAGCAGCAAAGCATCGCGCGCTGGCTTTGCTAGATTTTTGCGATTTTTTCTCTTTTCTCTGCGGGGCTCCGACGACGGGACGCCAAGCAGTCAGTAGTGTGCGGTAGTTCGGCAGCAGCAAAGCATCGCGCGCTGGCTTTGCTAGATTTTTGCGATTTTTTCTCTTTTCTCTGTGAGCTCCGACGACGGGACGCCAAGCAGTCAGTAGTGTGCGGTAGTTCTAGTTCGGCAGCAGCAAAGCATCGCGTGCTGGCTTTGCTAGATTTTTGCGATTTTTTCTCTTTTCTCTGTGAGCTCCGACGACGGGACGCCAAGCAGTCAGTAGTGTGCGGTAGTTCTAGTTCGGCAGCAGCAAAGCATCGCGCGCTGGCTTTGCTAGATTTTTGCGATTTTTTCTCTTTTCTCTGTGAGCTCCAACGACGGGACGCCAAGCAGTCAGTAGTGTGCGGTAGTTCTAGTTCGGCAGCAGCAAAGCATCGCGCGCTGGCTTTGCTAGATTTTTGCGATTTTTTCTCTTTTCTCTGCGGGCTCCGACGACGGGACGCCAAGCAGTCAGTAGTGTGCGGTAGTTCTAGTTCGGCAGCAGCAAAGCATCGCGCGCTGGCTTTGCTAGATTTTTGCGATTTTTTCTCTTTTCTCTGCGGGCTCCGACGACGGGACGCCAAGCAGTCAGTAGTGTGCGGTAGTTCGGCAGCAGCAAAGCATCGCGCGCTGGCTTTGCTAGATTTTTGCGATTTTTTCTCTTTTCTCTGCGGGGCTCCGACGACGGGACGCCAAGCAGTCAGTAGTGTGCGGTAGTTCGGCAGCAGCAAAGCATCGCGCGCTGGCTTTGCTAGATTTTTGCGATTTTTTCTCTTTTCTCTGTGAGCTCCGACGACGGGACGCCAAGCAGTCAGTAGTGTGCGGTAGTTCTAGTTCGGCAGCAGCAAAGCATCGCGCGCTGGCTTTGCTAGATTTTTGCGATTTTTTTTCTCTTTTCTCTGCGGGCTCCGACGACGGGACGCCAAGCAGTCAATAGTGTGCGGTAGTTCTAGTTCGGCAGCAGCAAAGCATCGCGCGCTGGCTTTGAAAAGTGTACAGGCCGCGTTTTCATTCGGTCGTCGTCGTCGTCTATTTGACTGCTCATCTTCGTACGGGGCGATTTAGTGAGTTTTTGGAGGCAAAGTGTACAGGCCGCGTTTTCATTCGGATCGTTCGCGTGCACGTCGTCGTCGTCGTCATCGTCGTCTATTTGACTGCTCATCTTCGTACGGGCCGATTTATGATACGATAAATGCAACATCAACATTTTTTGCGATTTTAGTCAACAGACATTGAAATGTTCGTCACGTCAAGTGTCGGCCTAAGTTCCAAAGCCACGTTGGTTCAAATCACTTTATTTTCTCTTTCGTTAATTTTCGCACTTCGAAAACTATCTGAATGGTTCGTCATCTTCGATGTCGGCATGTGTTTTGTTTTAGTCCAAATGAAAATAAGTGGTTTGATATTAATAGGGTTGCATGCATCACTCCACTTACCAAAGTGAACTCATATCATGCGCGCTTTTCCCTCCCCACTAACAAAAAGTCCTTCCCATGACAGACGTGGAGACGCAGAGGTGATCTCGGTCTTTAGTAAGCAACGCACGTCATAATAACATTCCTTTCCTTCCTCGGTGACCGTAAGGACGTGGCCGGCGCCGTTATTGACCTAATAAAGTTTGGAATTCTCGAAGATGCACATTGAGGACGGTAAGCTACTCCCAAGCTCCGTCTGTTGGTTCCTTGTGCAACTTCGATTGTTCTGGTCAATCACGGAGTAGCAACTACGAATAGTACGGTCATCTATGCTCATGCTCAGTCCAAAAATGGCGACCAGAATTTCCAAGCTGCCGGACTTAAATCCAAAATGGCGGCTCAAAATTCAAGATTGCAACTGTTTTCCAAGAGTTTAACCCGGCAGCGGTCGCGTCGTGTACTGAGTACACGCACCATGAAAAATGCACGTTTGTGATACACAGCGTGAACGTGGTGCCGTTGCAGGTGGTCGAAGATGCGACTGCTCGAGGGTTAAAGTTCAAAAGTCAAAAGCCAGATAAACGATATGATCTCTGATGCTATGAAATGGATTTCTGTTAAACGTATTAAAAAGCTTTTCATCAACATGTCACTTGAGTTGTGTTGAAATGTGTTTTCGAAAGCACGAGAAAGGCGCCATCATCACTAGGTGGATTAATTAGGGTTTTTTTCTTTTTAACATTAAATAATGACTCTTTTAAACGTAGCATATCCAAGAATAAACATTTTATTATTTTTAGGAATACATAATGTGAATTTAAGATAATACAAATCTGTTTAGAAGCCAAATTGCCTGTTGAGCTGCTATAATGTAATCATTTTTTTGAATATACATTTGTAATCACAATAACAACAATAAGGAAATGAAATATTTCGTGTGTTAATGATGGTCCATAAAAAATCTGTGGAGAATCCCGAAAAATACAACTTGTTCTTAATATTCAAAAAATGTTTTTTTTTTTAAATTCGATGTTTAACTAAATACCTTTACTGAAATTAAGAACTCGTTTTTTTCTAAATTCCTTTCCTTTCTGTCCCATTACTACTGCTTTATGGCAAGCTCAAATTGAGCATAAATTCATCAATGCAGAGATTTATTCCTGACTTTTTCCCCGCATAGGTCCCTCAAACCAGCAAAACGCTCGTTGAATCACCAACCATTCGGGCAAATAACACAGAAAAATGAAATATAATTCAATCCCCCCGGATTATCCTTTGTTTGTTCTGGGAAAATTTATTTAGGCATTGCCAATGTCCAATGTATTCCTATCGGTCCGGGGGTAGATCCCGTTAATCGGCTCCCAAACCCTGTCCGAAGCTCTCTCTCGTGGCTGTCAGACTTTCGAGACTAATGTGCAAAATAGGGATAAAGCAGAGGGGGATTGGAGCAATCCTGTTTCCAACACTCGGGATCCAATTGCCTGCTCCAACTCGGACTCGAACGGAAGTGGGCGGAGTGGGGTGCATTTACCGAAAGTGGTCAGAAAGGCGTTTGATGTGGTTAATAAACGAGTGCAGAATATTTTTTCTGGAGTTTCCGAGTTTGGCAGGTAGTTGAGCTGGCTGCCACAATGGCCACTGCTTGCTGCCAGAATGCGGGACCAGGCAATGGACATTTGGTTTCTGCGTGGTCGGTGGTATGTTACGTTACGTCATTTGAAAAACTCTGAAATTTTGGTGGGTTGGAGCTGGGTAGTAGGTAGTTGAGTTGGAAAATGAACTCACATTCAAGGCGGTTTTGGTGTTAGCTTCCTCAGCAACTGTGGATCGAGGCTAAGCTAAGCTGTGAACTGAGAGCGGCTGAAAGGGTGGTTTCGATGTGGTTGGGTTTATTTTAGCTAGCTGGATAAAAGGCGAGCCCGAACGGATGGGTTAAGCTTGATTTAATAAACAAAATGTGGTTTCTGGTTGGCGATTTTAAAAATGTGCCAAAGTGAGAGAGTTAGGGTTTTATTTTAAAATAAAAGAATTCTCGTTTTCAAAGGAATTTTTGTTATTTGTGCTGGTCACTCGTTCACCGGAAGTACCCAGAGATCGAGAAAAAAAAGGGTACGTTTCTGTGGCACCATATGGTACACATAATTGAAGCGAGGGGTTTCACACAAGTTATCATGACAAGACGGGTAAATTTTATAATAAATAATGTTAACTTCCTTTATTTGGTATATAATTTAGCATGTATCTGAGAGATTGCAACTCAATTTTACATTACATCTAATATAAATGCCCATGGTTGGAAGTGATTATAACTTATCTTAACTTTTTTGGCGTAAGGTTTCCATTGGAATAAAGCCTGTGCTTCTCAGCAGTGTTCTATGACCACTTCTACAGCTTAACTTTTCAGCCAAATAACCATTTAGCATTTATACATACATATCGTGTGACAGGTACGAAGATGCTGTGTATCCGAGAAATTCAAGTTAATTTCAATTACGAATAGTTCTTGGACCGACCCACAGTGGCGGGCCTCCATACAAAGGTCGGACAAAATCTCAAATGTGAACTGAAATGGCTAAAATTCACAAGTTATGATGATTTTAGTGCCCTAAACCTATTTCTGATATGGAACTTTTCATATATTTTCATTTTACTAGGGTAGCGAACCACTTGGGCAGTGGCCGGTATTTTGGGCACTCTTCGCTATAACTCAGTCAATTCCAAACCAATTGACTTGAAATTTTGTACACGGCTAGATACTATTACATATCTTATCGCGTTTCAAAAAATGTTTCAATTGGTACAGAACTGGCTGAGTTATAGCAGAAAAGTGCCCAAAATAGGACCCTTGCCGAGATGGTTCCACCTCCCTATATTAGGGTGGTTCAAAATTTTCAAATCTGATGATTATGCGAAAAATGTAAAAAGTAATCGATAATAAGCTCTCACGATGTGTTTTTTGGACGTAGATTTTGATTCTTAAACCGTGTATTGGCATTGAAGTTAACTATAATTGTGTATTTTTTGCTGTTAGGGTGGTCCATAATCTTTAAAACTACATACATAATTAGAAATAATCGATTACTTACGTTTTCTTTTGATGGACCAATTCAGCTATACGCAATGTTGGCTGACAAGACGTGGTCTATTCTCAGGGACCCTCCATAGACCACGTGACGTTTTACGGTGGGTACATGGAGGTGAATTAGCGATTAAAATTGGGTCAGATAGTCTCTCATAGTGAAGGGTGTACAATTTTAACTGCTATTTGTCAATTGCGTTTCAACGACTTCATATATGCTCGTCCATGTTTAGGTTGTAATGTACATTGATCTCTGTTATCAGTTTCCAAAGCAATCAAAATAACCCTGTATCTAAAGAATTGGCAATACATATTCGCAATACATATTGAAGGGAGTTGTTGATGAACGATCATCAGAGATCGGTAATCATATTGATGAACAGTAGAGCTCCAGCAAATATTTTCAAAATCTATATCACTCTGTGTGTAATTCAGAAGAAATGTGTTCTACGAAATCGCATGAATAACATACAAAAAAACTTAAAGTTTTTGAACTAAAATATAAGGGGTGTTACTGAAAAGCGTATAATGTTTGTTTCATAAAATTGCGATTAAAATAATCAAAGATTGCCTTGGTGATCGCGAAGTTTACGCAGAAAAATATTTAACGTAGAGTTTTACGCCGTTTAGTGCAAGCAGCTGTCTCCTGAATACTACCTCACAGGAAAAAAAGTGAACCAACATCTCTGAACCCCGCTGCGTGCTGAACCCCAAGCACAGCTTAAAAAAAGTTGGTAAACAAAGAAGCGTTTCAGGACCAACAATTGAAAAAAGCAAAATATTTTCCCCAACAAAATATATAATTTCACAAAATACTAGGACAATCGTAACAAAAAGTTTTTTTCTTAGTTGATATACAGGGGATACTCAAAATAACTGGAACAGGTAAAATTTTCACTTTTCAAAAAATGTTCAACTAGCTGTAACTTTTCGAAAAGGGCATCGAATATTCTCAAATTTTTACTGTGAGTTCATCAACTCGTTATGTATCAGTGGTCCAATTTCGGAAAAGATCGGACTTTTCTATATGAAGTTAGAAAGATTCTAGAAAAATGTATAATTATCCGATAGCCAACTTTGAGCTGTTATATCTCCGGATTCATCCAACCGAATGCAATAAAATTTCGATCATTTATGGCTAATATAATGAGCTAATAAAAGTTTTTGACTAAACTTAAAAATCTTTACATGAAAGAAAATTAAAACGATAAGATTATTTTTCTAATGTAACACCAATTTGTCCGAAACTTCATAATCGTTTCAAAATTATAGATAGTAATTATATTTCATTTAAATTCCCTCTAATTGACTGGCATACATTTATGTTTGAAAGGAAAACACCAAGTTGCCGGCATTAAATTGAAAAAGTAATAGGATGCATATGAAAAATATATAAATTTACTAAAAACCCATAGAGTAAATGAAATCGTTATAACTTTTTTTTCTTAATATAATTACAAATTAAGTCACATGTTTTTTAAAGTTCAGTATATTAGTCATAAGTGATCAAAATTTTATTGCATTCGGTTCATTGATTCCGGAGATATAACAGCTCAAAGTTGGCTATCGGATAATTATACCTTCTTCTAGAATCTTTCTAATTTCATGTAGAAAAGCCCGATCGCTCCCGAAATTGGACCACTGATACATAACTAGTTGATGAACTCACAGTGAAAATTCGAGAATATTTGATGCCCTTTTCGTAAAGTTACAGCTAGTTGAACATTTTTTGAAAAGTGAAAATTTCACCTGTCCCAGTTATTTTGAGTATCCCCTGTATGTTACTCTAAATGAAAACGTGTGCGAATAAGCTCGTAATTAGGGTCCTGAAGAAGAGGTAAAAAATGTTACTCGTAAATCACGCCTAAGTCAAATGGTTGTCCTGGAACTGATGCTGACTTTTAAAACATGGACAAATTGCAACCGGCTGGTTTAGTGAATTCCTTCTATATTTCATAGCTGACTGCAGCTTTGAACTGTAGTAGAACTGCGTGTAGATCAGATGTCGACGAATTTGCATCACTTTATATTGAAACTACGATAAAGGTTCGCGGAGAGAGTGCTTCCAAGCTTCTTGAGCAATTTTAACGATCAAGATGAATTGTAGTACTTGTTGCATGTTTTTCAACTTTATTTTATTTTTAAGGTTAAAAGTTAGTTAGTTGTATTTGATGGCTTCAACAATGCGGGATGTAGGTAGTGTCTAAATAAATTAATACTTAATCATTCTTAGTCATCCCTTCCCTCCTCTTCAGCTCATTCTTTTTAACTGGAGTTAGTATGGGACAAACATCAAATTCTCGCTCCAGTCGACTTTTTTGTTTCCATTTAGGTCCCATATGAACTGTGCAAAATTTCAGCGCAATCGGTGAAACTATAATTTAGCGCAAGCGGTTCAAAGTTTTCATAGGATTTACTATGGGAAAAGTTACACTTTCAGATAAAAAATCCCAGAGGTCGTCCCTAGTCTCCTTAATTCAAATCGATCAATGCTTCTTGTAGAAAAATCATTTATGAAACTTTCTTTCGAATACCACAAAACGATTGGATGCTTGTGGAAAAAGTTATTGATTTATTACCGATTAGTGATCCAACGAACGGCTTTTTGTTTTATTTTATTAGCAGCACTGTAGCTGCTGTCTTGGCTGCTGCTGTTTCTGGGGGTGGTGATGCCTCCCGCCACCCCATGCAACAACGGCAGCAGCAGTGCTGCTGATAAAACAAAACAAAAAGCCGTTCGTTGGATCACTAATCGGTAATAAATCAATAACTTTTTCCACAAGCATCCAATCGTTTTGCGGTCTTCGAAGGAAAGTTTCATAAATGATTTTTCTACAAGAAGCATTGATCGATTTGAATAAAGGAGACTAAGGGTGACCTCTAGGATTTTTTGTTTGAAAGTGTAACTTTTCCCATAGTAAATCCTATGAAAACTTTGAACCGCTTGCGCTAAATTATAGTTTCACCGATTGCGCTGAAATTTTGTACAGTTCATATGGGACCTAAATGGGATCTAAAAAATCGACTGGAGCGATGATTTATTTTTTCCATACAAGCGTGTCCCATACTAGTATCCACCTTCTTGAAATTTTGAGTCGAAAAAAATAAAATGTATTAAAAAAAATAAAAAAATAAAAAATTAGAAAAAAATGGAGTTGTGGCCATCACTTTTGTCGAATTCGTTTATTTGCACAGCTTGCACCGCTTTGACACCGGGTGTAGCAAACTTGCATCGAAACCGTTCGTTTATTCGCAGGTACTGTTCTGTTTTGACACCCGATTGGCACCGGTGCAAGAAAATGCTACACCCAGTTTGAGCGCGGTGTAGCAGGTACAAAGCTAGATTTACCAATACATGCATATCGCTGAACTTGTATCGTGGTTTTGTTTTGGTAGGGAATGATGATTTTCTCTTCGGCATTAGGTGAACAGTTTTCTTTGATATTCATTTAACAGCAAATCTCTGCGTTTAACAATTATTTAAACTTGATCGATGATTATCACGTCTTTCAATCAACTTCTGAGGAATCTTGAAAATTTATCGGTTACATGAAATTTCAAAGAGTTGATTCAACGTATATTTTTCCCATTACTATTTTTTTGTTGTGATTATCGCAAATATGTGGATTACTTTTAATGATTTTAATCATTAGAATTTTCTGTCGCATGTAATCTATTATTTATGAAAAAAATTGACGGAATAAAGTTTTGATAAGCCCAGAATAGAATAAAAATCTATTCATTCAAATTGGACTGAAATATTATGAAGTAACATTTTGTAGGTACAAACGGTTTCAAAAATCGTAAATTCAATTTTTTTTCTTACAACAAATATTGAATTTTTGAATTATATTGAAAGTCAAACAAATGTCACTAAAGGATGGTTAAAGCGTTTTTAATATGAGTTGCGTTTCAATAACGTTATCTTCTAAAAAGCATTTATTTATTTTCTTTTTACGTTGTAACTAAACGTTTTCTATTGACCTGTCTTTAACATTTTTTGTGTTTAATTTGTGCACGTAGATCGCTTACAATTGTATGTTAGCATCCTTTTTTATTGGGCAACGGAAATTGTTAAATTCTTAAAAATTCCTTTTTTGAAAAATAATGATATTACGAGAATTTGAAGAAGATAAATAATGTAGGAGTGTTAAAACATTGGATAACTATTTTCAAGTAACATTTATTATTACAAGTTTATCATGTACAAGTGGATTACTGAAAACATTTAAAATTGTTAAATTGGATATAGAAAGTAAAAAATTAAAATAGATTAAAATAATTTTGTTCATCACGTAAATCAGGAAAAGATTGATTATGTTTATTTTTGATATTCTTTATTGTTTTCATTGACGCTCTCGCGCGCTCTTACTAATACCATCATAAGCTGTCAACAAATTACACCGAAACCGTTCGTTTTTCCGGTGTCAATTGCTACACCGGTGCAGTGCACCGTCGGGAATAAACGAATTCGACATTAGTGAAGGCTTCTTACTAGAATGAGGATTAGACTAAATCATTAGTATCCTGAAGTCAATTTGGATTATATAAGATAAAATATAAACTTCAAGCAATATCACTTCCTCCACAACCATTCGGCTCCATTGTGACCAGATAGAAAAAAAATCCGCTCTTAGCGCAAAAATGCGCAAAAATTGACCTATACAGACAAAAACAAGACAAATTGCACGTCAGATCTGGGATACGGCGCCTTTTTCTGATGTTTCCTAAACAAGTACTGGATCGTTTTAATACAAAGTTTTTCTCCAAAATTTCATAAAAGTCAAAATATTTGCAAAATATAATTTTGTAATTGGATTCCAAACAAATCCTGAAATGTAATGGTTATTCATACCCAAAAATACCAACAATATTGCAACATTGTCCAAATCTTCCTAAGTTTTACTACGAGCTTATAAAGAAAGCTCATAAAATAAAGATAATAAACACTAGTACCACACAAAACTTCAACTTTGAAAAAATCTACAAGAATCATTTTTTTTACTAAATGACCTGAAAATTTGGGGTTTTCTTATTTAAAGTATCTAATAGTGGACGAAAAATTAGAAAAAATGGAAAATTGAAGTCGATTTTTGTGGTTTTGTTCGGTCTCCGGCCACTGTGAATTTAAATTACGTGTTACATTATTTTTATCTGTGTATTTTATCACGTTTTGTTTTTTATATCGGACTAATTTTTTTTTAAAACGGCGTAACTGATTTTTGAAACAACTCCTTTGAATGATGATGATCCTGTGCAACAACTATAAGTAACAGAAAATCGTGTTAAGTACCTCACCTTGATATCTTGTTGGCTACAAAGTTATTTTACTCCTTACTCCACCGCCGAGCGTATACTAGAGTACCATCTCCGTCGGTCTTGGGCGACGTTCCTCCAGTTTCCCCGAACGTGTAGAGATCGTAGATCTTCTTAAATCACGAGCAGCCAGTACGTTCACTGCTGCCCACGCATTCGCCGACCTCTACCTGGTTCCCTACTGAATATTGCCTACTGAAATCTGCCGTATATTATACGTTTAACAGTCTGCCGTATATTATACGTTTAACAGTATTCGCATCTTTGTACTCTTGCTACAATTCGTGATTCATGCGTCTGCCCCACACTCCATTTTCTTGTTTCCCACCGAGAATAGTCCGCAGTACTTTGCGCTCGAAAACTCCGAGAGCTTTTCGGTCTATCAGCTTTAACGTTCACGCCTCGTAACCGTAGAGGGCAACCGGAAGAATCAGCGCCTTATATAGAACGCTTTTTTTGGCGTTTGGTAGTTACGGGACCTAAGCTGGCTACGCAATCCGTAAAAGGCCCTATTCGCAGCTACAATACGCCTTTTCACTTCACGGTAAACGTCATTGTCACATGTCACAAGTGTTCTAAACTGAAAAAATCTTCCCCATCAACAACACATCCTAATCAAACACTACCTCAGCACCCTACATCACTAGGCCTGCCTCTGTCTCTAACCTCTATCATGTACTTCGTCCTGGTAGAGTTAATCATCAAGCCTTTCTTCGCTGTCTATCTCTTCAGAGGAGCATAAGCTTCCTCCACTGCCGTACGATCGATACCAGTGAAATCAATATCGTCCGCAAAACCAAGGAGCATGTGCGAATGATAGTGCCACTCCTCTGTACGCCAGACCTCCCAATTGCTCCTTCGAGTGCGATGCGTAAAAGCAAACTTGAAAGAGCATCGCTCTGTTTCAATCCATCCAAGGTCACAAACGAGGTAGATACTTCGTCAGCGAACCGAGTACTTGATTTTGATCCATCGAGTGTTACGCGTATTAGCCTAATTAGTTTCACTGGAAAATCATGTTCTGACATTATCCGCCAAAGCTCATTTATTTTTACTGATTCGTACGCTACTTTAAAATCAATGAACAGATGGTGGGTATTCCCGAAATTTATGGAAAATTAATGTGTCATAGACAAAGTACATGATGGAAAAGGGCTGCAGGGAAGAACCACCGCGCCGTTCTTCCCTGGAGCCCTTTTCTATCATGTACTTTGTCTATGACACATTAATTTTCCATAAATTTCGGGAATACCCACCATCTGTTCATTGATTTTAAAGTAGCGTACGAATCAGTAAAAATAAATGAGCTTTGGCACCGCCACCCGAATTTCTATCGACGGTGATGAAATCGGGGCGGTTGAAGAATTCGTGTACTTAGGCTTACTGGTGATCGCCGGCAATGGCACCAGCAGAGAAATTCAGTTCTCAAAAATCCAAAAAGACATATGAACTGGAAAAAGTTTTCCACAAAATTTGAGAAAATTCTTAAAGAAAAGCTGCAGGCTGTTCGGGCTCGAAAGAAGTTGATCATCAATATTAATTTCTATTCCCGATCAGCCTAGATAGCCGTGTAGTGTCGGTAGCAGTTCCTTCAACTGGCTAAGAATAACACTACGGACCGTCTGTTCCGGTGGTAAGAGTCCACTAACAGGTGACCCCTAATTCATGGTGTCAAGCGGCTTAATGCGTACCGTGCCTAGGAATGAATGGTTAGGGGAGTCTAATAAAAACCTAGCCGCTAACGGTGCCTGTGGAGTACCAGGGCACCCTCCACAGTATTTTTGCCCTTACTGTGTTAAACGGAGCAATGACGCAGTGGACCTAATTTGTCTCCGGGATAATCGGCTACTTTTCTTAAGCCTCAATTCCGAGGCTTAACAAAAGTGGGTAAATGTATATTTTCATGACTGGAATCAAGTTTGTACAGGTAAACCTTCATCACGCAAAAGGTGCTTCTGCTGTGTTGAGTCGAAAGTTTAAAAAAGAGGGACTGGAAGTGGCGCTTATTCAAGAGCCATGGTCCAATAAACGAAAGATTCTTGGTGTTCTGACACAAAATAGTAAACTATTTTATGATGAGCAACAAGATTCTCCCAGAACTGCTGTCCTAGTACGTAAAACGTTAAAATGTTATCCTATTACAGAGTTTATCAGAAGGGACATTTTTGCGGTCATGGTAGAGGTACCAACCACTAGGGGTAAAACTGAGATCGCTGTGGCTTCAGCTTACTTTCCTGGTGATGTTCCTGAGGTACCTCCTCCTGAGATCGCATCATTTGTTCAATTCTGTAAAGAAAACAACAAATCGTTCATCATTGGCTGTGACGCCAATGCGCATCACACGGTTTGGGGTAGTACGGATATTAACAGTCGAGGTGAGTCACTATTAGAGTATCTGTCTTCGAACAATATAGACATTTGTAATAATGGTGATAAACCTACTTTCTTAAATGCAATCAGACAAGAGGTCTTGGATCTAACACTGTGCAACGCTGCAATCTTTGATAAGATCACAAACTGGCACGTGTCAGATGAGATTTCTCTATCTGATCATAAACACATAATCTTCAATTGGAGCGGTGGAGATTATTCTAGAACTGCATTTAGAAATCCCAGGAAGACAAACTGGGATCAATATGTAGAATTGTTGAATTCGCATTCATTTACAATGGGGGAAACTATCGATTCAACCCAAAAGTTGGAATCATTTTCTCAAAGAGTAAATGAAAGTATCATCAATTCCTTTAACAGCAGTTGTCCCACCATACACACTTAGAAAAAATTACAGTATTCGGTGAAAAAAATCACCGAAACTGGTCTGTAAACAAGCAAACTACAGTATTACGGCGAAATCAATGAAATTGCAGGAGAAAATCGGTGAAATCTAAGAAATCACCGAAGAACCGGTGAAATCAGACAAATTTACAGGAGACCTGTGAATATTTTACCGAACAGGTCGGTGATGGGACTATTTTACCGTACTACTGTAAAATGCGTTTGACAGCCTTGCCGGCAGCTTCGAACATCAGTTCTATTACAATTTGCGCATCATCTCCAAGCAAGACTCTCTTGTACAGTGGCAGCAAGTGTGGTTTCTGATCAGAAGGTCATGTATTCAATCCCATCATCGACGTTTCTTAGGAAAATATTGTTTTTTTGTGATCGCATAAAATCGCCGTAAGTTTGTAAAATTTACCGTACGTTCAGTGATATTGAGAATTCATTTGTAAACAAACATACCGAACGTTCTGCGATTATTACGGTAAATTTGTAAAAAGTACCGAACGTTCCGGTAATTTTGACAGATGCATTTTCCTGAGATTCGCAGTACGTTCGGTGGTTTGAAAAATCACCGAACTTTTTACCGTACGTTCAGCTGTTGAGATTACGGTAAAATTTTACCGTAATCCGTCATTTTTTCTAAGTGTGTACGGTGTTTCAAGCAGAGATTCTTGCTATTTTGAAATGCGCAAATATCTGCCTTGAGAGAAAATACAGATATGCAAATATTTGTATTTTCTCAGATAGTCAAGCTGCACTAAAAGCATTGTGCGCTTACAAATGTACTTCAAAGCTTGTCTGGGAATGCATTCTTTCACTGCGCAGGTTGTGCCAAGGGAATTCAGTAAACTTTTACTGGGTTCCAGGTCACTGTGGCATTGAAGGGAATGAAATGGCAGACAAGCTTGCTAAAAGTGGTTCCAATTTAAAATTTGTTGGTCCAGAACCATTCAGCGGAATATCAAACTGTACAATTAAAATGGATCTGAAATGCTGGGCTGAGCAGAGGGTGATATCCAATTGGATGGATGTCAAAAATTGCAATCAGTCAAAACGATTTATAACACCAAATGCTTATAAAACCAAAAAGCTCTTAGAGCTCAACAAGAGAGCTCTATGTACATACACTGGCCTAATAACTGGACACTGCCCGAGCAGGTATCACTTGAAAAATATTGGCCAGATTCAGAGTGATATCTGTCGTTTATGTAACGGAACGTGAAACCTCGGAACATCTGCTTTGCAGGCAAAGATTTCTAAATAGTGATTGCTTGCAACCCAGTGAGATCTGGTCTGCAGAACCTGGGAAGGTCTTGGGGTTTATTAATTCCATTGCACCTGACTGGGAGACGACGCGTCGTGGCAGAAGCTGATTACTTGACACATGGTAATTAGCTGGCTAGATGCGAATATCAAAACGGGACATGCCACAAAAGTTCAGCTTATTGGACGCAGTGGCTTAAATTCCCCAACAGGGGAGGAAAAAAAACTAGAAAAATATGCTCAAACCCGTGGAAAATTGTCAAAAAAATACTTTTGAGAAGGTTATTTCATATGCTTTAAACGCTGAAATTTTTGGAATGCACTATTTTTTCGTTTTTGAGTTATGGCTAATTTTGTTGAAAAATGTCAAAATGTGCCATATAAGGTTTTTTTTTAAAATCATGTCAAGAACGAAGCATCGTATAGTATAGTTTTTTTTTTTTCAATGGAAATGAAAGCAAATTTTCTCAGGAGCCCAAAAAAATGAAGTGGAAAAAGTTTTCCACAACATTTTCCACCGTTGAGAACATTCATACAGAAAAGCCGAAAAAACTATGCCCGAACTCGCGAAAAATAAAAAAAAAATTTGAGAAGATAATATGCTTTAAATGTTGTTTTTTTGGAATGCACCATTTTTTTCCTTTTTGAGTTATGGCCAATTTTGTGAAAAATAACCATATAATTTATACATACATGGTCATTTTTCACAAAATTGGCCATAACAGGAAAGAAAAATGTACCTTCTCAAAATTTTTTTTTGAAAATTTTCCGCGAGTTTGGGCATAGTTTTTTCAGCCTTTCTTTACAAATTTTCTCAACTGTGAACATTTTGTGCAAAATTGTTTTCCAGATCATATTTTTTTTGGATTTCTGAGAATATTTGCTTTTATTTAAAAAAAAAACACTTTGATTCTAAGATGCTTCGTTTTTGAGTTATGATTTTTCAAAGGAAAGCCTTATACAGTATGGACCATAAAAAATGTGACATTCCATTTTTTGCGATATTTGATGATTTTTAATGAAATAATTCTGACGAATTAAACTTTTATGGATTAGGATACAATAAGGAGGTCATTGTCATACAGGATCTCTAAAATTTTTGTCAAAATATTCATTGGTTACGTATATGGAATACCTTATAATTGTTAACAATTTCTAAATAAAATCAAGTTTTCCTCTAATTTTCAGAACAAAATGAACTAAGATAACAATTTTTAAGCACGTTAAACCATGAAGAAATAAGTACTCTTTAATACCCATGTTTGAAAAATATTTTGAAAATAATTTCAAATGTTTAGGAAACAAGAATTAAAAAAGGTGCTACATATTAAAAACCGTATTTAAGATAAATTAATAAAAAACTTAACACTGTTTGAACAGTTTTCAAAACAATTTTCTGTCGATGTATATGCCTTCATCCACAAAAAATTGTTTTGAAAACTGTTCAAACAGTGTTAAGTTAACCTACCTTTATGATCGGTACAAATACCAAGCACTTAAAAACAATTTCATACTTAAAACATAATATTTTCTAAAAATTATCATTTGTCGAATAATTCAATTTTCGGAAATGTTTCTTAATTTAAAAATTAATATTTTTTCGTTCTTGTCCGACGAACCAACGAACTCCTGAAGACCTTATCCAGCCATAAAAGTAGTATTTTGAAAATAAAATTTGATTGAATGTGATTGAAAGCAATTGAAAGAAAATTTTATCCTTAAAAAATGGCCTCTGGTGCGTGGACGATTTCGACATCCATATGTTCAACGTTATATTTCCAAAGGTATGTGTATGAAATCAGTCTATGTTCCTTTGCGATTATCATATTAGAGGCTCTACTATACTATCCAATAGATACATGCAAGGTTAATCAGTTTGAAGTAGGGGAACGATGACTGTGAAAACTGTCGCATTTTTTTGGGTCATACTGCATGGCACATTTAGACATTTTCCAACAAAATTGGTCTTAAAATTTCAACGATTAAAGCTGATTTTTTTTGGAATGCACTTTTTTTTTCGTTTTTGAGTTATGGCCAATTTTGTGAAAAATAACCATATGGTAATTCTTCACAGAATTGGCCATAACTCAGGAAAGAAAAAAGTACCATCTCAAAAATATTGTTTGAAAATTTTCCGCGAATTTGGGCATAGTTTTTCCAGCTTTTCTTTACAAATTTTCTCAACTGTGGAAAATTTTGTGGAAAACTTTTTCAAGTTCATTTTTTTTGGATTTCTGAGAAAATTTGCTTTCATTTTATAAAAAAAAAACCTTTTTTTCTAAGATGCTACGATCTGGAGTTATGATTTTTCAAAGTAAGTAATGTCTGGGGTAAATAAAAAAAAAAACACCTGAGTTTTACGAGAAAATAGGCAACCCTGAATTTTCTCACTTTTTTTTGTTCATATAATCATGAGCCCTCCCCGTGGAAAAAGTTTCATGAAAATGTAAGACCCTTCGGCCTAATTTGTATGGTAATAAAAAAAATCCCCAATTTCATATTCTTGAAAGTTTAAAATTTCAAGAATATTTCAATAATCGCACCTAAAACATTTTTTTCTTTCCTGGAATCATCTAAAACATTTAATGTTCAACAACGATCTGTGAAATATGCGTCGACAATCACAATGCATCCAAGAGAAAACACAACATCAAAACACGTTGTCTGTCCATTATAATTTCAACACAAAGTGGATTTGCCGTCGTCATTTTTTTCCACGACATGTTTGCTGCTAGAAACGTATACTCCAATGTCCATGTTCCGGATTTTTTTTGTCGATCAACTCGGTCGGCAACACTCATCTAAATAGACGCGGAAATTACGTGAACATTTTTCACGTTGTTCAAATCGCATGTCTTTTTGACGGGTAGGTACCAACAAAAAATAACGACAAACCAGCTAGAAAATCTGTTCACACCTTCTCGGTGGGCTCCGAGCTGAATAGTTCCTGTCAGTTGCTGGCCCGCCTGGATTTGAGAACGTTGAACGGACACACACGCTGGTTGGCTGGTCAACGGCCAGCGGCGGCGGACGACGTATGTTAGGAACAGATTTTTGTGTAAATATTTTATAACGCTCGAAACATGTAGTGCACATCATAATCATGTCACACTATACTCGTTCCTCCATGGAAAAAAAAAATGAAAATGCAGGTCGTCCTCTGGTTGGACGTTTTGCTAGGTTGGATGAGCTTCAGTGAAAATGAGAGCAACCACGAAACCTCCAAAATAGCTAGAGGCTTATGCGGGTAAACGTAGATTACCCGTGTTTGGTCAGCAAGTGCTGGTTTTTGAGTAAGATGATGCACGAGTTGCATTTGCAGAACGTCCAACAAGGAGCAGATGTTTACACTACTGTTTCAGGACGTTGCTTGCTTTCCAATGAAAATATGTTACACAAGAGGCTTTTCTCAAATTTCTCTGCAAAATAACGTCAAACTGCCGACGCACGCATTTTGAAATTAACATTTTCGAATATCTCCAAAAAGAACGAACTAACCCAATTAATCTGATAAGAATCGCATTCTCTGCAAGAAAATATGTCACCCTTGAGCAATTTCCAATGGAGAAACTGCTCATACGATACGGAACAACACAGCACCTTTCTTCCCACGGGCGTCATTCCTCGCGATGATGGGCAATTAATAACGAAAAGTATTTCAAGCATCAGAGCCGAGCTCTCGGGTATGAAGCTGTGCAACTTCTAAATTTGCATATAAAATATTACCACAAAACTGAACCCTATAATTGAAAATTACATAGCCCCGCCATCTTTTGGCCCTATCCGATTGCCATAAATTATGCAATTTCACGACAAAGCACTTCTCGCCCGTAGTCTCGTTCCTTGGACCCGGTGCCGACAATATGGTGCAGTGCAACCGGGGCGCGGTGATCACCTGCAAAATATATTTTTATTCGAGGAGCAGCAAAACTGCTCGCTGCGCACTGACTCCTGCAACACGTTGCATAAAGAGTATCACATTATCTATGTATCGGAGGCGAAAACGGCACCCTACCGCGGCCACCAGACATTCCAGCGCTCGGGAGCACCAGCCACGTTTTCGGTACCACACGTTTATTATATGTTAATCAGTTTAGCCACAAGCTAATAAGACGGCTTTTTTCTCTCTCCCGGACCCGACTTATGTTTCGTTTACTCCGGTTACCCTACACCTCGGCATGTTGGCCTAGCAAGCATGCATGCATGCATGCATATATTATGATGATCCGAAAATGTTATCTCGTTCGTCTCATCCTTTTTGAGGAACCGCACGGGTGCTGGGCGACTGCGCTGGAGTCAGTTAAGCGCAGGAACGATTTTCCCGAGCAACGAACCTGAGGGTATGGGGCTGTCCATAAACCACGTGGTCATTAGGGGGGGGGGGGGGGTTCGGCCAATGACCATTTTGTATGGACAAATAAAAATTTTTGTATGGACAAATGACCACGCGGGGGGGGGGGGGGGGGTTGAAAAGTCCCAAAAAAATGACCACGTGGTTTATGGACAGCCCCTATCTGTGCAGTTTGGGGCGGGTTGGCCGTTCAAATGTTGAGATTTTGAAATTCACTCACTAAGCTTGGTCGGTATGTTGTTAGAGATTAACATGCGGTGAAGGTGAATTATGAAAGAGATGGACAGGGACGAAGTTAGGGTTTTATCTATTTTTATTTAATAGCTTGTATCGAAATTCAGAAAGAATATGCAAAATTTCAAGCTCACTTTTGGCGTTATTTAAAAAGCAACTTTTGGCTAAAACTCTTGGGAGAATTTTTTGTTTGGAATCATGAAGAAGCGCTGTCTGTATACAAATTCATGCAATGGTAAGCACTACACTCAATTCTGTTTTTACGCGATGGATACATCCGCGCAAAAAAAAAGTTCGTGTAAAAAAGTTCGCGTAACTTCGAGGAATCGCGCAAAATTATCCAGAGGATTTTTTTTACACGATTTGGCTTTCCGCAAATGACCAAAATCGCGTAAAAAAACAGAATTTAGTATACATAAGTTAAAGAGAAGAAGGCCAGTAAGCCAGAAAGAAGATTAGGTAAAAAAAGAAGAAAAAAAAAAGAAAATCGAGTTTTTTCTTCACTAAAAATAAAAACAAAGAGAAGAAGAAAAATTAGAAACAAGAAAAAAATAGAAGATGAAAAAGCAGATCAAAAGTACTCGGTAAAGGCTTTGAGAAGTGAGTGAAAAATTGTATCACCAGGCGAACACTGCAAACAAACAGATGTAACACTCTGATATTTCCCATCGTACACAGATTTAACGGTCTTTTTAAAAATATGATAGTTGACCAACTGTTGGACTTTGGTCCAACTGCTATTCCGAAATTATTATTCTCCGCTCCGGAAATGAATAAACACGCAATCCGTAGTTGAAGGGAGAATATAATTTTCCTATCGAAAGCAATTAGAATACATTTTAAATTACAAATCTGATGTTCAATTCATATATACAAATATTGCGTATTTGATTTCATTTCAGTTAGCATGCTACGTATGTTTTGTTTATGAGAACCCCTGGTAAGCCGTAGGATTCTGGCATCTGTCTAGTGTGTATAGCTATACATGTACATAACATTTTTAATAGGACTTACGTTTTATGCTTTCGTTCCCGGTATGAGATTGGAACCTCTCAATCGGCGAATATGCCTCACAAACCTCTGGGCGATCTATTTGAATTGTGCGCATATAATTTCATGTTTCGGAGGACAGTCTTTAAGTTTCTTACCGGTTTTGATCTACGAATGATGACGATTGGAAAAGTTGTGGCTATGTCTGGTGGCAACCTAATTTACATAGAAAGGTTTTTCAATTACAATTCCTATCTCTAAGGTACAATTAGCTTACCAGTTATCGGGAATTTTGGGCAAAGTAATTGTTTCACTTTTCGACACTAGATTGTTTCTCAACTAATTGATATTATCAAGAATTTCACAAAACTATAATAATTAGTAGATATGCAGGATTTTCTAGCTATTGTTGTGATCTTGTTTACCTCGTTATCAGTTATCAGCACTCACCCGATCGCTGTAGACTCATCGCACTCACCGCTGATGTGTGGTTGATCATTATGGCAATTTTGTAGGGTGCGCTAGCCTCGCATTGGCTAACAGTCCCCCCGGGTAAGCCAACTGTAGTTGGCTTAATTTTTGTCGCACCGGACGTCCAAAATTGCCAACTTCGTCGCAGGACGTTCATAGACGCCGCTCGCTGTCCTCACTGTTGCTGACCGAACCTGTCCATCAGAGCTGATTTTGACCCCAATGACCTTGCCTTTCGGCCAACAGTTGCGTGGCATCTTTGGATCTGCAATGACCGCAATATCTCCGACAGCAATCGGATTTTGTCGTTGAAACCACTTGGATCTCCTGGTTATCTCTGGCAAATAGTCTGACACCCAGCGTTTCCAGTATTGATTGGCAAGTATCTGCGACGTTAGCCAGTTCTGCCTTAGTGCTGCACTACTTCCATCGAGGTTGGTCAGAGGCTTCGATCCGTTGGATGATCCAAGTAAGAAGTGGTTCGGCGTTAGTGCTGGAGCCGAGTCTTCATCTATTGGCACGTGGGTAAGTGGTCGCGAATTCACGATACTCTCGACTTCAGTCAGCAGATTTCGCAATATTTCGTCAGATGGCCGTGGCGATGGACAAACCATCACCAAGTTGTTCTTAACGGTGCGGATCAGCCGCTCCCAGCTGCCACCCATGTGAGGGGCGAGAGGAGGGTTAAAGATCCATTCTATTCCTGCATTACTAAACTCTTGCATGAAGTTGTCCTGCTTTATTACTTCGTGCATTTCTAGTAACTCCCGGTTGGCGCCAACGAAGTTTGTACCACGATCGCTGTAGATCTTGCGGGGGGTTCCCCGACGGGCCATGAAATTCCGTAGAGCCATGATGCAGGAGCTCGTGCTTAAGGTATTAACAACCTCTATGTGGATTGCTCGGACAGTCAGACATGTGGCCAGCATTCCCCATCGCTTCTCCACTCTTCTTCCAACGGTGACTTCGATTGGACCGAAGTAGTCAATCCCGGTGTGGGTGAAAGGTCGGGAGAAGGCCTCAAGGCGGGCGGGTGGTAGGTCAGCCATGTAGGGCGGCATTGGTGCTGCGAAGTTATTTTTGCACATTTGGCAAGCTTTGCGCACTTGCTGGTAACATGCGCGCAAGTGTGGAATGCGAAACTTCTGCCTGATCTCATTGATCACTGTTTCGTGGTTAAGGTGATGATGTTTCCGGTGATAATATCCAACGATCAGGCTGGTGGTGTGATGCTTTTGTGGAAGTATTATGGGGTATTTTGCATCCTCGGTTGCATAGTGGCACGCCGCGATACGCCCTCGCATTCGCATGATCCCATTGCAGTCCAACCATGGTGTCAGCTGGTATAGTGAGCTGGATTTCGGTAGGCTCGTAGTTTTCTCTGGATGTTGATGTGAATTTTGCAGCGTTGCTATCTCGTCAGCGTAGCATTCCTGTTGACAAAGTCGAATCAGAGAGTGTTCAGCCGTCAGTAGCTGCTTGGCCGTAAGTGGTCCTGTAGCCGTCGGCAATCTGCGGAACCTGTGACGACAATTATCGGCGAATCGGTGGACGTATGCAACTACTCGGCGTAGTCTTTCCCATGATGAAAAGTCTTCGGAGCGGAGTACTGGTTTCGAGGAAGCAGCGTGGTGAACTAGCAGCGACGGACGTAATTCGTTTTCGGTCGAATCTTTCCGGTTGCGAGGCTGTGGCCAGTCCTCTTCAGGGAGCCAGAGAAAATCTGCACCTTTAAACCACCTGTCTTTGGATGTTAATTCTGGTAGCGTACTCCACTTCGTGGCATCGTCAGCAGGATTTTGCTTGCCCGGAACCCATCGCCATTCGTCCATTTCGGATGTTTCCAGTATTTCGCTAATTCTATGGCCCACGTACTGGCTGTAACGCCGGTGGTCTGAGTTGATCCAGCAGAGGACGTCTCTGGAATCCGACCAATACAGTTTTCGGTGGATCTTGAAGCTAAGCGCCTTTTGAATGGTATTCGACAGCCGGGCGCCAACTACCGCGGCTTCAAGTTCTAGTCGTGGGATCGATGTGAACTTAAGTGGAGCAACTCGACATTTGGCTGCGACTATGGAACACGAGGCGGATCCCTCGTGGACAAAACGGAGGTAACAAACGGCGGCCGTGCCGTTTTCGCTAGCGTCTACCATCGTGTGCAGCTGTACTTCATCGGCTTCGCTTGTGAGGTATTCGGAGTTGTAGCACCGGGGAATCTCCACATGTTCGACGCGTGGAAGCACCTTCAACCAAGTAAGCCATTTGTCGTAGGCTTCGTCGTCGATTTCGTCATCCCACTGTACGCCGGATCGCCAGATCTGCTGTAGCAGAATTTTAAGGTATGACAGAAAGTGTGAAATTAGACCGAGCGGGTCGAAGATTGTCATTAGAACGCGAAGAACTTCCCGCTTCGTTGGCCTGCGTTCACCTCCTAACAAAGCCGGATCGTATCGGTTCCATCCCACTTTGTAAGTGAACACGTCGTCGGTCGTATTCCACCACATGCCTAAAACCTTCTCTGTGGCCAATTCGGAAGACAGGTCGAGACATTTCTCGTCGGTATTTACTCCTTGCAGCGCCGCCAGTACCATCCTCGAGTTACTGATCCAGTTACGAATCTCAAATCCGCCTTGTTGGTGGACGTGCCTAACATCCTTAGCCAGTTGGATGGCTTGCTCCTCGGTGTCCACGCTGACCAGCATATCGTCGACATAGTGGGACTTCGTAATGGCTTGGTGTGCTGCTGGATAATCGCATGCGAAACAGTCGGCATTGGTGTTCTTCACGAACTGTGCAGTGGTGGGGGAACAACACGCTCCAAAAGTCATAACTTGCATTGCGTATACTTCGGTTTCTCCTCGTTCATTCATCCAGTAGAAGCACTGGCTGAATTGGTCTTCGGCACGGATCAGCACTTGGTGAAACATTTCACGTATATCGCCGGTAAGCCCGATGCGACGTTCTCGGAACTGGAGAAGAATTGTGAAGAGGGAGCAAAGTAGGTCTGGTCCTTTGAGAAGAGCCGAGTTGAGCGAAGTACCGTGGGCGCATGCCGCTGCGTCCCACACTATCCGTATTTTTCCGGGTTTGTTCGGATTGGTTACGGGGAAAACTGGAAGATACCACCGGTGCGGTACTTTCTGGGTGACTTCCTCATCGCTGAGCATCCTGATGTAGCCTTTTGCTAAGTACTCTTCGATTTTTCCCTGCAAGGTTGTTTGCAGTTCTGGTTCCTTAACCATCCGCTTCTTCAGGCATTGGAACCGTTGAAGCGCCATGGATCGACTATCCGGTAGACGGGTATCGTCATATCGCCAGAGTAGGCCGGATTCGTATCGATCCCCCCGGCGGTGCGTAAGCGACTGTAGTAGTGTGAGAGCCCGTTCATCTTCGCCAGATAACAGCAATTTGTCCGGTTTGATGACTCCTAAGCTGTCGAGGGAAAAGTAATCCTTCATCGCTTGGTGTAGGTCCTTGTCTGCTTCGATGTTACACGGGCAGATGTGAAAGCTATAGTGATGAAGATTTGCTCCACGATTACTGCCTTGTCCTCCACAGATGGTCCAGCCCAGCCGTGACTTAACTGCTATCGGCTGCCCGAATTCTCCCTCTCGGCTTTTCAACACGAGGCCAAGATGGGCGTGTTTGGTTCCGATCAGTATGCGTGGCCGTACATCTTGGTAGGAGTCGATCGGCAGGTCTCGGAGATGTGAGTACTCCTGGGAAAGTTTGCTCATATCCAATGTTTGCGATGGTAGCTTCAGCTCCTTTACCGTTCGTACGTCGTTGATGTCGAACCGCTTGCTTCTCTCTTTAGCTCCAGCGATTTGAAGATTGTATGCTCGGGAATCCGGCTCACAGCGTTCCGTTCCTCCTGTCCAACGTAGGCATAGCGGTCGTTCGGCACCATCCAGCTCTAGCAGATCCGCCAGCTCTTGATCAAGCAGGGTAAGCTCGGAGCCCTCGTCCAAGAAGGCGTGCGTGTTTATTACGGCCGTTTTTCCGTACAAAACGACAGGGAGGTAGCGAAACAGCGCTGAGCTGACAGCTACTTGATGTGTGTTGCATCCAGATGGATTCGGGCAAGGTGGAACAGACGGCTTACTTTCGTTTTTGGGTGCGACGGCGGCTGCGGTATTCCGCTTCTCCTTCGAATCGTTATGCAGCAGCTCGTGATGCCGGTAGGTGCATCCATTTTTACCGCAAGGCTTGGCGTTGCAATTTCCCTTGTGCATCCGCAGACAGGTTCTGCACAGGCCAAACTCCCTGATGGCTGCCCAGCGTGATTCTCTGGATAGCTCAGCGAAGCGCTCACACTTGTCGACGGATTTGCAAGTGCTCTTACAGATTGGACAAACATGTTTCGCTGGCACAGGCTCCACGTATTCTTCAGGCGAAGCATTATGACTCTCCTCTGAGGCTTCAGAGTGGGCATTGAGATACACATTTCCCTTTTTGGAACCGTGAGTCTCATTTCGGGAGAGTTTATCATACTGCACCGGCGGCGGGAAAGTGACGATGCTTGCCGCTTCTGCCAAAGCGTAGATCCAGCTACTGAAAGTCGCCAGGTTGGCCGTGGGTTCCGTTAGACGATGCTGCGCCCAGTTGAGTTTGAGCGATGATGGTAGCTTGCTAACTAACTGGTGGAGCAACGAGACGTTGTACATATACTCCTGTAGCCCACACGCATCTACGGTGGCACAGAAGTTCTGCACATGTACGGCAAAATCTACCAGCGTATCCAACTTGTCTTCCCTAATAGCCGGTAGAGAGCTTACTTTCTCAATTAGGGACTGAATAATGACTTCAGGTTGCCCGAACAGCATCTTCAGTGTCGACAAAACGCCTGAAACGTTTCCGGGGAACATCAGCCGACTCTTCACCGCTTCATAGGCTTTGCCTTTTAGGCTCTTTTGCAGCCGAACTAGGTTCTCCTCCTCGGTGAAGCCACACATTGTAGTAGTACGGTTGTACATCGACAGAAATATCGGCCATTCTTCTGGATTACCGGCAAACGTTGGCAAATCTCGTGGAACGGCTTGTCTGGCTGCCACTTGGGAGCGCGAAAGCTGGAACTCATCGTCGTACATTCCGTGGTTTGATGCTTGCTGGGAAGCACATACACTGTTCCGAGGGTTCATAGAGTGGAAACCAGTAGAACACGCCGGTGGAGCCGATACTTGCGCATCGAAGGGAGTAGAGTTGAAAGGAGGTCTAAGAATCGAGTTCGCAGGTTGTTGCGATATGGCTCTTCCGTTGACATTGAACGTTGCAGGCTCTGCGACAAAACTTGGCTGAGGACATCTCGAAGATATTCCGATTTGCTGGCCGGGAAAATGCATCGGTCTCGCTCGTTCTGTCTGTCTAAGGTGACTGGCAAACTCATTGTGCGACTGCTGAATCTTACGACAATTGCCGGATCGTTGATCGACCTGCGTATTGAAAGGTCCCGTTTTAGCACTGGGTTCGAATCGAATACGAGGTTGCTCGAACTGTCCGCTGGCTTGGGCCGGTTCGATGCCGCTTCTAGGAGCTTGAACATGTCCCACGTTAGAACCATCCACCTCTGACATGACTGTCCGATGTACTTGGCTAGCCTCTTGTACCCAATCGTTGACACGACTCGAAACCTCGCTGCGACTTCCCTTCTCGCTCACGACTTCTTCCAGCAGGCGATACTTCCTCTCCAAATACTCTCTATGCTCCTGTGCTGCTCGCTCTTCCGCGGCTCTTCGACGTTCTTCTTGCTGCTGCTGAAACTGTCGCTCTTCCTCCAGTCGCATCAACTGCAACTTTGCACGCTGCACTGCTGACTTTTGCGACGAAGAGATGGAGATCTCCGACAGCGCTTTTTCTGTTTCCTGTAATGGAGCTACTTTTCTGGTATCGATACCGCCAGCTGGCAATGATGGCTGCTGCTTCTGTTGTTCAAACTTGGCTTGTTCAGCCATTCCATCCGGAACAACTGTATGGCCACCACCGCTGTAGGCTGGAGCTTGCTCAGATGAAGTTGGCTTCTGGAATATCGACGTTGGAGGAATCACTGGATTGACGCGGGTGCTTGTTGCGATGTTTACAACTGGCTGGCTTCTCGTAGACTTTCGATCGTAGTTCTCGTCCCCGTGCCTGGCACTTTCTTCCAAAGCTGTCTTAGTTCGCTGGATCCAATTCGCGGTAACGCAGTTAGTGCAACTCCAGCTCTTGTCAGCAACTTCTTCCGAAACGCCTACACATGAGAAATGGTACCACCCATCACATCGGTCACATTGCACCATGTCCTCGGTATCCGGTCCTTGGCACGTTTTGCACGTGATACATTCTTCCACTGTATCCTCCATAATCATCACTTCCGGTATATCACCATTACCACCACCACCAGCACTATGGCCACTCACTGGTCTTGCTTTCGGCCTCGCACCCTTATCACTCTTCGCACCCGATTTGGTTACACCGCGGCTAGGCATCTCGCTCGATTAGTCCAAAAACGAAAATTATATTATGTTGGACTTTGGTCCAACTGCTATTCCGAAATTATTATTCTCCGCTCCGGAAATGAATAAACACGCAATCCGTAGTTGAAGGGAGAATATAATTTTCCTATCGAAAGCAATTAGAATACATTTTAAATTACAAATCTGATGTTCAATTCATATATACAAATATTGCGTATTTGATTTCATTTCAGTTAGCATGCTACGTATGTTTTGTTTATGAGAACCCCTGGTAAGCCGTAGGATTCTGGCATCTGTCTAGTGTGTATAGCTATACATGTACATAACATTTTTAATAGGACTTACGTTTTATGCTTTCGTTCCCGGTATGAGATTGGAACCTCTCAATCGGCGAATATGCCTCACAAACCTCTGGGCGATCTATTTGAATTGTGCGCATATAATTTCATGTTTCGGAGGACAGTCTTTAAGTTTCTTACCGGTTTTGATCTACGAATGATGACGATTGGAAAAGTTGTGGCTATGTCTGGTGGCAACCTAATTTACATAGAAAGGTTTTTCAATTACAATTCCTATCTCTAAGGTACAATTAGCTTACCAGTTATCGGGAATTTTGGGCAAAGTAATTGTTTCACTTTTCGACACTAGATTGTTTCTCAACTAATTGATATTATCAAGAATTTCACAAAACTATAATAATTAGTAGATATGCAGGATTTTCTAGCTATTGTTGTGATCTTGTTTACCTCGTTATCAGTTATCAGCACTCACCCGATCGCTGTAGACTCATCGCACTCACCGCTGATGTGTGGTTGATCATTATGGCAATTTTGTAGGGTGCGCTAGCCTCGCATTGGCTAACAGTCCCCCCGGGTAAGCCAACTGTAGTTGGCTTAATTTTTGTCGCACCGGACGTCCAAAATTGCCAACTTCGTCGCAGGACGTTCATAGACGCCGCTCGCTGTCCTCACTGTTGCTGACCGAACCTGTCCATCAGAGCTGATTTTGACCCCAATGACCTTGCCTTTCGGCCAACAGTTGCGTGGCATCTTTGGATCTGCAATGACCGCAATATCTCCGACAGCAATCGGATTTTGTCGTTGAAACCACTTGGATCTCCTGGTTATCTCTGGCAAATAGTCTGACACCCAGCGTTTCCAGTATTGATTGGCAAGTATCTGCGACGTTAGCCAGTTCTGCCTTAGTGCTGCACTACTTCCATCGAGGTTGGTCAGAGGCTTCGATCCGTTGGATGATCCAAGTAAGAAGTGGTTCGGCGTTAGTGCTGGAGCCGAGTCTTCATCTATTGGCACGTGGGTAAGTGGTCGCGAATTCACGATACTCTCGACTTCAGTCAGCAGATTTCGCAATATTTCGTCAGATGGCCGTGGCGATGGACAAACCATCACCAAGTTGTTCTTAACGGTGCGGATCAGCCGCTCCCAGCTGCCACCCATGTGAGGGGCGAGAGGAGGGTTAAAGATCCATTCTATTCCTGCATTACTAAACTCTTGCATGAAGTTGTCCTGCTTTATTACTTCGTGCATTTCTAGTAACTCCCGGTTGGCGCCAACGAAGTTTGTACCACGATCGCTGTAGATCTTGCGGGGGGTTCCCCGACGGGCCATGAAATTCCGTAGAGCCATGATGCAGGAGCTCGTGCTTAAGGTATTAACAACCTCTATGTGGATTGCTCGGACAGTCAGACATGTGGCCAGCATTCCCCATCGCTTCTCCACTCTTCTTCCAACGGTGACTTCGATTGGACCGAAGTAGTCAATCCCGGTGTGGGTGAAAGGTCGGGAGAAGGCCTCAAGGCGGGCGGGTGGTAGGTCAGCCATGTAGGGCGGCATTGGTGCTGCGAAGTTATTTTTGCACATTTGGCAAGCTTTGCGCACTTGCTGGTAACATGCGCGCAAGTGTGGAATGCGAAACTTCTGCCTGATCTCATTGATCACTGTTTCGTGGTTAAGGTGATGATGTTTCCGGTGATAATATCCAACGATCAGGCTGGTGGTGTGATGCTTTTGTGGAAGTATTATGGGGTATTTTGCATCCTCGGTTGCATAGTGGCACGCCGCGATACGCCCTCGCATTCGCATGATCCCATTGCAGTCCAACCATGGTGTCAGCTGGTATAGTGAGCTGGATTTCGGTAGGCTCGTAGTTTTCTCTGGATGTTGATGTGAATTTTGCAGCGTTGCTATCTCGTCAGCGTAGCATTCCTGTTGACAAAGTCGAATCAGAGAGTGTTCAGCCGTCAGTAGCTGCTTGGCCGTAAGTGGTCCTGTAGCCGTCGGCAATCTGCGGAACCTGTGACGACAATTATCGGCGAATCGGTGGACGTATGCAACTACTCGGCGTAGTCTTTCCCATGATGAAAAGTCTTCGGAGCGGAGTACTGGTTTCGAGGAAGCAGCGTGGTGAACTAGCAGCGACGGACGTAATTCGTTTTCGGTCGAATCTTTCCGGTTGCGAGGCTGTGGCCAGTCCTCTTCAGGGAGCCAGAGAAAATCTGCACCTTTAAACCACCTGTCTTTGGATGTTAATTCTGGTAGCGTACTCCACTTCGTGGCATCGTCAGCAGGATTTTGCTTGCCCGGAACCCATCGCCATTCGTCCATTTCGGATGTTTCCAGTATTTCGCTAATTCTATGGCCCACGTACTGGCTGTAACGCCGGTGGTCTGAGTTGATCCAGCAGAGGACGTCTCTGGAATCCGACCAATACAGTTTTCGGTGGATCTTGAAGCTAAGCGCCTTTTGAATGGTATTCGACAGCCGGGCGCCAACTACCGCGGCTTCAAGTTCTAGTCGTGGGATCGATGTGAACTTAAGTGGAGCAACTCGACATTTGGCTGCGACTATGGAACACGAGGCGGATCCCTCGTGGACAAAACGGAGGTAACAAACGGCGGCCGTGCCGTTTTCGCTAGCGTCTACCATCGTGTGCAGCTGTACTTCATCGGCTTCGCTTGTGAGGTATTCGGAGTTGTAGCACCGGGGAATCTCCACATGTTCGACGCGTGGAAGCACCTTCAACCAAGTAAGCCATTTGTCGTAGGCTTCGTCGTCGATTTCGTCATCCCACTGTACGCCGGATCGCCAGATCTGCTGTAGCAGAATTTTAAGGTATGACAGAAAGTGTGAAATTAGACCGAGCGGGTCGAAGATTGTCATTAGAACGCGAAGAACTTCCCGCTTCGTTGGCCTGCGTTCACCTCCTAACAAAGCCGGATCGTATCGGTTCCATCCCACTTTGTAAGTGAACACGTCGTCGGTCGTATTCCACCACATGCCTAAAACCTTCTCTGTGGCCAATTCGGAAGACAGGTCGAGACATTTCTCGTCGGTATTTACTCCTTGCAGCGCCGCCAGTACCATCCTCGAGTTACTGATCCAGTTACGAATCTCAAATCCGCCTTGTTGGTGGACGTGCCTAACATCCTTAGCCAGTTGGATGGCTTGCTCCTCGGTGTCCACGCTGACCAGCATATCGTCGACATAGTGGGACTTCGTAATGGCTTGGTGTGCTGCTGGATAATCGCATGCGAAACAGTCGGCATTGGTGTTCTTCACGAACTGTGCAGTGGTGGGGGAACAACACGCTCCAAAAGTCATAACTTGCATTGCGTATACTTCGGTTTCTCCTCGTTCATTCATCCAGTAGAAGCACTGGCTGAATTGGTCTTCGGCACGGATCAGCACTTGGTGAAACATTTCACGTATATCGCCGGTAAGCCCGATGCGACGTTCTCGGAACTGGAGAAGAATTGTGAAGAGGGAGCAAAGTAGGTCTGGTCCTTTGAGAAGAGCCGAGTTGAGCGAAGTACCGTGGGCGCATGCCGCTGCGTCCCACACTATCCGTATTTTTCCGGGTTTGTTCGGATTGGTTACGGGGAAAACTGGAAGATACCACCGGTGCGGTACTTTCTGGGTGACTTCCTCATCGCTGAGCATCCTGATGTAGCCTTTTGCTAAGTACTCTTCGATTTTTCCCTGCAAGGTTGTTTGCAGTTCTGGTTCCTTAACCATCCGCTTCTTCAGGCATTGGAACCGTTGAAGCGCCATGGATCGACTATCCGGTAGACGGGTATCGTCATATCGCCAGAGTAGGCCGGATTCGTATCGATCCCCCCGGCGGTGCGTAAGCGACTGTAGTAGTGTGAGAGCCCGTTCATCTTCGCCAGATAACAGCAATTTGTCCGGTTTGATGACTCCTAAGCTGTCGAGGGAAAAGTAATCCTTCATCGCTTGGTGTAGGTCCTTGTCTGCTTCGATGTTACACGGGCAGATGTGAAAGCTATAGTGATGAAGATTTGCTCCACGATTACTGCCTTGTCCTCCACAGATGGTCCAGCCCAGCCGTGACTTAACTGCTATCGGCTGCCCGAATTCTCCCTCTCGGCTTTTCAACACGAGGCCAAGATGGGCGTGTTTGGTTCCGATCAGTATGCGTGGCCGTACATCTTGGTAGGAGTCGATCGGCAGGTCTCGGAGATGTGAGTACTCCTGGGAAAGTTTGCTCATATCCAATGTTTGCGATGGTAGCTTCAGCTCCTTTACCGTTCGTACGTCGTTGATGTCGAACCGCTTGCTTCTCTCTTTAGCTCCAGCGATTTGAAGATTGTATGCTCGGGAATCCGGCTCACAGCGTTCCGTTCCTCCTGTCCAACGTAGGCATAGCGGTCGTTCGGCACCATCCAGCTCTAGCAGATCCGCCAGCTCTTGATCAAGCAGGGTAAGCTCGGAGCCCTCGTCCAAGAAGGCGTGCGTGTTTATTACGGCCGTTTTTCCGTACAAAACGACAGGGAGGTAGCGAAACAGCGCTGAGCTGACAGCTACTTGATGTGTGTTGCATCCAGATGGATTCGGGCAAGGTGGAACAGACGGCTTACTTTCGTTTTTGGGTGCGACGGCGGCTGCGGTATTCCGCTTCTCCTTCGAATCGTTATGCAGCAGCTCGTGATGCCGGTAGGTGCATCCATTTTTACCGCAAGGCTTGGCGTTGCAATTTCCCTTGTGCATCCGCAGACAGGTTCTGCACAGGCCAAACTCCCTGATGGCTGCCCAGCGTGATTCTCTGGATAGCTCAGCGAAGCGCTCACACTTGTCGACGGATTTGCAAGTGCTCTTACAGATTGGACAAACATGTTTCGCTGGCACAGGCTCCACGTATTCTTCAGGCGAAGCATTATGACTCTCCTCTGAGGCTTCAGAGTGGGCATTGAGATACACATTTCCCTTTTTGGAACCGTGAGTCTCATTTCGGGAGAGTTTATCATACTGCACCGGCGGCGGGAAAGTGACGATGCTTGCCGCTTCTGCCAAAGCGTAGATCCAGCTACTGAAAGTCGCCAGGTTGGCCGTGGGTTCCGTTAGACGATGCTGCGCCCAGTTGAGTTTGAGCGATGATGGTAGCTTGCTAACTAACTGGTGGAGCAACGAGACGTTGTACATATACTCCTGTAGCCCACACGCATCTACGGTGGCACAGAAGTTCTGCACATGTACGGCAAAATCTACCAGCGTATCCAACTTGTCTTCCCTAATAGCCGGTAGAGAGCTTACTTTCTCAATTAGGGACTGAATAATGACTTCAGGTTGCCCGAACAGCATCTTCAGTGTCGACAAAACGCCTGAAACGTTTCCGGGGAACATCAGCCGACTCTTCACCGCTTCATAGGCTTTGCCTTTTAGGCTCTTTTGCAGCCGAACTAGGTTCTCCTCCTCGGTGAAGCCACACATTGTAGTAGTACGGTTGTACATCGACAGAAATATCGGCCATTCTTCTGGATTACCGGCAAACGTTGGCAAATCTCGTGGAACGGCTTGTCTGGCTGCCACTTGGGAGCGCGAAAGCTGGAACTCATCGTCGTACATTCCGTGGTTTGATGCTTGCTGGGAAGCACATACACTGTTCCGAGGGTTCATAGAGTGGAAACCAGTAGAACACGCCGGTGGAGCCGATACTTGCGCATCGAAGGGAGTAGAGTTGAAAGGAGGTCTAAGAATCGAGTTCGCAGGTTGTTGCGATATGGCTCTTCCGTTGACATTGAACGTTGCAGGCTCTGCGACAAAACTTGGCTGAGGACATCTCGAAGATATTCCGATTTGCTGGCCGGGAAAATGCATCGGTCTCGCTCGTTCTGTCTGTCTAAGGTGACTGGCAAACTCATTGTGCGACTGCTGAATCTTACGACAATTGCCGGATCGTTGATCGACCTGCGTATTGAAAGGTCCCGTTTTAGCACTGGGTTCGAATCGAATACGAGGTTGCTCGAACTGTCCGCTGGCTTGGGCCGGTTCGATGCCGCTTCTAGGAGCTTGAACATGTCCCACGTTAGAACCATCCACCTCTGACATGACTGTCCGATGTACTTGGCTAGCCTCTTGTACCCAATCGTTGACACGACTCGAAACCTCGCTGCGACTTCCCTTCTCGCTCACGACTTCTTCCAGCAGGCGATACTTCCTCTCCAAATACTCTCTATGCTCCTGTGCTGCTCGCTCTTCCGCGGCTCTTCGACGTTCTTCTTGCTGCTGCTGAAACTGTCGCTCTTCCTCCAGTCGCATCAACTGCAACTTTGCACGCTGCACTGCTGACTTTTGCGACGAAGAGATGGAGATCTCCGACAGCGCTTTTTCTGTTTCCTGTAATGGAGCTACTTTTCTGGTATCGATACCGCCAGCTGGCAATGATGGCTGCTGCTTCTGTTGTTCAAACTTGGCTTGTTCAGCCATTCCATCCGGAACAACTGTATGGCCACCACCGCTGTAGGCTGGAGCTTGCTCAGATGAAGTTGGCTTCTGGAATATCGACGTTGGAGGAATCACTGGATTGACGCGGGTGCTTGTTGCGATGTTTACAACTGGCTGGCTTCTCGTAGACTTTCGATCGTAGTTCTCGTCCCCGTGCCTGGCACTTTCTTCCAAAGCTGTCTTAGTTCGCTGGATCCAATTCGCGGTAACGCAGTTAGTGCAACTCCAGCTCTTGTCAGCAACTTCTTCCGAAACGCCTACACATGAGAAATGGTACCACCCATCACATCGGTCACATTGCACCATGTCCTCGGTATCCGGTCCTTGGCACGTTTTGCACGTGATACATTCTTCCACTGTATCCTCCATAATCATCACTTCCGGTATATCACCATTACCACCACCACCAGCACTATGGCCACTCACTGGTCTTGCTTTCGGCCTCGCACCCTTATCACTCTTCGCACCCGATTTGGTTACACCGCGGCTAGGCATCTCGCTCGATTAGTCCAAAAACGAAAATTATATTATGTTGGACTTTGGTCCAACTGCTATTCCGAAATTATTATTCTCCGCTCCGGAAATGAATAAACACGCAATCCGTAGTTGAAGGGAGAATATAATTTTCCTATCGAAAGCAATTAGAATACATTTTAAATTACAAATCTGATGTTCAATTCATATATACAAATATTGCGTATTTGATTTCATTTCAGTTAGCATGCTACGTATGTTTTGTTTATGAGAACCCCTGGTAAGCCGTAGGATTCTGGCATCTGTCTAGTGTGTATAGCTATACATGTACATAACATTTTTAATAGGACTTACGTTTTATGCTTTCGTTCCCGGTATGAGATTGGAACCTCTCAATCGGCGAATATGCCTCACAAACCTCTGGGCGATCTATTTGAATTGTGCGCATATAATTTCATGTTTCGGAGGACAGTCTTTAAGTTTCTTACCGGTTTTGATCTACGAATGATGACGATTGGAAAAGTTGTGGCTATGTCTGGTGGCAACCTAATTTACATAGAAAGGTTTTTCAATTACAATTCCTATCTCTAAGGTACAATTAGCTTACCAGTTATCGGGAATTTTGGGCAAAGTAATTGTTTCACTTTTCGACACTAGATTGTTTCTCAACTAATTGATATTATCAAGAATTTCACAAAACTATAATAATTAGTAGATATGCAGGATTTTCTAGCTATTGTTGTGATCTTGTTTACCTCGTTATCAGTTATCAGCACTCACCCGATCGCTGTAGACTCATCGCACTCACCGCTGATGTGTGGTTGATCATTATGGCAATTTTGTAGGGTGCGCTAGCCTCGCATTGGCTAACACCAACGTTTGTCCACTATCGGCACCTAGTTGATGGTTTGCCAAACTCAGTCATTTTAGCATTGGATGCAACGCGTGTTTCCGCGACTATGATTTGAATCGATTTTAGTTAAATATTTGTCATCGTCTACTGATAGCATATGTTTGTTTTGTTTCATTGTGCGGAATCGGTCGTTCAACTTACAAATGTCATTCGTTGTTCTCTCTGCGATTTTTTTCCAGAACTTCTCCGGAAATCTCTCCAGGGGTTCCCTAGAAATACTTCTAGGAATTCCGGATTGTTTCCAGGAATTTCTGCAGTAGTTCCACAGGAACTCCGCCATGATTACATCACACATTTTCTCCAGGAATTTCTCGGAAATCCTTCCATGGGTTTTTCAGGGAACTTCCAAAAGCCTTATGGGGTTCATCAAGAATTCGTCCAGTATTTATGTGGGAATTCTTCCAGGATTTTCCTAGGGATTTCTCTGAATTTCTTGGAAATTTCTCCACAATTAACTTCAGGAGTCCCCCGGCAATTCCACCAGAATTTCCCCAAGAAGTTTCCTGGGATTTTTCATCCAGTAGTTCATCAATAGCCATTAAGGGAGTTCCTCAAGAGCTATTCCAGGAGTTCCTCGGGAATTCCTTCAAGGATTTTTCAGATTTTTATCCAGGAGTTTCTCGAGGATTCCCAACAGGAGTTCTTCGGGAATATCTCCAAAAATTTCTCGAGAATTCCTCCAAGAGTTCCTCGTGCATTACTACAGTAGTTTCTTGGAAATTTCTCCAGGAATTTTCTGGGAATCCCTGCAGGAGTTCTCTGGAAAATCCTCCAGGAGCTCCCCAGGAAATGCTGCTGTTTTTTTTTCGAAAATTTCTTTAGCAGTTCCTAGAGGAATTCCTCGGTTATTCCTCTGGGAATTCCTTGAGGAATAACCGAGGACTTCGGAAAGTCATTCAGGAGTTCCTGGGAAATTCCTCCAGGAGTTCCTCAAAAATTGCTGCTGAGTTTCCTGCAAGAATTCCTGGAGGTATTCCTGAAGGCAAGAACTCCTGGAGGAATTCCCGAAGAACACCTGAGGGAATTCTTCAAGAATTCCTGGAAGAATTCCCGAAGAAATCCTGGAGGAATTCGCGAAGAATTCCTAGAGAAATTCCCGAAGAATTCCTCTAGGAATTCCCAAAGAATTCCTAGAGGAATTCCCAAAGAATTCCTGGAGGAATTCCTGAAGAATTCCTGGAGGAATTCCTGAAGAATTCCTGTAGGCATTCCTGAAGAATTCCTGGAGGAATTCCTCAAGAATTCCTGGAGGAATTCCTGAAGAATTCCTGGAGTTCCTGGAGGAATTCCTGAAGAATTCTTGAAGGAATTCCTGGAGGAATTCCTGAAGGAATTCCTGAAGAATTCCTGGAGGAATTCCTGAAGAATTTTCGAGGAATTCCTGGAGAATTCCTAGAGGAATTCCCGAAGAATTCCTGGAGGAATTCCTGAAGAATTCCAGGAGGAATTCCTGAACAATTCCTTGAGGAATCCCTGAACAATTCCAGGAGGAATTCCTGAACAATTCCTGGAGGAGTTCCTGAACATTCCTGAAGGAATTCCCGAAGAGTTCCTGGAGGAATTTTTGAAGAATTCCTGAAGAAATTCCCGAAGAATTCCTGGAGGAATTCCTGAAGAATTCCTGGAGGAATTCCTGAAGAATTCCTGGAGGAATTCCTGAATATTTCCTGGAGGAATTCCCGAAGAATTCCTGGAGCAATTCCCGAAAAATTCCTGGAGGAATTCCCGAAAAATTCCTGGAGGAATTCCCGAAGAATTCCTGGAGGAATTCCCAAAGAATTCCTGGAGGAATTCCCGAAGAATCCCTGGAGGAATTCCCAAAGAATTCCTGGAGGAATTCCCGAAGAATTCCTGGAGGAATTCCCGAAGAATTCCTGGAGGAATTCCCGAAGAATTCCTGGAGGAATTCCCATAGAATTCCTGGAGGAATTCCCGAAGAATTCCTGGAGGAATTCCCGAAGAATTCCTGGAGGAATTCCCGAAGATTCTGAAGGAATTCTCGAAGAATTCCTGAAGGAATTCTCGAAGAATTCCTGAAGGAATTCTCGAAGAATTCCTGAAGGAATTCTCGAAGAATTCCTGAAGGAATTCTCGAAGAATTCCTGGAAGAATTCCCGAAGAATTCTTGGAGGAATTCCCAAAGAATTCCTGGAGGAATTCCCGAAGAATTTCTGGAGGAATTCCTGAAGAATTCATGGAGAAATTCCCGAAGGATTCCTGGAGGAATTCCTGAAGAGTTCCTGGAGGAATTCCCGAAGAGTTCCTGGAGGAATTCCCGAAGAATTCCTGAAGAAATTCCCGAAGAATTCCTGAAGAAATTCCCGAAGAATTCCTGGAGGAATTCCCGAAGAATTCCTGGAGGAATTCCCGAAGAATTCCTGGAGGAATTCCCGAAGAATTCCTGGAGGAATTCCCGAAGAATTCCTGGAGGAATTCCCGAAGAATTCCTGGAGGAATTCCTGAAGAATTCCTGGAGGAATTCCCAAAGAGGTCCTGGAGAAATTTCAGGGGAATTTCTGGAGGAATTCTAGGGGAATTTCTGGAGGAATTTCTGGATGAATTTCTTGAGTAATTTCTGGAGGATTTCCTAGAGGGATTGCTGGAGGACTTTCTGAAGAATTGATGAAGAATTCTTGTTGGAATTCTTGAAGAATTCCTGGAGAAATTCCTCAAGAACTCCTGGAGGAATTCCCGAAGAATTCCTGGAGGAATTCCTGAAGAATTCCTGGTGGAACTCCCGAAGAATTCCTGGAAGAATTCCAAAAGAACTCACGGAGAAGCTCCCGAAGAATTCCTGGAGGAATTACCGAAGAATTCCTGGAGGAATTCCCGAAGAATTCCTGGAGGAATTCCCGAAGAATTCCTGGAGGAATTCCCGAAGAATTCCTGGAGGAATTCCCGAAGATTCTGAAGGAATTCTCGAAGAATTCCTGAAGGAATTCTCGAAGAATTCCTGAAGGAATTCTCGAAGAATTCCTGGAGGAATTCTCGAAGAATGCCTGGAGGAATTCCCGAATAATTCCTGGAGGAATTTCCGAAGAATTCCTGGAGGAATTCCCGAAGAATTCCTGGAGGAATTTCCGAAGAATTCCTGGAGGAATTTCCGAAGAATTCCAATTCCTGGAGGAATTCCCGAAGAACTCCTGGAGGAATTCCCGAAGAATTCCCGGAGGAATTCCCGAAGAATTCCTGGAGGAATTCCCGAAGAATTCCTGGAGGAATTCCCGAAGAATTCCTGGAAAAATTGCCGATGAATTCCTGGAGGAATTCCCGAAGAATTCCTGGAGGAATTCCCGAAGAATTCCTGGAAGAATTCCCGAGGAATTCCTGGAGGAATTCTCGAGGAATTCCTGGAGGAATTCTCGAGGAATTCCTGGAGGAATTCCCGAGGAATTCCTGGAGGAATTCCCGAAGAATTCCTGGAGGAATTCCCGAAGAATTGCTGGAGGAATTCCCGAAGAATTGCTGGAGGAATTCCCGAAGAATTCCTGCAGGACTTCCCGAAGAATTTCTGGTGGAACTCCCGAAGAATTCCTGGAGGAATTCCCGAAGAATTCCTGGAGGAATTCCCGAAGAATGCCTGGAGGAATTCCCGAAGAATTCCTGGAGGAATTCCCGAAGAATTCCTGGAGGCATTCCAGAAGAATTCCTGGAGCCATTCCCGAAGAATTCCTGGAGGAATTCCCGAAGAATTCCTGGAGGAATTCCCGAAGAATTCCTGAAGGAATTCCCGAAGAATTCCTGGAGGAATTCCCGAAGAATTCCTGGAGGAATTCCCGAAGAATTTCTGGAGGAGTTCCCGAAGAATTCCTGGAGGAGTTCCCAAAGAACTCCTGGAAGAATTCCCGAAGAAATCCTGGAGGAATTCGCGAAGAATTCCTAGAGAAATTCCCGAAGAATTCCTCTAGGAATTCCCAAAGAATTCCTAGAGGAATTCCCAAAGAATTCCTGGAGGAATTCCTGAAGAATTCCTGGAGGAATTCCTGAAGAATTCCTGTAGGCATTCCTGAAGAATTCCTGGAGGAATTCCTCAAGAATTCCTGGAGGAATTCCTGAAGAATTCCTGGAGTTCCTGGAGGAATTCCTGAAGAATTCTTGAAGGAATTCCTGGAGGAATTCCTGAAGGAATTCCTGAAGAATTCCTGGAGGAATTCCTGAAGAATTTTCGAGGAATTCCTGGAGAATTCCTAGAGGAATTCCCGAAGAATTCCTGGAGGAATTCCTGAAGAATTCCAGGAGGAATTCCTGAACAATTCCTTGAGGAATCCCTGAACAATTCCAGGAGGAATTCCTGAACAATTCCTGGAGGAGTTCCTGAACATTCCTGAAGGAATTCCCGAAGAGTTCCTGGAGGAATTTTTGAAGAATTCCTGAAGAAATTCCCGAAGAATTCCTGGAGGAATTCCTGAAGAATTCCTGGAGGAATTCCTGAAGAATTCCTGGAGGAATTCCTGAATATTTCCTGGAGGAATTCCCGAAGAATTCCTGGAGCAATTCCCGAAAAATTCCTGGAGGAATTCCCGAAAAATTCCTGGAGGAATTCCCGAAGAATTCCTGGAGGAATTCCCAAAGAATTCCTGGAGGAATTCCCGAAGAATCCCTGGAGGAATTCCCAAAGAATTCCTGGAGGAATTCCCGAAGAATTCCTGGAGGAATTCCCGAAGAATTCCTGGAGGAATTCCCGAAGAATTCCTGGAGGAATTCCCATAGAATTCCTGGAGGAATTCCCGAAGAATTCCTGGAGGAATTCCCGAAGAATTCCTGGAGGAATTCCCGAAGAATTCCTGGAGGAATTCCCGAAGAATTAATTTTTTTTGAAAGTATTCCTTGAAGAAATTCATGCAGAAATACTTCCAATAGTTCCAGATGGAAGTTTTGGAGCACTTCTTGAAGGAATATATGAAGAAATCTCTGAAAGAATACCTGCAGAAACACGAAAAAGGTTTTTTTTTAATTCCATTGGGGATTCCTGCAGAAATTTCAGAAGGAATCCTGGAAAACGCACTGAAACAATCACTGCAGGAACCCTTAAAGATATTCCGGGAGTCATTTCTGGAGGAATGCCTGGTGAAGCCTCTGCGGCGAAAGAGGAGTTCTTGACGAAATCACTGGATGAATCCATGAACGAGTCACTAAAGAAACATTCCAGGGGAAATTTTTCGATGCATCTTAGCAGTAGTATTTGCAAAAATGTCTGACGAAATCTTTGGAGGACTTCCTGAAGCATTTCTTGGAACAAGCCTTAAAACAATATCACACAAGACGTCCATGGAGGAATTCACGAAGGAGAAAGGAGAAGTCATTTGAGGAATTCCAAAAGAAACCCCTGGAGAAGTACCAGAATTACCTGGAGGAATTCAGGTTTTTAGCCCTGAGCATGACGTTTGTTTGAGTTAATGAATTTTGAGCTACTACACTAGCAGGATATGATTCTTCAAAGTCCTTCTCTTTTCCTACCGGAGCTAGTTCCGGCATATCTGGAAAATTTGGCACGTTGTTTTTGTACTCCATGAATAGAAATAACAAAATCACATGAGGCTTGTTATTTTGTAAAATTCTATCTCTACGATATCTTCAAGAACTTACTTACAGAGATTACTTCAGTTATTGCTTCAAGGATCCCTCCGAAAATTTTCATAAAGTTTCTCTAGGAATCTCCAAAGGTATCTCTAGAAGTTCTTCTACAAATTCCTTCAAACATTGTGCATGGATTCCTAATGAATTTTCTTCAGGGATTCCCTTAAGCATTCTTCCGTTAATTTTTTTTGCAATTTCTGCTAGAGTTTTTCAAATAAATACCTGATACAATCCCAGGAAATATTTGTGACAAAACCACAGGAGCAATTTAAAAATTAATCCTTGTAGGTATTTCTGCAAGAATCCTCGAAGTATTTTTTTAAATGAGTTCATGAAGAAATCTCTAAAAAAAGCATGCAAAAATATTGAGAAAATTCGTTAAGCAGGAAATTTCTCGAGCAGTCGCGTCTTCGGTCACCCTCAGCGACACCGCGCACACGCTGTGTACCACAAGCGAGCTCTTTTCATGACGCGTCCGCTACCGGGTTAATCAAATTCCCAAAGAAAAGCTTTCAATGCAAAAGGAATCTCTGTAAATATTTCTCAAGTAATTGTTGAAGAAATTTCAGGAGCAATCCGTGGAGAAATTTCTGAAAGAATACCTGAAGTAATTTCAGAAGAAACTTCCGGTAAAATTTCCTTTGGGAATCCCTGGGAGCATTCTTGAAGGAAAACCTCTGAAAAAAATATCTTGGAGGAATTTCTGAAGCAATTTTTAAGAAGAATTTACTTATAGAAGTATCCTTTAACGAATTGCTGAAAGAATCCTAGAGGGATTCTTTATGGAATACTTTGCATAATTTTTCAACAAATATTTGCAGGAATTGTTCGGAGAAGTTCTGGTGAAATTAATTCAGCAACTCAATGAATTCTTGCAGGAATTTCTAAAAAATCCTTGAAAAAAAACCGGAATTAATCATAGAAGAAACTACTTAAAAAATCTTGAAGTGATTGCCAACAAAATCTTTGGAGATTTTCTTCTTGGGATCACCGAGGCCTTCCAGGATGACTTTTCAACGAAATCTTCAGAGGACTTTCTGAAGGAGTTTTTGAGAAAATTTCTGAAGAAATCCATAGAGAAATTGTTGAAGATATTTATTTGTTTTATTGATGTTTCTCGGTGAGTCAATGAAAACTATTAGTTTAACGTTGTGACGTTTCAGCTTACTGTTTTCCTTCAGCCATCCTCAGACAATTTCGATCACCGCAGCAACTTTCACCTCCTTTACTGCTGGGCGATCAGTGAGAAGGTACGTGATCGCCCAGCAGGAATTCCTGGAGGAAATATCGAAGAATTCCCGGAGAAATTCCCGGAGAAATTCCCGAAGAATTCCTGGAGGAATTTTCGAAGAATTCCTGGAGGAATTTCCGAAGAATTCCTGGAGAAATTCCCGAAGAATTTCTGGAGGAATTCCCGAAGCGTTCCTGGAGGAATTCCCGAAGCATTCCTGGAGGAAATTCTGAAGAATTTCAGGAGGAATTTCTGATGAATTCCTGGAGGAATTTCTGAAGAATTCCAGGAGGAATTTCTGAAGAATTCCTGGAGGAATTACCGAAGAATTCCTGGAGGAATTGCCGAAGAATTCCTGGAGAAATTCTTGAAGAATTCCTGGAGGAATCCCCGAAGAATTCCTGGAGGAATTCCCGAAGAATTCCTGGAGGAATTCCCGAAGAATTCCAGGTGGAATTCCTTAAGAATTCCTGAAGGAATTCCCGAAGAATTCTCGTGGAATTCCTGTAGGAATTTCCGACGAGTTTTTGGAGGAATTCCTGAGAATTATTCCATAACCCAGGAAACCCATGTCTCCAGAAAAGGTGATCAACAGTCTTATGTTGCTCACATGGTGGACATTTTAAGGTAACTCCATCGCTACGTGGAATTTCTGAAGGAATCACCAGAGATTCTTGAAGGAATCGTTGGAATAATTCCTGGAGGAATATCGGTAGAAATTCTTGAAAGAATTCCTGGAGAAGTATCTGAAAGAATGCCTGCAGGAATGCCTGTGGTAATTCCTGGACGAATTCCAGGCGGGACCCTTGGAGGAATCAATTGACTAATTTCTGCAGGAATACCTGGAGAAATTCCTGGATGAACTTCTGGAATAATCCCTGGATGAATTCTTGGAGAAATTCCTAGAGGAATTCTGGAGGAATCCCAGGAGAAACCCCTGGAGAAATTCCTGAGAAGTTCCTGGAGGAATTGCCAAGGAATTTCTGGAGAAATTACCGAAGAATGTCTGATGGAATTCCCGAAGAATTCCTGATGGAATTCCCGAAGAATTCCTGATGGAATTCCCAAAGAATTCCTGATGGAATTCCCGAAGAATTCCTGATGGAATTCATGAAGAATTCCTGAAGGAATTCCGAGAAATAAGCTCTCGAGTCACTCTTCGAGAAATTTCCGAGGAACATCTAGAGGAATTTCCGAAAACTCTTGGAGGTATTGCCTGAAAACACCTGAAAGATTCTCCGATGAACTCTTGGAGGAATTCCAGAGGTAAATCTTCAAAAGCTCAAGAACAAAACTCTGAATTCTTGTAGAGCGCTTAAGTTTTCGTTGAGAGTGGGTGGATTTGAAGGAAACTCTAGAATAATACAGGCAATAATTTCTGGATTACCTCATGCCGTCAAGGCACGAATCATCGTGGAGCTCAATTCACTAAACTGATAACATTTGGGGGCGTCGTTCAGGGAAGCTTTCAGTGGAGAGCTATTAAGCTTCGTTGGCGATTTTCATCATAGTGGTCTTTTTCCCACTATTTCTCAAAGAAGTAGGTATTTCTTTGAGAAATCCGCCTCTGTCAGTGTAGTATCGGCTTTTTTTTTAAATGTTGTAGTTTTTCCACTATGGAATGAATTAATGAAACCTTTAACGCATTTTTTAATTCTAGTCAGATGTACACAGTACTGGGAGTTTCGTTAAAACGCCGAAGAATAGTTTTCCAGTTTCCTTGGAACCTGCATACACACCTGCCTTGTTTTAAATCACATAGTGTTCCCTCCAGCTATTGTAGATACTGGTTACCCGCCATGCTGACAAGGGTTATCTGCTGCTGCAACATCTTTCATATTTCACAAGCACCTCTTTTACTTTTTTCGTGTTTCCACATTACCGCTCTAAACCCGCATATGCTGCTTTCGATGGGTTGAGTTACTTCATTTTGCAACATCTTGCTCAACGACGAAATTCTCGGGTTTTCGCACATAGATGAACCTCAGTGATGCAAGTAGGGTTGCAGGCAGTCCTGTTACGTGTTGCTCCCGGTTCCGCTTCGGGGCAAAAGTGTCCCATCTTGATACTTCACTCGGTATCCGATTGCTGGCTGTTCAGACGGACGCAGATTTATGATTTCCGCTTTCGCAGAATGCTTGTCGATAGACCAACCGATGCGATGGGGAAAAGCTTGGAAACAGTAGACATCTGCCGAGTGCTATGTAGAGAGCGAGTTTCAGATTTACGACATGTCGCCAGAGTGACCGACAAGTGGCGTCATTTTTCAAACAAGGGGCTAATAATCATAACAGCGCAGCGGGAGCAGATTCCGATTTGGTCCGGCCATGCAGGGAAAAGCTGTCTCAAGTGGTGGAACGGTCCAAGTTTTTCCGTGCAGCTTGACATGTTTTGTATGCTGATTTGCTGGCGCTGCGCTGGGGAAGTGGAACTGGCAGAAAAGTACCATTCTTTACGTGGAGTGCATGGTAGAGTGGACCTCGGACCGAATCCCGAGCGGGAAATCCTTCTACGAGAATGGTCATTGTTGTCGAAATTTTTAAATTTAATTCCCCGATAGGAACTCGGTTGCTGCTTGCCAACCAAGCGTGTGCTTTAGGGATGACCATGTTTGTAACAAGAGCAGCTTGAAATGAGCTGTCCCTTCAAATTATTCACTTCTTTTTTGTGTTCCTACAATCCTCTTCTGCTGTCTCCTACAAATTTTGTCTTGCCTACTGTCGTTCCAAGTGTAAGTCCCCGTTTTGAATGTACGAAAAGATCGATTTTGAATCCTCATAACTCTTTCTTGGGTAAAATTAACAGTACAAAACAAACACGACCCAAATCGGACGTTCCATTCGACTGACAGATTTTTTATATATAAAAATAGGTTAGAAATTTACTTCGTCATATCAGATGGAAAATATCCAATAATTAGAAATAAATCAACTTACCTTTGTCAACGGCTTATTAGATGGAAGCTAGTAGATGTAGACCATCATTAGCCAGCCCCTATAGCACTGGAAGTTGAATTATTACGCACAACTTCAAAGTTCAATTTCACTCGACTTACCACGTCTCATTTTTTTGAATGTTGCATATGACGAAGGCAACCACACCAAAGCAGCAGCTAGCCGAATCATTATTTATCATACTAATTCATTTAGAACACATACTGAGCATGCCTACTTCCCCTGGGCGATTACAAACACTGACATGTGGTCCACTGCATCTGAATCGGGAGGAGGAACAGTAAGAGAGTCGTCATAATCGGCTAACGTGTTGTGTGAGGCTACTTTTTTCTCCCACCCCTAGACTCTTGGTCGGACGAATCTCCCGTTCGTTGCAAATCCGAATGCTTCCCAGTTTGGAGTGCGCTGGCTGTGCTGTTACAAAAAATAAAAATGTTTTCCTGCTTACGTTAGAGGTGCTGTTGAGCTTTAGTTGTTGATAAAATATGTGGATCGTAAATCCTCTCCAAATAGCTCGTTCAACAATGGGTTTTAAATGGTTTCGCTTGATACGAGAAGAAAAAAAAACATGGAAAATCGTATATTTTCGGAGAATGAAATGACTAGGATTACAGATGTAGAAAAAGTCATTAGAGAGGAAAAGTTCTGCGGTTCCTAGCAACGTTGAAATTTAATGACAGTTGATATATCATCGATATTTCTTTATTCATGAATATACATATATTCATGCTCTTCATAGTTTATATGCATGTTGTGGTAGATCCTCTATTAATGTCCATTTCCACTTCGTCTATCTCGTGCGCACACGAGTGCTACACGATAAGTAATGTGCGTTGATTGATCGGGTCAGTCTCTTCCCTGCCGTGCGCCAGCATGGTTTGTCGTCTCCCGCAGCGCGCGTGCCATTAACAGATAAACATTAATTAGATCTTTTATGATCGTTACCACAAGATGGCGACGAGGATGTAGAATCCAAAGAATAAATAAAACAATTCAATGATTTGTCCTGCTTTGAAAAAAAAAATAGAAATATGTGTAAAAGAAATGTGAAAAAAAAAAAGTATTTGGTTGCGTGCACGAGAGAAAAGCGGAAAAGTGGTGACGACTATTTATATTGTTGGCAAAGAAAAGTGAAAAAAAAATAAAAGTGAAACGTTTTAGAATGAAGTCATTTATAAGGTTAAACAGTGAAAATTAGGTTGTGCTCAATACGGATGCGCAACACACATCAAATCGAGGGATGTGCCCCGCTTTTGTTCTTTTGCTTTTGTGCTCGCCGCTTGATTCAATTCAAGGTCAGGCATTCAAGGCCGTTCGGTATGGTTCAATTGTTTCCGTGTATATTGGGGTTTGATGGCTTGTGTGATGCGTGATCATCGAATGTTGGAGACTGTTGGATATGAAAGTAAATTAGTTGGGCTGGTCAGAGCATTTTGCGGAGTATAGTGATGAATTAGGTCAGTGGGACTAATTAGGTGAAGTACAAGGTAAGTCTTCATTTAATTTATATGTTTGATTGACAACAACAAAACATTAATACAAACTAAGCAGAGCTATGTTTTAACAAAATTAAGTCGGAAAAGGAGAGTGAGGCGAGTCACCTCTATGAATCGCTCAAAATTGACATTCATGCCAAGGCTTCCTCTTGGTTTTGAAAGTGAAGTGTTTAAATAGATTGAATCTTCTCTTTGCATCACGTTGGGAACAGTTCGTTGACGTAGCTTACTGTTTGGGTAAAAAAAAAATGACCCTAATGCCAAAGGAGGGCTAAATCAATGAAGAAAAAAAAAACCTTGTCATTTTGTGGAACGAGAATCATTGTGCTGTTAATAAATTACTATTTTCTTGCTTGAGTATGTATTAAAAGATCCGTCAAATATATCGTCCTTACTCAATGTATATTGTATATTTCCAAGTTTTATAATTATAACGTGCTCATGGTCAGATTGTTTCTGAGATATCCAAAATATTGAAAGACGACAATCTTAGCAGCCTTTAATGCATTCTAATGATCATGATCTTCTAGGATAGGAATGGGCGGGAAATGAATTCTTAACGGATTAAAAAGTAGATCCTGGTGTCGTGGAGTAGCACATATTTTTCACGCTTGGCATCTTATCTAACACGCGACAAATTCACAACGTGTGCGCTTAAAGTAAAGTCGTTTGGTTCCGAGATGAACTAACCTCAGGTTAAAAATATCGATGATAAAGATAAACAGATGACCCCGGATCAAGACCAGTGAAGGCGAATGGTTCAGTCGGCGTAGACTCACCGCTACGAATTGTAGCCGATCAAGTATTAAGTAAGTAAAAAAAAAAATAGACCCTCGCTCTTAACCCCGGTGAATATTGGGGACAATATGATCCAGACAGGCACGCTGAACGTGCACTACGCCATCGTGGTGCGAAAAACTTAACATCTTAGTAGGTTGAATGATACGAAAAGTAAATCACAGCAGAAAGAAAAAACAAAATGCTCTTGGATGATGCGTATTGACAGTTCATCGCTCTTAAATGATGCGAAAAGTAGTTTGCCAAGGATGATACAGGTGAATAGATAATCGCTGTTTAACGGTTTGAAATTTAATTTACTTACAGATGATTCGGAAACGAGATATCCGCTTTCAAATGATGTGAAAAATACATCACTCATAGATGATGTGGCCATATTAGATTGCTCTTGGATGATGCAAGAAAAGATATAACCGCTCTTAAATGATGCGTAGTTCTTCCATCAATGATTCGGTAAATGGATGATCGCTCTTAAATGATGCGAAATGTCAACTATCGCTCTTGAATGATGCGATGTATGACCCACAGATGATTCGGGAAGTAGATGATCGCTCTTAAATGATGCGATAGGACAATTGTCGCTCTTGGATGATGCGAGATGATATTTGATCGGTCTTGAATGATGCGAAAAGTAGATCGCTCTTGGATGATGCGATGATACAGGATTGCAGATGCAAGAAAATGTATAATCGCTCTTAAATGATGCGAAGTTTGTCCACAAATGATCCGGTAAATAGATGATCGCTCTTAAATGATGCGAAAAGTTGACTAACGCTCTTGGATTATGCGAAATAATATTGAATGATGCAAGAAGTAGTTCGCACTTGAATATAGTGATATAGCTATCTGTAGATCGCTCTTAAATGTTGCGAAAAGTTAATGATCGCTCTGAATGATGCGATAAGACAAATGAATGATCTTCAGTGAATCAAAAAGTCAATGATAGTTAAATTATTGATGCGAAACTAGCTAATTGCTTCGTGAGAGTGAGAAGATGTCAACCTTAAACAGATGTTGGAATAAAGTTTTTTTCGAAAAAATGCGATGGAAATGTTGGGTTGATAACTTTATGGTGGTACAAGGAAGCGTAATGATATGAATTTTGAACCATTTCAAGGTACCGTGGTGAAACTCTTGAAAATTTGAAGGAATTATTGGTGTTGAAGCACAAAGCACTAAAGTTAAGGCATTTGCAGAATCGAACATCCACGGTGACGTCCAAAGAAAATGTATTGTATGCATACCTTGTTATGACTTGTTATATTATGATTGCGGAGTTAAGCGTTTGTCATTTTCGCAGTTTCTGTTTGCCTGTTTCGATTGTTTTCCAGGCGACGACAAGGGAGAGAATGAGCAAGGTACTCACACTCACTTGCATCATGCTGAAAGCGTGAACTGACATCGTCAAATTTCATTCACTTTTCTGTAGGTGAGTGTTTTTACCCGTGGTGGCGTACTCATTCTCACAAGCCACCGAGACGAATGGCCTGTCAGCTCTGGTATTGTGTGGATGATTGGGAATGATACTTGGTTACGCCACTCAGGAATGGAGCTCTCGGACTCTGTCAGTTCTCACAGCGTGGAATTGAAAACGGCTGCCGTAACCTTTCATTTTCGGCTGAAAAACTGATACTTAGCAACACTGATGTATAGTAAGAGGTAAAATTCTTTAGACATATTGTCTAACAGATAAATAGACGTAACAATAACTATAAAAAAACATCGTCTCGAAACCCTAACCGCCCAATGCTTATAATGCTGTATGTAGTTGAGCAATTGCTAGATGGTGGTAGTGAGCAAACGTATTGCCGATTGAGGACATTTAGAGATTCCGGCGCAACAAAATGATTAGGCTCTTTTTCAGCGTAAGTGCATTATAAATGTTTGTTTACATTGCAATACATTCACCAAAGGTGTTCTCAACAACGCAGAATAAAATATTCACCGGGACGCAACCTGTTTTTATATCTGTGGGTCCACGCAAGAAAAAATCCATGCAACTTATATTCGCGCAGGAGTCTAAACAGGTGGAATCTCCGCAATAGAAAAAAAAACGCTATTTGGCTATCGCGTGTGTTTAGTTGAGCAGCTTCTGAATATTTGAATCAACAGTAAAAAAAAGTGATTGATGGAGAGTAAGTCGTGTGTGACATCGGTAATCTGTCATACCTGCTTCCAGTTATGTTCGTAAGCACAGTGTTTACAGATGAGATGGACAGTCATGATAAAAAAAATGTATTGTCTTTGAATGATTTAGGTTATGGTTTCAATGTATCCAACAGACGAAGCGATAAGTGATCCCTGAGTTACATAAGTCAAAGTTTCCTGTAAAAGCCGAGTTTAAAGCTTAACAATGTTTCCTACATAAAGTACAATGACAAAAAAAAAACAATTACGTTAATTACATAGGAAGCTTTACCGAAGAAACACTTAAGTTCCTATTAATTTCACTAAGAATTTGCATCCTTTGACAGGTACGTATTTCGACCTCAACTGTAAGGTGGTCTTCAGTGTCTCGAACTCGACTCGACTCAGAACACTTACTATCAATAATCGATAGCGAATGGTCTTTAAGGAAAAGGAGATGTAATACATGTACTTGCATATGGGTCACCCTAAAAAAATGTCATGCTTGTGTATTGCAGGGGAGGTTTTACCTCGCTTGAAATGAAAGGATATTAAGTAACAGATTGGTGCTTATTATTAGTAAGCATAGTTGAAAATAATCAACGAGAGCGACTGAAGCATGGGTGTACCGATGTAAAAAAAAAATCATTGTATCGAGTAACAGTTAACAGCTAAAATAAATGAGAACATACTTATTGCACTGGGATGTTGAAAAAAAAAAAAACGTTGATAGTTTCACAGTATTATATGTAAGAACTTGTAAAAGAAAAAAAAAACTATTTACGCTTTCGACAACAAGCATTAACTATACAATTACACTGTTGAAGGAGTTTAATCTTGCATTTACTTATTAGGGCCGTTTTGTTGTTAATTACAGAATATTCACTCACAACACTTTCCCGAGGCAAAATAGAATGACATTTGCTGAAATTTCCAAGTACAAAAAGCTGTTGCATTGAAGTTTATCGTACCCTGAACTCTTTGAAAATCCAATGACTTCTCGGAGTTTCGAAATATGTCTTCCTACTATTAAAACAAATATAGTTTTAACAGGAAATGATACAGATACAATGACAAAAAAAATGTTCCTGTTTAATCAAATTAGACAACAACAACCGTCATCTGGTGCACTAAACAATCAAAATATAATCTGCTTCAAAATCATCCATTAATATCCACGATAAGTTTCGTTACAGATAATTTGGGATTTGACCTCGCTTCAAATAAGAGTAATATGCATAATAATTAAGTGCATCATAGTTTAGGAATGCAGTTGCGAGTCCACGAATAATCCCATAAAAAAAAACAAACTTCTGCCAATTATTTTTGTACTTAGTACAAAGTAGTAATATTCATAGGAAGAGCTTGAAAAATAACGAAGTAAGTTTAAATTCATGTACATATTGGAAATGTGCAGGTATTCGTCCAAATGAATCGGGAGAGGTATATGATACTGATAACCTTGAATTACTGACTTCTGTTTGATTAAAGGAGGATAGTTGTATGGAAAGGTTTGCAAAACATCAACATGTGATATAATCTGCAATAACGTTTTAACTGCGTCTCACATGCTGACGTGTAAATACTGATTTGTTCACTGAAAATAATATAATTATTTCCTGAAATAAAATAATATTGGATACACAATTACAATCTTCTTTTCCAGAGAAAAGGGGATGTGGTAGATCCTCTATTAATGTCCATTTCCACTTCGTCTATCTCGTGCGCACACGAGTGCTACACGATAAGTAATGTGCGTTGATTGATCGGGTCAGTCTCTTCCCTGCCGTGCGCCAGCATGGTTTGTCGTCTCCCGCAGCGCGCGTGCCATTAACAGATAAACATTAATTAGATCTTTTATGATCGTTACCACACATTTCAATCAAATGTTTTTTGATAATGAAATACTGAAAAAAATTTCAAATTTCATAATTGAGGGGGTTAGAAGCTAAGGGGTGCAAGTGACAAAACCCCACTTTTAAGTAATTGAGGTTTAAAGTTTTTCACCATTTTTTCATCTAATACAAAATAAGACGGGCTTGGTGGTCTAGTGGCTACCGCTTCTGATTCGTATGCAGAAGGCCATGGGTTCAATCCCTAGCCCGTTTCTTTCAGCCCACTTTGTACCTTTCTATCCACTTTCTCTCGCTCTTCCTTCTCTACATATACAACTCATGTATATTCATATGTTCATAGCCATCGCTAGAACCAGAATTAATTGAAAAAAAAAGATTCATTTCCCTTCCTTCCAACTTCCACTCACAGTGTATATATAACGCCTACAAGTTATGCAGCCAAAGCGTGCTGTGTCGCTTTACCTTAATCACCTTATTCACCACACAACCTATCACGAACACTATAAATAACCCGTATCCATGGATCGCATCATCGACCCAACGGTGACTCCCAGATCTCCCATTCTTTCCGTCTAACAAATACCCCAGTCCGTGCTCGTTGTGGGGATGCAGAGGTGATTTCGGTCTTTAGTAGCAACAACCAGCACACTCTAACATTCCTTTCCCTTCCCAACTGACTATAAGGACGTGACCGGCGCTGTTATTGATCAAAAATGTATGAGCTGCTTAAATTGCACTTTGAGAATAAGTGGAGTGTCTCAACCCTTATTCATTTGGATCTCAGTGCAATTGTTACCAGTTCAGATCAATCACGGAGGAGCAACCATTGACATGTATAGTCAGATTTGATCGTGATCGTTAGATTTTTTTTCATCCCATACAAAATGTATGGAATTTCAAAATCGACCCAATTTTCTACAATTTTTTTTTAAATTTTTCTAATCATCGTAAAATGATCCTAAAAAAGTTCCTAATAGCTTGAAACCTGATTTTTTTTTTTAAATTTTTAGCTGTAAATCGACAAAATGGCCACTACATCCCTTTGATTCTGGCCCCCTCAATAATCCCATGATCCAGAAAATCCATGTCACCAGAACAGGTGTTCAGAACTCTTATGATGCTCAAATGGTGGACATTTTAAGAAAAATCCATCTCTACGTGGAATTTCTGAAGGACTCACCAGAGGAATTCCTAGAGGAATTGCAGAAAGAAATGCTGGAGGAATGCCAGGACGAATTCTTGGAAGGATTCCTGAAGAAATACCTGGAAGAATGCCTGAAATTGCTGGCGAAACACTTGGGACTAAATTCTGAAGGACTAAATTCTGAAGGAATACCTATCAGTAGGTCGGCTCCAGAGGCACGTTCTCCTCCATTTGGGAAATTTGTGCCATAATACCTAAGGAATACCTAAGGAATTCCTAGAGAAATCCCTGGAGAAATTCCTGGATGAACTCCAGGATGAGTTCCAGGAGGGATTCCTAGAGGAATTCTTTGAGGATGCCCTGCAGAAATTTCTGAAGAAATCTTTTTAGGAATTCATGAAGGAATTACTGTAGGAATTCCTGGAGAAACCCCTTTAACAATTCCTGCAGGAATCTCTGGAGGAATGCCGGGAAGAATTCCTGGAGAAATACCTCGGAGGAATTTCTAGAGGAATCCCTCCTAGAGGAACTCTAGAGGAATCCCAGGAGAAACCCCTGAAAAAATCCCTGGATGAATCTTTGGAGGATTTCCTGGAGAAATTCCTGGGGGAACTTCTGAAGGAACTCCGAGAGCAACACCTGAAGCAATCTGGATGAATGCCAGGAGGAATGCCTGGAAGGATTTCTAGAGGAATCCCTGGAGGAGAAATTCCTCCAGGAATACTTTGAAATATTCCTGGAGGAATTCCTAGAAAAATTTTTGAGCAATCTCTGAAGCAATACCTTGAGAAATTTCTGTAGGAATTTTTGGAGGAACTCCTGGAGAAGTTCATGGGTCAATTCCACGAGGAATTGCTTCGGTAATTTCTGTAGGAATTTTTGAAGGAACTCCTGGAGGAGTTCCCTGAATAATTTCAGGAAGAAATTCTGGAGGTATGCCTGAAGGAATTTCTGAAAGATTGCATGAGCATGAGCATGATTGACCGCCCGCGGTTGCTCCTCTGTTATTGCAAGGACAACTGCATTTACACAAAGAACCAACAGATGATGCTTGGGATTAGCTTTCTCTTCATTGTGTAAATGCTGGAATCCCAATACTTTTCAATAAGCAATACCAGCGCCGGCCGCGTCCGAATGCAGGTCAATTGAGGATAGGGAAGGAAGTGATGACGTGATTCTCGCTTAGGCCAATAACCGAGGAATTTTCTGCGTTACTACGAGAAATCACTAGGAGTTTGGACAGGGGATTTGGAGATGTGTTGAGGATTTTGTCGTGGTAAACGAGTGTAATGTTTTGATTCGCGATTAATAACACTAGTTTACAAAATAAAACGAAAGTCATGAACTTGTGTCAACGATCAAAATTTTTGAAGTACAATTTAGCACTGATTTCGAAACCGTGCTTCAAAAAATTTTAAGTAGAGCAGTTTTTGAGTTTTAGCTCAATATCGTGTTTTACAACTTTTAAAAATTTGGAATTTACTAAAATTCAAATATCTTGCATTTTGTACAACCAATTTCAAATCTTTTTCCATAAATTGAAAGCTGAATACAATACCATTCGATCATCTGAATGCAGGTTTTGCGTCAGATTGATGAAATTCAAGATATTGACGAGTTTTATGGACGATCTCCTTAAATTTTAGCAAAATTTCCAAAAATATATGAAGAAATGTATTTTTTTCAATAAGAAAACAACAATTTAAAAATTCTTTCTAAACATTTATTTGACATACCATATGTAGGCGAATTACAGTAAAAAATTCAGCTCAATCGGAGCATTGATTACGGAGAATTAAATGTGTGAAGTGAACGACGTTGTTTAAAAATAGAACAAAAATCGATTTTAAATCATCAACCTTATATGGAAAGTCGAAAAAATTTCCGCTCTACTGTAATTTTTTTCCTTCGCGTTTTTGAACTCAGGGCATGATTCTACACCAAAAATGATTATCAGCTTACCGAGTTCAAAAATGCTGTAAACTAGTGTAATGCGCTCGCGAAGAAATACCCTTCTAAACCTTGGACGACGAACGCGATCTATTGTGCCTCAAAACTCACCCTACATAAGTTATTCATTCGCAACTAAGGAGAACACAATGCTAAACACCGACGCATCTGTAGTTTGCGTTTCCGCGCGAGACAATGCTGAACGCGATCAATTCACAAGTATTAACAAAATAACACGTGATAAATAAATCAGAAAGATCTTACCGCATGGTTCGCCGTCTATCTTTTACCGACCCTCTCTTTTTCCAGGAATTCATGCAACCTTTATTGGAGTCAACACATTTATTCATTTGGACTAAAATATTACAAATGTCGACACCGAAGATGACGAACCATTCAAATTTTTGTGTTCATGCAAAAAATGAAAGGAAATTATTTATTATCAACTAAATGTGCATTTGGAACTAGCGCCGACACATGACGTGACGAACTTTTCAATATTTGTTAGATAAATACACAAAAACCAGAGCTGCAGCATCTTCCATCAACTGGCCTTGAACTGCTACAACAACACACGGGTACGATTCAAATTGTCGACGACAACGCGGCCGATCCGAATGAAAAACGCGGCACTTCCTTTGCCTCCAAAAACACACGAAACCGCCTCGTACGAAGATGAGCACGCACACAGGACGACGACGCGATGCAACGACGAACCAAGACGAACTCTCATGCAACCTTTACTCATGGGCGAAACTACGGATTTTTGCCAGGGGATGCACTACAAACAAATATTGATTAGTTCATCCATTCATCATTCATCGCCCCATATCTATAAGCAATGCATTAAAATTCTAGGGGGTGCCTGGCACCCCCGGCACCCCCAGTAGTTTCGCCTATGCCTTTACTTCAGAGCGTTCATGATTAACAAAAATCTTAATCATGATTAATCATTGATGATTAAAATCCTCAAGGAATTTCTGAAAGATTGCCTAGAGGAAGTCATGGAGGAATTTCCAGAGGAGTTCCTGGAGCAGGGATGCCAGATGATTATTTGAAAAATCTGTATCAATCTTTTCAAAAATCTGTATCCCATACAAAGTTTGGGTGAAAAATCTGTATTATATGCAAAAATGAAATAGCCATTCTAGTTCGAAAATCTGTATTTCATATAAAACGAAATCAGTACGGATGCTCAAAAATCTGTATAATGCAATAAATCTGTATATATCGCATCTCTGCTCTGGAGGAGTCTCTGGAGCAATTCCTGAAGGAATCTGTGGGGAAATTCTTGGAGACATGCCTGTAGAAATTCCTGGGGGAATCCCTAGAGGAATTCCTGGAGGAATCCTTACATAGATTCCCGGAGTTACCCCTGGAGGAATTCTTGGAGGAATATTTGAAGGAATATCTTGTAGAATCACTGGATCAATTCCAGGAAAAATCCCTGGAGAAACCCCAGTATGGAGAAACACTGAAGAAATCGTAGAAGGAATTCTTGGAAAAATTTGGAAGGCATCCTTAGAAAAGTTCATTGCTACTTTGGCAGTCCTTCAGAAATTTGTCTTGGATTTTCTTCGGAGTTTCCTCAAGGGTGTCTTTAGAAATCTCCTCAGGATGATGTTTTTTCAAAATCTCCAGAAATTCTTGCAGGTATTTTCCTCGAATTTACCTCCAGAGTTTCTCAAGAAGTCTCTCATAACATTCCTCCAGCGTTTTCTTCAAAAATAACTGCTGTGATTCCTGCAAGGATTTCTGCAAAGATTATTTCCGAGATTGTTTTTGGAGTTCTACTAGCCTTCAAGAAAATCTTCAGGAATTTCTGCTGGAAAAAAAAATCTACAGGAATTCATTCAGAAATCAATCCCGTGGTTCTTCAAAGGATTACTTTCGTCATGCCTCTAGGAATTTCTCTTGGGTTCATGACAGGAATTACTACTGGAAGTCTTCATATGCAAATTCATCGAGAAATTCTAGCCGTTATGTCTTGAGAAATACATTTGGAGATTTTTATTTTCTGGAATACGTTCTGGAACTTCTAAGAGGAGAATTTCTCATAGTATTTCTGTAGAAAATCCTCTTGAGATTTCCTAGCAGAAATATCTGAAGGAGTTTTTTGTTTGTCAACATTCGCGCAATGTGGAGCGCGAGGACGCAACCAATTGCACTTAAATTTTGATCCATTGTTTTGATCACAAACGAGATCGAAAAAGCAAAACGACCATGTTGTTCCTTATAAAAGACATTTATGCAAGAATATATATAAATAGTACGTCATCTTGTATCATTGCAATACAAAGTTAGTCTTCGTCAGACTTTGAAAGGAACACATTTTTTTTTGCTCCACCCCAACATCGTGTAACCTATCAGATTATGCAAATTAGGCGGACAGTAAATTTGACAAGAAAATTCGTGCTCACCAGTCAAGTGACATACGTTTGGCCACCGACTTTCGGGATGGAATTCCTTGGAGATTCGTGCTCGTAAAGCAGCCTGCCACCATCGCGCCGCAAGATGACAGCGTAAAATAAAACCCGATTCCGAGAAAGACAGAAAAACGTCACAAATATCATAAACCACCACATACCATCATACCATCGTTCTTGGTAACATTCGTCTGCAGCTCAGTCAGTGCGCACTAGCCCAAGACCAGATGTATCTCTTTTGGTTGGCATTTAACATTTTACCTTGTTTTTATTTTTTCCAACTACCCTAGGGGCGTTAAGCAGTTGTGTTTGGACCGGTCCCGGTCTCTTATCTTGTTTGTCGGGGGCGGAGATGGCATGTCACGGTTTCGTTTTCTCGATAACCTACGCTGTTGAATAATAAATGTGCGAATGCTGCCAGTGAAAAATAATAATAAACATGCATCTCAGTCTCAGAGTCCAACCGCACGCTACAGCTTGTACCTGTGCAAACTGACTCGAACTAACCAAATCGTCAACATTCAGAGTCAAATTGAGACGTTTCCAACGACGATTTCGTGCTACAAATTAGATAGGGGTTGCAACAGCAAACAAGATGCCGTGTGCCACATGGGAAAATTTCATCTTCACGTGGTCACGTGACATGCCGAATTTGATGCTTTGACGTATTTCGCGTTGGTTTGACTACATGTTGTAAAACGGATGATGCTCTATCTCCAACAAAGTTGATTTGATGTGCATAATGCATCAGTGGAGAGACGTACTAGAGAATGATACTTGGATATTGTAATAGAGAAGGGAACTGTGCTTATGAATTTTGAGTAAGTCGAAGCTCAATGCTCGCCAGATCACGTTCTGCTCGGTCTACCCATCTTGCTCGTCGCGGTTGCTCTTTTTTTATGCCAACCGTGTCTGTGGTGAACAATTTTGCAAAGTTGTTGTCCGGTATACTTGCAATATGCCCTGCCTACCGTATCCTCCACTACACACGATGTTCTCCTGCACAACACCAAAGGTTGTTATTTAGCAGGCGTCGTTCGAAAACTCCGAGTGCTTGCAGATCCTTTTCGAGCATGGTGCATGTCTCGTGTCCGTCTCGTGCACATTTGGTGCGAGAGGTGAATCTTTTTGGACCGCAGCTTCTTCTGGAGCCCGCAGTGCATATGACTTCCACTGCTGATGCGCCTTCGTAATTTTCAACTTATACTGTTGTCAGTCGTGAGTGAGAATCCGAGGTAGACGGATTCCTCCTCTTATTCCGAGGTAAACGGATAGGACCCATAATACCGTGAGGTCGCCATTCACCGCTCATTTAACGGCATTTTCGTGAAGTATATGACATTAAAAATCGACGTTTGCGAATATTGTAGTTTAATTTACGTTAACAGCTCAACAATTATGATGTTATTATAGAAAAAATATAAAACGATTGTAAAATATGTTTACAACCGAAAAAATAAAAATTCAAATTTGTTATCTCTTGGCTCCTATTACCGCTTATGCATCCATTCACCGCTCATAATGGATCCATTCACCGCTCACTGGATTATTTTTTCATGGAATCGCAGAAACTATTCATTTATAAAAACAAAATAACTTTTATTTGCCAAAGTATTGATGATTCATGACGTTCAGTTCATCCTGTTTTGTCAAAATGGAATCTTTAACGGGTTTTATCTGATGGATATTTCTTCCGCTGTTTGCCCTGAACAATTCCCATGTTGTCCTGCACCGCAGTGTGAGAAATATTTTTAAGAACGTGATTTCAGGTACACCCATATAAAAACTTGGTGAAATGAAAGTTTTTTAATGTGGCAGCATGTTACATTCACTTTTGTTACGATACTTTACTAACATTTGATCATTTTTGTATGATTGACCCAAAATGAGCGGTGAATGGGGCATGAGCGGTGAATGGCGACCTCACGGTATATCGTTGTGATTATTAATGACGGAATAAAAAAAGCCCTTATTCGCAGTCGTCTTGCCATAACGGACGTACGAGAACTTCTGTTTTTTTACTATTGATGGACTATTGCTTACATACTGGTAGTGGTATAACAGATAAGGTAACTGGGGCAGCTGGGGCAACATTGTGCACTAGCTGTAACTTTTTGAAAAGTGCATAAAACAATCTCAAATTTCCAGTGATAGTTGATCAACTAGTTATCTATGAGTGGTCCAAATTTAGGAAAGTTCCGGCTATGCAACATGAGCTTAGAAAGATTTTAGTAAAAGGCTCAATTATTAAATAGCCAAGTCAATTGTTATATCTCCGGATTCAATGAATTGAATGCAATAAAATGTTTAACGTTTATGATTAAGCTTTGATTTTTTTTTGAGTTATCTTAAAATTTTATCATGGAAAACATATAGCGATAAGATTATTTTCTAAATGAACACCAACTTAACCAAAACTTCAGCATTGTTCTAAAATTCAAGATGGTTCTTATTATTGATTTTAATTCCCTCTAATTTCCTTGAATACCTAATTTGTTTGCAAGGAAATCAACAATATTTAGTTTAGTTTAACGTTTTTCAAATCACATAATGTGAGTCATGAATGTTCAAATAGTAGTTGAGTGTTGCTGTTGGTGTTCTTGCAGAAATTGTTAACAGTGTATCGGCAAAATCTTCTGGCTAAATTTTGGTGATTTTTAAACGGAGCTTCAGTAATCATCTTTTATATAAAACCTGAAGGAACTCTTAAAGCACTGCATGATTTAGATTATGTAGGTACTGCTATGGAACTCCAAGCGAAAATTTGATGATTGCCCGGGAGAATTTTGGCTGAGTTGCTTGAAAATGACGAATTTCGCGCCAACCCTTCTATGGGGCTGGCAGCACCCTCTCAGAATCAAACGAAACTTTGTGGGCATAAACAATAGGTCTTTCTAAGCAACTTTGCATATTTTGTTTTTCGAAATTTTTCAAGAGTAACATTTGAAGAGGGCCTAATTTTTTTTCATAGATTTTTTTCAAATCGATGTAACGCAAAAATAACAAGACCTACAAAAAAGTGTTGTATGGCGGACTATCGTGAAATTCCATGAAGTTTTTTAGAAAAATATCCAAAAAATACAAAATTAATTCCTACACTGAAAAATATAGGTTTTAAAAGTTTAAATCGATATTACAAAAAACCCTATGTTTTTAAATCGATGATTTTTTTTCTGGAGAAAGGTATTTCAATTACCTACATTTTCTCCAAACAATGTTGCTGTGACATATTTAAGGGAAAAAAGTTTTTCTAACAAAAACTTTTTTCATGTCCACATTGAGTGAATATTTTTCATCGTGTTTCGTGCCAACATGGCCATATATAGGTTCAGTAGCCTCTCATCAACCAATGAAACTTTACGGATGTTTAAAAAATTGTTGAAGAAGCAATTTTACATAATCTAACATTTATCTAGATTACCATTTGAAAAGGGCGTATAAGGGTGGCCCACACTAATATGAAAAACATAAAATTCGAAATATGACAAGTCTTACCTCCTGTATCGATTGTTTTGGACTTCCAGGAGCGACGTTCAGCATTTGAGCGAAAACGAGTTAGTCTAAGGGGTGATACACAAATTATGTCACGCAAAATACGACCTTTTTCAACCCCCCTCTATGTCACGCTTTTTATATGGGACCTCACCACTGTTTGTATGGGTCGTCACGTTCTGCAAAACCTCGCCCCCTCCCCTTCTAAAGCGTGACGTAATTTGTGCATGGCCCCTAATGGGGTGCTCAACGAGCTTGAAGTTTGTATGGGAAAACTTGGCCAACCCAAGTAACATTTTGTGATTTATAATGCTCTATAAGCGATTTTCCCGACCAATTTTATAAAACTGCTAATAAAGCCAAGAATTCCATCAAAACCTTCTGATAACCGCTATAAGAACGTATGCCGACCAAGTGGACCACACTTATCGATGTTTTCAAATAACCATTAAGAACAACAATAAGTTCGCAATAAAACTTTCATGTTGCTCATTTCTGCTCGAAAACATTGACAGCCAATTCTTTTATCCGTGGAAAAAAGGTAAACAAACTTCTGTCGGGATCGCAGCCATAATAGAATTTACTTTAATCGGTAAGCAGAAGTGAATATTATTAGAAGAGTGTGACTCTGGCGATCTATGTTGTGATTAAATTTATGTGCAAGAGCAGTTTCACAGTGAATATTTTGATAATAGGTGCTGAAAACAAACGCGCCTCTCGAAAAGTGCAATTTCCAGCCGATACATGGATTAAAAGTATATTTTTAGTGACCGTTTTTTTTCTTGAATTTCGCCAAAAATGACTCTCCTGGTAGTGCTTATAACAATGCTTTCCATAATAAGCGGCAAATTATCAAGGTATGTAGTATTTTGATGTGTTTATTAATTCCGCGATGAGGAAAAGTTTTCAACTTCAATATGGCAGCAGCAGCTTCCCAAGAAATAAGTGCGTTCGACAATAAATCAAACGTATCTTCGTTATAGCCACAATAAGTGTAATTGATCGTGATATTACCATATTAAGCTACCAATAAATCCACCTATAGTTACCCCTACTCCCTATGAGATGGCGTACAGTTCGATCAAGAAGAGTACTTCACTATGGTCGATTATGGATGGACAAAAATGTTTAAAGGAATGTCTGAACAAATCACTTTTGATTGTATTTTATTGAAAGCACATTTTTTTAGATAGAATTTTGAAATCGCTGTATAATAAATTGAATAATATTTAAACAACCAATAAAATAACAAATAATTGGGTCACGGTTATAGTCGGCGTTATTGTTGGCCATCAAATATGACACTGTGCATCTGTTGACATACTAAGCTTGCAATGATTACTCTTTCAACGTTTATTTTGAGGCACTCTTTACGACCACCATAAAACTGTTCATAAATCAAATAGGTTGCTGCATTGATAAGTTTTGTTATAATTTTATTGATGCTTCTTAGAACACTTCTAGTGTTAAATAAAATTTCAACCGATGGTGTTATCTATGACCGTTATAAAACTCTAATAAAACCAAAATAAATCCAATGAGCGCTGAGAATGTTACTTGGGAAATGTATGCAGAAATCTTAAGCTTTTGATTTTTGCCGCTAGGTGGCGCTGTAAGCGTTCAATTGATAAACACATTGGTATTATTGTAGGTGACTATATGCCTAACAACTTTGTTGAAGACCCGTAGGTGATCCGTCAGTGAGGCGAAGCATTGGGATTTCATTATTGATATTCCTTTACATGTATTGGAAAAACGACAATAATGTTTCACCTCACTTTACCTAGAGTATACATTTTTAACAGGCTTCGGATCACTTTGCGGTCTTCGATAAAGTTGTTTGGCATATCGTCACCTACAAGAATAGCTAAGGTGTTTAATTATTTTTTTTATAAATTGAACACTTGCAGCGCCACCTAGCGGCAAAAATCAAAAGCATAACATTTCTGCATACATTTGGCCAAGTTTTCCCATACAAACTTCATGCTCGTTGAGCGCCTCATTAGGGGCCATGCACAATTTACGTCACGCTTTAGGAGGGGAGGGGGGTTACCCATACAAACAATCGAGAGGTCCCATACACAAAGCGTGACATAGAGGAGAGGGGGGTTGAAGAAGGTCGAATTTTGCGTGACATAATTTGTGTATCACCTCTTAGACTAAATCGATTTCACTCAAATGCTGAACGTAGCTTCTGGGAATCCAAAACAACTGATGCTGGAGGTAAGGCCTGGCATTTTTTTGGATTTTATGTTTTTCATATAAGTGTAGGTCACTCCAATACGCCCTTTTCAAATGTTAGTCTAGATAAATATTAGATTATGCAGAGTTGTTCTCAAACAATTTTTTGAACTTCCATAAAGTTTCATTGGTTGATGAGAGGCTGCTGAACCTATATATGGCCATGTTGGCACGAAACACGATGAAAAATATTCACTCAATGTAAACAAGAAAAAAGTTTTTGTTAGAAAAACTTTTTTCCCTTAAATATGTCACAGCAACATTGTTCAGAGAAAATGTAGGTAATTGAAATACCTTTCTCCAGAAAAAAAATCATCGATTTAAAAAGATAGGGTTTTTTGTAATATCGATTTAAATTTTTAAAACCTTTATTTTTCAGTGTAGGAATTAATTTTGAATTTTTTGGATATTTTTCTAAAAAACTTCATGGAATTTCACGATAGTCCGCCATACAACACTTTTTTGTAGGTCTTGTCATTTTTGAGTCACATCGAATTGAAAAAAATCTATGAAAAAAAATTAGGCCCTCTTCAAATGTTACTCTTGAAAAATTTCGAAAAACAAAATATGCAAAGTTGCTAAGAAAGACCTATTGTTTATGCCCACAAAGTTTCGTTCGATTCTGAAAGGGTGCTGCCAACCGTTGTTCGAGTTGGCGCGAAATTCGTCATGGAAGAGCTTTAATAGAGTAGGGATAGGAGTTGCTGGGCAGAGGCTAGTGGATCTGAATTTCGCAGCATACCCAGCCTTTACTGTGCCAGCTGCCTATTGTTATCGTGCCTATTACTTCTTTTTCCCTGCTCATTCGGTATTTTTGTGTATCCGCCGTTTGGATCGGCCAATGCAGAGTAGCCTACACCACTCCTCGAAGCGCTTTTGTTTTACAGTCGTTATCTCGACACACCAATTTAAATTGGACGTTTATATTGAAAATATCAAGGATGGAAATCTAGTGATCATGATAAAACTCCGAATGTGTCGCGATTGAAGCACATCGCGCGATCATAGCAACAATGATAGAATGTTGTCGTCAAGCATTATAACAAACCACGCTCCGCGAAAATTGAATCGCGAGGAATGTTCGGCCATGATGCGATCGTTATCATGAAGTCGAAATGATTTATACCGAAAATCATTCACTTTTTGTGCATTCTTGGTGCTCTAATATCAAGATATGTCTATGAATGTATTGTTTTTCATCATGAATTCTGTTTGGTGGTTCATAAGAGGTTTAAATCCAGGTTTAAATCGTGATGAATAACATTTTTTACAATTTCTCATCGTAATAGGCTGTTTTACCTCGGCAAGCCTCGTTGGATAAATGTACGACTCGTGCTGTAAAAATCGTCATTCTGCACCTTGTTGCGTAAACTACTATATCGCGACTTGTAACATGATCTCATAACGTGTGATCCCATGATAAAGCGTGCATCAGACGCTTTGATTGCCTATGATCCCATGATACAAGCACGGGGCGAGGGTTTCGGCATCATGCTACTGCAAGAGCAAAGGCAATCTTGGATTGTTCGTATCCTGTTTCATTTATCACTAGAAGAGATTTTCTTCCATCCTTGGAAAATATAAATCATACGACCCACATCATATGGTCTTCAAGTAAACTTCATTCATCAATTTCTTCAGGAATTCCGCTTGAGTTTCCTACAGAAATTCTTCTTCAAACTTCTCAAAATTTGTACAAGATTTCCTTTAGGAAACTTTTCACAGATTTCCTCAGTATATGAATAACTTTTGAAAATTCTCCCGGGGAACCTGCAGAAATCCCATCCAGGGTTCCAGGGTTTTTTTTTGGAAAGTCTACAGCGGATTACTTCAGGTATTACTGAAACAATTCTCTCAGCAAATCTTCTTGACAAAAACAAAAAAAAATCTCGGAACTTAGCATTAGCATTAGCTTTAAGAAGTCGCACAAATTCGTAGGGCAAAACGCCTTCACGCGATTTCATCATATAGTGGAGGTTTCCGTTAGATACAAGCAAACTAGAGCAAAAACTTATCATGTTAAGCCCAAGAACGGCTGCTATTGTCAAAATAAAAGCATAAAAAACGACGATTTTCCACATTTGGGAAGATTCCCTAATTTGCAGCGCACAGAAATTAAGACATTGCGCGCTGATTATATGTAATCAAGCCATTAAACCACCACGCGCCTCCTACTCCTTCATTTGCCGCTGGGAAGAGCTCGATGGAGCCCCTTGGTATTTCACAACAAGTCAAAGCGGGAAATGCCAGCGGGCGTTTTGCCTAACCCAAAAAGGCGTTTTGCCTCCAGCAGTTTCCCGGCAGGAAAAGGGGCGTTATGCCCCTCTGTCCCCTACAGTCCTAGACCGCTGTTAAAGCCTGTATCCGCAATAATCGGTACACAGAAATACAGCTGTAACTCTGAAATAGATACATTAAAATTGCCCAAATTTTGCCTAATAAGATCTTAAAATGTGTTCATTTCACCTACGAAATTTCATGTGAATCGGTGCAGTACTTTTTGATATACCAATGAAAGAGTAGAATATGCGCCATTGAATTTTGTACAGCCCATAGTTATGCTTGTCAGCGCTGTATTTTTTTTTTTAATTTGGCAGAGGAAATGGCTGAAATTTTGAACATAAACTTCTCATTCCACATTCCACAGGCAGAATTTCAAAAAAATCGATGCACTGTCAACAATTTTATAGCTGAAACATGTATTGGGACTGAACGTGATTTTAGCCCCTCACACAACAATTAGTCAGCACTCTTTATTGTTTCCATTGTACTTTTGAAAGTACTATATACCAATAATCTTCAAATTTTACAGGCATAATATACAGGAGATCACAGTGTGCGGTGCCCGAGTACGAATGGAAAAAATTTTCGTCCTCGTGTTTTCTCGCGTTATCTGTAATTTTTTTTTCAAAGTTTATCTAATGTGAAAATTTAATGAAGTGATATTTATTTGACTGAATATTGGAAAATCATTATTGAAAAGGGTCATGTGATGATGAAAAGTTGTTACCAAGTTGTGTTTGTTCTCATTTTACGGGCAGCGGGGATCCGTCGAAGAGCTGCAGTTGGTTGTGCGGGGTGGTTTGCGAAGAAAGTGAAGGGAGTGTATCGTTCCGTCGCGCGTCCGGGTGTCAGAAAATCTGTCTGATCGTGAAAATTTCTGTGACAAAAAGTGCGGTTGATTCTGGACTCCCACTGCACAGTTGATGCATGTTTGGCAGTGGTCTTGAAGGAAGAGTGCTCCTCCCGTTATAGAGAAACGAAAACATACGAAGAGTGCGAGTTTCGCCCCGTTTTGATTTCGGATCTAATGGAAGACTCTCGGTGTTTTCATTTTGCGATTCCATAATGTGTCAAACTTGAAAGCAGGCAGAAGTTTCGAGTAAAATTTCGATCAAATAGTGCGTGTGATGTGGTCATTTCCAAGTTGTCATTTCAATGGATTCAACTATTAACGTTAGGCCCTTGGACGTACGCAAAATCACTTCTCAAGCGGATGGAATATTTAAATTCGGTGAGAGCATCTCATGCTTCTTGTATTATTATTATGTGACTTTTCTCAACAATATTATTCATGTTATCTCGGAGCCTTTAATCCAGTGGCATACCTCATACTTAATTTCAGACCATTCCCGCACCAAACTCCCATCTCCTTTCTATTTACGAGAGCGTCGGTGAGTCGCTGGCATCTCGATAAATATATATATCATCCCTTCCCTATTATCCCTTCCCATCCACATAACGTGTTTCTTTTCGTTTCAGAGAGCGATCAATGGTGCTTAAGCCTAGGCTTGTTAGCCAGGACACAGTGAAAATGCCTGTGCTCCATCCCTGAAGCAAAAAGGCCCATGGAGTGACAAAATCTTTTAGCTACGTCACTCCCAACGTATGTGTTTAAATATACTAAACACTTACACTCACACCAACACATCTACATGATCTACCCAATTACACTTACACAATCTGAATCTTATCGCATCACTCGCTTATAGTGATTCCCGAATCAACCCATTCCAAATATCCAACTCCTTGACACCTATGGGGGCGCCGGTGAGTCGCTGGCCTTTCGTAAAGTAGGTGTCATACCATCACATCCTTACCTTTCCTCGTAACGGAGAAGATGGGCGTGGCCGGCAATGGAAGTTCTCATGTCTTTTTTGCTTCAACTTTTAATTGGATAGCTGTTCCTTCCCAAATAGCATTCCATAAGCAATTAGAATAGGAGTATATAAGATTAAACATGACAACTTTCAGTATGCAATCCACGAATTACTCCGTTACCACGCAACGCAACGCAACGCAAATTTTGCAGGCATAATATACACATAATCAACTACATTATGTGAAAATTTCATGAAAATTGGCAGAGAAATTCAAAAGTTATGAACCGACAAACATCGCATATGAAAAACACGAAAAATTTTCACTAACACTCACCCCTATCAACACCAGTAGCTTTCAAACCAATTGATCAAAGTTGATGAAATTTTGCAAGAAAGTGTCTCTATAAGTATCATAACTGCTTACAAAATTTCATAATTATCATCACAGAACTTTGAACTGTAGCGTAAAAGAGCATCTATTATGCGAATGAAAATTGGCGTAAATAATAAACATAAACCAAAGAGTTCTCAGTCAATTTTTTGGCCAATTTCACCGGTTCATTACTGAGCTACAGCCGAATTTCTGTGTCCCGATTATTGCGGATACAGGCTTTATGAGGGTTGTCTTCTTCCCGTCCGTTACCAAAGCACAGAAATTTGGAGCTAATTACTGACTCTTAGACGAGATTGACGCAATCCTCCAACGGTCAAGAGCTGTCCTGGCCACGTCCTTGCGACAGCTGAGGGATGGGAAAGGAATATTAGTTGGACACCTATGAAAGGCGTAGAGACCTCTACGCCCAGACAACCAGAATGTACATGCAACGAAATCACTTTTGACGCTATACGATGCCGCCTCAACGTGATAAATTTAACGCATATAAGTCGCGAAAAGGCCTTTTGCATGCAAAAGTGGAGGCGATATGCGTATTCATTTTATGCGACGAAGCACAACATTGTATGCGAGACAACTGATTTTGTAGCGTTGGCTTCTGCGATGTGATGCGTGATAACAAAACGAATTTGCAGACGCGACGCAGCAGTCCGATTTATTCAGTGCGCATGTACGGAGAAAGACAACATACACACAATAAACTCGAAAAATAGCGTCCTATGCGAGAAAAATCACCAATAAAGCGAGTTTTGCTGCCAGTTTCTGCGGGTGTGATGCAAAATCTATCCCTAAGTGATTTTTGACCTGCACAATTATGCGATTTTTGGTTGTCTGGGCGTCCCCCAGGCCTAGGTGTCACGGGAATTGGGATGTTGTTAATGGGAGTTTGTGCTCAGCTTCTGAGTCGTGCGGACGTGTTTTTCGACTGCGCGCGTTGAAAGTCAAGCGTTTAGTAACGGTGGTTCTATCTTTCTTTTTTTCGCTGTGCCGCGTCACACGCTGGAGTGTTTCGCGATGAGGCGAGAAAACACCTTTCGTTTAGACTACTCGTGCTTCCCGGTGAAGCCATCATTCGAAAAGGTGCACGGCTTCTGCCGATCAGTGCTTGGGCTGAAGAAAGAAGACGTAGTGAGACTACAGTGCCACAAAGGTGAACAATGTGCGTTCGTCAAGGTCAGCGACCTGTCGCTCGCACAAAAAATAGTGGACGAACATGACGGACGTCATGAAGTGGACCTAAATGGAAAGAAGCACAAGCTTCGCATCACCATGGAAGATGGAAGTGTGGAAGTGAAGGTGCACGACTTGCCCGAAAATGTGTCCGAAGTGAAGATCGTCGAGTTTCTGTGCGGTTTCGGCGAAGTGATCTCGATCAGTGAGCTAACGTGGGGAGAGGGCTACGAGTTTGCCGGCGTACCACTCGGCATATGGTCGGCTCGCATGCTGATCCGACGTAACATCGACTCGTGGGTCACTATCGATGGGCAGCAAGCTTTCGTTGTCTACAAAGGCCAGCTGCAGTCATGCAAACACTGCAAAGAGCAGGCACACACTGGCATTTCTTGTGTCCAGAACAAGAAACTTCTGGTACAGAAAAGCTACGCAAACGTAGCTAAACAAGCTGGAACGACACGACCACCACCGAAGAAATCAGCCGGTGTCAAACCACCGAGCTCGAAACCGATCGGGCAAAAACCTTCCGCTCCGCCACCAGCAACTTTGGATGAGTTTCCCGAGCTTGCGAAGTCCTCGAGTCAGACCGAACCGTCTACCTCGGCTTTGGGATCCGAAAGTCAACCGACAAGGATCGACCCAACGACATCCCCCCGCTCGCAGTCCCAACGAGTGCATGCATCGTTGCTGCGACCACCACACAGCGAAAAGTCTACTAAAGCCAGCGTTGTTCTGGTCGACTGCTTCAAAAAGCCGAGCATTGTGACACGATCGCAAAGTAAGAGCGGCAATGGCAATGAATCCGACGAATCATCCACTTCTACGAGTAGCAGACGAAGCAAACAAGGTCGGCCACCCGGCAAAAAGCCCCGCCGGGAAGACGAAGACGACGAGCAGGATGAAGACTTTCTCTCATAAATGGCTCTCCTATCCTACAATATCGCATCGATCAACATCGGTACAATCACCAGCCCCACGAAACTAAACGCGCTTCGAAACTTCGTCAACAGTCAGGGCCTCGATATTGTGTGTCTACAAGAAGTGGAAAACGAGCAGCTCTCCTTGCCTGGCTTTGTCGTGCATACCAATGTAGACCACACAAGAAGAGGAACGGCCATTGCAGTGAAGCAACACATCCAGGTCTCTCACGTCGAGAAGAGCCTGAACAGCCGACTGCTTGCGCTGAGAGTTCAAGACACGACGATTTGCAACATCTACGCTCCCTCCGGTTCGGCACAGCGAGCAGCTCGGGAGGAATTTTTCAATGGAACTCTCGCTTATTACCTACGTCACCACACCGCACACGTCATCCTCGCTGGCGACTTCAACTGCGTACTGCGCGCATGCGACTCGTCCAGCCCGAACACAAGCCCTGCTCTTAAAACAGCTGTTCAACAGCTACAGCTGCACGATATCTGGGAGAAATTGTGCCCGCGGGATGCTGGCTTTACGTATGTCTGCCGCAACGCACAATCGCGTCTGGACAGAATCTACGTCAGCAGTGGTTTGCGCGAAAACCTACGAACTACCCACACACACGTCTGTTCTTTCACAGATCACAAAGCGCTGACTTTGCGACTCTGCCTCCCCCAGCTGGGACACGAGCCGGGGCGCGGTTTCTGGTCTCTGCGGCCCCATCTTTTGACCGAAGAAAACGTGGCGGAGTTTCAATACAAGTGGCAATATTGGACCCGCCAAAGAAGACATTTCGCCTCGTGGATGGAGTGGTGGCTCACGTACGCAAAACCGAAAATTAAAAGTTTCTTCAAATGGAAATCTCGTGCCGCTTTCGATGAGTTCCATGACCAGCACCAGCGCCTTTATGCTGAGCTGAGGGTAGCGTACGACGGGTACTACCAGCATCCCGAATTGTTAACCACGATAAACCGGCTAAAAGGGGAAATGTTGGCGCTGCAAAGGAACTTCTCCCACATGTTCATGCGCACCAACGAAACGTATGTAGCAGGGGAACCGATGTCGATCTTCCAATGGGGCACGTTCGGTGTAGTACTAGATTTGTAGTAATGAGCTGAATTTTAGTATGGTGAGAAGGTCAATTCTCCGTTTCTGCAATGATATGGTGCAAAAAGCGTGGGTATTATGATTCCTTGCCTAATTTGATGCTGTTTGAGCAAAACATTGGAAAACTGTGTTGTTTATGTTGCAAGAAATGGAGAAAACAACAACACTGTTGCCCAAAGTTTTGCTCAAACAACATAAAATTAGACAAGGAATCATAATACCCACGCTTTATGCACCATTTCACTGCAGAAACGGAGAATTGACCTTCTCACCCAGGGAGAATAACCGGGAGGGAACACTGGCGATTTTCCCGTGTACCGGACAATTATAGATAAGTGTGTACGAGTGCAGGCTATACTAGATTAGGCAGTACTAGTGGCAGCATTGTTGTTGTCAAAAATGACAGCTGACGTACGACTGCCAGTACAAATGCCAGCAAAGGTGCCAGCATCTATTTTGTTTAATATTGAAATTTTCAAGATTTTGTCCAAATTTTGTCCCCAAGAACAAAATTCTCAAAGAAACTGGTGAGTTTTCCAATGATTTCCTGTTAGTGGAGTTTCTTATCATCAGTTTCCTCTCTTAGGTCTATCCTAGAACCAGTCCGTCTGGCGCGGAGTCCTCTACCTGCAGGAAAATTCCATAGCTGACCATTGCGCTGCATTTATCGAGCTGTACACTGGTCTTGTTGGATCACCTCATTATTGATTCGGTGTTACACTGCTTGCCCGGGCGGTCGGTTCCATGGCCGGGCTGAAAATGATCAATCGACCTGCGATTACTGAAAAGTTCCAACCTGATTCGGAGTGCGATATGTTGATGTTTGTCGTCATGTGTTCCGTGGTCAGATCCGCTGCTAAAAGCGTTCTTCAAGGCGCACCAGATTAACCCGCTCGTGATCGAACGTGAGTAAAGGTTCCTACACACCAGACGAACGGTTGGTCAAACTTGACCACACGACCGATCAACTTGCCCAGATTTTTGCTACCTTTATTGTTTGTGACATTGTGTCAATTGGGACGAGTTGGTCGTTGGCCCCACGAGATTTGACCAACCGTTGTGACTGGTAGGTAGGCCATGGCAACCAAGACAGATTTCGGAACGGTCGAAAATATCACGAGAACCACTCTTCACAGGATTTCTATCCGGAACAACCTCCGTTAGTGTCATTGCGCATCTACGACGAGCCGTTCCAGAGGCGGACCATCCAAGACCAGTCTCGACCGCTGTTCAAGACAGCTCAGCCGCCACCCATCACGTTGCACGATTTGGTCGAGCTAACGTGGATTCAAATCACAGGATGAGAAGGGGTAGCTTTCTTTAGATTATTATAAATAACATACATAATGTTATGCATTCATCAATGCGATGCATCGTAGTGGAACTTTTGAAATTTAAGTGTTCACGCACATATTGCTTTGTTATTGTTTCTATGTTTTCAAAGAGGGTGACGAAGGGTATTATCGGCAGGTTTATTGTCTTCGTCATGTGGGGGTTTTGCCGGCCAAATTTCCGAAAACTTGGTCGTACAATTCAGCTTGGTATAGAGTAGGATTTGAGGCCAACTCCGAGTTCAACAGCTTTCAAAATACTCCCCATGACGAAGAGAACAAATCTGCCGAAAATACACAATTTCCCCTAGAACTTATACAAAATTTGAAAACGAACCAGTATCATTTAGCAATTCTTCATTATAGATTAACATTTATGTATCTCTTAATTTAAGGGCGGACGGGACGGTCGAGGAAATATCCGCCATTGCTCTGTGGCTACTAAGATGGTAATCTCAGATTCTACTTCATATTTTGCAACAAAAACCTATCATTGTGTATGCTCACTTGCAGTGCATATGCTGATTGGTTTTCAACATCTTCAGGCAAATTGTTAGAAAGAGAGGCAAGATAGGAAAAATAACACGGCGTCCCGTTTCACCTTAATTTAGGTTAATGAACGAATTTACAAATTTCAAAAAAAAAAAAAACAACAGGGAGCAACCTTGTTGCAAAGAGAACAAGAGGAGTTATGATAATCAAAACTAAATATGCGTGTAAGCATTTCTATGCTATTTGATGGTACCTAATCAACTCTATATGCAGAGTATTATTCACTAACTTTAATGAACCTATGTATAGCTTCCTTTGCTAAGGTACAGCGGGGTAAGATGAAACAGAGGGTTAACGTGATATTATTCAATCATGATAAACGGTTTGAAAGCTATAACACATATTTTTTTTTATCAAACAATCTTTCGGAAAACTATAACTTTCCAAATTTTATTGAGGTCTTTTTCAAAACTTCGCGTTGTATCCCACCCGTTTCAACTTGCCCCGGTGTACCTTATTTGAGAGGACATGGTGAACCTAATTAACTTAAATATTTCTAGCAACTAGCATTCATGAACCGTTGTAACTTCTTCTGCTATTCTGTTATTGCAACGCATCCTCTAGTCCGTTTGCCTATATCTGCGCTTTTCTCTCCGCTGAGCGATACGTCTACTGGATGGCACATGGCGAACAAGCTCTGGACTTATTAAAAGTGAGTTTCAAATATCGAACCTAGTTATTTATTTCGAGCAAACTGAAAAATTGGAAAAACAAGATAGACCCAAAGGCTATCAGTACTTAAGTTAAAAGACTTCAGAGCTAAAATGCTCGTTAGTCAGCTGATAATTATTGTTAAAAGTGAGTTTAACTTCAACATGAATATTGTGACAAATGTATGTATGAATGTATGTTAGTAGCCCCTGGGCTTGGATTATATCTTCCAGGAAGCTTTGATTTCAGGCATGTGGTCGATGGCCTTTGCAGTAATGATTATAATAGCTGAATGTATAATCAATGGCAAACAATTCTGTAAGAATCAGATCTCCAAGTCATCTGATATAGCTATACTGATCATGACGCTGCATAGTATATCGAACATTTGTCGAAGTCATTTATGTGCCGGGAAAATATAATTCCAAGTTGGAGAGAATATTACAAACTGAGGGAGGGTAATAGGCCCAGTCAGACCCCTGAATGGGCAATGTGGGTTAGTTTATGGGAATGCCATTGAAGGTTTGTAATATTCTCCGAGGCTTTCGAAATCCAACAGGGCGCGTCCCCGGGTTGCGGATAGGGGGAAAAGGGAGATTTTTCACATTTGTACTGTAATCAGCCAATGTGGTATTATCTCCTATGGTGTTGTAGTGCGAATGAATGATCTCATTCTATGGGAATTCGAACCTTGTAATGTATTGTTTATCAACTTCAATTTTCTAAGCTTGATAAGGTTTTGAAGACAAACATGAGATGAGAGAATTGCCTAATAGGAAAGTCACATCAGCAAAGCTTTTACATATGCAAATGCTATCCATGGGGTCATGTCTAGCATTTAATGTGTATGGCAATGACTGATTCTTACCTAGCAGGGGTACTACAAGACCACGCGGACAATTCGATTAAAGGCTTAATTGGGGATAATATATTTTCCAGAACTGAAGGGACATTTTTTCCGGGGTGACTGGCGAGTCGGAGAGGGTAGAAGTTTCCGTTTGTTATAATTGACAAAATAAACAATCGGGCGCTTTTTCTTTCTATGACTTGCTTGGTATTCTGTGGATTATTGTTTTTTTGGTTTTGGAAGGTATGCGATTCACTATTGAGCCTTAAAATTATTTTGCATCTGAATAGCATTGATATCGTCAAGTCTGCACCAACACCCTAATCCCACACCAAAATACCCTTTTCCTATCCCATGGCGTTTATGTGGTCAGCAAAGACTATTCTGCCATTACCCCTCCTTATCATCGGCTTTGGACTGACTTGCGCTCTCATTGCCCCACCAAATGCTGCAAAATGAAAATGAATGTATGTTAGTAGCCACACTTCAACATGAATATTGTGAAGTAGTTAATAAATTCCGAACTAGAAACAACAGATGCCAAGAAGGTCATCCATCAATCAGTTATTATGGAACTAAGGGGCGTGCAAGATGTGTGAATTCTCAAAATTAGCAATGTTACTACCTAAAAGGGGGGGGGGGTATCTTATTAAAACAATGTGATATCGGAGTTTTTTGGTTGTTGAAATGCTTATCTTTATTTTTACCAGATTCTAAATATGTACAATTTTATGGATGCCTTCGGATGCCGTTTGTTTTTTTTTTTTTAAGCTTCCGTCTAGGGAACTTCTGGAGGAATTCCTGACTAACTCCTTGGAGAATTATCGAGAAACTCTTGAAGGAACTCTTGAAAAAAATCCCGAGTAATTTCAGGAGAAATTCCCGAGGAACTCCAGGAAGAATACCCGAAAAACTCCTGGAAGAATTTTGGAGGAATTCCCGAGGAAATCCTGGACAAATTCCCCAGGAACTCCTACACGAATTCTCGTGGAACTCCTGGAGGAATTCTAGAGGAACTACTGGAGGACTTCCAGAGGAACTCCAAAGGAACCAAGGGCGTAGCCAGCTTTTCGGTAAGGGGGGGGGGGGGGCGGGGGCGGGTCAAGCACCCTTAGTAAATATGTACCTACTAGCTTTTATAGCTAAACGCAACACGATGAAATTGAATATAATATCATTATATTCTAAAAGCTTTGTATTTTGTACTATACGTTAAAAAAGCTCGCCTGATCTACACAAATCAACGTGGTGCTGGTAGCGGTGACCAATTTCTGGAAGATTAAGGATTTTTATTTACTCGTGCATTATTTTGCTCTGTTTTTTTATCAATGTCTACAAAACATGCATCAGAAATAATTGCTGAACTCTTTTGGAAATAACGAATTCTTTTGAGGATAAACCTAGAATTTCCTGATTCCTGTATGCGTCTATTTATCTTCCAATACTATTTGCTAGAGAAATTCCTTCAGAAATTTTTGAGTTCCAGAAGGAATTTCTGTAAGAATTTCAGAAAACAAACCTGTACGAATTCCTGGATGAATTATGGGAGGAATACCTAGTGAAATTTCTAAAGAAATCTCATGAGGAAATCCTAGAAGAAATCCTAGATACATTTCTGGAGGATTCCTTGGAGGAAACTCTGGAGAAATTCCTGGAGGAATTTTGAACGGAACCCCTAGTAAAATTTGAGAAGAAATCTCTTTAAAAAATCCTAGAGGAAATCTTAGAGAAATTTGTGCAGGAATCCTTGGAGGAATGCCTGTAGAAACTTTTGAGCAAATTCCTGGCGTAATTCCTGGAGGAATTCTTGGATTAGACCCAGCAGGAATTCCTGGAGAATTTCCTTGAGCATTTTTTGGGTGAATTCTTGGAATCCCTAGGAGAATTCCGGGAGAAATTCCTGAAGAAATCTCAAGAGGAATTCTGGGAGGAATTGCTACAAAAATTTCTGAAAAAAAACCCTAGAGAAATTCCAGGAGAATTTCCTCTAAGAACCCTTTGAGGAGTTTCTGGAGGATTCCCTGGTGGAATCTCTGGGAATATCCTTCGAAAAATTCGTGGAGAAATCCCTGAATAATTCCTGGAAGAATCTCTAGAGGAATCCCTGAAAATTTCCTCAAAGTATTCCTGGAGAATTTCCTGGAAGAGTCTCTGAAGAAATCCTAAGAGGATTTCCAGGAGAAATTCCTGGACGAATTGCTGGCATAATTCCTGAAGGATGCCAGGAGTATCCCGGAAAAAAAATCCTGGCGTTTTTCCTGGAGGTGTATTCCTGAAGAAATTTTCTGGGGAAATTCCAAGATAACATCCCGGAGAAATAAATGGAGGAGCTTCTAGTGGTATTCCAGTGGAAATTTCTAGAGGAATTGTTGAAAGAATTACTGGATGAATATCTAAAGGAATCTCCAGAAGAATTCTGAGAGATTTCTGTTATTTTTCTATTTCTGAAAGAACCCCTTGAGATTTCTGGAGGAATTTCTAGCGAAATTGCTAGTGCAGTTCCTGGAGAAATTCTCGAAGGAATTCCTGAAGGAATCCGTGGGGTCATCCTTGAATAAATTTGTGAAGAAATCCCTGGAGGAATCCCTGAAAAAAATCCTAAAGGAATTCCTGGAGAATATGCTTGAAGAATTTCTGAAGAAATCTCTAGAGGATTTCCTGGAAGAATCTTTGGAGAAACTTCTGGAGGATTTCCTGGAGGAATCTTCAAAGAATTTCCTGAAGATATTTTTCATGGAGAAATCTCTGGAGGAATCCCTTAAGCAATTCCTGATGGAATCTCGGGAGAAATTCCTGGAGAAATACCTAGATGAATTGCTGACATAATTTCTGAAAGATGTCCAGGAGCAATTCCTGGAGAATTTCCTGGTGAGTTCCTGATGAAATAACTGGGGTTATTCCTGGAGAAATTCCTGGATAAAATCCTGGAAGACTACCTGGAGGAATAACTAGTATTCCTTTGGGAATTTCTGGAGAAATTCTTGGAAGAATTACTGAATGAATTTCTATTGAAATTCTGAGAGATTTGTATTTCTATTCTATTATTTTTCTATTTCTGAAAAAAAATCGCTTGATAAAATCCTGGAGGAATTTCTACCGGAATTTCTAGATGAATTCTTGGATAAATCTTTGAAGGAATGCCTGAAGGAATCTCTGGGGGAATCCTAGAAGAAGTTTGTTAAGAAGTCCCTGGGGGAATCCCTGAAAAATTACTGATGGTATTCCTCCAGGAATTTCCTGGAAGAATTTATGAAGGAATCCCTAGAGAATTTCCAGGAAGAATCCTTCTGGAGGATTTCTTGGAGGAATCTTCGGAGGATTTCCTGGAGGAATCCCTGAAAAATACCTGAGGGTATTCCTGGAGAATTTCCTGTAAGAATTTCTGAAAAAAATCACCAGAAGAATGTCTGTAGAATTTCTGAAGGATGTCCAAGAGCAATTCCTGGATCAATTCCTAGAGAAATTGCTGGAGATATTCCTTAAGAAATTCTTGGGGTAATTCCTGAAGAATTTCCTGGAATAGTTCTTGGGGAAATTCCTGGAGGAATGCCTGAAGGAATTGTTGGAAGTTCTCCTTTGGGAATTGCAGGCGGAATCCTTGAAGGAATATCTGGAGGAATTCCTTCAACAACTTCTGGATGAATTTCTGGGGGAATCTATAGAGGAGCTCTGGGAGAAATTTCTGAAAAAATCCCCTGAGAAATTCCCGGAGGGATTTCAAGAGAAATCTCTAGAGAAATTCCTGGAGAAATCCCTGTAAAAATCTCGGGAGATATTCCTGGAGAAATAGCTAGAGGAATTGCTGACACAATTTCTGCATGATGTCCAAGAGCAATTCCTAGAGAAATTCCTGGGGGAATTCATGTAGACATTCCTGGGGTAATTCCTAGAGAAGTTCCTGGAGAAATTCCTGGATAAAATCCTGGAGGAATGCCTGGAGAAATTCCTAGAGGTATTCCTTTGTGAATTTCTGAAGGAATCTCCAGAAGAATTCTTGGAAGAATTACTGGATGAATTTCTAGAAGAATTCTGGGAATTTTCTATTTCTATTCTATTATTTTTCTATTTCTGAAAACATCCCTTTAGAAAATCCTGGAGGAATTTCTAGCGGAATTTCTGGATGAACTCTTGGATAAGTCCTCGAAGGAATTCCTGAAGAAATCCTTGGAGGAATCATAGAAGAAGTTTGTAAAGAAGTCCTTGGGGATTATCCTTGAAAAAATACCGATGGTATTCCTCCAGGAATTTCCTGCAAGAATTTATGAAGGAATCCCCAGAGCATTTTCAGGAAGAATCTTTAAAGGAACTTCTGTGGGATTTCCTGGAGGAATCTTCGGAGGATTTCCTGGAGGAATCCCTGAAAAATACCTGAGGGTATTCCTGGAGAATTTCCTGGAAAAATTTCTAAAAAAAATATCCAGAAGAATTTCTGGAAAAAATCCTGGAGAAATTGTTGACATAACTTCTGAAGGATGACCAGGAGCAATTCCTGAGTCAATTCCTAGAGAAATTGCGGGAGATATTCCTTAAGAAATTCTTGGGATAATTCCTGGAGAATTTCCTAGAATAGTTCTTGGAGAAATTCCTAAATAAAATCCTGGAGGAATTGCTGGAGGTTCTCCTTTGGTAATTACTGGCGGAATCCTTGAAGGAATTCTAGGAGGAATCTCTGTAGGAATTCCATCAACAATTTATGGATGAATTTCTGGGGGAATCTCTAGAGGAGCTCTGGGAGAAATTTCTGAAAAAATCGCCTGAGAAATTTCCAGAGGGATGTCTAGAGAAATCTGTGCAGGAATTTCTGGAGAAATCCTCGAACGAATTTCTGAAGAAATTCCTGGAAAAATCACTAAAAAAAGTTTCTGGAGGAGTTTTTAGTGCAAGTCCTGGAGAAATGCCTGTAGAAATTCCTGGAGGGAATACTGGAAGATTTCTTGGCGGAATTTCTGGAAAAATTCCAGAAGGTATTCCTAGAAAAAATCCTGGAAGAATTTCTGAAGGAATCCCTGGAGTAATTCCTAGAGGAATTCCTGAAGAAACTCGTGGATGAATCTCTTAAGGAATTCGTATAGGAATACCAGAAATAATTCCTTTGGAAATCGCAGATGGAGTTCTTGAACAAATTCGGGAGGAATCTTTAGAAGAGTTTCTGAAGAAACTCCAGAAGGAAACCCGGAAGAAATTTCAAGAGGAATTACTAAGAGAATCCCTAAGCAGTTCCTGGAGGAAGTACTGAATCAATTCCTAGAAAAGTTCCATAAAAATACAAACACGAGTTGCTGGAGGAACCCTAAAACGAGTTCGTGGGAGAATCTTTGAAGGATGTTTCAAATAAGTTGTTCCAGAATGAATCAAAGAAGGAAGTCCCGAGTTAAACCCTGCAGAAATTCTTGGTGGAATCTCTGGAGGATATCCTAGAAGAATACCCGTATTGATTAACGGAGGAATCTCTAGAAATATTCCTGAAGGAAACTCTAGAAGGAACTCCTGGAGAAATCAATATACGCATTTCTGAATTAACCCTTGCATGAATTTTTAGAGGAATCACTGCAACAATTCCCAGAGGATCCCTGCAATAATTCTTAGAAGAATCTCTGAAGAAATTTATGGAGAAATCCCAGTGAAAATTTCTGAAGAAATTGCAGATGGAATCCTTGGAAAAATCCTGAAGGAATTCAAAGAAGAGTTCGTGGAAGAACTCCTTGGGGAATCCCTGTAGCAGTTCCTGAAGAAACCACTGGAGCAATCCTGGGGAATTCCTAAACAGTTCCTGGAGAAAGTATTGGATTATATTTTGGCGTAGTTCCTGAAAGAATTCCAAGAAAAACACCTGAAGGAATTCTAAAAAGTGTTCCTGGGGAACCCTTGGAGGATTTTTTTAAAATAAAAGAATGTTTTGTACAATGATTTAAGGAACTCCTGGAAATTCCTGGAGGAATCATCGAAAAAAGCACTGGAACAATCACTGAAGGTATCCCAGGAGAAATTCCCGGAGGAATGTCTGGCGAAACCCATAAAGGAATTCTTGAAAAACTCTCTGGAGCAATCCTCTGAAGGAAGCTATGAAAAATTCCTGAAGGAATTCATAGATATATCTTTGCAGAAGTATCTGTAAAAAAACTGAAGGAATCGAGGGAGGAATTCTTGAATCATTTCTTGGAACAAACCCTAAAAATACTATCTGAACCCTGTAAGATGTCCATGGAAGAATTCACGAAAGAGAAACTCCTGGACATGTCCCTTGAGGAATTTCTGAAAGAATCCTTTGAGGAGTTCCTGAATAAATACCTGAAGGAGTTTCTGGAGATGTCCCCCCCCCCTGACCCCATCTGGCTACGCCCTTGAAAGGAACTACTGGAGAACTTCCAGAGGAACTCCTGGAGGGATTCCAGAGGAACTCCTGGCAGAATTCCCGAGGAAATCCTAAAGAAAATTCCGAGGAGTTCTTGGAGAAATTCCCGAAGAGTTGTTGGAAAAATTCCCGAGGTGTTCCAGGAGAAATTCCCGAGATCCTTCAGGAGGAATTCTCGAGAAACTCTAGGAATAATTCACAAAGAATTCCTGCAGGAATTTACGAGGAGGAATTCCCGAGGAAATCCTAGATAAATTTCCGATGAGTTCCTGGCGAAATTCTCGAGAATTTCCTGGAGAAATTCTCGAAGAGTTGTTGGAAAAATTCCCGATGAGTTTTTGGAAAAAAATCCCGAAATCCTCCTGGAGGAATTCCCGAGGAACTCTAGGAAGAATTCTTAAAAAACTCCTGAAGAATTTTTCCAGGACCTTCCAGAGGAATTCCTGGAGAGATTCCAAAGGAACTCCTGGCAGAATTTCCGAGGAAATCCTGGAGAAATTCCCGAGGAATTCCTAGAGAAATTTCCGAGGAACTCCTGATCGAATTCCTGTAGGAATTTCCGGTGCCTTCTTAGAGGAATTCTCGGAGAACTTTTGGAGGATTTCCCAGGGAGCTCCGGGAGGAATTGCTGAAGAACTACCGGAGGTATCCCCGGGGAACTCCTTCAAGAATTTCCTGGGAACTCCAAGAGGAACTCCTGGAGGAGTTCCCGGACATCTCCTGAAGGATTTCTTGCGAAACTCCTAGAGCAATTCCTATGGAACTTCTGGAAGTATTCCCGGAGAGCTCTTGTGTTACAACCTGGTGTTCGGAGTAGCCGAGACACATGGCAGTGTAAGAACAACTCCAGGTGTAAACGAGAACCTATTAAGAACTACTGAACAATCTCTGAACTCTCGCCGCTCTGCTTGCTCGTCGATAGAGGAGTTCTCGTGGAACTCCTGAAGGGCTTCTCGGGTACTTCTGGAAGAAGTTCTGTGTAGATTGTAAACAAATTATCAGGGTTATTTTGGTGGAATTTCTGGAAAACTTTTATGATTTTTTGGGGAACTGATTGAGAAAATTTTAGAATCAATTCTGAGAAAGTACCACAGAACGAATTCTGGGAGAACTCCAGCAGGATAACCAAAAAATGTTTCTGGAAGAATCTTAAAAGGAACTGTTGTAGAAATCTTTAAAGAAACGAATAGATGAGTTCCAAAAGGAACTACTGGAAGAATTCCAGAAGCATCATAAAAAAACTGGAGCCTTCTGATAATGCTACGTTTCTAGAATATAAATTTTCTTCCAAATGCAAAGCACATCTAAAATCCATTCCTCAAACGCCGAGCTTCATCGTTGCAATTAAAATTATTAGTTGATTTCAGGAATAAATCATTGCGGAGTTCCAGAATAACTAACAATTTTTCTTTCCTTAACCCTTTATAAGGCCGAGAAAACTAGTAGAGTTGTCAACGTATAATATCATGGAAATGATTATATACATTATTACATGTACAAAGCAATTTTTATTTGAAAGAAACTCTCAAAAATCTAGGTGGCAATATAGTTGCCACTGCCCGTTTAGCCCAAAAACGCTGGTGGCAATATAGTTGCCATTGCCCGGTAACCCCAAAAACGAGCTTTTGAGGTGGCAATATAGTTGCCACTGCCCGTTTAGGCCACCAGCGCTGGTGGCAATATTCTTGCCACTGCCCGTTTAGGGTACTTTTCTTCTTTTGACTTCGACAAAAAGCTGGAAAAGAGATTTTAGAGTGGATTAGGGCTTAACCCATAATATAAACTGTGTTGTTCAGCTCATGTTAACCCATAATTTGATTATTTCTTAAAATATTTACCAAATCTAAAAAATTTCAATAAGTTTGAGCTTATTTTCTTCACGCGGTCAAATTTAGCCATTTTTGAGAACACAAATGACTCCCAAATTGTTGTTAAAGCTTTGTTTAGCACCAAAAAATACCAGGTGTTGTTGGTAATCCCAATTTTGCGTAAACCAAAAAAAAAGTTCGAAATAAATTGTTGCAACACAGATAAAAATACAAACAGTAGGTGGCAATATAGTTGCCACTGCCTTATAAAGGGTTAAGAAACTGTAGAAGAAATCTTAGAATGAACTCCTGAAGAAAACTGGGGGAAGGAAATCCTTGAGGAATCCCGGTAGAAATTCCTGTAGAAATTTCAGATAGATCACTCAAATATATCCCAGAATGGATACCTTAAAAAATCCTAGAAGAAACCTCTAGGGGAATCTCAGGAGGAACTCCTGGAGTTATCTAAGAAAGAACTTCTAGGGGATTTCCAGAATTAAAGATTAAATGTGAGGGAGTTTCCTGCATTTTCGGTACTACCTTTACAGCAATACAAATTCTTTTTATACTTATACCAATCGCTTTGACTTAACTGCATTCTCGAATTTCGTCACCATATCCTGCGGGTCAATCGATCGCTGAATCGGTTTATCTTTCCAAATCGTCACCGACGAAAACGTCTGCGACTAACCCGATCGCAACCACGTTGGTCAACTCCGACAATCTGTTGGCATATTCCTTCTCTACCGTATCACTGCATCCATTTCGGCACCCTTTCCGATAGCTTCGTCCAGGTATTTCCTGAACGTGACATGCTCCACGTTCGCAGGTTCGTTTTGATTCGCAGGTTATTTTGGTTCACTGAGTTGAACCACAATACTCCGAATAGGACCTAGCGAGGGAAATAATCTTTCTCAGGAGTGTCTTTTCCCGGTGGTCCGGTAGTCGCAGCGAAGTGGGTCCCTTCTCATTGAGGTAGAGGCTGATGGTGGAATTCAGGGGACAATAGAGACCCGGCTGGATTCAAATTGAAGTTTTGGTGGCGTTCTTACTCTGCTTTTGAAACATTATCCATAACGCAGCAGAACTCGCTTCTGGCCACTGTTGAGGGCGGACCATGTCAGCGACGGCATTTTCAGTCGAGGCAGGAGCGATTCGCACGATCCCATACCCTTTTCAAGAAAGAGATATCAATTTTCAATATTTATTATTCATGACGATCCTACCGCAAGCTGAAAATGAGGGAGAATAAATAATTAGAATGATTATATTGATTAAATGATAATAAATTACAAAATTGGTACCTGGTGTGCGGTTCTGCTTGGATCGTCCGTCGTGATGGTTTGTTTTTGTTGATGATCCGTGCCAACGTCAAAACTGCCAGCATCGTGAAGCCTACACTCCAAAACGAATTTGCCACATAATCGGTAAACAACACTAGCGCCCCTGGCGGTGGCTGCACCCCGTCTAGTACTTCGCGAAACACTTTTTTCAGCGCGTTTGTTCGCCGGTGTTCCCTCCCGATTATTCTCCCTGTTCTCACCATACTAAAATTCAGCTCATTACTACAAATCTAGTACTTCACCGATCTGTCCTATTGGGGGAAAGGCGACGAAAGAAGACTGTCATCACGCAGCTGCGGACGGGAGAAAACGAAATCATCGACCAACCGCCAGCAATCCAGGCAAATCTGCTAAATTTTTTCTCGAACCTCTACTCGGAAGAAGCAGCCGAAAACAACATCGATGATTTTGTCTGCGACCGTGTAATCCCTCCAAACGATCAAGCAAACCGTGCCTGTACGAGCGAGATCACCACGGCAGAAATTCTGTCTGCAATCAGAGAAAGTGCACCACGAAAATCCCCGGGCTGTGATGGTATCCCACGAGAGTTTTATCTTCGCATGTTCGACGTCATCCACCGGGAGCTGAACCTTTTGCTCAACGAAGCACTCGCCGGTAATCTTCCCCCCGCGTTTGTGGAGGGTATCATCGTGCTAGTGAAGAAGAAGGGAGGTGATAACACAGCCCGGTCATATCGCCCCATCTCGTTGCTCAACAGCGACTACAAACTTCTCTCGCGAATTCTCAAAACTCGACTAGAGCGTGTGATGAGAGACCACCACGTGCTAAGCGACGGGCAGAAATGCTCAAACACAGACCGTAACATCTTTCAGGCGACTCTTGCCATTAAAGATCGAATAGCCAATCTCCGCCATCATGGCCCGTTTACATATGTGATAATAATGCGTGACAATATTCTGTCGGACAATTTATTCCACGCTAGTATCGTTTACATTGCCGCTAAAAATTTAGCTGCTAAATCTGGGACAATAAATTGTCCGACTGTGTTGGTACCAAGCTATCGTAATGTAAACACTCCCCTATCTGCCAATAAAATTGGCGTGATGGCATAATTAGCTGACAGTTCGTCTTCAGACCGTTTACATGATGCTAATTGTGTCGGACAATCTAATATCCTTATAATTGTCCACTAGTTTTAGCACCGAATTCAGAAGCTTCTGATTTTGTCATGCTAATTTTATTGTCTGCCAATACTGCTCGAAAATGAACTGTCGCGTAGAATTAGCAAATATGTAAACGGGCCATCAACGTCGAGCCGGGAAGCTCATTAGCTTCGACTTGGAGAACGCATTCGATCGGGTCAGGTACTCGTTCCTTTTCCAAACCATGTGCTCGCTCGGGTTCAACGAAGATCTCGTCACTCTCCTCTCTCGGATCGCCAGCCGGTCGACCTCTCGGCTGCTCATCAACGGGCATCTATCTCGTCCGTTCGAAATTAAACGCTCGGTTCGGCAAGGGGACCCGTTGTCTATGCACCTCTTCGTGTTGTACCTTCACCCCCTGGTGCGTAGCCTCGAGCAAGCGTGCGGCAACGATCTCCTCGTTGCGTATGCTGATGACATCAGCGTCGTAGTGACGTCAACGGCACAAATCGAAGCACTGAATGGGCTGTTTCATCGCTTCGAGATAGTCGCCGGTGCGAAGTTAAATCTGCGGAAGACGATTACAATCAATGTTGGGTTTTGCGAAGGCAATGAAATCACCACCCAGTGGCTGCAGACAGCCAACACAGTCAAAATTCTGGGTATTGTCTTCGCGAACTCGATAAGGTTGATGACAACTCTCAACCGGAATGCGTTAGTGGGGAAGTTTGCGCAGCTAATGTGGCTGCAATCCCTTCGCACCTTGACACTGCAGCAGAAGGTGATAATGTTGAATACGTTCGGCACCTCGAAACTTTGGTACCTCTCGTCAGTGTTACCACCCTTGGGTATACACACGGCGAAAATCACCGCAACGATGGGTACGTTCCTGTGGAGAGGAATTGTTGCTCGCGTACCAATGATGCAGTTGGCGCGCAGCAAAGAACGCGGAGGATTAAACCTGCACTTGCCTGCCTTGAAGTGCCCATCCCTGGCAATCAACAGACATCTTCTCGAGATCGAGTCCCTTCCCTATTATAGATCCCTTCTCTTCCATGCAAATCCCCGCCCTGCAACTCCAATAGATCATCCTGACGTTAAATTAATCCTTTCAAAACTATCCCACATTCCCCTCCAAATCCAAGAAAACCCCTCCGCCGGTCGAATACATCAGTTCTTTATAGAACAAACCGAGGTACCAAAGGTGGAACGCAACAGTCCGGCGACAGACTGGATACGCGTGTGGCGAAACGTTCACAGTAGACAACTCTCCTCGGCGGAACGATCGAAACTGTACCTGCTCGTGAACGGGAAGTTCGAGCACCGGAAGCTGCTGTTCGTAATGCAGCGGGTGGCAGACGAAAACTGCACGCACTGTGGCAACCAAGTTGAAACGCTCCGGCACAAATTCTGCGACTGCGCTCGCGTCGGCCCGGCTTGGACGGTCCTTCAGCGAAGATTGACAGGCACAATGGATGGGTGGAGACGACTCACGTTCGAGGATCTCGTGCAGCCTGCTCTGGCAGGAATGAACAGAACACAACGAGTGGCAATTCTTAGAATATTTATAAAATACATCGCCTTTTTAAATGACTGTTACAATGTAATTGATGTAAGTGCTTTGAATTTTCACTTAGAATTGTAAACTTTTAAATATTGTAAACTAATACTAATAAATTGACAAATAAACCAACTTTTACAAAAAAAAAAAAAAAAAAAAAAATGGAAGGGTAAACTTCAAAGGATACGTTTAGTCAACGTTCAGGCATCACATTTTAAAAACGATATGCATGAACAGACTCACCGAATTATACAACTTCCAGTAGTTTTGGAACGAAATTGTAGGCTTCCATTAGGACCTCCCGGACATCCAGCAGCGTCGTCAAAAATTTCACTACACATTTGTGCCAAACATCAAAAAATTTACCACAGAGCTCAAACAAAACGCGACGGACACATTAAAAGCACAACCGGCACGATCGCACAGTCCCAATAACACCATTTAAAAAAAAAAATCTTCTCGGAACTTCTTCATAAATTTATCAAAGAATACCGATATAAATGGCTCAAAGGATGCGGTTAGCAAGTTATTCTGGCATCTGTTCAGTGAACCTTCGACATATTTCTTCAAAATTTTCAAGAGGGAATTCTTGCATGATTTCTTCAGAAATGCCTCTGGAGATTCCTTTAGAAAATCTTCTATGAATTTCTTAGGAAATTCCTCCATTGAATCTTTTGAAAACTTCGTCTGGGATTTTTCCGGAAGCTTCTTCACGAATTTGTGCAGAAATTCTTCTAGCGATTCCTTCTGAAAATCGTAGATTCACAATTCCTCCAGAAATGTCTCAATCGAATCCTTTCAAAAATGTTTCAGTAATTCCTTTAACATTTATTCAAGAATTTCTTTTACGGATTTCCTAACAATATCCTCCAAGAACTCATGAAGAATTCCTTTGAAGTTTAAAAAAATCTCCAAATCTTTGGAATTCCTCGAAAGTTTTCTTCAGAAAATTTCTTCAGGATTCTCTTCAGGGAATTCTTCAGAAATTGATCCAACGATACGTTCTGAAATTCTTCCATGGATTCTTCAAAAAACTCTTTCCGATTTTTTTCCAAGGAATCCTTCTGAAAGTCTTCCATGGATTGCCTATTTGTTTAGGAATTGATTCAGATATTTGCTCCAAGAATTTATTTTAAATTTTTTTCTGAAAATTTGGGGTTATCTTAAATAATTCCTCCTAAGATGGCACCAGATCTCCTTTTCCATAAGTTCCTCAGAAAATTTCTTCCACAATTTCTCCATGAAAGCCTTTAGAGAATCCTCTGGAGATTCTTTTGGAAATCTTTTACGAAATCCTTCAGAAATTCCTCTAGTGTTTCTCTTAAAAATATGAAATTTTAATTTCCTTTTAAAAATTGTACAAGGAAAAAAAAATAAAAAATTCTTTAGAAATACCTCCGAACACCTATATTTTTAGGGAATCCTTAACAAAACCCCACAGCGCTTTATTAAGATATTCCTCTAAAGTTTCCTTCAAAAAATATTCCAAGTTTACATTTTACAAATTCTTCTAGAGAAATTTATCCATGTGTCATTTAGCAAATTTGGATTTTTTTTAAATGAATTATCGAGTAGAAAAGTATAACAACTGAAAAAAAATATCAAGGTATTAATTCTTTATATAATTGTACTTCGATATGCCCCTCGTTAGGATGTAATCAGGGGAAAATTAACAAAAACGAATACCATAATTTTGTATGAATAACGCCACTGTAAATCAACAAATACCACATCAATACCAAACTCTTCACATAGTTGTTATTGTGATGTTCTTCAAACATTTCATAGAACAACAAATCAATAATAATTTTAGCTCCCATAACACACGTCGTTCTTCGCATGGTATTTGTAAGGTATTGCTTTCTGCTCGGGTTACTTTATGCATTTCTTTATTCTTCGAGGAACTCTTTCCGAAAATCATTCGTGGATTTCTCCACAGACTTGTAAAATAAATAAAAATGCTTGCATGGACTTGTCCATATGTGTGCAGATGGGTGGGTCTGAGTTATTGTAGATAGTAGCAAAATCTGCAATGCCAATCAGTGTTGGAAATGTCATTTCAACATATCCAGATTCCAGATTCAGAAACGGAAAAACATGTGCGGCTAGACCAGTTCAACGAGAAAGTCACGGAAAACCAGCTTTATGTCCAATATTTAGGTAAATGTCATCGACTAAAGTCGAGAAATGTCAATTGGTATTCATGATGATATTGATATTTTTCGAAGATGCCAATGCCAATGACATTTCGAAAGGATTTTAACGGGGCTCAGCTTACTTTGGAATTTCGGTGAGATTACAAAGGCATTTCGAGGTCTTTCAGGAAACTTTAGAGGGTTTCATGTAGTTTCAAAGGAGCTCACGTGAGTTTCAAGGGCCTTCAGGAGAGATTCAGGATTGTTTCAAGGTGTTTCATGTGGATTCGAAGAATTAAAGGGTAACAGAGAGTTACAGGAGAATTAAGGGTCTCTCGCGGAAGTTTGCTTTGTGTTCCAAAAAACTTTAACGAGATTCGAAACCGTTTCAAGGCATTTCAGGGGTTTCGGTAGATCTCCAAGGAGATCTTACGGTAACATTTCGGGACAGCCGGGGCCCGTGGCGTAGTGGCTACACGTTTACTTCATAAACAGATGGTCATGGGTTCGATTCCAGCCCCGGAACTTTCGTTAGTTGCTCTTCCTCCCCCTGAAAGCAGCTGACACTGACCCTCTTCTGAGCCCATGGCTCAAATGAACCCAGATATTTGGACATCGGCGAACGGCAGCTCATAATGGATCCCCAATCGGACTGGAAAGAAGGAACAACCAACAGTCATCACAGCAACATCCTCGTGCTCATCATTCTACCATGATAGGGTAGAAAGTGAAAGCAGCGCAACGGCAACAGTTTCGGTGTAGTATAATTGAAATAGAATATATTTAGGCGCTGTACAAATTGTAAGTACAGTTTCCAATTGGAATCGCTCACGCAGTGCCGTAGTGGACAAAAGAGCTGTAAACTAGGTTAAGTGATTGAAGAATAAAAAAAAAACATTTTGGTAGAATTTTAAGAGTAGGATTCCAGTGGGAATTCTGCAGGCTTTCTTGGAGCTTTAGTGTGTTTCATAGAGTTTTAGTGGAGTTCTGGGGTTTTCAGAGAACACAGTGATTTCAAGACGTTTCATAGCATTTTACGTGTGTCAGGGGGTTTCAGAGAATATCAGGATGTTTAAAGTATTTCACGACTTCAGGGCGCTTCCAGGTAATACTCAGAAGCTTTAAGGGGCTTCTATTGGATTTTAAAGAAGTTCCTGAAGATCTGAGCGCTTTAAAAGGGGTTTGTGTTATCTTTGAAAATATCAGAGGAGTTTCAAGGCGTTTTAGTGGGTTTCAAAGAGTTTCATGGGGTTGTAAGGGGCTTCATGGAGATTTAGTTGGCGTCAGGGATGTTATCTTGTTGTAGTTGAGATTAAAAGACTTACAGGGGTCTCAAAAATTGAAGTCGTTTTTTTAATTTTCTCTCCTCTCATATCAATTTTAGTAAATTTCCGTTACTACATCTACAACACAGTCACCCTGAAGACGGATCGAACCACAGATTTTTTACCTTGCTCTTTTTCTTCTACTTCTTTGTGGTTCTACGTTCCCACTTGGAACTTGGCCTACCTTATCTTCAACTTAGTGTTCTTCGAGCACTTCCACAGTTATTAATTGAAGGGCTTTCTTTGCCGCCATGGCATGAATTTGTATATTGTGAGGCAAGAACAATGATACACTATGCCCAGGGAAGGCGAGAAAAGTTTTCGACTGGGACGGGAATCGAACCCGCTCTTTCCGGATTGGCGATCCCAAGCCTTATCTACAAGGCTTACTGGAGACTCCAAGATTTTAACTATTAGAGGTCGCTCCTACATATAGGATTTTTATAACATTTTTTTAATTAGTATGGAGCGTAGGCTCTGCTGACTCCCTCGAAAAAAAAAAAATACTAACTATTCTAATGCACGTCAAAATGGGACCAGAAGCACTAAAGATAAACTTACAAAAAAATCCGGAAAATGTATTATTTATTTCGTTGCATAAAATGTCACCAACGCAGCTCATTTTTTATGCTTCACACCGAGTTTAAATCTTTTACAGTGGTATTTCGACGCCATGCAAAAAAGACATTCTTCATGGGAAGCAATTAGCATCAAATTTCAAATGTTGCATCGTATAGCAACGAACGATTTATCTAGGTATGATTTTTTTTTCTAAGATTCTTCAAGCTAGATCCGCCCACTTTCATTTATCCCATTTTGCGAATCGTTGTCCCACGTGCTCCTTTGGGGCGTACCGACCGGGCTTTCTCTCCCGCGTCTTAAGACCCAGCGCAAAGCGGAAGGAAGCAATATGAACAATTTTTTGCAACAAATTCTTCCTTTCCTTCGGCTATAAGCACCGAACACTGCATTGGGGCTGCTGCCTTCGCAATCTGTCGGTGTGTGAGTGCAATTGGGGCCAGATACCGCGCCCACCACTTGTTGAATTGGAAGCTTTCGCGAGTGTTCTCTGTGGCTGGTTGGTATGAGAGAGATAACCGGTTGGGGCATCGCGGTTGGGGCTTTTGAAAGAGCAAACGAGTCAAAAGGGGAGACTCGGGAGAGTGAGAACGCTCGATTTGTGTCGCTAAAGCACCACCATGTGACTAGTGCTGGTCCGCTGCTGCTGGTGAGATTGATGTTTATATTTGCATTCGCATGTTATGTGCCCCGGATTCGACGGTTGGTTGGAGTTGAGAATCGCCTTGCCGGTGTTCGATTGGGGAGTGAGTCGAGAGCATGTGGACGATGATGCCCACACATGGGCGATGTGTGATGGAATGAATGGGTTGATTGCTCCACCCCTCATTATTGAGATGTTCTCTTGGATAGTTTTCGGTGGAAATTGCGATTATAATTATGATTCAATTGTTTCATTTTGTTGTATGTTTAAAATTGTGATTTACTTATTCTTTTCATTTTTTAATGTAAATCTTTCGTAGTTGTTTGTGAAGTGTAATTCATTTTTTTCTTTCAGTGTATATCTTTACTTGTTGCTGTGAAAACCCCACGCTCTCAGGTTCCAGCTAAACAACGTGGTTGCTCTGGCTTATAGGGTTGTCTCTTTTCTGCGTTTGGAAGCTTTCGAAAACGGCTATGCCCGTGAGCTTTCGATAAAGTACGCATGTTCACCAGCTGTTCAGTCTTGTGTTATGTATCGGAATGTGGTGGGGTTTGTTTTGGTTCTTCGGCGATAGTGGGTTTAGTTTCTGCTGTGCAGAAGAAGCAAGCAGAAGTAGCTATGAGAAGGTAGTTTTGCGTTCCTTGTCTTTGAGTTGTCCTATTAGGTCAATATTATTCGCTTACTTGGAGCCACATGACTGTAAGAATAACGTTTTGAGACCACTTTTCTCTACATACAGATATGTTCATGAAGTTAGCAATGAAAGCCGATTTTCATACAAAATGGTCAACTTTGACATACTCTAACTTTGTTGCGTTTGAGCTGAAATTTTGACAGCGAACTACACCGTGTCCAATAAGTTCTCATACGAAATCAAATGGAATTCATTTCACATCTGTAATTAGGGTTACTAAAGTAAATACATTTATTGAAAGGCAAACTATTACTGATCAAATGCAGCATATATTTTGGAATTAACTGTCCTTTATCCTTCTCTGCTGATTGCTTATGTGTTGTAAGTCCATTTCAGCTGGCACGCACGAAGCCATTTTATTTTATACAAAACAAAATGTGAATCAAACAAAAATGCCAAATCACCTGTTTTAATGAGATTTTTTGAGTTAAAAAAGCATGGCTGTATCTTATCTTGTTCATTCACAAAATTCTCACTTCTTAAACGTACTTGTATCTCTATTGTGGTAAATTTTGTCCAAAATTTACGCTTTATGATGTTTATCTTTAACATAACGATCATTTTCAGGGGAATCAGCTCCAGTGAAGCTTACTAACAATTTTCTTACCATATCATCACCAAACTTGTATTGTTTCAGCTTTAGTATATCCATTTGATACCGTACTAGGGATAAAAGTTTAAAATTTAGCTGTATGTACTCTATTTAGCTACCGTAGAATGAAAAACTTTTTGAATTTTTCTTGCGTGCCGGAGCAAACGGATTTCAGAAAACGAAAGTGTACTACTAGGCTTATAAAAACAAGAAGAAAATAATGATACAGGTAATTTTCGATATAACGTACCCTCGATATAGCGAATTCGATATAACGTACATTTTGCTTCGATATAACGTACAACTTTGAACATTTTTATTTTTCCCAGGAATAACCCTCAGATAAGCTGCGAAATCACCGAAATCAATGTTTTCTTGCACTATTAGCCTTATTGCCTAGAATTAGCCAAAATTGGAGAAAAATTAGTGTTCGTTATATCGAAGCAAAATGTACGTTATATTGAAGCACAAAAAAAGAAAATACTTTTCCGTAAAAAATCATGTTTTTCATTATTGGTTTTGTGAATTTCACCGAAATCATTATAAGGGGTTGATTTCACGTCGAATCCATTAACATTAGCATAAAAAATATTACTTTTTTCTCTGCTTCGATATATCGTACAAAGAGAAAACTTGTTTGTACGTTATATCGAAGAGTACCTGTATTCCAAATCGTATGCTTTATTTAATCAGCATTATGTGGCCCTTCAATACATGCATTCGTTTTGAAAATATGAATCACAGATGTGAAATAAAATAATACTTTTTAAATTTGTATTTTGTATGAGAACTTATTGGACACGGTGTACAAATATGCTGATTTTTTATACCTATTTAATTTAAAGCTCATTTGTCCACTCGGGCACAAAGTAGTGAGCAATTCCAATTGGTATCTGCAGCACTTTTTACAGCGCTCGAGGGGTTGAGATACGTGGAAATCAGGAAAAGGTTCAATTTTTGTAATAGTACCATATCAATTGTTTAAAATCAGCTTGAGAACATGACATTATAGGACTAATCAACAAAGTTGTAGCAATTTCTGTAAAATGTGTTAAATTTAAAGCAGCTTGCAGTGACTATGACTAGAGGCCAATGACACAACTGAAAGCACATCCCCAAAATAAAACCGTTACTAGAGGACCATATGGTTTCCTTAAACGACCAGTCACAATCGTCCGAATCCACGATTTAGCATCCAGTCTCTGTTATCGTTAATTTTAGGCGTTTGGTGTCTTCAGAAAAGTTGTTTACATTTGTTTGGTGCATCATCGAAAAAATACATATTACTCATACAATTTTAAAGATAACGTAAAACTGTCTTCCGAAAAAATGTAGGTTTTTACCATATCTACAATTATCCCATACACTTTTGCAAAACGTGAAACAAAAGCTTGAAATATATATTTTCATTCTTAGGAATACATACTATGTTTTTATAGGAAATCAGAACGATTATACTCTTTAGCTACCCTCAAAATTGCATTCGTTGTTATGGATTTTGGGTAATGGTTTATTCGTGGTTATGACACTTACCCGAGCAGAGGAGAATACCAAAATGATAACAACAGAATCACAATGCCTGTTTTTATATCACAATTTCTTATTGTTAACTTATCAAAATATATTTTTTTAATATCATGTTTTGATAGGCAATCTTATTTTGTTATGCTCAAGTTATTGGGATATATGCACAAGATTACATTTCAATATCATATTTTGTTGTAAAACAAGTTTTGTTATTAATGTTGTTATTTTATGTGATGAACAATAACACAACAATAACAAGTTCACAAATTTCCTGTTAATAAGTTGTAATTGATCTTACAAAACATGTTATTGATCGAGTCTTCCAGGAACATTTTTTTTGTAATGATATTTGTTATTTTGCCGCTTATGACAGACAAGTTCATAACATAATATGTTATGCTAAAAACATATAAATGATTGATTCCATTATTCAGTTATTAAGCAAAAATAACATATTTTATTATGCTGTTGATATTTTCTTCTGCTCGGGTACAGTTATATAGGGTAGGATTCACGTATCAGCCATTTTTATCACACTTCCTCTTTCGCACTTTATACAACGATCTTAGCTGATTTAGTATGGATTTTATAAACCACCTTCTACCTTCTAGAACTTTGTTTATGAACATAAACATAAACATAACCATTTCTGTGTCTTGTCTTTCAACTAACAAAGAAGGAATTGAAGTTGCACCAAAAAATGGCGATTTGAATATAAATATGATCTGAAATAATTTGGAAGGTGACCACAAAGTTTTGCACTATGCAGCATCAGTAGGTCGGCTCCAGAGGCACGTTCTACTCCATTTGGGAAATTTGTGCCATAGATACTAAAGGGTGCAGCATACTAAAGGGTGACCCCAAACTTTTGCAGGATGACTTGTAAACCTAATATGATAATTTTAATTATGTTATATTTTTTTCCGCTGAAATCTAATGAATGGCTCACAAAAAGTGATAGAAATAGGGTTCTAATGCAACTTTAATTTCAAAATTTGGTCGACCCAATATTGAATTACAAGGAAAACCTAAACTTACATAGGTAAACTTTTAATACTAAAAAAATCACATGAAACTTGTGGTAAGTACCAACGAATCAAATCTATCTCTTTATCTTTCGATAGAGTCTAAGAACGAATGGATTAAACGAAAAAATGGCTGAAATATGATAGGAAAACATTTCCATGTTTTTGAGGGGGTGACCCCAAACTTTTGCACGGGAGTGTATATGACGCCAATCAGTAGGTCGGCTCCAGGGACACGTTCTCCTCCGTTTGGGAAATTTGTGCCAAAAAGTTGAATACCTAAACATTGGATGCCAGAACGTCAAAAGGTACAAAACATCGAAAGGACAAAACGTCGAAAACGAGTAACCTAAGCAAATAGTGAGCTCTTTATTCTGAAAAAAAAAAACTGTTTAACATGTAAGGAATAACAATAAATAAAAAAATCTCGTCATTTTATCGATCGGGTAAGGCTTAATAACTTTTTCCACGAATGTCGCATCGCTTTGCGGTCTTCGGAGGTCTGATTCCTCGTGAAGTTATCTACAGAAATCATTCAACAACTCTCGCGTTCAGTATCATACGGGCGTATCTACAATGATCGATTTCTCTTCATCGATTTTCGCTTTGGTTAATAACTTGGCCGGCAAATCATGTTCGGTTGTTTTTGTTGTTTTGGATGCTAGTACTAGTCCTCCTTCACCGAAACACACCAAGAGATCATCAGAATATTGGCAGTATTTCCCAGGATAATCCGAAGAGAAAATCGATGAAGAGAAATCGGTCATTGTAGATACGCCTGTATGATACTGAACGCGAGAACTTATTTTTAGGGATCAATGTGTGACCTCAAGCGATTTTTCTTTGAAGAAGTAAATTTTCCCCATAATAAATCGTATGAAAAACTAAGAATGGCGGGCGCTAAAATATAGTTTCTTCGATCGATCTGAAATTTTGCACAGTTGATATGAGACCAAAAAGAGACTCAAAAAGTATACAGGAGTTAAAGTTTTTCCATCTACCTATATATATATATAAATGAGTTTGACGTCCCTTTGAGGCAATAAGACTCAAGAACGGATGTACCGATCAGCATGACCCTTGCACGGTTCGGTTCGTATTTGTGGTGGCTGTGTTTATATGCACAAAAAGTTAGGAAAATCAACTAGAAAAGTAAGAAAATTGATAAAGTACTGATTTTTCATGAGCTGGAATGGAAATCAAAACCAATCTAGAGTGCGCTGCTATTTTGAGCTCAACAGTTGTCAAACCACAACGAGACGGCAAGACAACGTTTGCCGGGACAGCTAGTTTTTTTATATTTTCCCATATAAACCGTGTACCAGGCTAGTGTACACACATGCTAGCTGATGCCTAGCACCTAGTGGATCTGGTTCAAAATACAATTTATGATGAGTATTTTTAGTTCTGGTTTACCATACATTATTTTGACCATCATAACTGCCGAACATCTGCTAAAAGTGACTGCAAAACCGCCACCTTCCGATTAATCTACGACGTTCCATCTTCATTATTCGGCAATCCTAGATGAATTGGATCTTCATACAACGTTGTCCATCTTGGGAAGCCGACCGACTCTTGCCAATAGTGCCGGTCTGTAAGCTACGATCACCCGGAAGCTTCCGCCGCCACCACCAACCTTCAATTTTTCATCGGGCTTCAATGTGTGTCCGACTATGCACGTGCATTCCACCTTGGCATATTTTACTTTATACTCAGTGTTCTCTCTGTTAACGAGTTCCTTCTGATGAGTGAAATGTGAAAGGGACTATGCTGATTCAACGACCCTGTGATAAAATCCCTATCCAAGAGCAAGTATAGCATGTTACAGGTATTCAGCATGACCATCCCGGGTTCGATTCCCGGTCGGTCTGTCTAGGAACTTCTTGTAATGGAATTTTTCTTAACTTCTTTTGGTATAGAGTATATCCGAGCTGTGGAAGTGCTAATAGAACTCGTAGCTGAGAAGCAGGTTCTGTCCCAGTGAGGACATCTCGCCAAGAAGAAGAAGATGGGCATTAAGGTGGTCCACGCTTACATGAAAAACAAAAATTTCGAGAAATGCCAAGTCTTACCTCCTAAATCAGTTGTTTTGGACTCCCAGAAGCTACGTTCAAAATTTGAGCAAAATCGGTTGAGCCTAAGGGGGCGCTCAAAACGGTTGAAGTTTGTATGGGAAAACTTGGCCAAATGTATGCAGAAATTTTAAGTTTTCGAATTTTGCCGCTAGGTGGCGCTGTAAGTGTTCAATAATCAAACCCTTTGGTATTATTGTAGGTGACTATATGTCAAAGAACTTTGTCGGAGACCGCGAAGTTATTCGACGGCTGTGAAAAAAGTTATACCCTAGGCAAAGTGAGGCAAAGTATTGAGATTTCATTATTGATATTATTCCTTTACATGTATTGGAAAAACAACAATTAAGTTCATCGTCCTTACCTAGGATAAACTTTTTTCACAGACGTTGGATCACTTTGCGGTCTTCGACAAAGTTATTTGGCATATAGTCACCTACAATAATACCAAAGGGTTTGATTGAACGCTTACAGCGCCACCTAGCGGCAAAATTCGAAAATATAAAATTTCTGCATACGTTTGGCCAAGTTTTCCCATACAAACTTCAAGCATTTTGAGCGCCCCCTTAGGCTCAACCGATTTTGCTAAAATCTTGAACGTAGCTTCTGGGAGTCCAAAACAACTGATTTAGGAGGTAAGACTTGGCATTTCTCGAAATTTTTGCTTTTCATATAAGTGTGGGCCACCCTAATAGGCATGCATCTATTCTCACATAGCAGAGCTGCAAAGTTTTACGTATTCTTTCTAGGACACCCTTTAAGGAAGCAGGCTCTGACACAGCGCGGATGTTATATCTAATATCTTATATCAAAAGTAGAACAGGTTAGACATTCCTATAACGCCTTAGCTCCAAATTACTCTAAATTAAATAATCGAAATTGACAAATGATTTTTTATATCTTGTTGAAGCTTTAAAAAATAAAACCTCACTAAATTATGAATGGCAATCCACTCAACACGACGACCTATACTAGCATACACCCGGACCGGCAAGTAACGTAATGAATGCAAATGAATAGCACTAACTATTATTTTCCAACAATTAAGCCGTATCAAAAAATCAATTTATAACTGACAACGACAATGGCTTTTATGCTCTTTTCGCAATTTCGCCATTGATGATGTCAGCAGTGTGCGGAGTTTTTGATTGTCGGGTTTTTGCCAGTTTGTCACCATCATCAGTGTTCGCCTCTCGCCTTCTACCACGCTGCTACCCAGAGCATCCGAGGCGGCACACAGGAGCTGTTCACGGCTGACTGGGGATGTTTTTGTGGGTTTTGAAAACCAACCAACAAATCCCCTCAGGGGAACTAATTGACACCGATCGAGTCTCGGCTGTTTGGGGCCTACAACTGCCGCCCACCCAACTACCCACGAAGCTATGCACGCCGCCATTTCCATGGTCTGCCGGGCGCACATTTGTGTGATTTTGCGGCCAGTTTTGTGGGTGTGTAATAGATTGCAGTTTTTCCTACTTGGCTACAGTGTTATTTTTTGTTTCTACTGCCCATCAACAGCTCCACTGGGTGCTTCACGGTCGATCGATGGTAGTTTCGTCGAACCACTATGGTTAATGGTTCTAAATCAATTACGATATCACCACATTTGGCAAAATGGTACCGAAAATGGGCACTCGAGTTTGGGGAACGCCACGAGAATTTTCAACAGGAAATTTATCGTGGCGCTCGCTGGGCCTGTGGACCACCTAATTAGTGGCACGTTTTAAATTGTGTGGCCGTGTGGAGTTTTGCAAGGCTTCGCGATTCGACTGAAGGAATTCAGATTCTTCTGCTACGAGAGATCTATTTATAAATCTGCGCTCTATTATGGATGCAAAGATACACTATGCTTCACGAAAATTCATATTGAAACTGACTAGTGACTAGAATTGAATTTCGACACCGAAAGGCCCCGTTAACATACCACCATTCAACCGTCTCGTTCGTTCAATTTATTCGCAATAATTTGCCACGCCGAAAACTATCATCCTAAAAACACCATGACGCATGACTCACTCGCAAAGCTTACTAAAATTTATTTATTGTTAACACCTCGCAAATCGCGAACCACAATCGCGTAAACTTATCTCGAACTGCATCACATCAAAAGGAGAACATCCATCTTTTAAACATTGGCACTATACTTCCGTGTCAAAGAGCCCACCCATCTTAGCCCAGTTATAGCTAGATGTACAACCGTGGTAGCCCGTCATGCATTTACGCAGCCAGTCAGCCGGTCAGTCAGTCAGTCAGTCAGTCAGTGAGACCAACAGTCCGTGTTGCACCTGTTGAAAGTCAATGAATCATGTTGCAAATTTCCCGGCCTGGTGGAGCAGAACTACCAATAACGAAAAGGGTTTCAACACAAACACTGAGGGCTAGAGGCTCCAACCAAAATCAATCAACAACAAAAGTTCTGATAAACGTCTATTCAAGCATCATGCCTATCATGTCTCTACACTCGGTTGTGTTTCGACCCCTAACTCCTAGCGACAGATCTGTCCATCATCTCCTTAAGCGCTAACATGTTGATTTGTCTTAATCCTATTAGATTCGGGTACTCACGGTACCGAGCACCTTGCTCTACGTACGTCCAGCAGCGATCATGCACTTGAGGTAGCCCTCCATCGTGCTACGATCGTCGTCGAAGCACCTCCCGTATCGACGTAACTTTTCCGCAGCGCGCAGCAGTGGTCCTCCTTTCCGAGCTGGTGGTTTCGAGCTTGTTTCGGCGCCCCCGAATGCGAGCGGTCGTCGCGGACTACCGTGTGCCAGGAGTGCGTGAGTCCGGATGTTCGACGCGCTGTCCTCTGTTCCCTCGACCTCGACGTGGCGATCAGTCCCGGAAAAGAACCCTAGGAAAGTACGCATCTCATTAGTCCCGGTTTGATATAACCTTTCTACCGCTGACCTACCCAGTTGGGGTTCTTCCTCTGGCTCGGGTCTTCGCCAGCAATCGCATCCGTGCCTTCGGCTGCACCAAATGGATGTTGGTTCCTTCGCGGTCCGACGAACTTCCACCAGTCGTCGTTCGCTTCCTGATCTTTCGGAAGGAGTCACAGCTGTACCTCCAGCTGTTCCGGATTATCGCAGCTTTCCGTAGAGGTCCCGCGATCTGCAAATTCAATTTAGGGTTAGGAATCTGCGTCCAGCAGGAGTCGTTCATCGAAGTTACCTGATGCCGTCGCTCTTCGTCGCGCCCCCTCCGTCGCTCTGTGTCTAGTGATCGGTTCACAACGGATCAATCTTCCAGCGTCGTTTGGTCCTTCTGACACTTCCGCAGCCAGCTGGTGGGAGTTTATAGGTTAGGTTACCTTTCGTCTCGTCCACATTACGTCATCGTACCTTACCTTACAGTCGGCGAATTTTATTTGCATTCGTCGGCTATTTTTCCGTCCACCGGGTGAGCGTTCCGTGTTCTGACCTTTTCCGTACTGCCGGCGCGCGGTCTGAGATCCGGCTTCGTTCGGAGAATGCTCTTTTCCGCCGCCCCCGTTACTCGGGTAACACTCGTGCACTTGTTGAATCTGGGTTCTTTCCTGCCCAGCGAAGCGAATCCCCGGAGGTGGTGCAAGAGAGGACACTTTTCCACTTGCCCAGACCGAAATTATGTATTTTACGGCCACGCGGTTTTCACCAGATCAATTCACTCGCGGACACTTGCTTTCGGCCTGCGTGCCGATCGGGATGCTGACGATGAATGATCGAATCGATTTGCTCTGTCTGTCCGGTCTGTACTTCCCGCGACTGCGCTTTTCCATGTGTGTGCATGCCGAACCGATGACAGACGCATTTGTGGACTTTGCGTTTTTGGTGCGTTTAAACTGACGGTTGGTTTTCGAACCAACTGCACGGAGCGAAATTATATCTTGTTTCTGTTCTTATATTTAGAATTACATATAATGTTGTATTTCTCATAAGAGCTCTGATGCTATAGCGTACTGAATAGACTTAAACGTAACACAACTCTACCGTAGCGGAAGAATTTTTCATAAATCGGTGATCAAACGATTTATGAAAAATTCACAAAATCATTACTCATCCTCCTAGGATGATGGTCAGAGACAAGTCGGTCAACCTAACTCTTGAGCAGACCTCAAGTTACATCGTTTCCTTAACTAAAACCAAACTCATACGCAAGCCTTGGTCGCTTGCCAAATCTTCTCTATCCTCCAAACTGCATAATCTAAATGCTAGACTAAACTTCACGCCAGCTACGCCTGGCAAAATCTTCGACCTCTCAAATCGTCTCTGACCAAAGTCCATGTCCAACTTCCACGAATCCTACGGCAAAACTTTCAAATCGGATTCTAGCCTATGGTATCTGCTAAATAGGCTTAACTGTACACTAAGCATTAAGAAACTTTGTGTATCGACTATATCTATGGACAAAATTGGTTTGTATTGGTTTGTGCGTATTTTCTGAGAAAAGAAACATTTACTAATCTAAATCGTCATGAGCCCGAGAAATAGGGTTTTACCGCGCCCCTGGTCGCGTTACTTTTGGGATGAAGATTTCATGACGACCCCCAGATCTTTAACCCTTGGCCACGCATTCGAATTGACTGGAAAAACTTGAGGGTTCGTGTGCACCATCCAGTCGTGGATGTGCTTGGATTGCCGAGATCGTATTTTGTTCCTTCGTAGTGGTGCCACTCATAGCTCTGTGTGGTGAGGGTGGTCGAATTCTTGATGATGGGCTCGATTTGTCTCGATCGGCTAACGGCATGACCACTTGGTGTTTCGGTGTGAGAGTTCCTCGGATGTTGTTGCGCTTCATTCAATGTTCTATTCGTTTGGTATCTGGAGCCTCCCTACTCAACGATGGTTTTCAGGGTCCCAGTCTCCCTCGCCCGCTGTAGGCTATGTGCTGCGCTCTTCTTGGTGGTATTTGGAGCCTCCCTACTTACTGCTGTTTTCAGGGTCCCAATCTCCCGCGCCCTTCGTAGGCTGCCTGCTTGTCTTCCTGCTCTCCCAATGCTCTCCAGCTGCTGTCTCACTGCGCCTGATAGTGGCCGTAAGCTTCAACTCCGCGTCGAACCGATGTTTGGTCGTCGAACTCCGGGTCTCCACTCCTCCTATCAGAGAATACATCTGGTGCATTGCCGAGGTACCTGCGTCCCGTTTCCGGAATCACAGGGTGCCATTTCTCTCGCTTGGCGAACGGCTTACGGTACACCTCCTGGCGCGATGGAAGTGTTTTGGTACCGCGTGTTGATCGTTCGGTGTGGGTGATGATTTGCTGCGTTCCTAGTAGTGGTATTTGGAGCCTCCCTACTCACTGCTGTTTTCAGGGTCCCAATCTCCCTCGCCCGCTGTAGGCTGATGATCGCTGTTATCTTCGTCCTGGTATTTGGAGCCTCCCTACTCACTGCTGTTTTCAGGTTTCCAATCTCCCTTGCCCGCTGTAGGCTGATGATCGCTGTTATCTTCGTCCTGGTATTTGGAGCCTCCCTACTCACTGCTGTTTTCAGGGTCCCAATCTCCCTTGCCCGCTGTAGGCTGGTGCTTGCTGTGCTCTGTGTTCTGGTATTTGGAGCCTCCCTACTCACTGCTGTTTTCAGGGTCCCAGTCTCCCTCGCCCGCTGTAGGCTGATGACTGCTGTGCTCTCTGTACTGGTATCTGGAGCCTCCCTACTCACTACTGTTTTCAGGGTCCCCGTCTCCCTTGCCCGCTGTAGGCTGATGGTTGCGGCGCTCTTTGACATGGTATCTGGAGCCTCCCTACTCACTGCTGTTTTCAGGGTCCCAGTCTCCCTCGCCTTCAGTAGGCTGTCGATTCGTCCTGGTGTTTGGCGTGTCTTCGTCCTGGTATTTGGAGCCTCCCTACTCACGATGGTTTTCAGGGTTCCAATTTCCCGCGCCCGCTGTAGGCTTCTTGCTACATCCTCCTGCTCTCCCAAAGCTCTCCAGTTGCTGTCTCCCTGCGCCTGATAGTGGCCGTAAGCTTCGACTCCGCGCCGAACCGATGTTTGGTCGTCGATCTCCGGGTCTCCACTCCTCCTATCAGAGAATACATCTGGTGCCTTGACGAGAAACCTGTGTTCCGTTTCCAGAATCACAGGGTGCCATTTCTCCCGCTTGGCGAACGGCTCACGGTACACCTCTTGGCGCGATGGAAGTGTTTGGGTACCGCATGTTGATTCTCCTACTTGCTACTCTTCGGCCTTCTGACGGACCGGGTGAAGATATCGCAAATCGTTCAGTTCTTCCGACGAAGATCGTGGTCTACAACAAAGCTGACTGATTTGTCGAGGTGGAGAGGTAGTCGTAAAGAAGTTGTTGCTCATCACACCTGACTTTCTACCATTTTCCCGTTTGTTACGTGTTTTTGGAGCGTGGTACTCATGGTTGACAGGCATTGCCTGCGGACATAGCTTTAACATTGTGGAACCTCGTACGGATGTACGGAAATCCTTGCTGTCGACTCACAATCGGAGTTGCTGTGGTGGAGCAGTATTGCGAAGGCTTCTCACCTTTAGCTCTCGTGATCAAATCTCCCAGTGATTGGTGTTTCTGCTAGCTTGACTGCTTCGTGGTTGACAGGCATCGCCTGTGTACATAGCTTGAACGGTCCGGAATCTCGCTGCTAGGAACGACGATTCCCGTCGATGTAGTCGTCAAATCGGTGTAACGGAAGTGCAGAATCCGGTTGGAACTTCTCTGCCCTCCTGTTCGCTGTAATGATGCCCAATTATGGTGTTTTCTTCAGCGTTCGCTTCTTCGTTGACAGGCACCGCCTGTTTGCATAGCTTGCACACGTTCGTTTAGTCCGCCTTGATGTCCTTCGCGTGGTATCTTCCCTTCTTGCCGCTCAGAACATCTTCTAACACGTACAGGTTCGTCCCGATGATCTCCTTGACAACTGCCGGAACGAATTTCGGCTCGAGCTTGCTGTTGATTTGGTCCGCCTTCGAAGAGAGTACGAACGATCGCCGCCAAACCAGGTCTCCGACTTTGAACGCTACTGATCTTGTGCGAAGGTTGTATCGCTGCTTCGCCCGCTGGTGGCTGTTCTTAATCCGCTCGATGATAAGCTTTTGGATTCGACGAATCGCAGAAAGTCGCAGGTCCTGCGCTACCTTCGGGTCTTCGGGCGTGTTGAGTTCCTGCTGCGTGTACAGATCCGTGTGCAACAACAGGTTCCGTCCGAAGTTGGCTTCGTGTGGACTGACGCCCGTCGCCTCGTGCCGAGCAGCGTTTATCGCCGCCGTGATCGCCGGTAGCTTTTCGTCCCACTCTCGATGATCGCCGTCCAACAATGCCCGGATGCAGGTTACTACGACGCGGTTGACGCGTTCGGCGTTATTGACCTGCGGACAGTAGAACGCTGTCTTCATGTGGCCGATATTGTGCTTTGCCAGCCAGGATTTGAAGACCATCGATTCGAACTGTTTCCCGTTATCGGACAGTATCAGCCGCGGCCGAGAGAACTTCAGACAAACTTCTTCTTCCAGGAACTCCACCATCTTCTGCGAATCCGCTGTACGCATCGGCTTGACGATCACATACTTGCTGACCCAGTCTACTACTACCAACAAAACCGTGTTTCCTCGTTTGGAACGTGTGAGCGGACCGACAAAGTCCACCGAAATCATCTCCCAAGGGGTCTTCGCCGGCTTCGGGTTTCCCATTTGCGGCATCATTCTTTTCCCCGGTGCCTTGCACGCTTTGCAGGTCGCACAGTTCATAACGTAATCGTGAATCTCCTGTTGCATCTGTGGCCAGTAGTAGTGGGCTTGTAGCTTGTGCCAGGTTTTGTAGAAACCAAGATGCGCTGCTGCCGGTTCGTCGTGGAATCTTCGGATTAGCTGGAACCTCTCTTCTTTCGGAACGACTTGCTTCCACTTGTGGTAAACTGCTCCCACCTCGTCCTTGCAACGGCAGTTCTTGAATAGCGTGTCGTTTGCTATACGGAAGTCCGGGAACTTATCTGCTTCGCTCTTTACTCTGTCCACCAGCTTCCTGTACCACGGATCCAGGACTTGGTCTACCGTGAAGACTGCTTCTGCCACCGTCCTCGAGAGAGCATCTGGAACAACGTTGATGGAACCCTTCCTGTACCGGATCTCGAAATCAAACGCGTTCAGACGCAACAGCCACCGGCTCATCAAAGCCGTCGGGTTCTTCATCGACTTCAGGTAGCTGAGTGCTGCATGGTCACAGTGGACAATGAACCGGATTCCTTCTACGTAGCCTCTAAACTTCTCGATCGCTCGGATCACTGCGAGGCACTCCCGCTCCGTGACCGAGTACTTTCTCTCCGACGCTGACAACTTCTGCGAGAAGTAGCTGATGGGATGTTCCTCGCCGTTGATCTCCTGCGTTAGCACTGCTCCGATTGCTGTGTCGCTGGCATCGCACGCTATGGCGAACGGTTTGCTGTAGTCCGGCATCGCCAGTACCGGTGCCGAAACCAGAGCTGCTTTCAGCTTTAGGAACGCTTCTTCAGCTATCGGATTCCAACGGAACTTGGTCTTTCCTGACGTCAAGTTTGTTAGCGGAGCTGCTAGCTGCGAGAAACCGGCGATGAAGCGTCGGTACCAGTTGCAAACACCGAGAAACCGCTGCACTTCTTTGCGCGTTGTTGGAGTCGGGAATTGTACGATCGCTTGGATCTTCTCGTCGTCTACTCGCCAACCTTGCTCGTCGATCACGTAGCCTAGGTACTTCATGCTTTTCCGGCAGAACTTGGACTTCTCCGATGAAATCGTGAGATTCGCTTGGCGTAGCCGGCGGGCTACTTCTTCGAGCAGAGCGATATGCTCTTCGAATGTCTCGGAACAGATGATGATGTCGTCTAGGTAATGGAATACCAGCGGTTCTAGATCGGCGAATAGGTGGGTCATAAGTCTCGCTAGGGCTTGACTTGCCGTACACAGCCCGAAAGGCACCACCTTGAATTGGAAGTGGCCTCTGGATGGAACGGTGAAGGCTGTCAGTTGTCTCGAACCTGGATGAAGTGGTAGCTGCCAGAAGGCATCCTTGAGATCGATCGAAGAAATGTATTTGCTGCTTCGGAGGTTGTTGGTGATCGCTGCAATCTGGGGTATCGGATAGCCCTCGTTCACCATGATGGAGTTGAGGTGACGCGCGTCCAGACAGACGCGATACTGCCCAGTTTTCTTCTTGACGGCGACCAGCGGATTGTTCCATGGCGAGAACTGCGCCTCCTCAATGACGTCCAGCGCTATCATCCGGTCGATCTCTTTGTTGACCTCCTGTAGAACATACGGCGACATAGGGTAATGCCGTTGTTTACGGGGCGGTGCGCTCCCCACATCGATTCGATGCTCGTACAGCTTCGTGCGTCCTAGTCTTCCCTCTACCGCTTTCGGAAACTTCTGGATCGCCTGCTCTAAGCGCCGTTGTTGTTCGGGGCTGAGCTGCTTCATCTCCTGGTCTTCGCTGATCTGGTCTTCCTGCTTCGCTTCTAGTGTGCAACACACCGCTTTTACACCGAATTTGTCCCAGAAATTCATTCCCAGGATGATGCAGTCTGGAATCGAAGGCACCAACAGCACTGGAAGAACTTCGTTGCGGTTGTTGTACACGATCGGTAAATAGACGAAATTTGCGATGTTGTGTCTCGTGCCGTCTGCCGTCTTTATTCCGCCGCTGACGGTTCCTTTCTGCAATCCGCATTCCTCTGCCAGTTCGACTCTTCTTCCTCCTAGCAGAGAGCAGTTCGCTCCACTGTCCAGCAAAGCTGTCAACTCCTTTCCCAGCACTGATATGACGGCGTGTGGTCGATTGTCACTTCCGGGGTTGATAATGATTGAGTTGAGGTTTTGAAATTCCGGGATATCGGAGGGGTCTCCGAGATTTTGCGGAGAGCTGCTCCCCTCTACTGCTGGTTCTCCGCTGGGTAGTTTAACGCGTCCGTGCGACACGTGAAGCAACTGCGCAATGAGTAGCCCTTCCGTCCACACCGGTAGCAGAAGAGAATGGCTTGTGGCTTCGGACAGTCCATGAATCTGTGGCCCTCCTCGTCGCAGTTCCAGCAGAGCATGGCTGGGCGTTGGTCGTTGTGAGCTTCTTGCTGTTCTACTTGTCGATCTTCCCGTTGTCTACCTGGTTCTGGCAGCAGACGTTGGTATCTTCGGTTACTGTCGCTCGGATCCGAGCTTTGAATCCACTGTCGCGCTTGCCAGCCCTGTGCTCTTTGCGGCTGTTCTTGCTGCTGTTGTGGTTGCCGAGTCGGAAACGATGTGGCTTGGGGCCGCTGCTGCTGTGCCGGAGTTTGCGCTTCTCTTGTGTACTGTCGCGCTGCTCTCAGAACATCAGCTTCTGTACGGTTGTACCTGTCCGTCGATCTTGACTGCTTCTCGTCGCGTGCGGCAAAGTTTGGCCTCGCAGATCTCCGCTCCAGGTTCATCTTCAGCGCGTTGACTTGCTCAACCAGTTCGTCGATGGTATGCTGCCAATTGTCTTCTGGTCCCTCCTCCACTGCTTCGTGCTCGTAAGCGCTTTCTTCTACCTCCACGGCGTGAACTCTGTTGAACCGCTGTGGCTGTTGGTGATGCTGAACCGGTGGTGGTCTGCTGGTTATCACTGGCGTGGCGAAGTTCGGTTCCAGAAGCGCGCTGTGCGGAATCGGAATCCTACGTTGCCTGTTCAGAAGCATTCTCGTCTCGTCGTATCCGGTGCAGACTTCCACCATTTCCTCCAGTGAACGAGGTCTCGCTGCTGTGACGATAGCTGCGTAGTTCTCGTTCATGTTCTTCTTCACCAGGAAGAACTTTTCGTCGTCTGGAATTGGTGGATCGACGAAGCGGAAGAGCGCTGAAATGTCGCGATAGAATTTCGCGAAGGATTCCTCCCTTCCTTGGAATCGGAAGCTAGCTTCCAGACGGAGAATTTGGGAGTAGCCGCTGGGCAGGAATTCTCTTCGAATCTCTCGCTTGAACTGGTCCCAAGTCCGCAACAAGTTTTGCGACGTTGCTCGTGAATACCAGTCGATTGCGTCCTCTTGGAGTAGATGCTTGATCGAACTCAGGAGTGTAGCATCGCTCATGCCTTCCGATCTCGCGAATGTCTCCACGCGATCTAGGAACACGTTGAGTGATGTCGTGTCCTTCTCGCCGCGAAATTTGAAAGGCCAGTTGTGAACGGCCTTCTGTATTCGGCGATCGTCCGCTCGTTCCGGTGCTGGTCGCTCTCGGCGGATCAACCGCTCCAGGTCGTCTCGCATTCTGTAGTACTCCTCACGCATGTGTTGTTCTCTCTCCTGCATCTCCCTGATTCTTGCTTGCAATTCGCGGTTTTCCCGCGATTCTTGTTCCCTGGTCGACGGGTTCCATGTTTCCCGATCTCGCGGCAGGTAGGGAGGGGGAGGTGAGGTGTTTCGGTGCCTCGTATCTGCTTGTTCTGCTTCTTCGCTGTCTCGCGTTTGGAACGAACTCGAGAACAACAATCCTCTGCCTTGTCCACCCGAGAATGACGTCACGAGCGGTGGCTGCACTGCTGGTGGTGGTGTAGTGTCTTGTCTCGAAGTGCTTTCCACTGGCATCGTGGTTTCTCCTCCGACTGCTCCTTCATCTCCGCCGTTGTTCCTCCTTATGGCTCCAGTCGAAGTTGCTTGACTCACAACACTCTCACTTCGCGGTACACCATTCACTACACTTGTTCCGTTCACCTTATCTAGTAAAACGTTTACGTGCACCGATAACATTGCATGAGTTTCCCGCAGTTCGGTTGGAGGTTGAATCAACTGCAAGCGATCGCGGTAATGGTACAGACGAGTCCGGATTTGACTTAAGGCTGCGCTGTTAGCCGTCCGAATGGCAGCTTCGGCGCTAATATGCAGCTGGTGAACTTGCGATTCACATTGTTCTAGATTGGACTGGGAACTCATGACATGTTCCGAGCTGGTGGGCTTACTGTCTCTCAAGGACTCCTCTTGCATGAGTGCCTTGAGACGAAGGACCTTCCCTCTGTGGGTCGTTGGTCCTAGGTTGACTACGTGGCGTAAAGCCAGCTCGTAGGTCACCTCTTCGTCAGTCAATTGTGTATAATCCATTACACTTTCGAATTGTATGCGTAAAGGGCTAAAATTGTTTCGATAATCGTAGGCCAGATAATCGAAATTGCGCAAAACCAAATTTCATCAAACCAAACAAAAAAATCGCTAAACGGTAGTTTTTAATGTGTGGATTTTCAGTTGGGCGCCAGTGTTGCAAATTTCCCGGCCTGGTGGAGCAGAACTACCAATAACGAAAAGGGTTTCAACACAAACACTGAGGGCTAGAGGCTCCAACCAAAATCAATCAACAACAAAAGTTCTGATAAACGTCTATTCAAGCATCATGCCTATCATGTCTCTACACTCGGTTGTGTTTCGACCCCTAACTCCTAGCGACAGATCTGTCCATCATCTCCTTAAGCGCTAACATGTTGATTTGTCTTAATCCTATTAGATTCGGGTACTCACGGTACCGAGCACCTTGCTCTACGTACGTCCAGCAGCGATCATGCACTTGAGGTAGCCCTCCATCGTGCTACGATCGTCGTCGAAGCACCTCCCGTATCGACGTAACTTTTCCGCAGCGCGCAGCAGTGGTCCTCCTTTCCGAGCTGGTGGTTTCGAGCTTGTTTCGGCGCCCCCGAATGCGAGCGGTCGTCGCGGACTACCGTGTGCCAGGAGTGCGTGAGTCCGGATGTTCGACGCGCTGTCCTCTGTTCCCTCGACCTCGACGTGGCGATCAGTCCCGGAAAAGAACCCTAGGAAAGTACGCATCTCATTAGTCCCGGTTTGATATAACCTTTCTACCGCTGACCTACCCAGTTGGGGTTCTTCCTCTGGCTCGGGTCTTCGCCAGCAATCGCATCCGTGCCTTCGGCTGCACCAAATGGATGTTGGTTCCTTCGCGGTCCGACGAACTTCCACCAGTCGTCGTTCGCTTCCTGATCTTTCGGAAGGAGTCACAGCTGTACCTCCAGCTGTTCCGGATTATCGCAGCTTTCCGTAGAGGTCCCGCGATCTGCAAATTCAATTTAGGGTTAGGAATCTGCGTCCAGCAGGAGTCGTTCATCGAAGTTACCTGATGCCGTCGCTCTTCGTCGCGCCCCCTCCGTCGCTCTGTGTCTAGTGATCGGTTCACAACGGATCAATCTTCCAGCGTCGTTTGGTCCTTCTGACACTTCCGCAGCCAGCTGGTGGGAGTTTATAGGTTAGGTTACCTTTCGTCTCGTCCACATTACGTCATCGTACCTTACCTTACAGTCGGCGAATTTTATTTGCATTCGTCGGCTATTTTTCCGTCCACCGGGTGAGCGTTCCGTGTTCTGACCTTTTCCGTACTGCCGGCGCGCGGTCTGAGATCCGGCTTCGTTCGGAGAATGCTCTTTTCCGCCGCCCCCGTTACTCGGGTAACACTCGTGCACTTGTTGAATCTGGGTTCTTTCCTGCCCAGCGAAGCGAATCCCCGGAGGTGGTGCAAGAGAGGACACTTTTCCACTTGCCCAGACCGAAATTATGTATTTTACGGCCACGCGGTTTTCACCAGATCAATTCACTCGCGGACACTTGCTTTCGGCCTGCGTGCCGATCGGGATGCTGACGATGAATGATCGAATCGATTTGCTCTGTCTGTCCGGTCTGTACTTCCCGCGACTGCGCTTTTCCATGTGTGTGCATGCCGAACCGATGACAGACGCATTTGTGGACTTTGCGTTTTTGGTGCGTTTAAACTGACGGTTGGTTTTCGAACCAACTGCACGGAGCGAAATTATATCTTGTTTCTGTTCTTATATTTAGAATTACATATAATGTTGTACAGTAAAACCTCCATGAGTCGATATTGAAGGGACCATCGACTCAAGGAAATATCGAGTAGTGGAACAAAATCCTTTGGAAAGCTTTTTGGGGGGACCATCATAGTAACCCAGAAATTATTTTTCAGTATGGAAAAATTTACCTCCATGAGTCGATATCGAGTTAAAGAACATCGACTCATGGAGGTTCGACTGTATTTCTCATAAGAGCTCTGATGCTATAGCGTACTGAATAGACTTAAACGTAACAATCATCCGGCTATCACACGCGGCGTGCTCACACATTTGAGCCGATAGTGCGGCCGTTTTCTCAATGAGGAATACAAAATATGCTTTCATCGACCGTATCTGGCAAGGCAACACCACCTTTCGTACACATATGCCTTATGCAGCAGTCAGTGAGTGCCGTCGTGACTCATTACTCAACGGGGATTTAAAGTGTTATGAGTGTACAGTTAGGCTTTTAATCCCTACGTCACGTCACGCGGCTTGGGGCAGAGCCAGCTGGTTGAATTAAGTTGCAATGTGACCCGAATTTCTTTAGGAAAGAGTTAGGACTCAATGGAGATGTAACTCCTTGTGAATTATGTAGAACGACTTGGCAGGAGATTACATACTGAGAAATTGTCTGGCTTGAAACTTATATTTTTTTTTCCAGTCCCAGAAATCCATGAGCAAGTCATTTGGATCTATAAAAAATGGACGAATGTTATGTATCTGTTGGATCACACACCATTTCAGAAAAGGCCTCATAAAACTTGTCATAAAATAAATCAAATCATGCATACTAGAAAAATGGTCCATAAAAGGCTGCCGTGAATTGCAAGTCGTTTTAATCTGCATGTTCGTCAAATTACTTTTCAATCACTTTTCGGATGATTTTTCTGATGCACTAAAATAAATAATATTATTTTTAAGCCAAATTGAAAATACAGCACTGATTCAAATTGTTTCATATAAAAAAAAAAAAAACAATTTAATCCACCTAGTGATGATAGTGCCTTTCTCGTCGATTATATACTCATGATCTCGGGGAGGACACAAACCCGGACAACTTGGTCCAGAGGATGTGTAGGGATGAGCTTGGCTGGAACGCCGTTTCAACGGCTATCACCCATATCGTCTGGGAGCTACAGAGGAGGTGGCGCGGTGGACTCGGAGAATGGCTAATCCAGATGCAGTACAAGAGGTGGTCCAGGGGTTCGGAGTCGGCTTCGTAGGTCATACCGGTGCCCTACGGTCGAGACCGACCCTTACAGCGATTAAGTGGCCGCGGAGAGGAAGTCCCGGTAGCGGTGCTGTCGTGGCGTCGGTCTACTGGGTTGGATCCAAGCCCGCGGTTGGAAAGGGGTCCCCGGCAAGGGTCGGGGCAGATGGAGACCCTGCCGTCAGCAACCTACGGATGCATCTGATAGGGCCTGAAGGGAAGTGATACCCTTCCTTTGCGGGCAGGTCAGATCGAGTTGCATGTGGGCATCAGTTCTTGATGTCTGCAAAGCAGTTGGGCGCGGGCGGGGTTGACCCTGCCCGCCTTCCGAGGACAAAGGGAGTGGCGAGGACCACTCGGGAAACTGGCTAAGCGCCAGCATGCTACCGTGATGGACTCTCCAAAGCGAGTCATCGATGTTCGTTGCTGCAGGCTACGCAGCTTACCTTGAGGGTGCGATGTGCACTAGTTCCTCTCTGAAGCAATGCCTTCTTGGTGGTTCCGGAGAGACGAAGGGTTTGGCGACCATAGGAATGTGTTTTAGTGGATCGAGGATAGAGTAGTCCTGACTTTAACTTTTGTTGTAGAAGACGGCCTAAACCCCACACTACCCTAACTTTCCTGTTAGGGTGTTTGTTGAGCAGATTTTTCCCCCTATGGTTTAGAAGAAAAAAAAATATACTCATGATTTCCGTCGACATAAAAGCCAAAGTTTTCCTGAATCCTGAGAATACTTTATTAAGAAAAGCAAGAAGATTTTTGATGGCACATATCCCAGTCGGCGTTATGTTCAACGTATAGACAGAGCTTAAAAATATCACACCTCTCAGTTGAATGCTTCACATCTTTCACTATCAGTGGAGGCCTATCAATATCAATATCAACTTCATCGAATGACCAACGATAAGATTGACGCTATTGTATCGCATGTCGATAGCGATTCGGACTCCAGCCCATATCCAGCTCAAGATGAAATCGACGGTTGGGTTTTGAAATTGAGTAAGCGAACTAGAAAACAAGAGAAGCGCATTATTGAACTAATGAATACTTAGTGATTGAATTTAATGTAGTTTTTTTTTAGTTTTAAGAGACATGAATGCACCCTTGGTGTAAAATGTCGATAATAAATAAATAAAAAAACATCAACTTCCAACTCGATCACAGATCATCAGGCCCGGATTAAGGATTGTAGCGGCTCGGAGCCGGAGCGAATGTGGGGGCCTCTTGGAGCTACAAAAGCAATTAGCATTAGCATTAGCATTAGCATTAGCAAGTCGCATAAATTCGTAGGTGGTACAGTCCTGGATCGCTGTTATGAGGGATGTATCCTTCCTGTCCGTTACCAAAGCACAAAGATTTGGGACTAATCTCTGACTTTCAGACAAGATTGACGCAATCCTCCAACGATCGAGTGCTGTCCTGGCCACGTCCTTGCGACAGCTGAGGGATGGGAAAGGAAGATAAGTTGGACACCTATGAAAGTACATAGAGACCTCTACATTCTTTCAGGCCTAGGTGTCACGGGAATTTGAGTGTTAGTGGAAGGGTAAAGTTCAAATGAAACTTTTGGTCAACGTTCAGGTTGTCGGGGTCCGTGGCGCAGTGGTCCACACGTTCGCTTCACAAGCGGATGGTCATAGGTTCGATCCCAGCCCCGGCACTTGCAATTTTTCGCCAGTTGCTCTTTCCCCCGAGAACAACTGACACCTGACCCTCTTCGGAGCATATAGCTTTAACGGGCCCGGAATTTGGATATCGGCGAACCGCAACTCATAATGGACGACCCCCAATCAGACTGGAAAAGGAACAGCAGCACCACATCAGCATCATCGTGCTCATCATTCTACCGTGGACAGGGTAGAAAAGTTGAAGCAGCACAAGGCACCAGTTCGATAGTTGAATTAGAATAGAATACATGTAGGCGCTGTACAAAGTGCAGCGTCCAATTGGAATCGCTCACGTAGTGCCTTAGTGGACAAAAGAGCTGTAAATTAGGTTAAGTGATTAAGAATAAAAAAAAAAACCTTCAGGTGCACAACATATTTATGATTGATGCCGGCTTCTTTTCCCAACTTCAAATCTAAAATAGAAAAGGAAAATTATAGATTTACCTGAATCTTCCTGAAATAAAACGTTCACTTTACCTTTTACTAGTTAAGCTCTCCAAAAATTTACAATATTTTATTTACGAATCGATTTAGTGAATGAAACTTGAAGTAGGACGAATTTATGCTGGCCTGTTTACTCTCACTAAAAATTTGACGTTTGAGCGGTGCCGACACGCCGTCTCCCGAAGCCGCAATCGTGGTCAAGTGCATTCGTTTGACATTTTTGTTTCGTACGGTAGTTGTGTTGCGAATGTCAGAGACAAAGGCAGCCGAATATCGACGAAAAGGTGTCAATGATTGTGATCTCTAACAAGACTGATTTTACCCCCTGACTTTTATCAAACGGCTAGTTTCTGAGTGAACATTAGCGTGGTTCAAAAAAATGTTTTTGCTCCACACCGCTTATTCGATTCGTAACCAGATTCTAAGCCTTCTCCCAAAAATTGAGCTGATTTGGTTGAAAATAGAGAGTGTACAAGTTCTTCAAAGTTTGTATGGGAATTACTATGGGAAAAGGACGATTTTCGTTCAATTGACCGTAGCACCCAAGTGCCTTAGAGTGCTAGTTTACCCTTGTTACTTCTAGGCGACCCTATCAACTATAACTTTGCCGAAGACTACATTCAAATCGGACGCCTCATTAATTAGTTATTGATTTTTATCCAGAATGAAAATCTTTGATCATGATGGTTACACTATTTGATGGGCATCACTGCAATTTGCCTTCAAACATAGTAGCCATGTTTTCTGTGTGTTATCTTTGGCGCCATGTGCAGCAATGTTGCCTGCTCGGAAGCTGAACGATCACTGCTAAAGTTTCTCCAGTTGGATAAAAATCGATAACTAATTAATGAGACGTCCGATTTGAATATGGTCTTCGGCAAAGTTGTAGCTGATAGAGTAGCCTAGAAGTACCATGGGTCATCTAACGCTCTAGAGTACTTGGGGAAATGCTTCGGTCAATTGAATGAAAAACGTCCTTTTCCCATAAAGATTCCCATACAAACTTTGAAGGGCTTGTGCACTGTCAATTGTCAACCAATTCAGCTAAAAATTTGGGAGAAGGCATAGAATCTGGTTATGAATTAAATAAGCGGTGTGGAGCAAAAACGATTTTTTGAACCACCTTAGTGAACATATACACTGCAAAAATTTCTGAAAATTACCCCCGATAAAACAAATTTGACATATAAGTTTCTATTCCATCTCACTGAATTTGACATCAAACAATTTCTTGTATGGAATGTTGAACACAAGCTTCATATTGAGAGCAACCTGTAAATTTAAGCTGATGGAAAAATGTGTTTGTTAAAATTTGTTACAGGTGATATGATGTAACATTTTTTAACTGTGTAGCCTTTCCAATACACATAGTGTACGAGACAGGGAAAAAACACAAAAAAATCCATCCGAAATATCAGCACAGTATCAACGTAGGACTGAGGTTCCGGGCCCATATAGCCGAGGCGGTAAACGCACGGGTATTCAGTATGACCATGCTGAGGGTGACGGGTTCGATTCCCGGTCAGTCCAGGATCTTTTCGTAATGGAAATTTCCTTGACTTCCTTGGGCATAGAGTATCTTCGTGCCTGCCACACGATATACACATGCAAAATGGTCATTGGCAGAGGAAGCTCTCAGTTAAAAACTGTGGAAGTGCTCATAGAACACTAAGCTGAGAAGGAGGCTTTGTCCCAGTGAGGACGTTACGCCAAGAAGAGAAAGAGAGAGAGGTTCCGAGAGCTTTACCAAAAATCTACTTAAAATCAAACAAAGAATTTGTATGAAAATTTTAAAGAATATATTTCCAAGTAGCTATTGCAACACCCGCTCCTTTTACAAAAAATAATCAAGTCATATGTCGAAAAATAATTTAGTAACAAACTTCTTCCAATTCCAATTATATCCTGTGTGTCTTATGAATCGGTGCACCGCGTAGTAATGGATATCCAAAAAGTTCATCGTGACGCAAAAGGTCTGAAAAGTGGGATGACCCATTCACAAATTTTGAAGGTCGCATACATACCATGTGAAAGGGAAGGCGAGTAAAAATCATTGATTTTGGCGTAGTGTAATTTACGGATGTTCCCAACTCATTAACCGACAGGAAAATGAAAATCTTTTGGAATTATCCTGTTCTGGGTCAAAAATTTAATCTCAACAACAAACTGCTGTAATGACATACAAGCCCATCCTGAAAGCGACTAACAAATCGGCGGTATTCGAACGGAACCTCTCCATTCGGTGTGGCCCGATGTGGCACGTGGTCGAATTCTTGTAGATTGGTCCCTGCAGATGCAAACCACATATCCCACCACCACACCGCTCGTTACAGAGTTTCGTTGCGGGGCACAGTAGTAGCTCGTGGCAAGAATCGTATGTGACGCTTTCGCCAACAACAATTGCGGTTGATTACCTCTATCTGATTATTGCTGCTTTGTGGTCGCCGATTGCACTCGCGAGAATAGCGATATGTATTTGCCGTTCGGAGGCTGAGCTATGCGTATTATTATTGGTAGGTACCCGGCGCGACTGCCAACTAAAATACCGGAGATATTCAGAGAGTTGGGAGAAGGGATATGGCCGAGAGCAAGAATTTTGTCCATATGTAGGTGCTTCTAGTTAGGGTGCTTATAGCAAAAATTAAATCGTACTGATCAACAATAGTTTTATGAAAATTTAATGAAATCATATCCAAACATTCTCAATAACATTTTAAAACATATTGTGATGTTGAGTGGTACATTTTAGCTTTGTATCAATTTTCATGAAGTCTCGGAAGCTTTCATACATTGGTAATCTTGATGAAATATTAAACATAATATGACTTCTGTAAATCGAAATCTGCCAATTTTCAAAGTATTTTACTGTACTGGCTGTATTAGCGTGGCCTAGTGCATTAGCGTGGAAAAGTGAAAAGGAATACTTATGCAAAGCAGATTGGGAGGGTTCTTGGTCACGAGTGCATTGCTTGGCGTAGAAAATAATGAAATGATGAATTTTCGTAGTAGATTTGGAGGCATTTAATCTTCAGCGAAGACCTTGGTGAGTTCTTTCTGATTTGCAAAAGTGCACCAGATGCATCAGCAAAAATAAATGATTTATGCAGAGCGTATTTTTAAAGCTTCAATTTTTAACACGTACCCTAGTTCAATCTCAGCTGCTATTAGTACGTGGCGCGGCTGTTGTAATTTGTATACGCTTGATTCCCGCTCGCCGGACCTGGTGGACCGCACCACCGCCGCGCCGTTGAACGAACGCGTCGGAGATGCGGTTTTGGTCGCTGCCGCTGCCGCCGCCACCGCTGACTGCACTAGTGTGATATCGCATAACCTTGCCGATTGATTATTATAATTTTGTAATAAAATGTTGTCTTATTAATCAGTGTCAGTGATTTCGCTTTGCGGTTACACTCGGTCGCACTCGACGGTGGTGGGTGACAACAGCCCGCTCGCTCAAAACTCGCTCGGACTGAAATGATCAGTGACTGGTGGGTTGCAGCAATGTGGATTGATTGTGGTCGGGTTTTGTGTGTCGAGACTAATTGATTCCGTGATAATGAACTTTTGCGAAATGCAGCACCGCACATAGTTGTTGGTGCATAGTTGCTACATAGTTGCCTCGTAGTTAAAGTGTAGATTCGGACTGCATTTTCATGTCATCAATTTCGCAGAAATGATTTATATAGCCTTTCGAAGCGATATGAGAAATATACGGTACATACTAACGTTCTGCGTATTGATTCTCAATAATGATTTTTACTTGTTGTGCTTCAATTCACAACTTTGAATATAAAACGAATGAACAACCTCTTTATACTTTACTGTGGGTCTAGGTCAATCACTCCCAGTTTCAACAAGGCTAGTCAAGGTAAACAAGTTACGCAACTCAAAAACATATTACATACTTACTATATTATACTATCGATGCGCGACCCCTTTGATTAAAAAATGTTTTTCATTCATTTTTGCATTGACAAAATGATTTGAAGAGGTTCACCATCTTCGGTGTTGACATGTGTAATATTTTAGTCAAAATGAAACTATGTTTTGACCACGTATGTGGCAGCCCTAATCCCACCTAATGCATCTGACAGGAGCCAACATCTATCGTGTATCCACAATGGAATCCTTTGTGGATACACAAATGTTTACATACAACATGTTGGATTCTTAAAGATGGCGTCCTCGCACCCTGGTGGTTTTGACACATCGCTTACCAAAGTAAATCCAGCCAAGTTCCTTACATACATACATTTATTTGTTCAACATCACATTTGAGACAAGACATAATCAACAATATTACGCCACAATACTCAGTTTGTGGCTGCCGCTCTCAATTCTCAGTCACGCCCGATGCTCGCCAAGTCACGCTCCACCTGATCCGCCCATCCTTTGGCCACCTTCTGGATGCTAGTTTCGACGTAAAGTGCAGTGAGCTCGTGATTCATTCGTCTCCGCCACACATCGTTCTCCTGCACACCGCCAAAGACCATCCTTAGCACGCCTCGTTTCAAACCTCCGAGTGCTTGCAGGTCCTCCTCGAGCATGCTCCATGTCTAGTGTCTGTAGAGGATCACCGGTCTTATTAGCGTTTTGTAGATGGTGCATTTGGTGCGTGGGTGAATCTTTTTAGACCGCAGTTTCTTCTGAATCCCGTAGTAAGCCAGACTTCCGCTGATGATGCATCTTCAAATTTCACAACACACGTTGTTGCCAGCCGTCAGTAAGGATCCGACAAGAGATCCGAGGTAGACGAATTCTTCCACCACCTTGAAGGTATCCCTGTCTATCGTAATATCACTACCCAGACGATCCGACATTATTACGGTCGTGTTCGGTTCCACCTACCAGCATGTATTTTGTTTTTATGGCATTCTGCACCAGTCCGACCTTTGCAGCTTCGCTATTCAGGCGGGTGTACAGCTCTGTCGCCGTTCCAAATGTTCTGGCGAAAATGTCCATGGCAAAGCACACACATTGACCGGATTTTGTGAAAATCGTTCCCGGCTGTTGAGCCCGGCTCGTCGCATCTCACCTTCCAGAGCGATGTTGAAAAGTAGGCATGAGAGTCCGTCACCTTGTGGCAGTCCCCGGCGAGATTCGAATGAACTGGATAGTTTACCCGAAATCCTTACGCAGTTTTGTACCGTCCATCGTTGCTTTAATCAGTCTAGTCAGTTTCCCAGAAAAGCCGTTTTCGTCCGTGATTTTCCATAGCTCTGTGCGGTCGATACTGTCGTATGCCTCCTTGAAGTCGATGAATAGGTGATGCGTTGGGACCTGTTATTAACGGCATTTCTGGAGGATTTGCCGTACGGTGAAGATCTGGTCCGTTGTCGACCGACCGTCGATGAAGCCAGCTTCATAACTTCCCACGAACTAATTTGTTTTAGGTGGCAGACGACGGAAGATGATCTGGGATAGCACTTTGTAGGCAGCATTCAAAATAGTGATCGCCCTGATGTTCTCACATTCCAAATGGTCGCCTTTCTTGTGAATGGGGCAGATCACCCCTTCCTTCCCCTCCTCCGGTAGCTGTTTGGTTTCCCAGATCCCGACTATCAGCCGGTGCAGACAGATGGCCAACTTTTCTGGGCTCATCTTGATGAGTTCAGCTGTGATACCATCCTTACCAGCTACTTTGTTGGTTTTGAGCTGATGAGTGACATCCTTAATTTTCCTCAGCGTGGGAGTTGGTTAATTTCTGTCCTCCGCAGCACTGGCGTCGTCGTTTCCTCCGTTGCCGTGATCTCCCGTGCCTACGTTCTCCACGCCATTCTGGTGCTGATCGTAGTGCTGCTTTCACCTTTTGATTACCTCACGTCCGTCCGTCAAGAGGCCTCCGCCTTTATCCCTGCATATTTCGGCTCGCGGCACGAAGCCGTTGCGGGATGTGTTGAGCTTCTGGTAGAACTTCCGTGTTTCTTCGGATCGGCACAGCAGTTCCATTTCTTTGCATTCCGCTTCTTCCAGGCGGCGCTTTTTCTTCCGAAAGAGGCAGGCCGGCTGTTTCCGCTTCTGTTTGTAACGTTCCACGTTCTGTCGAGTCCCTTGCTGCAGCATTACCGCCATCGCTGCGTTTTTCTCCTCCAAAACCGTTCTGCACTCTTCGTCAAACCATTCGTTCCGTCGATTCCGTTCTACGTACCCGATGGTGCTCTCGGCTGCGTCGTTGATGACTGCTTCCACTGTACTCCAGCAGTCCCCTAGAGGGGCCTCATCGAGCTCGCCCTCGTCTGGCAACGTGGCCTCGAGATTCTGCGCGTATGCTGAGGCGACATCCGGTTGTTTCAGTCGTTCTAGGTTGCACCGTGGTGGTCGCAGGTATCGTACATTGTTGATGACGAAGAGTTTTGGGCGCAGTTTGATCATCACCAGATAGTGGTCGGAGTCGATGTTGGCGCCACGATAGGTTCTGACGTCGATAATGTCGGAGAAGTGCCGTCGGTCTATCAGAACGTGGTCGATTTGAGATTCCGTCTGCTGTGGTGATCTCCAGGTGTAACGATAAGGGAGGCTGTGTTGGAAAAAGGTGCTACGTATGGCCATATTTTTGGAGGCGGCGAAATCAATGAGTCGTAGGCCGTTTTTATTCGTCTGCTGGTGGGTGCTGAACTTACCAATCGTCGGTCTGAATTGCTCCTCCTGGCCTACCTGAGCGTTTAAATCTCCTATGATGATCTTGGCGTCGCGGCTTGGGCAGCGGTTGTACTCGCGTATGAGCTGCGCGTAAAATGCGTCCTTGTCATCATCAGTGCATCCGGAGTGTGGGCTGTGCCCGCTTATTATTATGTTTCCAGTTCAAAACCGAATTAGCGACATTTTTTCTTGGACTTCCGCTGCTTTTGCCTTGCGTTAAACACAATGTCGGAAGTGGGGCGCTGTATTGTACACCTGGTGCTCTATACAGCGCCCCACTTCCGACATTGTGTTTAACGCAAGGCAAAAGCAGCGGAAGTCAAAGAAAAAATGTCGCTAATTCGGTTTTGAACTGGAAACATAATATGCTGAAGTTGAAGAATCGCCCCTTGATCCTCAACCTGCACATTCTTTCGTCGATCGGCCACCAACCGATCGCGTGCCTCTGCATATCACCCATCATGATGAAAGCTGTTCCCAGCTCGCGTGTGCTGCCGCTGCTCTGGTAGGTGGTATGATTACCTCTAAACGTTCGCACCATGGATCCTGTCCAACACACCTCCTGCAGCGCTACGATGCCGAACCCGCGGCCCTTCAGTAGACCGGCGAGTGTGCGGGTGCTCCCAATGAAGTTGAGAGATCGGCAGTTCCACGTACCGAGTTTCCAATCGCAAGTTCTTTGTTCGCTGGGGTCGTTGCCGTTGGTCTCGGTTCGTTTCGTATTATTCTGTTGCTGATTTTCCATTACAATAGTTTTTTACGGCTGGCTCGTAGGGCCTGACACCAACACCCTACTTTCCGGAGGACCGTAGTGCACAGTTGAGCTTAGAGCCCTTCCCTGGCACTCGGACGTTGATCAGACGCCTCTTACCTGGGGATCAGACGCTTAACTATTAGTAATTATTAGTAAGTAATCCTTCAGACAGGTGGCATTGGGATCCCTAATATCTCTACTAAGTGAAAATATAAAGATGGCGCCCTCAACAAACTGACTCAAGCGGATCAGAGCCATGCTTCCAAAAGATTTTCATTTAAAACTACCCAGAAAACACTGCAATGTGCACTGATATTATTTATATCACAGATATCTTGGGTTATACATAAGACAGCATTTTGCGGGCTGTTCGGGCTAGCTTGGAAGTTGACCATCAGTATCAGTGTTAACTTCTTTTCCCTGTGTGTAGTGCTGTGTAGTGTGTAGTAGCTGTGTAGTGTGTAGTGTAGTGTGTAGTGTGTAGTAGCTGTGTAGTGTCAGTAGGGGTTGTCTCAATTGGCTAAAAATAACACTACGGATCGCCTGATCCAGTGGTAAGAGTCCACAGGTGACCCCTAATTCATGGTGTTATGCGGCTTTATGCTTACCGTGCCAAGGAATGAATGGTTAGGGGGGTCTAATGAAAACCTAACTACAAACGGAGCCTGTGGAGTACTAGGGCGCCCTCCACAGTATTCTGCGCTTACTGCGCTGAACGGAGCAATGGTGCAATTGACCTTGTGTTTCTCCGAGATAATCTGCTATCCTTCTGAAGCCTCAACTGCGAGGCTCAATATGGGTGGGATTATTATTATGTTGTTTATTAGCTTTAATTATAACCTATATGGCTCTTCATATTATGCGTTCTTCATAGTGTCCTCTGTGTATGTTCGTCTCAGGAGTTCTTCAATTATCGCTGCTCTTTTTTTCTTGTGTTGTGATTGTAAGAGTTTGATCGTGCCTAGTTTGGGTAGTGGCTATGATTATGACAGCTCAGATAAATCTTCAGCATAAAAGAACAGCTTTGGTCCAAGAACCTTACTTTCGTAGGGGGGATTTCTATGTAGATGTAATGCTTTAATTAACACCTATATGGTTCCGCATTTTGCGTTTGTCCCGACGTTTCAGTAAAATTGAAATGACAATATCGCGTGTCATGCCTCGAGCCCCAACATGTTTTAATAAAACTGCTACCGTAATTCGGGGTAACATTGATCAGAATTTTCGTTCTTTCTTGAATAATTCTCTTGTTAAAGCAAACGTTACATGTTTTATATTTTTAAAACAAGTACTGGTCCTCTAAGTATATGTTAAGCTACTCGAAAAAGTATTGTAAAACTTTAAACATAGACTTTTTTATCAAATTTTTTATTTTGTTGATTTGGGGTAACATTGATCATGTCAGTGATCAATGTTCGTTTGTATTGAAAATACCCTTACTTACTAAATTTGGGGACGCTGATTTCGAATATGTTGTCCAAATTCTTACAAGTCTTGTACTTTTTGAGTTATTTAGAGATTAAAATACTCTAAATAACGCCTAAAGGCAGGCAATGGCTTAAGAAATTTAATGCCTTCTTTTAAAAAATCATAAATTTTATTGAAAAAGAGCACTTTTATAGAAGTTTCATTTATTTAATTCAACTCCAGGATATCATATTGAAGTAATACAGTGATTTCGAACCTCATATTGTATCTAATATTCATGCCAAGCATGAATATTTGACAATGTATCATATAATAGGTTGACAAACAGTCAAAATTTGAGAATTTTTGATGCACTCTATGAAAAGTTACAGCATGCTGAACATTTTGTTGAGAGTAAAAAAAGTTGCCTATCCCAAACATTTTGACCACCCCCTGTATATTGTCGCGCTTATCTTAGATTCTCAGCAAGCTGCGTTCGAAACGCGCAGCCTCAGATCGCGCCAGACCGCGCACGTATGATTTGTACACGATGTGCACCTTGGCTAAAACTGTTTTGCAGCCGCCGGGTGGAGCTGTCAACCGCCGTGTACAAATCAAACGGGCGTAATCTTATGGCGGCTGACTCAGATCAGCAGGATCTGAGTGATTAAGCTAGGATGCACAATATCATGTTTCTGGAACGTAATATATCCCATTTTGTTAGCCGTTTAATGAATGAAAATTTGACAGGAGGTGCCATCCTAACACGAGAATATCAATATCAACACTGTTGTTCTTTCGTAAAATGGCTCATTGTCATACATTTTTGGCATTTCCAAAATCATCTTCTTGAACGTGATATTCTCAATATCATGTTAAAACTGGTTCAATTTATAATGTTGAGATGTTTTGACCTCCATGATGTGCAGAACAGTAAATATGTGCTCGATGAACAAATTGAGATTTGAATTAGGAAAAGAAATCCACGTGTTCTGGTGAGAATCGAACCCACGACTCCCAATTCGCTAGACGGGCCCTTCATTCCTTCAAGCTACGGACCCACTTGACTATCTTCGTCTGAACTCGTTTAGTATGACAGTTTTCCACAATAGTATGATTGTTTTTCAATTTGGACAATCAAATCGAATGACTTTAAATTATCTAACAATACATTTCACTTTGTATTAAAGTAAAACGTGTTTCACGCGATGGCGTGGAATTTTAATTGAAGCATTATCAATTTTGTCAAAATGGATGCGGTCAGTTATTCCTCACCTCTTCCGCTGCTGCAGTCGTCTCATTGTCGATGTGATACGGAATTCTCCAAAAATTTACTATGACCCGTGTGATCCACCAGACAGATCCTAATGAAAATTCCTCGTCAACCCCATATCGCTGGCACAAAAGTTTGATAAATCCTCGCGCTGCTGCCGAAATTAAGTTATGTGCCCGCAAACAAAATCACCCCAGCCAGTCCCAGCAAACATAATAAGCCCTTGTTTGCGGTACGTACGCAAGTAATCTCCCAAATTGCGTAACTGGCACACCAACCTACGACCGTCTTCTGACGCAGTGCCGTCGCCGAAAGAATCCTCGATGTTAATTTTTTTTTCCTCTGCCCTGCCGAGTGCGTTGCTCATTTTTGTGACAATGAACCACTCATCCGTGTGGAGGCGGGGTGAGATAAGTTACATCTGCCTAGGAACAAACGAAGACACGAGTTTGTTGTGGAGTATTTTTTTAATAAATTTAATTAAAATTAATACGTCAAGCCTTTTTCTCGTTGTTGCTCGGGGTTGGGTTGGTTGTTCTGCGAGAGGAAAAATTCGCAAAATGCTGCTCGTCCAACACCCTGCTTCAATCCACCTACGTAAAAGGGGAATTAGGTATAAAATGCTGTTACTGGAGCTCTATTTTACGATCGAGGCTGGAGTAAAGCTTCTCTCGAGCCATCAAGTTTTTGTAGATATCTATTTCTACAATGCAACTAACGGGGATGACCCATTTCGCATTAAGACATTTCGCTTAAGGGCATATACAAGAACACTGAAGTAATCACAATGTTTAAGCTGTAATAGATTACGAGCACTCGACATTTATCAATTCTGTGACTATCTATCCAAAAATAAGTGCAGTAGTATAATTAAAAGGAATTTGATCATCCTTTCCAAACTTGTATTGCTTTATGAATCTATGTAGGCGGGAACTAGTGTTGTTCCCTTCGAAAGCGCATTTCACCCCATTCACCCCAACCTACGCACATGTGATGCTTGTGAGTCTCAGCAGCTAACTCTTTCTCTAATGAGTGGCACACATGTGCTCCATTGCTGAGGCTCCCCAGTCCTTCAGTGTAGAAAATTCGGATTTTTTGTTGCCTGCGGAGATGCGAGACGACATTCATGGATTAGGAGAAATTCAAGCTTAGCTTTTAATTTTCCTAGCGGTTTAATTAAAAGATGTTTGAGTTTGCTGGAAGCCCAGCCATCCAGTCAGTATGGTTGTGGATGGAACGACACAGCCAAGCCGGATCACTGCAGTGCCAGTGTGGAGAAGGGTTGCGTTACGCTTCAGTTGACAAAGGACGTGGAATGTCGACGGCAGACAGCCTCAGTCAGTGATGTGATTTGAGAGTTTGGCCATGTGAAATGTAACAAATTTGATTACGGGGTCTCTTTTTAGGAAAGTTTTTTTTTCTGGCTGTCTATTTAGTTTGGGCATTAAATTTGTTGAGATCCGGGATACGTACAATTTAATTTTTTTTTCAATTTATGTTATTAGAATAAATCTGTTTTGATCCTGATGAAAAGCGCCACCTATGAAACATATTATTTTTACACTTACATAACTTATTGTTTCTCTTGGTTATAAAGGAACTTGTTTCCCATGCTGTTTCAATTTCCGTTGTTTCCAACTATTCCACTTTTTCAATTTCTCTCATTATTGTAGAAAATCCCTCTTCTTTTGTGCTTTCTTTAGATTTTTCTTTCATTTTTTTTGTTTGAAATATCCTTTTATCGTTCCATTGAAATTTTTTCAGTAATCCCATTGTTTTTATTTTTAAAGAAAAATATTTCTTTTAAATTTATGTTTTTTTTTTGTGTGAGAATTCTTTTTGCATTTCTACGAAATCATAAATGGTAATCCGTTACTTATTACGTAAAGACTAGAAGCCAAAAAAATCCCAGGTTATGCACCACAATCACTCACAGTTTCTTTCGAAATTTAATCGAAATTCCTTTTGTAATTTGTTCCCATTTTAATCGAACATTCCTTTGGAAACTGCTTCGCCAATTTCTTTGATAGTTCGTTCGATGTATTTGATGATTCTTTTGAAAACTACTTCGGTATTATTTTTTGAGAATTCCTCCGGCAACACTAAAAAACATAAGTCATGAACTTCTATCAACGATCAAAACTTTTGAAGCATAATTATGTTCTGATATCAAGATCGTGCATCAAAAAAATTTTAGTAGATAAGTTTTAGAGTTTTTCCGGAAAATTGAGCCATACAGTTTTTTTAAAATATGGAGTTTGCTAAAATTCAAATATTTTGCATTGCAGTTACCGAGTTTTCAATCTTTTTGCATAAACAGAAAGCTAAATATAATAAGTTTCGATCGTCTGAACATAATTTTTGCATGAAATTAGTGGAATTCGAGATATTGGTGATTATATAGGCCAATCTCCTCAAATTTGGGCAAAATTTCCAAAAAATAATGAATATTTGTATTTTTTTTCAGAAAAAATCAATTAAAAAATTCTTTCTCAACGTATACTTTATACATTAGATGTTAACCAGTTACAGAGAAAATTTCAGCTCAATCGGAGCATTGGTTACGGAAATTGATATGTATAGAGAGAGTAACTTTGCTTAAAAATTTGCGAAATTCTTTTGAAAATTTCTTTGTGTTTCTTTGTATCCATTTTGACAATTTTGAGTTTATTTTTTTCTTTCTTTTAGTTTATTTTTGAGATTTTTTTTTGGAAATTTCTCTGGAAATTCCTGGGCGTATCCATTTTAAAATTTCTCAAGAATTGCTTCTCAACTCATTTACCGCATTTCTCATGAATTCATTAGGTAATTTTTCACAGATATTTTTTTTTGAAAATTCAGAAACTCCCCATCGGAATTGCTCATAGAATTTGCAATGGAATTTCCAACGGATTTGAAGAAATGATATTTGAAAAAATGCGGAAGGAATACAAGAATTGTCAAAGCAATTCCTTAAGAAATTGTGAAAGCAACTTCTTAGGAATCGACCAAATGAATTCCTAAACAGACTATCAAAGAAGTTTCCAAATGTGTTTTTCAGAAATTTAAAAATGAAATAACACAGAATTGCCGAGAAAATTTGTAGAACGAATTCCATAAAAAATCACAAAGAAAGTCTCCAATTGTCGAAAGAAATGCGAAAGGAATGTCCAATGAAATAACCGAAGCAATTGTAAGGGTAACAGCCAAAGTGAATTCCAAACGAAATGCCAGAGAAATTTTCAGTGGAATTGCCTATGAAAATTACAAAGTGATGACCGAATCTTATCGAAATAGTTTTTAAATAGTTTTATTTTTCCAAAGAAAAATGTAGGATTGGCATAAGTCAAAATACACGTAAAAACCCTAAATTATCCACCTAGCGGTAATGGCGCCTTTCTCGTGCCTTCGAAAACCCATTTTCACAAAATTCAAGTGATATGTTGATGAATATCGCATTTTCATACGTTTAACAGATATCCATTTCATGGAACCAGAAATCAAATCGTTTTTCTGGTTCTTGATATTTTCCAACACACATTTTCGCTGTACAAGAGTGGAACAAACTCTTTTAAGCGAACTTCAGCTTAAGAAACTGTTATTCAGCTAGTTCTGTTACTTGGGTGGAACCTTAAACTTTTGAAAAAAAAAAAACCGCAATCTTGAATTTCGAGCAGACTTGAATTGAGCAAGTCCGGCATCTTGGAAATTTTGGTCGCCTTTTTTGGACTCCAGACTTCTTCTCCATACCAGATATACCCATATTGAATGGTTTTAGAGACCAAAACTCAATTAAACACAATTATGAATTTTGAGACGCCATTGTAAATTTTGAGACGCCATATTAGATATTTTGGTCGTCATCTTAGATATTTTAATCGTAATTTTTGGACTCCAGACATCTTTCCAATATCAAATATTCCCATATTGCCTGGTTTAAGCGCCTAAAACTCAATTAAACAGCCGCCATCTTGAATATGGAGCCGCCATCTTGGATTTTAGATCGCCATCTTGTATATTTTGGTCGCCATTTTAGGAGTCCAGACATCTTCCCCATACCAAATATACCAATAGCGCATGATTTTACAGTCTAAAAACCATTGAATAGCCGCCTTTGAATCTGGAGTCGCCATCTGGAGTTGAAGACTACCGTCTTGGATGTTCTGGTCGCCAGGTCGCCATGGGACATCTTACCCATAATATATATTTATATTGCATGGTTTTAGAGCATAGCTTCCCAACCTTCGTTTCGCGTCCCCCCAACCGCTTGCAGGCACGCTTCGATTGTTTTACGAAAAGCGCAGTGACGACAGACTGGGGGGTCGCGAGAGTCAAGGTTGGGAACCGTGGTTTTAGAGCCTAAAACTTCATTAAACAATCACCATCTTGAATTTTAAGCCATCATATTGGACATTTTAGACCGCCATCTTGGGTATTCTGGTCACAATTTTTGGAGACTAGTCTTTTTCCCTTGCTTCTTCCCTATACCAAATGTACCCATAATGCATGGTTTAGGTCCTTAAACTCAATTAAACAGTCGCCATCTTGAATTTTGAGACGCCAACTTGGATATTTTGATAATTATCTTGGATGTTTTAATCGTCATTTTTGGACTCCGGACATCTTCCCCATACCAAATATACCCATATTGCATGATTGAAGCCTAAAAGTCCAATCAGCAAACGCCATTTTGAATTTGGAGCCACCATCTTGGATTTCAGATCGTCATCTTGGAGTCCAGACTTTTTTTTCATACCAAACATACCCATATTACATTGTTATAGAGCCTAAAACACCATTAAACAGCTACCATGTTAAATTTGGAGCCGCCATCTTGGATTTTAGACCGTCATCGTGGATATTGAGGTCGCCAATTTTGGACTCCGGAAATCTTCCTCATACCAAATATTCCCATATTGCAAGGTTCTAGAATCTAAAACTCTATTAAACAGCCGCCATCTTAAACTTGGAGCCGCCATCTTGAATATTCGGCTTCCATCTGGAATTTTGGGCTGACATCGAGGAATTTCAGGTCTCCAGTGGTGATTTCTGCACAAAATATATCAACCATGCTAAAGGTAACAATAAATCGTCGAAGCTTGATGTGTCGCATGATGGGGCTTGGTTCAGTGTTGTGTACGGCCAGTTATACCGGTGTCGGTCCAGATCACTGGTCATAACTCCGGAACGCCTTGGCCGATCCGGACCATTTTCAATTGTAAACAATGCGGTAAAATTCCGGTTCGATTTAAGCTATAATCCGAAAAATGGTAAGTGCCTTAAAAGTGAGTGAACTTTTTTGTGCGCACAGACATACTTACATACACACATACAGACATCATCTCAATTCGTTGAACTGAGTTGATTGGTATATGTCAAGGTATATGTGACTTGATGCATCGAGCCTTCTATCGAATATTCGTTTTTTGAGTGAACATATAGCCTTTCAATACACTGACTTCGGTGTACGAGAAAGGCAAAAAACATTGCCATAGAAAGTGCGGAAGGAATTTTCAAAAGCAAAATGTCAAAAAAGGTCCAAATAATAAGTTATTTTCTTAAATTTACCAATGAAATTAAACGAATTGTGCAAAGTAATTGCCATAGGAATTGCTGAGAAAATTTGTAAATCGAATTTCATAAAAAAACTCAAAGAAATTTCACAATTCTCGATGAAATTGAGAAAGGAATTTACGAAGAAATTTTCAGAGATACTACCACAGTAGATACCAAATGAATTGTCTGAGAAATTTTCCAAGAAATTGCTTGTGAAATTTCCAAAGCAATAGGCTCCTAAAATGAAAAATATTTTCCCGCTTTTGGTGCATAACACGAAAGAGCTTGGTTTTCTGATCTCAATGGTAATTTTTCCGAACTTGAACAATAACAGAATAGTTAATAAACTCGAAAATAAAATAATGACGAGCAGGTCTTGTTTGACATTCGAGGTCAACCTTGACGTAACGAAAGTGAAACGGCGGGTTGCAAAAGACACCACATTGGCTCACTTTTGACAACAAATGTTCCTGTTTGACATACACGGTAAACAAAATTTACCCAAAATTGAGTGATAAACAAGGAGTGTTGCAAGAATTATTATAATTTTTGAAAATATATTTTATGGGCTTTACTTAATAGGAATACTTAAAAAATGAGTAAACATGTCGTTTTAATCAATGCTTGATCGAAGTATGCAGAAATTGAGATAGGCCTTTAGGAGCCTATTACCGAATCAATTCACAGAAATAGTTTTCTAAGGATTTACCGAATACATTGCCACTGTACAATGGGTCCAGAGCCGTATTTACGAAGACAAAAATGTCTAAACCTTAAGTTTTAGATACATGGTGTCTTTGGAAAACTTTCTTCATATTTTTCGATCTTTTTTCTCATCATTATGAAATTAGGGTGGTCCCTCTAGTTTAGCTGATTCAAACATCTGCTTTTCAATAGTTTTTTGTACGCTTACAAAATATTCTACAAAGTTGTAAAAGAACTTATTTGGAGCAAGTTTGCGGAAGAAACCATTATTCTATCTCTTATGGTTCCTAACTTATAATTTTTTGAAAGAATCATGTTAGGGTGATCCATGAAATTCAGTTGTCAAGCAATAACTTTTAAACCATTCATTTCCCGTGAAAACTTTGTTCCGAGCACTTTTAGAACTATCGATGACGCATATTTTTTCCAAAGAGCTCAATCTATCTCTCATAGTTAAAAAGATATTGGCATTTTTCTTCGAAAAATCACTTTTTTCAAAAATTCATATCTCAAAAAAGAGCAAATTAATTTTCAATCACCTTATTGCATTGAAAATATCGTACTCTGTTTTATTGATGGTGAAAAAATTGTGAGTACCTTTTTTATTTGAAGCTATTTGTTGAGTTTTAAAAATACGGTTTTTACATAGAAAAACCGCTGTAACTCTCAAAATCGATGGGATACAAACTTGGTGTCTTCGATAATATTGTGGGTTTTTGGATGCCCTAAAAGTGCTCAGAACAAAATATAGCGAAAAAATCAAGGCATAAAATTATATTGAATAAAAACGGATTTTCATATGGAAAACGAAACAATTCAAGCAAACTTAACTCGTCTTTGTTAGATAGATCGAAGTAACCATGTGGTTTTTTCGGCAAACTTGCTCCAAATAAGTTCTTTTACAACTTTGTAGAACATTTTGTAAGCATACATAAAACTATTTAAAATCAGATGTTTGGATCAGCTAAACTAGAGGGACCACCCTAATTTCACAATGATGAGAAAAAAGGTCGAAAAATATGAAGAAACTTTCCCAAAGATACCATATATCTAAAACTTAAGGTTTAGGCACAAACATTTTTGTCTTCGTAAATACGGCTCTGGACCCTATGTGCACTGTGCACAATGGTCCACGCAACAGATTTACGAGGAAAGATGCATTCAGCGCCTTCAGATGATTTTTTAGATTAATATGGTCTTCTACAAAGCTGTTTTTAAAATAAGGCCCTCTTTTCAATATACAAGAAAAAATAGGGTGGTCCATATTTTCAAAGAAATTGGGAACCAAACTTTTGGCTTTTGCAGATTGGATTTGAAGTTTTTCTGGGATTTTCTTTTCGGTATGAGCTCTAAAATCATAAAACTGTTATGTCGATTTATATTTTGAAGCAAAGACATTTGCTCTTTCGATTGAGCTAAAAACAATATTTTAATTACTTAGCAATCCAACTGTTTAGAATTGAAGTATTTTTCCAAAAATTACTATTTTGAGGGATCGGTTGTAATGCTTGATATCAGCAAATTCGTCTCTAGATAGGCATAACAGTATTCAACAATTTGGTAGAACGAAGTTTTTGTTTTATTTTGAAATACACGAGTTTCTCTAAAACCCCTTGAAAGTTCTTATTAAGTTCAGTAGAATTTTTTTTCTGTGAGTTAAAGTTACTACACAAGAACGTCTCTAAGCACAGAGTGTCAAAAGAAGTTTTGCGGAGTAACTTAAAAATCAGTATATTGATTGTACAATTACATTCTGAAAACAACTGCTTAGTGCCAATCTGCATCAGTTCATTGAGTGTAGATGTTATCATGGGAAAGAGAAGTTATTGATTCCAGGAAATGTTTCGAAAACTCGGGGCAGTTTTGGAAATCTAATTTCCAAAAACATGTCGGAGCTGCGGTTTAACATCAATAAGAGGTACACCGAGGCAAGTTGAAACGGGTGGGGCAAGATGAAACGCGAAGTTTTGAAATAGATTTCAATACATTTTGTTTTTTTTTTCTTTCACCAATAGATTGTTTGAATCAAAAACTATGTGTTATGGCATACAAGCTGTTTACCATCATTGGATAACATCATTTTAACCCGCTGTTTCATCTTGCCCCACCCGTTCAACTTGCCCCGGTGTACCTTATTTTGGGTTTCATTTATGTTTTTGAGAATGTAATGCTAAAGTTTCCCCTGGTGTCCTACCTTTTTTTCAGTCAGAATCTTGAAATATTCATGGAATATTGCAATCCTAAATAAAATTTCACAATATGCCTAGGTATTCTTATCAGAGAATGTTGGGAGTGGACATCTAAGGACCGATGGAGTTGGTGAATTGCAAAGAAGAACGTTGGGTGTGGTAAGTGTTGGATTCAGGTTGGTTTTCTTATTCACAGAACCGTTACCTTTTCTGTGATGGTGTTGGTTAACGCACCCTGTCTAGGGAATTCAGGAAGACGTGGGTTCAGTCCCCATCAGAACTACGTGGATTTTTTCGCAATTTTTCCACTCAATTTGTTCATTTTTCAACATAAATTGTGCCTGTAAACTTCAGTGGTTACGTACATCCAACATACCATTTCGGTTGATTAACAAACAACAACATTCGTGGTCGTAAAAATTAAAAAAAAAAATACGAACAATACACAACATTGAAGAAAAAAATATAAATCTTTAAAATCTTGCTATCGGGGGCCCACTTTATAGGGTTGCCCCGGGCCCTCCGAAGCCTAAATCTGGCACTGTTTCCTCACAGTATACTAATTCATGCAATGGTTGACAATGAAAGCCCTGCAATTAATAACTGTGGAAGTGTGCAAGAAACATTAAGTTGGAGAGAGGCAGCCCAAGTTTCAGTGGAAACGTAGGACCATACAGAAGAAGAAGAATATCTCTGCAATATGGATAGTATGATGCAAAAATCTTAATTTTTTTTATTCTATCATGGTGATGGTCAGTCAGCTTTTGCAATACAAAATACACCTTATGTGCTCCTTACAAACTTCGGCATAAGAAAAATAATAATAAAAAATCGTGCTTAAATATTTTCTAAAAATTGCCTACGCCGAGGATCTAGGATCGAATCCCACTCCCGACAAACTTAGAAAATGTGAGTTCTTCCTTCGGGAGAGAAGTAAAGCGTGGGTCCCGAAATAAGGTAGCCTCGGATTAAGAACCTCGTAAAAAAAAATTGCGAAAAATTATTTGGGCTATAAAATGGAGCTATGGGCATTACGTCTCTTGGTAATAGTGTGCAACACATGCGAAATCATTATAGTTGAAAACAATGGATTTTCAACTTTTTTTTCAATGGCATTATTGACTCAATCAATCAATCCATCAGTTACACATTCACACTAAATTAGCTACATTATAGCATCGTATAAATCACTTTTCAAAATAAATCCACTCTCATTGTAATGGTGATTTCCGACCTGTGAACTGAACAGGAAAAAATATTTTCAACTGATAGCATTTGAAACTACAAACTACGCAAAAGCACTTACATCTCCCAACATGGGTAATTACCAACCGCACGCGTGTTGTAGTTAACTCTCGAGTGCATCTCGGGGGGTGCAGCTAAATTCGACCAATTGTGAGTGCAATTGATGGGTTCAATTAGGCTCCATCAGTCGGCTTAATGGGCCGGAATAAAAATAGATTAGAGCCCACACCGGATGCGCGGATGCCATTGTGTACCACATCGATAAATCTACTTCTCTGCGAATCGGATAATTGATTTACGAAAAAATTCCCTCCCATTTGGGGAGCCCGCCGATGCACCGACCGGAGCGCATATCCAATCCATATGGTTTGATTTAATTGATATTTGATTTCCGAAAGCCGTGTTCATAAAATGCAATTTTTCAGTCATTCATTATTAACTTTCGGCTCGTTGGTTCTGGCGGCGGTGGTGGCGATGGCGCGCGGCTTCCAGCCCGGGTCAATGGAAAAACAAATCGACCAATATTTTAACCTCAACCAACCCTCATTCCTCAAAACCGACCGACCCACCGACCAATCGCGACCTGTCGTCCAGCGTGCGCAAGCCATGGTTCAGCTCAGCCCAAACCCTCAGAAAAGGCAGCCGACCGAATTTTTCTGACGGCTTGTCGGGATCGCTTTCCACTGGCCAATTCCTGTACCGATTCATTTTATTTAATTATTCATATTCCAATTACGTATCCGGTCTCTAAATATCGAACAAATCATGTTAACTTCCATATTACCGGTTATTGAACAATTCATTTTTCTGCATCCGACCTTCGTTGGAATCTCTCTTTTTTGTGTGTGCATTCGCTTTCCATCGCTTATTCCGGGTTCTTCTGCAGCGATGGATATACATGGAATTCCCTTTTTCGACCGCACTTGCCAAACTTACCCTGCCCAAACCCGAACAAAAAACCTTTCGATGGTCCATTCACTATCGCCAGAATCGGCTTGTAAATTTCCAACGGATCCACATAACAGTGCATAATTTAGCTTTGATATCGGACGCATAGTTTAAAGTTCCTTTCAAAGTTACGTTACGCTATGAGAGGATGAATCGATCTACTGCTGTTACGGTTAATACAAAATTTGATGATGAAACTACTAATTATACCATTTTTCTTGTTATTATTAATATTTGCAGTACATCGGGAATGTATTACAAGCTTTAAAACGGCCAGGCCTACTGTGCAGCGTTGTGGTTTAACAATTAAGCTTTTAAGTGGGGACATGTTGTACCAAACCGCTCAGCTTTTTAGAATGCAACATACGTGAAAATCGATGGGGGTGACGATGATAAGAAGGTCACCCCTTGGTCCTTCGCTTCCTGGGATGGAACACAGGTATTTGGTCCGTGTCTTGGCCCTAATGCCTAGGATTAAGCGCCTTTACTCGCTCTCTGAAATGAAATAAACTACGTGGGAAACGTTGCGTTACCAAAAATTAGTTTTCGAAGTTTATAAACGCCCCCTAAAGGGGTCGTAGTTTGAAACGTTCTCACCAATATAATATCTGGAAACTGCTGCTCCTCAGTGTTAACGAGAACGACATTACAGCACAGTCAGGTTTGCTCCTCGTCTCACCACCATCACGCACGCAGTTGTTGTTGTTTACATGGGGTCTTGGAAGAAATTCCTTTGTTTCTCCGAGTGTGAGGGACACATCACACTAAATTGTCACAAATTTTCCGCTGATTTTCTACATTCGTCATTCGTGATATGTTCCACTACTATAAATACTAAAGAGTTATTTGAATTTCATAATTTGACCACACGGATTGGTATTACCGAAAATTTGCACTTCAAGTGAGTCGTTTTCGAGCATCTACCTCTACGTAGTTACCCGTCGTATCAAATAGAATGCGAACGACGCGTTTGATCGCCTTCCAGGTAGCATTGTTCTTCCTCTACAAGTGGTTGAGGAAGCGTTGCCTGTACGATAGGCAAACAGTTTCAAACAATAAACAAATCGCTTTCGCTCTTCGTACATATGTACAACAGAGATGGTTATATTTGCGGTTTAGGGGAAGATGATATAGATCGATGAGATTGGAATTGAACCTTATGACAACTAAGTTGGCGGGTCATTAATTGGCTCGGTAGCTTAGTTGGTAAAGCACTTGTCTAGCGAATAAGGGTCGTGAGTTCAAATCTCACCTGAGCTGTGGATTTTTTCCCAATTTAACCAATAATTTACCCATCTGTACATATGTACGTTGAGTTATTTGAATTTCATAATTTGACCACACGGATTGGTATTACCGAAAATTTGCACTTCAAGTGAGTCGTTTTCGAGCATCTACCTCTACGTAGTTACCCGTCGTATCAAATAGAATGCGAACGACGCGTTTGATCGCCTTCCAGGTAGCATTGTTCTTCCTCTACAAGTGGTTGAGGAAGCGTTGCCTGTACGATAGGCAAACAGTTTCAAACAATAAACAAATCGCTTTCGCTCTTCGTACATATGTACAACAGAGATGGTTATATTTGCGGTTTAGGGGAAGATGATATAGATCGATGAGATTGGAATTGAACCTTATGACAACTAAGTTGGCGGGTCATTAATTGGCTCGGTAGCTTAGTTGGTAAAGCACTTGTCTAGCGAATAAGGGTCGTGAGTTCAAATCTCACCTGAGCTGTGGATTTTTTTCCAATTTAACCAATAATTTACCCATCTGTACATATGTACGTTGAGTTATTTGAATTTCATAATTTGACCACACGGATTGGTATTACCGAAAATTTGCACTTCAAGTGAGTCGTTTTCGAGCATCTACCTCTACGTAGTTACCCGTCGTATCAAATAGAATGCGAACGACGCGTTTGATCGCCTTCCAGGTAGCATTGTTCTTCCTCTACAAGTGGTTGAGGAAGCGTTGCCTGTACGATAGGCAAACAGTTTCAAACAATAAACAAATCGCTTTCGCTCTTCGTACATATGTACAACAGAGATGGTTATATTTGCGGTTTAGGGGAAGATGATATAGATCGATGAGATTGGAATTGAACCTTATGACAACTAAGTTGGCGGGTCATTAATTGGCTCGGTAGCTTAGTTGGTAAAGCACTTGTCTAGCGAATAAGGGTCGTGAGTTCAAATCTCACCTGAGCTGTGGATTTTTTTCCCAATTTAACCAATAATTTACCCATCTGTACATATGTACGTTGAGTTATTTGAATTTCATTACTAAAGTGTTTTTAGTAGCTTGACGACTTAAGCCTCGACTGCCAGTGCCCGAGCAACTACTGGATTAATAGTGTGACGGTCGATAATTACAGCGGAAATATTTGTATCCTTACTGGAGTCACTTGCCAACGGTGGCCACTCGTCGGTGTGTTCAATTGAACCACATTATTGAATTGAAATTTCTTCAAAATGTCCCGCTCAACGGCTAATCAAGTGAATTAATGCGTCTTCACCGGATATTAATTGCAGCCCCATCTTCAACTCGAGTCAGCACCGCACCGTTTTATCACAAATTCACACATGAAATTAAATATTCTCGTCCGAATGGCGTAGTGCCTCATGTCATTTGGTTTCACCATCGTCCGAATTGTAACACACGCGTGCTTCTTCTGGATGGCGTAGCACCATCCAAATTATCACCAAACCACATTAAACGGGAGAGCGAAAAAAAAAAACCGTGACAAGAAAAACAAACTCACGTCCGATCGCGGCGAGTCCTACTTCGATCATGATGGGAGGCAATTTAAAATGGTTAAATTAAAAACTCATAATACAGTAATGTTCCGATTTTATCACGCCCTTTGCGCGCCAGTCCTTCATTTTTCATTCATTTGTTGTGACATTTGAATCTGAGTGTTTCCCGTATTCTTCAAGATGAATATTGATCGCGCGTTTTGTAACGTTAAAAATATTGAAAATCCGTATAGATTTTGTAGAATATTTAAGAGCATTTTTGAAAAAGGGCGTGATATAATCGGAACAACACTGTACTTCCCTTTGGACATAGCGTGTACTAGTGGTTCTAATTGAGTTCTATTATAAACATCATCATGTATTGGTGGGTTTCCTTTAAATTTCGAATTCGAACGATGAAACAGCGAGAATCAACGGATACAAGCATAGACAATCCAGGCCATCATCGACAAAAAGTAGAGGTAGCGATATCGAGGTTCACTAACAACTCTTACCCCTATTTCAGAATCTTTGAAGCGGGTATCAGCCCCTTTTGATCAACACATCACGAACAATTCACTTTCTTGGCTCAGAAATTTCGTGATCGAATTTTTCTAGTATTTTCCAGCAGAAACAATTAGTTGAATACTTCATTGGGCTCTACAAAGGATCCGGTTAACACTCTTAACAAGGCTTGCGTTTACAAAATCAGTTGTTCCCATTGTGATAAGGTCTACGCTCCCATTCTATACATAGTTGTCCCAAGTTATATGGAATTCCTATATAACATGGGACAATCATGCGTAGGCCGGCAGACGTTGGTCAAACAAAACGGTAGTGGAGGTTACATTTAGAGAACATATGGCAGAGCTGGGAAAATCGATGTTACTCACGCACTCCTGCAGCAAACTAGTTCGCTCGCGGTCCGTACAGTGGCACTGTTGTCAGAAAAAGGTTGGCGAACTCCTGCGCAAGAGTGAGCCATATTGTACTACATAATATTTCAATATATCACAATTCACCTACTAAATGGAAATCAACTCACCAAAGTGAACCTCTGACATTGCAAGGCATCTAGTTTTCTAACTCTCTAACATTTGCATGCGCTTGCGCAGAGACATTGCGTGGTTTATATGCTTGTCGTGAGCAATCAAAAAATATTTCATAGTAGGAATATTGAAAGATATGACGGAAGAAATTCTCAAAGAATTCCGGGAAAAATCCCTGAAGGAATCACGGAAGAAACATTTGGAGGCATTCCGGAACGAGTATCGGAAAGTATCCCTGGAGGAATTCCCGAACGAACTCAGGAATAATCTTGGCATAAATCTCCAAACAAATCCCAGGAGCAGTCCATAAAAGATCACTAGAGTAATACCTGAAATAAACTCAGGAGAAGTCCTTGAGAGAATCCTCTAAGAATTCCTAAAAATCGCAGGAGAAATCAAGGAAGGAATCCAAAGAGGAATCCTTGTTAAAAGATTCCTGGGAAAATAATTAAAATAATCTCGGAATGATTCCTTGAAAAAATGTCTGGAGAAATTCCTTTGGAAAATTCGGAACGAATCAATTAAGGAATCGCGAGAGTAATATCTGAATGAAATTCTGAAAGAATCCAGAAAAAAAAAACCCACAAAGAATTCCCAAATGAGTCTTGCGAGGTATACCTAGAAGAGTGTAGGTAGGAATCCCAAAAGAAATCAATGAAGTAATCAATGAATAAACTCCAGGAGATATCCCTAAAAGAATCCCGGGAAAATTCTTAAGAGAATAACTGAAAGAATACTGGAAAGGATACGTGAAGGAAATACAGGAGAAATCCCTGAAAGAGTAGCAAAACATATTTGAGTATTTCCCAGAATCCCATCAGTTGGAGGATTCTCTGAAGGAATCCCAGTAGATACCTAAAGGAGTTATTGAGGGAAAGAGGGACAAATGTAACAATCCCGAGAGAAATCTCTTATCGATTTCCGGGAAAACTATGAAATAATCCTGGTAGAATCTCTGATGAAATATCTTGGGGATTATCCGTGAAAGAATTTGGTTTGGTAAAACGAAATATTTTGCATAAGTCGTTAATGTAGGTGTCAATTGACCAATTTACCTTTCGATTAGTTAAAAAAATATTTCCATGCCTTATGGCTTACAGTAAAAAAAAAACAAAATCGCATATTTTGCCCTATAAATTCAGGTATAGTTCAAAATTGTGACGTGCTAGAGGAAATCTGAGCCAGATTCGGATTCAGCGGCCCAAAATCTGTCAGAGACATATAAGTTTACTCTTGAGACAATGTTGCGCAGTGTAAAATGCCGGAAGATATCCATGAAGGAATCGCGAAAGCGTTTCGTTAAGGAACCGCAGGAGGAATCAATGAAGGAACCCCGACAGAATTCTAATTCCTCTAATAAAGAATTCCTGGAGGAATTCTTGACAGAATTCTGGAGGTATCACTGAAGAAATCCCAGGAGAAATAACTTTAAAAAAATCGTGTAGTATCAACGAGAAATCATGGAAGCAATATCGAGTATAATCCCGGAGAATATTAGCATGGAATTCCAGGAAAAAAATCCTGAACGAATCCTTGCCAGAATCCTGGAAGAATCGCCAAAGGAATCTCGGAAAGAATTCCAAAATCTTCGTTTTTGTGGAAAAATCCATGGTGAAGTCACACAACACAATTAAAGAAATCCAGGGACAAATCCCCGAAAATTTTCTGGAGAAATTCTTGAAAGTATCTCTGGAGGAATCCCTTTTAAGAAATGTCGAGAGATCCCTCTGTAATAATTCAGAGAGGAACTCCGGGAAGAATCCGTGGGAGAAGGATCCCAGTAATAATCGGGAGGAATTATAGCATAAATTTTGGAACGAATCCCTTCAGGATTCTCGGGAGGAGTAGCAAGATAAAATCTGGTAGAAGAGAATTGTTTAGAGAAATTGTCTGAATATTTTTATTTGTAGCTATTTTTGCACCTCAGTGCAACCTGTTCGGAGGGTTTCTCACTAATAAATAACATTACCGAATTAAGTTTGGCCAGATAAGCATATTTGCAGAATATACCAAAACTGTATTTTTTTTTGGGCTGGGCTGAGGATATGATCAAATCAAACCAATTACACTGCAGTAGTACAGCACTATCTTGTGAGAAAACTTCTAACTGTTAAGCATTTGACAATAAGATTACAATGATTTTTAGTTATGAACAATTTCGCCAAAGATACCAGACATTAGGAAAACAAGCGTAAGGACATGGTATTTCGAGTACACAGCTCAAATTTTCCCCAACACAAATCTAGAGAACCGTCCAGTGGATCTGGCTGAAAATGTATTGTGTGGAAGCAAGTATCAAGTTACATTTCCAGCCAGATACGTTAGATGATTCCCTAGATTTGTGCTCGAGAAAATTGAAGCTATGTATGTTACCTTGTCCTTAATTTACATTTGAAATTAAACTTGTACACCATAGCAATGCTTGCGCCATCTAGTGAGCCAATTCTGACGTTAATTGTTCATTATGTACGAATCATGGATCTACTGCTGAAATATTGTGTAATTCTCAAGATATTCACTTCCTATCAATAGGACGCTGAACGGATTTCGAAAAGGCTTTCTTATTATAATGAGTTTAATGTACTATTGACCAAGGTTGTTAATCGATAAATTATCGTTATCGGCGATAAAGTTAACGTCTGTTATCGTTTATCGTCGATAACGATAACGTCTTCAGGCGGAAACGTCATCGGCGATACAGTTAACTGTGGAAATTATCGACTCGATAACGTCTCCGAAAAATTTTCTTCGCGATCTGAACCGTTGTTGATGCCGTCACTAGGGTAACTAGATTTATCGCAAAATTATCGAAGGTACGTTGATCTTCGCGTTGATTTATCGTTTGATTATCGTTATCGAAAGATTATCGAGCAACCTTTATCGTTATCGAGTTTGCGATGAGTTAACTGTCGATAATTTATCGGTTAACAACCTTGCTATTGACTTATGCTTCTGTTTTGTGCACAGAAGATTCTAAATTGAAGCTTTGTCCGAATTCCTAGTGGTTTAGCATGTCTTTAAACGGTGAACTCTATTTACTCCATGATATTACAACTTTTTCACATATCATCCATCAAGGAAAAATACCCAAAAATTGCCCCACGATTTCCGCCTTTATTGCCATCACCACTGGCTCTTACAGTTATCAGTAGTGGTGGAAAGGGCTCATCAGGCGCTACCAGCAGCGGGGCTGTGCTTGGCTCGATAATAATAGTTGAAATATAAATCCATGTTTGCGATATCAAATTCAATTTGTGTATATTTTTTCCATCTCTGTTGCTCTCCACAGAACCCGGAATGGCAACCGGAAGCGCGGTCATCGGACAGAAGCGTGGTGAATAGAATTTTTCCGGACTGAGAGTACAATCGGCCATTGTATATGAATTTTTCAAAATTTATGCATATTTATTGGCCCAATAAATAGAAGCGGGACGAGTAAAGCGTGAACCAGGATACCCCTACCGGATGGAGGCCAAGCCAGGTGTGTGGGATTGGATGAAGTTTGTAAACCAACAGTGGGTATAAATACTCCTGCGGTAGAGAACAAAGGCTAGCCGGGTCGGAGCCGTGGTCCGCCGTCCATCCATCCTTGCCTGTTTGAGATTGTAGTTTTACATCGGGTTAGAACAATATTTGACTGAATTTTAGATGGGCGGCCTGTAAAACCATAATTGAATTAGCTTTCGCGATACAGCGAGTTGAAATTGGTTCGATAGAATGATCACATTTCAATTAGGAAAAAGTTTTCTATACTTTTATTAGGCTTCGATTTTTAAGTACAATTGGATAATCACATTTGTAATTTTGAGAAATCTGGATATCTTGGAAACGATGCTTTTTAATAAGTACCTACATACAACCGAAGCTATTGAGCGATTCATCAGGCCTGCCATGTGATTGTGTTTGTGATGGTTTAATGACTGTAAACTCAGAGCGTGTTAACTAAATGCTAAAGGTATATACATATAAACAGTTTCAATACTATATTAAATTGGTGAGCTCGTTCGTATTAATTTTTGTATTAATTTTGTTGTAATCATTAGAACTTTTAACTATTTTGAATTAATCAATAATACTATTTCATATGCGTTCACATCTTTTTCAAGGTTTGACAATAATAATTAAAATAAGGAATCATTTCCTAGATGAGGGAAGAGTTAAAAGCTCCCTTAGTGGAGGTAGTACCAATAGTGGTGGTAGTGGCAATTTAGCACTATTTCGACCAAAAAGCTTGCAAATGGCATTTTTAATAGATGCATCATACCTAACTAATAACATTAATTCTATTTTGTGTTCAGGATTTGGCGGAAAACCTATTTTAAAAAATTATTTTCCTTAATTTTTATGCTCCTTTGCACCTATAGTGGTGGTAGTGTTCCTATAGTGGTGGGTCCCATAAGAATTCAATGAGATGCGCCACTATAGGAACCGATGTTAAATTTTACCTCCATAATAGGAACCGTGTACCAATAGTTGGTGCAAGTGATTTATTAGCAAAAACTGAAATAAACAATGGTTTTTACATTTTTCCTAGCAAATTTAAGTGAAAAACTATCGATTAACGTTTTCAGAAGTTTTATTTTGTGGTATTATCAATTTTATTCAATTATTTTACTACAAGGAGCTACTAATAGCACCACTATTGGTACATTTACCCTAATTATCATATTTTCGCCATCTCACATGCAATTAAGTTCGGATGACATGTTCCATTTAAGCGTTTTTGTTTGCAAAACTCCTCCTTTTATGATTTTTTTCCACATTCAGTACCAACCGCATATAATGGGCTGCTGGCTGGTGGTGAAGGTGCTAATTAAAACTAGTGGTTCCATTCTGTTCCCGTATGCAGGTTGGATGCACACAAACATACGCTCATTAAAGTCATTTGGGAAGTCCACTCGAGTTCGTCACATCATCCTCCACCAGCAGCAGCAGCAGCAACCTCAGTCTGTATGATTAAACGTCTCCCTGTGTGCCCGCGCGCGGTACTACCTCGCATATCCAGGCGCACGGAGTTTGGTGCCATGATGAGCTATCATATTTCTCCGTCGCGACACCGTCATCTATTTTTTCAGCGGCAGTCTTTTGTTTCACTTTTCTGTCACTTTCTCGAAACTCGGGACCAAACCGCGCGTACACTCTCATTAAAATCAAGTGGTGAAGTTGCGAAGTGGGGGAGTCCGGTATCTCTCCGACAGGAAACATTTGCTAATTATGACACATTATTATAATTATGCAACCAAAAGAATGCGTGTTAATGAGGGGAACCCGTCGCTTGTCAGTGATCTAATGTTCTGGGTGGGCAAAAAAAATACACGGTTCAGCAGTAGTTTTTATTATCTCCGATCGTTTAAGCTTTAGTCCTTGAAAGACCTTATTCAAAATTTTAACACTATCACCAATATTAACATCAAGGAGCGCCGAATCAAAACTTCACCATTGCCCAACAATAATGACAATTTTGCAATCTGCATTTGTTGCGAAAATCCACGCAAAGGAATGCGACATACACTCCCGATCAAAAGTTTGGGGTCACCCCCTCAAAAACATGTCATTTTTTAGGCCCATATATCCACCAATTTGCGTCCGACCTCAAAATCCTAGATCTTATACAAAAGATAATAAGTTAAAAAAATTTTGAAAATGATATGAATGAAAATTTTTCAAAAATATTTGTATGTAAACTTAAGTTGCACCACTTAAAAAAAAATTACGGCAGTGTAGCTGGACCAATTTTTAAGATGAGGGCGGTAATATAACCTATTATCTATTAGCTTTTTACCGACCTGAGCTAAACAATCTAGAAAAAAAAGTTATTAAGTAAATTAAATGTTGATGTCATCGACCAAAAGTTTGGGGTCACTATCGTAAAACATAGAAAGTGATATGTTGATAACTTTGTCATCTTTCATTCAATTTTATTTCTGTTTGGCTTATTTGAAACATAATGAATGGTACTTACTGCATAGATATTGAGCCACACATATTTTGTAAAATTTACATACTAAAACTTAACATAAAATTGCCTCATTTTTTTAAATGTGGTGAAATGTGTTACCTACAGAGGATGGCCAAAATGTTTGGGATAGGCAACTTTTTTTTAAGGGGCCCATATAGCCGAGGCGGTAAACGCACGGGTATTCAGCATGACCATGCTGAGGGTGACGGGTTCGATTCCCGGTCGGTCCAGGATCTTTTCGTAAAGGAAATTTCCTTGACTTCCTTGGGCATAGAGTATCTTCGTGCCTGCCACACGATATACACATGCAAAATGGTCATTGGCAGAGGAAGCTCTCAGTTAATAACTGTGGAAGTGCTCATAGAACACTAACTAAGCTGAGAAGCAGGCTTTGTCCCAATGAGGACGTTACGCCAAGAAGAAGAAGAAGAAGAAGAAGGCAACTTTTTTTCTCCCACAAAAAAAATCAACATGCTGTAACTTTTCATAGAGTGCATCAAAAAATCTCAAATTTTGACTGTTTGTCAACCTACTATATGTGCATCATTGGTACAAATTTGGGCTCGATTGATTAATTTTTCGCGAAGTTAGAACCGTTCGGGTAAAACACTATTTTTTAGACAACTAGTTTTTGAACTGTCATATCTCGAAAACCAGTGAACCGAATTCCTTCCAAGATTTTTTCCAAAAAGGAATAATTTTGAAGATTTTTTGAAATTCTCCCAAGGATTTAACCGGAAATTCTTTTAAGGTTTTTTTGCAGAAGTTGCTAGAGAAATTCTTTGAAAGAACTCTTGAAGAATTTTTGAGTGAACTTATGGAGGAGTCTTCGGAAGTATTCCTGGAGAGATTCTTGGAAGAATTCTTGGAGGGATCATTTGAAAGATTCGGTCGAGAGTTTCCATGAATATCCTTGAAGGTGTGCATGGAATTATTTGGAATCCTACAAGACAGTCATTGAGGATTTCCTCAAGAAGTGCTAGATAAATCTTGGAAGAAATACCGAATGATTTCTACAAAGAACTCCTGCATTTTTTGCAAGAATTTCCGGAAAATCCTTGGAAGAATTCCTAGAGAAGTCTTTGGAAGCATTCCATAAGGATTCCTTGGAAGGATTTTTGGAAAAAAAATCTTGAAGATGTCTTTGGAAGTATCTAAAAGTAAAACTCAGAAAAAGTTATTAAAATTATTCTCATGGGAATCCTTAAAGTACGGTAATTTGCCAATTGATGCACGGCTAAAAATTCGCCAATTATTGCACACCCCATGAGAAAAGCATGGAGTGTGCAACAATAGGCGAGTTTTTAGCCGTGCAACAATTGGCAAATTACCCTTATTATCGTTCCCATTGGAGAAAATCCTTGAATGATCCTTTGAGAAATGCATAGAGGAATGAAGTAAATCTAGGTAAAACTTAATTGAGATTCCACAAAAATTTAATTGAAACATAACATGAATAATCCATGAGAGTATTCCTGCACGAACTAATCTAAAGCATTCGAGAGAGATACTTGAGGACAACATTTTTACATGAATTAGTCAAATTTGCGGGAGAAATCCTTGAGCAATTTTTGGTGCAGTCTTTGGATAATAACACCAATTTACAGCATTTTTGAACCACGCCCTGAAAACGGGAAGGAAAAAAAATACAGTCGAGTGGAATTTTTTTCGGCTTTCCATACAAAACTGTCGATTTGAAATCGATTTTTGTTCTATTTTTCAGCAAAGTTGAATCTCTATTTCCGTATTAACCAATGCTCCGATTGACCTGAACTTTTTACTGTAACTGGCAAACATCTGATATTTCAAATTTAAGTTGAAAAAGATTTTTTAATTGATTTTTTTCTTTCAAAAAAAATAAAAAATACCATTTTTCATTATTTTTTGGATATTTTGCTCAAATTTAAAGAGATTGGCCTATATAACCACCAATATCACCCAGTGCCGGATTTGGGCTTCGGAGGGCCCGGGGCAAACCCTCTAAAGTGGGCCCCCAAAAGCAAGATTATGAAGATTTTTAAACTTTTTGTTTTCAATGTTGTGTATTATTCGTATTTTTATATTTGTTATGTTTTTTTTTGCGATTCAGGAAAAAACTAAGTCACACAACTATTTTGTTCATTCAAATTATTATTTTATCACTAGCTGTCTCGGCAAACGTCGTTCTGACTGCCTACTGTGTTTTTTGACATGCAGCTCTGTAAAAAAAATGCTCCGCAAAATGGAATTTCAAACTTTCTCGTTTTCGGTGCGTTCCCGGTCGATTTTCCCAAATATTTTTTCGTATGAACACGTCGGAGCCCTGCACGAATGAAACACTGAAAGAATGGTGGAGATCCGTTGGCCCGTTCCCGAGCCTATTCGTGACATACAAACACCATTCCATTTTTATTTATATAGATAGATTTATTTTGTATTATTTTCAAAGATATAGTATTATTGTAGGAAATATTCAGGCCGAATATTACTTACTACCGATGTCCTATAAAAAGTGTACTTTTAACAATGCAGTTCTCAAAAGCAACAATGCAACAATTGGAAAATTACTTTATTTGTGCAGTAATTTTTACATAAATAAGTTTTTCTTCTGATCTCAACAAGAACTTTCAAGGGGTTTTGAAAAAATCGCGTATACCAAAATAAAACAAAAACTTCGTTTTACTAAATTGTTGAATACTGTAATATCTTTCTAGAGCTGAATTTGCTGAATCAAGCAGCCTCAAAACAATTGAATTGTTAAGCAATAAATATATTGTTTTTCAGTTTAATCAAAAGATCAAATTTTCTTTGTTCCAAAACATAAATTAAAAAAACAGTTTTATGACTTTAGAACTGCAGCTCATACCAAAAAAAAAAAAGAAATCCCACAAAAACTTTGAAACCAATCTGCAAATAGTTCCAATGCTTCAAAATTATGAAATTTTGTATTTCGATTTCAGATTATAAACAATCTGGATACCGTTAAAGAACCCAATTATAACAACTCTAGGACATACAATAAATACAATCGTCTTTGATGCGCATTTTTATGGATTCGTTGAACATTATATATAGTGCTTGGGGGGCCCTCCTAATCGGGGGGCCCGGGGCACTTGCCCCCTTTGCCCCCCCTTAAATCCGGGCCTGATATCACCAATCCCACTAATTTGATGCAAAAATTATGTTTAGATGATCGTAACTTATTATATTCAGCTTTCTTTTTATGCAAAAAGATTGAACATTTGTTGACTGAAACGCAAACTATTTGAATTTCAGTAAGTTCCATATTTTTAAATACTGTAGAGCTCGATTATCAGGAAAAAACTTAAAAACTGTTCTACTTAAATTTTTTTGAAGTGCGATCTTGATACCAGAACATAATTATGCATCAAAAATTTTGGTCGTTGATAGAAGTTCATGACTTTCGTTTTTTTTTGTAAACTAGTGTAATTGAAGAAATACTAAAATAAATCGTTTGAGGAATCCGCGGAAATAATAATAATAAGAATAAAGAATATGGAAATTTCTAGGAGTAATTTTTTGAAAGATAGAGAGAATTTCCTGGGAGAATCATTGAAAAAAATCCTTTAAAATACCCGTTTAGGGCAAAATCCCAAAGAAATCCTTGTAGAAATTAATGAAGTTATAAAAAAATAAATGTATAGGATTAATCCTTGGTGAAATTTTGGTAAAATTTTCTGATCAAATCAAAACGGTTTGAATAATTTCTGAAAGAATAATCCTAGACGAACTCTTTTGAAAATATTCTTGAGGAATCCTTGGAAAAACTTCTAGATGATTTCGTGGAAGAATCTTGAGGAATTCCTACAGCAGTTCGAAGAACTCCTAAAAAATCTCGGAGGAACTTTTAGAAGAATTCTTAGAAAAATAGCTCGAGAAACTCTTACAAAAATTCCTAGACTTAACTCCAGCATGAATTCCAATATCTTGAAGACTTTTTTTGGTGAACTCCTGAGAAAGCTTCTGGAGAAACTCCTACAAGAATTCCTAGTCCTGGAAAACCTTCCGGAGGAATTACTATATGAACTCCCTGAAGAACATCGGGAAAATTATCTGGAGAAATTTCAGGAAGAATTTTTGGAAGAATACATTGTCATATTGTGGGAGACCTTCCCCAGAGACTGTAGGTAGAGGTAGAGTTAAAATCCACGGAAATTAGTATTAAAATTAATAAATAAACAAAAAAAAAAATCCACGGAGAAACTTTTGTGAGGTTCTGCAATTTATTCCCCATTGGGCGGATGACGGAGCTTTTCCGGAGCACGTCTTACCTCGTCGGTCGCCTCCACCTGTTGAAGATACACGGAAAACAGATAACCTAAAAATACGTTAAAAGATCAGGTATCAGGTATCAGAAGGCCGGCTCCAGAGGCACGTTATCCTCCATTTGGGACATTTGTGCCATCGCCATACATATAAGCCTATTTCATCATTTACCTGAGGGAGAATGGGACAAGGGATGGAATGGGATTAGGAAAGGGAAAGGTGATGAAATAGGAAGGGGTACCCTAGAAGAGGGAATGAACGCATAAGCGCAATGAGAGCTCTTAGCCCATACCACAATGGGTTTATTTAGTGCCCTGAAAAGGACACTGTAAAACGCATAAGCGTAAAGAGAGCCTATAGCTCATTGGAGGTAGCTTGTGACGTCATGCGACTTTCAATATGACATTGAAAGGCACGTCATCGAAAGCATCCTCAATATTCAAGAAATTACCGCAAAACCTACGATTGAGCGAGTACTTTCTTGAAAACATATACAACTTTGTGTAAAAGAGTCACTGTGGACATCCCAAATTGGGAGGCATGTGAGTTCACATGAGTAGGCATGTCAGCCAGACGAACATCACTGATGTGATAATCGACAATGCGTTTCAAGCATTTCAGAAAGAACGAGGTAACCAGATAAATCTGAAACTCATTCCATCTTTATACAACGCACGCACCCTTTCGGGATAAAACTACAGAGTAATTTCACGCCATGAAAAAACCCCATAGAAAACTACAAGAGTTCAAAACATGTTTGAAATACTCAAATCCCTCTGCAGAAAAATAGGACAAAACCCCATTTCCTCCTGAAGATTTGAATTAAGCAGAGCTTTTTAGGGCCCACTAAGTCGATTATATAGCTATAATTCTCAAGCGGAAGCTAGAGATTCGTAACTATACAAAAGAATGGTTTATCCGAAGATATTTTGAACTTGAACAGATCAGAGTTCCATTCAGGAATACCTCTTGCAGCCCGCACAGACTGCAGAGGACAAGCTTCTTTCAAAGCAATAGTTATGGTATGCCACAATGGAGGGCGTTGTAGGTACAAAACCACAATGAAACTCTCTTGGAGTAGCAATGGAAGCGAGTTATCCACAAAATGTGGTCGCAACCAATTAGTACAGGTTTCCTAATTCGTTGAGCAGGGACGCCTGAATACGCAAATTTTGCGAAGGAACACTCAAAAGTGCAAAGAAGGTCAAATGGAGACTCGTCATCTGACACCTGCCAATCAGTCAACTAATCAGTCAACTCATGACAAATTCTGCTCATGCAGAGATTGATTAGGTGCAATTCTATGTTAAGTTATCCATGAACTGTACTACCAAAGTATTCCATCAAACTGAAGCATCTCAAATTAACGTTTGAGCTACTTCAGATGATGTAATCCTATCGTAGATTCGTAGCAATACTGCCAAATATCAACGAAAAAATGCTGAATACAAGAGCTTGGTTGAAGGCATCCATAAGGAAAGGTTGAAACATACTGTTAACGTTATTCTAAGATATAGCATGCTCGAGGCACGACACTTCATTTATAATGAAAGAAGCAAAACTGGGTTCACAAGGTAACCTACACAGAAGTTACCCTATGAAAATGAACTTTTTGAAGTAGAGCCACTTGGGCCACGCACGCTTTTTACGCTGAAAATTGATCTGAGGTTTCCTAGCCGTAGCCACTACCCAAACTAGACAGGATTACACTCTTCACAATCACAGCACAAAAAGGAAACATCAACGACAAACCAAATCGGTGTCAATTGAAAAAAAAAAACGCCAATGGCGAAAACGCATTTAGCGAAACCGTATAGGTAGTAATGTAAGCTAATTTACAACATTTGAATAATCCCGCCCTTATTTAGCCTCAAATTTGAGACTTAAGAAGGGCAACTGATTATCTCGGAGAAACGCAAGGTCTACTGCACTATTGCTCCGGTTAGCGCAGTAAGGGCGTAATACTGTGGAGGACGCCCTAATTCTCCACAGGCTCCGTTTGTGGTTAGGTTTTTATTAGACCCCCCTAACCATTCATTCCTTGGCACGGTAAGCATAAAGCCGCATAACACCATGAATTAGGGGTCACCTGTTTAGTGGACTCTTACCACTGGATCAGGCGGTCCGTAGTGTTATTCTTAGCCAATTAAGACAATCGCTACCGACACTACACAGCTATCTAGGCTGATCGGGAAAAGAAGTTAACATTGATGGCTAACTTCCGAACAAGCCCGAACAGCCGGACAATTTCTGCAATTTATTCCCCATTGGGCGGATGACGGAGCTTTTCCGGAGCACGTCTTACCTCGTCGGTCGCCTCCACCTGTTGAAGATACACGGAAAACAGATAACCTAAAAATACGTTAAAAGATCGCAAAAATAAGTAAACCGCTTGAACTTTTTACCCAACAGTGGGTTGTTTTCTCGCTCTTCCCCTCGCAATGTTGTCAAAAACAAAGCGAGAAGCAGCTACATACCGATACATTACTTGGGTAAACGGGGTTTATATCAACCCACTAGGGTACTTTAAAAGTCAACACTGGGTAGAAAAAACTTTGCAATGGGTTATAGTTTTCTGCCTGGATCAAACGGAAACTACCCAGTCAGAGCTTTATAGCAGTACACTAAAACCCCAATTTACGCTCACTTCTTTTGCGCCAAACTCAATTTGCGCCCCCCGATTTACGCACTAATTCCCAAATAACGCTCCCCCCATTTACGCACTAATTCCCAAATAGCGCTCCCCCAATTTACGCTCCTTAGGCGTAAATTGGGGTTTTAGGTATTCGGGGACAAGTAACATGTGATACATATTATACATTGAGAATTAGGGTAGAGGGTAATGTTAGATGGTAGGGTAGGAGGTAGGGTAGAGGGTAGGGTAAAAGGTAGGGTAGAGGGTAGGGTAGAGGGTTGGGTAGAGGGTTCGGGTAACGAGTAGGGTAGGTAGAAGGTAGGGTTAAGGGTAGGGTTAGGATAGATGATTAGCGTAGAGGGTAGGGTAGAGGGTTAGGGTAGAGGGTAGGGTAGAGGCTATAATATAGGGTTAGGGTAGAGGGTAGGGTAGAGACTACGATAGAGGGTTAGGGTGGAGGGTAGGGTAGATGGTTAGGGTAGCGGGTAATGTAAGATGGTAGGGTAAAAGGTAGAGTAGAGGGTAAGGGTAGAAGGTAGGGTAGAGGGTTGGGTAGAGGGTTAAGGTAGAGGGTTGGCTAAAGGGTTCGGGTAGAGGGTTAGGGTAGAAGGTAGGGTTGAAAGTAAGGTAGAGGGTAAGGGTAGAAGGTAGGATAGAGGGTTGGGTAGAGGGTTATTGTAGAGGGTTAGGGTAGAGGGTTAGGGTTGAGGGTTAGGATAGAGGGTTAGGTTAAAGGGTAGGGTAGAGGGTTAGGGTAGAGAGTAGGACAGAGACTATGATAGAGGGTTAGGGTAGAGGGTAGGGTAGAGGGTAGGGTAGAGACTATGATAGAGGGTTGGGTAGAGGGTTAGGGTAGAGGGTTAGGGTAGAGGGTTAGGGTTGAGGGTTAGGATAGAGGGTTAGGTTAAAGGGTAGGGTAGAGGGTTAGGGTAGAGGGTAGGGTAGAGACTATGATAGAGGGTTAGGGTAGAGGGTAGGGTAGAGGGTAGGGTAGATGGTTAGGATAGAGGATAATGTTAGATGGTATCGTAGAAGGTATGGTAGAGGGTAGGGTAAAAGGTTGGGAAAAGGATAGGGTATAGGGTTAGGGTTGAAAGTAGGATAGAGGGTTGGGTAGAGGGCTAAGGTAGAGGGTTGGATAGAGGGTTCGGGTAGAGAGTAGGGTAGAAGGTAGGGTAAGTAGAAGGTAGGGTTGAGGGTAGGGTAGAGGGTTAGAGTAGTGGGTAGGGTAGAAGGTAAGGTAGAGGGGAGGGTAGAGGATAGGATGGAGGGTTAGAGAAGGATGATATGAGATGACATGAGATGAGATGAGAGATGAGATGAGAGATGAGATGAGAGATGAGATGAGAGATGAGATGAGAGATGAGATGAGAGATGAGATGAGAGATGAGATGAGAGATGAGATGAGAGATGAGATGAGAGATGAGATGAGAGATGAGATGAGAGATGAGATGAGAGATGAGATGAGAGATGAGATGAGAGATGAGATGAGAGATGAGATGAGAGATGAGATGAGAGATGAGATGAGAGATGAGATTAGAGATGAGATGAGAGATGAGATGAGAGATGAGATGAGAGATGAGATGAGAGATGAGATGAGAGATGAGATGAGAGATGAGATGAGAGATGAGATGAGAGATGAGATGAGAGATGAGATGAGAGATGAGAGATGAGATGAGAGATGAGATGAGAGATGAGATGAGAGATGAGATGAGAGATGAGATGAGAGATGAGATGAGAGATGAGATGAGAGATGAGATGAGAGATGAGATGAGAGATGAGATGAGAGATGAGATGAGAGATGAGATGAGAGATGAGATGAGAGATGAGATGAGAGATGAGATGAGAGATGAGATGAGAGATGAGATGAGAGATGAGATGAGAGATGAGATGAGAGATGAGATGAGAGATGAGATGAGAGATGAGATGAGAGATGAGATGAGAGATGAGATGAGAGATGAGATGAGAGATGAGATGAGAGATGAGATGAGAGATGAGATGAGAGATGAGATGAGAGATGAGATGAGAGATGAGATGAGAGATGAGATGAGAGATGAGATGAGAGATGAGATGAGAGATGAGATGAGAGATGAGATGAGAGATGAGATGAGAGATGAGATGAGAGATGAGATGAGAGATGAGATGAGAGATGAGATGAGAGATGAGATGAGAGATGAGATGAGAGATGAGATGAGAGATGAGATGAGAGATGAGATGAGAGATGAGATGAGAGATGAGATGAGAGATGAGATGAGAGATGAGATGAGAGATGAGATGAGAGATGAGATAAGAGATGAGATGAGAGATGAGATGAGAGATGAGATGAGAGATGAGATGAGAGATGAGATGAGAGATGAGATGAGAGATGAGATGAGAGATGAGATGAGAGATGAGATGAGAGATGAGATGAGAGATGAGAGATGAGATGAGAGATGAGAGATGAGAGATGAGATGAGAGATGAGATGAGAGATGAGATGAGAGATGAGATGAGAGATGAGATGAGAGATGAGATGAGAGATGAGATGAGAGATGAGATGAGAGATGAGATGAGAGATGAGATGAGAGATGAGATGAGAGATGAGATGAGAGATGAGATGAGAGATGAGAGATGAGATGAGAGATGAGATGAGAGATGAGATGAGAGATGAGATGAGAGATGAGATGAGATGAGAGATGAGATGAGAGATGAGATGAGAGTTGAGATGAGAGATGAGATGAGAGATGAGATGAGAGATAAGATGAGAGATGAGATGAGAGAAGAGATGAGAGATGAGATGAGAGATGAGATGAGAGATAAGATGAAAGGTGAGATGAGAGATGAGATGAGAGATGAGAGATGAGATGAGAGATGAGAAACAGTGGTTCTCAAGCTGGGGTCACGAGCCATGCTGTTTTCGCAAGAACCCAAAGCCGAGGAGAAAGAGTGAATATTTGTAGGATTATGCATCTCGAGGGGTATTTATTACAATGCACTGGTGTTGTAAACATCAGGGGTTTTCAAACTGGAGTTACGGGCCAAGCAAATTTCTCAAGAATCTTAAAGGCGATGAGAGAATGAAATCGGCTTTACAAATTATACATCTCAAGCAGCATTATACAATAGGGTTCCGGGTCATTTTGCCGAATGCCGTTTGGTCGAACTCCATTTGGCCGAAAAGGTCGGTAGGCCGAATGTCGTTTGGCGGAAAAATGAATAATGAAATAAAGTGACCATGGCATTGTTTCTGCGTTAATTCAAAAAACGTCGTAAAAAACGAGTTTTTTTTTTTCAAAAACACGCGCAAAATAGTTAGGATCACATCTTATGTGACTTGACTTTTTTTACGACGTTTTTTGAAATAACGCGGTTTTTTTTCGACGGTTTTTGAAATAACGCGGATTTTTTTCACGACGTTTTTTGAGATAACGCGGTTTTTTTTACGCGGGACCATTACCGTCGTAAAAAAACTTCAGAATATATCTCAAAAGTACAGCGTATGATTCAAAGAAGGAAAAAGCTTTGATAAAGTATCGGTAGTTTCAACGCCAACTTATCAGTGAAAATCGAAACTAGAAAGAAAAGCCTATGATTGAAAGAAGGAAATACTTCTGATGGTCATATTGGCAGAGAATGTCACGTGGCCCGTGACCATGGATTGGAAACCACTGATTTTTTAACACATCTATATTAGATATACTGATCCTTACGATGACCAATCCGTAAAACATTTGCTCTTCTGCCTAGCACTTTCGGTTCTTGAGATATTCACGTGGCCCGTGATCATAGATTGGAAACCACTGATTTTTCAACATATCTATATTAGAGATACTGATCCTTAAGATGACCAATCCATAAAACATTTGCTCTTCTGCCTAGCACTTTCGGTTCTCGAGATATTCACGTGGCCCGTGACCATAGATTGGAAACCACTGATTTTTCAACATATCTATATCAGAGATACTGATGCTTAAGATGACCAATCCGTAAAACATTTGCTCTTCTCCTTAGCACTTTCGGTTCTTGAGATAATCACGTGGCCCGTGACCATTGATTGGAAACCACTGATTTTTCAACATATCTATATCAGAGATATTGATCATTAAGATGACCAATCCGTAAAACATTTGATCTTCTCCTTAGCACTTTCGGTTCTCGAGATATTCACGTGGCCCGTGACCATAGATTGGAAACCACTGATTTTTCAACATATCTATATCAGAGATACTGATCCTTAAGATGACCAATCCGTAAAACATTTGCTCTTCTGCCTAGCACTTTCGGTTCTCGAGATATTCACGTGGCTCGTGACCATAGATTGGAAACCACTGATTTTTCAACATATCTATATCAGAGATACTGATGCTTAAGATGACCAATCCGTAAAACATTTGCTCTTCTCCTTAGCACTTTCGGTTCTTGAGATAATCACGTGGCCCGTGATCATAGATTGGAAACCACTGATTTTTCAACATATCTATATCAGAGATACTGATCCTTAAGATTACCAATCCGTAAAACATTTGCTCTTCTCCTTAGCACTTTCGGTTCTTGAGATATTAACGTGGCCCGTGACCATAGATTGGAAACCACTGATTTTTCAACATATCTATATCAGAGATACTGATCCTTAAGATGACCAATCCGTAAAACATTTGCTCTTCTGCCTAGCACTTTCGGTTCTCGAGATATTCACGTGGCCCGTGACCATAGATTGGAAACCACTGATTTTTTAACATATCTATATCAGAGATACTGATCCTTGAGATGATCAATCCGAAAAACATTTGCTCTTCTTCCTAGCACCTTCGGTTCTTGAGATATTCACGTGGCCCGTGACCATAAGTTGGAAACCACTGATTGTTGCAATACAACTACATTGTGATAAGTACATACTCCCTGAAGTGCAGACTTCGAAAAACCTTTTCACCTCATCTTCACACCTCTGATTCTTGTGAAATTCGCTTGGCCCATGACCGTAGGTTGGGAACCACTAAACTTAGCAAAACTGCTAAATTATTAATTATAATTGAATAACTTATAACCTTTGAATAGGTTAGGAACTTTGTGATTTCTATCTTCACAAACTAATTATAAAACTGAAAAAAAACACTCCCCCGATTTACGCACTAATTCCCAAATAGCGCTCCCCCCAAGTTACGCTCCCCCAATTTACGCTCCCCCCGTTTTGAGCGTAAATTGGGGTTTTAGTGTATAGCCAAATTTGGGTTCTCTCACGGAAGAGCCGATATGAGTGAAAAGAACCTATATTTGGGTTGATTTCTGGTTCCGTGTAGGGGACGATGTTCGTACCCATTCATCCACGACCTGTCGGAACAGTGTTGGCAAACACTCTGATGTATCTAACAGCTTTGATGGAAGACTGGCAGTAAGACGGGGGTTAGACTTTAGACCTATTTCGCTAACTCAAAGGGTGTATCCCACAACTTCTGAAAGACATTCTGAAAGCTCTGAGAAAATATTAGAATAATTACTGGAAATATTCTCACAACCACACACAAAAGCTTTTGTAAAAAAATTCCGAAAGAACTCGGGAACATTTTTGGAATAATTTTTGGAATAATTACTGGAAATATTCTCACAACCACACACAAAAACTTTTGTAACAAATTTCCGAAAGAACTCGGGAACATTTTTGGAACTATTTCTTCAAGATTTTCTAGAAGAACTCCCGGAGGATCTCCTGGAAAAATTCGCGGAAAAAAATCCTGGAGGGGCTTCTAGAAGAATTTTCACCTGAAGGATTCCGGAATTTTGTAATAAACATCTAAAAAATTTATTGTAGAAGCTCGTGGAAGAGTTTTTCAAAGAAATTCAAGAAAAATTCCCGGAAAAACACCTGGAAATATATCCGAATGAATGTTCGGGAAAACTCAAGAAACTCTTTGAAAGATGTCGAAGGGACTTTCGCAATAATTTTCGGAAAATTTTGCGATAGGTTCTAAATTATTTCCCAAAGATTTTATTGAATTTCTGGAGGATTATCTGGTCTAATAATCTGATGGATGAATTGTTGTAGGAAGAACTTTCGAAGGAACTCTCTTTCTCTCGGAGGATTTTCTTGACAAATTTTCGGTAAAATATCAGGAAGATCATTTTGTTGTATCCGAAATTCCTTACTTATCAAGAAGACTTACAGCACTGCTTCAAATCGGGAGTCATTGTTAGCAGCGCTGCTCACGGATAAAGGTGGAACTATTCATGATGGTGTGAGTGAATTTTCATACTAACACCACCAAACTGTAGAACTTATATACAAAAGTACCACCTTAACTCAACAGGCGGCGCTGCCGCCGCGTCGGTGACACTTGTCATTAGTATGGAAAAATAGCAGAGTTCGATGTCTTCTTGGTAAAGTTGTCTTCGCTTTATTGTAATTGCGTCCCTGCAACTCACAATCGCACCTATCACTTGCACAAGAATGAACTTGAATCGTCACACGCACACACTTAATCATCTCTGCAATACTCGTGACTTGACGCGATATTCTGATCCTAGCTTACAAATATTTACAGCGCCACTTGCTAGGTCACTTGTCATTATCAGTCATCAAAGAATTGCCCACCACAGCTCATTTTTTAACTCACAAATTGTAGCTATCTTTGTTATTTGCTCTTTTGTTTTTGGTAAATTTTAACTTAGAGAAGTTGAGAGTTTGAATAAATACCACCCAACGATATAGGAAGTGTCTTCTTCTTATATGCAATCATATTTGGTTAGCAGGGCTGATTATAAACACCTGATGTGGATTTTTTTATGCCATATATTTCAGACACGACCTAAAATTAATACATCAACCCGGATAGGATTACGATAATTCCCACCCGTCAATTACTGCTGATTACTGTCATCCCCTCATGGTTGGCGAGGAAGCTAATTTAAAAGTGAGATCTCAATTTGATAGTGTAATCAATTTTCATCAATTAGCAAATAAGCAGTTCCATTTTACCGATTGAAATTAATCAAACCTGATCCTGGGGATCACCAACCGATGCGCTGGATGGATATATGGATGGATTTATTTAATTGACCGATTTGGGGCGACTGTACAGAGTCGCAAAAAAAATCGAGAAAAGCCATATTGAATGACCTGGCACTGAGCACGCACGCACGCACGCAAAAATGAGCTCATTCAATTTGATTAATTTAATTAATTACGTATCGCCACCCATCGGGCATTGGCCTGGCAGAGAGACAGCACCCGTACAGATCCGACACGTCACTTGCATCGATCAATCGTGTAGTTTGCTGTGCAGTGTAGGGGGAGATCGGGGCGAAATGCTGCCCATTTAGCCAAGGGCTATATTTTTGAAATTTGTCAAAAGACTCCTCAGGGGAGTTTTTCTTGACTTCTTCGGAAATTCTAAATGAAATTAGTTCAACATCTTGAAGCAATACTTGTGAAGGGCCCAAGAGGTCTTGTGTGTGTGTGTTTTTTTACGAAATTATTCCGTAGGACATAACAGCAGTCCATCTATGCAAACTAACACCATTATTCAAAAGATGTATGTTCACTCTTTCTGGTACTTACCTTAACCTTACCTTGCGTATATGATGGGGCTTAGCAGCGACGTGTGATGTCATTGTTTACCGATGTTTATACGCCCTCTTCAAATTTTGCCCCAGCTATGTTATGCGATTTATTCTTGAATTACTCAGGAACTTCCCCGGAGTTTCTTCACATCCTCTTCTAAAGAAATAAGTTATTATTGATTATCAGGTGAGTATGTGAGTGAGAAGATTCATCCCAACAGCGCAATTCATCCTGATTTTTCCAACACTGAATAAGGAGACAGGGAAGGACGACGTGGGCTACATGTGAGTAGCGGACTGGGCCGCCGTAAGGACATGATGATGCTTTATGCGCTTCTAGGCCTCATATAGCCGTTGGCAGATTTATGGATTAATAGCATTCATTCCGACGATAGGTCGTCGGTCGGCAGAAGCCCAGCTCTCTGTGCAATGTTGTGATTGACGGGCAGATAATTAAATTTGAAATGCTGCCTGTGCCGCTCTGCAGTGTGTTGCGAACTTTTCCATATCGCAGAACGGAACCAAAGTGCCGAGGTGAGCCCGGTGTGTTTACTTTTGCCACTGAAGGGTGACTTTGGGAAGAAAATTTAAAAAGTGCAAATCAATGTGGATAAAAAATTAATTCCAAGCATTTTTCAGGCGGTCGACATAAATTAATTACCTTTCACCGTCAGACTTTTGCGGCAAGTGATGTATACCTCTGATGCTTGTTATGAAGTTGGCGAAGACCAACATTGCCGCGGTGGAAGCGAAACTTTTACGCTTATGATTAATAAATGTTCGATGAACTTTACGTTTAATAACTGCGGTCGAAGCCACCGAGGCGTGATCTCTGGAAATCTTTAAAATTGGTAGAGGTGTGGGTATATATTTTTGCGGTTACGCTAGGTTATAATGATAAGCGGTAGTTCTACTATACATGGTGTTAGGTTCCTGAGTGCAAACTTTTTAAAGGGCGATTCAGGACCATTAATGGTGAAAAAAATTGTTCTACGCATGTGGTCAAATCTCAACCGTTACGTAGTTATTGAACTTCCCATGTTTTTGACTTTTATTGCCTTAACTGGTTATAAAATGTTATAAAATGGTCAAACTTATCGAAGTTTTTTGACCCTTATTCGAAAGATTATTGAATTTTCTATCAAATGGCATCTTTGAATCGATTGGTTTAGTTGAATAACTAAGTTTTCTAGAGCAAAATAGCTAAAAATTGTGTATTTTTATTGGGTTTTGTTGATTCTCTTTGAAACATGCGTAATAAATTAAAATTCTTACTTTGGCAAAGTTGTGGCCGCTTTCACACTCTACAATTCGTTCTTTGACACCAAACTTCTAGCTCGTTTTCTTGCAATTTTGATTTAACTGTGCGGCACAATGCGCAAAAAGGTGCTTTTCATGACAGTTGCAAATTTATGATCTGAAATGCGATGTTAAAATCGAAATTGCAACAAAACGATAAGAGATAAAAGTTTGATGTCAAAAAACGAATTGTAGAGTGGAACAGGGGCCACAACTTTGCCAAAGAAAGAATTTTAGTTTATTACGCATGTTTCAAAGATAATTGACAAAAACCAATAAAAATACACAATTTTTAGCTATTTTGCTCTAGAAAACTTAGTTATGCAACTAAACCAATCGATTCAAAGATGCCATTTGATAGAAAATTCAATAATCTTTCGAATAAGGGTCAAAAAACTTCGATAAGTTTGACCATTTTCAAGTTATAGCCAGTTAAGGCAATAAGAGTCAAAAACATGGGAAGTTCAATAACTACGTAACGGTTGAGATTTGACCATATGCGTAGAACAATTTTTTTCACCATTTATGGTCCTCTAACACCCTTTAAAAAGTTTGCACTCAGGAACCTAACACCTTCCTGAAGTTCCTTTTGGGATTCCTCCAAAATTTTCCAAGATTGACCAGAATTCGCTTTTCAGATTTACCAAACAGTTCCTTCAAAGATTCATCCTTCTTATAACTTCAATCGTGATTTCTTCCGGAATTCAATACTTCCTTTTAGAATTTATTTCTGAGTCTTCTGGGATTTTTCAAGGAGTTTCTTCTTAGATTCCTCTTTTAAAAATTCCGAGATTTCTCCATGAGATCCTTCCTGAATTCCTCAAGGAATGCCTTCTGTAATTCCTCAAGGAGTTTCTTCTGGGATTTCTAAAGATTTTTTCTTAGCAATTGATCCAGGAGATCTATCCTGGATTCCACCAAGAATTTCTTGTGAAGCTCATATCGGAATTATTTTTTTAGAACTCCTTCATAAATTTCTTATATAATTTATTCTAAGATCCTTCAGGATTTTCTTCCCATGTGGGATTTTTTCAAGAATTTCCTCTGGATTTATTCCATATTTTCTGCAGAAGTTCTCTCCGGGATTTCATAAGAAGTTTCTTCCAGGCTTTTTTTTTCAGAAATTCCAAGATCTCTTCCAGGAAAAACTTCTTGGGGGATTCCTCCTAGAACTTATTCCAGAATTCTTTTTGGAACTCTTTCCGGAATTTCTTAGGGGGATCGCATCCTGGTGTTCCTCTTCCATTCCTCAAAATTTTTGTTATGGAATATTTTCAGCAGTTTTGTATAAATCCCTCCAGATGTTTGATCTACAGGGGATGGCCAAAATGTTTGGGATAGGCAACTTTTTTTTCTCACAAAAAAGTTCAACATGCTGTAACTTTTCATAGAGTGCATCAAAAATTCTCAAATTTTGTTTGTCAACCTATTATATGTGCATCATTGGTACAAATTTAAGCTCGATTGGTTCATCTTTCGCGAAACTATAATCTTTCTCGTAAAACACTATTTTTTAGACAACTAATTTTGGAGCTGTCATATCTTGGAGACCAGTGAACCGAATTGAATAAAATTTTGAGCGATTATCAACAATATATTAATGCTTGAAAATTACTCAAAACATTGGTACTTTTTAAACGTTGGAAAAAGTTATGATGATTTGACATTTTCACCCATATAGAGGAAAATGAGTCAAATTTACAATACAGCACAAACAATACGCCAACAAACTTCACTTTTTCCACCCAACCGAAATTTTGACTAGGTTATGTATTCACTCAAGTTTGAGTACTGTGCTAGAAACTCAGTGTTGGCTTGACGCACGGAACTGCAAAAGTTGGGGTGTTTCTCTCTTCACTCTCTGACAACAATAGAAAGAACGCATGAAAAGGGAGATGAAAAAGAACTCAAAATTGAGTTTAAAAGTACTTAATTTTGAGTTTTTTAGTTTCTCCGTGTACAGATTCGAAAAGTGAGATAGTTTGTTACCAGTTGTCACGGGGGGGGGTGAGAATGTTGCGACGGTATCGCATGTATTTAGGTGAAACTGGCAAACTATCCAATAGGAATTATTTGAATGCGTTAGAATTGTAAGGAGATTTAGTGTTAAGTTGTGCGTCGAGTGAGAGAGTTCGTTAGTGATTAAGAAACTATCATGTAAGTTAATTTTAAGTAAAACGCAATGTAAATTATTAAAATGAATTTCTACTAATATAGCATTGAAGCTGTCGTAAGAAAACGCCGCTCTCGATATGTGTTTCATTGATCCAGAAGAAACTCGCGCCAACAGTGTTCTTGCTTTAATCTAAATGGGTTCTAATATATCTTATTATAGATATCTTAGGAACAGAAGTAGAAAAACTTTGGATATCAAAAATAAAATTTAATGACATTGATGTGAAAAAATTACATTTTTTCGGAAAAGATCCTAAAACGTTTGAAAAGTATCTTTGTTTTAAAGAATTTTCAAGCAATAATATATTGTTGATAAACGTTCAAAATTTCATTCAATTCAGTTCACTGGTCTCCGAGATATGACAGGTTAAAAATTAGTTGTCTAAAAAACTGTGTTTTACTAGAACAGTTCTAGCTTTGTGAAAAATTAACCAATCGAGCCCAACTTTGTACCAATGATGCACATATAGTAGGTTGACAAACAGTCAACATTTGAGAATTTTTGATGCACTCTATGAAAAGTTACATCATGTTGAACTTTTTGTGAGAAAAAAAAGTTGCCTATCCCAAACCTTTTTTTCCACCCCCTGTAGGTTTCCTTCAAAAGTTCCTTCTGAGATTACATTTGGGAGTTTTTGTGTGCCAAATTGCCTGAGATTTGTGCATATAACTCAGCTTGTTTGGGAGGGATTTGAGGCCAACGCTGAGTACAACAGGGTTCAAAAAACTCCCCATGACGAAGAGAACAAAACTGTCGAAAATACGTAAGTTCCCCTATATAAATGGAATGGAATATATAAAAATGATTTTTTTCTGTCTGTCGTACTACTAAACCGATCGACGTGAAAATTTGTATGTAGATGCGACATGTAGTCGGCCAATTTGAGACCAATTTGCTGTCAAACGAAGACCATTGGTTGAATTTGGTATCCGTTTGCTGCAATCAGATTGCTTTGGTTAGTTTGGTTGTGTTGCTAGTGTGTTGGTTAAACATTTGAAGCCAAGGATCATTGTGTTTTGCCTTTCTCGTACACCAAGTGTATTGGAAAGGCTATATGTTCACTCCAAAAATGACTTTTTAATAGGAGGCCCGGAGAGTCGATACATCAAATAGCGGCTTTTTCGATGGCCTGTTGAACGGTAAGCAGACAAATAGTTTCAAACCATTTCTGAACCAGTAGTGTTCCGAAACCGGATCCGGGAGTCCCGGTGGAAGTGGTTAATTAAAAAAAATTGACCCAAACCCATGCATGCGACATATCAAATCGCGGCTTTCTCGATAACCAGACGAACGGTAAACAGTAAAATACATAGTTTGAAACCGGTAGTGTTAGATCTCAACCGGTAGTGTTCCGGAACCAGTTTTGGATGTCCTGCCGGAAGTGGCCAAATAAAAAACTGGCACAAACCCATGCATGCGACACATCAGAGGTAACGATTGATTACCTACACCCACCAGATGTGTAGTGCAAAGAATTTAGTTGCTTCATTAAGTGAAATTAAGAACACTCGCTACGTTTCACTTAATATCCTACATCCAATGTTCAATAGTTTAGACACCGACAGTTCTATGTCAACCCAAACGAAAAACGATTAATCCGAATTATCCCCTGAAGAAGACTCTAATACGAGTCCAAACGTTGGGAAAAATCTAACACTATCGTTTTAATTCTCCAAGACTGCAGTGCCGAAATCAGTAGCTCTATAGATCGTAACAGTCGAACTCTATTTATCCGTAAATGCCTATTTGTAAAAGGACAAAATCTCGACAAAAGTATAGCGATCTCGTCAAATTCCACTATTTTAGATTCTTGCGGTGTAGTTATGCAGTAGGGATGCCAGATGATTTTTTGAAGAATCTGTATCGCTATTTCTAAAAATCCAAAATTCCCATACAAAATTTGGGTGAAAAATGTGTACCCCATACAAAAATAAAATAGCTCCTCTGGCTCAAAAATCTGTATTTCATATAAAACGAAATCTGTACGGATGCTCAAAAATCTGTTTAATACAGATAAATCTGTATATATGGCATCCCTGAGTAGGATGGATCAACGTTATATGGGAGAATTTGAATTTTATCGTATCAATCCCCTTTTGCGTCTAGAATTATTATTTTTTTGTCAAATTTTATATAATTCTTATAAACAGTGATAATAAAATATAGACTGTGCAGAAAAAAAAACTTTGTCGAATTGTTTGGATATTGATCGGCATCCAGTGCTAGTGAAGGTGGTCAAGCAGTCAACTGAGAGGTTTGATATTTTTCAGCTTTGCCTATACGTTTAACATCGGAATATAAGCCATCAATAAGTTTCCAAATTCGATTATGACTTTGATAAAATTCTTGCTTTTCTGAATATGGCTGACACACAAATTTCGATTTTCTCTTGTGTCACCCCCCTTCTCCCTTATAAAACTTTGGTCAAAATTCAACATTTTGAGGAAAGGGACAAACGAAGAAATAAAGAATAATAAATAAATAATAATAAATAAAGATGGCATTTTTTAATTTTTATTCCTTGTAGCGGTATTCGGTATTCGAGAACCAATAAATTATGTTATCATATGAGTAAACTAAGCTAAACGAATGGCAATATAGAGTCAATATCATTTAGAACGAACAGTAGTATATTTCATTACTTGCATGCAATAATGAATTCAGATCACTCACGAATAAACCCAGTTTGCTCCGCGGAAGTTATCGTTCACTCACTTGGAGCGTACATAACTCATCTCACCAAACATGCGCCAGGGTCCGTTGGGATTGAGTAATATCTCCCGTCGGGACCACTTGTCGTTACATTTAAAAGAATAAGACGCGAATGTAAAAGAATTGAACCGAGCTAGCTAAATGCAAAATGCTTGAGAGGGAAAGGGACAATACCGCTGATCGGCTCAAAAGGTAATCGGGAACCAGCTTTTGATAAGATCGTTTCTCGATTTCCGGTACGAAGGCCAAAACCCCATAAGGCGACCTTACTGAGGCACCTCAAGTTCTGTCTCGTCCACTTTGATCTGGCCCGTGGAAGAGGCAGGAGTGTGAAGTATTTGTTCAAGTAGCTTCGCGGTGTGTTTCTTGAGGTAGTAAAAACGTGAGAAGTGTCCTAATGTTCAGTGTGTTAATTGTTAGATTTTTCCTCTCGATAGGTAGTGCAATAAATTAGCCAGGTTGTACGGTGCGGTACTGTGCGTGATAGCTAAGTTAACAAAAAAGGTAAAGATTGTTTTAACGCTTTCCGAACAAAAGCTTACCCCATCGAATAGCCGTTCGACGGCTTTTTATTTGCAAGTTTTCCGCACCTGCCCCCTCCCGCTCGACACCCGCATCTGTTACGCCGCTGTTTCCACACTTCTGACCCCACGCGTCAGTATTGAAGTTTTCCTGACTACCGGCCGGAGTCAGATGGGAGTTGCGCCGTCCCCATCGCACTCCAGAAGAGCAGTTTTCCCGCCAGACCGGAAAATTCATCGTTTCGGTGACCATCCCAGCACGGCGTCACCCGGCGCTATTCATTATCATCGCCATTGTTCATTCGCCCGATTGAGCGTCGCTGAGGCGACGTGAGGAACGAGGCGACACCTGGGCCGGCAAAGCAGAATACGGTCAAACAGAAATAGCAAACTGTAAGTAGCCATGCAATTATTTCTCGCTTTGGAGATGGCAGTGTGAAGCGTTAGTAAGCTTGGAAAGCGTTAGTATAGCTCCGGAGCAAAGTTAAAAATAGAATAGATCGCTAAATCCGCACAGTTAGGAGAGGTAGAAATAGAGAGGAGAGAATGAAGAGATAAAGTGGATACCCGAGTCGAAATGTATGTTCTGTAAATAAATGTAGCTAGTAGTTTTGCGTTTTTTTAGATGATCGTATGTTTTGTGTTCGAGCTTCCGTGATTGATGCACTGGTCTTTATGATATTTTTCACGTTTCGTTAGTTTTGATTGTAGTTTTGTTGAAGTATTGTTGTTACTCCAAGTCGGACTGCTTGGGATTCTCAGTCCTCCATTTTTGCCCTGAAGCGTACAGAGATTTGTGTGATTGAGACTAACTTTGCCGGTGATGATAACAGTCGACCAAGTGCATTCGGTACCGGTAGGAAGTTGCATTTCCGGTTATGCTTTGAGTCAGTCAGCGGTAGCGTCTTGAGTACTGCTCTAACGTGGAGCATTTTCCTAGCTCGTTCGGTCGTTTAATTTAAACTGAACTCGCCCTGAGGTTTGAGTTTGCCGGGCAATATAGAACGACAGGTGGTCCTCTTCGGAGGTGGCGCATAAGCCACTTTGTTCCTCTTAAACCCGAACGTCTAGTAAAGTTTCACTGAGCCGCCTCGTGCCGGCTACAAATTGGCGCCCAACTGCAAGATTTCAAATTACGTACTATTTTTGTTGAGTGTTATCTAAATTATTTGGGTTAATTGCAAGTTTATGTTCGTTAGTTAGACAGTTGTTTAAAGAAATAAGTAAAACCGCTTTTTCGTATTTATAATTCCTTGGTGATTGTTGAGTTTGTTTGTTATTTGTTTTTGGAACATTTTGTGGAAATGGCTGCCAAATTCCCTCGAGCAGACCATTTAACGAATGAAGAAGTAGACTACGAACTTATCATTAGAGGTAGACGTGAGGAAATAAAAGACGATTTAGGTGCTAAACATCGTCTGCTAAGAAACTTGTTTTTCGAAAATGTTAAAGAGAATAGAACTCACACGTCTCGTTACACGATGGATCAAGAATATGACCACATTACTGGAAAACTCGATACTCTAAACCAAAGGTTACAAAAAGGTTTCGATGATAAAAGTATATCAAGGCTGAAACATTATCTGATGAGAGTTGAGCGTTGCGTTGCGGATGATTCTCGATCGTCACAATTGAAGGAAGAACTATGTCAGGAGATCAGTTCCATGTTGAAACGTTTCGCTCCTAAGGACCCTTTTTACAAAGAGTCTTTGAATGTTGGGCAAGTTGCTGGAGCTGTAAGTGGCATTTCTTTACAAGATCATATGCATGAAACAGAAAGACCGGAGGGTAATGGTTTGCAAAATAATCCAGAAGACTTAGAACAGGGAGAACCGCGAAATACTTCTACAGGTGCTTTTCCTAAAACCATAACAGATAAAGTTAGCTCTTCACCGCATAAGTCAACATTAGATGAAAACGAGGCATTACGAAGACAGATTCAGATGTTGGAAAAACAATTAGCGGAATTCCGTGCCAATGCACAAATCAGCCTTGGTGATTTGCCAGGCCAAGGTAGACCTAGTAATAGATTCCAATCAAATGATCTCGTTCACCAAGAGCATATGTCCCAGGGTCAACCTGAGAATACTTCCGGGTTAGCACAGTTTAGAAGGAGGGATTATAGAAACGGGGAAACGGCAGGAAACGAGGTTCAAAACTGGAGAAGTGAACAAAGGCCTGATAGGTCACGAAGGAGCAGTTATAACACAGTTAACTCAGAGGAAGAGAACAGGAGGGAATCTGATCAGAGAAGAAACAGAGGAAGTCATGGATTTTTCCAGGATGGGGATAGGAACCAATTTAGACATAGAGCTCATGAACTAGAAGCAAATCTGAATCAAAGTAGAGGAAGTAATAGAATGTACGTAGAGTCAGGTGTTGGACAAGGCCGGACACATAATAGTAGATCTGATATCCGTAATAATGTACCTTACCAACCTTTTGAGGAAGACGATAATGCTTACCCACATTTTCCCAGACGTCCAGCAAGTGAAACGGATATTGTAAATGCTGACAGACGGATGGAAAAATGGCATCTTACGTTCAATGGTGACTCTCGACAAAGATCATTAGAAGACTTTCTCCATAAAGTTCAAAGACTAGCTCACATGGATCGGATCGGCAAAGATATATTACTTCAGCGTATCCACACCATTTTGAGAGGTGAGGCGTACGATTGGTACCTTTGCTATTCAGATGAGTTCAGGAACTGGGAAAACTTCGAAGAACGAATTAGATACATGTACGGCAATCCTAACAAAGATCAGGGCAATCGGCAAAGAATATATGAACGGAAGCAACAGCGTAACGAAACATTCCTAGCTTTTAAAATGGAGATTGAACGTTTAAACAAACTTCTCTCTACCCCACTCGATCAGGGCCGATTATTCGAGATCATTTGGGATAACATGCGTCCCCATTATAGATCCAAACTAGCCTGTATAAACGTTAGGGATCTATATATGCTTGAGTACTATGCTTATCGAATTGACGCCAATGATTCGTCTTTTCGACAAAGGGAAGTTCCTGTCAGAACAGCCAATGCCATCCACAATATAGAGGCGACTACCGAATCAGAGAAATCCTACTCTTCTGATTCAGAGGCGGAGGAAGTCAATGAAGTCGGTAGAAAGTTTGATAAAACTAAAAATAGAGTCCTTATGAATCAGCAATCTAGGGTTAATAGGGAAACGCCTGAAGACAAGAACATTCCTCTTTGCTGGAATTGCAATAAAACTGGCCATCTCTGGAGGTACTGCAAAGAACCTAGGAGAGTTTTTTGTTATGCATGTGGGAATCCAGGAAAAACTACGGTCTCGTGTCCGAACCACGTTCGAGATACGCAGCCGGCAACTCAACGATCGGGAAACTAAATTTGGAGTGTAACACGGGGAACCAATCCACTCCAAATGCAGAAAGTGTTCCCACCGTTAGACCGTTTAAAGACCCTTTTCTTCAAGTTTGTGAAGTTAAGGTACAGACCGGAAGTTGTCCTCATGTTAGCGTCCAAATTTTTAACAAAGTTTATGACGCGTTGCTTGATTCTGGAGCAAGTGTGAGCGTTACAAATATTGCAAATATTGCACAAAACCACGGTCTTAAATTGCATGAAAGTCCATTCCGAATCGTAACAGCAGATAAAACGGCTCACGAATGTCTAGGATACGTCAATCTACCCGTAGTGTTTCGAGGTGTAACGAAAGTTATATCAACCTTAGTTGTGCCTCAAATCGCCAGGAAGTTGATACTGGGTTGCAATTTTTGGGAAGAATTCGAAATCAAACCAATGATTAAAAGCAAAAATGGGTTTGAACAGATTGCTACAATTTCGGTAGAGAGTCAATCGGCAGAGACGATTGAATTCTCATTGTGTCCCATTGAAACCTTACCAATTAAAAAGGTTGAACCTGATGAAACCCTAGACATTCCAGCTTTGGAGTTACCAGAGGCTTCGAAGACTACGCCAGCTACGATTGAGACGGAACACGTTCTTTCGGAGGCTCAACGGAAGGAGTTAGTTAGGACTGTTGAAACGTTTCCATGCACTTCAGAACAGCGGTTAGGTAGGACGACTTTGATACAGCACGAAATAGTCCTTAAAGAAGGAGCAAAGCCTAGGCGACAGCCATTGTACAGGTGTTCACCGACGGTTCAAGCTGAAATGGAAGCAGAACTAGAACGATACCGGAAAATGGACGCGATTGAGGAGTGTACAAGCGAGTGGGCCAGCGCTCTAGTGCCAGTTCGCAAGTCGAATGGTAAGCTACGAGTTTGTCTGGATTCACGTGGAGTCAACGCTTGGACAAAAAAGGATTCGTATCCAATGCGTAATATGGGAGCAATTTTCCATAGGCTTGGAAAAGCGAAATTCTTCTCGGTGGTGGACCTAAAGGATGCGTACTTTCAGATTCCTCTGAAAGAGGAATCTAGAGACTACACAGCCTTCAGGACACCACAAGGGTTATTCCGTTTCAAAGTCTGTCCATTTGGCTTAACTAACGCGCCTTTTACAATGTGCCGTTTAATGGACCGTGTGATCGGGTTTGACCTAGAGCCAAACGTATTCGTCTACCTAGACGATATAGTCATAGCCACTGACACGTTTGAGGACCATATCCGTCTATTGAAGATAGTTGCTGAACGCCTTGCCGCAGCCAACTTGACCATATCGCTCGATAAGAGTAGATTCTGTCGTAAACAGGTATCTTACCTCGGCTATCTTCTGACTGAAGAGGGCGTCTCGATAGACAACTCGAGGATCTCACCAATCCTCGATTATGCCCGGCCAAGAAACGTAAAAGACATTCGGAGACTTTTAGGCCTTGCTGGGTTTTATCAGCGGTTTATACGGAATTATAGCGCCATCGTTGCTCGGATCTCCGATCTCCTGAAAAAAACACGGAACAAATTCATTTGGACAGAGGCTGCCGAGAAATCTTTCGGCGACCTTAAAGCGGCCCTGATATCTGCCCCCATCCTTAGTAACCCTGATTTTAGTTGTCCATTTGTAATAGAATCGGACGCATCGGATAACGCCGTTGGAGCTGCCTTAATCCAGCTTCAAAATGGCCAGCCAAAGGTTATTGCTTACTTCAGCAAAAAGCTTAGCAGTACACAGAAAAAGTATGCTAGCGTAGAAAAAGAATGCTTGGGTGTCCTTCTGGCTATCGAGCATTTTCGCCATTATGTAGAGGGGACTCGTTTTAAGGTTGTAACCGATGCCAGAAGCCTGTTATGGTTGTTTACCATAGGCGTAGAGTCAGGAAACTCGAAGTTACTACGGTGGGCGTTGAAAATTCAATCCCATGACATTGAGTTGGAGTACCGAAAGGGGAAAAATAACATTTTGGCCGATTGCCTCTCTAGGTCCATTGAAGCGCTAGGCACGATAGTAATAGACCCCGAATACCAAGAACTTCTGGATCGTATTAGGCAAAAACCCTTTGATTATCCTGATTTCAGAATTGTAGATAATCAGGTCTACAAGTTTGTTAAAATTCCAGGAAAACTCGAAGATAGTAGATTCCAATGGAAGCTCTATCCTCCAAAGTCCAAAAGACAAGAAATCATAAAGGACATTCACGATACAGCACATCTTGGTGCTGAGAAAACGACTTCAGCGGTTAAGGAACGTTATTTCTGGCCCTCAATGGGCGTAGAAATCAAAAAGTTTTGTCGAATTTGCCTTGTATGCCAAACAAGCAAAGCAACAAACAAAAATACCACACCCCCAATGGCAGAACAGAAAAAAGTTGTACAATATCCATGGCAATTCTTGGCCATGGATTATGTAGGCCCACTTCCGGCATCAGGCCGCAGTAGAAACACTTGCCTTTTGGTCGTTACGGACCTTTTTACGAAGTTCGTCATTGTGCAGCCCTTCCGACAGGCCACGGCAGATACATTAGTACAATTCGTCGAAAACTCCCTGTTCCTACTCTTTGGAGTGCCTGAGGTAGTCCTGTCAGATAACGGTACACAGTTTACTTCAAAGCAGTTCCAATCCTTACTGGCAAAGTACCACGTGAATCATTGGCGGACTCCAAACTATCATCCGCAGATCAATGATACGGAGAGGGTGAATCGCGTGATCACCACTGCGATCCGCGCTTCGATAAAAAATGGTCATACTAAATGGTCCAACAATATTCAGCAAATCGCCAATGCTGTCAGAAATTCAGTTCACGAAGCCACACACTACACCCCCTACTTCGTTTTGTTTGGTCGCAACATGGTTTCCGATGGTAGGGAATACAGGAAGTTACGAGATTTTAACTCTACAGAAGACCACCAGCTTAAAACTGATGAAAGGGAAAAACTGCTTGAAGATGTCAGGAGTAATCTTAAGAAGGCATATGAAAAACACGCGTCTTATTACAATCTTCGCTCCAATACAAATTGCCCAACATATGAGGTAGGTGAGAAAGTCTTAAAGAAAAACATGGAGCAATCAGACAAAGGCAACAAGTTCTGCTCTAAATTAGCACCAAAATATGTCCAGGCAGTGGTCAAGAAGGTGGTAGGAAGCCACTGCTACGATCTCGAAGACCCCAGTGGGAAAAGATTAGGTATCTTCAATTGTAAGTTTTTGAAGAAATTGGTTCAATAGAACTGATTTCTTCGCTGGTCAAGCTATGTAGCTCTCAGTATAGTTGAGTAGTAACAATTGCGCCATGATGCTTTAAAGCTCTGGTTGCAGCGGAAACGCTTGCCACCGTTTGTGAAGTTTAGCATCAGACCTAGTCTGATGCCGCCCCCACAAAAACTCTATCTACTGGGGGAATCCTTGGGCAAGGACATTCGTTCTAGCCCAAGAAGAAACTTCACAAATGAGTTGGCCAATGTTAACTTTTGACCGCCTTAGGATGGTAAATTCTATTTCAATTAGGTTTGTTCTGCAAATGCCTATCCCCTCGACCAGAAGACAGAGGGAGTCCTTGATTATCAAGGACGATGACCTTTTTGCCAGAAACTCTGAGCTGAGAAAGCGTTGACGAGAAGTACTTGATTGGAAGGTGAAAGCGTGAGTCTGAGTCTGGGGATGCTCAGACGCTGATCGCGAAATAGACTCTGTTGCCCAGAAATGGGTCGATAAAGAAGAGCTAATCTAGTCAATCGAGCTGTCAGAACAACCGAAGTTGCAAATTGAATTTAAAGTACTAAGGAGTAAATTGTAAATACTTTTCCCATTGTAAATAGTCTTCTTGTTCGTAAAATGACCAAACTTGACGTTTTTAAAATTGTATATATCAAATATGACCAATCAAGGGTTTTTCTTTCATTGATGGATGTTAGCATGTAGTGCACATCGAGTCTTAAAGCTATTTTAGTACTTATGGCTAAAAGCTTTATTTCTCCTGTAAATATGTTCATAGTTCGTTTATTTATTAATTTATTTATTTATCTATTTATTTATTTATTTATCAGATGTTTTATTTACCTTATTCTAGTTGTTTGTTGTATGTAGTATTTATTAGATGCATTATTTATAGTTTAAGAGATGCTCTATTTATTACATATATTAATGGATTAATTTATTAGATGATTTATTTATTAGATGTTTAATTTATTTATGAAGATGTTTATTTACTTATTTATTCAACTTTTTGTTATTTATTCTTCAGTGCGGTCGATGATAGTTCTGTCGATCTTTATGTTAAATATCGTGACGTCATCGTCATGCCTGGTGAGCGGTTAACCATCGCTAGAACCATTTGGTTACTTGTTGTTTGCCCGTCTGATTTAACCTAAAAGAAAAGAAGAAAGAAACAGTATATGATTGATTAGAAGATAGAAAATGGAATAATACTTAGCTGTTTTTTTTTGAAGATCTGGTCATCCCGCATTCAACGTTACTCCTCCAATTCCGTCCAAGTATCGTTCCGCAAACAATCTTCAATTTTAGGCCGTTTCCATCCGATCCATCGTTCATCGTGAGCAGGCGATGTTGTCGTTGTTGCACCTCATCTGTTACCTATAAACATAAATTTTAAACACGTCACACTTATACCTTTCACAAGAATATGGATGGTTAAGTTACTTCTTCGATAAATTTCATTAAATCACGTAAAATTCCAATATTTTTTCGCAAAATACACCTCTTCCATTAAACTATAAACAAACAACTTCAGCAGTCCACCTATTTTGACGTTTCAGAGGTTTACTGTGAGTTATCGATGAACAGATTCAGGGTTCATGAGTTTTGTGGAGTCACTCACTTCTTACAGGTTTTGGTGAGTCATGCTCGATGCCTGACGTGAGAAACAGTACAGAAGTGGGATGTTAAAGTACTGATTCGGCATATTCCGTATGTGGGATCAAGTTATGCTATGAAAGCGCTCTCTTCCTAGCCAAGGTATTGGTATTGAAGACGATGCGTAATCATATGCGCTTTAGAGTTTAAGTTATAACGTTTGTTCTTAGAAAGCTTTTTTGTCAGGGAGTAGCCTTGATCGTCGATCTAAGAGCAAACAGTGAGGCGAATTCAGAATGAAGTAGTATTTCCATCATCAGGTATGGGGTAGCTTCATGGCTGAATGAGTCGGTTATGTTGAGTGGTAGTAGTTGAAGTCGTCATGAATCAATATCCAAGTGATTTTGATGTCTATGATGTTGTTGTTGAAGACTGAATTTGTTTATTGATTTCTCCTTTGAACCAAAGATCCGTACTATAGTGTAAGTTTCGAGACCCAATTCATTGTAAATATAAAGTAGTTTTCCAATTGACGTATGTAGAACTGGTGATATATTTGTTGATATTTTTTCGAATTTATATATTGATGTGTTCATGTTTTGTTGATTGGTTGTAAATATATCTGTGTACATGTTATTGTTTATGCATTTACATAGTGATTTACTTATTTATTTATTTATTAATATATTTATTTATTTAGTTATTTATTATCATATTTATTTATTTATTTATTTATGTATTTATATTTTTTGAAGTTTTTTTTGCATATTTTGGAAAGTTGTACAGATATTTACACATTATTTACAAATTTATTTATATTTATTAATTATTTATGTGTAGTTTGTGTAGAGCTTTATTTACAATGTAGGTGTCTCATTTTTTTGAAATTCTGTGATATAGTAAGGCTAGCCCTTACGAAAATTTGGTTGTACTCCTACAACCAAATTTTCGTAAAACAAGTCCAGTGTTATGTAGCGGTATTCGGTATTCGAGAACCAATAAATTATGTTATCATATGAGTAAACTAAGCTAAACGAATGGCAATATAGAGTCAATATCATTTAGAACGAACAGTAGTATATTTCATTACTTGCATGCAATAATGAATTCAGATCACTCACGAATAAACCCAGTTTGCTCCGCGGAAGTTATCGTTCACTCACTTGGAGCGTACATAACTCATCTCACCAAACATGCGCCAGGGTCCGTTGGGATTGAGTAATATCTCCCGTCGGGACCACTTGTCGTTACATTTAAAAGAATAAGACGCGAATGTAAAAGAATTGAACCGAGCTAGCTAAATGCAAAATGCTTGAGAGGGAAAGGGACAATACCGCTGATCGGCTCAAAAGGTAATCGGGAACCAGCTTTTGATAAGATCGTTTCTCGATTTCCGGTACGAAGGCCAAAACCCCATAAGGCGACCTTACTGAGGCACCTCAAGTTCTGTCTCGTCCACTTTGATCTGGCCCGTGGAAGAGGCAGGAGTGTGAAGTATTTGTTCAAGTAGCTTCGCGGTGTGTTTCTTGAGGTAGTAAAAACGTGAGAAGTGTCCTAATGTTCAGTGTGTTAATTGTTAGATTTTTCCTCTCGATAGGTAGTGCAATAAATTAGCCAGGTTGTACGGTGCGGTACTGTGCGTGATAGCAAAGTTAACAAAAAAGGTAAAGATTGTTTTAACGCTTTCCGAACAAAAGCTTACCCCATCGAATAGCCGTTCGACGGCTTTTTATTTGCAAGTTTTCCGCACCTGCCCCCTCCCGCTCGACACCCGCATCTGTTACGCCGCTGTTTCCACACTTCTGACCCCACGCGTCAGTATTGAAGTTTTCCTGACTACCGGCCGGAGTCAGATGGGAGTTGCGCCGTCCCCATCGCACTCCAGAAGAGCAGTTTTCCCGCCAGACCGGAAAATTCATCGTTTCGGTGACCATCCCAGCACGGCGTCACCCGGCGCTATTCATTATCATCGCCATTGTTCATTCGCCCGATTGAGCGTCGCTGAGGCGACGTGAGGAACGAGGCGACACCTGGGCCGGCAAAGCAGAATACGGTCAAACAGAAATAGCAAACTGTAAGTAGCCATGCAATTATTTCTCGCTTTGGAGATGGCAGTGTGAAGCGTTAGTAAGCTTGGAAAGCGTTAGTATAGCTCCGGAGCAAAGTTAAAAATAGAATAGATCGCTAAATCCGCACAGTTAGGAGAGGTAGAAATAGAGAGGAGAGAATGAAGAGATAAAGTGGATACCCGAGTCGAAATGTATGTTCTGTAAATAAATGTAGCTAGTAGTTTTGCGTTTTTTTAGATGATCGTATGTTTTGTGTTCGAGCTTCCGTGATTGATGCACTGGTCTTTATGATATTTTTCACGTTTCGTTAGTTTTGATTGTAGTTTTGTTGAAGTATTGTTGTTACTCCAAGTCGGACTGCTTGGGATTCTCAGTCCTCCATTTTTGCCCTGAAGCGTACAGAGATTTGTGTGATTGAGACTAACTTTGCCGGTGATGATAACAGTCGACCAAGTGCATTCGGTACCGGTAGGAAGTTGCATTTCCGGTTATGCTTTGAGTCAGTCAGCGGTAGCGTCTTGAGTACTGCTCTAACGTGGAGCATTTTCCTAGCTCGTTCGGTCGTTTAATTTAAACTGAACTCGCCCTGAGGTTTGAGTTTGCCGGGCAATATAGAACGACAGGTGGTCCTCTTCGGAGGTGGCGCATAAGCCACTTTGTTCCTCTTAAACCCGAACGTCTAGTAAAGTTTCACTGAGCCGCCTCGTGCCGGCTACATCCTCCTAAGATGTTAGCCTTTTGCAGTACGATGTCCTAGTGCACGTTCAGTATGCCTGTATGGGTTAAATAGACCACAACATCCTGTTAGGGTTATGGTGAAATTAGAGTCCCCTAGAAAATTTCTTAACGAATCCGATAAGTTAAGCAATTTTACCTAATTGTTCGAGTAATTTTTCATCAAATACATTTATAATTTATCGCCCCTCTCCTTGATGAATCAACGAGCACATATTCGATTCATGAGTACATATCCCAAGTAACATTTTCTGTTTTATGAAACACTAGAGGATTATTATGAACCTACTTCAATAAAACTAACCAAAGCAACATTATCCGCATTGCTTCTACCGTCAAGTCGCCATTCACCGTCTAAGAAAATTTGAAGCGAATAAAGGCTGTCGTTTTACATCAATCTTATAAACATTGTTGGCACCGCTGTTAATTGCCTTCATTATTGGTTAGAATTAAAGTAATATGTAACTACAAGGCCCATATAGCCGAGGCGGTAAACGCACGGGTATTCAGCATGACCATGCTGAAGGTGACGGGTTCGATTCCCGGTCGGTCCAGGATCTTTTCGTGAAGGAAATTTCCTTGACTTCCTTCGGCATAGAGTATCTTCGTGCCTGCCACACGATATACACATGCAAAATGGTCATTGGCAGAGGAAGCTCTCAGCTAATAACTGTGGAAGTGCTCATAGAACACTAAACTGAGAAGCAGGCTTTGTCCAAGTGAGGACGTTACGCCAAGAAGAGAGAGAGAGTAACTACAAAAGTAGAATTTTTTTCACAAAATTTAATGATATAGTACATTTAGTAGAGGATGGGAAGGTCGCCTGATTCCGTGGTAGGTCACCATTCACCGTGGTAGTGGGTACCCATTAGGGTGGCCCACACTTATATGAAAAACAAAAATTTCGCAAAATGCTAAGTCTTACCTCCTGAATCAGTTGTTTTGGACTCCCAGAATCTACGTGCAAAATTTGAGCAAAATCTATTAAGCCTAAGGGGGCGCTCAAAACGCTTGAAGTTTGTATGGGAAAACTTGGCCAAATGTATGCAGAAATTTTTAGTTTTCGAATTTTGCCGCTAGGTGGCGCTGTAAGCGTTCAATTACCAAGCCCTTTGGTATTATTGTAGGTGACCATATGCCGAAGAACTTTTTCGAAGACCTTGAAGTGATCCGACTGCTGTGAAAAAAGTTAAACCCTAGGCAAAGTGAGGCAAAGTATTGAGATTTCATTATTGATATTATTCCTATACATGTATTGGAAAAATAACAATAAACTATTATTTAGTTTGATTGGCTTTTATCGGTGAATTAATGAAACTCGCATGTATTTCTTGTGCGTAACGCGTTTCGACTTACTACGCTTCAACCATCATCAGACGCAACATGCTGATCCCAAACCAAATAATAGTAAAGGTTCACGGTGATTCAACCGATAAATAACAATAAAGTTTATCCTCACTTTACCTAGGGCATAACTTTTTTCACAGATGGCGGATAACTTTGCAGTATTCGACAAAGTTGTTTAGCATATAGTCACCAACAATAATATCAAAAGGTTTGGTTATTGAACGCTTACAGCGCCACCTAGCGTCAAAATTCGAAAACTAAAAATTTCTGCATACATTTGGCCAAGTTTTCCCATACAAACTTCAGCTTTTTGAGCGCCCCCTTAGGCTCAATCGATTTTGCTCATATTTTGAACGTAGCTTCTGGGAGTCCAAAACAACTGATTCGGGAGGTAAGACTTGTCATTTTTCGAAATTTTTGTTTTTCATATAAGTGTGGGCCACCTTAGTACCCATTAGTATGGGACACGCTTGTATGGGAAAAATAAATCCTCGCTCCAGTCGACTTTTTAGATCCCATTTAGGTCCCATATGAACTATACAAAATTTCAGCGCAATCGGTGAAACTATAATTTAGCGCAAGCGGTTCAAAGTTTTCATAGGATTTACTATGGGAAAAGTTACACTTCCAAACAAAAAATCCTAGAGGTCGCCCTTTGTCTCCTTAATTTAAATCGATCAATGCTTCTTGTAGAAAAATTATTTATGAAACTTTCCTTCGAAGACCGCAAAACGAATGGATGCTTGTGGAAAAAGTTATTGATTTATTACCGATTAGTGATCCAACGAACGGCTTTTTGTTTTGTTTTATCAGCAGCACTGCTGCTGCCGTTGATGCATGGGGTGGCGGGAGGCATCACCACCCCCAGAAACAGCAGCAGCCAAGGCGGCAGCTACAGTGCTGCTAATAAAACAAAACAAAAAGCCGTTCGTTGGATAACTAATCGTTAATAAATCAATAACTTTTTCCACAAGCATCCAATTGTTTTGCGGTCTTCTACAAGAAGCATTGATCGATTTGAATTAAGGAGACAAAGCGTGACCTCTAGAATTTTTTGTTTGAAAGTGTAACTTTTCCCATAGTAAATCCTATGAAAACTTTGAACCGCTTGTGCTAAATTATAGTTTCACCGATTGCGCTGAAATTTTGCACAGTTCATATGGGAAATAAATGGAATCAAAAAAGTCGACTGGAGCGAGAATTTGATATTTGTCCCATACTAGTACCCATGCACCGTGTATCAGAAGATACCTTCTCTTTTGATCAAAACCACCTAGAAAAGTCAATTTTCGTCGTTTGTATTCATTCTAAGTAATAACTTGCAAGACTTATTTAGAAAAACGAATGTTGAAATTTTAAATTTTTTATACTTATATGGGGCAACATGGGGCACGGTGAATGGACACCATTGATTTTTAGGGTACCCATTTACCGTGGCCTTCTGTTTAATTTGAAAAATAAGTGGAATCGTACTTTCTTGGTAAACTTGCTTCGATAATGCAAAATACATACCGGATTGGTGAATTTAATTGCTTCTTGGTGAAATAATTTCGTAACTACATTTAGTTAATCACTTGAATCACGTAAGCGCAGTTTTTGTTTTTTTTTTACTACGAATGCAGTGAATGAGCAAAATATTGATTCATGTAAACACACTTTAGTGTCAAAATGGTACTGTAAAAAGTTTCTAACCCGCATTTTGACATGGCAACAATTCATTAGTGTTGTATTGGTGAAATCAAAGTATTGCAACCACACTGGTGGTGATCGATTGATGCAGTAAATATCTGATGATGGCTGAAGTTGAGTAGGCCGAAACGTTATGCATAATCGAGTTTTAGTGTGTGTTTTCACCGAAAATAATCAATAATCGTAATATATATCAAAGTGAAATTGTCATACGATTCCATTGTAATATGGAAATAATGAAAAAATATTCGAAGGTCCACGACGGTACCATAACCTCAGGAAGATTACAATCTTGCCAATTGGCTCATCCTGGTGAAGGTTTTGAGATGTATTCAACAAAAGTAATCCAGCATTTGTAGTTACCATTTCTAGAGTACTCTACCTAGGTAAATGCTATCCTCACTAATAATGACTTTCATCATAACTATTCTGAATTTATAAATTATATTTAGTCTTGATAAATGGGGTATGTGCTCCATTATTAATCTCACGTTCCCATATTCATCCTATTCGAACACAAGCGATTACGGCACCGATTGACTCCGTTCTTTTTGCTTTCATGGGTGCTCACTTCTAACAAAAAACAAAAATAAGAAACAAAACAACAGCGCTTCAATCCTTTGTTTTTCGTAGGATGAAAATGGGAGCCACATGCTTAAGAAGGGAACCAATACCCTAAATCATGAAAGAAAAAACAAAACTGCCACAGACATAATGCAAATAATACGATCAAATTTTGCATATTTCGAACGGTGAATAATTATCGTTTAGTGCTGCCACACCAATTTCCCCATGAAATTTAATGTGAAATATGCATGCTAGTAAAGATGCGAAAAAATAAGTGCCCTCTTCAAAATCGTTACTATAATATAGAAATGCCATCTGAAACATGCTTGGAAATCATCACCAAACAAGAAAAAATCAACAATCCAATATGCCGGCGGCAAAAATATCTATTTTTCTATCATCTGCAATTTGCTTTCATAAAAGCATCATTTAACGCATAATGTTTTGTGATCAAGGATGGGATCATTCATTTGTAAAGAATTACATTTACTTGCTATTTTCTCAGTTCAGAACCATGCTATCAAAAAACAATGTATGGATGAATTTAAACTTGTAGTTTTATCTGAAAGTTTGTCGAATAACATTGGGGTCGCACACGCATACAAAAGTCGTGAGCGAGCTGTGAAGACAACTCTCCACGCGGTGAATGTAAATGACATTCACGCCGTGGAGAGTTGCATTTGCTGCCTTCTGTTGACTTAATTATTGAATCTACGCTAGTACATTGTTTTACAAAGTTGCAGGTAAAACAAAAATGGAAAAGTGTTCCATACATTGATTTTTGCTGCGATGTTTCTGAAGCGAGTTAACAGCAAGTGAATGTAACTAATTACAAATGAATGATCCCATCTCTGTTTGTGATTGCATTTGTAATGATAACCTGCAAGCTAAATGGTCTACAAGTTGGTCAAAGTGTCTCGTAAAGTGCCCCTTTGTGATTCCGTCTCTGATTCTTCTTTACTTCCACGACTTGGAGAATACCGGGACGAACTTTCACCCGAAGCTAGCTGAGGGTGGCGACATAGATTCCCGCGGGCTAGTGCAAGAGTGACATTACGGGATGTGAGTTTTGGCCCAAAAACAAAGATGGCACTCGGTCAGCAGGCAGCCGCTGATCAGCTAGCTTAAATGCCGTTTAATCTTAGATAAAACCGCTTGGCTTACTTGCGTCTTTTATAATAACAAAGTACATTTATAGAATAATTTATCACAACATTCATAAGTCTTTGTCTCTAGATTTTAATAAACGGTTCTCTAGAGGAACAGAATGCTAGTATAAACTTATTTTAAATGCCATGTTATATTTGAATTTAAGGACAGACTTGTTAGGATTCCAAAATGGCCGCCATAATGACCGAGCGTACAAATCTCTTCATAAACATAACCAGTGCACCTGATCTTCTTATTTTAAACTTATTACAAGTGAGCAAGAACAGAATAATAAAATGCACTGCTGTTTGAAGCTTGCTTCTAGAGATTTGTGCGTTTGAAGTTCTGATGCACTGTTGAAGCGGGATTTCAAGACGTTTGTCCTTGTGTTCGGCTTCTCGAAGATGGCGGTAGAATCTGTGGCCCGAGACAATGACGTAATAGCACAGGAGCTGACAACTATCGGATTGCAGTACAGCAGAATTTGACCCGACGCCAATCTGTGTTCTCCAAAGTTCGACCAACGGATTTCGCTCTAGGATCTCAAGCTTCTAGGATCTCAAGCTTCATACGGCATGTCGCATTTACTACTTGTGCCAGTTTACTCTGCTGGGCTGGGGTTAATACATTTAAAGTTTCAATCCGCATTTGCCGTTGAATCAGTTCATAATCTTTCATTTTCGGTTTCTGTAACGGTTTGTTGGGTTTCGGAAACAGTAGGTTGTTGGCCTCCTCCACCGTGGTAGAGATGCCACCTTAGGTATAGCTTCCGGTGGAGGAGAATTTTATACTCAGCCGCTGGATGCCAGAACATACACTGCTTGAGCCGCAGCTCCTTGGTGAAAAGACGCTCGGGACGTACCTCCTCAATCTAGCTGAAGTCAGAAGGACAACAGTGCCCAGTATAAGATAGGAACTTGAGAGGACCACACCCAGTCAGCACACGATCACATATGATGTTAAATAAGATGCTAAGAGGAGTCGATATGAGTGCACTTAAGGCCGGACGGGACGGTGGTTGAATCGTCCGCCATTGCTCTGTTGCTAGTAAGATGCCAATCTCAACTTCTACTTCATATTATTGACTAGAAATTTGATCGTTCATTTGCTCACTTGTGGTGCACAATCGACTGAAGTTTCAGCTACGTCAGTGCAGCGGAAATTGATATTTGCTTCTTCAAAATCGCGAGGCAAATTGTTAGAAAGAGAGGGAAGATAGGAAAAATTACCCGTCGTCCCGTGCGGCCTTAAGGTTAAATGAAAGCATGTACGCATATGGCCTCCACTTTAGCATCCTACACAGCAAAAAAATTCTTGTGATATCACATCATTTTCGCTGCACATCAGTCGCGTCGTAAAAGTGATGTACAAATTACATCCTTTCCACACAGAAAATTAGCCGCCGTAGCTTGAAAGTGAGTCTAGCAATCGCTAGAACCGGAACGATAGATGATTCATATATAAGTAAAATATTGGCATGGATTCGTACACTGATCCGTTGATTGTGAGGCATATCCCTTACCTCTCGGCTATTTCACCGAGTTAGAAGAAGGGTGATAAATAAGATACTGCTTCTGGCGGTGCCAACCAGGGTGTACATGGTGAGTGTGATAAATGTTGGAAAACGATGTATCGGAGTGAGATTACGTTCAAAAATGGATACAACGCCAGAAATCACGCGCCTGTAAATTACAAAATTATTTGCTGTGTATTCAACATCATATAAGACTTCGCGTTAGCTGGAAAGCTATGTTGGACACTCTCTTTTTCGACTCACCGTTTTGCAGTCCAAGCTTGATTTTATTTTTTTTACCCAATAAGCTGCTATACAGTAGACTGGGTCAACAAAGTCGATTTTTCGGAACAAAGCTTTTTCGATTCCATTTAGCGTCGCAAAATTTGGGAGTGATTGGTTGGTTCTTCGTATTCCGCATAGCGATTGAAATTTGTATGGACTTTAGTATGGGAAAACGTGCTTTTTTGCATTTTTCTCATAAGTTGAATTCTTTTGTCTAATACCATGTAAATAATGACGTTAAAGTATAGCCTAGGATATGCCAAAAAACTTTGCCGAAGACTGCAAAGTGATCCGACACTTGTGAAAAAAGATATAACGTACAGATGCCCGGTGGTGCTTAACATTTAACATGCAAAGGAATAACATCAATAATAAAATCTCAATTCTTGGCCTAATTTACCAGGCGAACAACTTATTTCACAAGCGTCGGACCACTTTGCGGTCTTCGGCAAAGTTTTTCGGCATATCCTAGGCTATACTTTAACGTCATTAGTTACATGGTATTAGACAAAAGAATTCAACTTATGAGTAAAATACAAAAAAGTACGTTTTCCCATACTAACTTCCATACAAATTTCAATCGTAATGCGGAATACGGGGACGCAACCAATCGCTCTCAAATTTTGCACAGTTGTTTTGGGTGCTAATATAGATTGAAAATGCTTTGTTCCGGGTTGATATGATCAAATTTGAAGTTTATCCATACAACGTTGACCCACTCTACTATACAGCTATCATTGTTGATTTGTTTACAACTGTTGTGTATAACACTATGCAAAAAATATAACAAATTATAATTACGACGGTTGCAGCAGCAGATTGACGTCATTACCACTATTGCGTGTACTTCGTTGATACACGCCCGTCATTAGCAGAAAATGCTTACAATGTCTTTTTCAGCATGAATTGAACCCATCCCTTGTCCCCTTCTTGTTCGGATAATGTCCAAATCATCTTCATTGTAGCCATACGCTTGAAATGATGCCCGCAACCAGAACGAACGAACAAACGTTGGCATCAAAACCGAATTAGGCCGTCAGATTTTACGCAAACGATTAGGGATAACTCGCAGCTCGGGACGGAGGGAAAGATGTTGCATCTCAATTTTTATCGCAGATATTTCCACTTTACATCAACGGCGCAGGGGCCGAACTCGTCAGTAGTGCCTGGCTGGACCGGACTGGGGAAGCTAATTACGGGATGCTGGAAATGTTGGTTATTAGAAACACGCGTTTCGCTTCCATTAGACTACACGCTAGTGCCTAGTGCTTACATTGTACGGAACCTAATTTCGGCTCAAATTGAATAATGAAAGCACATGTGCAAAAGCTCTTCAAATTCTGTGAAATGTGCATAACAATCTCGCGTATGGACCGTCAGGGCCGAGCAACTAATGGAGCGTGACATGATGTGAGTTTCTCCTGTTAGTTGAATATTTCAAAGTGGTTTTTCGTATGAGTCGGACGTTGCAGACTCCTCCCGACTAGGATGATTAATTATTTACAGCAAATAAAGTAATTTTTCCATTACACACAACAGACTGGCCGAACAACAGAGCAGATTGATTGCATCAGCTTGGGCCTCGACGGGTGGCACTCGACTCGACACGGACGCATGTCCATCCTAATTCATTTTTCGGAACCATCATCCGAACGAACGAGCCGCCTCGTCGGGTTGTGATGGATGCCTCGACAACCGAACCGTTCGTCAGCGCTTCTGGTTCCGAGTACAACCGGCCACGTGCATTCAAAGTGCACTTCGAGACTAATCGTGGTTGCCGGTGGGTCGATCGGCACAGTGAGAATCCCGCACCATTTTCTATTTCCGTTTGTTGCGTGGCAGCTCACTATCGAGTATGGCGTTTGTCTACGTCATTTTCCCACTGTTCAATATCATGGATTTGACTAATCTCGCCACTTGGTCCACCAAACGCACCGAACGACGACGATGAATAATGATGACCCAATTTGGTATGCATAGGATGCACTGGATGGATGCCCGGACGACGACGCACTGTTCGCCAATCCACCTAATGCGAATCCATTGATGCAATGGAATCCGCTATCGGTCGGTGCAGCTCTAAGCCATCTCACCTACCCAAATTCCAACGAATGTACCGCCTCAACTCGCCAATAACAATAGCACCAACAGCCCGGTCCCGGAGACGACGATCTGGACCTAATTCTTCTTACACTGCCCATTTCCATGGATTGTTATGTTCGTAAAATTCCTGACGATGATTAGGTATCGGGCGTCGGCCTCCACCCGTAGCGTAGGTACTGTTTCGAAATTACCCCTATTACAGGAGCTTTTTGCGAAATTTGGCTGGTCGTCGTCCTCTGGGCGATTCCTGGACGATGATGGGAGTGTTGGACTATGAAAGATCATCGAATCGAATGGTCCACATCGCCATGGTCACCACCATCATGGTTGAGCAAATCCATCGCCGATTGGTGGGTGTCGAGGTGAAATGCGAATTTGGAGGAAAATGATTAATTACCTTTTACGTCTTAGCTATACAAAACTATGAAAGATAACACTGCCCTAGCGTTAAACTGTTTGCCGAATTCCCAGTTCTGAACGTTTCTTGATAACGTAGGGCATCAGTCAATGTTATTAATAGTATTCTTTCACATTTCAAGGCTTAATTTGCACGTAACCGTTAGGAACACATTTTATCCCGACATCTTTACTTAGTGATGGTCAGCAATGATGACGGCGACGATGATGGCGGGTGATGTCAACTACGACGTTGATGGAAAAGTTTAAGCCCCCTTCCCCATTCTACGGATCATCTGCCTGCACGGGAAAACATAAAATGTGTAGTATAAATTTTAGAACGCGCTGCACTTAGAAGCAACTAAAGCATCGTTAGGGATGATGATGCTACTGCCGCCACGCCGATGACGAATGAGTGATGAATAAAATATGCGCCACGATTCCGAAATAGAAAATAGGGTTGTAAAGCGAGGGCTATGTTTTCTCTGGGAACCATTATTTCTTCAAGTTGTACAACGCAACGTCAATGCAAGTGCGGTAAGGGCGGCCTAGCCTATACGCATTAGGGAATGGATTTCCTAATGGCACTGGGAGGTATGCAGGCTGAGTTCAAATGAAAAGTGATCCTTGATGTGAAAGAAGGGGTATGATGCCATGGTTTTAATTTCACCATAATGGAGTATGTAATGCATTTATTCGGCACCAATCAATTTGCTCAGAATCTTTCCCAGACAACCAATTTGCACGTATAATGAAGTTTATGTTCATGTTATACGTACTTTTATGCGTTACGTTTACATCGCATAAGATGCAGCAAAAGTGCCTTATGCGTACAAAAGTGGAGGCGCTATACGTGCATTGACGGAATAATAATAACGCTATATGACTTGAAGCGATATCTTATGCGATGCACCGCGTGCACTATTGCGACGCAATTTAGCATCTTATGCGATTTAATAATATTAAAAAAAAAACAATTCTGTCAGCTCGATATCGAACTAATGACCTATGGATTGTCGAGCCACACTTCACACACAACACCAAACGCTACTTATGAAACAAGCTGATTAATTATTATGATATTCTAACTCACCTCAGTGTTTGTTGGAATGAACTTAATTCACTTGCGCTGTGCGCGATTGGCAAGCTAAAACCGATTTCCCGTATAGTTTTCACTGCCCCTCTCTGGCTAGCACCTCCCATTGTTGATTATCAAGCCAACAAAACAAATAATGATGACTTAACAACCATAATTATGGCTGTTCACTTTCTTGTAGCTTTTTGGCACTGCATCCACAGTGCAACAGAAACTCTTTAATTGTTATCACATATTTATCAAATCGCGTAATGTCAACATAAACGCTTCTAGCTTATGCGAGTTTGTATGCACACTTCAACGGGTTTATTTGTACTTTTATGCGATTTCATCCATACACCAATGCGAGGTAAACTGAGAAAAGTACCAAGCGAAGTCGTATAATCATCGCAGTACGCAATTATGCGAATTCATTCGACACTTTGTGAGTTTGCTCGCACGCTTTTGCAAGCAAGTAAAGTTCATCGCAATAAAACATCAGAATATCATCTACTACGATGTGCTCATACCTTTTAAAAGTTTATTTGTATTCTTATATGACTTTACCTGATACATCGTAATAAGTTGAAAAAATAACATCATATGCAATGAAATTTGTCAGTCAGTCGTACATATATGCGATAGTGACTTAAAATAGTACTTTATACGATGTACAACGTGGTTTCTTATGCGACTCCTGGTTGTCTGGGTTTCATCTTAATTCAGGCGGTACTTTGCTTTTCGATTCCTGGGGTGTCACTAGTGTAAAATACATAAACAGGTATGAAAATAGGTATGAAAAGGACGTACGTTAATACCCTCCCTACCCTAGGACACTCTTGTACGTGGTCTCATTATTCTCTTTAAATTCTGCATCTTGCACTCATTCACTCCACCTCCAAATTTCTGTCGCTACCGGTTTTTAATGACATCGACAAATTGAGCTCAGCATTGGAGATCTAGTTGTGTAGCTATTTTGCACAAAATATATTATGTAGGAATCTGTAACCGTTGAGTGTTATCCACTGATACACGCCAAGTTTCATTGACGTACAGCAGCGCAGGTATCACGATTGAGTCGAATATTTGGATTAAGTGCGTCGGCACGGTAACGTCTGGGTAATTCGCGCAATACAGATCCCTTTGAGAACACTAGCCTCTGTCCAGCAACTCCTATCCTTACCTCCACGTGGCACTTCCCAAGTAGCACACTTGCCACAGAAGAATCACGGTGGCGCAAATTTTAGTTGCGCAGAAGTCACTGTGACTTACTTCTAGCTAGTAAGTATTCATTTGTTTGAAGTAAGTCACAGTGACTTCTGCGCAACAAAAACCTGCGCTGCTGTGACTCTTCTAAGACAAGTGGGTTGCTTGGGTTGGCACTTGGTAGGAGCTGTGGCTGACAGAGAAGGGGGGGGGGACGTTGCTTCTGCAAACCTGAGCGTTCCGTTCTGATCTCCATGTTAGGGGCGGCTGATCATCATCTGAGAGCCAGGGAAGGACTCTAAGCTCAACTGTGCAATATGGTGCTCCGGAAAGTAAGGGGTAACGTACAACGATTGTAACGGACAAACAGCAACATAATAATATGAACCAATACCAACGGCAACGACCTCAGCGAACAAAAAGGACTTGCGATTGGAAACTCAGTACGTGGAACTGCCGGTCTCTCAACTTGATTGGGATCACCCGTATACTCGCCGATCTACTACCGATGCCAAAGACGAATTCTACGCGCAACTCGAACGCGAGTACGATAGCTGGCCAAAAAACGACGTCAATATCATCATAGGAAACTTAAACACTCAGGTTGGCCAGGAGGCGGAATTTTGACCGACAATTGGAAAGTTCAGCGTTTACCAGCTAACGAACGAAACGGCCCACGACTGATTGATTTCGCCACCTTGAAGAACTTGGCCATACGTAGTACCAATTTCCAGCACAGCCTCCCTTATCGTTACACCTGGAGATCGTCAAAGCGGAGGGAATCCGAAATCAATCACGTCCTGATTGACGGACAACACTTCTCCGACATTATCGACGTCAGAACCTAACGTGGCGCTTAGATCGACTCTGATCACTACCTGGTGATGGTAAAAATGCGTCAAAAACTCTCTGTGATCAACAACGTACGGTACCGACGGTTGCCTGCCTCGGTATAATCTTGAGCGACTGAAGCAACCGTATGTCGCCACCACATACGCGCAGAATCTCGCATACGCAGCGTTGCTGGATGAGGACGAGCTCAATGAAGCCTCTCTAAGGGACTGCTAGAGTACGATAAAATCAGTCATCAACAACGCAGCTAAGACCAATAGTAGACTTGTCTATTCCGGGAGAAAAAGCACCTCCTGGAAGAAGCGAGTTTCCACGGGTCAAGCGATGACAAAACCCGCCAGCTAAGAGTTGTGTGCTTAGCTGGTAGTACAGCCTGGGCACTGTTGTCCTTCTGACTTCAGCTATTTTGAGGAGGTATGACCCGAGCGTCTGTTCACAAAGGATGTGCAGCTCAAACAGCGTCTTCTCTGGCATCCAGCGGCAGAGTAAGAAATGCTGTATCACGCCCAGCTAGATCCAAGGTGATAGCCCCATCAGCCTGATCGTCTCAGTGTTGGTTGGGACGCTAAACAGAACTGGCTTCGGTAATGCTAAATGCATACCTAATATGTGAATTTAATTGCTTCTTAGTGGAATAAAAACGTTACTACATTTAGTTTATCGCTTAAATCACCTTAGCGCAGTTTTCGTTTTTTCACTATGAATCCAGTGAACGAGCAGAAACCCGCTTCATATAAACACACTTTAGTGTCAAAATGATACTTTTAAATGTTTCTAATGAGCGTTTTGACATGGTAACAATACATTAGTGTTGTATTGGTAAAATTGAAGGGAAATTGTCATATCATTCAATCGTAAAATGGATATAATGAAAAAATATTCGAAGGCACACGGCGAATGGCGCCTTGACGGTATTTTTATTGAATTGCTTAGGTAATTTGGCATCGATTTCACTAAAAAAAGTTTGTTCTACGATTTTGAGATACAATTTTTTGAAGTTTGGGGTATTTTACAAAATTTTGAAAAATTGTGAAATTTTATCTAGCGTTTGCTGGAAAAAAGTCCACTATGATTTTTTTGAATTCCATATATGATCATATATCCACGACCTCTAGCCTTCAGGTGAAATTTTCATGAAAATCGGAGACCCTTCGGCCCAAAGTGTACGGTAATAAAAAAAAATCCCCATTACAGAGAGAACTATGGTTAGATACTAATTATAAATTCTGCAATTTAGGGGTTCGGACTACGGTGGGAGGAATTCTGCTGGGACTCTGGCGGTTACTTTATGGAGTTGTTGAAGAAATACTGGGACAAAGCTTCACGGGAAATTTGATGAAGATCCGCGAAGGATTCTTTGTGATGAATCTTCTGGCATTCCGTACGAAGGTTTTTCTCTGGGATTTCGCAGGAAATCATTTGAAATTCTTCTAGGTGTTCCACCAGAACATCCGCCGGGGATTCTCATTAAATGTCTTTGAGATTTTCATTGGAATTTCAACAAAAAAAAAACCTTCATGAAGAAAATAATGTTTTTTTTTCCGCCAGGATTAATAGCATGAGATCTTCTAGGAGTTCCTTCAGGGTTTTCTCCAGAGGTGTTTTCTAAGATTCTAGCAGGAGTTTTTTTGAACCATCCTCCAATAATTTTAAACGGGATTTCTTCAGTATTTTTTTTCAGGATTTACTCAGATATTTATTCGGAGATTCCCGCAGGAATTCCTTCCGGGATCATTCCAAGAGGATTCTAGGATTTCTCCAGGAGTTTTTTTTTTCTAAAATAGAACTATTTGGGATTTCTTTAGGTTTTCGCTGGGCGTTTCTTATATGAATCCTCAAAGAATTCCTTTTGGGATTTCTCCAGGAATTGTTTATCAGATTTATCTGGAAAATCCTTCCTCCAGCAACTTCTTCCGGGATTCCTCCAGAAGCTCCTACTAAATCTCCTTTAGGAGTAACTTTATGAGTTCCTCTTATAGTTTCTTCTGGTTTTTCGCCAGGATTTTCTTCTAAGATTTCACCAGGAGTGGCATCAGGGAGATTTCTCCAAAGATTCCTCCGGAGATTCCTCCAGGTATTCCTCCAGGAATTCATCCGGAGATTTCTCCAGGAATTCCTCCTGAGATTTCTCCAATAATTCCTCCAGGAGTTCCTCCGAAGATTCCTCCACGAATTTATTCAAGGATTCCTCCAAAAATTACTCTGAGGATTCCTCCAGCAATTCCTCCGAGGATTCCTCGGGGGAAATTCCTTAGAGGATTCCTCCAAAAATTACTCCGAGGATTCCTCCAGGAGTTCCTCCGAGAATCCCTCCGATGATTCCTCGGGGGAATCTCCGGGGAAATTCCTGAAGCAATCTACGCAGGAATTCCTGGAGGAATCTTCGGGGTAACTCCTGGAGGAATCTCTGGAGGAATTTCCGGAGGAACCGCCGGAGGAATTCCTGAAAGAATCTCCGAAGCAATTCCTGGAGGAATCTCCGGGGAAATTCCAGGAGGAATTTCCGGAAGAATTTCTGGAGGAAACTCCGAAGAAATTACTACAGGAATCTCCGGAGGAATTCTTGCAGGAATCTCTGGAGGAAATTCCAGAGGAATCTACGGAAGAATTCCCGGAGGAATCTCCGGAAGAATTTCCAGAGGAATCTTCGGAAGAATTTCCGGAGGAATCTCCGGAAGAATCTCTGGAGGAATTCCCTGAGAAATGTCCAGTAGAATTTCCGGAGGAATTCCCGGAAGAATTTCCGGAGGAATTCCCGGAAGAATTTCCGGAGGAATTCCCGGAAGAATTTCCGGAGGAATTCCCGGAAGAATTTCCGGAGGAATTCCCGGAAGAATTTCCGGAGGAATTCCCGGAGGAATCGCCGGAGGAATTCCTGGAGAAATCTCCGAATGAATCCTTGAAGGAATCTCGGGAGGAATTATTGCAGGAATCTCCGGAGGAATTTTTGGAGGAATCTCCGGAGGAATTCCTGGAAGAATCTCCGTAGGAATTCCTGAAGCAATCTCCGAAGGAATTTTTGGAGGAATCTCCGGATTTTGCTCCAGAAATTCCTTCGGGGATTCCTTCGAGAAATTCCTCCAGGAATCCCTCTGGGAAAGTCCTGCAGGAATTGAGGAAAAATTGCACGGGAATTTCAGAGATAATTGTAGATGAGCTCCTGGGAAACTCCTGGAGGAATTTCTTGGAAATTCATTGGGGAATTCCAAAAGAATTTCTGCAGTAATTCCCGGGGAACTCCTACAAGAGTTTACGGGGAACTCCTGGATATACTCCCGGCGAATCCCTGAAGGAATTAACTAGGAACTTCTGGAGGCATTCCCGGGGAACTCGCGGAAGTTTTATCGGGGGTTTCCTGGATGAAGCACCTGAGAATTTCTGGATGATTTCTTGGGGAATCCCTGGAGGAATTTCTGGAACACTCCTGGAGGAATTCCCGGAATTCCTGGGAAACTCCGGAAGAATTTCTGATAATCTTCTGAAGGAAGAACTTGAGGAGAACTTCTGGATGTATTCCCGTGAACTCCTGGGGTGAGGAATTATCGGGGAACTCCTGAAAGAACTCTTTTAGGTAGTTTCGAGTACTAGGAAACCTCATATTTCGTTCGATAGAGCATGACAGATCAAGAGCAAGAGCAATGCTGCAGATTCTCACATAATTCCCTTCTTCCAGGAAACAATCATATTCACCGAACTGAAGTTGTTTTAAAATTATCCGCAGGAAATCCGCGCTCATTGTGTTTTGCCGCAGCGGCATACTTGCGGATTTTTTTAAGTACCTACCGCAGTGCTTCCACATTCTGTTGCCGGCCCCATTTTTCCCGCTTCAAACTGATGTTGTTTCTTGAGTTCTTTCCTTGTCAAATATTTGACCCTGTGTACTTTAGGCCTAAGGCCCCTGTGTACTAGCAGCTTAATGCACACTGATGTCTTTGGGGCGAAAGAAGAAACGAAAAAGAAAGAGAAATGTCCTTTTACTCACGGAATAATACATAATAATCCCTACGGAAAATTAACAACATGACTGACAGCATCGCATGACAGTACCATCTGTTGGCAAATCTTTCTGGCTGCGAATTACTTATCAACTGCGAACGCTTAAGAAATTTTGATTGCAAAAGTTTTACGTGACCATTACTTGTCCTTTCCTATTACACCAGGCCTGCCCAACCTTTTATGATTGCGGGCCAAACGTATGGATCTATGTTAGCAGACGGGCCATAAAAACTTTTTTTTTCAAAAAAATAAAAAATAAATAAATAAATAAATAAAGAATTACAAATAGGAAAGTAAAACCATCTCGGCAAGGCTTCTATTTTGAGAACTTTTCCACAAAAAACAGAAATTTTAACCAAGTGATTTATTTATTTTTTTTTCAAGCGGCAAGATACGTTTAGTATCTATCCTTGAACAAATTCAAGTCAATTGGTTTGAAATTGACTGTAATGTAGATGAAAAGGGACAAAAATAACAGCCACTGCCCAAGTGGTTCAGCACCCTAAACGCATTTGAAATAAGAGAGGATCTTCAATCCAAAAAAGGCTTAGGCATCAACTGAAATTTTAATGTTCTCGGAGAATCTTGAAATATTTTTACCAAATTATTGAAGTCTTTAAATACCATAGATTCATTGTAACGTCCTGAAACGACCTGTCAAGAATTTTAATTTTTCTTGAATCCAGAAGAAAACCGAGAAATAGTGTTTTCATTTCACGATTATAATATATTTCTTAAAATTTTGCCATAATTGCAACATAAATTGTTCATTTTGTTCCTGCCAACTTAAATGACTTATGTTTGACAAAATAAAATTCATTATATCGGTTGGAGAGTCTTCTGCCCATATTTTTCCCAAGACTGCCGCGGGCCACAAGAAATGCAGTCGCGGGTCGGATCCGGCCCGCGGGCCGTATGTTGGGCAGGCCTGTTTTACACAGTACTTACTATGTATGTCGAAACTAGCCATAACAGTTAAAGAACAGATACGTTTCAAACGAGAACAAAAGGAACAGCAGCAACATTCATCCTCATAGTCTTTTAGCTCTATTGAACTTCGACACAAATACCCAAATAATTCTCCGAACTCCTAATCCACCTATTGTTATTTCCAGATGTCCGTTATGTATCAGGTTGCAAGTCTGAACATTACTATACTAGCAGTAACAACCTTTTTATGTGATTGGTCAAAATTTGTAGTAATTCGTACTTTTATTCATACCGAGCGTATTGTTTGTGTTATGTTAGAAATTTTTATGACACGTGAACTTATTTTAATTCACTTGTTCCACAGTAGTATTCACAACCAAAATAGAGTAAACTCAAATCCACTACTTTCTAATCGTATGAACCAAACATGTTTCGATCAGTTCCGTGTGTATGACACGCTTAAAATACTATTATTATATTGGTCTGTGCCATCTTCCATTTGCTAGTTTTATTTTGCCATTCACAATATCAGCTAGCGCTGCAACTTGTCAACACTTTGCCAAAACGCGTGGACTGAAAACCCGGAAAAGCGTTTTATTTGATTGAAACGTGCTCGTGTGCAAACAGGCCGATGAAGGCAGCCTCCAGCTGCTCCCGTAAATGGAAAAAAGCTTCCCTGTGGAAATTAATAATTAATGTCATATTTATATTTTTTGATACATATATTTTTAATTAATTTTAATATCAATAATTTATCGTAATTAAATTAAATTTCACATATTTATGGGAATTTAATATTTCATCGCCTCGGCCAAGCCTGGGTGATTCCACCGGGGAAAACCCACATTGCACATTATGGAAACAGTAAAACATCGAGGGAATTAACGTGCGGGTGGAAGCACCTACTACGGCAGTCGAAAAACGTATTTAAAAATATTAATAAAGATGATTCGACTGGAATCGGGGAAATTGAAACCATTTAAGTTGAGTTTTATTTTCATGATACCCCTCCCACTGAGTGAAGGGGGCACGCTTCCTCTGTTGCACTGTAGCACTCTTCGGGGGTGTGAAGGGTGAAATAATGTGCTGAAATACTTGTGTGAATAAATTATTCGCCCATAACTTGTCCGTAAAGCACTTTTGCGACTCGCCCCAACCCCATCCAACCGGAACCCAACGAAACGTTTAATTCAAATTTTATGAATCCGTACAACTCATATGCTACAATTCCAACGTGGGAATGTGGCTTCCGCTGCTGCCGGAAAAAAATCGTCCCCATCTGGAATGGTAATACTTCGGTCGGAAAATTGTGCGAAGACTTTATTTACCTCGTAAATTCATTATTTTATTACAAGTTAAATCTTTTTTCAAAAAGTTCCAGTTAGAACAATGAATCGGGAGGGAGAACGGAACCAGGCATCGGTTCTCCCATTCTGCAAAGGGGGTACCGAACGATTCACAATTTATTTGCAAAAGAAAACGATCGCACGGACTCGCCTCGACAGAAGGGCCCTCTCGTCCTCACACAAACGGTGAAAAATCTCATCGCTCTTCATTGGAAAGCAATTCATTCGAGAAAACTGGCGGCGGTCTGGGAAAGGAAAATTAAACATAACGGCTCGGAACGTATTTTTGCGGGGAAGCTTTTGGGCTTTTGGTCACATGGTGCAACGCTGGAGTTTGGTTGGACCATGTGTTCTTTGTCGTGTGGAGTACCTTGTGGTTGGTTTGCCGGTGTGCTTAGAGCGCTTGCAAAGCGGTCGACCTAATGCCAGCCACATATAAATTTCCATCAGATTGAAAGTATGGTTTCTAGGTGCAATGTTCTCTGAGCAGAAAACGTTAGCTTTTGTAAAATATAATATGAGATACTGTTCATCATGGTAAATGTTTGAAAGGTTTTAATAATTTTACATTTTGTAACATGTGAACCACACAAGTTTATAATTATTTGTATTTTCCAACTAACTTTTCTTTACCAAAGTTTGTATAACATTGAACGGTATTAGTACAATCTACTACACAGTTAAAAAATGTTACATCATATAACCTGTAACAAAAAAAAAACCGTCATATCGCATACATTTTTCCATCAGTTTTCAAATTTACAGCTTGCTCTCAGTATGAAGCTTGCGTTCAACATTCCATACAAGAAATTGTTTAATGTAAAATTAAATAATATGTAATATCAATTTATGTGTCAAATTCGTTTAAGTCGGATGTAATTTTCAGAAATTTTTGCTGTGTAGTTTACTGAATGTATTAGTATTGAATTTTGCTTTTCTAATAAAGAGTTACTCTTTATTTATATTCAACACACTCAAAAAAAAAAAAACAGGTTAATTCACCTATTGGTGATAGTGCCCTAGATAGTGCCTTTCTCGTCGAATATAAACTCATTAGACTGGGTCGATTTTTTCTGGAACAAAGCTTTTTCGTTTCCTTCTAGCGTTCAAAACAACTGTGCAAAATTTGGGAGCGATATTTGGTTGCATCCCTGTATTTAGTTTTATGATTGAAATTTGTATGGAATTTTGAATGGGAAAACGTACTTTTTTGCATTTTGCTCATAAATTTGTTTTTTTTTGTCTCAAACGATCTAACTAATGACGTTAGAGTATAGCCTAGGGTATGCTGAAAAACTTTGCCGAAGTTCGCAAAGTGATCCTACACTTGTGACAAAAGTTATTACGTTCAGATCGTTATCACTTTGCGGTCTTCAGCAAAGTTTTTCGGCATATCCTGATTTATACTTCAACGCCATGATTTTGGACCAAAAAAAGTCTATTTTTGAGTGAAATGCAAAAAGTATGTTTTCCCATACTGAATTCCATACAAATTTCAATCACAATGCGGAATACGGGTACGCAACCAATCGCTTCCACATTTTGCACAGCTGTTTTGGACGCTACATAAATTGATGCGATGCGATGCGATGGTTGATGCGATCAAATTTTAATTTTCGCCATACAACGTTGACCCACTCTAATACTCATGGGCGTAGCCGGAGGAAGGCCAGAAGGGGCAGGAGGGGGACGAGCCAACTCAAATATTATCAATAATTGAGAGTTCCAGAAAAAAAAACTTTCAAAAAATAAACTATTCTAATAATTAAGGTTCTTATCCACACTTTCCAAACCTTTTTTGCTCGAGAATCATAGGAAATTTCGCCAAGTATTTCTCCAAGAGAACCACTTCAATCTTATCATAGAATTTTGACAAATAACAAGCTTGTTTGAATAGCTAAATTTTGTGATTATTCATGGAATACAAAAAACAGCATGACAAATTTTCTACATATGCCGGAACCAGTTCCGGTAATGAAAAAAAGGACTTTGTAGAACCCTTGGTAGAACCATATGCTGCTATGCTATATGCTCTATACATAGAGTGCAGTTATGTGCTACTGCTACACGAATGTCATTAGTATTCAATTCAAAAAAATATCATGCTAATGCAAATGCCTAAATTCAAGAACTTCTCCAGGGATTGTTTCATAAATTCCTCAAGGGACTTCCCCAGAAGTTTTTTTTTTCGTGAATTCTTCCATGAGTATTTTGCAGGGTTCCGATAGTGTTTTAGGGTTTGTTCCAAGAAATGCTTCAAGAATTCCTCCCACGATCCCTTCAAAATTTTTTACAGATGTTTCTGCAAGAATGCATTGACGAATTCCTCCAGGATTTTTTTCATAGCTTCCTTCAGTGATTCCATCATGAATTGCTCCAGAGAATTTTTCAAGAATTCGTCTATGCCACAGAGTTTATGGGATCCATCAGACATTCCTCCGGAAATTTCTCCTGGGATGCAGACCTTGATTCCTTCATATTTTTATTTCCTACAGAAATTCTTCCAGGAATTTGTTTAGTAAGCTTTTCTGGGATTTCCTTAGGAATTTCTCATGGGATTGCTTCCGGGATTCAGGAACTCATGCAGGGATTCCTCAAGGAGTTCTTCCGCGAACTCTTCTTTGAATTCCTACAGGATTTCTCTAAGGTTTCCATCTGCAATTTCTTCAGGAATTCTTTCTGGGATTTCGCCAGGAATTTCTCAAGAGATTCTTCCACGAATTTCTTCAAACATTCCTCCAGGGATTATTCCTCTGAGAATTGCTGCATCCAGGAATTCCTTCAGAAATATCTCTAGAGATTCCTCCAGGAATTCTACTACATATTTCTACAGGAGTGTTTCTAGAGACTCCTTCGTTAATCCTACAGGCATTCCACTAGGATATCCTCCAGGGATTTCTCCAAGAATTTCTGAAGGGGATAACTCGTGAATTGCTTCTGTGATTTTTTCTGGAACAACTTATTTTAAAAAAATCCTCCAAAGATTTTCCCGGAAGCTCTTCTTCAGGAATTGCTCCTTGTATTCATTAAGGTTTTTCTCCAGGAATTAATTCAGTACTTCCTCCAGGAACTGTTTAGGGATTCCCTTACTAATTCCTCTTGAAATTGCTTCCGGGGTTCCTGCTGGAATTTCTTCAGTAACTCTTCTAATTCCTCCAAAATTTCTCCAAAAATTCCATCTGCGATTACTTCAGAAATTCTTCTATGAATTCCTTAAGCAATTCATCCACGATTTTTTTTGTAGGAATTCCTTTAGGTTTTTTTTTCAGGAATTCCTCAAATATTCTTCCAGGAATTCATCAAGGCATTCTTCCAGAAATTCCGCCAGAAATTCCTCTAGAGATTTCTCCAGGTGTTCCTCTGTAGACTACAGACATTCCTCTAGGACACCCTCCATGGATGCCTCCAAGAATTCCTACATATTTTTTCAGTGATTCTTTCAAGAAATCCTCCAAGGTTTCCTCAATGCATTCCTTCATGAATTCCTCCAGAGATTCCTCCAGAAATTGCTTCCGGGAATTCTTTAAGAGATTTCTTCAAGGATTTTTTCCAGAGACTCGTACAAGAATTCCTCTAAAGATTTCTCCAGGAATTACTTCAGAGAGTCATCCATGAATTCCATCAGGAATTATCCTAGGCTTTCTTCCGAGAAATTTTCCAGGCATTCTTTCAGGGATTCCTCCTTGGATTCTTGCAGAGATTTCTCTAGGATTTTTTTCAGCGATCGCTCCAGGAATTCCACCAGATTGGGGATTCTTCAGTAATTCTTTTTGGGACTCCTCGAGAAATTCATGAAGGCATTCCTCCAGGAATGAATCGAGGAATTCCATAATAAATTATGTCAGCAGTTTATCCAGGAATTTCTCCAGGTATCCTTCAGGGATTCCTTCAGAAATTCTTCCAGGATTTTCTCTAGGAATACCTTGTGGATTTTTTCCAGGAATTCCTCCAAAAATTCTTCCAGATCTTCCTCCATGAATTCCGCTGAAAAATCCTCCAGGATTTTTTTTACGACTTTTCCTTGGGATTTCTCCACAAATTTCTCTAATGATTCCCCAGGGAATCCTTCAGAGATTCCCTCGAGGATTTTTCCAGAAATTCCTCCAGAAATTTCTCTAAAAATTTTACCAGGAATTTCTTTTCAGAAATTTCTCCCAGGGTTCCTCTAGAAATTTATTCAGTAATTGTTATACAATTTTCAAGCAATAAACAAATCGCTTTCGCTCTTCGTACATATGTACAACAGAGATGGTTATATTTGCGGTTTAGGGGAAGATGATATAGATCGATGAGATTAGAATTGAACCTTATGACAACTAAGTTGCCGGGTCATTAATTGGTTCGGTAGCTTAGTTGGTAAAGCACTTGTCTAGCGAATAAGGGTCGTGAGTGCAAATCTCACCTTAGCTGTGCATTTTTTCCCAATTTAACCAATAATTTACCCATCTGTACATATGCGTTGAGTTATATGAAATTCACAGTAATTGTTGTAAGAATTCCTCCAGGAATTCCTTCAATGATCCCTCCAGCAATTTCTAAAGGCATTCTCCCAAGATTTCATTCAGGAATTTCTCCAGGAACTCCTCCGGGGAATTCTCGAGGAATTATCCCAAGAATTTCTTCAGGAATTCCTCCAGGAATTTCTCTAGGATTTTTTTCCAGGAATGGCTCCTGGACATCCTTCAGAAAATATGGCAGTCACTCCAGGATTTACTTCAGAAAATTTTCTGAGGTTTTTTTTTCAGAAATTATTCCAGGAAATTCTCCAAGAATATCCTCAGAATTTTTTCAGGGGTGCCTCCTGGCATTTCTCCAGGAATTTCTCCTGAGATTCCTTCATGAATTGCTTCTGGTATTCATCCAGGGATTTCTTTACGGATTTTTTCAGGGATTTTCCCAGCGATTCCTCCAGGAAATCTTTCGAAGATTCTTTCAGGGCAGAACATATTTCAGGAAATTCTCCAGGAATACCTTCAGGAATGTTTTAGGAAATTTCGCTGGAATTTCCTCTAGGAATTCATCCAGTAATTCTTCCAAACACTCCTCTAGAGAAGCCACCAGGAATTACCTCATGCATTCCTCCAGCAATTCCCACAGCAATTCCTCCAGAATTTTATCAAGGAATTTATTCAGAAACTCTTCTAGGAAATACCCCAGGATTTTTTTCAGGAATTCCTTCAAATATTTCTCCAGGAATTGCTCATGGACATCCTTCAGAAATTATGTCAGCTATTCCTCTACTGGTTCCTCCAGGAGTTTCTCAGGAATTTCTCCTGAGATTCCATCAGAAATAGCTTCAGGGATTCCTCCAGAATCTTCTCTAGGGATTTTCCTAAGGATTCTTCCAGGATATCCCTCAAAGATTCCTCCAGGAAATCCCCCAGAAGTTCTTCAGAAATTCTTCCAGGAAATTCTCCAGGAATAATTCCAAAATTTTTTTTTTCAGGGATTTCTCCAGGTATTCCTACAGGAATTTCTCCAGAGATTCCTCCACGGATTTCTCCACAAATTTCTTCAGGGATTACCCCAGGAATTCTTTCAGAAATTTCTTCGGAAATTTCTCAAGGGATTCTTTTCAGAAATATAAAAATAATAGAAATAGCAATCTCCCAGAATTTCTGTGGAGATTTCTTCAAAAATTCATCCAGTAATTCTTCCAAGAATTCCTCTAGAGATTCCTAAAGCAATCCCCACAGGAATACCTCTAGGGATTCCTCCAGGCATTCCTCCAGGATTTTATCCAGGAATTTCTCCAGGAACTTCTTCAGGAATTTCTTCAAGATTTCCTCCAGGAATTGCTTCTGGACATCCTTCAGGACTTTTTCAGGAAATCCTCTAGGGATTTTTTCAGAGATTCTTCCAGGAAATTCTCCACGAATACTTTCAGGATTTTTTCAGGGATTCCTCCAGACATTCCTCCATGGTTTTCTTCAGGGATTCCTCCAAGGATTCCCACACGTATATCTCCAGGAATATTCCAAGAGATTCCTCCAAGGGTTCTTCCAGGATATCCTCCTGGAATTTCTCAAGGGATTTTTTTTCAGAAATTTCTTCAGTAATTCTTTCCGTAATTCCTCTGTAAATTTCTTCAGGAATTCTTCCAGGGATTGCTCCAAAAGTTCATCCAATAAATTTCTCCAGGACTCCAGGACTCAGCCGGAAGTCTTATTCAAGTATTCCTCCAGGAATTGCGCCCGGAATTCGTTCAGAAGTTTCTCCAGGCATTCTTCCAGGGTTCTCGCTAGAGATTTTCCCTGTAATTGCTACAAGGATTCCTCCAAGAATCTCTTCTGGGATTTCTCCAAGAATTCCCCTAAGGAATCCTACAGAAATTTATGTAGGATTTCTTCTAGGATTTTCTCATGATATCTCTTCATAAATTTCTCTAGGTATTCCTGCCATAATTAATACAGGAATTTCTCCAGGTATACTTTCAAAAAATTTGCCAGGGACTCCTCCGGGAACTTCGCCAGGAACTTCCCTGGGAATCCCTCCAGGGATTGTACACGGCTTCTTCCAGGCATTCCTGTTGGAATTGCAACAGGCATTCATCCAGGATTTTCTTCAGGGATTTATCCAGGAAGTCTTCCAGGAATTTCTCCAGGAATCACTCTATAGTGATTTCTTCAGAAATTCCTCTCAGGTTTCTTCAAAAATTCATTCAGGAGTTGCTTTAAAAAAATCAGAAATCTTTCAAACATCTTTTCAGGGATGTTTCCAAGAACTTTTCCAGGATTACGTGAAATTTTTCTTATTTTTGTTCAAGAATTTGTGGAGGAATTACTCCAGCGAATAATATTGTTTGAAGATAATTTAAATGAGATGCATACAGGAACCAAGAAGTTCTAGTTTAGTCTTCAAAAAAGTGTGTTATTTTCAAAAGATTTCAGCTATAATTTCTTATGAATATGTTGTATACTATTTTGTTAATAAATCAGAGCAAAATAATGCACGAGTGAACAAAAATCCATAAACTTCCAGAAATTGGTCACCGCTACCAGCATCACGTTGATTTGTGTAGATCAGGCGAGCTTTTTTTAACATATTGAACAAAATACAACAGCGTGAGAGCTGAAGGATTTAATAATGCTTTAAGAATATAATGTTAATATACTCAATTTCATCGTGCTGTGTTTAGTTATAAAAGCTAGTAGGTTCAATTGCTAAGGATGCTTGCCGCACCCCCCCCCCCCTGTCCGAAAAGCTGGCTACGCCCGCAACGAATATACGAGCCTCTTGGATACAATACTTGACTTCTACCTAGATGAGTAAGTAATCTTCCTTCATCGTTAATACTCATACCGCTCTCGATAAGATTTATGTGAATTTAAGTGTGATGAAATTTGTCTTTCATGGACAAACGGGAGAAAGTGACGCCGATTATAATGCAATAACCCTTCCCCAATAGAATGACACTCACACTGATGCCTTTCCCTGCAACACGGGAAGGACGTATGCTCGTGTATGGTAAAGTGTTTACTTCTAAACGATATATCCCATTCGGGCTAAGTGAGGTGAAGATCTAAAGAGTGAACTTGAAAACTATCTGCCCCATTCCGGTAGCCGTCTAGGTAGCAGCACGCTCCATGGAGAACGTCAGTACCCCATCAGAGTTCCATTCACCACCACCGCACCGGTATAGACATCATCCATGTGTGACAGCCAGCCCAGACCGACCGTTGACGACGATGACGGCTATGCTAGAGATGATGAGGACGATGATGGTGAGACGTTGATAAAGTCTGCTAGCTGACTGCCAGACTTGGGCTGTTCACAAGTTTTCTCGCTTAATTGACTGCGGGGAGTTTGCCAGTCAGTCAGTCAGTCCACTGGTGGTGGTGGCGACAAGCCCCGCTGCCGTGAAAGCATCTTTAAGCTTTAACACAGCAATTCCATTTACGTTCGAATTTGATTAAGATCTAGCAGCTGATAGTATCGTAACAATTATGGCACCATCGCGAGGTTTTCTTTGTAGTTTCCAGCCGTCATCGCTCCGGAAGGTTAGCGGAGCGTGCTATGAGCTACTTACTTGTAGGTATATGCGAAAGAGATCATTTCTTACTTGCGTTTTTGATTCAGGTTTCCTACTAGAGCGTGTTAGCACTCTATTCTCGCTTAAAATTATCATCAGCTTTGCATACACTTTGACTGTTTGACAAGTTTTTACCGTTCGTCGCGAAACCGATTATCTGTTTGATATTTCTTGCACACACTTGACACTTGGAACTATTTGCTTTCATTTTTATAATGAACTTTTGGGAAGGTAATCTATTTTCTTTAATTTTAGATCTCCAATCAATGGAAAACATCCCAATCTTCGTTAAACGATGGTCATCATTTCTGACCATTATTAAATGTATAACCTTTTAGATAAAAATGTGATATTTAACGTATTACTAATTAATAGTAATTATATATTGGCACCTTATAATAACATTTCATTTTGCTTATTTAGAAATCTTTACAGCCTCTGTTTAACATGTTGGACATATTTGGTATTTGTGACATTTTCTTTTTTGTCGTGATCAAGCTGAAAGTTTTGTTTTGATTAACGAATTAAGAGTCCATTGGTGCCTAAAATTGGGGTCTCCAGTTAGCCTAGTGTTTAAGGCTATGGATCGCCAATCTGGAGACGGCGGCTTCGATTTCCGTTCCGGTCGAGAAAATTTTCTCGATTCTCTGGGCATATTATATCATTGTACTTGCCTTACAATCAGTCCTGCAAAATATCAGTCTCATTGCCTGTTTTTCAGCCGAAAATGAATGACTGCGAAGGTCGTTTTCAGTTCCTCGATGTGAGAACTGACAGAGTCCGAGAGCTCCATTCGTGAGCGACCCAACAAGATCAATTCCCAATCATCCACACACTACTCATGCTGAAAGGCCATTCGTCTAAAGCTGTGGCTTGTGAGAGTGAGTGCCCTATACGCTACCACGGGTGAAAACACTCAACTACAGAAAATTGAATGGAAATTTAGCCCTGTCAGCTCTCGCTTTCAGCACGCTGCGTGCGAGTGTGAGTACCTATTTCATATCGCTCCCGTGTTGCTGATCGGAAAGCAACATTGACAGGAAAACCAAAACGGAGAAAATGAAAAAATCTAAATATCGCTATCATAAAGGCCTGTCGAAAAATTGCAGCACTGCTTACAATATACAAGTTTATGCAATGGCAGGCAAAGAAAGCCCTTCAATTAATAACTGTAAAAGTGCTCAAAGAACACTAAGTTGAAATGAGGCAGGCCAAGTCCCAGTGGGGACGTTGAGCCATAAAGAAGAAGGAGAAGAAGAAGAAGAAGAAAAAGAAAAGGAAGAGGAAGAAGAAGCCTTAAATTAAGAAGAAGCCTTAATAACCGGTCTGTGTTATAAGGCATTGTCCATTTAGAATCCAGAAGGAGAAAATCATCTATATCTCAGTGATGGAATAACAAACAGGGAAGTAGAGTCCAACAAAGATAATTTAATATTCTTTTATGGAAAAATATCATTGAAATTATTTAATTTTATTTTTCTTACATTTTCTTTCTTTTTCTGTGTTAGCCTTTTGGAAAATCTGCACAATGGTAGTAATTTTTAGCATCAACCCCTTCGGCGTATTTGTCTCACAATCGGGTTATCTCTGTAGGGTCCTGAGACCAGTGCGCAATATTTTCGAGCAGACGCGCTAAAGTTCACCGGGCGGCATGGAAAGGAATGGAAAGGAATGGAAATGAATGGAAAGGAATGGAAAGGAATGGAAAGGAATGGAAAGGAATGGAAAGGAATGGAAAGGAATGGAAAGGAATGGAAAGGAATGGAAAGGAATGGAAAGGAATGGAAAGGAATGGAAAGGAATGGAAAGGAATGGAAAGGAATGGAAAGGAATGGAAAGGAATGGAAAGGAATGGAAAGGAATGGAAAGGAATGGAAAGGAATGGAAAGGAATGGAAAGGAATGGAAAGGAATGGAAAAGAATGGAAAGGAATGGAAAGGAATGGAAAGGAATGGAAAGGAATGGAAAGGAATGGAAAGGAATGGAAAGGAATGGAAAGGAATGGAAAGGAATGGAAAGGAATGGAAAGGAATGGAAAGGAATGGAAAGGAATGGAAAGGAATGGAAAGGAATGGAAAGGAATGGAAAAGAATGGAAAGGAATGGAAAGGAATGGAAAGGAATGGAAAGGAATGGAAAGGAATGGAAAGGAATGGAAAGGAATGGAAAGGAATGGAAAGGAATGGAAAGGAATGGAAAGGAATGGAAAGGAATGGAAAGGAATGGAAAGGAATGGAGAGGAATGGAAAGGAATGGAAAGGAATGGAAAGGAATGGAAAGGAATGGAAAGGAATGGAAAGGAATGGAAAGGAATGGAAAGGAATGGAAAGGAATGGAAAGGAATGGAAAGGAATGGAAAGGAATGGAAAGGAATGGAAAGGAATGGAAAGGAATGGAAAGGAATGGAAAGGAATGGAAAGGAATGGAAAGGAATGGAAAGGAATGGAAAGGAATGGAAAGGAATGGAAAGGAATGGAAAGGAATGGAAAGGAATGGAAAGGAATGGAAAGGAATGGAAAGGAATGGAAAGGAATGGAAAGAAATGGGAACGAATGGAAAGGAATGGAAAGGAATGGAAAGAATTGGAAAGGAATGGAAAGGAATGGAAAAGAATGGAAAGGAATGGAAAGGAATGGAAAGAAATGGAAAGGAAAGAAATGGAAAAAAATGGAAAGTATTGACAATGATTTATTTTAAAATGGAGTAGAAGTGCAATATAATAGAAGAACATGACCAAGGACGTTATTGACTTTGTATTTTTGAGATCTCAGATATTGTTCAGAGCACTTTTCAAAGTTAGCTACCTAAAAATGTAAATAATGATTTTTGCTCACATGACAAATCTTGTAACTATGAATCATCTTAACATCCAAGTTTATTCGACCTGCAATTGATATCTGACATTTAAGTGCTTGTTCAGAATATTTTAAGGTATTGAAAATTTGATTTCATGAAAAATGTTTTCTCTATAAACATGACAAAAGCTATCAATTTTGTTGTTCTATAAAGTACATTCAATGACATAAAGTTTCCCCAAATAGATAATTGATCAATTATTTGATGCATTTTTCATTGGCACTCCCATCCACGCACAATACTACTATTTTGTCTCGCTCAGCATTCCCCTGCTACTGCAAAAGCTTGATACTGCCACGAGAAATATTTGTCTTTAATTACGTATCGTTGACAATTTATTCTAATTTAGTTTTAATTGATGTTTGCATATTTTAAATTTAATTTGAGCCTCGAAACCATCAACCGCTGCTGGCAGCAGTAGCAGTAGTAGCAGCCGTCAAGCAATGAGAGTCTGCTGCTACTCATTTTCCGCAAGGCGCCGTCGTCGTCGCTGTATTTAGTCGTCGACGTCGTGGAAAACTTGTTCCCATTTGGGTTTCCTTTGTTCTATTCGCGGGTGAGAAAGCTCAGACTCCTTCCTCGTTTCGCGTTATTTCGGTAGGTATATATCTACATTAGTACGAGGTTGAATGGAACAAATCGATTGTAGTTAGGTTCTGCTCGCGCGCGCGATCCTTCAGACGACGACAGTGAACGACGACAACGACGACGATGTCGTGTATTTCGGTAGGCAGGCGTGTGGGTGGTGCATTGCATTAACCAGTTTTCCAACTAATTTCCTTCCGCACGTTCCCGTTTTGGGTACGAGCGATAGCAGTCGTTTAAGGCGCACCGAGACTAAAAGGCTTGCAGCAGTGAAACTTGGCTTGATTCATTTCGAGTTTCTGCCTTCTCACCATTTCATCCTATAGTGCCCGTTAGAAGCCAGAACAGTAGGGAAGAACAACAAGTCATCTGCTGGGTGGCAGTACGATGCCGAAGAATATTTTAATTTCACTCAATTTAGCAGTGGCGATGGCGATGTGATGGCTGCTTGCAGAGAATTTGGCAAATTCGGTCCAAGCATGATGATGATGCCCTAGTGTTGGAGCTTGCGGAAAACAATTGCTTTGCGTTTGTTTGAATGAGTCATTCCTTGGATGTGGAATACAAAATTTTATTTTGTAAAAGTAAAAGGAATTGCTTTGTAAAACTAGATTTTCGTTTATGCCTATGGATCACGCTATGTTGCTGATAAATATTATTTTCACAATTCTTTTCGGTATTTGCACTAAAATATAATATTGATTGTACTACTCCTCCACACAATCTTTCGCGCAACTAATGAATAATTCCACTTCAAATGTGTACTTCTGATTACGCACACCCTTGGCTCTCCATAATGTTAACATTGGCTAATTTGATGGAACAGGCTGTTCCATACGTAACTATTGCGCAATCTGTTCATCCATCATCATTGGATTCTCGTCAATTCCACACTCAAGCCAAGTACAAAGGAATAAACAACGAACCAACCCCATGTAGCAGGCATCCTCGCCGAGCCGCCCATCGAAGGATACGAAACGAAGCATCCCTAATGAAGCCATCCTATTTACCGATTCCATAAGCAGCCCGGCAACGCTATCTGGACCCATAAGAGTAGTACGCCATTCATCAATTGACGAACATTGGCTCCAAATTGAAGCCTCCCATCCTACTTACCTGTACCTGCTGATCGACGAAGTGGACCAATTCATCCTCCATCCAGTAAGTACACGTGTGCGAATCAACCTGTGCTGCATGCCTTCGAACATACCGTCCATCGCGTTCCCATTCAGTCAATGGCTTCCGGCGGCGGTGGTGGCGGCAGTGTTACGGGGTGGTATTGCATGAAGAAGGTTGCATATTGAGGCCTCCTAATTGTGTACATCACTCGAGTGCATCCATCTATCGGAGAAGCAACAGCAGCCCAATGTAGTTGGGCGTATCCTCAGCTTTGCTTCTTCGCTTCCGAGAGAGAGAGAGATTCCGGCTCCCAATATGTGTCTAAACAATAATGCACTGATTGATTGATTATAACAATTCAGATTTTCTGAAGTTTCGGAATTGAATTTCAATTAAATTTTGCGTTGATGTTCGTACGTTTTGTCGGATGGTTGGGTGGTCGGTCGACTGGAATGTGTACCGATGCGATGGTAGACGCCTACCTGTGGATAAGTTGCTCTAAGGGTGGTCCAAATTATGTATTATAACATCACCTGGAGAAATAAAAACTCAGAAAAACATCCCGGATGAAATCTCTGGCGCAGTCGCTGGATCAATGGATCAATGGGAGGAATCCGCAAAGAGTTCCATGAAGCAACCCCCTGAAAAACATCTGAAGAAATCTCTTAGAAATCCCTGGGAAAAATTCGAGGAGGAATCCTTGAGAGAGTCTTTGAATTTCTTGAATTCCTTGAGTTGTCCCGGGAGGATTCAGTGAAAGTATCCCGGAAGGAATACCTGAGGGATTTATGGGGGAATCTGCAAAGTAATACGCGAAAGAATCCCTAGGGAAATCCCCGAAGTGATTTCAGGAAGAATTCTTGAAGGGGTTCCGGGAGAAGTTCTTGAATCCTGGGAGCAATCACTATAGGAGAATCCTGAAGGGATTCGGAAATCCTAAAAGGAATCTAGAGAGGAATCAATTCCTCTCCTGGGAAAATCAACAACAGAATCCTGGAAAGAATTCTTTAAGGAATACCTGGATTTGATTGATTGATTTGTCTTTATTAAAGAGACTTTCAGCCCTTGGCTGGTTAGTCTCTTGAATACCTGGAGAAATCCCTGAAAGAATATTTAGAGGAAATGATGGAGGAATCCGAGAAGAATTCCGGGAGGAATTGCAGAAGAAAGAATTGAGGAATTACGAGACGAATCATGGTAGGAACTCTTGGAGAAAGAATCTCTAAACAGTATGGTTGTTTTCCCAGTCTATGAAAAGGAATAATATCAATAATGAATTCTCAATACTTCGCCTCACTTTACCTGGGGTATAACTTTTTTCACAGACGTTGAGGTCTTGAGCAACGTTGTTTGACATATAGTTATCTGGAAGAAAACCAAAGGAATTATTAAACGCTTACAGCGCCGCATAGCGGCAAAAAGTGAAAACTCAAGATTTCTGCATTGATTTGGCCACTTTTTCCCTTACAAATTTCTTAATCAATTTTGCCCAAATTTCGAACGTAGCTTCTGAGAGTTCAAAACAACTGATTTAGGAGGTTTTTTTTGTCTGTATTAACGAGATTTTTAACCCTAGGCTAGTTCATCTCGGGACCCACGTGTTACTTCCCTTCCGAAGGAAGAACCCACATTTTGTGAGTATGTCGGGAGTGGGATTCGATCCCAGGTCCTCGGCGTGATAGTCAAGTGTTCTAACCACCACACCAGGTCCGCTCCACTGATTTAGGAGGTGAGACATGGCATCTTTGGATTTTTTATTTTTATATAGGTGTGGGTTTTCATATAAGTAGAAAGTAAGTTGACCAGTTCCGAAGTGAATTGTCCACTATGTACGAAGTATGGGGCTGTCCATAAACCACGTGGTCATTTTTTTGGGACTTTTCAAGACCCCCCCCCCCGCGTGGTCATTAGTCCATACAAAAGTTTTTATTTGTCCATACAAAATGATCATTGGCCGAACCCCCCCCCCCTAATGACCACGTGGTTTATGGACAGCCCCTATGGAGCTCATCCTAATTTTGATTGATTCTTATCAAGTGTTGAACGAATCATATTGGTAATTGACATTTAATTATATCTATTACAAATGTGCCAGTTTTATTATTGGGCATTTTTTTTTATTACCGTACGGGATTGGGCCGAAGGGTCCCAGATTTTCATGAAACTTTTTCCACAGGCAGGGCTCATAGATATATGAACAAAAAAAAAATGAGAATAATTCAGGGTCGCCTATTTTCCCGGACAACTCAGGTGGAAATTCTTTGTTTTCCCCTGACAGTACTTACATTGAAAAATCATAACTCAAGAACGAAGCATCATAGAAACAAAACATTTTTCAGAAAATGAAAGCAAATTTTCTCAGGAATCCAAAAAAAAATATGAAAAGGAAAAAGTTTTCCACAAAATTTTCCACCGTTGAGGAAATTCATAAAGAAAAACTGGAAAAACTATGCCCGAACTTGCGAGAAATTTTCAAAAAAATATTTTTGAGAAGTTAGTTTCATAAGCTTTGATGGCTGAAATTTTTGGAATGCACTTGTTTTTCGTTCTTGAGTTATGGCCAATTATGTGAAAAATGACCATATAATATATGCGTATCTGGTTATTTTTCACAAAATTGACCATTACTCAAGAAAGAAAAAGAAAGTCCATTCCAAAAATTTCAGCGATTGAAGCTTATAAAATAACCTTCACAAAAATATTTTTTTTGAAAATTTTACGTGAGTTCGGGAATAGTTTTTCCGGCTTGTCTTTTTAAATTTTCTCAATGGTGAAAAATTTTGTGGAAAGCTTTTTCCACTTTATATTTTATTTGATTCCTGAGAAAATTTGCTTTGATTTTCATTAAAAAAAAACTTTGTTTCTACGATGCTTCGTTCTTGAGTTATAATTTTTCAAAGAAAAGGCTTATATGATACATTTGGACATTTTTCAACAAAATTGGCCATAACTCAAAAACGAAAAAAAAAAAAGTGTATTCCAAAACTTTCAGCGATTGAAGCTTATAAAATAACCTTCACAAAAATATTTTTTTTTGAAAATTTTCCACGAGTTCGGGCATTGTTTTCTGGCTTTTCTTTACGAATTTTCTGAACTGTGAAAAATTTTGAGGAAAACTTCCTAAAAAAAACTTTGTTTTAACTTTTGTTCTTGAGATATGATTTTTCAAAGTAAGTAGTGTCAGAGGAAAACAAAGAATTTCCACCTGAGTTTCCCGGGAAAATAGGCGGCCCTGAATTTTCCTCTTTTTTTTTGTTCATATATTCATGAGCCCAGCCTGTGGAAAAATTTTCATGAAAATCTGAGACCCTTCGGCCCAATTTGTACGATTATTAAAAAAATGCCCTATTACGAAAGTATTTTAGAGGGGGTCCCGGGGGTAGCTTTCAAGAGGTTTCAAGAGGGATTTCAGGTATGTTTCGAAAGCGTATCAAAGTTTTTTCAGGGAATTTCAATAGAATTCCAAAAAGATAACCGTTGATTTAAGGTTTAGGGGATTCTTCATAAATCCTATTCAAATGCCCTGGAAGGTCCCTGCCCCATGAGAACCCTAGAAAATACTTTGAACGCCTTTGAAACCTCCCGAGACACCCAAAATGCCCCTGTAACTTTTCTGAAGTGCTTGAAACCCTTTGGAACACCTTTGAATCTTCTGAAACTTCTTGAGATGCCCTGTACACTCAAACCTCCATTTAGGTAGGATCAATTTAGAAAAATCTATTTAGGTCCCTTTATTTACAACGTTACCTAAATGGTAACGATACCTAAATGGAATTTGATTGTGTTCAGGACAGTTGGAGTACTTAAGATTAGGTATAAGGTTGGTTTACGGGAAAGAAGTAGTGAGTAGTGTTAAAGGAATATGGGGGGGGGGGGTCAGTGTTGAGAGATGCCACCTCACCCCCCCACCTCCTCCATGCAGTGTTGAGAAGTGTCAGTATCAACCGTCATTTCCAGCTGAAAGTTGAGTCAATTGATATCAACTCCAGCATTGATGACGTCAAACCCGACATCAACCTATCATTGACCTGTTTTTATTTTGGCCACCAAACCCAACATTGACCCTACAGTTGTTCGATGATGGTCCACAAGTGGCCCAACATACGATAAACATTGACCCGACATTCAATAACTTTTCAGTCTGGCGGAGTTTTGCAGGATTTTTGTGTTTCGTGCCCAGCTAGTCATTTGAATGACAGTTCTGACTTGAGATCCTCCAAAACTCCCGAAAACGCCCCTGAAACCCCCTCCAGAAACTCCATTAAGGCCATCTGAAACTCCGCATGACCACCTTTGAATCTCCTAGTCACTCTCTCTTCTTAAACTTCTTTGCAACCTTGTACTCCATTTAGGTAATAAACTGAATCCATTTAGATAATGAATCGATTTAGGTAAAAATTCTATTTAGGAAGTCCCGACTCATTACCTAAGTAGAGGTTTTGTTGTAACACTCCAGGAGCGTCCTAAAACTCTCCAGAAATCCTCAAGAAGACCCCTGAAACGCCACTGTAGCTCCTTGGAACACCCCAGACAGCCATTGGAAACCTCTGAAATCTCTTGGAACACCCCTGAAAACCCCATCGAACACCCCTGAAAACCCCATTGAACACCCTTTGGAATAACCCTGAATCCTCTGGAAAGCACCTGAATTCACCTGAAACGCCCCATAAATCCCTTGAAAATCATTATAACGCCCCAAAACCTCCTGAAGCGCCCCTGAAAGCCAATAAAAACCCCTGGAACGTCCCTGTAATGCTCCAGAACGCCCCTATAGCCCCTTTAGAACCCAGGAATATCCTTTGAACGCCCCTGAAACCCCCGAAACTCCCTAAACGCCTCCGTAACTCTTCTAAAAGCGCGAGAAACCCTTTGAAACGTCCTTGACTCTTCTGAAACTTCTTGAGATCCCCTGTAACACTCCAGGAGCACCCTAAAACTCCTGGAGCACTCCTGGCAGGCTCTATAACGCCCTGGAACACTCCTGGAACTCCTCGAAAACCCCTGTAACGCTACTGAAACCCGCAGAAACACCCCTTGAACGCCATTGGAGCTCCTTGGAATACCCCTGAAACGCATTGAAAACCCTTGGAACATACATGAAAACCCCTGGAACGCCCTTTAAACTTCTGCAATGCTACTGAAATCACCTGGGAAGCCTCTGAAACCACTTAAAACCATTGGTCCCAGGACTTTATGGCGCATTATTCCGTGGCATAACTTCCGAACATGCAGATACACCACAAAACCCAATGAAAGAAGGTACATATGACGCATATTATATGATATTATGACGCAACCAAACTTTTGGACGTTATTCCGCAAAAAACACGACTTGACGACCGGGAAAGGTCCTCGGACGTTGTGATCCGGCCCTCCCCTGGAACGCCTCGGAAACCTCCTGGAATGCCCCTGAAGCCCGCTGAAACCCCTGGACATGGGATGCCTTTGTAACCCTGGAACGCCCCTAAAACTTCATGGATCCCTTGAGATCCCTTCAACTCCCATGAAAACTCCTGGCATTTTTTTTCTCTGTAGGGGTACACAACCACTGCGACCATTGATTGGTCTATTGTGGTAAGACCCAGTTGCTTTATGCAGTACATTAGTACACTCACTAGTATTAAGAACTAGCGCTTGTTTTTTTTAGGCCTGCATTATACCCCAGTCTGGAATAGCTTCCAAAATGAAAGCCATTACCTTCTTGGGATTTATATTCCACCAGATATCTCGGGATAGATATGCATGATGCATCCACCGAAATAACGTTCTCTCTTCTTAAAGAGAAAACTACACTCACAAAGTAGATGTTCCGAGGTTTCAGAGTTGAAACCACAGAACCGACATTCTTCTGATTGAATCTTCTTGAGCTTCAATAGAAAGTGTCGAGATGGGCAGTGCCCGGTTAACAATCCTGTGTACACACTTAATTCGCGTTTACTAAGTTTCAGTAGTGTGTTCGTGTTTTTCACGCTTGGCACGATGAATCTCTTTGACTGGGATATTCCAGGTGTAGTATGCCAGTTTGCTCCTACGCTCTGTTTCTCCCAATTTTTTAGCTCCATCGATAGAGCACTTGATGATACTCCACAGAAGGGTTCCGGTCCATACAAGGCACCCAGAGATCCCTCCCTAGCTAGCTGGTTCGCAATTTCGTTGCCTGCAATTTCACAATGACCTAGTACCCAGAATAATTTTACAGTATTGCTTCCAGCCAGTTCCTTCAGTAGTGTAATGCACTCCCATACTAGCTTAGAATAACATTCAAATGTGCAGACTGCCTTTAAAGCTGCCTGACTGTCTGAAAAGATATAGATATTCGCATGTCTATATTTTCTTTTAAGACAGATGGCAGCGCATTCCAAAATAGCTTGAATTTCAGCTTGGAACACCGTTGGCCATTTACCCATTGGTATGGCAAGTTTAGTCCTGGGTCCTTATACTCCAGCCCCAGTTCTATCACTCATTTTCGATCCATCCGTATAGAATACAATAGATCCTGGTCGAACCGTTGGTCCTCCTGATTCCCATACGCTCCGATCATCAATCGAAACTTTGTATGGTATATCTAAGATGAATTTTCCAGTCTTCATTTTGTATTACTAGTGGATTTACAGTAACATTGGTTAAGATTTCCAAATGTCCTGTTAGATCGCCTTCTAAAATGTTCTTACATCTTTTTAAGTTCAAGGCACTTTTCTTCGTCTCTAGTTGCACAAATTGGTGCAAGGGTAGCAGATGCATTAAGGCATCTAGTGTTGAACCAGGAGTACTTCGAATAGCTCCTGTTATTGACAATGTTGCTAAACGTTGAAGTTTAGCCAGCACTCGTTGGGCTGTTTTGGTTTTGGTTTTAGGCCACCAGACTAGAGAGGCATAAGAGACTTTGGGTCTAACAACTGCCAGGTAGATCCAATGAACTATCCTGGGTTTAAGCCCTCACTTTCCCCCGATCACTCTCCGACAGGCCCAAAGAGCAGCTGTTGCCTTATTTACTACATGCTCTAGATGTTCACTCCAGTTCAGTTTTTTTTATCTAGTATGACTCCTAAATATTTCACCCTGGAGGAGAATGTCAACTGTACCCCATCCAAGGACGGTGCCTTTATATTGACATTTCTTTTTATTGTAAAAATTACAAGAATAGTTTTTGAGGGATTTACGTTTAGTCCCTCTCCTTTACACCAGGCAAGAGTGTAGTTTAACGCTATTTGCATTCTGTTTGATAGCGTTTCATCATGCATCCCTCTTACCACCATCACGATATCATCTGCATAACCAATGACTTCGAATCCCATTGCCACTAAACTATTAAGCAAGTCATCAACAACTAAAGACCACAGCAATGGTGAAAATACACCTCCTTGGGGACAGCTCTTAGACGTACTTACTTTGATGGTTGATTCGCCCAGTCTGGAGACAATACATCGATTTCTCAGCGCTGCAGTGATCCAGTCAACGATTGAGCCATGAAAGCCCCGTTTATTCATAGCTGATCTGATTGTAGCATGTGAAGCGTTATCAAACGCACCTTCAATATCTGGCATGTTCCTCAAACCTTGAAACACAGGAACGTCCATTAAACTTCCTGAAACCCCTTGGTACGCCCTAGAAACCCCCTGGAACACATCTGAAACGCCCCTGAATCCTCATGGGGCTTCCATCTGTAATGCCTCTGACACGCTCCTGAAATTAAAAAAAAAATAATCATGTAGTCATGCTTACAATTCAATAATGCCAGTGTTTAGCCATTGGGCCATGAATGCATTATGAAAGAGTGATGATAACACCGTTCAACACTAACGATAATAACCCAAATACAGAAAACGCCTAGTAGAGCGGACCTGGTGTGATGGTTAGAACACTTGACTATCACGCCGAGGACCTGGGATCGAATCCCACTCCTGACAAACTCGCAAAATGTGAGTTCTTCCTTCGGAAGGGAAGTAAAGTGTGGGTCCCGAGATGAACTAGCCTACGGCCAAAAGTCTCGTTAATACAGATAAACAAAAAAAGAAAACGCCTGAATATATGCACGGCACGTGCTAATGCACATATCAATGGAACACCCCATGTTCTCCATACACACTTCGGTTTTAAACTGTGAAAGCCCGGTCTAATATTTTTCAAAAATTCTTTCACTATGACACTTGGTCCCAACCCCTGTTTTTTTTTCTCATCCCATAACAAAATTTAGTGTTGAACGGTGTTATCATTACACTGTTATATACACTCTCGATCAAAAGTTTGGGGCAGACATGGGCAAAACACCAAACCGTGCCGCACCGGTGGCGTGTTTGCCCGTAAACACACCACCGTGTGTGTTCATATCACCACCTTCGTTCAGCTTGAACACACTGATGAACACGCAGTGCGACTGGCGAAACACTCGTGTCGGTGTTATAACTCGAGCCTCTGTTTCGGCTCCGTGTTTCAGTTTTGGTTGGGCACGGAGGCCGAGTGTTTCCGATTGTATGAAACACCAAAGCAGTGAGCTCGGCCAAAGTGCGTGGTAGCTTGGCTGCATCAGAGGCTCAGTCAAAAGGGACGAGAAAGACTCAAAAGGAGCCGCCAAATACTTCACTCTCGTCGTCGACCAACAGCATTTGAAACTGGTGCTGGAGAACGAACGGCACCGAGCGCTTGAACTCGCACGAGTGTTTTGCATAATCGGAAACACTCGGGCTCCGTGTTACCCGAAGCGTCAAACACCGTGCCCAGTGCCTGAGCACCGCCACCGACACCGCGCGGTGTTGAGCCAGACACGGTACGTGTTCGTTCTGAAACACTGAGAGCTAGGTGGTGGCTTGGCACCCACGGTGGTGTGTTTGAACATCGACTCCTCGTGCAGTGCAGTGTTTGGACATGTCTTGAATTGAAATTGAATTGAAAGAATTGAAATTGAATAAAAGATGACGAAGATATCACCAAATCACTTTTCCATGTTTTACGATAGTGACCCCAAACTTTTGGCCGATACCTCATTTTGCGGGGTGACCCCAAACTTTTGGTCGATGACATCAAGAGTTAATTTACTTAATAACCTTTTTCCTAGATTTTTTAGCCAAGTTCAGTAAAAGCAGTTGAAAGTTAAAAGAAAATAGGTTATATTACCGATCGCATCTTAAAATTTGGTCGATCCATCTTCTTCTCCTTCTTCTTTATGGCTCTACGTCCCCACTGGGACTTGGCCTGCCTCGCTTCAACTTAGTGTTCTTTGAGCACTTCCACAGTTATTAATTGAAGGGCTTTCTTTGCCTGCCATTGCATGAATTTGTATATTGTGAGGCAAGTACAATGATACACTATGCCCAGGGAGTCGAGAAAATTTTCCCGACCGGAACGGGAATCGATCGATCTAATCTTAGAGTTAAGAAATGCAAGCTTTTTTTTGTCAATGAAGTTGTTGCATTTGTATCTAATGTAGCGTATATAGAATGTGGTTCCAAAAAGATTTTCAATGTGGGCCACAAAGGTCTGATGGTTCATGTTAAGAATATTTTTGCACGAATTACATACCACTTTTACATACGAGGCCATAAGAATAACTTTTGAAAAATGGAACATACTATCCTTCTCACATTCTTCTATTTTCCAAGAAATCCCTGTAAAAATCATGAAGAACTTCTAGATGGAACCTTTTAACGGAAAAATACCTGATGGATTCTGTAGAATTCTTTGAAGAAATCTGAAATCTGGCAGTGTAAGGCAAATCTCTGATAGAGCTCCATGAGTAACCTTCCCAACATGGTTTCCCAAACTGTGGGTCGCGGCCCCCCAGGGGGTCGCTGACCACCATCCAGGGTTTCGCGAAGGTAAGCCGAATATTTGACTGTAACAGACAACAAATGAGGGAATTTCCACGGTGGGTCGCGAAAAGTTCGTCTTCTGGCAAAAGGCGGTCGTGCACCTGAAAGTTTTGGAACCTATGCTTTACAGGAACGCTGAACAAAAAAAAGTGAAAATATCTAGGATGAATCTTTGAAAAAAATCTTCAAAAAAAAAAAATTTAGGATGAATCTTTGAAAAAAAAATGACAGTCAACTTACACCCCTGATTACGGCACCGATTGATTCCGTTCTTTTTGTTTTCATGGGTGCTCACTTTTAACAAAAAAATACAAAAAAAAAAGAAACAAAACAAACAGTGCTTCAATCTTTTGTTTTTCATAGGATGAAAATTGGAGCCACATGCTTAATAATGGAACCAATACCCTAAACTGTGAAGGCCTGGTCCAATATTTTTTCAAAAAATCTTTTGCTATGACACTTCTAGACTCTAGAAGTGTCATAGCAAAATATTTTTTTTAGAGTTCCAAACCCCTGTTCTTTTTTTTACCATCCCATAACAAAATTTAGTGTTGAACGGTGTTATCTATCTAGGGGGTCTTATGTATCCAATTTAAATGCCAAATTAGATCACCCTATTACCTATTCAATTCCATGGTTGAAGTAAATGAGTTCTGCGAAAACTCTCAAACAACCTAATGATTGATAAAAAACTTCGTAACAATTGAACAAATTGCAATTCAATGAACCCAAAATCTCCAAATGTCGTTTCACCTGATGAAGCACATCCCTGGTCTCCCAAAACATATGATTCACGACGCAGGAGTAGAGGGGTATTGTCAGAACTCCCACTCGGAGTTGCGTGTTCCTACCTATCCCGGTGATGGTGATGAAGTAGTGCCGTAAACGGAATTCAATTGGATTTGTTCCAGCATCCTTCAGGCTGGTAGGTTCGGTTGGTTGGAATACGGCGCGATGCTCGTTGACTCAGATGCAGATACAGGAGGAAATCACTTCAACAACCCAAACCAACCAACCAACCAACCAGGGCTTCGGCCCAGGAAAATGTAATTAAACAATGTTATAAGGAACACTTATTAATTAGTGTGTTTATTGGATTATTTTCTGACATACTCCATCTGCATGGGCTCATCGAGAGTGCAGTGCGTTGCATATTGGTAGGCATCGAGGGTAGATAGGAAGCCAGATCGAATGAGGCGTAGTGAGGCCCGGCCGGCTATCGGAACGGCTGTTGGTGATGGAAATGGAAGAGTCTCGTCCGTTTGGTAGATGCAAAAGATGCCTCCTCTAGATGTTGGTTATGATGATGCCGGCTGATGATGGTTTAGTGGCCGAGTGCGTCTATGTTGATGGACGGGTACACACTCGTCATATAGATGGACTGGACGTCCTTCCCGTTTATGACTCTCTCTTTGATAGGACGTAGGCTGTTGCATGGAGCCGGATCCAAGTGGAAGACGGAATTAATTGAATACGGAATTTATGATTGATTGGTGGTTAAACGAGGACATGTAATGTTGTTATGAAATTGTGAACTTTCCTTCTGTTCGTTGGACGCAGGGGATGCGGGAGGGAAACTCCTTTTGCTCTACAGGATGTTGCATTCATTAGTAGCGCCTGGCTAAATTGCAAACAATTATTCCTAGCAATTCAGGGAAAGTATTCTGCTGGATTGTCCGATACTTGCGTTAGACTGCAGATGAACTTGTTACAATGTGTTCGTCAAGCGAAACGTTGGACCATAAGATAACCAATCAAGTTGTGTTTATAAGTGGTGTGTGACTAGTGCTAGAAATATTGGAAGTTTAATTGCTTGAAGCGATCGAACGAAATTCAATACTTCGTCGAATTGTACTCAATGTTTGTTATGTTAGACCGTTTCTTGCACCGATCGATTTAGTAAAAATTAAGATTTTCTAAAAGTTCTGTAGGAAAGTTCCCTTGCATGGCCTCCAAAAAAAAATGCACTGCATTTTTTACACAATACCAGCTTGATTACATGGCTCTCAATTAATCCATTAATTTTTGGCCATTCTCTACAGACGCCAATAATGCTGTCCTGTTATCATTCGCTAACAATATCAGGATGAAGCAGAAGGGTGGCAATCTTTTCCACCCACCATCAACAGACCGACTAACACCACCCATCGACAAAAGGGGTTACAACGAAATGCATCTTTTAAACTAATTTAATTACCAACAACTTAGCCCCAGTGACAACAAAGCCCCGTTGATGGTGGCTTAAAAGTTTTTGCGCTGTGTTGTTTTTCGATTCGGGGGAAAATCACCCTTGCCCGCCGGGAAACGTTAGTCACAGGCACAGGTCACCGAAAAATTGTCTTCTGCGATGGAAAGCTGGCTGTGGTCGAGATATTTGAACCGGTATCGAACGTAGAGAGAAGGACGCCAGGAGAGTTTAATAACCGAGTAAGCAGAATTTAATTTAACCCTTCTTCGCCGCCAATTATGCGGTGGTTGAGACCTGGATGATTTTATCGTAAGCTACTTGTTGTGAGTCTCGTGAAAGAAGTTTTACAGAGGAACGGGTACATGGAGCTCAGCCGGTAAACCCGCCTTAACTCAGCACGATCATTCTAAAAGCATGTGGGCACTATTCTTGGTGTGACAGTGTCTTTTTATCTCAATGGAAATATATTTGATTGATGTCGGAATAGGGAATCTTTGTGTCTTCCACACGAATCTAAATGGTCCAAAAGGACAGAACTAAGCTGATGAGTTTTTAGAGAAACTTTATAAATCCAGAAGGAAAAGACGATTACTTTACCTATCCATTTCATTCAAAGAGAACTATATATCACTCCCGAGTAGTGTAAAAGATAACATTTCAACATATCTAAATTCAACCATATCCAGCTCATTTTAGAAGCTTAACATGAGGATATGGTATATGAAAAACTTGTACGGCTAGACCAGCTCTAAAAGAATGTCACGAAAAAACCGACCTTTTTTGAATATTTAAGATAAATGTCACGGATTACCTTAAAAAAATACCAATGACATTCATGGTGAATATGAATTGGAATTTTTCGAAGGTATCCCGTGACATTTACTTTAAATACTCAAAAAAGAGCGATTTTTCCGTGACTTTCTTGTAGAACTGATATAGCCGCAGACATTTTTCATACACTATATTCTCAGGTTGAGCTTCTAAAAAGAGCTAGATGTGGTTGAATTTAGATTTGTCGAAATGACATTTTCAGCAACTGCGAGTTGAGAAAACAAGTGTAACATTCACATACCCAACCCCCGACAAATTATTTTCAAAATGCTGGCATTTCGTCAATTTTCATCGAATTTTTTTGAAGTCGCCCTCAATCGATCATAAATTGGTGAAAGTTTATTACACTCAAATCGCCATGTAATATCCGGAACCATCTCGAAGATATTCTGGATTGTACTAGGGTCAGGGGGTTTCGGCACCCTCCCTAACCCCAGTACAATTCGGAATATCTCCGGACTGGTTCCGGATAATGCAATGCCACTTGGGTGTAATAAACTTGCTCCAATTTATGATCGATTGAGGGCGACTTCAAAAAAATCGGATGAAAATTGACGAAATGCCAGCATTTTGAAAATGAGATGTTGGGGGTCGGGTACGTGTAGGTTAATAATAGCATTTTTTGATGATATCCTTATATAAATTGATATAAGAGATAAAAGTAAATTTACTCCTACAACATCATCATCATATCATATATTTTAGCTTTTACAAGAACTAACCAATAGCATCGAGCTATTTATTAGACCTGAATATACCAAATTTTTCTATTGTTCAGATATTTCAGGAAAGAAAATGAAATATAACGTCAGTACTTCGCGTTCCCCTAGAATGGAGACTGATTTTCAACATAGCTATTCAAAAGCCCGGTGAACCAGCGTCTGATCATCATTCGTACCGCCCAATTACTATGTTGAGTCTATTTATTTATTTATTTACAACGCCTTCAACACATAGTGGTTGTACAGACTGATTTGGTTGAACTTATAACTATTACAATATAAATATTTGCATTTATCTACAACACATTAACACACGGCATATAATGACAAACATTTTCACAATAATCATAAATAAGTCCTCTATAAATTCCATGAGGGGTTTATTTGAGAATATATCTACTAGGCATTCCTCGAGCGATTTCGCTAGGAGCTCTGCCAGGAATTCCTTCAAAGATTTACCCAGGAATTTCGGAAGGAATCTCTCTAAAAATTTCACCAGGTATTCGTCTGGGCAGGCTTGTCCACACTGAGCGCATTAAAATTCTTCTCTTTGGATTTACATCATCAAGCATATCATAAATTAGAATTCTTTTCATCTTATTAGATAGAAGGATTTTGAAATATCCTAAATGTCATTACGAACTGTTAAGAAACCGCACCGCAAAGCCGCACTGGAGTGTTTTCACCCGGGTAAAAATCTCTTTGCGCGCTCCGTGTGGCTCTGCGGTGCGATTTTTTGATAGTTCGAAACGACATTTGGGATATTTCAATATCCTTCTATCTGATTAGATGAAAAGATTTCTAATTTAAGATGTGCTTGATGGTGTAAATCGAAAGAGCAGAATTTTCAAGCACTCAGTGCGGACAAACCAGCGTCTGGGAAACCCGCTAGGGATTTGAACAGGGGTTCCTATAAGGACTTCTCCATTTATTTAGGGATTCCTCTATATTTTATTTTTAGTGTTTAATCCAAGTATTCAATTTTCCTAGGGTTTACTCTACAGATTTCTCCATGGATTTTTCAATCCATTTCTGAATCAATTAATCCACCTCCAAAAAATTTCCAGGTAGTCTAACTAGGGATTTTTTGGAAGATATAATCACAAATTTCTCTAAGAATTTTTCAAATAGTTCTTCGGGGAAGAACTTCACCAGAATTTTTTCCCGTAATTCCACCAGGTATTCCAGGTGTTCCTCTAGAATTTTTCTTGGGGATTCTTCGATATATTTATCTGGGGGCAGAGATGTCCATATCCTCAGCAAGGTATTTACATATTCTAAGGTAGTCTTAGATGTCAAAATTGGCTGAGCGGCCATTATTTTTTCACCGTGAGAAATTCTGAAAACAAATCCCCCGCCTCCTCAAATTCCTTTGAAATTTCGCTTCCTCTGATTTTCTCCACAAACTAAACGTCATGCTCAACCTTACAATATATGAAAACCTTGAGCACACACTAGCGCTAGGTCTATCCACCACCCAAAACAAGAGAAACTGGCTTCTTGGTGTGGTGAAAAATGTTCCTATCCCCAGTGTGGTTGATAAACTGACGCCCCAGTGAATCGCTACGGTGAAATGCCATCTCTGTCTGGGGGTTCCACCAAGAATCTATCTAGAAATTCCTCTAGAGTTTGTCCAAGTGTTCTTCCGGAAATTACTTCTGATATGCCTCCAGATGTTCCTTAATGGATTCCTCCAGGGAATCCACCGGAAATTTCCCAGAAATTACGCTGGGAATTCCACTAAGGATTTCTCTAAGACTCCCTCAAGATTTTTGTTTTGTTTCCTATTGGGATTTCTTCAAGAATTTCTCCAATAATGTATCCATGAGCTTCTCCGGACAGTCCTCCAGAGATTCCTGTACTTTTATGTTATTGGCATCACTGCTCTTAGTTTCATGTGGGCGACATAGACACACAACATGGTATGTTTGTGGCTTAGATCAGGCTCGTGCACAGAAAAGGCGACAAGAGAGGGGTTTTTTTTTCCTAATTCTGGCAAAGGGCGGAGGGGCGCCTAGTGTATGGAACATCGGAAATGAGAGGGGCTTAACCCCCAAAACCCCTCCCTTGTGCATGGGCTTGGCTTACATCACTTTGATAAGTAAACCGGAAAAGCAGCAGGAACTGCGACCAGTTTCGTCAGTATGAGTCGATATACTTGTCCATTTGATTTGTTCGATAATGATAAGTACGCAGATCCCTTGAAATTTTTGGGCTAATCTCAATGCGTAAAAAAATAAGGCAAAAATCGCTGAAGAAATCTGATAAATGTAATGGCACTAGGTGTCATCTAAGAAATAAATGAAGAAAAAGGACTCAATTACCAGAGAGTTCCTAGCTTGCTGAAGGCACTGTTATTTCGGGTGAAATTGATCGGGTGAAATTGATTCGGGTGATTATTTCAGGAGGACAAAATATTTTCAGGACTTACAATGACATTTCACTTACTGATCAATTTCATCCCGAAAGCAATATTTTTGATTTTTTATTTAAAATTATGTTTTTTTGTAATAAAATGATTTGCATTAGAATTTTCAACCTCGTTGACTGATAAAAAACATGTTCGTACTTGTTTGAAAGCATTGCATTTTACCATAAAGATAAGTATTCAAAAATTATTCGCCAAAAACTTCGAAATGTGATCAATTTCACCCAAACCACGGTATATTTTAATAAATAAAAGACATAGACACCGTCTTCAGCCAGAGGCTGTATAGACTGAATGAAAACTAACACTAGGCAAGGGACACACAGAGCATGCACCAGTGGATACGGAGAAGAAACTAATCTCACGAAAAGTTTCAGCGCCCAGAGCGGGAATCAAACCCTCACCCCATAGCATGGTGCAATTAGAGGCTTGGTGACCCTAATCGCACGGCTACGAGGCTCCACACCTTCTTTCTAGCTTATCAGAATTCTGAGATATAGGATATGTGTGCCATCAGTGATCTCATGCTCCCATATTCATCCTATTCGAAAACAAGCGATCACGGCACCAATTGATTCCGTTCTTTTTATTTTCATGGGTGCTCACTTCTAACAAAAAATACTGTTCTTAGTAGGATGAAAATAGATGCCACATGCTTAATAAGGGAACCAATACTCTAGGTGTTTGTACGTTTTAACGCTTGCGCAGTCCAGCGAAAAAAAATCGAACCAGTTAGTTCTTTGTCGTTATACAAAACCATTGCCGGATATATCTTTACCCGATAAACATGTTTGCTGAAAACAACATATTTCTAGCTTGTTAGGAATTCGAGATATAGGGGCTGTCCATAAACCACGTGGTCATTTTTTTGGGACTTCTACAACTGGACGCTTCAACTTACCGGTTGGTGTCTGCACAATCGCTTGCCGAACTCTCCCGTCCTTGCCAAAAATTACTTCGTCTACAATACCTCTCGTCCACGATCTTCTTTTGCCTTCTGCCACATAGACGAGGTCGCCGACCTTCAGAGACCTGACTTCATCCAGCCACTTAGTTCTCCTGTTGATGGTTGGGAGATACTCTTTCGACCATCGCTCCCAGACGTCGTTCGCTAACTGCTGAGATCTTAGGAAGCTACTCCGCAGGACACATCCGAGGTCGACCGGCGGTTCCATAGGCTCGTGCGCACCAGACGAAGATCCGAGTATAAAATGATTGGGAGTCAAGGCTTCGGAAGTATTCATCTCCTGCGGCATGTAGGTGAGCGGTCGGGAGTTAATCAACCCCTCTACTTCGACAAGCGTTGTCCACAATATTTCATCGGTCAATTTGCGCCCATCGTCCAACGTAGTCATGCCTTCTTTTACGCTCCGCACCATTCGTTCCCACACTCCGCCCATGTGTGGAGCGGAGGGGGGATTGAAGGACCATTTGGTTCGCGCATCGGTGAAAGTACCGGCGCAACCATGAGCTATTTGCTTTTGTAGTTCTCGGCTGGCACCCACAAAGTTAGTGCCATTGTCCGAGAAGATTTGAACAGGAGATCCGCGTCTTCGAGTGAATCTCCGGATAGCCATAATACACGATTCAGTAGACAAATCGTATGCAACCTCCAAATGGACGGCACGAACCACGAGGCAAGTGAAAACCGCTACGTATCGCTTTTCTCTGCGCCGACCAACGGTCACTTCCAATGGGCCCATGTAATCGATACCAACGTAGCTGAAGGGTCGGACGTTCGAGATCAGTCGTTGTTCGGGTAAAGGAGCCATCCGAGGAGGAAACGGTTTACATTTGCGTACCTTGCAAGCGATACAATTTCGGCTAACGTTTCCAACAGCCGAGCGTAGACGCGATATCTCGAAACGTTGACGAACTTCGTTAACGACCGTTTCTGTGTTCGCGTGGCCGCATTGATGATGGTAAAACTCCAACAGTAGCTGGGTAATCTGATTGTCCCTGGGGAGTATTATAGGGAACCTCGCGTCAAAATTCGCGTGGGCAGCGGCAGCTGTCCTTCCTTCCATTCGAACAATTCCGTATTCGTCGGCGAACGGTGACAGTTTATACAGCGGGCTGCTCTTCTCGATGGACTTCCATTCCGCGACAGGCTGATCGCGGTTCTTCAACAGGGTTCGCATTTCATCCGGATAGCATTCGATTTGTGCCGTTCTCCATAGAAAGCACTCTGCTCGCTGGAACTCTTCTTGCTTCAGTGGTACACCACACGAGGGAACAGACCGTTTGAGACATTTCACTTGGTTTATAGTTGCTGGGATAGTCTCTATTGGCCGCCCAAGAACGCGCAATCGACAGTTGCTGATGAAGCGATATAGGCAGGCTACAGTTCGCAGTAACACGCTCCACTTCGAGATCCTTGAAACATCTATAATCGTGGTGGGCAGCGAGATGTGAGCCAACACGAAACTCGTCCGCAACTCTTCGGCTGTGTTCGTCTTCACTCGTTGTTGCGGCCACTCATCTTCAGAAAGGTAGAGAAACGCTGGTCCTTTAAACCATCTACCATTCGAATCCGGTTCGGTGTCGCGTACCCATTTCGTCAGGCAGTCGGCCACGTTGTCCTTGGATGGTACCCATCGCCAGCACTCAGCTTGTGTTAAGGACAATATCTCTCCGATACGATGAGCGACAAACTGTTTGTATCGTCTATGGTCCGAGCGAATCCACGAGAGTACCGTCGATGAATCGGTCCACAAATACACGTCCCGAGGTTGTACAGAATGGTTCGACAGAACAGTGTTTACCATTCTCGACCCCAACACTGCCGCTTCCAATTCTAACCGTGGTATCGACAGGTGCTTAAGGGGGGCCACTTTGCTTTTCGCCATAACCAATGTACATTGCACTTGTTCGGAATCGTCCTTAATGCGGAAGTACACAGCACATCCATAGCCGGCTTCGCTGGCGTCAGTGAAAACGTGACACTGTAGCGTTCGATAAAACAGTGGATCCATCAGGGCGAAGTAGCAACGCGGAACGCTAAGCTCACTTATAGCGGGTAGCAGTTCCACCCAGCGCGTCCATTTGGCAAACTCCTCGTCCTTCATTTCCTCATCCCATTGTACTCCACTTCTCCACAGATCTTGGATCAAAGTACGTCCGTGAACAAGGTACGGTGCTAACAAGCCAAGGGGATCAAAAAGACTCATAATGATCCTAAGAGCGATGCGTTTCGTCGGCCTTCTATTATCGGAGACAAAGGGAAGTAACTCTGACGCCAGTTCGGTTGAAAAGGTCAAAGTATCAGAATCCGGGTGCCACAACATCCCTAGAACACGTTCCCACCTTTCTTCCGGGACAGATTGCAGCAAACGTGGTTCCTTGTCCGGAGTTTCGCCGAGCTTTTCCAACACTTCGTCACTGTTGCTAACCCAGTTCCTCATCTCGAATCCTCCCCGGGCATGGATGGTACGTACTTGCACGGCTAATTCTGCCGCTTCTTCAGGAGTATCGGCGCTGTCGTAGTAATCGTCCATGTAGGTTTTATTTTTGATCGCCTCCGCCGCCAAAGGGAATTCGTTCGCCCATTTATCCGCATTGACACGTAGCACATACTGCGCAACGCAGGGTGAACAAGTTGCTCCGAACATCGCAACGTCCGCTATGTACACTTCAGGTGGATAACGAGGATCGAACTGGAACGAGAAGCACTGGAAATACTTGTCCGATTGTCGCATTCGTAGTTGTAAAAACATTTCCCGGATATCGCCTCCAAATCCGATGCGTTTCTCGCGGAACTTGCAAATTACAGACGGGAGCGACACCAGAAGGTCAGGGCCCTTTAGCAACAGCGAGTTTAGTGAGACTCCGTTCACCTGCGCCCTACCGTCCCAAACCAGTCGCTTTTTCTGCTTCTTTGGATGCGTCACCAAGCCCAGCGGTAAGTACCACACTTGTCTGCTGCTGATCTCGACCAGTTCTTCTTCCGTGGCCTTGTGAATATAGCCCTTCTGTATATAATCGATGATTTGCTGGTTCACGCTGTCCCGTAGACTCGAATTTTTGGCTAATTGAGCCTCGAAACTTTTCAGACGCTTCATCGCCATTGGAAGGCTATCCGGCACCTCGACATCATCGGTTTTCCAGAGCAAAGCAGTTTCATACCGCCCATCCACAAACTTTGTAGTGCTGTCCAGTATCTCACAGGCTCTCTTTTCTTCAGCGGACTGAAGCATTGGTGTTTGCCTGGTTAGCGACTCCTCCAGTACAAACTGCTGCCGGACAAGGTCGTTCAGTTCTCGGTCGGAGTCACAATTGCATTGGTGTACGTTTAGAAAGCCTTTTTTCGAATGTCCATTTCCATCAGGTCCATAGATAGACCAACCTAGCAGAGACTTCACGGCGATTGGTTCTCCCGGTCGGCCCACGCAGCTATCCAGCGGCGCAAGTCCTAGAAGGATCCTCGGATTGGCTTCAGAGTACGACGATATGGGGAGATTCCGGAGATGTTCGAACCTTTCCGATAGTACGCCAAACATCAGGCTCTGGTTGGGTAGGTTCAATTCTTCGACAGTGTGAGCGTTTTTCAAGACGAAGCGTCTCGGCAGACCTTTTCCGGCTATCTCCAGGTCCACACGCTTTGAATCCTTCTCGTTTCGCATCACGCTCGCAGTCCAACGCAATTCCAAGGGCTCTGGAACACCTGTGACACCAAGCTGACGCGCCAAGCTAGTTTCGATAAGGGTCAGCGAGGATCCCTCATCCAAAAACGCGAATGTTTCACATTTCGTATTTCCGTTGAAAAGTGTAACAGGAATGATCCTGAAAAAGACCGATCTTTGCGTTCGCTCGTGCGTATTACACTCCGAAGCTCGGAGCTGACGCTGACGTGGTTCTTGCGTTGGGCGATGCAGTAGTGGGTTATGACGAGCCCGGCATTGGGCAACGTTACATCGGATTCTTGAACGACACTTCCATTGCCCGTGATCGAACAAGCAAACTTCGCACAACTTGCATCGTTCGACGGCCTTTAGACGAGCTTCGAGTCCTAGCTGCTGGAATCGTTCACAGTTTCTTACACGATGATCTGTTTTTCCGCAGATCGGGCAAGGTTGTCTCTCTGGTACGTGGTTCTGCATTCCCGACGTGTCTTCATGGGAATATACATGTCCCCTTTCCTTCGGTTTGTCCTTGTCGACTCTCCCACCGGTTGATTTCTGTTGAGTGGCGATCGTAACTTCACTGGCGTCGTCAACTATCTCCTCCATAAACATGCCGAAGTGCTGAAGCGTTGGTTCACTATACGCCCTTTTGAACCTGGCCCACTCCATCTTAATTGAGGCTGGCAACTTTTCCACTAATTCCCCAAGCAAGGTGGGATTCGACAGATGACCCTTCAGTTTTGCGGCTGCCAAGTGGTCGCATAGCTGCTGCACCGTCAGCCCAAAGTTGATCAACGAATCCAGTCTCTCAGGCTTTGGTGCCTCCACCCGACGAACCTTGTCAAGTAGGTTTTTCACCAAAATCTCCGGCCTGCCGTACAATCGCCGCAGGGTGTCCATAATCGCTCTGACGCTCTCGGGAAACATGAGCTTCGTGACGACGGCATCTCGTGCTGGACCTCGCAAACACTCACGTAAACGAATGACGTTCTCTACGTCCGAAAAACCGCACGCTGCATTGGCCGACTCGAAGCTGTGGACGAATATCGGCCATTCTTCCGGATCACCCGAAAATGTAGGAAGCTTCTTCGGCCAAATCTGTCTCGCTGCTATCTGTGCGGCGTTTGGCCCCACCCCGTGAGAGCTCATCACGGATCCTTCGTCCTCATGCGGCAACCTGGAAGCATTCGGTTCAACTCCGTAGTAACGACGTCGGTTGTCGGAACCATCGCGCTCCGTCCGAAAGTTGGAAACCCCGTCCAAAACGTTTTGTCTGTGGGCTTCTTCGCGTTCGCTTCCCGCGTCGACTTGTGGTGGTCGAATTGAACTTGCCAAATCGTTATTTCTGCTGTGCTCGCTTAGTTCGTGTTGACTTTTCAACCAGGCCTTGGTCCTACTCTTGCGACCCGAAACGCTCGAATTTTGACTGCTTTCCTCGTCAGCAATCTGATCTTCCAACACGAACTTGTCCCGCAAGTACTTCTCTTGTATCGCCAATTCCTTGGCCTGGATAGCGTGCTCCCGTTCCTTTAGTAGCTTCTCCTTCTCCAGCCGGATGCTTTCTTCCTCCAGCCGCACCCGTTCCTGCTTCAATTTCCGTTCCTCCAACAGTCGCTCGTCCTCTAATCGCTGCAATGCTAATTGCGCTCGAGCCCTGGTGGTTGAAGTACTGGACTTGGAAGATCGCATCTCCCTATCGGACGGTTTGGTAGAAATTACAACTTCCGGATTCTTTATCGGAGTCACATTTCCGGCGGAGGGTTCACCGCCCGCGGCGGCGTTGGAAACAGCCATAGCCTTGGATTTCGCAGAGCTTTTGGACTTGTCGGACGTTTTCTTCAGTTCGGCGTTGCTTGTCTTCGTAATCTCACTCGTCGCACCGAGGACACTCAAGCTCGCCGGAAGCTTCTTACTCGTCTTCTTCTTCGTCCCGGTGATTTCCGGAGGCAGCACGGGCTGACACTTACCACATCTCCACGTTCGGTCGCGGATTCCTGGCGAAACTCCGGCACAAACGTAGTGGTACCAAACGGCACAACTATCGCACGCCACCATACCCACATCGGCGGAATTCGGTCGCTCGCAAGCGCCGCAATCGTAGACTTCGTTCTCGGGCATCATGAAGAAAATCTTTGAGTTTGTTGGTAGAGGAAAAAATCTCGCAGCAGGCTTTAATTTGCGCAGCTCAAAGCTAAAAGAAATGCAACTTTTATTTTCATGTTTTAAGGGAATTCATATCGTACATACATTTTGTCTTTCCTTACCGGCTCAGGACTCTAGCCGACGCGGAGGAATTACTATTCGCCACCTAAACAACAACCAAGTAAGGGTAATCCTATTTAATACAGTATTATGTAATCATCTGGGTAATACTCTTTACCTGTGCTATTTACTACGGTGACGCAGAGGGAATTATGCTACAGTGGGTTCAGAAGTAGGACTTGATCTAGTAATCGGACCTACAATATGGATCATGTAATTAGCATAACCTACTCCTAATACCCAAATTAGAAAGTCTGCTTGCCACTCACATAGGTTGTGCTACGATTTCACAAAATCACCATATGCAACCGTGTCTAGCACGCATTAGTCCGAAACACTCCTAATAATATATAATCTGATAAATCTCACAAAATATTCGTATTTTTCAATTCACAATTTCATGGAAACAGCTTTAGCAATTCATTCGCCATGCATCTGCTTCTCTGGCTATTGTCTGGATGACAATCAGTTTCGAACATATTCTGTCGTCGACGCTGACGGCTTGTCGTTGTCCGTGCTGCCAGAACATTCACATTGCACTTCCTGAAAAAATACCAGTAGAAATTTCTAAAATAATCTCAAGAAGAATATATGAATCATTGATTAAAATAATTTCTAAAGGCATCCCTGTAGAAAATCCGAAGGAATTTCAGGAGTTATTTCTAAATGAATCCATAGAAGATTTCTACAAGAAATTCATGGGCAACTTTATGGAAGAATTCCATAAAGAAATTCTGAAGGAATCTCCATAGAAATTTCTAAAAGAATCTCTGGAATAATTTATGAGAGAAGCTTAGAGAGAATTTCTAAAGGAGTCAGTGGTAGAATTTCCGAATAAATTCTTGGAGAAATTCCTGGAAGAATTCTTCTGAATTTTCTGAAATAATTCCTGCACAAATAAATAAATCTATGGAGGAATTTCTGCAGCGTAAAAAAAAAAAATCCAAAACCACATATGCGATTTTCCTATATTTAAAAGAGCGTCATTTATTAATTTACTTAAAAGCCGCTTTCTTATATGCATTGAAGAGCAAAACAAAACCATGAATTATTTTTCCTATATTTTCAAGGGTGATCATACTGGAAGTTGCCTAATTTGTTCGCCCTCAAGAGCTGATTACTCGATGAGTACCTTGCAGTAACGTGGATGATACCACTGCTCAGGGGTCTCCCGAGGATCTCATGGGCGTTTCAAAGGGTCTTAGGGGCGTTCAAAGGGGGGTCCAAGAGGTACCAGGAGATTTCAGGAGTGTTTCAGAGAGTCCAAGTGGTACCAGGGAGCCTCAGGGTGTTTATGGGGGGACCCAGGGAGTTTCTGTGGGGTATCTGGAGGTCTCAGGGGCGTTTCAATGAGTACCAGAGAGTCTCAATGAATTCCAGGAGGCCTCAGGGGATTCCAGGGGATCTCAGGGGGCTTCAGGGGGGGTTTGGGGCGTTTCAGGTCAGGGAAATTTTGGGGTTCTCAGGGACATTTCAAGCGATCTCAGGAGGGTCCCAGAGGGTCGCAGGGGCGTTTAAGGGGACCTCAGGCGCGTTTCAGGGGCTTCTAGGGGGTTTCAGTGGGTACAAAGATTAAAATGGCGCTTGCGAAGTCTCCAGGAGGTCTATACGCTGACAAGCTTTCGACCATCTCAATCTTGGAACCAATGAGAAGCGCTAAAGCGCAATGGTACCCCTGAAAGAGAAATCGGCCTCATTGAAACACAGTACGAGGCAATGGTGTTTTACTTACCAATCCTATCCGGGTTAGCCGGCTATGGTTCCTCTTTAACGGTATCATGGTAAGTGCGAGTGGACTGACCGTTAACCAAGTTAAACCAAATAGTGGGTTGTTGTGGCAACACATCTAGACGACTTCAAACTGCTGATGATGCAGTTCCCATAGCTCAACGGTGGCGGTCAGATATGCAACGTATAGAAATATGGGAACATTGAGACTGCAACTGTCTGTTTCATTTTCAGAAAAAAAATCATCTAGCATTGATTTGCTCCCATCTACGGATGCAATCGGCGCGGAAAATACCCTTCGAAATAGGTTCCGATCGGTTGGATGCCACATACACAAAATGGTCCAATCACAGTTGGAAGAACGATAGAAATAAAGAAGTCATAACCACGGTTGTATTGTATATTTTTCTAATTTCATCATTAGGTGGAAAATAAATTTACCTTTATTTCGATGGTGGCTGGGATGGCTGGCGCACACCCGCGCCACCGGCCGCTTTGTTGGGTGGGCGGTAAAATTGCCGAGCCTTTATTGAGTTGCTCGTTTGAAAATAGGATTTTTAGACACGGGTCGCACCCTTCTTCTGCCGCGAGCCGCTACTGCTGCTGCCGCCGAGAGGGATTGTGTGCATCCATAAATAATTTAGTTTCATTTCGCTAATTAATAAATGTGAAATTAATTTATACATGCGGGCATAATAAATAAGTTCGGAACGGTTAGGTTGTTGGGGATGGGCGGAATGGAACCCTGAATCAAAGCGAGGTAGGGCGTAAATGGTCAAACGGAATTGCACATACATGTGATTCGGAATAAGGGTTGAAAAAAGAACCAATTTTCAATTGCGAATATAATAAATGGGTTTTTCTTTTCAGCATTTCCGCTTCACCTACTGTAGTTTGTTAGGTGCCGAATTAGGGATGCAATAGAGGGAAAGTTGTCCCATCGGTTGGTTCAATTAGAATTGTTTGCTATTATAATTTGGTGACCGCTGATTGAAGGCAGCTTGTAAAAATAGATGAGCACTTTCAAAATCACCATGTCGAAAAAAGTACATGAAAGCTTGCTGACATGTTCAAAACATTGCTACAGATCCTGCAATGACTCAAGGACAAACGTCTTGAAATCCCACTTCAACAGCGCATCAGAACTTTAGACGCACAAATGTCAAGAAGCAAGGTTCAAACAACAGTAAATTTCATTATTCTGCTCCTGCTAACTTGTAATAAGCTCAAAATCTGAAGATCGGGTGCGCTGGTTTCGTTTACGAAGAGATTTATGCGCTCGAAATCGTGAGTAGGTGCCAAAGTCGGCCATTGTGGCGGCCATTTTGGGATTCTAGCAAGTCTGTCTTTAAGAACAATGTTTGAAAAGTCGAAAATTGTGTTTTTACTTACAAGTTTTTTGTTTATCTAGGCCAACATGTAAAGGCGGACCAATCATTGCACGCCTCAGCATCTTACGTCCCTTCTAGGTGTATTTCAAAATATTTATCAAAACTTTTCCCGTTATCAAAAGAGAGGAGTCTGCTCTACCTGTTACTGGTAAGAGATTACATGAATAATGGGGAATGCGCTTAGGAGAAACGGGAGAAGCAGACATTCACAATGGATTTGGCATATGGACATAATGGAGCCGAAATCATTGATATATTTTTAAATATTGGGTTCACCCGCCAACGGGTCTAGCGATGTCAACAGTTTATGGATAAACTACCATTCCGTTTTCAGTGAAATAACGCTAAAAACCATGTATATCCATTGCCGTATACACCGGTGCACCGCGGTGAGGGGAGCGATTCTGAGAGCAACCGACTGTTAAACCATGCTTGCTCACGCGCAGTCAAAAACTGGTTTGCACTTGCTCCTACATGCTTCTGAGGCAAAAAAGATTTACTTTTCCAAGCACTGGAGTTTATCCGTAGCAACAGCAGATGAGGAGACAGGTATCGCTCAGCGATGCCAACGTAATTAGCAAGGTAATTAGCTTGACGAGGAATGCCAACGAATGACGCACACGAGAAGAACGCCGTCAGAAGTCGAAAGCTAGTAGTCGGTACCTAGCTCAACAAGGAGCGGTACATGCCAGAGAACAGTAGAGATACGAATTAACGGCAGCAAGCGTAGCGTAGGAAAGCATAGATCGGAACGATATGTAATGGTTTTATGCAATTGTAACGAGACTGGATGTGAATTGAACGCTAACAATGAAGGTGTATCCATGAATATGTTCAACAGGACTGGAGTAAAGCCATCTTGCCATCAATAGTATATGACTTAATTTTCAGTTTTACATTAATCGAATTTTCACTAGCTACATGGCTTATTTTCTAATACGTATGAAATCTCGAAAACATTCAGCGTTCTTCCAGTTCACTCAATTACTGCAAATGACACTTTTCTTAACTGAAAATTATTGCATGATTTTGTGATCGCATTACATTGCAATTATGGAAAAACCAGTGCACCGTAAGTCCAGTGCCTTTATCATTGTAAGTACCATTTTTACAATCACAATCACCCCTTCGGTCCTTTTCCACGACACAGCGTTGTCGTTGATCTTCAGTCACCCACAGAGCAAAATTTTGGCATCCCGATGGCTCCACTTTCGTCGCCCCCTCCCGGGTAGAGGTGAATAACAAACCAATAACTAAAAAATAACATATTTTGTCATCATATCTAAATTTGCAATTCTTTAGTTCTTTATGAATTGCTCAGAATGGCACATAAATTACAAAATATGCTATCATTGTATAACTTGTAATTGACGAGTTATTGCTAAATAGTATAATAACATAATAATAACAAATGTTACTATCATACTTTCCTGCCACAATATCAAAACCATAACACAATTTACCATCATATTAAAATATGTTATTATTTTGACATTCGTTTTGCTATTATTTTGTTATTACAATGGCAAGATCAGTTATTCTTTAGTTGTTATGACATAGAAATTCAGTTATTATTTTTGTTATTTTAACTCTTATTTCAAACAAACTAATATCAAATTCTGCCATTCAAGCATTCTATTTTAATGGTAAAATTTGCCCTTCGTTTGCCATTTCGCTCTACCCGGGTAATGCTAAATAACACATCAATAACAAAAATTACTATCATGGTAAAATTTGCAATTTAGCATTGTATAATGAATTGTATAAAATATCAAAACAATAACATAATTTTCATTCCTAGCTAAATTTGCCATTATGTTGATATTGTGAGAAATTATTTATAAACATTAGGCACCATAACATATTTTACTCTTAATATACCATTAACTATTATATTGTATATTTCAAGCATAACTTTTCAATTCGACGTATCTCGCAAAAGTAAACAAATCCGGATTCTCAGCTGTGTGTTTGATTCGCAATAGATTCTATTTGATGCACATCAATTTATGTTAATTTAGAACTCAAACAATTAATAGAAATAGCTCATTTTACCTTTCTTCTGCTACTTTGAAATAATAACTGAATCTACCATTATTTTAAAATAGAATTTGAACAACTAAACCTACCATTATTTTGATCGCCACATAAACAGCTAAATTTGTTCTTATCCTGTTATCAATAACTCAAGAATGTCATATTTTGTTATTCACCGATAACAGTTAATTTGGGTCTTATTTTGTTATCAATATCTCAATAATAACTTATTTTGTTCTTCAATTTAATCCGCATGCTTTACCATTACTTTGTTATTACAATGGCAAAATAAGTTATTTTTAAGTTTTTCTGCTATCAAAATTTTGTTATTATTTTTGTTATTTTAACTCTTATTTCAAACAAACAAATAACACATTTTGCCATTCAAACATTCTGTTTTAATGGTAAAATTTGCCATTCTTTTGCCATTAAGCTCTACCCGGGTACCCAGTTATTATGCTGAAAAGCTGCTGTTTCTGCTGTAGAACACATCCATTCGTGGGCTCCCGAATATTCTGCAGAGTTCTCCTGTTTCTGCTGCTCTTGGGTGGTATGTTTCTACTGGCAGCGGACCGACAACGGTGACGATGGCTTGTTTTAAAACAAAGACGATGACAGTGATTTATGGCTTTAATTGTTCTATTATAATTAAATTAAATTAAGGCAGTTTTGTGGTGGGTTGATGGTGCGCAGAGGTGGCTTCCGAACGCTGCCTGGACCGGACATGCTGGCATCGTAAACTGATGGCGCAGAAAGGAACTGTTCCATTAAGCTTGTTCAGGGTTTTCACCAGTTTTGGGGGATGAATGGAAAATCATTATTTTTCGATAATTGGCTTTTCCGGTTATTTTTTCGTGGCGCAATCCGTTTCTGAAACGAATAGGCGATTTGTATCATATTGTTGACGAGGTTTTCTTTGAACAATTCGATGACCACAAAAGAGTGTTGAGTTTCGACTCGGAACAAAGAAGCTTTGATTTTTAACCGCATGCAAGGCTTTTGAAAACTCTGACGGATGGTCGTCATTTGAAACTTTTCCCCTTGTACAACCCTTTTGATTCCGGACTCGGGAACACGATCCACTAGCAAAAGGCACTCCGTCGTCGTCGGCCGTTCATTGAAAGAAAAACCTCGTGAGCATGAACATCGAACAATCACACTGACCAACCAGTTTGGTGGCTTGTTTCTAAAACCGTGAAACCAAACGCTCGCCCCTTCTCTAACCAGCAAGCCGCCCCGACTCCAACTGACTTCAATCGGTTCGAATTTCATCCCAACAACCGTCGTTTGTTTCCGCGCTCGGAAATCCCGCGTACAGCAGCTCAGATGGTTTCGAAAGCACAAAAACCGTCCGACAGAATTTCCAATCGGTGGCGATTGTTTCTGCGATTGAGGAGGAAAACTCGACGTAAGTTGACTCCTGTTCCGTGGCAAAACATGGGAACAACCACCAGCTCTAATCAACAGAGCCTCCGTCCGTCGAGTCGCAGCCAGTCGAGTCCTCCGCACAGGACACACCGACCGGAGGGAGATTGACCAGTCTGGAGAGTTTGCAAACGATTTTGCAGCTTCAGCGCCGGCATATTTGATGTCGCTATGGGAACAAATGAGAAAAAATCGTCCTCCGTTGAAAAATCTTTGTTTATATCACAAATAGACTGGCCAAAGCTTTATTTACTCTTCACTCTAAATCGCCAAATTGGAAGCAAACGACTGAATCAAACTATTCGGTTCTTTTGGTGAAGTTTGTGGCATCAGGTTTTTGCCAGGTACTTCATCTATTGTGATAGCTAAATCATACTGATGACGAAACGATGATCCTTTTAGTTGGTAGTTTTAAAAATAATATGAATGGTACACATTTTGATTTCTTATTTGTAATTCAGTTTAACTTTTCCCATCTAACGTTTCCAAGAAGTATAATTGCTTTCGAAACCAATACTTTCTTAAAAAAAACTGTGGACCAGAACGAGGAGGATTATACCTATCTACTAGCGTTAATGAATGTTCAGGGAGATATGAAATAGATTAAACATAATTTATGGCGGTGATGTGGAAACTTTGATAATGTTAGATGTATTGCATATTTTATTAGTACAAAATTTCGGTAAATGTGAAGAACTTTAACGAGTACGGTAATTTATTTCACCGAACTGGACTGCAAAATAAGCCCAACACCGAATTCGGTAATGTTTACCGAATAATCGGTTCCTCAGGTTACCGAAGTCGGTAGCCTGCTGGCTAGAAACGTCAAACTGGCAATGGCCAATTTTCTCTGCGGAGACGGTGAAATCAGCGCTAAGTTTTTATACCGATTATTCTCTTCCAACTCTTGTAAAAGCTATAGGTGAGTACTCTTGTAACTTAATTTCGTTTGTTATTACGTGGCACATCAATGTTATAGTGTGATTACTTAATTTTCCAGTGAAATAAACCCCCCCCCCCCGGAGCTTGACCGGCGGCGATGATAACGCCGGCGGTGGTGCGCTGGAAAACATAAGGATATATGCTGGACCTCGCGCAAGGTGTCGCACAAACTGGTGATGTGAATAGTTAACTTATGCAACAAATAGGAGATTTATAAGAAAATATAAAATTCTGCTAAATAAATCATATCGTTAAAACTTTTACATGTTTCATGTTTTGTTTTCATTTTAAGGACAGACTTGTTAGAATCCCAAGATGGCCGCTACAATGGCCGACTTTGGCACCTACTCACGATTTCGAGGGCACAAATCTCTTCGTAAACAAAACCAGCGCATTTGATCTTCTTATTTTAAACTTATTTCAAGTGAGCAAGAACGGAATAATAAAACGGACTGTTGTTTGAAGCTTGCTTCTTGAGATTTGTGCGTTTTAAGTTCTCATGTACTCTTGGAGCGGGATTTCAAGACGTTTGTCCTTAAATGCAGCCGAGAAAGAACGGAATGGAAAAAGCTACATTACAGACGGATCGGTAGGTGTGCATGAAAACTACCGAACGGTTCGGTAATTTTGACGTTTCATGGAAAATCTCAGTTTACCGATCGATCGGTAGTTTGTTCGTTTACCGAACGGATTACCGAGCGATCAGCTGTTGAGATTTCGGTAAAAAAAATTAACGAAGTCGGTGATTTGTGCTAAGTGTGTACTACTATTATTATTGTTACTATCAGATACACAAAACGCATTTACAGAATACATACGATACACACTCAGATTCGTTTTCGCTGTTCGGTAAAAAATTCGCAGGAAAAAATCGGTAAAGTGGAAAAAGAACAGTTTTTCGGTAATAATAGTTTATTTACAAGATTTCGGTAATATAATTACCGATCTGTTTGTAATTTATAACTTAGACAGCATCTGCTGCCAAATATATTACAGTATGTACTGTAAAATCGAGAAACCACCGTATACGGTATTTAAAACTACCGAAAAGTTGGTAAACTTTCACTACATTACCGAAATCCTGTAAGGCTTCGAAACGTCAAACTGCTGCGACGACAGCAAATCAAATTTCAATACCAGTGTTTTTTTAGAAGTTTTGTGGTTTAAAGTGACGGAGTGATGAAGAATCTTATGGTATTACGCATTAGCTGCTGCTGGGTGAGTATTTATAAAATGAATCTGACCATATCTTATAAAATATTCAACACAAAAACAATAAATTATTTCAGCCTCCGTCATTGTCTGCGCGCACCAAAAAGATGAAAGTTTACCTTCCGATAATCTCTGGCTGACGAAAACAGCGAAGCAGATTCATCAAATGTTGTGATAAAGTTGTTGTGATATTTGCTTATACAGGGTGTTTGGTTCCGGGTTTTGGATATTTTCAGGTCTGATAGGTCTTGATGAGAGATGAAAAAGTTCCCATGGAACATAGGGTCGGAAATCACTGCTAAGTGAGTTAATCACATTTTAAGTTTTTAATTTTTGGTTATCTTTGAAGTCCTATATCTACTAAACTATCAATCGTACAAACTTTCTCAGCGCACGAATTGAAAGCTAATTACTTCTACTTTCTTAGTCTCTTGGACGTGAACTTTGTAAAAATAGTTTAAAAGGCCTTAAATTGAAAAATAATGCGAAATTGGTCGAAAAAATCGACTCTTTTTTGGACATTTTTGATGATTTAAATATGAAAATAAAGCTTTTGTTAAAAAAGTTCTTCTACAAAACATGCACGAACTTGTTCCCTAAAAATGTTTCTTTGACACCAAAACTCTATCTTTTGTAGTTAAGCCAAAAAATGTTTTTGAAAATAACATTCCAAATTGCATTAACTTCATGCCAAAACAATGGTCATCACCCTATCCGTCGTGCGTTCGTGTGCTGTTGCTCCACGGCATGAGGACGACTACTGCTGCTGGCTTGGCTGCTGGTGATGTCATCGCATACAGAAAATGAGCTCGCTCTTTGTCGCGTCACATCTCCGCCTGTGGAATCATTCGAGGCGGAGTTTGGATTTGCGCATACTAAGTGCGACGTGCAGTTAACTTGTTTTTCGACGGAGCGAAAGGAAAGCGCCGACGAAAGTGTATTTACAAGAGCAACCATTTAAATCCTTCGCACTCGTAGCTCTGCTGCGGTGCTGTTCAGATGGGGGGGCTGTGCGTGCGGCAATTTAGAGCATGCACTTATTTGATGCATTTCATTTTTTTTTTTGTATGATGTGCAAGGATAATGATTCTTCTTATTTCTTGCATAACATTCCCACTGGGACAGAGCCTGTTTCTCAGCTCAGTTGTAAAACATACAGCAATAAATTCCTTTGGAACCAATCATGGGGGATACTGCGAAATGATACCTTTGGGGAATCTAATCAACAAGTTGGACATTTTAGGAGAAGTTGGGGATTCTTAAGGGACATTGGGGATTTTTAAGCGATATTGGGGAGGTTAAAGGGAACTTAGGAATCATGGCGGTCCTTGAGAAATGATACCTTTGGGGAATCTAATCAACAAGTTGGATATTTTAGGAGAAGTTGGGGATTTTTAGGAGATATTGGGGCGGATAAAGGGAACTTAGAAATCATGGGGGATCCTGGGAAATGATACCTTTGGAGAATCTAATCAACAAGTTGGAAGTTTTAGGAGAAGTTTGGGATTCTTAAGGAACATTGGGGATTTTTAAGAAACATTGGTGATTTTTAGAAGATATTGGGAAGAGGAAAAGGGAACTTAGGAATCATGGGGGTCCTTGAGAAATGATACCTTTGGGGAATGTAATCAACAAGTTGGACGTTTTAGGAGAAGTTGGGGATTTTTAGGAGATATTGGGGCGGATAAAGGGAACTTAGAAATCATGGGGGATCCTGGGAAATGATACCTTTGGAGAATCTAATCAACAAGTTGGAAGTTTTAGGAGAAGTTTGGGATTCTTAAGGAACATTGGGGATTTTTAAGAAACATTGGGGATTTTTAGGAGATATTGGGAAGAGGAAAAGGGAACTTAGGAATCATGGCGGTCCTTGAGAAATGATACCTTTGGGAAATCTAATCAACAAGTTGGATATTTTAGGAGAAGTTGGGGATTCTTAAGGAACATTGGGGATTTTTAAGAAACATTGGGGATTTTTAGGAGATATTGGGAAGAGGAAAAGGGAACTTAGGAATCATGGGGGTCCTTGGAAAATGATACCTTTGGTTAGACCTTTGGTTGGATATTTTAGGAGAAGTATGGGATTCTTAAGGAACATTGGGGATTTTTAGGCGATATTGGGGAGGTTAAAGGAAACTTAGGAATCATGGGGGTCCTTGAGAAATGATACCTTTGGGGAATCTAATCAACAAGTTGGACGTTTTAGGAGAAGTTGGGGATTTTTAGGAGATATTGGGGCGGGAAAAGGGAACATAGGAATCATGGGGGATCCTGCGAAATGATACCTTTGGGGAATCTTATCAACAAGTTGGACATTTTAGGAGAAGTTGGGGATTCTTAAGGGACATTGGGGATTTTTAGGTGATATTGGGGAGGTTAAAGGGAACTTAGGAATCATGGCGGTCCTTGAGAAATGATACCTTTGGGGAATCTAATCAACAAGTTGGATATTTTAGGAGAAGTTGGGGATTCTTAAGGAACATTGGGGATTTTTAAGAAACATTGGTGATATTTAGAAGATATTGGGAAGAGGAAAAGGGAACTTAGGAATCATGGGGGTCCTTGGAAAATGATACCTTTGGGGAATCTAATCAACAAGTTGGACATTTTAAGAGAAATTGGGGATTGTTAAGGGACATTGGGGATTTTTAGGCGATATTGGGGAGGTTAAAGGGAACTTAGGAATCATGGCGGTCCTTGAGAAATGATACCTTTGGGGAATCTAATCAACAAGTTGGATATTTTAGGAGAAATTGAGGATTGTTAAGGGACATTGGGGATTTTTAGGCGATATTGGGGAGGTTAAAGGGAACTTAGGAATCATGGCGGTCCTTGAGAAATGATACCTTTGGGGAATCTAATCAACAAGTTGGACGTTTTAGGAGAAGTTGGGGATTCTTAAGAAACATTGGGGATTTTTAGGCGATATTGGGGAGGTTAGAGGGAACTTAGGAATCATGGCGGTCCTTGAGAAATAATACCTTTGGGAAATCTAATCAACAAGTTGGATATTTTAGGAGAAGTTGGGGATTCTTAAGGAACATTGTGGATTTTTAAGAAACATTGGGGATTTTTAGGAGATATTGGAAAGAGGAAAAGGGAACTTAGGAATCATGGGGGTCCTTGGAAAATGATACCTTTGGTTAGACCTTTGGTTGGATATTTTAGGAGAAGTATGGGATTCTTAAGGAACATTGGGGATTTTTAGGCGATATTGGGGAGGTTAAAGGAAACTTAGGAATCATGGGGGTCCTTGAGAAATGATACCTTTGGGGAATCTAATCAACAAGTTGGACGTTTTAGGAGAAGTTGGGGATTTTTAGGAGATATTGGGGCGGATAAAGGGAACTTAGAAATCATGGGGGATCCTGGAAAATGATACCTTTGGAGAATCTAATCAACAAATTGGAAGTTTTAGGAGAAGTTTGGGATTCTTAAGGAACATTGGGGATTTTTAAGAAACATTGGGGATTTTTAGGAGATATTGGGAAGAGGAAAAGGGAACTTAGGAATCATGGGGGTCCTTGGAAAATGATACCTTTGGGGAATCTAACAAGTTGGACATTTTAAGAGAAATTGGGGATTGTTAAGGGACATTGGGGATTTTTAGGCGATATTGGGGAGGTTAAAGGGAACTTAGGAATCATGGCGGTCCTTGAGAAATGATACCTTTGGGGAATCTAATCAACAAGTTGGACGTTTTAGGAGAAGTTGGGGATTCTTAAGAAACATTGGGGATTTTTAGGCGATATTGGGGAGTTTAAAGGGAACTTAGGAATCATGGCGGTCCTTGAGAAATGATACCTTTGGGGAATCTAATCAACAAGTTGGATATTTTAGGAGAAGTTGGGGATTCTTAAGGAACATTGGGGATTTTTAGGCGATATTGGGGAGGTTAAAGGGAACTTAGGAATCATGGCGGTCCTTGAGAAATGATACCTTTGGGGAATCTAATCAACAAGTTGGACGTTTTAGGAGAAGTTGGGGATTTTTAGGAGATATTGGGGCGGGAAAAGGGAAAATAGGAATCATGGGGGATCCTGCGAAATGATACCTTTGGGGAATCTAATCAACAAGTTGGATATTTTAGGAGAAATTGGGGATTCTTAAGGGACATTGGGGATTTTTAGGCGATATTGGGGAGGTTAAAGGGAACTTAGGAATCATGGCGGTCCTTGAGAAATGATACCTTTGGGGAATCTAATCAACAAGTTGGACGTTTTAGGAGAAGTTGGGGATTTTTAGGAGATATTGGGGCGGGTAAAGGGAACATAGGAATCATGGGGGATCCTGGGAAATGATACCTTTGGGGAATCTAATCAACAAGTTGGAAATTTTAGGAGAAGTTGGGGATTCTTAAGGAACATTGGGGATTTTTTAGAAACATTGGGGATTTTCAGGAGATATTGGGAAGAGGAAAAGCAAACTTAGGAATCATGGGGGTCCTTGGAAAACGATACCTTTGGGGAATCTAATCAACAAGTTGGACATTTAAAGAGAAATTGGGGATTGTTAAGGGACATTGGGGATTTTTAGGCGATATTGGGGAGGTTAAAGGGAATTTGAAATCATGGCGGTCCTTGAGAAATGATACCTTTGGGGAATCTAATCAACAAGTTGGATATTTTAGGAGAAGTTGGGGATTCTTGAGGAACATTGTGGATTTTGAGGAGATATTGGGGAGGGTAAAGAGAACTTAGGAATCATGGCGGTCTTTGAGAAATTATACCTTTGGGGAATCTAATCAACAAGCTAGCCATTTTAGGAGATATTGGGGATTCTTAAGGAACATTGGGGATTTTTACGAGATATTGGGTAGGGTAAAGGGAATTTAGGAATCATGGCGGTCCTCGGGAAATGATACCTTTGGGGAATCTAATCAACAAGTTGGACATTTTAGGAGAAGTTGGGGATTCTTAAGGAACATTGGGGATTTTTAGGAGATATTGGGGATTTTTAAGGAACATTGGGGATTTTTAAGGAATATTGGGGATTTTTAGGAGATATTGGGAAGGGGAAAAGGGAACTTAGGAATCATGGGGGTCCTCTTAGGAAAAGTTGGGGATTCTAAAGGGACATTGGGGATTTTTAGGCGATATTGGGGAGGGTAAAGGGAACTTGTGAATCATGGTCGTCCTTGGGAAATGATACTTTTGGGGCATCTAATCGTCAAGTTGGACATTTTAAAAGAAGTTGGGGATTCTTAAGGAATATTGGGGATTTTTAGGAGATATTGGGGATTTAAAAGGAACATTCGGGATTTTAGAAGACATTGGGGATTTTTATGGAACGTTGGGGATTTTTGAGAGATCTTGGGGAGGGTAAAGGGAACTTAGGAATCATGGCCGTCCTTGGGAAATGATACATTTGGGGAATCTAATCAACAAGTTGGATACTTTAGCAGAAGTTTGGGATTTTTAAGGAACATTGGGGATTTTTAGGAGATATTGGGGATTTTAAAGGAACATTGGGGATTTTTAGAAGACATTGGGGATTTATAAGGAATGTTGAGGATTTTTAGGAGATATTGGGGAGGTTAAACAGAACTTAGGAATCATGGGGTCATTGAGAAATGATACCTTTGGGGAATCTAATCAACAAGATGGACATTTTAGGAGAAGTTGGGGATTCTCAAGGGACATTGGGGATTTTTATGCGATATTGGGGAGGGTAAAGAGAACTTAGGAATCATGGGGTCCTTGAGAAATTATACCTTTGGGGAATCTAATCAACAAGTTGGACATTTTAGGAGAAGTTGGGGATTCTTAAGGGATATTGGGGATTTTAGGAGATATTGGGGATTTTTAAGGAACATTGGAGATTCTTAAGGGACATTGGGGAATTTTAGGCGATATTCGGAAGGGTAAAGGGAACTATGGAATCATGGGGGTCCTTGGGATACGATACCTTTGGGGAATCTAATCAACAAGATGGACATTTTAGGAGAAGTTGGGGATTCTCAAGGGACATTGGGGATTTTTAAGCGATATTGGGGAGGGTAAAGAGAACTTAGGAATCATGGGGTCCTTGAGAAATTATACCTTTGGGGAATCTAATCAACAAGTTGGATATTTTAGGAGAAGTTGGGGATTCTTAAGGGACATTTGGGATTTAAGGAGATATTGGGAATTTTTAAGGAACATTGGAGATTCTTAAGGGACATTGGGGAATTTTAGGCGATATTGGGAAGGGTAAAGGGAACTATGGAATCATGGGGGTCCTTGGGAAACGATACCTTTGGGGAATCTAATCAACAAGTTGGATATTTTAGAAGAAGTTGGGGATTTTTAAGAAACATTGGGGATTTTTAGGAGATATTGGTTAGGGTAAATGGAACTTAGGAATCATAGGGGTCCTTGGGAAATGATACCTTTGGGGAATCTAATCGACAAGTTGGACATTTTTAAAGAAGTTGGGAATCCTTAAGGAATATTGGGGATTTTTAGGAGATATAGAGGATTTTAAAAGATTATTGGGGATTTTTAGAAGACATTGGGAATTTTAAAGGAACGTTGAGGATTTTTAGGAGATATTGGGGAGGGTAAAGAGATCTAATCAACAAGTTGGCCATTTAAGAAGATATTGGGGATTTTTATGGAACATTGGGGATTTTCAGAAGATATAGAGGAGGGTAAAGGGAACTTAGGAATCATAGGGGTACTTGGGAAACGATACCTTTGGGGAATCTAATCAACAAGTTGGACATTTTAGGAGAAGTTGGGGATTCTTAAGGGACATTGGGGATTTTTAGGCGATATTGGGGAGGGTAAAGGGAACTTTGGAATCATGGCCGTCCTTGGGAAATGATACCTTTAGGAAACCTTATCAACAAGTTGGACATTTTAGGAGAAGTTGGGGATTTTTAGGGAACATTGGGGATTTTTAGGAGATATTGGGGCTGGTAAAGGGAACTTAGGAATCATGGGGGTCCTTGGGAAACGATACCTTTGGGGAGTCTATTTTTAAAGTTGGACATTTTAGGAGAAGTTGAGGATTTTTAAGGAACATTGGGGATTTTTAGGAGATATTGGGGCGGGTAAAGGGAACTAAGGAATCATGGCGGTTCTTGGGAAACGATAGCTTTGGAGAATCTAATCAACAAGTTGGATATTTTAGGAAAAGTTGGGGATTCTTAAGGGGCTGCAAAACGGTGGAACCGAGTGGAATGGAGGCGGCTACTATGTACAGCAGAGGCCACCCCGGACTTAGCCTGACCGGTAAGGTAAGTTAGGGGATTCTTAAGGAACATTGGGGATTTTTAGGAAATATTGGGGAGGGTTAAGGGAACTTAGGAATCATGGGGGTCCTTTGGAAATGATACCTTTGAAGAATCTAAGCAACAAGTTGGACATTTTAGGAGAAGTTGGGGATTCTTAAGGAACATTGGGGATTTTTAGGTGATATTGGGGAGGTTAAAGGGAACTTAGGAATCATGGCGGTCCTTGAGAAATGATACCTTTGGGGAATCTAATCAACAAGTTGGACGTTTTAGGAGAAGTTGGGGATTTTTAGGAGATATTGGGGCGGGAAAAGGGAACATAGGAATCATGGGGGATCCTGCGAAATGATACCTTTGGGGAATCTAATCAACAAGTTGGACATTTTAGGAGAAGTTGGGGATTCTTAAGGAACATTGGGGATTTTTAGGCGATATTGGGGAGGTTAAAGGGAACTTAGGAATCATGGCGGTTCTTGAGAAATGATACCTTTGGGGAATGTAATCAACAAGTTGGACGTTTTAGAAGAAGTTGGGGATTTTTAGGAGATATTGGGGCGGATTAAGGGAACTTAGAAATCATGGGGGATCCTGGGAAATGATACCTTTGGAGAATCTAATCAACAAGTTGGAAGTTTTAGGAGAAGTTTGGGATTCTTAAGGAACATTGGGGATTTTTAAGAAACATTGGAGATTTTTAGGAGATATTGGGAAGAGGAAAAGGGAACTTAGGAATCATGGGGGTCCTTGGAAAATGATACCTTTGGGGAATCTAATCAACAAGTTGGACATTTTAAGAGAAATTGGGGATTGTTAAGGGACATTGGGGATTTTTAGGCGATATTGGGGAGGCTAAAGGGAACTTGAAATCATGGCGGTCCTTGAGAAATGATACCTTTGGGGAATCTAATCAACAAGTTGGATATTTTAGGAGAAATTGGGGATTGTTAAGGGACATTGGGGATTTTTAGGCGATATTGGGGAGGTTAAAGGGAACTTAGGAATCATGGCAGTTCTTGAGAAATGATACCTTTGGGGAATCTAATCAACAAGTTGGACGTTTTAGGAGAAGTTGGGGATTTTTAGGAGATATTGAGGCGGGTAAAGGGAACATAGGAATCATGGGGGTCCTTGAGAAATTATACTTTTGGGGAATCTAATCAACAAGTTGGAAATTTTAGGAGAAGTTGGGGATTCTTAAGGAACATTGGGGGTTTTTAGGCGATATTGGGGAGGTTAAAGGGAACTTAGGAATCATGGCGGTCCTTGAGAAATGGTACTTTTGGGGAATCTAATCAACAAGTTGGATATTTTAGGAGAAGTTGGGGATTCTTAAGGAACATTGGGGATTTTTGAGGAACAATAAGGATTTTTAGGAGATATTGGGAAGGGGTAAAGGGAACATAAGAATCATGGGGGTCCTTGAGAAATGATACCTTCGGGGAATTTAATCAGCAAGTTGGATATTTTAGGAGAAGTTGGGGATTCTTAAGCAACATTGAAGATTTTTAGGAGATGTTGGGAAGGGTAAAGGGAACTTAGGAATCATGGCGGTCCTTGAGAAATGATACCTTTGAGGAATCTTATCAACAAGTTGGACATTTTAGGAGAAGTTGGGGATTTTTAGGAGATATTGGGGCGGGTAAAGAGAACATAGGAATCATGGGGGGTCCTTGAGAAATGATACCTTTGGGAAATCTAATCAACAAGTTGGATATTTTAGGAGAAATTGGGGATTCTTAAGGGACATTGGGGATTTTTAGGCGAATTGGGGAAGGTAAAGGGAACTTAGGAATCATGGGGGTCCTTGGGAAATGATACCTCTGGGGAATCTAATCAACAAGTTGGACATTTTAGGAGAAGTTGAGGATTCTTAAGGGATATTGGGGATTTTTAGGAGATATTGGGGATTTTAAAGGAACATTGGGGATTTTTAGGAGATATTGGGGCGGGTAAAGGGAACTTTGGAATCATGGGGGTCCTTGAGATATGGTACCTTTATGGAATCTAATCAACAAGTTGGATATTTTAGGAGAAGTTTCTTAAGGGACATTGGGGATTTTTAGGAGATATTGGGTGTTTTTAAGGAACATTGGGGAATTTTTAGGAACATTGGGGAATTTTAGGAGGTATTGGGAAGGGAAAAAGGGAAGTTAGGAATCATGGGGGTCCTTGGGAAATAATACCTTTGGGATTCGTTAGATTTAGTTGGACATTTTAGGAGAAGTTGGGGATTCTTCAAGAACATTGGAAATTTTGAGGAGACATTGGGGATTTCTAAGGAATGTTGGGGCTTTTTAGAAGATATAGGGGATATTTTAAGGAATTTTGGGGCATTTGAGAAGATATATTCGATATTTTTTATGGAACGATTGGGATTTAAGGAAATATTGGGGAGGGTGAGGGGAACTTAGGAATTATGGGAGTCTGCAAGGGAAATGATACCTTTGGGGAACCTAAGCAACAAGTTGATCATTTTCGCAGAAGTAGGGGATTTTTTATGAAACATTGGTAATTTTTAGGAGATATTGGAGAGGGTAAAGGAAACATAATAATCATCATCCCCAATGTCCCTTAAGAATCCCCAACTTCTCCTAAAATGGCGAACTTGTTGCTTAGATTCCCCAAAGGTATCATTTCCAAAGGACCCCCATGATTCCTTAGTTCCCTTAACCCTCCCCAATATTTCCTAAAAATCCCCAATGTTCCTTAAGAATCCCCTAACTTACCTTACCGGTCAGGTTCAGGCCGGGGTGGCCTCTGCTGTACATAGTAGCCGCCTCCATTCCACTCGGTTTCACCGTTTTGCAGCCCCTTAAGAATCCCCAACTTCTCCTAAAATATCCAACTTGTTGATTAGATTCTCCAAAGCTATCGTTTCCCAAGGACCGCCATGATTCCTTAGTTCCCTTTACCCGCCCCAATATCTCCTAAAAATTCCCAATGTTCCTTAAAAATCCTCAACTGCTCCTAAAATGTCCATCTTTAAAAATAGACTCCCCAAAAGTATCGTTTCCCAAGGACCCCCATGATTCCTAAGTTCCCTTTACCAGCCCCAATATCTCCTAAAAATCCCCAATGTTCCCTAAAAATCCCCAACTTTTCCTAAAATGTCCAACTTGTTAATAAGATTCCCCAAAGGTATCATTTCCCAAGGACGGCCATGATTCCAAAGTTCCCTTTACCCTCCCCAATATCGCCTAAAAATCCCCAATGTCCCTTGAGAATCCCCAACATCTCCTAAAATGTCCAACTTTAGGATTAGATTCCCCAAAGGTATCGTTTCCCAAGGACCCCCCATGATTGCTAAGTTCTTTTTACCCTCCCCAATATCGCCTAAAAATCCCCAATGTTTCTTAAAATTCCCCAATATCTTCTAAAATGGCCAACTTGTTGATTAGATTCCCCAAAGGTATCATTTCCCAAGGACCCCTATGATTCCTAAGTTCCCTTTACCTTCCTCAATATCTTCTGAAAATCCCTAATAATCCATAAAAATCCCCAATATCTTCCTAAATGGCCAACTTGTTGATTAGATCTCTTTACCCTCCCCAATATCTCCAAAATTTCTCAACGTTCCTTTAAAATCTCCAATGTCTTCTAAATATCCCCAATAATCTTTTAAAATCCCCAATATCTCCTAAAAATCCCCAATATCCCTTAAGAATCCCCAACTTCTTTTAAAATGTCCATTTTGTCGATTAGATTCTCCAAAGGTATCATTTCCCAAGGACCCCTATGATTCCTAAGTTCCCATTACCCTTCCCAATATCGCCTAAAATTCCCCAATGTCCCTTAAGAATCCCCAATGTTCCTTAAAAATCCCCGATATCTCCTAAAATCCCCAATGTCCCTTAACAATCCCCAACTTCTCCTAAAATGTCCAACTTGTTGATTAGATTCCCCAAAGGTATCATTTCTCAAGGACCGCCATGATTCCTAAGTTCCCTTTAACCTCCCCAATATCGCCTAAAAATCCCCAATGTCCCTTAAGAATCCTCAATTTCTCCTAAAATATCCAGCTTGTTGTTTAGATTCCCCAAAAGTATAATTTCTCAAGGACCCCCCATGATTCCTAAGTTCCCTTTACCCGCCTCAACATCTCCTTAAAATCCCCAACTTCTCCTGAAACTTCCAACTTGTTGATTAGATTCCCCAAAGGTATCATTTCTCAAGGACCGCTATGATTCCTAAGTTCCCTTTAACCTCCCCAATATCGCCTAAAAATTACCAATGTCCCTTAAGAATCCCCAATTTCTCTTAAAATGTCCAACTTGTTGCTTAGATTCCCCAAAGGTATCATTTCCAAAGGACCCCCATGATTCCTAAGTTCCCTTAACCCTCCCCAATATTTCCTAAAAATCCCCAATGTTCCTTAAGAATCCCCTAACTTACCTTACCGGTCAGGCTAAGGCCGGGGTGGCCTCACCTGTACATAGTAGCCGCCTCCATTCCACTCGGTTTCACCGTTTTGCAGCCCCTTAAGAATCCCCAACTTCTCCTAAAATATCCAACTTGTTGATTAGATTCTCCAAAGCTATCGTTTCCCAAGAACCGCCATGATTCCTTAGTTCCCTTTACCCGCCCCAATATCTCCTAAAAATCCCCAATGTTCCTTAAAAATCCTCAACTTCTCCTAAAATGTCCAACTTTAAAAATAGATTCCCCAAAGGTATCATTTCCCAAGGACCCCTATGATTCCTAAGTTCCCTTTACCCTCCTCAATATCTTCTGAAAATCCCCAATGTTCCATAAAAATCCCCAATATCTTCTTAAATGGCCAACTTGTTGATTAGATCTCTTTACCCTCCCCAATATCTCCTAAAAATCCTCAACGTTCCTTTAAAATCCCCAATGTCTTCTAAAAATCCCCAATAATCTTTTAAAATCCTCTATATCTCCTAAAAATCCCCAATATTCCTTAAGAATTCCCAACTTCTTTAAAAATGTCCAACTTGTCGATTAGATTCCCTAAAGGTATCATTTCCCAAGGACCCCTATGATTCCTAAGTTCCATTTACCCTCCCCAATATCTCCTAAAAATCCCCAATGTTTCTTAAAAATCCCCAACTTCTTCTAAAATATCCAACTTGTTGATAAGATTCCCCAAAGGTATCGTTTCCCAAGGACCCCCATGATTCCATAGTTTCCTTTACCCTTCCCAATATCGCCTAAAATTCCCCAATGTCCCTTTAGAATCTCCAATGTTCCTTAAAAATCCCCAATATCTCCTAAAATCCCCAATGTCCCTTAAGAATCCCCAACTTCTCCTAAAATGTCCAACTTGTTGATTAGATTCCCCAATGGTATAATTTCTCAAGGACCCCATGATTCCTAAGTTCTCTTTACCCTCCCCAATATCGCCTAAAAATCCCCAATGTCCCTTGAGATTCCCCAACTTCTCCTAAAATGTCCATCTTGTTGATTAGATTCCCCAAAGGTATCGTATCCCAAGGACCCCCATGATTCCATAGTTCCCTTTACCCTTCTCAATATCGCCTAAAATTCCCCAATGTCCCTTAAGAATCTCCAATGTTCCTTAAAAATCCCCAATATCTCCTTAAATCCCCAATGTCCCTTAAGAATCCCCAACTTCTCCTGAAATGTCCAACTTGTTGATTAGATTCCCCAATGGTATAATTTCTCAAGGACCCCATGATTCCTAAGTTCTCTTTACCCTCCCCAATATCGCCTAAAAATCCCCAATGTCCCTTGAGAATCCCCAACTTCTCCTAAAATGTCCATCTTGTTGATTAGATTCCCCAAAGGTATCGTATCCCAAGGACCCCCATGATTCCTTAGTTCCCTTTACCCTCCCCAATATCTCCTAAAAATCCCCAATGTTCCTTAAAAATCCCAAATATCTCCTAAAATGGCCAACTTGTTGATTAGATTCCCCAAAGGTATAATTTCTCAATGACCCCATGATTCCTAAGTTCTGTTTAACCTCCCCAATATCTCCTAAAAATCCTCAACATTCCTTATAAATCCTCAATGTCTTCTAAAAATCCCCAATGTTCCTTTAAAATCCCCAATATCTCCTAAAAATCCCCAATGTTCCTTAAAAATCCCAAACTTCTGCTAAAGTATCCAACTTGTTGATTAGATTCCCCAAATGTATCATTTCCCAAGGACGGCCATGATTCCTAAGTTCCCTTTACCCTCCCCAAGATCTCTCAAAAATCCCCAACGTTCCATAAAAATCCCCAATGTCTTCTAAAATCCCCAATGTTCCTTTTAAATCCCCAATATCTCCTAAAAATCCCCAATATTCCTTAAGAATCCCCAACTTCTTTTAAAATGTCCAACTTGACGATTAGATTCCCCAAAGGTATAATTTCCCAAGGACGACCATGATTCACAAGTTCCCTTTACCCTCCCCAATATCGCCTAAAAATCCCCAATGTCCCTTTAGAATCCCCAACTTTTCCTAAGAGGACCCCCATGATTCCTAAGTTCCCTTTTCCCCTTCCCAATATCTCCTAAAAATCCCCAATATTCCTTGAAAATCCCCAATGTTCCTTAAAAATCCCCAATATCTCCTAAAAATCCCCAATGTTCTTTAAGAATCCCCAACTTCTCCTAAAATGTCCAACTTGTTGATTAGATTCCCCAAAGGTATCATTTCCCGAGGACCGCCATGATTCCTAAATTCCCTTTACCCTACCCAATATCTCGTAAAAATCCCCAATGTTCCTTAAGAATCCCCAATATCTCCTAAAATGGCCAGCTTGTTGATTAGATTAGATAGAGGTATAATTTCTCAAAAACCCCCATGATTCCTAAGTTCTCTTTACCCTCCCCAATATCTCCTCAAAATCCACAATGTTCCTCAAGAATCCCACACTTCTCCTAAAATATCCAACTTGTTGATTAGATTCCCCAAAGGTATCATTTCTCAAGGACCGCCATGATTCCTAAGTTCCCTTTAACCTCCCCAATATCGTCTAAAAATCCCCAATGTCCCTTAACAATCCCCAATTTCTCTTTAAATGTCCAACTTGTTGATTAGATTCCCCAAAGGTATCGTTTTCCAAGGACCCCCATGATTCCTAAGTTTGCTTTTCCTCTTCCCAATATCTCCTGAAAATCCCCAATGTTTCTAAAAAATCCCCAATGTTCCTTAAGAATCCCCAACTTCTCCTAAAATTTCAAACTTGTTGATTAGATTCCCCAAAGGTATCATTTCCCAGGATCCCCCATGATTCCTATGTTCCCTTTACCCGCCCCAATATCTCCTAAAAATCCCCAACTTCTCCTAAAACGTCCAACTTGTTGATTAGATTCCCCAAAGGTATCATTTCTCAAGGACCGCCATGATTCCTTAGTTCCCTTTAACCTCCCCAATATCTCCTAAAAATCCCCAATGTCCCTTAAGAATCCCCAATTTCTCCTAAAATATCCAACTTGTTGATTAGATTCCCCAAAGGTATCATTTCTCAAGGACCCCCCATTATTCCCATGTTCTCTTTACCCGCCCCAAAATCTCCTAAAAATCCCCAACTTCTCCTAAAACGTCCAACTTGTTGATTAGATTCCCCAAAGGTATCATTTCTCAAGGACCGCCATGATTCCTAAGTTCCCTTTAACCTCCCCCAATATCGCCTAAAAATCCCCAATGTTCCTTAAGAATCCCATACTTCTCCTAAAACATCCAACTTGTTGATTAGATTCCCCAAAGGTATCATTTCTCAAGGACCGCCATGATTCCTAAGTTCCCTTTAACCTCCCCAATATCGCCTAAAAATCCCCAATGTCCCTTAAGAATCCCCAACTTCTCCTAAAATATCCAACTTGTTGATTAGATTCCCCAAAGGTATCATTTCGCAGGATCCCCCATGATTCCTATTTTCCCTTTTCCCGCCCCAATATCTCCTAAAAATCCCCAACTTCTCCTAAAACGTCCAACTGGTTGATTAGATTCCCCAAAGGTATCATTTCTCAAGGACCGCCATGATTCCTAAGTTCCCTTTAACCTCCCCCAATATCGCCTAAAAATCCCCAATGTTCCTTAAGAATCCCATACTTCTCCTAAAACGTCCAACTTGTTGATTAGATTTCCCAAAGGTATCATTTCTCAAGGACCGCCATGATTCCTAAGTTCCCTTTAACCTCCCCAATATCGCCTAAAATTCCCCAATGTTCCTTAAGAATCCCCAACTTCTCCTAAAATATCCAACTTGTTGATTAGATTCCCCAAAGGTATCATTTCTCAAGGACCGCCATGATTCCTAAGTTCCCTTTAACCTCCCCAATATAGCCTAAAAATCCCCAATGTCCCTTAACAATCCCCAATTTCTCTTAAAATGTCCAACTTGTTGATTAGATTCCCCAAAGGTATCATTTTCCAAGGACCCCCATGATTCCTAAGTTCCCTTTTCCTCTTCCCAATATCTCCTAAAAATCCCCAATGTTCCTTAAAAATCCCCAATGTTTCTTAAGAATCCCAAACTTCTCCTAAAACTTCCAACTTGTTGATTAGATTCTCCAAAGGTATCATTTCCCAGGATCCCCCATGATTTCTAAGATCCCTTTATCCGCCCCAATATCTCCTAAAAATCCCCAACTTCTCCTAAAACGTCCAACTTGTTGATTACATTCCCCAAAGGTATCATTTCTCAAGGACCCCCATGATTCCTAAGTTCCCTTTTCCTCTTCCCAATATCTTCTAAATATCACCAATGTTTCTTAAAAATCCCCAATGTTCCTTAAGAATCCCCAACTTCTCCTAAAATATCCAACTTGTTGATTAGATTCCCCAAAGGTATCATTTCTCAAGGACCGCCATGATTCCTAAGTTCCCTTTAACCTCCCCAATATCACCTAAAAATCCCCAATGTCCCTTAAGAATCCCCAACTTCTCCTAAAATGTCCAACTTGTTGATAAGATTCCCCAAAGGTATCATTTCGCAGGATCCCCCATGATTCCTATGTTCCCTTTTCCCGCCCCAATATCTCCTAAAAATCCCCAACTTCTCCTAAAACGTCCAACTTGTTGATTAGATTCCCCAAAGGTATCATTTCTCAAGGACCGCCATGATTCCTAAGTTTCCTTTAACCTCCCCAATATCGCCTAAAAATCCCCAATGTTCCTTAAGAATCCCATACTTCTCCTAAAATATCCAACCAAAGGTCTAACCAAAGGTACCATTTTCCAAGGACCCCCATGATTCCTAAGTTCCCTTTTCCTCTTCCCAATATCTCCTAAAAATCCCCAATGTTTCTTAAAAATCCCCAATGTTCCTTAAGAATCCCCAACTTCTCCTAAAATATCCAACTTGTTGATTAGATTTCCCAAAGGTATCATTTCTCAAGGACCGCCATGATTCCTAAGTTCCCTCTAACCTCCCCAATATCGCCTAAAAATCCCCAATGTTTCTTAAGAATCCCCAACTTCTCCTAAAACGTCTAACTTGTTGATTAGATTCCCCAAAGGTATCATTTCTCAAGGACCGCCATGATTCCTAAAATCCCTTTAACCTCCCCAATATCGCCTAAAAATCCCCAATGTCCCTTAACAATCCTCAATTTCTCCTAAAATATCCAACTTGTTGATTAGATTCCCCAAAGGTATCATTTCTCAAGGACCGCCATGATTCCTAAGTTCCCTTTAACCTCCCCAATATCGCCTAAAAATCCCCAATGTCCCTTAACAATCCCCAATTTCTCTTAAAATGTCCAACTTGTTGATTAGATTCCCCAAAGGTATCATTTTCCAAGGACCCCCATGATTCCTAAGTTCCCTTTTCCTCTTCCCAATATCTTCTAAATATCATTAATGTTTCTTAAAAATCCCCAATGTTCCTTAAGAATCCCCAACTTCTCCTAAAATATCCAACTTGTTGATTAGATTCCCCAAAGGTATCATTTCTCAAGGACCGCCATGATTCCTAAGTTCCCTTTAACCTCCCCAATATCACCTAAAAATCCCCAATGTCCCTTAAGAATCCCCAACTTCTCCTAAAATGTCCAACTTGTTGATAAGATTCCCCAAAGGTATCATTTCGCAGGATCCCCCATGATTCCTATGTTCCCTTTTCCCGCCCCAATATCTCCTAAAAATCCCCAACTTCTCCTAAAACGTCCAACTTGTTGATTAGATTCCCCAAAGGTATCATTTCTCAAGGACCCCCATGATTCCTAAGTTTCCTTTAACCTCCCCAATATCGCCTAAAAATCCCCAATGTTTCTTAAGAATCCCCAACTTCTCCTAAAACGTCCAACTTGTTGATTAGATTCCCCAAAGGTATCATTTCTCAAGGACCGCCATGATTCCTAAGTTCCCTTTAACCTCCCCAATATCGCCTAAAAATCCCCAATGTCCCTTAACAATCCCCAATTTCTCTTAAAATGTCCAACTTGTTAGATTCCCCAAAGGTATCATTTTCCAAGGACCCCCATGATTCCTAAGTTCCCTTTTCCTCTTCCCAATATCTCCTAAAAATCCCCAATGTTTCTTAAAAATCCCCAATGTTCCTTAAGAATCCCCAACTTCTCCTAAAATATCCAACTTGTTGATTAGATTTCCCAAAGGTATCATTTCTCAAGGACCGCCATGATTCCTAAGTTCCCTTTTCCTCTTCCCAATATCTCCTAAAAATCCCCAATGTTTCTTAAAAATCCCCAATGTTCCTTAAGAATCCCAAACTTCTCCTAAAACTTCCAACTTGTTGATTAGATTCTCCAAAGGTATCATTTCCCAGGATCCCCCATGATTTCTAAGTTCCCTTTATCCGCCCCAATATCTCCTAAAAATCCCCAACTTCTCCTAAAACGTCCAACTTGTTGATTACATTCCCCAAAGGTATCATTTCTCAAGGACCCCCATGATTCCTAAGTTCCCTTTTCCTCTTCCCAATATCTTCTAAAAATCACCAATGTTTCTTAAAAATCCCCAATGTTCCTTAAGAATCCCAAACTTCTCCTAAAACTTCCAACTTGTTGATTAGATTCTCCAAAGGTATCATTTCCCAGGATCCCCCATGATTTCTAAGTTCCCTTTATCCGCCCCAATATCTCCTAAAAATCCCCAACTTCTCCTAAAATATCCAACTTGTTGATTAGATTCCCCAAAGGTATCATTTCTCAAGGACCGCCATGATTCCTAAGTTCCCTTTAACCTCCCCAATATCGCTTAAAAATCCCCAATGTCCCTTAAGAATCCCCAACTTCTCCTAAAATGTCCAACTTGTTGATTAGATTCCCCAAAGGTATCATTTCGCAGTATCCCCCATGATTGGTTCCAAAGGAATTTATTGCTGTATGTTTTACAACTGAGCTGAGAAACAGGCTCTGTCCCAGTGGGAATGTTATGCAAGAAATAAGAAGAATCATTATCCTTGCACATCATACAAAAAAAAAAATGAAATGCATCAAATAAGTGCATGCTCTAAATTGCCGCACGCACAGCCCCCCCATCTGAACAGCACCGCAGCAGAGCTACGAGTGCGAAGGATTTAAATGGTTGCTCTTGTAAATACACTTTCGTCGGCGCTTTCCTTTCGCTCCGTCGAAAAACAAGTTAACTGCACGTCGCACTTAGTATGCGCAAATCCAAACTCCGCCTCGAATGATTCCACAGGCGGAGATGTGACGCGACAAAGAGCGAGCTCATTTTCTGTATGCGATGACATCACCAGCAGCCAAGCCAGCAGCAGTAGTCGTCCTCATGCCGTGGAGCAACAGCACACGAACGCACGACGGATAGGGTGATGACCATTGTTTTGGCATGAAGTTAATGCAATTTGGAATGTTATTTTCAAAAACATTTTTTGGCTTAACTACAAAAGATAGAGTTTTGGTGTCAAAGAAACATTTTTAGGGAACAAGTTCGTGCATGTTTTGTAGAAGAACTTTTTTAACAAAAGCTTTATTTTCATATTTAAATCATCAAAAATGTCCAAAAAAGAGTCGATTTTTTCGACCAATTTCGCATTATTTTTCAATTTAAGGCCTTTTAAACTATTTTTACAAAGTTCACGTCCAAGAGACTAAGAAAGTAGAAGTAATTAGCTTTCAATTCGTGCGCTGAGAAAGTTTGTACGATTGATAGTTTAGTAGATATAGGACTTCAAAGATAACCAAAAATTAAAAACTTAAAATGTGATTAACTCACTTAGCAGTGATTTCCGACCCTATGTTCCATGGGAACTTTTTCATCTCTCATCAAGACCTATCAGACCTGAAAATATCCAAAACCCGGAACCAAACACCCTGTATATAATAAATATTGTGTTGTTCGATGAAAAAAATCGCGACATGGACGGCATCTTTTCATTCAATAAAAATACCGAAAAATCCGTACAAAACCTGAAAATAAATAAAAATTACCGAAATTCTACGGTAATTTGTTTTTGGAAATGAATTAACTACATCGGCTGTTTTCCTACTCTCCGCATCGACCAATGTGGCGCTAGCTTCTATGCGCGAAAAATCGCTAAAAGTAAATCGCAAAAATATTGTATGGCGAATACCATCTAAAGGAAAATTCTTCAAAGTGGAACACATTATTCGAAAAAATATTTGGTAGTGGTTGTACAAAATGGTGACCACTATTATGCCTACACACTCAGATTTGATTACCGAAGTCGGTAAAATTTTACTGGGTTTTTGAACAGTAGAGTTAAGTCGGTAAATGATTGTGAGTACCGAAAAGTCGGTAACACACAACATTTCGATCTGTCAAACAAATACTGATTTAGTCAGTAATAGCTGATATACACGTTACTGACTTTTCGGTAATCTAAAATTTGATTGTATTGGTCTTGCTGAGTTTTTCAGTTCCGGAAAACATTGTGTTCCCTCCCAGCCTGTCCCATTTTCGATGCATTTTGAATCCGTCCATATTACAAAGGTGCTTCCGATTCATGTGCACCTGCCGGCTGCTGACCGCTTTTGGAAGTATTTAAAATCTACGACAACCCAGGCAGAACCGGAATGACCTCAGGGCAAAGCTCGATGCGCGGGAGTATCCAGTCGATGATCGAGTCCGAGTGTTGCTCCATCTGGAGATGCGGTCAAATGTATCCAATCTTCCAATCCACTTGCACAAACGAAGTCACTGAAGGATTGTCCGCACGTGAGGCCATTCTAGTTCTCTGGTGCCGAGGATTTTCGAATACTTACCAAACATGCGGCAACGGCACAGGAATCGATGTTATTTAAAAATGTAACATTATGATGAGAGCAGTTTCATGGCGACAGCGATCGGACAGCGAGGGCGACAGCTCTGATGATCAAAGCTTTTTTCTCTTTTTGACAGCTGGAAGCGCGCGCGGATTAATGTTTACATTTTACTTTAACGAAAGCTCAGTAAAAACGAAACCAATGCTGAAAAGTCACTACTGCTTTTTACTGACGTTTGACTGAACGCAGTAAATCTTCAACTTTGCTGAACACTCGGCACAAACTATAACCGTGTTCAGTAAAATGTCAAAAAAATATTACTGAACGTCAGTTACGTTGTACAAAGATGCTGAAAACTCAGTAACTTTTGTATTTTACGGTTCAAACCCCGTAAAATAAATTACCGAACAGAGAAATCGAAATTGAGTGTGTACCAAATATTTTTTCGGGAAAAGCTTTGTATTTCAAGTAATTCAAGTTTAGATGCATTTACCGTATACTGTAAAAAAATCTAAGTGTGTAGCCTATCTTAAAGCTGTTTTCATAGACATGTTTCTGTAATTTCTTCAAACTATCTGCTCTACAACTTCTTTTTGATATTTTTTTTAATGATTCGCCATTTCTAATTGACACTTACATCTACACCCAAACAGTGGATGATCAGCTCTCGACGCGAACAGACGTTTCGTGCAGTTGCTAGCTTCTTTTGTTTGATTCTATTAAGTGCATACCGATCAAAATGTCGAGTGAAATTGAAATCAAAAACACGCTAGCTTTCCTGTTCCCTGAAGATGCCGCGCAACCGACCGTAGCAGATATGGCCGGCTTTGTGAAAGCACTCAAAGGTGACCTGTCGCTGATGGAAACGGCCTACAAGATTTCGGATGAAAAGTCGGTTTTCATCCGCTTCAAATCCGAAGAAGCATTGAAATTTGTGTTCGAAAACAACAGCCAATCGTTACCGTTTCATTACGGCAATGGAAGCAAAGTGGTGGTTCGCATGTCGGTGGCAGGAAACACGCGATATGTACGCGTGTTTGATCTACCACCCGAAGTATCGGATGCTGATCTGGTCAAAGTGATGCAGAAGTATGGAAAGGTCAAACGTACAGTACGCGAGCGATTCCCGGCAGATTTCCTACTGGATCTGTTTACCGGAGTCCGGGGTGTTTATATGGAAATTGAAAGAGAAATTCTGGATATCCTCTACTTTCGCAACAGGAAGGGAAGAGTGTATTTCGACGAAATGAAACCGAAGTGCTTCAGCTGCAAATCAGAGTTGCATTTTAAAAAAGATTGCCCAGTTTTGCGAGAACGAACGAGTGACAAACAAAAACAGTCGACAGCAGCCGTGGAAATCGAAACATCCGATGAACAGACAGCTGGTGGCGCCCCTATTGTAGCAGAGGACAAAACAAGTGCGAAACGACAGCAAAAGATAAAGAACACCGAAACAAAACGACAACGTTCGTTGGATACAGATAGTCAGTCTGAATCTGCACAGACACAACCTGTACACAAAAGGCAGAACAAAAGTAACACGTCCTCCAGTGAAAGTGATGACAACAGCTTGGCTACCGTCCCGGATGCGGCACCCAGAAGAATCTCACAGAGAATTGCCAGTTATGATTGGATTTCCGACGAAAATGAACGTCGATCGCTGATTGAGGAAGACAAGCAGCGGAATGCCAAGGCTACCAACACTCCGATGGAACAATTTGATTTTTATCATGATTGATTTTTTTTTTCATTATTGTAATTTGATTTTTTTTACGTAAGAATGTTTGTTGTTGCGATTTCGGCTCCGTTATGCTCTTGTGGCGCCCGAGCCTTCCAAATAAACGAATAAGTAAAAAAAAAAATCTACACCCAAACCTCCATTAAGATAATGAGTCGTAAGCATTGATGGAGCCAGCAATGTACTTTTTCTTACTCACTCTCCTAAACATACACGAGAAAGAGAAAGATGGAAGAGGAGGCAGCTTCGCGGGTCTCAGGTGCGAGACATGCGGTCTGAGGGGGCTTTAAAAATATATCGAAGGCATTTCAGGAAGCTTCAGAGGATTTTTGGCGAGTTTTTTTATCTGTATTAACGAGATTTGTAGCCCTGACTAGTTCATCTCGGGACCCACGTCACGTAGAGGCGTTACGCATGCGTTACATAGGCGTTTATGGGGGTTTCGAAGAGTCTCAGGTACGTTACATGAGGCCCGATAGAGTTTTGAGGGGATTTCGAGGGCATTTAGGAAACTTCAGAGGATTTTGGCGGGTTTCGGAGACGTTACGCAGGCGTTTTTGGGGGTTTGGGAGGGCCTCAGGAACGTTACAGGGGAATTTAAGGGGATTAAGGGGGCCTACAGTTTTTTTCCTCATCTGTAGAGCCTTTTAACCACTGCGTCCATTATTTAGGAATATTGTGGTATGACCCATATTTAATTTGGTGCTAGTCAAATATCCTGTCACAATTGAGCTGTGATGGACAATGGTTGATGTAACACCTGATCCCAACTAGGCACAACTCGTTTTATGAAGTTTATTACCCTGTTGGGATTACTTCGCCAAATTACCAAGGGCTCTAGAAACCCTTTACCAAAAACCGCCAATCTCTGATTGGATAGTACTCCATGTACAGTTTATGAAAATACATTATGAAAATACATACTGCTCTCAAGTGAGCCTCAGGGAGATTTCAGCGGCACTTGAAAGCGTTTCAGAGAAATGAAGCGTAGTAGGCGTTGCCGCGTGCAGACGTGTATAGAGCTGCTCGTCACAAATTCTTTCGCGTCCGCTTGTTCGTTGTTTTTTTCGTGATTATGCTGACGGTTTGGCCGGTGCTACGCCATCCGTATCCGCGTGTGAAAGAGTTTTTGTGTTGTGTGGTGAATTGTACAGTGATTCGTGGTTTTGGGAAGAATTGTGAAGAATTATGAAGAAATATTTTCAAAATTAATTCCATGTTGCTGAAGCTTTTGACCGACAAATCGTGATATGATTGGTAGCGCTACGCCATCCGGAGGCGTTTTATTGTCTTGTGTGTGATTGCATGCCACTGCTAGCAGGTCGGATAACGCACGCGGTGCCGGAATTTCTATCGGGAGTGTCGAAATATTAGCCTATTCCGCGTTTTGCCAACCGACAGCGGAGTGTTTGGAGTGTTTGTTCTGTTTTTTTTTTTTCGGGGTTTTCTACGGTTTCGGCTAATACACCACGCCATCAGTGTTTAGAGAGTCTAGAATCAAATATTGTAGCCTCATGCTCATAATTTTGAAAGAGATAAAGTGACGTGTGTTCTAATGATGACTGATTGCGTGCGCGAAGGTGGTGAGACGAGAAGTGACCTGACTGTGCGAAAGGAGGAGTAAGTCTGACTGCGTCTGCGGCGTGAATACGTTACCATGGTGATGGCAGCGCTACCTTGGATGGTTTTCGGTGAGATTGTTCTGATCATTGATTGTACAACAAATTGAACTAAATACGTGCCAGTTTCGAAGATTATCTTTGAATCAGGAAGTGTGTTTGCAGTATCATTATCCATTTGATAACGGTAATGCACACATGCGGGGCTTATTGTAAGTGAAAGTGACTTCTGAATGGACGTGTCTCTCCAGCCATTCTGAAATGGGTCTCTGAATCTGCAATAGAGCTATCACCTTCTAACTCCCGGACTAAAGCCTTTTGCAGTAGCATCAATATGGTATTGCAGAAATCTTTTTTCCATAATATCACTGCCGGACAGTGGGGGTTAGTTGGATCACACACACACACACACACTTGAAAGCGTTTCAGAAATGTTCCAGGCGGTTACAGAACAGATTCAAGACGTTCCAGACTGTTTACGATTGTAGATCCGATTACCTATACTCAAGGGAGCTCTTAGAGATTCTTGAACAAACATTGAACTTACCACTTGTTGCATAAGGCTGTGTAAGCATGACTTCCATTCATACATTCAAGCACACAAGTTATGCATGTAGATTCGATAACATATGCTCAAGAAATTACAGCTCAAATGGGTGCTAATTGGAATCGTGGGTGATTTTACTCTTCGTGAAATTACGTGCCCTCTGGATTTCAAAGGAACTTGCTTTCCTGACAATTCACAGTCCTCGATATCCTCCGGCTGGGCTTAGACAGCTTACCGCAGTTCACAACAACAACAATTGCTAACTTGATCTTTGCTTTGTCAGCGAAGATTTGTGCTGGAGCTGTTCCACTTGTCGTGCTCCTTCACCGTTAGTGAAAGATTGTAGGTATCATTTACCCTAGCTTACAACTCTGAATCTTGCACCTCCTGCTCAATTCAACGCGACACATGATGATTCCTAACATCCTACTTTACGCGATTGGTCAAATCGAACCAATAAAACTTGACCGACAGCCTCAAGACTCATGACTTGAAGAGACAAAAATGGGCAGCACTTAGGAGGAGGCATAGCAGATACCAGATGTAATGAGGTTCGCTTATTCGACTAAATATCAACGAGCAGCATCAGCATCAGCATCAACGAGTCTTGAATACGACTGAACAAGCAGCTTTCCAACTTTGCTCAAAATTTCCGGAAACCATGACGAATGGACAGTTGCGTTTTTACTGACGAAGCTTTAGTAGATTCAGACATTGCTTTGCTATTGCCACTCAACATGTACCTCTTGCTTCCTATACTGGACTGGGGCTTTTTGTGAGCCCTGACATGATTGTTTCTGGGCTTAAGGATTTGAAATCCTCCACTGGATATGGTCCCGACTGCATACCGTCACTGATACTGGTATAGACTGTTTCAGAAATTATAAATACACTAACGATAACCTGCCATTTCAATTTGAGCACAATTTCCAAATAAGTTTCTTCTAGCTCTTATAGTAAACATGCTAACGAAGCAAATAATACCAATTTTGTTGATGTTCCTGGTAAAAGTTAAAAAATATGGCTCTGTAAACTAGATGATTAAAATTTGAAGATGCACAAAGTGGTCAAAAAATGTAGCATAGTAGAAAAGAAAAAAATCTTACAGATAAAATATATAATTTAAAAACACAATAAAAATTGCTGTATCGATAATAAAAGATATTTCTCGATTGGTAAGAGTAATTTTAACTGGAATATTTGATCAACAACCACCATTACGGGCCTTCTCAAAACAAAAATTGTTGTTTCAAATTTCTCAACAACACCAGTAGCAACAAACGTTAAGCAAACGAATGTCTTAATTACTGTTTACTGCTCTCGATTTCATGGTATGACAAGCTTTGCCATCTGAAGGATCGAATGAGCTGAAAAAATAATTTTGTTTAGATTAAATGGGTTCAGGAAAGCTAAGAAACTGTGTGGTAGTTCTTATGTTCCGTAGAAAACCTTAAAAAATGAGAAACTTGATCTCCGAAAAAATGTTGTGGAAATGCCTTTATGGATTTTTCCCAAATTTTGATCAAGGCATTCCTTAGACAACTTGTTAAGAAAGCGAATGTGATAAAAATTTAGATAATTTTTGGTATTTAGTGATAAAAAAAGTTGAAATCATTAAAAAACACCTTTGTGCAAATGCAAATTTGAAAAATTAAGTAATTTGTTAGAGAACTCGACTGTTCTTTAAAATATCAAGACAATTGAAAGGAAATATAAAAATATGGAGTACAATATGCTATACTCTGAAAGAAGTTGGTAGAAATCATTGAAACAGTTCATTTAATTTAATAAACAAAGTGTATTTATAATTTCTGAAACAGTCTATAATTCGATGGCCATACCCTTTTCAACTGTATTCAATCTTGCCTTGACTATCAGTGTATTTCCATGCTGCTAAAAGGATTCATTTGCATTTCCGGTTCATCAAAATAGATGCAGACGGATAGTTTTTTACTACCGAGAAATCATTGCCTTGAGTGCTACTTCCAAGGTGATTGAGAGCATTGTTCTGGAGCATTTGGTTCAGACCTTACCTCCAGAACAGCATGGATTTTGTGCCATCGGAACCCTAGTCCTTACTGCCTCAAACCAGTCAACACCGAAAAAAGATTTGGAATCCTAATCCAGTTTTCCTTGCTTCAAGATCCTTCTCGGCCAGAACCAAACAGAGACCTATAATTTTACCTTGTAAAGGTGTGAAATGTACCACATCTTTTCCTTTAATCACTAAAATATGCTATTCCATAGCTGGAAGCAGTAAGGGGTTGAGCTCAATCAATAGATCTTCAACCACCAAAAGTTGATTTAGCCACGTTACGGGCTCCGTTAGAGATATAGAATCGTTTAAACCCCCTTTACCATTCATCCATCGGCACGGGTCGCCTGACACCATGGATTGAGGTTCCCTGTTTGGTGGACGTAGAGCATAGCCTTACGACCCCTCCTCCCCCTCCCCACTCCGGTAAAAGACGACGGAGGATGATCAGACAGCACCTTGTAGACAACATTCAGAATTGTGATCGCTCAGAAGTTCTCACACTCCAACTTGTCACCCTTCTTGTAAATGTAGCATATGATCCCTTCCTTCCACTCCTCATGTCTTCCAGATCCGGATTATTAGCAGGTGCAGACAGGTGGCCAACTTTTGCAGGCCCGCCCGAGTTCCGCTCTAATAGTATCCTTGCGCTTCCCGCACCATTCAGGTTTTCATCACAGTGCTCCTTCCACCTGTCGGTCACCTCACGTCCGTTCGTTAAGATACTCCCGTCTTTATCCCTGCACATTTCGGCTCGTGACACAAAGCCTTTGCAGGATGCGTTGAGTTTCTGGTAGAACTTCCGTGATTCTTGTGAACTGCACAGCAGTTTCATTTGTTTGCGCTACACTTCTTCCAAGTAGCACTTTTTCTCCTGTAAGAGGTGGGTCAGCTGTTAGTCTCGTGGCCTCACAATTGGATCTCCAACATGGATGATGTCATCAAAAGCTGAAGGCAACAGAAATTCTGGAGCGAAAGTGGAGGTGGGTCGGTCATACTCTACGCAGGGGTGGGATCGAAATCTGCAAAGAAGCGTTAAATTGAAACCCAGCAGGATATCTCAGCAGAGGCCCCGTGGCTCATGGCGCCGCAGTCTCAACAAGGATTTGAAGCAAGTCGACAGAAATTTGACCTGGCCGCAGGTCAAGGCGACGGCGGGCAATAGCCCAGGATTGCGATCTTTAAATTCGGCCCTCTGTACCACCATTTTGAATATATCTAATGTCCGTCTAATTTCAGCGATCAACCAAACGATTTGCCAACACACAATTGCATCCTAGCAAAAAAAAAACAGTCCCACTGGAAGTGAATTGTCATAATTGATTGCGTGTATGTAGGCGTTCGAACCTCGCGCTCGCGGAACGTTCTGACAAATTTGACGTCGTCAATTGTAGCTTTTCTGTCGACTTGACCACCCGACACCAACCGGAGGTGGCTCGTCTGGATCCGTTTTCACAGTCAATTTTTCAATTTCCTCAGCATCCGGTTCAAATTTCCGTCACATTCTCGGTCTCGGTTTCCGGTCCCAGTGCAGCTCAGATGCAAAACGAGCTGCATCTAGCACCCGGTCGAATCACACGATATACAGACTGACCGTGTGCGTCGTCCGGTCCATCATCACCCGGGTGGCGTTTGATTCTCCTTTGACTGCTGTCAGGTTTCACAGAAAAAATCTTTCGGTAGACTTCGTTACGTTGTTGGTTCGCAAAAAAAGGAACGTCAACCTTAGTCACACTCGCATGTAACTAACTCTGGCACCTCTCTGAACGCACCAAAGTTGAGTGTTGTCGACAAAAGCATGCAGCATTTATACATATTTGCTTAAAGTTTTCTCTCGATTTCCTCTGGCAATGTACCACCAGGTGAGTCGCCTCGATGGTTTCGTGCTCTGCTGGAGCTGGACGGTGGCGGTGAGACCCGCCCAGAGGAAAACGGACTGTTTGCGTCTGGTTTAGATGAGTACACACTCGCAAATTTGTCAGTAAATATGAGGCTCGGTTTTTTTCCTTGTAGTTTGATGATGCTGTCCGAAAGCCGCCTGTCGGACCGACGACGGTCCGTAGTCGTTGCCGTCGTCGTCACCGTCGTTTCAAAGTTTTTCAGTCAAAGAGAACCCCAGAAGTGGAACGATTTTCACGCTTTTATCTCAAACCCAACAGCAGAGCGGGTAAACTGGTAGCCCTCGGAAGGCCCTCGCTAGTTGGATGGAAAACTTCCACCGTCAGCAAAAGGTGTGATGTGAATGCATGAGTAAACTTGAAATGTTTGTCAATATGTGGACAGCACGCTATGCTGTATCTGAAGGCACTACTGCTGGAGAAGAATTTTCGGCAAAAAGGGAAGTTCTTTTTTCTTGCAGGATAGGAAAAGTCGTTAGGCAGATGGTGTTTTGGGCGGTCTTTTGATGTGAATTTGATTTACTGGAGTTAAGTTTTTTTTCAAGTTCTGAAGATATTCTAAAAGAATTTAGAGCCTTATTTAAAGATACGCAGTTTTATATTCAGGAACGGGTTATGTAGGGATAAAATCTACGAGAAAAGATATTTGATGATTAAGAACATACAAATGTGGCATCAATTATTCTGAAATATATGGGACATTTCCAGCCGGCTGGATGCAAAGCAAAATTAGGCTGCAAAATGATGAGTAGACAAGAGATGGGAATACTGATTCAATTTTAAGAGTCAATCGCTCTCGATTCACTCTCAAAAAAGAGTCGAATTTGAGGAAATACGTTGTTTTTTTTTCGAGAAAGTCCGCTCGCATGATTCGGATGTCGACTCAACCAACTTAGCATGATGTAGTAAGTGAAAAGCACGATACACAGATGTTCGTTTCCCTCCCACTAAAGAATCGAATGATTAATGCGAGTCGGACACACACAATTACGAATGAAAAACGTGAATTCGCAAAAGTTGCGCTGTTATGCATCTAATCATTATAAAAATGAGCAGACGATCCCACTTTTCGGCAACTTGTTAGTCTCACAATGAACTTTAGTGGATCGTAACTCTTTTGAAAAGAATCATGACTCGGTTTCGCGAATCGATTCTTTGAGTCGATTCGCGAGTTAATTATCCATGTCTAGAGTTGACAACTCGAAGTGTCCAACACAGCCCTGGTTCTTACTAGACGTGTGCGCCGAAGCATTTTTCACCGGCGGCGGCGCTTATAGTAATATGAGGCAGCGGCGGCGGCGGCAGCGGCATAATCAGCGTGACCTTTTTTTTTAGTGAACTGCAACTTCTTAGTATTAAAAACTCAATACAGACTAATTTGTTTCCTGTCTGTACTTACAGTATAATTATCATCCATTTTGTGTGGAAGGCTTAAACGTATGTGAACAAGATGATTCAATAAAAATTATCCTCATTAGAATTATGCTATTCATTTTAGAAGAATCCTTAAGGACGTTTAGTACCAGGAAATTTATAAAGGATTCCTTTAAATAGAAATTTACAACGTCGCACGTGTCTTCTAAGGATATTATTTTTTTTTTTAATTATTTTAGACCAGTGCTGTGCTGTCATGTTAAAATTTATTTTCTTTTGTTGGAGTTCTGTTAGGGTTCGTCCCAGGAACTCCTCCAGTTCAGGAATTCTTTCAGGCGTTTGCTCATGAATTCCTCATGATTATCCTCAATATATTCTTCTGAATGTTTCTCCAGGGGGGCTTTCTAGAAGATTCTCCAAGTGTAGGATCGTAAACTTCTCTAGAGATTGATACAAAGCTTCCTTCAGCGATTCTTTCAGATTTTTTTCCGGTGACCCCTAAAAATCCTGTCAGAGATTCTTTCATGAGTTCCCTTAGAAATCATTTGATGATTTATTTCTTGATGTTTTTCCAGGAATATCACAAGAAATTGTTCTTGTCATTATTGCACAATATTCTTCAGTTTTCTAGGCAATGCTTCAGAAATTCATTTGATTTCTGTAAGAACAATTCATAAGTTCCTCTACGGAAATTGTATCAGGGAATTTATCCACTGATGCCATTCAGACAATTGTGCTAGAAATTCTTTCAAGAATCCAGAAGTTCTTCCAGGGTTTGTTCAAAATCATCCTACAAAAACTCAGGAATTCAAGAATTCTTCTCGTACCTTTGTCTGCAATTTCTGCACGGATTCCCAGATTTTTTTTTAAGGATTCCTTCAGAATCCTCTTCATGATTTGATTTAGAAATTCCTCAAAAATGTGTTTTAGAAATGCCTTCAGGGATTTTTTCAGAAACTTCTACAGGATGTTTTCCTTGAATTTTTCCAAAAAATGATCACGAAATTATTCTAGAAATCCCTCCAAAGCCATCTCAGTAGTTTTTTTTTAATACGCCATTCTTGGGAATATGTATCCACTGCGTTCAATTAACTGAACTTTTGTGACGCATCTCCTAGTACTCCCCAGGGACTTCTCCAGGAGCTCCTCCAACGATTGTTTCTGAATTTGTTTCAATGAAATTAAATTTCATCAGGAAATGTTTAAACATTTCTATTAAAATTCCTTAAGGTAACCCTCAAAGAATCCGACATGTTTTATGTAATTTCATAAAACACTTCTGTAAATATCTGTAGAAGTAGAGAGTGGAGCGGACCTGGTGTGATGGTTAGAACACTTGACTATCACGCCGAGGACCTGGGATCGAATCCCACTCCCAACAAACTTGCAAAATGTGAGTTCTTCCTTCGGAAGGGAAGTAAAGCGTGGGTCCCGAGATGAACTAGCCTAGGGCTAATACAGATAAAAAAAAAAAAAAAAATATCTGTAGAGAAATATCTCAAGGAATTCCCGGAGGAATCTCTAAAGGGATCATAGGAAATATTTCTGTGGTTTGAATTCCAAAAAGAAACCTTCTAGGCATTTTTTCGAACACCCCTGACGAAATATCTCAATGGATTCCTGGAGGACTCTAGGAATAATTTCTAAAATTATAAAACAAAAAAATCTAAAAATAACACAAGAGCTTGAAGAAATGTTAGAGGTAATCTCTTACTGACATGAATGAAAAGTCCTCAAACTACTGATACAGTATTAAGTGATATTTCAGAAGGAATCCTTAGTTAGTTTACGATGGAATCCATGGAGGAATCTCTGAAAAACATCCTTGGTGGAATTTTAAAATAAATTGTCGATTTAATTTCTGAAGAAATCCCTGGAGATATTATTGAACGAATCTCTGCAGGATTATGTGAAAAAATCCAAGGGAATTTTCTGAAATAATTGTAGAAAGAGTTTCTGGAAAAGCTCGCTCAGAAACTCTTTGTGAAATTCCTGCAAGGATTTATTTATAAATATTTAGAAAAAAAAAATCCAAGATTTATCTCTTACCAAAATTAATGGAGGATGTTCTAAAAGAATCCACATAGGAATTAATAAAGACATTTTTGATAAACTCCATGAAAAAATGTCTGGAAAAATACTTTAATTTTTGTAAAGGATCCTATAAATTTCCAAAGGAATGTTTGTAAAACTATCTGGAAATTGTTATTGAAGATATTTCTAAATATCTTAAAGAATTCGAGTAAAAAATCCTAATAGTAGACTTGGAAGAATTTCAGGAGAAATTTCTGGTAAAATACATGGAGGAATACCCGGAGAAACTCATGAAGAAATCTCAATATGATTTTTTTTTTACAGAAATCACTGGAAGAATATCTACAAGAATATCTACAAGAATCACTAAACAAAATCATAAAAGAATAGTTTCCTGGCGGCACTCCATGAAGAAATTTATAGAAGAAGCCCCGAAAGAATTTTCGAAGCAACCGATGTAGGAATTCCTGAAAAAAAAAACCCTGGAAAAACAATGTAAATATATTTACTGGAGTTATTTCTGAAGAGGGAACGTGCATAAGTTACGTCACACTTTGATGACGGAGGAGTTCCGAAAAGTGTGGAGGTCCTATACAAAAAGTGTGCCATATGGAAGAGGGGGATTTAAAATGGATATTTTTGCATGACCTAATTTATGGAATTTCTAAAAAGTTGATGAAGCCATTCCTGAAGGTTCTCCATACAAAGTCTTTGGAAATTTTATGGAGGAATTTAAGGTTAAGGCATCTCTAACAATATTTCTAAATGAACATCCGGAGTTTTTTTTAAGAATCCGTAGGAAAATTTCTAAAAGAATTCTGGACTCTTCATTTTCTAAAAATGAAACGCTGTCTGGAATGTCAACCTTGGATGGTTTTCTGAAAAAAAAAAATCCCGGAGAAATTTCTTAAATAATAGAAGAGTTTCTTAAGCATGAACATTTTTCTACAAGAATTCTTGATGAAATCTGGGGAGGGTCCTCTATAGAAATTTCTGAAGATTTGATGGAATATATGCCTCCAAGAAAGTCATTCGTGTAAATTGCCATGAAAATCTTCCAAGAGATATACAAAAAATATGTAGGAGAATGTGTCTGTGGATCTAATGAGAATACCTTAAAGAATTTTGTTGATAATCCGTTATGGTTTACAAGAGACTCGCTAAGTACTTAAAAAAGAATACGTGAGGATCTTCAAAGTAAAGCTTTAAGAAATCATTGCATGAAATCATCAATGGTTTCAACAGGTGCATCGTAAAGTGTTGGCGAGAAATAAATCTTTGTCGTTTCGGCGTGGCGACTTTTGCTCGGCGGCGAGGAAACATATAAACAGCGGCGCGCCGGGTCAATTTAACTGGCGGCGGCGGCGTGGAAGAATCGTCGGCGACGGCGGCGCGGCGCGGCGGCGCACACGTCTACTTGTAACACCTGTATAAGAAAATCCTCTGAAATTTCCTGAAGGCTGAAGGCATTACAAGGGTATTTTCCGTGGTTCTGTGGGTCTCAGGTGAATTTCATGGGGTCCAAAGGGCATTTAGGGTTTTAGGGGTATTTCAAGAAGCTTCAGTGAATTTTCAGAGGTTTTCATTAGGCATTATAGGAGCGTTTTAGGGAGCTTTGGAGGGTCTCGGCCGAGTTACATGGGATCCAAGGGGGTCTCAGGAGGCATCGATGGAATTGAAGTTTCAGAGGATTTTTAGCGAGTTTCCGTAAGGTGCGACAGGCGTTTTCTTCTAGTCTTGATTAAAACGATTTCATTCAATCAGAGCCCCAATCAAATGAGGAGTAAATCCTTGTCGACTGAATGAATTGTCATCCAATTGATTAGCTGGGCATCTCTCAACACTGGACCCATCGATTGATTATCGTCTGGATTTTGGTACGTCGATAGACAACTAGTTGATCACCTCACAGAAAAATTGAGATGTTTGATGCACTGTTCGAAAAGTTACAGCTAGTCGACTATTTTTTGAAAAACTAAAATTTTGCCTGTCCTGGTCGATTTTTGGTCCCTAACCTCCAACAAATTGAGAAAGAGGTTGGCCGGTTGAAAAACAACAATGCCGCTAGAACAGATCACCTACCAAGCGAGCTTCTAAAATACGGCGGAGAAGCACTGGTGAGAACACTACACTGGGTCATTACCAAGAATGCTTTCGGAGGAATGGATGTAACGTATGTATCATGAGTGTCGCCGTCCCGCCGCCTATCACCGATTGCAAGAGAGTTCGTGGGGCAATATCAGGTTGGATTCATGGGTGAACACAGACTTTGAATCCAAGAATCATTTCCTTGGCTGCATAGACTGGAATAATATTTTGCTTGTATGTGACACAAATGAAGCGACCGGTTTTTTTTCGAGTATTTTTCTTTACGCAATATAGACCAGTATGTTCCTAAAAAAGCTGCCAGATCACCCAAACACCCTGCTTGGACTAATCCAACCCTGAGGAGATTGAAAACGAAAAAGAGGCGTGCCCTGACGTCGTATTCAAAACATCGATCGATTCGTAACACACATCGTTACGTCGCGGTTAACAACAGGTATAAACGTCTTAACAAAAAAACTCTACTTTGCTCACCAGTTGGAAATCCAAGTAAAATTGAAATCAAATATCAAAAGCTTTTGGCAGCATGTTAATGAGCAGCGAAAGGAGTCAGGTTTCCCTTCTACTATGACTGGCAATAACTTAGAAGCGACGTCAGCTGAAGGTTTATTTCCGAGTTATTTCGATCACAATTCCCTGGCGTTTTTGTCGATGAGCAACTTTCCAAAGATGACGTGTCACTGGCTATTTCTCAACTTCCTCAGAGATCAGCTCTTGGGCCGATCCCTCTGATTTCAAGTCAGCAGGTCGAATCTACGGGCAAAGCTCTGAAAACATCATCGAATCCCGGTCCTGATGGAATTCCTTCAATTGAACTGCGCACACAACCAATTGTACTGGTGACACAACCACTATCGACAATTTTTAACCTATCACTTTCGAGCGGTGTATTTCCTTGCAACTGGAAAGAATGTTACGATTTCCCGGTTTTTAAGAAAGGAAACAAAAGAGAAGTTTCTTATTACCGCGGTATTGCGTCATTGAGTGCAGCTTCAAAGTTATTCGAAAAGCTTATTCTTGATCGAACGATGCAGAAATGCTCGGATTATTCCTTCGAGGAACAACACGGATTCACGCCAAAGAGATCTACCGTCACCAATTTAGTCATATACACATCTTCCATTATTCGTGAAATGGAGTGTGGCCACCAAACGGATGCTATCTACACGGATTTTGCAGCAGCTTTCGATATAATTAATCACCAGATCGCAGTTGCGAAGCTTGCCTGTCTTGAATTGGACGAAAATTTTGTAGCATGGATGGAATCTTATCTCACGGGCCGATCTATGACTGTCAAAATCGGACCGCAGTGCTCATCTCCTTTCAAAACGACATCTGGTGTTCCACAAGGTAGTCATCTTGGACCGTTCATATTTTTATGTACCTGAACTTGTACCTGAACGACGTAAACCTATTGCTGAGCTGTTATAAGCTGTCGTTTGCTGATGACTTCAAATTGTATTTCACTGTGAAGGACGTGGCTGACGCAGAGTTCCTACAAGAACAACTAAACATTTTTGCTAAGTGGTGTAATATTAATAGGATGATATTGAATCCCTCCAAGTGTTCAGTTATAACCTTCATGCGCAAAAAACAACCAATTGTCTACACATACACGTTAAAGGGAGAAGTACAGACAAACAGACGTAACACTCTGATGATTCTCATCGTACATCAATTTAACGGTCTATTTAAAAATCAAAAGCGACCTTTATTTCTAACTTGTTGACCTCTCGCATTAACTGTGCACAGTTGCTGAGCAATTTAAATATTAATATTCGCAGTAGATTCACTCGCAATTACTTTTTTCTTTGTTTACCTAATACTAGAACTAATTACTGTTACCATGTCCCTTTTACAAGCATGTGTCGTACCTTTAAGGTGAAACATCAAGAAATCCCATTGTAGTTTTTCATACAAACTTAAGAGGCACAAATCTGACGAACAAAGCATCGAGCCAAGCCGCACTTGCTTATCCTGGCTTTGCTCACTTCCAAAAAGAGGCAGCTTTTACAAAGCGAGAGCATTTGTTTACAAATGTTCAAGATTGGTGCTCTTGAAAACGTGAGTAGGGGACCAAGTCGGCCATTGTGGCAGCCTCCTCCTCTCCTCTCCTCTTCTTGGCGTAACGTCCTCACTGGGACAAAGCCTGCTTCTCAGCTTAGTGTTCAATGAGCACTTCCACAGTTTTTAACTGAGAGCTTCCTCTGACAATGACCATTTTACATGTGTATATCGTGTGGCAGGCACGAAGATACTCTATGCCCAAGGAAGTCAAGGAAATTTCCTTTACGAAAAGATCCTGGACCGACCGGGAATCGAACCCGTCACCCTCAGCATGGTCATGCTGAATACCCGTGCGTTTACCGCCTCGGCTATATGGGCCCATTGTGGCAGCCATGTTTGTGTTCTCTGAAGTTTCTCCTTAATCAGTGTTTCAATGTGTTTGATTTTAATTCGAGTAGATTCACAATTAAGAACAAGTTTAAAGAACTTTTGTCTCGTTTATAGAACTTTAAGGGTGTTGTGCCAACATGTTAGAATAAGTTTGTTTTATTATTTTATATATGTAAATGTATCATTTGGATTGTATTTATCTGTTGATATGAAAAGATGAGGAGGTTTTGCGCTCGTTTGAGAATGAGCGGTGTTGTTTGTTCAACTCATGCGGGCTTTTCCCTGCTCCTAAATAAATAAATAAAAAAAACACGCTAAAACGTATCAGATGTACGTCATCCACAAGATGTTGCAGAAATGCTGTGAATACGTGGTGCCCACACTTCAACTGTTTATCAATTTTAAATCGGCGTATGATACAATCGATCGAGATCAGCTATGGTGATTACATACGAATACGGATTCCCGGATAAACTGATACGATTGATCAAAGCGACGATGGACCGAGTGATGTGTGTAGTTCGAGTATCAGGGACACCATGAGACCGGTAATTCTCTATGGGCATGAAACATGGATAAAAAACGGGACTTGGAGAAGGCGAATGAACCACGAGCTGCGTCAGCTGAGAGAACTAACCATAGTTCACACCGCGAAAATCGGGCAGGTGACGAATCAGATCGGATAGCAATCCCATTAAAATAGTTCTCGAGATTTATCCGACCGGTACAAGAAGGCGTGGTGCGCAGCGAGGTAGGTGGGCCGATCAAGTGGAGGACGATTTGCGGATACTTTGCAGAGTGTAGAACTGGCGACACACAGCTATGAACCAAGTCGAATGGAAACGACTCCTAAGTACAGCAGAGGACAATCATGAGCTGCTGCTTAACGTAAAAGTGGCTCAAGACTACGCGCAGCAGTTAACAGTGGCCCTACCACTGTTCCGCGACTTCGAGTCACAAAAACTACTGGTACGACGACAAATCTGAGCAGTTGAAAAACGAGAAGAATGCACCATAGGCAAGAATGCTTCAACACCGTTACGAAGGCGAATGAGTCACATTATACACAGGCGTGGAACAGACAGAACTCAGTCTTTCGGAGGGAGAATCGCCTGCAGAAAGAATGAGATCACCAAGGGATAGTAGAGCTGTACCGCGTTAAGGACACGCGGAAGTTCTACGAGAAGCTGAACCGCTCGCGCAGCGGCTTTGTGCCACAAGCCGACATGTGCCGAGACAATCGCGGGAAACCTCCTACGAGCGTACGTGAGGTGATCGATAGGTGGCGCCAGAATTACCAGAAGCACATCAATGGCGACGTTGCAAGTACGGAAGGTAACGTGATAATAGATCTAAGAGTACGTACGGAGGATGAATGACTTTCTCCAAGAGATTAATGAAGAGCATGGCCGGCTGAAAAACTACAAAGCCGCTGGGGCAGATCAACTACCAAGCGACCTACTAAAATATCGAAGTAATCAGGTACCCAAGTGAGAAATGTTTGCTATAATTATAACAAAACGAGAATTTTGCCATGTATGTTACACTTTTATATTTATTTGTGCAGTTGAATTATTTTTAATATATTTGTTATTAAATAACTTTCCATTCAATTGGTTCAATTGAGCTCAGGTACAGTCAGGTGAGCTTTTCGAATCCTTTTCATTGGATACTACTTTTTTGGCCTATGCAATGAATTCTCAAACTGCAGTAGCCTCTCGTGAAGCAACATTCTTCATCGTTGCTGTTCGACATATCTTAGACCGTGTTTCACATCGTTGAAAACGACGTCGTCCAACGAATGTAGTGGGTATGTGCAGCATTCTCCAATTTCCAACCGAGTGCGAGGGTAGCGTGAAATTCATAGGCCTAGACGACGACGATGACGACGACGACGATGACAACACACAGAAACCGGTCACCGAGTAGGCAAATATGCGAAACCCAGTCTTTTCAACACCGCAAAAAAAAACAACATTCGAAGAGAGTTTAGCAGCCAGTAGGTGGCATGTGAGCATTTCCACGAGCCTCAGCAGCGCAGAACAAGATGCAACAAAGCTCACCCGCCCAGATAAGAATGCCTTTTCCTGGGCGGTACGGTAGCGATGCGATGAAAGCCCGAGTCCATCCAAGGAATGTTGTTTCTGTTTGGTCGGGAGTCTGGTTTCCGGTTCGTACACATACGCGTCGTCGTCGTCGCCATCGTCGTCGTCGGTTGCATCTCTACGGAATGCGGCCTTTTTTGTGTACGAGGGCTACGTATGTTTGCGGTTCTCGAATTTGTGTACGCTGAGATTGCTTTCCCGTAGGACACCGATGACGATAAAGGCGAGTAACCCAGGGCAGCAGACCACACCGCATGACCGTCGTCGTAGTCGCCGATGTCGTTCAAGACCGCCGCGGTATCGTTCGAGCTGGCCCGTATTCTGAAGGCTTATTATTACGGATTTCTCCCAGCAAAATGCCTGTCCTGGTCCAAGGATAACCGAACATTGAAAGTCTATTGCTCGTTGCAACCATATTTGCCTGGCAAAAACCGGACCGGTAAGGATATTGAAAGTTTTTTTTTATTCGCCGTGATTGTTTCGGCTAAATTAAAAGAAAACAATATCCATACCCCGTTCGGGAGCTGGGTTCCGAACGAAAGAGTTGGAAAAGCTCCGTGTGCCGTAGAGCAGCAGTAGTAGTAGGAGAAAATTCCGGTCATCGGAAGATTTGTGGGTGGTGTGATGATGTGGTAACGAAGAGACGCAGAGTGGTGTCGACAATGGCGGTTGATGTATTACTGTCCGGAAGCATGTTATTAGAGACTCTAGCTGGGAATATGAAGACAACAGCTTCGGATGCATGCGGCTTTTTAAACCACGACGACGTTCAGTCTTTTGCCCGATGGGATTTTGGAAGCGTATGCCGGTGGAAATAGGATAGTGGAAAGTTTCCTGTTGTAGCCCGAGTTAAATTATAGTTCTAGCTATACAAATTATGCCATTTTCACAATTTTTTTTCAAATTCTTCCAAAACTCAGTCAGCGAAATTATTCCAATAGTTCATTCAGGAATATTTTAAGGAAAAAGTCTAAAAGTATATATTCAAAACACTTTTTGAATAAGCAATAAATACCCGAAATGCGTCACAAGCATTAATGTGTGTCTTTATTCATATCATTTGGCAATGCCGTTGAGAACCAAGAAAATAAGTTCAAAGCAGACATTTAAAAACAGGTTGTGAGTATTAGAGAAGTTAGGGATTAGTTTATTATCGTACAAATTTGTACGACGTTCTCAGAATTAAAAAAAAGGAATCTAAAAACAATATGAACTAGAAAAAGTTTTGCACAAAATTTCCCACAGTTGAGAAAATTCGTAATAAAAAGCCGAAAAAATATGCCCGACTTGCAGAAAATAAAAAAAAAATTGAGAAGGTTATTTCATAAGTTTCGATCGCTGAAATTTTTGGAAAGCACTTTTTTTCGTTTTTGAGTTATGCCCAATTTTGTTAAAAAAAAATTCCAAATGTGCCATATAAGCCTTTTCTTTGAAAAAAGTTTTTATTATGAAAATGATAGCAAATTATCAAAGGAATCCAAAAAATATCAACTGGAAAAAGTTTTCGCAGTTGAGAAAATTCATAAAGAAAAGCCGGAAAAACTGTGCCCGAATTCGTGGAAATTTGAAAAAAAATAATATGGGATGGTTATTTCATGAGCTTTGATCGTTGACATTTTTGGAATGCACTTTTATTTCGTGATTGAGTTATGACCAATTTAGTGAAAAATGACCATGTAATGTATGTGTGTATCACAAAATAAGTGCTAAATATTATATTAGAAATCACAACAAAATTTGATAGGTAAATACATTTCGAACAAGACATCCTCTCTCCTCTTCTTGGCGTAACGTCCTCACTGGGACAAAGCGTGCTTCTCAGCTTAGTGTTCAATGAGCACTTCCACAGTTTTTAACTGAGAGCTTCCTCTGCCAATGACCATTTTGCATGTGTATATCGTGTGGCAGGCACGAAGATACTCTATGCCCAAGGAAGTCAAGGAAATTTCCTTTACGAAAAGATCCTGGACCGGCCGGGAATCGAACCCGTCACCCTCAGCATGGTCATGCTGAATACCCGTGCGTTTACCGCCTCGGCTATATGGGCCTGTTTCGAACAAGACATATAAAACTTTAAAATATGTTGTAGACACATTTTTTTTTTGCGCGAGAATTAAACTTTTAAATACATGCTAATAATAATTGCCTTCTTATTGGTAATCGGTCCTTTTTACTTCGAAAGAAATCGAGAAATATGTACAGCGTAACTTGACACCATTACCAAAAATAACCATTTTTTTACTGAACGCCAAGAAATTTGCCACTTTCTCAACAGAATTTTCAAAGTATCGAGTACTATGAGAAGAATATTAGTAATTATCTTCATTTTGGTGCAAAAAGAATCAAAATCGACAACGGTAGCCCGGAAATATCGTTCAAGGAAGTTCAAAAACCGCAGTGTAGAAGTGCGTGGAATCATTTCGAACAATTGTCGAGAGTAAGATAAAGGACGGTCAAAACGAGAGGAAAAAGGGAATATCGCACAAAAAGCTAGACTACTGGCAAATCTGTAAGCTCCGATATCTTTCCTACTGTGATAGCCAAAGTCAGTAGAAGTTTGCTGTTAGCTCTCAGAATAAGAGATCCACCCGAGAAAATCAGGTTGACGTAATAGGTCTGTCGGAACAAGTGCCAAATAACTTTGAAACAAGCTGTTAAGCGACTGGTGTTCGTTGCCAGAAATCTCTGAATTCACCCTTCGATATTCTCGCCGAATCCATAAAAGCTAACCATGGTGGTAATAATTTGAGTAAACTACGGACCCAGACAAACCAGTGGATCACTGACGACACCTGGAAGAAGATAGAGGAGAGAAGAAACGCCAAAGCCGCGATAGTAGACCTGTGCGCCGCCGCGCCACGCCGCCGCCGCCGACTGTTTTTGTCCCACGCCGACGCCGACCGAGGTATCGGCGGCGCGCCATACGCCGTTGTTTGCCACACCGCCGATTTTCATTTTTCGCGCCGGTGATCAGTGCACGAACAAAATTAAGTTTATATAAATAAAGTTGAGATAAAAAAAATCTCACGATCACTATCGTAACAGTTTGATTACTTCGTTACCGAAACGTAGGGACGAATCGAAAACCGTTATCGTTCTAGAGAAAAAAGGACTGATAAGCCGAATTCCCTAACCTAGAACATAGATCCAACAGTCGAACTCTCGCACATCCAGTTTGATTACAATAATTGATTTCTCAACTCTTAGAACACATATTCACATCTCTTCAGAAGTTTCTTCAGAGAATCTTCCAGAAGTCTTCAGTGGAACAAGGATTCAGTGATACCTCCTGGAGATCCACCTCGAATTCCTCCAGAAAATGTTCAAAGATGCCTCCAGGATGATTTTTTTTTCAGAAGATCTATCAGGAAGTACTTTCAAAAAATATTTCAGGAGAATTCAGGGATGCCTACTAGGGATACATCAGAGATTCATCCAGAAGATTCTTCAGGAATTCTCATAGGAAGTTCTTCAGAGATTAGCCTGAGAGTTCCTCCCTTGATTCCTTCAGAAATTCCTCCTGAAATTCCTTCGGAGATTCCTCTTGGAATTACTTCGGGATGCCTCAAGAAAAATTTGCAGAGATTCTTTCAGGAGTTCTTCAAGGATTGCTCCAGAAGTTGCTTCGGTGATCTCTCCAAGAGTTCGCTCAGGGGTCTCCCTAATAGCTCCAAGAGGATTCAGGGATGCCTCCATGTGTTCATTAGGAATTCCTTCAGAAGATCCCTACGCTATTTCAACGAGAGTTCGTTCAGGTATCCTTCCAGAAGTTCCTTTAAATATTCTTTCAGGAGGATTTATAAATACGACCTGAAGATCCATCAAGAATCCAGCAGCAACGCTTCACGATGCACTTCCGAAACCTAAACCAAGTGAACCATCAGCTTTAAGTTACATGTTTAGTTTTAATTTTGATCATTGTTGTTTTTCCTCTTTTGTTTTATAATTTGCTTTTACCTATGTATGTATGTTTTTACTTCACTGAGACATAGTCAGTTGAAGATTGGTATTAAATAAATAAATAAATAAACAAATCCCGCTAGAAGTTTCTTCAGGAATTCCTGCAGGAGGTCTTTAGAAATTAGTTTAGGAGTTCCTGCAGGGATTCCTTTTGAAGTACCATTAGAAATTCCTACAGCAGTTCTTTCTTGGAGTTCCATCAGAGATCTCTCCAGGAATTTCAGGGATTCTTGCAGTTGTTTCTTCAGAGATTCCTGCTGAATTTCTTCAGGGATTCCTACAGAAGTTCCTTCAGAAATCATTACAAAAATTCCTTCAGAGAATCTTATACGAAGATCCAAGGATACCACCAGTAGAACTCAGGGATAACCCCAGTAGTTTATTCAGCGATTCCTATATAAGAGTTTCTTCCATGATTTCTTCAAGATATCCTTAGGGGATTGTTAGAGAAGTTTCTTTAAACGTTTTTCCAGGGATCGCTCCTGGGGTTATTTCAGAATGAGATTGAGATTTTTTCAGAAAGACTCACGGATGCTTTCAGGAGTTTCATCAGAGATTTCTCCAGAAGCCCATTCAGGACTTCCTACAGGAGTTCCTTCAGGAAATCTTGTAGGAGTACCTTCAATAATTCCCTTAGGATTATAATCAGGCATATCTCAAGGATATTTTTGAGGGATCTTTCATGGAGTTTCTACAAGAATTCCTCAAGCTTTTCCTTCTGAAATTCTTTAGATAATACCTCTTGCAAATCCTTTCCCCTACCCGGATACATCCTCTGGGAATCCTTTGAGGATTCCGCCTGAAAATTCTGTGGATATTCCTACTGGAATTCTTTCGAGCATTCCACTGGAATCCCTGCAGGGATTTCTCCTGTAATTTCTTCGGGGATTCCTCCTACACTTCCTTCAGGGGTTCCCCTGGTCATGCTCCAAAGATTCCTTATGGCTTTTTCCTGGAATTCTTTCAGGGATTCCTTTTGGAATTCCTCCGGAGATTCTTCCTAGACTTTCGGTGTTTCCTCCTAGACTTCCTTCGAGGATTCCTCCTAAAATTCTTTCGGGGATTCTTTCTAATATTCCGTCAAATTTCTTTGGTGGTTTCTCTAAGAATTCTTTCGGAATATCTGTTTTTGGCGAACGACTGGAACTATGATAATCGGAGGAATTTGGCACTCTCAGTCTTACAAAATCAAACGATTTATTTTAATCTGCCCGACGTTTCGGCCATGGGATGTGGCCTTTTTCAAGGGAAAACTATATTTGAAAAAGAGGGCTTTGGTTGGTCACAATTACACTTCTGGGGATCTTAAATTAGTCTTACTTGGTCTATCGTTTTTCGTCCTAAATTGTCTGTTTTTGTGGTTGTCGGTTGGTCATGATCTGGGCTTCTAAGGGTTAAATTAAATTAGTGGTCAAAATAATTAAACTTTTATGGTTTAAGCCTACTTTTGTGGTGATTTTGTGGTAACTTTTTCCATCAACTTTTCACAGTACTACTTGATCTAACCAACGACTGTTTCAAAATGGTGAAATTGATTGAGCTTTAGCCTAGTTCTTAACCCTGTGTGTTGCTACTTTCATTGTTTCGTCTAGATCGTCTACTCTTAAAATTTCTAATGGTGTGGAGTATTCCAGCGTAAGTGGTATTGAGGTTGTCTACGTCAGTTCTATAGTTTACTGTGTTAGTCTGATTCGAGATGTGACACATTTCTAATATCGGGAGAGCTGAAGCTCTCCGTGTTTGGTCTAGTATGGTTGTTTTGGTTAGGTCGAATTCATGATCATGGTCAATAGTGTGTTTCATTAGTGCAGTCATTTCCTTAAGCCTATCTATCTCCTCGTTTGCATGTGTTGTGTTTACTTCTACAAGTCGTTCGTGTTTGTTGATGAGTGTTTGATGTCCACTGAGTCTTGTTTTTAGTTGATTTTTTGTCATTCCTATATATGTCATTTCACAGTCTTTGCATGGGATGTTGTAGATAACATTAGATTGTTGTGTTTTCGCAATTGGGTCCTTCACCTGTTTTAGGATGTTTTTTGTTGTTTTTATGGTCTTATATGCTAATCTAACCTGCGGATAATCTTTTTTCAGGCTGTGTGCGATGCTGCTAGTGAGCTGTGGTATGAACGGGATGGATTTGTAGACGGATTCGGTTGGTGTTGGCGAGTTTTGGATTGCTGTTTGTGTGTTATGGTCATCGGTGGGTGGATTCGTCGGTGCATCATGCTCGGACCCAATTGCGAAAACACAACAATCTAATGTTATCTACAACATCCCATGCAAAGACTGTGAAATGACATATATAGGAATGACAAAAAATCAACTAAAAACAAGACTCAGTGGACATCAAACACTCATCAACAAACACAAACGACTTGTAGAAGTAAACACAACACATGCAAACGAGGAGATAGATAGGCTTAAGGAAATGACTGCACTAATGAAACACACTATTGACCATGATCATGAATTCGACCTAACCAAAACAACCATACTAGACCAAACACGGAGAGCTTCAGCTCTCCCGATATTAGAAATGTGTCACATCTCGAATCAGACTAACACAGTAAACTATAGAACTGACGTAGACAACCTCAATACCACTTACGCTGGAATACTCCACACCATTAGAAATTTTAAGAGTAGACGATCTAGACGAAACAATGAAAGTAGCAACACACAGGGTTAAGAACTAGGCTAAAGCTCAATCAATTTCACCATTTTGAAACAGTCGTTGGTTAGATCAAGTAGTACTGTGAAAAGTTGATGGAAAAAGTTACCACAAAATCACCACAAAAGTAGGCTTAAACCATAAAAGTTTAATTATTTTGACCACTAATTTAATTTAACCCTTAGAAGCCCAGATCATGACCAACCGACAACCACAAAAACAGACAATTTAGGACGAAAAACGATAGACCAAGTAAGACTAATTTAAGATCCCCAGAAGTGTAATTGTGACCAACCAAAGCCCTCTTTTTCAAATATAGTTTTCCCTTGAAAAAGGCCACATCCCATGGCCGAAACGTCGGGCAGATTAAAATAAATCGTTTGATTTTGTAAGACTGAGAGTGCCAAATTCCTCCGATTTCGGAATATCTCCAAGGATTTATCCTACACTTCATTTAGGGATTCCTCATGTATTTTCCTTCGGGGATTTCTCCTAGAATTCATTCTGGAATTTCTCCTGGAATTCCTTTGGGGATTCCTTTTGGAATTCCTTCGGATATTGCTCCTAGACATCCTTCATGGATTCCTCCTGAAATTCTTTCGGGGCTTTGTCCTGATATTCTAACGCGATTTCTTCTGAAATTTCTTCGGGGTTTCTTCCTGGAATTTCTTTGATGATTTCTCTTAGAATTCCTTCGGAGACTCCTTCAGTGATTCCTTATGGAATTCCTTCAGGAGTCCTTCTGGAATTCCCTTGGCATTTCCTTCTGGAATTGCTTCAGTGATTTCTCCTAGAATTCCTTCAGGGATTCCTCTAGGAATTCCTTCGGAGATTTTTCCTGGACTTCCTGTGGAAAGTCCTCTTGAAAATCCTTCGAGTATTCCGCTTGGAAATCCTTCGGAGATTCCTCCCAGAATTTCTTCAGGGGTTGCCCTTGGGATTCCTGCAAGGATTTCTCTTTTCATTTCTTCGGTGATTTCTCCAGGAAATGCTTCAGGAATTTTTCCAGGAATATCGTCGAATATTCCTGTTGGACCTCCTTCAGGGACTTCTCCTGGATTTCCTTCGGGTATTCCTCCTGGAAATCCTGTAGGGATTCCTCCCGGAATTCATTCGAAGATTTCTCCTTAAATTCCTTCGGGGAATCTTTCTAGAGTTCCTTCGGGGATTTCTCCTGAAATTTGTTTGGGGATTTCTCCTGATATTCCGTCGGGAATTCCTCTTCATTTTTTTTTCGGAGATTTCTCCTGGAACTCTTTTGGGGTTCCTCTTGGAATTCCTGCGGAGGCTCCTCCCAGAATTATTTCAGGGGTTTATAATGGAATTCCTACGAAGATTCCTCCTGGATATTTTTCGATGGCTCCTCCTAGAAATGCTTTGAGGATTGGTTCTCGAATTACTTCAAAAAAAAAAAAAATCTGGAATTTCTTTGGGGATTCCTCCTGGACTTCATTCATCAAATCCTCCTGGTATTTTTTCGTGGATTCCTCCTGGAATTCCTTCGGGGTTTCCTCCTGGAATTCCTTTGGTGAATCGTCTTAGATTTCCTTCGGAGATTCTTCCTTTCATTTTTTTTAAATTCTCATGAAATCACTCCTCCTGGAATTCCTGATTTCTTTCTTAATTTTCTACGGTGGTTTCCCCTAGTATTCCTTTGGGATTTTCTCCTGGTATTCGAAGATTCTTCCTAGAGTCCCTTCGAGGATTCCTTCTTAAATTTCTTAGGAGATTCCACCTTTACTTTCTATGGGGATTCGTCTTGGATTTCCTCTTTGAGAAATCCGCTTGTGATTCCTTCGGCGATTCCTCCCGAAATTCCTTCAGAGGTGACCTCTAGGATTCCTGCAGGGATTTCTCCTGTAATTTCTTCGGGGACTCCTTCGCGGATTCATTTTAAAATTCATTCGGGGATTCCTCCTGATATTTTGTTGGGGATTACTTCTGGAATTCCTTCGGGAATTTCTCATGGAATTCCTTTGGTGATTTCTCTTCAAATTCTTCGGAGATTCCTTCTGGGATTCTTTTGGAGATTCCTGCTGGGATTCCTTCGGGAGTCCTCCTAGAATTCCTGCAGGATTTTTTCCTGGAATTCCTTCGGTGATTCTTCCTAGAATTCTTTCGAGAATTTCTCTTGGAATTATTTCGGAGATTCCTCCTCTAGAGTAATTTCGAGGAGCTCTGCCTTCGACATTTCTTCCTAAAATTCCTTCGGAGATTTTCCCTGATATTTTGTCGGGAATTTCTTCTGGATTTCCTTCAGGATTCCCTCTTGAAATTCCTATGGTGATTCCTCTTCAAATTTCTTCGGAGATTCCACCTAGAATTCCTTCGGAGATCCCTCAAGGAATTCCTCCGGGTGTTTCCGCTTAGAATTCCTCCGGGGATTAGTCTTAGAATTCCTCCGGGGATTCCTTCGAGGATTCCTAATGGAATTCTTTCGGAAATTCCTCCTAGTATTTTCTCAGGAAATCCTGCTGAAATTTCAACAGAGATTCTTTCTCGATATTTTTCGTTGATTCCACCTCAAATCCTTTGGAGATTCCTTCTCGAAATTCTTTAGAAATACCCTTTAGAATTCCGTCGAAGAGTGCTCCTGGAATTCCTTTGGAAATTCCTGCTTGAATTCATTTGGGAATCCTTCTGGAATTTCTTTAGAAGAATCGTCCTGGATTTCCTTCAGCAATTCCTCGAAAACTTCAATCAGGTATTACTTGAGAATTTTCTGCAGAGATCTCTAAAAGAGATTCTTGTACCGCCAAAGATTCCTGCAGAGCAGAAGTTCCTTTAGGGTTCCATACAGCAGTTCTTGCAGAGATTATTCCAGAATTTTCTTCTTGAATTTCTTCAGGAGTTTCATTCAGGCTCCTCTTAGGATTCCTTCTGAGATTCCTCCCTGAAATCATTTGGGGATTCCTTAGTGTAAATAGTGTGACTTTATTATGAGGTTGATAGCTTCTGAAGATTCTTAGAAAACAAAACAAAAAACTGTAGCAAAATGAATATTTAATCGCCCTTCATTTGCAATGGAGTAATGCAACATTCATTACACTAAGGATTCCTTTCCAATTATAAATAGTTTCTATCCCGAACCTCGAAACAGCCGCAAGTTCTTCGGCTTTCCAAACTAATATAGTGTTAAAGCAGTTAAAAATTTGAAAAAATGTAAAACACGTAAAAATAAAAATGTACGTATCATTTCGGCTCATTTATGCCCTTCCCAACAAACATTTTAGCTGTACAGGAGTGGAACAAAAATTACTCTTGAGCAAACTTTAGTTAAAGAAACTGTTTTTCAACTAATTTTGTTTCTTGGGACGTGGTGTCCGAACCTTCGAATTTAACCGAATAAGTAAAACAAATGTCGCAATAGGTCTAATCACGCAGTGACAGATCCGAACAGAAATAAAAAAGGTATTCATTCTAACGTTAATTTAATAACATAAATGGTCATGAAAAGCTCAGACTACAAATTTTAGAGTGTAATGACAACTTCTTTGCTTTGCGTATGTTGAAATTATGGTCAAATTTTGGTCACGCCGATTCACGCCGCCGCCGCCGCCGCCGCCGAAAGCTGCCACCGGCGTCACGCCGATGACGCCGCCGCCGCCGGTCAAAAATGGCCCTCACGCCGCCGCCGAGCACAATATAGTCGGCGCACAGGTCTAGCGAGCGAAAACACGAGGAGCCAAAGCGCTCTCAAGAAGGAAGTAAAACGCTCATGTAGGCGGGATAAAAGAGCGTGGGCGGACACTCTAGCCGACGAAGAAGAAGAAGCCGCAAATACCGACGCCATTCGTCTCCTCCACAATGTTTCACGTCGACTTAGAGACTAAGGTGAAGATGAATTTACAGAGAATCTGAGGAAGAGTACCCGCAGAATACCTAGTGATATTCCCCCAAAATCGTAAAAGGATCTAACGCAGAATTCTCAGAAGTTAGTTAGTTAGTTAATTTATTTTCGACACTTTACACATTAGTGTGCATTCGTGTCGGTAAGAATTCTGAGAAGGATTCTAGTGATCCTGTGTGGGATTTCCCCAAAATCCTATGAAATATTCCCCCAGAATTCTGAGAGGAATTTCGCCACAATTCTGAGAATGCAGAGTATGATTCTTGAGAAGTCTGAGAGGAGTTCCTGAGAATGCTGAGAAAGATTTCCTCAGAATTCTGTGTGGGATGCTAAGTGAGGGTCTTCCAGAATCCTTAGAGGAATCAGCCCAGATTATCCAGAAATTTCTTAGAATCCTGAAAGGGATTTCACCCTTGGTAGGAAGCCCTGATAGGGAATACCTCAAAATTCGGAAACAAATTCCCTAGAATCCAGAGATTCCCTAGAATACTGATACCCGAGCAGAGGAAAATATCAAAATAATAACAACGGAATCACAAAACCTGTTTTTATATCTCGGTTAGTTATTGTTAACTTATTAAGTCATCACCGTTCCATAACATGTTCTGTTGGGCAATCTTATTTTGTTATGATCGTGCTCTTAGTATATTTTCTTTAAATTACATTTCAATAATATGTTTTGTTGTAGCACAAGTTCAGTTATTATTGAGTCATTCAGTCTGTACAAACATTTGATCATTAATATTACAACATAACCAGCTTTGCAATCAAAACTACACCATCTGAGATTTTCGTTGTTCACATCATTCCGTGAGGAACTGTAAGAGAAAATATTTTTTTGTCATCAGTTCCTCTTCTTTCTGACATTACGTTTTAACTGTGACAGAGCCAACTTATCAGCCTTTTGTTTTATAAGCACTTTGAAAAGTATACCTGTTTTTTTGTCCCAATTTCAGTTAAGTATGAATATGAATATAGAGAGTGTAATAGAGTGTTAGCCATTTTATGAAACATTTTGGATCAACTGGTGGAGTTCAAGGACGAACAACACTTTTTCGACAAAAATGTAAATAAATAGGTCATCAAGAAGAAAAACTCCATTGATTATTATTTTTAGACATTTTATTTTTATTAATTTCACTGCATCGATCCCACTTATATTCACTTGGATAAATGTGTCAATCAATGAGGTAATAATGTAAATTAATCTTATAAACAATGAACCACCTAATAAAGGGCTTCTAAACGTCGATAGTTTTTCATCTTAAGTTGTTTGGAAAATAAACGAAAACTATTGTTTCTCTCTGTTTTCGATAATAAATCGCTTGCGACAACAATAGTGTCCCAACTATGAATGAAACATTTAACAATAGATGCTATTGTTGCGTATCCCATTGAATTCATATGGGACTTTGGAGGAGTTCCTATCCGCAACAGAAGAAAAAAGCAAATTTTGTTTTCAGATTGTTATCAATAACTTATACATATCAAAATTTGTTATTGAAATATTTTAAGAAATCGCTGTTATTAAGTTGTTTTTGAAACTAACAAAACATGTTATTAAACAGGGCTTCTAGGAACATTTTTTTGTTGTAATTTTTGTTATTTTGCCGCTTATGACAGACAAGTTTAGAACAGGATATGTTATGTAAATAACATGAAAATAACTCTTTCCGTTACTCAGTTATTTTTCCAAAATAACACATTATATTATGCTGTTGCTATTCCCTTCTGCTCGGGTAGGTATTCCCATATAATACTCTGGATTTTTTCAAAACTCTTCCATTATTCTGAGGATTTCTCTAGAATTATGCGAGAGATTCCTGTATAATGCTGATAATTATCACACCAGCATCTTAAGAGACCTTATCCCAGAAAAGAGAGAAAAAGTTTTCCAATAGGACTTCTCCCTGAATTCCATTAAGGATTTCCCTAGAATTCTGGGAGAGATAACTCCAGCTTTCTGACATGGATTTTCTCAGAATCTTTAGTGGAATTCTTCCAGAATCCTGAGGGATTTCCGAGATGGATGCACCCGAAATCCTGTGATGGTTTCCCTCAGAATCCTGAGAGAAGTTTTTTCTCGGGATTTTCCCAGAATGCTTAGACGGATATTCCCAGAGCTCGCTGATGGATTCTTCCAGAATCCTGAACGGGATTCTCCAAGAATCCTGGGAGAAATTCTCCTGCCGTATTGAAAAACGTTCCATACATTATAAAAAATGTACCGGTAAAACATAAAATTTTCTCATTAAAAGTGATATTTTGCACCAATAAATAATACTAAAATGCTCCATAATAAAATACAAATGCTCCATGGAAAAATACAAATGCTCCATAAAAAATTAAAAGTGTACCCATACAAAATTGAATATTGTTCCATAGAAAAATTAAATTGCACCAGAAAAAATTGAAATTGCACCATAAGTATAAGTATTATCAAACTGCACCACATAAAATAAAATTTGCTCCATAAAAAATGAAAGTTCTCCATAACTTTAAACATTAGCACCACTAAAGCAGTGCAATGTAAAGCAATTCAGCCCTGACGAATTAAATTATGAGAATATGCTATCTATGGAGGATTTTCAATTTTTCATGGAGCAATTCATATTTTCTATGGTGCAGTTCGATAATACTTATGGAGCATTTGTCTTTATTCTATGGTGCAATTTCAATTTTTATGGTGCAGTTTAATTTTTCTATGGAGCAATATTAAATTTCTTATGGGTACACTTTTAATTTTTTATGAAGCATTTGCATTTTTCCATGGAGCACTTGTATTTTATTATGGAGCAATTCAGTATTTTATTGGTGCAAAATTTTACTTTTTATGAGAAAATTTTATGTTTTACCGGTACATTTTTTATAATGTATGGAACGTTTTCAATTATTTATGGGTAACATTGCACATTTTCTTGAAACATAGGGTATATGGATCATTCCTTGGCCTAATTTGCAAACCGCCTTGACAATTTTTACCATAACTCATGAATTAATAGCACTAGAAATAATATGTTGACCCTATACGCACTCTAGGCAATGCATGTTTCACCAATTGGAAGTAAACTTACGTAAATATTCAAGATTTTACTTAACTATGTTGAAAAGATTCAATGTGATGGTATGCAACGTTGGTCTATGGTACAAAAATTGGCCTATTAGTGGATACAACGTTGGCCTATTGCTTTCCATGCACTAGATTCACTTATTATCTCATTTTTTCAATATTTCTGCTGAGGTATTATCTCTGTTTGATCACCAATCATACTTTCAAATCACATTTTCGGAGCCAAATTTTCAAAAAACTATAAATAAATCACTTAAACTAAAGTTCTTTCTTTTTTAGTAACAAAAACAATGCAACCCGATTATTGTGTTATATTTTTATAGTCACCGCACACAAAATCTATCTTTCTGTTCGTTCTTTCTGGTTCTTACGCAAGCAATGTTGTTGACGTCACTTTATCGGTGTTTTTGACGTCACTTTACTGATGGGCCAAGATTTGGGTACATAGTGAAAAAAAAATGTCCTCAATATTCGGCCCACATGTAATTTGTAAAATAGTTATTATTCGTTAAAAACAAACATACAAACTCAAAATAGCATCTTTGACCGTCGCATCAAATGTTCAGTTATTGAAAAGGCAATTCGAAATATTCCAGAATCATGCCATTTATGATCATGTGTATAGACTACCCACTAAGCCGAAGAATCATGGCGTCTACAAAAGCTAAACAAAGTGACATTTTCATACAATTTTAATACTCCAAAGTGCTAAAATTGAAACGAAATGTTACAGGTGTTTAGCGCAAAGCTTTTCCGATATCCAGTTCGGCGTGTTTGTTTGAGTTTTTGGTTAACGTTAAGATAGGCCGAACGAGGGGACTATGCCAACGAAGCATCCCGATACCCTATGTTCATTCTTTATGGAGGGCTTTTCGATTTTCTATGGAGCGTTTCTATTTGTTTATGGGTGCAATGAATGGGCTGCCAATGAAAAACTTCTCATTAGAATCCCCCGAGATTGAACCATAACCCTGAGAGGGTTTCTAAGACTTCCACATTATTAAGATACATTTATCTAGATTCAAAAGGATTCAAGGATTCAAAAAAAATGTTTGGAAATTTAATATTCTTGAATCGAAAGAAAAATTGAATGTGAAAAATCGATTCGGTCGATTTCGTGATGTTGCGAACATCGATTCAAAATTGCCCAAAGCTACTGTTCGTGTATCCATCGTCGACTCCAGTCCGAGCTAGCGTTTAGACCCGGGCTCCAAACGGTCACAGCAATGATGGACTCTACACCGTTCCTACTCCCTACTGTAGGATTTTTGTTGCCTATGTTCGCGACATCCACGTTTAGTCTAGCCATAGCTTCGAGTAGAGTCCAGCCTCTCGCGTTAGTCAAGCGGCTACCCCACTCAATCGCCCAAGCGATGAAGTCTCCACCGATAACCACGGGACTCAGCCCCACTAGTGCGCTTGATAGCGAATCCAGCATAGACAAAAACTGGTTTTTAGGCCACCTGGGGGAGCGTAACAACTGCAGTAGTACACCCCGTTGATCTTCGCTATTACAAACCTTGTTCTACGTGGAAATTATTGCGTGAATCGGATTCGACCGATTGTACAGATCGCCGCTAGCTTGATCTTATCCGCTACTCAGTTTCCGTTATCGGGAGGATGCGGTATGGGTCCGATAGTAGGGCGATGTCTGTACTTGACTGCGAGACTGACTGCCACAGCAACTGTTGTGTGTCTTAGGAGGTCTGATGAAATTTAAGGGAATTTCAGACTATTTTCAGGGGGTTCAAGGGCGTTACAGGAAGTTTTCAGGGTTTCAAAGTGGCTTCCTCCCAGAAACCTTTCTGGAAGCCTCTGTAACGCCTTTGAAATCCACTGAAAACCCTCCGAAACTCCCTGAAATGCCTCAATGTATCTCGTATTCTACGAGAAAGGCACTATCACCGCTAGGTTGATTAATCTTTTTTTTTTCTTATCACGTGTGATACCTACACGCCTGTTTTCATACGTTCGACCGCAGAAAATCCACTTGAAAATTGTATACATTTTACTGCCATAATTTTTTATCGGATATGCACCTGAATTATATACAACTGTCCCCAAGAAACCTCACAGACATTTTCGCCAAAAGTTTCTCAAGGATTGAACCAGAACAAATCCATAAACCTGTATGTACATGGATTTATGATTCCAGCAAAAACTTTAATTATTTTTTTAAATACCGAGCTACCTTTATTCGTTGCCGAGTCTGTTGCCGTTGAATCAATCCGTTTACTCTACTATTGCTTTTCTGGGTGTTTGAATGTTTTCAGCAGGCTACCTTACCGGGGCCGCGCTGCCTACATTGCTTCGAAGGGGCTGCCTTCTTAGGTATAGCTGACGCAATACAGCATTTCATACTCAGCCGCTGGATGCCAGAACAGACGCACCTCCTTGGTGAACAGACGGTCGGGACGTACCTCCTCAATCTAGCTGAAGTCAGAAGGACAACAGTGCCCAGGCTGCGCTACCAGCTAAGCACACAACTCTTAGCTGGCGGTCTTTATCATCGTTTGACCCGTTGAAGCTTGAGGTAGGAACTTGTGAAGAACAGAGCTATGTTTGCAGATTTTAAAGTAGCGTACGATTCAGTGGAAAGAAATGAGCTTTGGCAAATAATGCCAGAACATGGTTTTCCGGGTAAACTAATTACGCTGATACGCGCAACGCTGGATGGATCAAATCCAAGTATTCGGGTCGCGGACGAAGTTTGTCGTTTGTGACCTTAGATGGATTGAAGTAGGGGGATGCTCTTTCAAATTTATTGTTCAACATTGCACTCGAAGGAGCGATTAGAAGGTCAGGCGTGCAGAGGAATGGCTGTATCATCACACGGTCGCACATGCTCCACGGTTTTGCGGACGATATTGATCTCATTGGCATCGATCGTAGGGCAGTGGAGAAAGCTTATGTTCCCCTGAAGAGAGAGACAGCGATGATAGGCTTGACGATTAACTCTACCAAGACGAAGTACATGATAGCGGGTAGAGACAGAAGCAGGCCTAGTGGTGTTAGTGCTAAGGTAGTGATTGATGGGGATGTGTTGGAAGTTGTTGAAGAATTTGTTTATCTTGAAACACTTGTGACATGTGACAATGGCGTTTCCCGTGAAGTGAAAAGGCGTATTGCAGCTGCGAATAGGGCCTTCTGCGGATTGCGTAGCCAGCTTAGGTCCCGTAACTTGCAAACGCAAACAAAATTCGCTCTGTATAAGACGCTGATTATTCCGGTTGCCCTTTTCGGTCACAAAGCGTGGATGTTAAAGGAGGTAGACCGAAAAGCATTTGGAGTTTTTGAGCGCAAAGTGCTGCGGACAATTCTCGGTTGGAAACAAGAAAATAAAGTGTGGCGCAGACGCATGAATCACGAGTTGTACCAAGTGTACGAAGATGCGAATATTGTGAAACGTATAAAATACGGCAGACTTCAGTGGGCTGGACACGTAGTGCGAATGTCGGAAGAAAGAATAGCGAAAACAATATTCAGCCCGGTAGAGGTAGGCGACTTCGTGGGTGGCCGCGAACTCACTGGCTGCACGCGGTTGAAGTAGATCTACGATCCCTACACGTTCGGGGAAACTGGAGGAACATCGCCTAAGACTGACGAAGATGGTGCTCTACTATACGCTCGGCGTTGGAGTAAAGTGACTTTGTAGCCAACAAGGTATCAAGGTACCGAACTAATTGATGAGGGTCTTCAGTTAGCCTTTGGTTAGGCTTTTGTTCACCAATGCGGAGAGGACGGGCTCGGTTCTCGTTCCGGTCGGGAATATTTCTCGACTTCCCTGGGCATAGTGCATCAATGTACTTGTCTCGCAATATACAAATTCATGAAATGGCAGTTAAAGGCAGTCTTTTAATTAATAACTGTGGAAGTGCTCAAAGAACACTAAGTTGAAACATAAAAACATATTTAAGTACAATTTTATCATGGCATTTACCTCGGGATACGTATGCGTACGAAGCAGCATCAGTTTCTCTCACTCAATAGCATAGATAGCTCTTTAGCATACTAGAGCACCATATGAGGCACACCTAGGTATCTTCGAACACAGACGATCAGCAATCTTTTTCCCAATGCTACCTAAACAGGCAGGGTAGCAAAGCACCACCGATCATCTGTTATTGTTATTTTTGGTTTTAAAAATATTTTATAATTTCCCATATCGACCGACCAGCTCCGTATTGGGTTTTGTGTTCCCATTCAACTCCTATCCCGTCCCGTATGGAGGCACGTCCGGTGGATCCTTTTTTCCTTCGTCTTCGATGCCTCACCACCAGCACCAGGCACCGGTCGTCGTCAGCAGTTTCAGAATGTTAACCATCTTGTTCCTGCTCTTATGTAGGTACGGCTGGCTGGCTCATTTTTCCTTTCAGATGCCTGAAGCTGTCGTCAAGGGGATGACGACGACAACGTTCCAATTGCTGCTGCTGCTGGTCAGTCAGTTCGTTCCCCATATTCTTTCGTCACACGTTGGGGAATCCGTAGCACGCAATATTCTGCCAGAAGCTATTCCTCAATACGGGCCACCACATGTATGCAAAGATTTCTAGGTTGGGGTGCAGTCTTTTGTACCGTACGTACGCCGTATGCGGGAATCTTTTCCTGAAAGTAGAATTCCATAGGCAGTCTTGGGAATTCTGGAAGGGAAGAGGCGAAGGCTTCTTTTTGTCGGTGAAATTATCTGAAACAAATGCAACAAATAATTGATGCAATGCTCAAATGTTATTTTACAAGTGAAATTATTTTTGAATTACGATTCTGCAGTGGATGAAGTCAAAGTGCACCAAGAACCGTTTGTAATAAAACTCATTATCGGGGGAGAAAATTGATGCACAAATCTGCTTTTCCCATGGCAACTCATACCATAAGCATTTCAAAAAATTCTTCATACTTCAAGCTTTCCAGAAAATTTTAAGATTGAGGTTAAGATTTAAGATTTTAAGACGAATTGGGTTGATTTTGAAACTCCATACATTTTGAATGGGATGAAAAATCGGTGGAAAATGTTGAAAGTGAACTTTTGTTACTTATATTTACCACTTTGTTTTTTACCCTCTCATTGTATATTTGAATCCAGTCAGCAATGATTTTGTAGGTGTTGATTAAATGGGAGTTGAAAAACCTGTGATTTTTAGATCAAATTTGTGGATTCCAGTAGCAAACTGAAGATTACGTCGGGAAAACGAAACGATGGAAGCAGGCTAATATTTCTGAAAAGAAGGGTGATACTTTGATTTTTCATTTTGAACTTCAAAGGCACCTCTCCAAGTAGTGCACATGCTCTACATGTGTTCATTAGACTGTAATATGACTAAAATTGGTGAGATTTAAAACCATTTTAAATATGTAACTTGGATACTTGGACCAAGAGCTACTCAAGAAAGATACTGATTATGCCAGGTAAGTTGGGAGAAGATTTTTAATCATGGAAGGGGGAAAATAGCAAACTTAGAATTTCAAGAGAAATATGATAAAACGCAAGGAAGATGGTATTTCAATAGCTCAACAGTTTTTTCTGTAATTAATGGAGGAGTTTTTGTGGCAATTCATGAGTTTTTGAGATTTTGAGATATGATTTTTTGAAAATAAAAGGTCAAATTTTCCCATACAAGACACTTTTTTAAATTTGATTATATTTTGATTCCTTATAATATTATGGATACCAAAACCACCAGGAATCACTTTAAAAAGCAATACTATGCATAGTTTTATGAGAATTTGCAATTTCAATCAATTTTCGAGTAGCTAGTACTAAAATATATGACTCTCTATATTCAAAAAATCATATCTCAAAAACAAAACAACATACATTTCTGATTTCTTGATATGTTACGCCAAATTTCCTGAATTTTCTGATAAAAATATAAAACCAGGGTACCTCTTTGGTCCCAAGACCATGGAAACGTGAAAAAACTTATATATTTGCATATTTTACAGTACTTTTTACATTTTAGCCCCTTTAACGTATTTTTCCTGAAAACTACAATTCAATAGCTTTCAAACAAAAACAAAGAAGTTCAAATGGTTCAAAAGTTAGGATTTTTTGGAAAATTTTTAGTTTTGAAAAACCTTGATTTTTTGGACCACCCTATATGAAAATTGGTCACTTTAATGACGAAATAAAAAAAATACGGGTCTAATTATTTACGAAGAACTACAAGCCCATCAAGTTTCACGACAATCGGAGATGCACTATATCGTTTTTCTATGGAATGACTGTATGTGAGTATACATGAATTGTATATGTAGAGAAGAGGGATAAAGTATATAGAAAGTTACAAAGTAGGAGGAAAGGGACGGGCTAAAGATTAAACCCGTGACCTTCTGCATACAAATCAGAAGTGGTTGCCACTAGACCATCAATCCCGTCTTTGAGTGTTGTTTATTCTGGAATTTTTGAAGAAGTCCCTCCAAAAGTTTCGTAGGGAATTATGTCACAAGTTCCTCCAAGAATTTTCCCAACAGTTCCTCCATCAATTCTTACTAATGTTACTCTGTGATTTTTTTTTTTCAAAAAATCCTCTGGTTTTGTCCACAATGTGAGCGCAACATATTCTTTTAGGACGTTTGCCAAATGTTGTTCCAGGGATACTTTTAGGTGTTTCACTCAGAATGCTTTTATTTTTTTATTGCTTTCAGATATTGTTCTACAAATGCTTCCCACAGCTCCCCATGGATCACTACTTCTTCCGAGATTTTTTCTAAGAATTCCTCCATACACTCTTCCAAATGTTTCACTGGATATTTTAAGTTCTTCCGGAAATTTGCCCAGAAGTTCTTACGGAAAGTTCTTCTGAAAGTCTCTACGGAATTTCTGTGGGAAACTCTTCCAAGTATGCTTTTGGAAATCGTTTAGGATTTTTGTCTGAATTTCTAGAATTTTTTCAGTGGTGTCACCGTCTCAAATTAAAATTGTATTCATTCTGAACTTCTTTCAGAAATTCTTCCGGGAACCTTCCAGACGGTCCTTTTGAATTGCTGGAAAATGCTCCTCTGGGAATTTATAATTCTATAATTCTTACAGAAACTTTGTTGAGAGTTCAGTGAAAATTGGGAATTACCATCACCAGTCAGTAGATCAGTAGATCAGATGATTAGCTACGGAAATTCGCCAGAGTGATGTAGCGGAAGTTCCTCCATGAGTTACTATGGGATATCTTCCGGAAGTTTCTCCGGAAATGATTCCAAAAGTTCCTTCAGAAGTTCTTCAAAGAGTTATTCTGAGAATTCTTTCGGAAGTTCCACAGGAAAGTTTGTCCAATTATTTCCAAAATTCTTTCAGAAATTTCTAAGACAATTTTTCAAGAAATTACTTTGTGAATTCTTCCAGTTGCTCTTCTAGACATTCCGTAAAGCATTTTTTCCAGATTTATTACCAAAATATTTCCGGGGTATTATTCAGACATTTTTCAGAGATTTTTTCCTTCGAGTATTTCTGTAGGAGGTCTTCCGGAAGCTCTTTCCTAAGAATTATGTCATGATTTTCTCCAGGAGGTTTGTCAGGAACTTGCCAGAAAGATTTTCAGGACATCAGGAGGTTTTTCCAGGAATTACTCAGGAGTTTCACGAGGTCTTCATTAAGAAGTTCATTCTGAAACTCTTCTTGCTATTCCTCGAATATTTTCTTTCGAAGAATTCTTTTAGAAGTTCAACCAGGATTTGTTTTTCAAAATTTTGTCCGGAAGTTCTTGAAACAGTTTTTTTTCCGGAAGTTCTCGGAAGTTTCTCAAGATTTCCTCCATGAATTTGTCGGAATGCTGGCTGCTTCTTTGTGGTTTCTTCCGGAAGTTTCTCCGGGAATGCTTTTGAAAGTTGCTTCCGAACTTCTTCAAAGAATTATTCTGAATTTTTTTTCGGAAGCTCCATCGAGAGTTCGTCCAGTTCTTTCTAAAATTCTTCCAAAAAATCCTAGGACAATTTTCAAGAAATTTCATTGAGAAACCTTCCAGTACTTCCTTTAGGCAGTCTCCAAAGTATTTTCCGCATTTTTTCAGGAATTCCCGGATTTTTTTTTCAGTAATATTTCATAGTTTTTTTTTCTTCGAAAATTTCTGTAGAAGTTCCTTTGGGTGGTCTTCCTCGAGTTACGTAAGAATTCTTTCGCGGTTTTCTTGAGGAAAATTGTAAGAGGCTCGCCACAAATTCTTTCAGTAGAAATGCCCAGAAATATCTTCTTGTGTTCTTCCATGATTTTTTCAGGAGTTTTTTGAGTTTTTTGAGAAGTTATTAGGAAATTATTTAGCTATTCCTTCAATTCCGTTTGAGAAAATTTTCAGGTACTGCTCCACGATCCGAACAGTCTTCTAGGAATTCCTCTGAGCAATCTTCTAGGAATTTCTGCAGGCATTCCTTCAGGATATTTTAAAACATTCTTCAAAGGATTCGGATAAAAGATTTTCCACATATGCATTCAAGGAATTTTACATATATTCCCTCAAGGTCTGGTACGGCAATTACTCCAAAAGATTTCTTCAAAATTTTTTCCAGGGATTCCTTTAAGGTGTACTTTATGGTTTTGTCCAATCACTTTTGATATTTATCCAAGGATGCCTTTGAGATGTCATTTAAACCATTCCGATATTTTTAAAAGGAATCTTCCAGGAATTCTTCCAATTATTGTTCCAGGAATTAATCTAAAGACTCTCTCAGGAATTTCATAAATCAAACCCTTGCAGAAACACATTCAACGATTCCTTCAAGATTTTTCCAACTACCAGAATGCTCTGTATACAATTGCCATGCGGATTCCTCCAAAAACCATACAGGGTGTCCTTTATAAGTGCCTACCCTCAAGGATTTCATTATTTATTTATTTATTTATTTATTTATCTCTTCAATTCATGTAACTTAAGACATAATCTTTTTTAACGTTACAACATGATGTTTAACTCAGAAAACAGTTCTTAATTTCTAATAACTATTTGTTCTCTATAACTGTATGAACCTGACTACTGCAAGTGCTGCAGGAGATCCCTCTTGAAGCACGGAAACGAATTTATTTCCTTTATTGATGTCGGTAAGTTGTTCCAGCTAACAATGCCCCTTACAAATAAAGTTTGGCTATAGTATGAAGAACTATTTTCATTATGTTTTTTTTAAGTACTCCTGCAAGAAGTTCTCCATATATTCAAGGAATTCTTCCAAGAAATTTCCCATAGATGTTTAGGAAAATTCTTTAAATTTCTTTAGAAATTACCCCAATAGTTTATCCATTTATTTCTACAGGGATTTCTAAAGGAATTTTTCCAAAAAAAAAAAACGGATTAATCCACCTAGTGGTAATAGTGCCTTTCTCGTCGAATAAATACTCATGATCTTTCCGTCGACGTTAGCCAAAACGTTCCTGAGTCCTATATAGAGAAGCAACAATTTTAACAAAGCCAACATCGATTTGGAAAGCTAATTGTTGGTACATATTCCGATGTTATGTTCAACAGCAAAACAGAGCTAAAAATATTGCAAAATACATTGGGATCTTGATTGGGATCATTGTGACCCCATTCTATTCACTACGGCAGCGGGGTGAGCGTCAGCTAATGCATGAAGAAGGTTGACTTCATTTACAATCACAGATCACTTTGTGATCTTCGACAATGTTTTTTTTTAGCACACTTTAGGCTATATTTTATGTATTATCATTGGCGGGTCTGATCATTAGTGGGTCCGATTCCGGTTATCTCATAATGGTCTGAGACTATGTTCTTGTCAACTGTTCATCGTGTTGCCTAAAAATCCGAATATAAATGTTATCTGAGACTACTTTCTTGCTAACTGTTTGGCAAATTTTTGAAAAAAAAACACGATTTTATGTGTTGCATGCATGATTTTGGTTCACTTCTATTTGATCACTTCCTATTGAACACCCGCAACCAATTTCGAAATACTATTACTAGTTCTAGAAGTGGCCTGAGACTATTTTCCATTTGACCGTTCATCAGATTATCAAAAACGCCGCTCTGGTTTGGTTTCCCTCTATGTTTTACCACTTCCGGCGAGTTACTCCTCTCATCACCAGTTCTGGAACACTACCAGTTCTCCCAAATATGGTCTGTGATTATTTGCTGGCTAATCGTTTATCATGTTACTAAATAAGTCATTGATATGTCGCAGGTATTGGTTCTCTTTTACATTTGACCATTTCTGGCGATGTACGGAATCGGTTCCGTAGCACACTGATATGGCTTGCGTCTATTTTTTTTTGCAACTGTTCATCATGTTACCTAAAAAGTCTACTTCCTTGATTAGCGGTCATCAAGTTGTCGGAAGTGTCGTGATTTGATGTGCCGCATGCATAAGTTTTGTTCACTTTCATATACGGCCACTTCCGACGGGACATCCACAACCGGTTCCGAAACACTACCGGTCCAGATATGTTCTGAGTCTTTTTTAAGGCCAACCTTTCTTTATCATAAAAGCCGCGCTTTGATATGTCGCATGCATGGATTCGGTTTACTTTTATATTTGGCCACTTCCAGCGGGACATCCGAAACCGGTTTCGGAACACTACCGGTTCAGATATGGTCTGAGACTATTTTCTTGACAGCTTTCATTAGGTTATCAAAAAAGCCCCGCTTTGATATGTTGCATGCATGGATTACATTTTTTATATTTGATTACTTCCGGCGGGACACCAGGAACCGGTTCCGGAACACTACCGGTTCAGATATGGTCTGAGACTGTTTTCTTGCTAACTGTTGATCAGGTAATCAAAAATGCCGCAATTTGATGTGTCGCATGTATGTGTTTGTTACATTTTTATGTATGGCCCCTACCTAGGGTACTGGTCCGGAACACCTAAATGGCCATAACTCCGGAACGGCTGGACCGATCCGAACCATTTTCAATAGGAAACAATGGGGCCAGATTCCGCGTCGAATAAACCATCGGTCATTAAAATCGGTTGAGGTTTACTGCCAAAAAGTGATGTGAGTTTTTTGTCCACACACATACAGACACACACACACACACACACACACGCACACACACATACACACATACACACACACACAGACATCACCTCATAGGAATGTGTTTTAGTGGGTCGAGGAGAGAGTAGTCCTGGCTTCTACCGGCATTGTAGAAGACGGCCTCAACCCCACACTACCCTAACCTTCCTGTTAGGGTGTCTGATGAGCAGATTTATCCCCCTATGGTTTAGAAGGAAAAAAAACCCTAATTAATCCACCTAGCAGTGATGACGCCTTTCTCGTGCCTTCGAAACCCCATTTCAATAAAACTTGTTGTGTAAAATGTTGATGTATATCGCACTTTCATACAATCAACAGAAATCCATTTCATGATACCAGCAATCCTATCGTTTATCTGGCTTTTAATGTTTGAGCCTCAATTTCTTAAGAAAAAGACGCTATTTTGAATTTGAAGCTGCCATTTAGAATTTAAGATTGCCATCTTGGATGTTCTGGTCGCCATTTTTGGCGTTTGGTTGAAGGATTCGTCATTGATATAATCGTCATCATTGAAAATTCGAAAGGAGTTTTCTCATTCAAAACTGAAATTTTCGCAGTGGTGTTCACTGTACTCCATTTTCCACCCGCAATACAGTGAATACATTTTCACTGCGGAAATTTCAGTTTTAACCGAGAAAACTGCTTTCGAATTTTCAATGATGACGATTATGTCAATGACGAATCCTTCAACCTTAAGAGCCTAAATCTCTATTAAACATCCGCCATATTTAATTTTGAGCCGCCACCTTGAACATTTGGCTGCCATCTTGAATTTTGGGCCGACATCGTGGAGCTTCTGGTCTCCAGTGTTAATTTCCGCACAAAACTCGCCAACCATGCTAAAGGTTACAAAAATCGCCGCAGTTTGATGTATCGCATGATGGGGCTAGTTCAGTTTTATATACGGCCAGTTATACCAGTGCTGGTCAGTATCACTGAATTGGCCATAACTCCGGAACGCCTTGGCCGATCTGGACCATTTTTGATAGCAAACAATTCCGGTTTTTCAAGCTATAATCCGAAAAATCGGCCAATAGGAAGGGCCTTAAAAGTGAGGGAACTTAATTTGCGCACACACATACATCCGTACATACATACACACATACAGACATAATCTTAATTTGTTGAACTGAGTTGATTGGTATATGCGACTTGATCCTCTGAGCCTTTTTTTAGAAAAATCGTTTTTTGAGTGAACATATAGTTTTTTAGTACACTAAGTGTACGAGAAAAGCAAACACTACTTCCGAGCTTTTTAGCTTTAGTTATCTAACTAAGCCAATAGATTCCATGATCGTTTTTGGTAGCAAATTTAATAATCTTTCAAATGCGATAAGTTTGACCATTTTCAAGTTATAGCCAGTTTGAGACAAGCAAAGTCAAAAACATGTAAAGTCCAATTACTACGTAATGGTTTAGATTAGACCATATGCGTAAAACATTTTTTTCACCGGTGTTTGCTTGCTAACGTTCATGAGGTTATCAAAAAATCCTAACTTTGCTGTGTCGCATATATTTGGCCGCTTTCGGAGGGACACCCGGAACTGGTTACGGCACTACCGGCTGTCCCTAATGTGGTCCTAACCTATTTCTTCGATAACCAGGCATCAGGTTATCAGAAAAGCCGTTATTTGTTGTATCGTATGCATGGGTTTGGTACTCTTTTATATTTGGCCACATCCGTCGGGACCCCCGGAACCGGTTCCGGACAACTACCGGTTCAGACATGGTCTGATACTATTTTCCTGCTAACCGTTCATCAGGTTATCGAAAATGCCGCTGTTTGATGTGTCGCATGCATGGGTTTGGTTGACTTTTATATTTGACCATTTCCGGCGCGACACCCGGAACTGGTTCCGGAATACAACCGGCTGTCCCTAATGTGGTCCTAACCTATTTCTTCGATAACCAGGCATCAGGTTATCAGAAAAGCCGTTATTTGTTGTATCGCATGCATGGGTTAGGTACTCTTTTTTATTTGGCCACATCCGTCGGGACCCCCGGAACCGGTTCCGGAACACTACCGGTTCAGATATGGTCTATTATTGTTTTCCTGTAAACCGTTCATCAGGATATCGAAAATGCCGCTGTTTGATGTGTCGCATGCATAGGTCTGGTACTCTTTTATGTTTGGTCACTTCCGAGGGGACATCCGGAACCGGTTCCGGAACACTACCGGTTCAGATGTGGTCTGATACTGTTTTCCTGCTAACCGTTCATCAGATTATCAAAAAAGCCACTGTTTGATGTGTCACATGCATGAGTTATGTTCAATTTGATGTTTGACCACTTCCGGCGGGACACCCAGAACCGGTTCCGGAACACTACCGGTTCAGATATGGTCTGAGACTATTTTCCTGCTCACCGTTCATCAGATAATCTTAAATGCCGTGGTTTGATGGGTCGCATGCATGGGTTTGGTGCATGTTCATGTCTGGCCCCTTCCAGGGGTACCGATCCGGAACACCTAAATGGCCATAACTCCGGAACGGCTGGACCGATCCGAACCATTTTCAATAGGAAACAATGGGACCAGATTCCGCGTCGAATGAGCCGTTGATCGTTAAAATCGGTTGATATTTACTATCTAAAAGTGAGGTGACCTTTTTTTGTACACATACACACACACATACATACACACACACACATACACACACACAGACATCATCTCAACTCGTCGAGCTGAGTCGATTGGTATATGAAACTTGCCCCTCCGGGGGCTCTATCGAAATTTCATTTTTGGAGTGAACATATAGCCTTTCGGTACACCTTGGTGTACGAGAAAGGCAAAAAGACATCACCTCAATTCATCGAGCTGAGTCGATTGGTATATGTGATTTGACCCCCCGGGCCTTCTATCAAAAAGTCTTTTTTGGAGTGAACATATAGCCTTTCCAGTACACTTAGTGTACGAGAAAGGCAAAAAATCGTGTTGACATTTTAGAAAAAATAGAAAAAAATAGTTTCTTTTCGGAAATGGTTCTTACAATTTATATGTAGATTCCCCAAGCATTTCATATAGATTTAACCACCTTTCTACAAGAAATACTGTTTTTCTACAAGACATCAAATTTCTTTCGAGGATTTCTCTAGGAAATTCTCCGAGTATTCCTACTTAAATCCTTTCAGTATTTTCTTCAACAATTCGTTCAACGATTTTTATGGATTCTTTAGGAATAATTCCACTGATTGCTTCAGATTTTTCTTGCAGGCATAGAAATTGCTCAAAATAATTCTGCTGCATTTTTTTTTACATTTCCAGGAGTTTTTAGCAGATGCTTTCAAGGATTTCTCCTTTAATAACTCCAAGGATTACGTTAAGAATTTCTCCAAGGATTTCTCCAAAGGATTTTGTCCAATTACTTCTGAAATTAAAATAAGGTTTTCGATAAGATCCCATTTAATCCATTCTGAATGTTTCAAATGGATGCCTCCAGGAATTCTTCCAATTATTGTTCAAGGAATTTACTCTTTTTCTGGAATTTCATCAAGCAATTTCAAACCATTCCTCCAAAGATTATTCAAAAGATTCCTCTAGAAATTCATTCATAGACACCTTCAAGAATTTTCCAACGACTTTTTAGAGAATGATTTGTACATTTGCTATGCGGAATACTCCAAAAAATCCTATAGTGTCCTTCATAACTTTCTTCAAAGATTTCCTTCAAAGATTTTTTTGTCTTTCTCGTACACCAAAGAGTACTGAAAGACTATATGTTCACTAAAAATTAAACGAATTTTCGATAGATGGCTCGAAGGGTCAAGTCAAGATAATGTCTGTATGTGTGTATTTATTTGTGTGTGTGTATGGATGTATGTGTACAACGAAGCTCACTCACTTTTAATCCTTCAGGACGCGCGCTGTTGTAAAAAGTACAATACTTCCAAAAAACCTCGCTCGTCGTATACAGTGGGAGAGCGGTGCAGTTTCGGTTCCTTGATGGCGCGCGTCCTGAAAGGTTCCCATTGGTCGATTATTCGGATTATCTCCGAACCGGAATTTTACCGCATTGTTGCTATTAAAAATGACCTGGATCGGTTCAGACGTTCCGGAGTTATGGCCATTTGAGTGATCCGGCCCGGCACCGGTAGAACTGGCCGTATATAGAATTGAACCAAACCCCACCATACAACACCACAAACTGCGGAAATTTTTGCAACCTTTAGCATGATTAACGAATTTTGTGCAGTTAGGGTAACTGTACCAATTATGGCACTACATAAGGAAAACTATTTGTACAAAAATAACAAGAAGATCAACGAATGTCATCAATATGTTAAAAGATAGTTTAGTTTCCATACTTTACAGGAAAAATATAGAAACGGAGCCAAAACTACTTTTAGTATTTATTACATCGTGTGCCAATGATAGGAACCCTGTACCAGTTATGGCTACATTTTTTAACTTCGGTTCCTTTTCGCACTTGCATGTTTTTCTTATGGAGTTAGCTATAATTGGTACACTATGGCGAAAAAGGGTGCAAGGAAGCCGAAATTTTAAGAAAAATGATTTATTCCTACCATAATTTGAACAAACTGTGGAGTTTAAATGAGTGCAATCATCTTTTGTGAACGTGATCTGTTGTTCACATTTTTTTATTGTTCATTTACATCGTTAAGGTGAAGGTTGCTCGAGATCATAATAATAAGCTTGGCTCCCGCTCTAATAACCCTCTCAACCACCCACTCAAAATAAACAAATCAGACGGCGCACAGTGTAGTTTGACTTGGTCAAATAAACTAACAAAAAACATTCCAGAATGAGCTGTAGTAAAATAGCAGTTTTACCTTTGAATTTTAGCACACATTTGATTTCTAGCATATGCCCACCAACACAATTTGTTCTTATAAAACATTTTAAAACTTATTTAAATTCCTACTTTGCCCAATGTTTTCCCCGATTATCCCATTGTGCACCACTTTATTTACGTTTTTGTTGACAACTCTCTCCTCTCTTCTCTCGTACTTTTTCTCTCTGACTGTAGAAAACTACCGTGTTATGGGGTGACATTATTTAATGTAATTTCAACTCCTAAACAGCGAACGATTGTTCTGTTATCTATTGAAATTACATTGGCAGTATGATATTTAAAATAGTTAAAAAGATTAACAAAATAACAGCCTTGTTTCGTGATAAACATGAACTGCGGTTTAATCAATTTCACCGTACGTTGAACAATACCACTCAGTTTAACGGTACGCTTTTCCGTTTTAGCGAACCGCGATGTAAATTGATCCGGGGTTTCGACCACAAAAGTGGAAAATGCGTAAGTTTTTCGCGATAAACGGTAGATCAGGCGAAAGTGAGGACAATTTCACGTAATCGATCAATTTATTACAGTGCTGTGTTGTTTGGAAGACTGCTAAAAAATGGTTTAAAAAAGGTAGGACGCACTAGACGAAGAAAAAAAAGTGCAGTGTGTGCTACATTTTGGCACGAAATCGTGAAAAGACTGTGAAAAATGCAAAGTAGTACTTCCCGACGGACGAAAAATATAGTTGTGTACCACCAGTAGCAACCTAAGTGCATTTTGAGAAGGTAAGCACGTATAAGGGGCCGTTCATATACCACGTGGACAGAAAATTCATGGTTTTTGACCCCCTCCCTCCTCCCCGTGGACAAGCGTGGACTTTTCAATAACCCCTACCCCCCTCCCCCAATGTCCACGTGGACATCCGAAAAAAATAGTTTTTTTTTTCATATTTCTAAAATAGGGTGACAAAGGGTATTATCGGCAGGTTTGTTCTCTTCGTCAAGGGGGGTTTTTGTGGGCCGAATTGCCTGAAATTGTGGCACATAACTCAGCTTGGTTGGGAAAGATTTGAGGCCAACTTTGAGATCAACAGGTTTCAAAAACCCCCCCATGACGAAGAGAACAAAACTGCCGAAAATACGTAAGTTCCCCTAAATGGAAAAAGTGATTTTGATTTTTTTTTAAATATTGTTTTTTTTTTCTTCGTGAACAATGTCTTATATATTATTGAAAACTTTATAAAAAACAAATATTCTATAGCTAGGGTAATTGATCCGATCATGGAGGAGTTAAGCGCTGGGTTCATGCTTAAACCACAATTGTATCGCCCCAAGCAAACTTTTTACATGGATTGAATTGAAAATAATAAAATCCATCCTTAATCTACGGGAAAATAACGAAATATTGCCACTTTGATGTTGTTATGAGCATTTAATTCGTTTTTATCTGAAAGAACATTGTGTTCCTAATGTTGCGGTATGTGTTCCTAATGTTGCGGTATTTTGTTCCTATTGTTGCGGTATCCCATTGAAATCATATGGGATACCGCAACATTAGGAACACTACCGCAACAATAGGAACACAGCAGCAAACACATTTAGGAAAATATTTTTTTAAAATAGGTTTTTGGGCAAATCTTAAGCAAACAAATGGTGCAATCTCATAATTTAAGCACCATACATCTATTAAAAATACCTTTTGGTAACATTTCAGTCGAAAAAGTGCTCAATTGCCATTACCGCAACAATAGGTACTACCACAACGATGGGAACAATTACCCTATACATAGAATACAAATAAGTAGCACCTACAGGTACCTACAAGTTTTCAACATTGTTTTTAATTTGTGAGAGTGTGGGTTCGATTCTTGCGCCAGTTGGTGAAAAATTCTCGTCAAATGAAAAAAATTTCATTGAGTGTTTTTGTGTAATGTTCATCGCCTAATGTTAGTGATTGTTCAATGTTTAGTCTGTAAAGCCTCTGATTGAAGACGGTGTTTTTCAGAATGTTTGTTCAATCTGTGATTGTCTGATTGTTTTGTTGAGATAATGTTATTTAAATCTTAGATTTTTGTTGAGATAAAATTCTATTTCTTAGATTCTTACAAAAAAACAAGATTTACAGCAATTAAATTGTATTACTGAAGTTTAGACTTCAATGTTCATAAGAATTATTTTAAATTTTAAAGGAACCTACAAAAAAAAAGTTTTGGAGATAAGCAAATCCCTACATGTATTTTGAAACTTTGAAGTAGTTTAAAAATTTGATATGAAACTTCGAAAAATCCATGCTGAACTTCAATGAAAATTTTCTGACTGAAACACCAACATTTACATGGTCCATTTTAAATCTCCAAAATATTCCTCGATGAAGAAAACTAAGTAATTAGAAATTCTGATAGATTAAAACAAATTAGTCTGTGAATCAATACCATGTTTTTTTTCCCTTGAAGAAGTAACTTCAACTAAAAGACAATGTATAATAAAATAAAATGTATGAAAGAACTTATCACTAATGCGACATAATTTGTTTCGTTATCGTTGATTCTTGTTCCCTAATTTATATGTCAATGTTGTCCACGTGGACATTTGACGAACCCCCACCCCCCTCTCCGTGGACAAGCGTGGACTTTTCGCTAACCCCCTCCCCCCTCCAAGCTGTCCACGTGGTATATGGACGGCCCCTAATTTTGAGAATTTGTTTGCTTACTTCCGCGCTACTCGACGATTAGGGTGAGGGGAGGGAGGTATAAGAAAGAGAGTGGCGGCCATACTCGCTGCCATTTTGTAACCCCAGCAACTATGTCCCTAAAGGATGAAAATCAACTATGGCGAATAATTAGTACTATAGCCATAATTGGTACACTTACCCTATCACACTCGAGACCAAAAATTCCAAGATGTCAGCCCAAAATTCAAGATGGCAGCCTAGAAAATATCCATAAATTACGTCACGCAAAAATCGACCACTTTCAACACCCCCTCCCCCTATGTCACACTTTTTGTATGGGACCTCTGAAATTTTTGTAAGGGATGTTACACTTTTCTGAACCCTCCCCTCCCCTCACAAAGCATGACGTATTTTATGGACGTTCCCAATATTGAAGATGACGGCTCCAAATTTAAGATGACGTCTGTTTATTGGAGTTTTAGGCCAGAACCATGAAATATGGGTTATATTTGGTAAGGGGAAGTTGTCTGGAAAATGGTGACCAGAATATCCAAGATGGCGGTCTGAAATCCAAGATGGCTACTCCAACTCCAAGATGGTGGCTATTTAATGCAGTTTTGGGCCATAAAACCATGTAATATGGGTTTGATTGGCATTAAGAAGATGTCCGGAGTTCAAAAATGGCGGTGAGACGATCTAAGATGGCGGTTTGAAATCCAAGATGACAGCTCCAAATTCAAGATGGCAGCTGTTTAATGTTTTAGGCCCTAAAACCATGTAAAATAGGTATATTTGGTATGGGGAAGATGTCCGAAGTCTAAAAATGGCAACCATAATAACCAATATGGCGGTCGGTCTAAAATCCAAGATGGCAGCTTCAAATTCAAGATGACGGCTGTTTGATGGTTTTATTTTTCCTTTATTTTTGAGACTTACAGCCCTGAGCTGGTTCGTCTTTTCTGTTTAATGGTGTTTCAGGCTTTAAAACCATGTAATGTATAATTGGTATGAGTAAGATGTCTGGACTTAAAAAATGGCGATCATAAAACCTATCCAAGATGGCGTTCTAATTTCCAAGCTGGTGGCTCCCAATTAAAGATGGCGGCTGTTTGATGGAGTTCTATGCTCTAAGATCATGTACTATGCGCATATTTGGTATGGGAAAGATGTCCAGAGTCCAAAAATGATGACTAGATCAACCAAGGTGACGGTCTAAAATCCAAGATGGCGGCTCCAAATTCAAGATGGTGGCTGTATAATTGAGTCTTAGGCTCCAAAACCATTCAATATGGGTATGTTTGGTTTGTCCGGAGGCTGAAAATGGTGACCAGAATATCCATCCATGTGGTGATCTAAAATCCAAAATGGCGGCTCAAAACTCAAGATGGCGGCTGTTTAATGGAGTTTTAGGCACATATTTGGTATAATAAGGATTTCCGGAGTCTAAAATAGCAACCAGAATGACCAAGATGGCGGACCAATATTCAAAATGGCGGCTGTTTAATGGAGTTATAGGTTCTAAAACCATTCAATATGGGTATATCTGGGATGGGGAAAAAGCCTGGAGTCCAAAAATAGCGACCAGAATTTCCTGAAGGCGGACCTAAATCCAAAACGGCTGCCTAAAATTCAAAATTGTTTTATTGAGATTAAGACCCAAACATCAAAAGCCAAATAACGATATGATTTTTTTCAATCGTATAAAAGTGCGATATTCATCAACATTTCACTTGAGTTTTTGAAATGGGTTTTCTATGGCACAAGAAAGGCGCCATCACTGCTAGGCGGATTAAATAGGTGGTTAATAGGGAAACGAGTCACTTAGGCAGTGGCCTCTATTTTGGGAATTTGAAACTATAACTCAGTCAATTACCGAATTTATTTATGAAGAATACCTTGCAAGGAATTCTTCATGAATAAAAAAAACCCCAGAGGAATTCCTCCAAGGAATTCTTCCAGGATATATTCCATGTATTTTTATGATTTTTTTTTGCTGAATGTGGAAATTTCCACAAAATCCACAGATTTCTACAAGGATTTCTCAAGTAATTTCTTAAAGATCCCTCAAGGATTTTTTCAAAGAATCCTTCCGCGAATGCTTCTAACAATTTATAGATTACCCCAGCACATACCTCATAAATTTTACAAGGTATCAGATTTTTTCAGGAATTTCTCTAGACAAATCTTCAAGGATTCGTTTCACAAATTCTGTCTGGGTTTTGTCCTACAACTCACTCAACGATTTTTTATGGATTCTTAAGGAATTTCTCCAAGAATTCCTCTAGGTTTTACTGCAAGGATTCCTGCAGAAATTTTTCTACGTAGTTTGTTTGTGAATTTTTTGAATGATTATCCCAATTACTATTATTTGATTAAAAGGTATATGATATATCTCAAAACGGTTAGGAACAGACAATTTCGGTATGGAAAAGAATGAAATAAACTTTCTAAAAATGAAACGCTTCTGCTGAAAAAGATTTGTAAAATTATATATATATCAATTAAAAGGAAGTACTAAAGCTTGCCGCAAAACTGTAGCTTTCTCCCTTGTTACAGCCACTGACTGAACAACGAAATGGAGCTTTGATGTTCTATACATCCACACCTAGCTTGACTCGACTGGATATCAACTTCCTACGTTGAAGGCTCTTGCTGTTTGACATAGATTCTAATAGGTATCGGCACTACTGGTCTTGCACCCCATCTAAGTTGCTACTCACACGGGATGCCAAATTCAGAACAGTCTCTTTCGGGACTGCTTTTGCGTTCGCATCTACGCAAGAGACCCACATGATAGATGACCAAAGAAATGGACCTAAAGGGGTTCCTTCCTCCCACTGGAACCTTTCGGAAGAAAGGTATCCCATGATCATCGTTGCCAATCCCGTCACCGAACCGACGGCGTAAAAAAAAAGAATCAATTGTTTTGAAGCTCATCTCTTTTCATATAGTTTTCCGAACGGACTGCGTCAACGACCGATATTCCAGTGCGAAGAGAGGGCCTAAGAAAATATTAGTTTTCGATTAGGAAATTTAAATGAGCCCTGTTTCCCAGCGCAAAATCACCTTTTTATTTGGGACGGTGGCCACTGACCAGCCACAGTGGTGGAACCGGACCCTCTTTTCCTGGCTTCGAAAATGGGATGATTCTTTCATAAGGGGGAACACTGTACGTCGAAGAAAAGAAAACGTGATACCGACAACGACATGTGTTACCAACCAACTTCACCGGATCACACACGGGAGGGGAACAGAAGCGAATCGAATCAAATGTTAATTATTGCACTCAACCAATATCAATCAAAAGCGAATTATGGGCTTCGTTTGGATTTAGGGGGTGAGAAAACTTTTCTGCGCCGAGAAGAACGAAGGTTGGTCGTGAATAATTCAAGTGGAATTTGGAGTTTGTTTTGCGATAAGCAACATGTTGCTTTTATGCTTGAATAAACTCCAGAAACTGAACAATTTAACATTTGAAAGCTGGGTCTGATTTTTTTGAAAATTGTATTGAGATTTTCTTTGGTTTGGATTAGTAATGTACTTACAGCTTGGTGAAGCATTGGGATTATATTATCTTCTGCATGGAGTTTTTCCAATATTGAACCAAACTCGAAAATAAAATTCATAGGCAGGTGAGCTTCAGTTAGTAAAAAATACAAGCGAATTCGCCTGCTACGGAGTGATGATCCTGCATGAATTTCTTCAGACATTGCTTTAGAAGTTCCTTGTGAATTCCTCCTTAAAATCCTTCTTACGATTTTTTTTCTCAGATTCCTCGTCACAGCAAAAAAATAAGAAAGTTAACCAGCACGTAAATTGAAGATCAACTGAAATTTGCGGCAGAAAAATGTAAATCACCAACATTCAACGTCAGCCGAGCAGCCCGCTTCTGGTCAGACGGCTTGTTTACAGATTTTAATGCATATTCGTTTTAAATTTACATGCATCTGCTATAAATCATGCCAGCCACTCTCCGTCATCAGCTAAACGAGCGGCTGCTCGCAGCTTTGGTGGTTTCCCCGTTTTCTCTCTCAGTACTCTCTGCAGCAGCCGGAGCATGTCGGGAATGCGTGCATTATGGTAGAAGCAGTTTATCTTTGACTGTCTGCTTTTCAACAAGTTGAGATAGCCGAGAGAGATCGGGCGTGATACTCACACCCCATGGATCTGAGTTAAATTCTCGCTCGAAGCTCAATTGTACTTTATATTTTCTAATAACTGCAATGTAATTTCAAATCGCACAAAAATTTCCATCATATATGACGGGGTCCTTTTGTTACATTCGATCCGTCATGAATTTACAGGTTTTTTTCGAGCTGTGTAGAGTTCTTTCTAAGATTTATTTAGGAGCTCCTTCAGGAATTTCTACAGGAGTGCCTTCATAGTTCTTTCTTAGGTTCCTACTTAAATAACTCCAGCAGTTTCTTCAGGTGTTTCTCCAGGAATTAATTCTTGGAATCCTCAAGAAGTTTCTTCTTGTCAAAAATTTCCTTCAAGGATTCCCTTTTTTGAGAATTCCTTCGGCAGCTACTTTCTGAAAATTCTTCAAAAGTTTCTCCAGTGATTTTTGAAGGAGTTTTTTCTTTGAGTTCTCTCGGGAGTTCTTTCACAGCTACATCCCGAAGATTCTTCTTGGATTGCTTCTAGAAATTTCAACCGCGATTTCTACCGGTATTCTTCTAGCAGTTCCTTTCGAAATTCACTCCTGCATTTTAGGATTGCTTCAAGAGTATTCTGGGATATTTCAAAGAGTTTCTTCTGGACTTCCTCCTTTTGAAAATTCTGAGATTCCTCCAGAAGTTCCTTCCGGGAATCTTCCTCTAGGATGTATAGGATGTCTCAATGAGGTCTTTCTGGGATTGATCCTGGAGAAGCATTTCCTGGATTCCGCCAAGATTTTTTTTGCGGGATTTTTCATTATCTCTTATCGGGATTCCAGTAACACCTTTAAGAATTTCTTCATGATTTTCTCCTACACTTTCTTCTGAAATTCTTTCAGTATTTTCTCCGGAGATTACATAAGTAGTTCCTTGTGAATTTCACTCTGGATTTTTTTCCAACTTTAGGAAATTCACTCTGGAGTTTTTTTTCCAAGTTTCCTCTAGAAGTTCTTTTTGGGATCGCTTACTTCCAGGCATTCCTTCGAAAAATCCAGGAAATTTTTCTTGAATTCATCCAGGAAAAACTTCTTCCTAGAAATTATTCCGGAATTATTTAAGAAACTCCTACCAGGATGACTTGAAGTAAGCCTACCGGCGCTACTGCTTTATTCCCTAACATTTTTTTATGGAATTCCTCCAGCAGTTTTGAATAAATTCCTCTAGATATTCGTTCTGCATTTCATTCAAAAGATCCTTCTGGAATAACATTTATCTATGAATAGGACGCAATCTGTGAAGTTCTTGATTTGTAATAATTAGCTGAATTTAAATTCTCCGTTACCGAAATGAAATAGTGCAAAAAGTAAGGGTTTTATGATCCCGAGCGGAAGGGAATACTAACAGCATAATAAAATGTGTTATTTTGACAAAATAACTGAGTAACGCAAAGAGTTATTTTCATGTTATTAACAAAACATACCATGCTATAAACTTGTCTGTCATAAGCGGCAAAATAACAAAAATCATAACAAAAAAATGTTCCTGAAAGACCAGTTCAATAACAGGTTTTGTTAGTGTCATAACAACTTATTAACAGTGAATTTATACAATGTTTCAATAACAAATTTTGAAATTAAAAAGTTATTGATAACAATATGGATGCAGAATGAGTTATAATATCAGAATCATAACAAAGATTGTTTATCCTCGCAAGGTAGATATGTAACGGTGGATCATGGTTGTTCACTTTCTATTTTTGTATTTTGTAATCTTGGTTTTCTTCAGTAATTCCTACTAGCGATTCTACCTTGTATTCCTCCAGAGTCCAGATTCCTTAATGGGTTTCTTCTGATAAATCGTCAGGAAATAATTCAGAAGTTCCTTTAGGTGAATTAGAAGTTAATTTTTTCAGAAATAAGTTTCTCTAGGAAAGCGGAGTCTAGGAACTTGGAAAACAATCTGGGGATTTCTCCAGCAACTCCTGAAGGGTTCCCAGATAAAACTAAGGATTCTCAAAAAATCCTAAAGAAATCCTATCAATTCTGAGAGTATTCCTCGTGGATCAATTCGATGATTTCTTGAAAGAACTTTTACAGGATTCCTAGAACGAATTTCTCAAGGTTTCCCATTAAAAACTTCTGGAGGATTCTCAGGAATAACTGAACTCCCCGAAGATTTCTATACAAAACATTAGGAGGAAGATACTCGGAAAATCTCTTGAAAGTAATCATAATAAAAGTTTCAGTAGGTGTAGGTTATTCTATTGCGCATAAATACCAAAACAAAGTCCTGTATGAATCTTTCAAATAAATTTTTGGATGGAGGACATTCCAGGGAAAAATATCATAAGAAATTCTTTAAAAATCCAAGAAAGAACTTGTGATGAAATTCTAGAAAAAAAATGTTGAAGGAATCCCAGAAAGACATTCTCTAGGAACCCCAGAGAAAAAACTCCTGGAGAAATATAAGAAACATTGGGTTTGAAAGAGTAATCTTGGAAGAATTCCCGTAGGAAATTCTAAAGAAGCAACGAAAATCCTAAATTTCAAAAGTAAAATCTTGGCGAATCTCCGAAGCAACTCCTGCATGAATTTCAACAGGATGTCTAGTCGAAGAGGGTATTCTGTTTATAGGGTTCAAAAAGTCGGTACAAGAGGATGTCAAGGTTAAATCCCAGAATGATTTTCTAAGCCCACCTTGTACATTAGGGCCTATACTCATACCAAGACCCATACCGTACACTACGTCAGCGAGCTGTTCCCAACATAATGCATAAGTAAGGTTAATAAATTCCAATTCCTGGGGGAATATTTGAAGGGATCCCCAAAGAAACTCCAGGAGAAACTTAAACAGAGACATCTTGATCCGGGAAGGTTTTTTTTTTAAGAAATCATTAGGGGCAGAACCTTTCTTTGAAATTCTTATCTAATTCCAAAAGATAAACAAGTGGCATGGTACAAGGTAACCTACAAGAATTCTGGAGGAACTTCTTGAGGAACCAATATTCTGGAGGAGTTACAAGTGATTACTTAGAAAAAAATCCTGGAGTTTTCCTTAAAGTATCCTAGACGAAACTTTTATAGGAATCTGTGAAGATGATACTCGTGGAGAAATGCCTTCCGGAAGGAAGTAAACATATCCTTTTTTGTTAGGATATCGAAATTACGTCGAAATCACGTCAAAATTGTCATTTGAACTGTGACACAAAGATATACTAAAATATATATAAAAAAAAACAATTAAATTGCATAGTAAACTGCATATTCTTACTTTTGGATGTGTTCTACAGTAAAACTTTCAATTCATATTAAAATGTTGCAAAATATTTTGTCCATGAAAATTATTCCGTTTTTATCACTATTCCGTTTATGTCAACTGAAAATCGCAGACCGTTTTGAACGGAAAATACCTGTATATGCTACATACGGCAAAGTTGGCCTTTGTCCTTTCGCTGAAAGCGACCAAAGTTTTAGCATTGACGATTTGTAGCCCATTTATATTTTGTAATGTTAGTTGTATAGTTATTCACATATTCTGATTGCAGAGGCGAATGAACCTAGGTATAAACCTATATAAAAAAACGGATAATTCTTTCCCATTTCACGAATATTTATCTTATCAATATCATATCTACTACTATTGAAAACCAGGTATGAATGATTAAACTAAATTCATAACAATTTGTCGTGCGCTTTTTTTGTCAAGAAAATCATCCCATAAAGCCCCATCCAACTTCCCACTCCTGATATCTATGAAGCGCCCCAAGTTCTTGGACATATTCTGAGTAGATATCTAATCAACATTTTCTCCCCAACCCCGCTGATCGTAAGGACCTGGCCAGGTGTCGAACAACGAGGTCGTTCAATGAAAAGTTTGTCAAGTTCCAGACAACTTTTCTGGCGTATTGAAGGTATCTATATCGACAGCCACCCCAGGGTGTGTACGATCGGCTATGCTATGCTAGTAATGTCAGTAATGGTTTATTAGAATGCGATCAGTCTACAACAATAATCAATTTTGGAAATGGTTATGTTGACAACCATCTCAATATTCGTATATTGCCACCAAAAAACTCGACCGACACATCATTCCGGCCAGGTACTTTTCCCATTTCCAACCGAACGGAGCAGACACGTATGCTTATTATCCCCATTCACTGATAAACATAAAAATAAAGGATCAATTTTTCAATTATCCCTTTTTCCCGTCTGTCAAGCACCCCGAATCGAACTGTGGAAGGTCCTGCCGTTGCTGGGCCGGCCTGGGCGGAGACGCGTTCGTTGTTTGCGCTCTGGCTCTCAAGTGGAGCCAACAAGTGGAGAACTCCGGTAAAGTGGAAAATTAACCGAAAAAAGGAACAACACCGAACTCGACTCTCGGAACAACGCAACGGTTGTTGTCGTCGACCGGGAAGGTGGAGGGCGCCAGCTACCCGAACTCAAACAACAACAACAACAACAAGTCCGAGAAAATCCATAATAAGCCTCGATTTTCAATTTTCTCCTGAAGCTCTTGAATCCCTTCACTTCCTCCGAGAGGGGTTACAAGCGACTGGGACTGGGGGAAGAAAATAGCCATCATTTCGGGTCCGGCAGACGTAATGGGAGATCCTCTTACCTTTCGATAAGTGGAGCCAGTGCCACGTGTGTGTTATTTTATTTCATTTTTTTTGTTCGATTTGATTCGTGTGAGCTTCCCCGGCCAGCAGTCCGGTATTTGATGTCCTTTCTGGAGTGTGCCTTATTACCTGTTGGAATTGGCAAGATGGTTATTTTTATATCTCGTTGTGTCCTTTAGGACTCGACTCCAGGGACAGGGTTCGAACAAGCCCCGGTGGTTTATTTTGTTGATATCCCGCTTGAAGAACATTGTGTGTTTCCTCGATTTCCGGGAAGCCAAAATTGAGCTTCTCAAATCCCATGTTAACCGTCAACGCGTTTTGATTGGCCAGCTTACACAACCCTGCTGCGGAACAAGCTCATTATGGTTTGTTTCCACTTGGGCGGGTGTTGTCGTTGTACATTTGATACGATTATCAATTTCAGTTTTTCCACTTGAGCTTTTGAGTGGGAGCCACTCGAATAATGCCTGGCATCGTTCTACCCTGCCGTGAACTGGACTCCTTCTGGGTCCGAGGTTATAACGATTTATCTCTTTTCCGGGAGTCAGTGGAAGTACCAACACTGGAAGAAGGCTTCGTTGACGTGGAGGAGGCCGCCTCCGGGTTTGAGCTTGGGGTTATTTGAATTGGCCACTTGAGTTTTGATCATTTTGTTTTCTCTTGTATTGGGTTTCTCATTAATGTTTAGACTACTGTGATAATTTAAAAATCCACTGAATCATCATTTCCCAGCGAAATTTCACACTAATCAAACTTATTTTGTTTACCTGTTGTGCATCCGACGCCCCTGTCATGAACTCAACCGAACTTGTGTATGCCAGCCGCTGCGAAGTCGTGTGCGAAATTCGACTGTGATGATAATGAATTTCGGCCGAGTCTAAATGGGTGCAAATGTCGCAATACTACTAGGTTGTTCTTATTATGTAACCATAACGGAACCGTTGCATTCTAATGTGAAATTGTTGCTGTTGATGTTTTTGTGACTTAAAATAAATAAATGCATATTCGTATGAATTAAACTGAACAAATAAACTTGGGTTAGAATACTGAATATTGAGAACTAGTGATAAGAGCTGATAAGTAATCCAGATAAAAGCATAGTACTCAAAATAAAACTGAAATTATACAAGGTGGCACCATTGGCATAGATAGGGATGGCTTAGACCCCCCTAGAATCCGAATAGATCCCCCCCCCCTAGAAAATTAAGAATAACGAAAGCTTAGAAACTATGAGGGGCGAGAGAAATGATAGATGGAAGAGTACATTAATAGCTGAACGCTGAAGTACCTAGAAACACTAGAAGAACAAAACATATTGAGGAAAATGAGATAGTTGCACGGAAAAGGTTCGTTACTTTGCGCAATTCAGATCCCATTGAGATTCATTAGCCTCTGCCTAGCAACTCCTATCCCTACATTCGCGTGGCACCGGCCGGGCTGCGAGCAACCTTAGAGAAGATTGGGTAACCAACCACGGTGAAAACTTTGGTCGTAGGCTGACAAGAAAGGGGGGTTTGGTTCTCCAGAAGGAGCGGCTCCCAACCGCATCTGATCCCCATGTTGGGGGTGGCTGATCAACGTCCAATAGTCAGAGAAGCACTCTAAGCTCCACAGTGCATCCTGAGTATTCCGGAGTTAGTTGTCCAACCCTGGCTCCGTAAAAAAAGCATTACAACGGAAAATCGGGCTGCAAAACAGTGAGTCGATAAGGAGAGCGTTCAACATAGCTCTGATCCTCACAATTTCCTACCTCATGATTCCACGGGTCGAGCGATGACAAAGACCGCCAGCTAAGAATTGTGTGCTTAGCTGGTAGTGCAGCCTGGGCACTGTTGTCCTTCTGACTTCAGCTAGATTGAGGACGTACGACCCGAGCGTCTGTTCACCAAGGAGGTGCGGCTCAAACACCGTCTGATCTGGCGTCCAGCGGCTGAGTAAGAAATGCTGCATCACACCCAGCTAGATCCAATGTGGTAGCCCCATCAGCGTGGTCGTCCCAGTGTTGGTTGGGACGTTAAACAGAACTAGCACGATGGCCCTTCGGCGAGACAGGAGTGTTGGCGTAGGCCCAATAAGTCACCCTTGAAAATCCCCATTGCGATTAACATAGGAGAAAATACGACTCGAAACAATCGGCAAAGACCCACGCGACGAAATAAGGACTGCGATTGGAAATTTGGAACATGAACTTGCAAGTCACTAGGTTTCGCAGGATGTGACAGGATAATCTATGACGAACTACATCCCCGCAACTTCGACATCGTGGCGTTGCAGGAACGTTGTTGGACTTTACAGAAAGTGTGGAAAAGCGGGCATCGAGTGGCTACCTTGTACAAAAGCTGTACACCACCAATGAGCTGGGAACAGGATTTATAGTGTTGGGCAAAATGTGACAACGTGTGATCGGGTGGCAGCCGATGAACGCAAGGATGTGCTTGTTGAAAGTTAAGGTCCGTTTATCCAGCTACAGCATCATCAACGTCCACTGTCCACATGAAGGGAGACTCGATGACGAGAAAGGAGCGTTCCACACGCAGTTAGAGCAAACATACGATGGTTGCAGCCACGTGACGTGAAAATCGTTGTCGGCAACATGAACGCGCAGGTAGGAAGGGAGGAAATGTACAGACCGGTGGACGGGCGAACCAGCCTGCACGCCGTATCGAATGATAACGGCTAGCGATGCGTAAACTTTGCAGCCTCCCGTGGTATGGTAGTCCGAAGCACCTGCTTCCCCCGCAAAGATATCCACAAAGCCACCTGGAGATCACCCGATCATCAAACAGAAAACCAAATCGACCACGTTCTTATCGACGGTAAATTCTTCTCGGATATAACCAATGTCCGCACATACCGCAGTGCGAATATAGATTCGGATCACTACTTAGTCGCTGTATGCAAGCGCTCAAAACTTTCGACAGTTATCACCACGCGTCGAAGTCGAACGCCGCGGCTCAACATCGAGCAACTTCGTAACGTAGAAGTGGCTCAAGACTACGCGCAGCAGTTAGCAGTGGCCCTACCAACGGAAGAGCAGCTTGGCGCAGCTACACTTGAAGATGGCTGGAGGGACATCCGATCCGCCATAGGTAGTACCTCGGCTACAGCACTAGGCTTCGCGACTCCGAATCACAGAAACGACTGGTACGACGGCGAATGTGAACAGTTGAAAAACGAGAAGAATGCAGCATGGGCGAGAATGCTGCAACACCGTACGAGAGCGAATGAGGTACGTTACAAACGGGCGCGGAACAGGCAGAACTCAGTCTTCCGGATGAAGAAGCGCCAGCAGGAAGAACGAGATCGCGAAGCGATGGAAGAGCTGTACCGCGCTAAGGACACACGAAAGTTCTACGAGAAGCTGAACCGCTCGCGCAGAGGCTTTGTACCACAAGCCGACATGTGCCGAGACTATCGCGGGAATATTCTCACGAGCGAGCGTGAGGTGGTCGAGAGGTGGCGGCAGCATTACGATGAGCACCTCAATGGCGACGTTGCATGTACCGAAGGTGGCGTGGTAACAGATCTAGGAGTATGTGCACAGGACGAAAGACTTCCGGTCCCTGACCTCCAAGAGATTGAAGAGGAGGTTGGCCGGTTGAAAAACAACAAAGCCGCTGGAGCAGTTCAACTACCAAGCGAGCTTCTAAAATACGGTGGAGGAGCACTGGTGAGAGCACTACACTGGGTCATTACCAAGATTTGGGAGGAGGAAGTATTACCGGAGGAATGGATGGAAGGTATCGTGTGTCCCATCTACAAAAAGGGCGACAAGTTGGATTGCGGGAACTATCGCGCGATTACACTACTAAGCGCTGCCTACAAGGTACTCTCCCAAATTTTATGCCGCCGTCTATCACCGATTGCAAGAGAGTTCGTGGAGCAATATCAGGCGGGATTTATGGGTGAACGCGCTACAACGGACCAGATGTTCGCTATCCGCCATGTGTTGCAGAAATGCCGCGAATACAACGTGCCCACACATCACTTGTTCATCGATTTCAAATCGGCGTATGATACAATCGATCGAGAACAGCTATGGCAGATTATGCACGAATACGGATTCCCGGATAAACTGATACGGTTGATCAAGGCGACGATGGATCGAGTGATGTGCGTAGTTCGAGTATCAGGGACACTCTCGAGTCCCTTCGAATCTCGCAGAGGGTTACGGCAAGGTGATGGTCTTTCGTGCTTGCTGTTCGACATTGCTTTGGAGGGTGTAATAAGAAGAGCGGGGATAAACACGAGTGGGACGGTTTTCACGAAGTCCGTTCAGCTGCTTGGTTTCGCCGATGATATTGATATTATTGCTCGTAAATTTGAGACGATGGCGGAAACGTACATCCGACTAAAGAGTGAAGCCAGGCGAATCGGATTAGTCATGTGTCGATGACAAAGTACATGATGGCGAAGGGCTTCAGGGAGGAATCACCGCGCCCGCCAACACCAAATTTATATCGACGGTGATGAAATCGAGGCGGTTGAAGAATTCGTGTACATACTTGGGCTCATTGGTGACCCCCGACTATGAGATATAAGATGTACTGCATAAAGCTGTGGAAAGGAGATTGATCACAGCAGGCGATATAGCGCATTTGAATGTGATGCGAACTGTCAAGCAGACAATGTTAGCATCCCTGCTTGCATAGCAACAACTCCAGGCGTCACCCAACCGCGTTCACTCTTGCCACTTGCGAACCGACGTCAGCCTGGGTAAGTTGTGTGTGCTGCACGTGAGGGGTGATTCCTTCCCAATGAAATACCAAACTCCACATTGGCGAATTCCTGCCAGTTTTTTCGTTTAATTGAGGAAATGGAACCTATATTATTGCTGGGAGGAATCACCCTTTAATGTGCATGCATTAGTGAACAAGTGAGGGAAACACAAAACCCATATGTGAAAAGTGGAAGTTCGGTGTGATATTTTTCGGGGACGTAGCTCCCGCTGGAGCATGCCTGTAGAAAACTGTTTGTGTATGGGCAATTATTGACTAAAAAAAGTGTGAAAGTGCAACAAAAGATGCAAATTCCAGCAGCGCTAGAGTGATCGAATTGTTTTGTTTTGTGCTTACAGCGTGTTGTTTGTCGTGGAGGAAGACTCCCGGCAATGTCCGCTTACGAAAAGCTAGGTTAGAAAGATCCCGTTGTTTTGCTTCGAGCAAATGTCGGATCGGAAGCTTACAGCGTGTTGTTTGTCGTGGAGGAAGACTCCCGGCAATGTCCGCTTACGAAAAGCTAGGTTAGAAAGATCCCGTTGTTTTGCTTCGCGCAAATGTCGGATCGGAAGCTTACAGCGTGTTGTTTGTCGTGGAGGAAGACTCCCGGCAATGTCAGCTTACGAAAAGCTAGATTGGAAAGATCCCGTTGTTTTGCTTCGAGCAAATGTCGGATCGGAAGCTTACAGCGTGTTGTTTGTCGTGGAGGAAGACTCCCGGCAATGTCCGCTTACGAAAAGCTAGGTTAGAAAGATCCCGTTGTTTTGCTTCGCGCAAATGTCGGATCGGAAGCTTACAGCGTGTTGTTTGTCGTGGAGGAAGACTCCCGGCAATGTCCGCTTACGAAAAGCTAGATTGGAAAGATCCCGTTGTTTTGCTTCGAGCAAATGTCGGATCGGAAGCTTACAGCGTGTTGTTTGTCGTGGAGGAAGACTCCCGGCAATGTCCGCTTACGAAAAGCTAGGTTAGAAAGATCCCGTTGTTTTGCTTCGAGCAAATGTCGGATCGGAAGCTTACAGCGTGTTGTTTGTCGTGAAGAGAAAGTCCAGACAATTTCCGCTGACGAAAAGCTAGATTGGAAAGATCCCGTTGTTTTGCTTCGCGCAAATATCGGATTGGAAGTTTGCATCGTGTTGTTTGTCATGGCAGATAAACATTGGCAATGTACGCAAAAAAAATATTAGAAAAATCACGTAGTTTTGATTCGTGCAAATGTGGTATCGAATGGTTACAATTCATTATTTATCAAAGAGTGTCGTCAATGTTGGCTGGCCAGAAGAAGGATTATGTTAATGCAGTTTGTTTTCTGTGACTAGTGTTCCAATGAATGGCAAGGGAATAAACTTTATCTATAATGTATTTTATCAGATATCTCGAATTTAAACGACGGAGCAATGGGATAAATTTGGGTATAAGATTAAATAAAGACTCAAAGAACAAGATTTTTTTTCTGGATCACCCACTACCAAAACGGTAATTTCTATTAAATACTACAAGTAGAGAGGCTTGCATTACCAACATAACTAACGAAATAAGATACAATTTGTAAGCATTGCCCTGAAAATTATTTCGCGAGCAAGGACGGCTGTATCAAGCGACCCCGAACGAGAGAAAGAGAGAGAGATGATGACGTCACTGTGCAAGCTTCTATTTCTCGTCGGAAAATATCATTCCCACAATTAAGCACTAAAATCACAGACAAACAGACGTAACACTTCGAACATTTTTTGAATCATATCATAGTCACGGAAACATGTTCGCCCAATGCTAAAAGGACTGAGTTTGGCTGACCATCAACTAGGTGGCGGTAGTGGGCAAACGTCAAACTCGAGCAAAAACGATGCGAGCGCCACGGGTGATCAGTTGGCCAACTATCCAATTTTCAAATAGACCGTTAAATCGGTGTACGATGCAAAATATCAGAGTGTTACGTCTGTTTGTCTGTGCTAAAATGTTCGAGCTGTTTTGAAAAAAGTAGCGGCAGCATAGTCAGAATGGTACCTCACAATGAAACTGTATTGGGTAGCTTCATGGCAGCAATTGCAACGTATGCGATGATGCAATATAACAGTAACTTATTGGCCGTTGTAATGATTTATAGATTCCGACGCAAAGGATTAGGCTCATTTTCAGCGTAGGTGCGTTATAAATGTTTGCTTACAATGCAAAACTATCACCAAATGTGTACCTAGCAACACAGCGTAAAATATTCACCAGGACGCGGTCTGGTTTTATATCTGTGGGCCCACGCAACTAATTTTCGCGCAGAAGTCTAAACAGGTGGAATCTCCGCAATATGTTAAATCGTTGAAAGTAAACACTTCAAATTGAGATACGGAAATTCATTTTTTTTTGTTAAAAATGTGTAAAACTTCTTTAGAGTAGAAGGAGGATGTGAGATATAAGATGTACTGCATAAAGCTGTGGAAAGGAGATTGATCACAGCAGGTGATATAGCGCATTTGAATGTGATGCGAACTGTCAAGCAGACAATGTTAGCATCCCTGCTTGCGTAGCAACAACTCCAGGCGTCACCCAACCGCGTTCACTCTTGCCACTTCCCGATCAGAAAGGCATAACAAAAACATAACATAATTATATCAACGGTTGATATCTATATCAAGGTTTGTTATATTTAGATATAATTATTGGAATCGGTACGAAAACTAGTTTGTATTATTTCAAGGTTCTAACAAAGTCAGTTACAATAAATGAATATGTGATTTGATCATCATTACATCAACATTATAACAAACTCAGTAATAATTTTTAAAATGGAATGCGTTACTAATCAATATGTTTTGGTAGTGTTTAGTGCGTAAATTAACCGCTGTATGGCGCCATTGTGTTTAGAAAATACACAATCGATGATATCCTTTATTATATGAGCTACCAAAAAAGCTCATGTCTTCATCAAATTTGTACAGAAAGCTTATGACTTTGGAAGGTGGAAAATGAGGTAAGCAACTCCACCATTACGTGATATTGGGTAATTTTAAATGTTTCTTATCATGATCCAGATCGCCGGCACAGTTCGTATGTTCAGCAAAGTTGTTCATGTAATTGAACTGCGGCGTTTACATTTGTTTACAGGTTTACATGTCTTACAGGTTGAATGTTTATTATGGATGGCCAAGGAGTACTTTCAGAGAATATTGCTAGGGATATTAAAAGTATTTCTCTTGTAGGTCTTCTAGGAAGCTCACTAGAAGTTCTTCCAGAGATCTCTCCGAGAGTTTCCATAAGACATTCCTCCACGTATTCTTCCGGGTACTCCTCTAAGGAATTCTTCAACAATTCCTCCATGACTTTTTCCATGACCTCCTCTTTGAATTCTTCAAACAACTTTGCCCCAAGGATTTATTGGAAGATTAGTTCATATACATGTTGAGACCCCAAGTAAACCACTCCTATGAACCACCAGCAAGGTTTAACTTAAGTTTAAAATCCAACATACATTTCGTCCCTTGAGAATTTCTTCAGAGAATCCAAAAGGAAGATTCTTTAAGACATTCTTAGCAAATTACTTCAGCCTATGCATCAAAAATTCCTTAAAGGATTCAGGGAAAATCCATCAGAAATTCTGAAGGATCTTAATAATTAAATAAGTTCTAGTGTTAAAGTTAAACTTTTCAATCCAATTCCAATTTCTTAGAAATTTCTTAGTATGTGGTCACTGTTGTAAATATCACTACAATTAACTACAGCTTTTTTCCGCATAGATAATATGTGTATGTATATCTGCCGATCGAAATAGTTATGTATTAGCAAATGAACTGTAATTGTTTCGTTAAAGTTAATAAAATATTCAGTTCAACAGCGAAACGAAGTGTTTTGATATTCATTTGGATTTCCTGAGCGCTCTGTGTTCGAAAACAAATTACTTCAAGTATTTATCAAAAGGTTTCATTACAAATGTCGACAATTACACCAATGACTCATTATGAAAAGGATTTTTTCTATCCTTTTAAAAATGCATTCATAAATTCTTCCAAGGGAATATTCCTGCAAGAATTTACGGGGGATATTCCTACCGAAACATTCACCACTTAAGCGCCATAATACTACTGGACAACTTTGCAGAAGAAATATCATTAATTAATAATAATGAAATAAATCATGCCAAAAAACGCTTGAACATTTAAATAAACGCTGGCGCAACTAGTGCTTAGCTACACACTTTTCACTATTTGAAAGTCATTAGCTATCTGTTCAACTTAGTTAATAACACAAAGATATAATTGCTATCAACTGTATTAAAAACAGTTTCGTGTGACGTCCATTCTCGTAGGTACAGTGATGTGGGATCCAGCTACGAAGTAGTGAACGCTGGCTCTAGTGCACAACGAGCGCACACGACATTGAAGCTGAGGGACTTAATGGGCTGTAGTGCATGGTGCATGGTGACGTCATAACTGGGTATGGTGACGTCATACTTTTCCTCTCCGGTATGTTGGATCAGCGAGTCTATTTATAGTGGAGCTACCAATATGAAGAACCATTTCAGCATATATCGCCCTTCACTTCAAGTGCTGTGATGGCCTCACTGGTAAAAACGACGAGCTCCTGTTCTAGGTTCTAGCCGTCGTAGGTTCGAATCCCTGGGTTTTATGTATACTATGTGGAGAAGTTTTTTGATGCCAGTAACTTTTTACAAAAAATAAAATTTCACTCTAAAAATTGATACCCCAAAAATGAGTTAATTTTTACCCTACTTAATTTTTACCCAATATATTTATAACTGCTTTATAACAACATGTGATATAATTTGATTGATTTTTTATAACTCATTTTGTTATAAGCTTGGTATAATTGTATCAAGACCTGTTATAATTATGTTATGACTAGAGCAATTTTAGATATAATTTTTGTTATTTTAACACCTAACCGGCGAATTTTATAACTCATTCTGTTATGAAAAATCTTTGAAATAAATAACTTAATCGGTTATAATTTTGTTATGCCTTTCTGATCGGGTTGCGAACCGACGTCAGCCTGGGTAAGTTGTGTGTGCTGCACGTGAGGGGTGATTCCTTCCCAATGAAATACCAAACTCCACACCGACAACGACACCAGTAGAGAAATTCAGAGGCGCATTGTGGCAGGAAATCGTGCTTACTTTGGACTCCGTAGAACTCTACGATCGAATAATGTTCGCCGTAACACGAAGTTAACTAGGGTATTGGTTCCCTTGTTAAGCATGTGGCTCCCATTTTCATCCTACGAAAAACAAAGGATTGAAGCACTGTTTGTTTTGTTTCTTATTTTTGTATTTTTTGTTAGAAGTGAGCACCCATGAAAACAAAAAGAACGGAATCAATCGGTGCCGTAATCGCTTGTTTTCGAATAGGATGAATATGGGAGCGTGAGATTAATGATGGAACACATACCCTATCTACAAAACGCTGATTAGACCGGTCGTCCTCTATGGGCACGAAACATGGAACCTACGTGCAGAGGGCCAACGCGCCCTTGGAGTTTTCGAAAGGAAGGTGTTGCGTACCATCTACGGCGGAGTGCAGATGGAAGACGGGACTTGGAGAAGACGAATGAACCACGAGCTGCATTAGCTGTTGAAAGAACCCACCATGGTAGACGGGTCACGTCATCAGGATGTCGGATAGCAACCCGACTAAAATTGTTCTCTAGAGTCATCCAACCGGTACAAGAAGACGTGGTGCGCAGCGTGGTTGGTCGACCACTTGGAGGACAATCTGCGCAGAGTGTGGAACTGGAGACATACAGCCATGAACCGAGTGGAATGGAGACGGCTACTATCTACAGCAGAGGCCACTCGGCCTTAGCCTCTTGGCGGACGGACGTGAGGTGATCGAAAGGTGAAAGTAGCACTTCGATAAGCAAAACGGCTTTTCTGGGAAGCTGGCCAGACTGATCAAAGCAATGATGGACGGTGTCCAAAATTGATGAACTATCCAGTTCATTCGAAACTCGCCGGGGACTGCGAAAATGTCCTCTGGGAGCGTGGCGTAATTTATGGACGAACCCAAATGCCTGTTGACGAATGAGGAGGGCCCAACAGCACTTAAGTGGGTGACTGGATTGAGCGATTGGCCCAGAACCAAGTCCAGTGGAAAGGGATTTTGTATTGTAGACGTAAATTTAACAGAACGAATTTAGTCCACAATGTGTTCACTGTTCATGTATCTAAGTGATGAAATAAATGGGAAATTCATTGAGAGTGTAAGAGCTAAGCAAGGCATCCAACATGTGTCCTAATAAGAAACGATTCCCATTTAGCTGTAGCTTACCAGCTACTTCCCGTTCGATTTTCCCAATTATTTTTTAGCGCGAACACGTCAGAGCCCAGCATGAATGAAACACTGAAAGAATGCTGTACACGGTGTTCAATAAGTTCGGATACACAGTAAAATTGAATTTATTTCCCATCTGTAATTCAGTTTTGCAAAGTGAATGTATTAATTGAAAGCTCACATAATACTGATCAAATACAGTATATGTTTTGAAATAAACTGTCCTTTATCCTTTCGTAATAATTGCAAATGTGTCTCAAGTTCCTTTTGGCCGGCACGCACGTCTGTCATTGGTATTTCGTCTAGCTTTTATTGAGTAATGGTGTTAAGTTGAATCAAATTAGGTTGTTGTCCTCAGCATTAGTGGTAGCAACTATGGCCATATGAAAAAATCTATAAGATTCAGATTGGGTGAAATACGGACTCATTTTATTTTGATCTTGAAAATTGCTAAAATTGCCGCTGTACCTGGTTTAATGATTTTTGTTTTGTCAAAAAGCAAGGCTGCGTTATATCTCAGTTTAATCCATAGTTATCTTTTCCAAAACTTGATTATATCCCTATTGTGGCAAATTTGAACCAAAATTGGCTTTATATAATGTTTTTATGCCTTTTTCATAGATTTAAGCACATTTTGACTAAACTTGCAAATTTATCACCATATCATCACTGAAATAGCAGTGTAAAGGTTTTGTCCAATAATTTAGTTATTTTATATTATTATAGTGAGATGTAAACTCAAAATTCAAAGTTTTAGACTTCTGTAGCTTGAGCAACTTATCGAAAATTATTCCTGCGTGCCGGAGCTAACAAACTTTAGATACATCTAAGGCTTATAAAAAAAAGTAGAAAAAAACTTTATTCAAAACCATATGCTATATTTGATCAGTGTTATATGACCTTTCAATAAATACATTTACTTTGAAAATCTGAATTACAGATATGAAATTAATTAAAGTTATATGGTGTATCCGAACTTATTGAACACCCTGTACATCCGTTGGCCCGTTCTCGAGCCTATTCGTGACATACAAACTCCATTCTATGTCAATCTATTTATATATAGATAGATAGGGTTGACTTCTAATGAAACGTTTTTCCATCTCCCTCACAGTATCGTGCTATCGAATCCAAACATCATGAAATGCAAATTACATTTGATAATTCAATTTTGACCTCCCCGGGAATGTCTGCAATCTTCCACATAAGGTAACTTGGTCGCCACATGATCGTGTAAGTACCAACCGATGCCGGGCCCAACAAGTCAAGTTCAATCGTGATGTCACGTGATATGCCATCTTTTGCGCTATGCTGTTTACCGTTCGAGGTTATGACAAGCTACCAAACGGCTAAGACGTGCTGCGCACCTTTCCGGGCGGCATCTATGGTTGTCACGAAGCGACTCATCTTCTCATACACCCCATCACCGACCGCGGTGGTGGTGCACTGCCTTGAAAGGGATTCAAAATGTGCAAAAAAAAAAAAAAATGCTGCTATTTGCAATAGCACCTATCGCCAACGAGACTGCATCGCCACCACCGCACCGTGCAGCAATGACAGTGAAGACGACGACGATGGTCACCACTTTATGGATGTTTCGTGCTGATCATCATCTACCCAACCATCTGGCCTAATCGAGTTGAGCAAATGGCACCCGAATAAGGGAAGTGCATTATTATGATTGCAAATTTTATTACAGGTTATTTTACAAATTGACGTTCGGTGCTGGGAGCTGCCACTACTGACTCCACTGCTCGTTCAATGACTGCTGCTGCACCGGGAACAACCAGTTCGGTAAACTGTTGAATTATTAATCGACCTGTGAAGACCGATATCTGCCGAATCATTGAACTTTAAAAGCAAGCATGGACACACGTTTCGGCGACGGTGTGACGGTGGGGCCCTGCATGAAGTCATCTACCCGTAATTATCACGCGCCGAAAGTGCATTCGCCTTGGCAGCTGGGCTCACACGAGGTCAAAAATCGAGTGCCGAATGCTTTTCGCCTCGGCGTACCATTATCGTCACACGTTGCTTGCTTGATGACTAACTCTATTGTGTTGATGTTGCACTGTGCAATTAACGCTTGCAACGCTTGCCTAATTCAAGGTGTTGAAACGACTCAGGTGGCACTCGCAAGACCAGGATGTTGTTAACCCTCAAAGCCCCAGGACAAACTTTTTATTTTTAACCGGCTGATACCCAGGAACTATAAAATATAAAAATAAGCGGTTTTCACTATGATCGATGGGAAGAGTTATACTTCATGAAAGGGTAATTGTCAAACCGGAAGTCCATGCTTGAACCCGATTTTGCACCGGAAATAAGAGTTCCCTGGCTTGATGTTTCGGCGATTCGTCTATGAATCTGGCATTTTAAAATAATTCTGAACTCTTTAACAACTTGAAATGGTAGGCCAGCGCAAGAACACAATGCTAAGGTTGTTTTCTAGCATGAGTTGCATGTGAAACTTTGTCCCAGATGTGTACTTCCGGTAGGACTCGGGGTACACTGCTCCCTAAAATCCATAATCAGTTTGGACCTGAAAAGATTATTTTGGAAGTTTAGTGTCTATGAAGAATTTGTTCGGTATACCAGAGTCCTTCTTTTAAAATTATTGAACTCATGACCATCTACTTATGAAGCAAACGTGTAGCCACTACGCCACGGGCCCCGGCAGTTTAATAGATCTACCGAGAATAAACAGCTAATTATTAAAAAAAGTAGCCAATAGGCAGCTGTAGACCATATCGCCACAACATTGCACCAGGGAACACTTATTTCCAGTGCAAAATCAGGTTCAAGCATGGACTTCCGGTTTGACAACTACCCTTGAAAGAAGTACGACTCTTCCCATTGATCATAGTGAAAACCACTTATTTTTATTTTTACAGTTCCGGAGAATCAGCCGATTAAAAATAAAAAGTTTGTCCTGGGGTTTCGAGGGTTAAACTCGATTACCTTATGTCAGTACGTCGTACCAGAACCTGACATCCCGGAAAGCTGGGAAGGGAGGACCTAAACCGACCGGAGAAAGAAAAAGAAGATCAGGAGCTTAGGCACGGTGAGGAGAGGTAGGAAAGCAGGTGCCAAGCGAGAGCAGGGTGACGTCCTTGACGGACGAATCCAAGTACTTAGAGGTCTTGCAGGCGATGAGAAACGATGCTAAGCTCACTGATCTTGTATCCGACGTAAGCAGTATTTGACGTATTATATCAGCCAGATGATCCTCCAGCTCAAGCGTGATATAACGCGAAAGGATGTTGCCTTCAAGTGGTTTGCGGTAGAGGTCCTCGGATAGCGCTTATTTCACCGTGGAGGTGATTGTAAAAGTAAAAAAACATAATTAATCCACCTAGCGGTGATGGTGCCTTTCTCGTGCTTTGAAATATCCTTTCAACAAAACTCGAGCGACATGTTGATGACATTGACATAAATATAAAATGAAAACTGCTTGGTAAATCTACTCAATATGGATACATTTTATATTTGCATAACATCTAATATTCAGAAAATATAAGACAACGATCCAAAACTCAAACCAAACAAGTGTCATGAAGCCGCCAAATTTTGAAACGTCATTTTAGATTTTCCGGTCATCATTTTATGACTGCGGATATCTACCCCAACTAAACTAACCGCCATCTTGAACATTGAGACACCATCTTGGATGTTCTGGTATTCATTTTTGGACTCTGCACCTAAAATTACATAAAATAGTCGCCGTATTGAATTTTGGCATGTCGTTTATGATTTTCTGGTTATCAGTTTTGGACGAAGACCGGCATTCTTCCCCATTCAAACTATAGTCATATTGCAGACCTTGTGAAACAGCGCACAGCTTGGGTTTTCTGATTACAAATTTTGAATTCTGGACATATTTTCATACAAAATATGCCCATAATGCAAGAATACAAAATCCTATAAAATAGGCACTAACTTGAATACTGGGCCATTATCTTGGACTTAGGACCGCTATTTTGGATACTCTGGTGGACTCTAAACAAATTTCCCATACCAAATACACTTATTTTACATAGTTTTAGAGCTCAAAATTCCTTAAAACAGCCACCATCTTCTGTTTACGCAATCAAATTTTTATTTTTCCATTCAACGTTGACCAATCCTGCTATAACTTTACACCTTAGGAATCTGAAATGGTACGATTTGATGAGATCGCTTTAGTTTTGTCTATATTTTGTTCTCATATATGAGAACTTAGACCTAATTGTCACTGTTGTTCATACCTAATGTTTATCAGGCCATTAAACAAAGCCACGATTTAATTTTTCACATGAACGTTGGTTCTGCTACACAACAGCTAGTCTCTAATGTGATCTAAGGCTATTTTCTTGCTAACCGTTCATTAGATTATCAAAAAATCTGCGATCTGATGTGTCGTATGTATGGGTTTGGTTCATTTTTATACTTGATAATTTCCGGTGGGATAGTCGGATCTGATTCCATGAGTTATGGACCATGACACTACCGGTTCACGGTGTCAAAATTTTGATTATTATCGAACTTTCATGTACCTCGGATTTTTTTCGAAAATGATTAGTTTTTGGGCTATATATTCATAATCGGACAACTAGAAAATATTTCATCGGCGAAAAATTTTCCATACATTTTGTATGGGACGTTTTTTGGGCTAAAATAGTAATTATTAATTTTTAGTATGGAAAATAGCCAAAAACTCAGCTAACTCAAATATTCCCCGATAGAATATTTTCAAATTTTGAATTTATACATTACAGCCGAAATTTCAACATTCTATTAAGAAAAATCCAAGGTACATGAAAGTTCGATAATAATCAAAATTTTGACACCGTGCGGTTGTCCCAATTATGGTCTGATAATATTTTATTGCTATTTATTCACCTTTACCTAATCACCGCGATTTGATATATCACATGAATGGGTTTGCTTCACTTTTACTTCTAACCACTTTCGAAGCCACAGCTGAACCCACAACACTACCGGGAATCTAATGTGGTCTGACCCTATTTTTCCATCAGGTTGTCGATAAGTCGTGATCAGTCTTCGTTCTACTGCTCGTGTTGTGTGTAGGTAAGAGGTAACGATAGCACACGAATGTAACAAAGCCGACTGACACCCGACTGCGGCAACGAAATGAAGGTAGTAAAAAGAGTCGAATGTTTACAAGACTGGTCGTGATTTGATGTACCGCATCCATGGGTTTGGTTAAATTTAACATTTTACAACCCGGATCTGATTCCGGGTAACTACCGGCTGAACCAAATGTGGTCTAACATTATTGTCTTGTTAACTGCTCATCGGTTAACCAAACACGCTGCAAATTGAAGGTGTCACATGCAGGGTTTGACAATTTCGACGGGACTCTCTGAACCAATTCCGGACCACTACCAGTGACGTAAGGCTATTTTCTAGCTAAATGTTCATTAGGTTATCGCAAAAGCCACGATTTGATGTGTCACATGCCTGGATTTGGTTCACTTTTACATTTGGCCTCTTCCGGCCACTCAAAACCGATTCCGAAACACTTGCTGACCGTTCATTAGGTAATCTAAAAAGCCGCTATTTGATGTGACGCATGTACGGGTTTGTTTTTCTTTCAGATTTAACCACTTCGGCGGGAACCCCGGAACGGGTTCCGGAACACTAATAGTTCAGGTATGATCTGAGATGGTTTTCCTGCTCATTGTCCATCAGGTTATCGAAAATGCCGTAGTTTGATGTGTCGCATGCATGGGTTTGGTTCACTTGTATATTTGGCCACTTCCAGCGGGACGACTAGAACCGGTTCCGGAACACTACCGGTTCAGATATGGTCTGAGATGATTTTTCTGCTCATTGTCCATCAGGTCATCTAAAATGCCGTGGTTTGATGTGTCGCTTGCATGGGTTGGGTACAATTGTATATTTGGCCACTTACAGCGGGACGCCCAGAACCGGTTCGGGAACACTACCGGTTCAGATATGGTCTGAGACTATTTTCCTGCTTACCGCTCATCAGGTTATCGAAAATGCCGTGGTTTGATGTGTCTCATGCATGGGTTTGGTTCACTTTGATATTTGCCACTTCCGGCGGGACACCCGGAACCGGTTCCGGAACACTACCGGTTCAGATATGGTCTTAGACTATTTTTCTGCTTACCGCTCATCAGGTTATCGAAAATGCCGTGGTTTGATGTGTCGCATGCATAGGTTTGATGCATTTTCATATCTGGTCCCTTCCTGGGGTACCGTTCCGGAACACCTAAATGGCCATATCTCCGGAACGGCTGAACCGATCCGAACCATTTTCAATAGGAAACAATGGGATCAGATTCCGCGTCGAATGAACCGTCGGTCATTGAAATCGGATGAGGTTTACTGCCAAAAAGTGATGTGAGTTTTTTTGTACACACACATACACACACACACACACATACACACACACACATACACACACACAGACATCATCTCAATTCGTCGAGCTGAGTCGATTGGTATATAAGACTTGACCCCTCCGGAGGCTCTATCAAATTTTCGTTTTTGGAGTGAACATATAGCCTTTCGGTACACCTTGGTGTACGAGAAAGGCAAAACCTAGACGATATTACAGACGCGGAAGAGCTCGTTACGGCACTGTAGCAAAAGTGCAAGGTGCAGGTGGGTACCGCAGCCGTTCGGTTGCGGAAAGACCCGGCTAGGACACAGATAACCATGGTTCAGCTATCTGAGGCGGACGCCATTGAGTTAGCTCAAGGTGGACTGGTCGGTATCCAGAAAATGCGTAAACAGCAAACAGCCAACGGGAGGCCCAAGAAATGCCTGACTTTCAAGAGAGCCTCAGCTGACAAGCCACAGTGCAGGTAACGTAGCTAAACCTGAACCACAATGATACACTCAGTCAGCTCGCCATTATAGCGGTCCCATATAGAGTACCCGCCGGTAACGGCAATTGGGTCGCAGATGAGTACAAAATGGCAGCGATATGGACAACGGGTAATTTCCCAGTCAAAGAGTTGATGTTTACGAGAGCTTCGTTGTTGCCAAGACCAACGGAGTCTTCTTTTGCAGCTGTTATGCGCCTCCACCGTGATCGATCAAGCAGTTCACGCAGCATTCTGGACTGTATGACAGACGAGATAATAGAGCGAAGACTGGTGGTAATAGGTGGCAATGCCTGGACCGTGAATGAGAAACTTGCTGGTATTGCAAAACCCAATAGTGTAGGTAAGGCCCAAGGTCCGGACGAAGTTCTGGACCAGGCTTTAAAAGAAGCTGCTTCAGAGGCGCCTGGAATGTTCAGATCTACTATGCAGAAATACCTATCTTTCCTGAGATTTGGAAGTGGCAGAGCCTGGTACAATTTCCAAAGGCGTTGAAGCTATCCGGAGACCCGTCGCTGTATAGACCAATTTATCGACACACCGGGGAAGGTGTTCGAGAAGATCATCCTCAATAGACTGTTGAGGTACACCGAAAGTATAGATAGCATGAGCGGCATACGCAGGACTGCAAGGTTGGCCTCTATGGTCAAATGGCTGCGTACGTGGAGCAGCTTACTGAAAGCATGGTCGATCTTCAAGTTGATTTCGAGGACCTATCCTTGGTTGGGTGTTGGGCAGTGGTGTCATCGAGGTTACTCCTAGTTGCTCACTGAGTAACCAGCTCTTAAGATAAAACAATAACTTCCTACCAGTATGAGCTCCCAAGGAAAACTTCACAAAATTCTTCGGAAATAACTCTACGGGCTCTTAAAGGTTATTTTATTTTATTTTATTTTTTATTGCTTGTGTGGATCAACTGAAATTGTTAAATGTAAACTTTTAGTGGCTACGCAGCCTTTATTCCTATAATGAGTTTATTATTTACCCAACGTTTCGGCACTTAGGGATACCCGTTAAGAATAAAGACTGCGAAGCCCCTAAAAGTTCACAGTTTTTTTTTATCTGTATTATTTTTAGCCCTAGGCTAAGTTCATCTCGGGACCCACGCTTTTCTTCCCTTCCGAAGGAAAACTCACATTTGGCGAGTTTGTCGGAAGTGGGATTCGATCCCATGTCCTCGGCGTGATAGTCAAGTGTTCTAACCGTCACACCAGGTCCACTCCACAAGCTTATTCTATAAAATCTTGCAAGGATTGCTTCAGAAATTGATGCATGAAATCTTTCAGAATTTCTTTGATGATTGCTTCAGAAATTCTTTGAGAGGTTCCTCCAAAAATTTATCAAAAGATGCACTTGGAAAACAATTTATGGATATTCCTAAAGTGATTCCTTTAGAACATTTTCCAGGATTAAAAAAAAATTGTCAAGAATGCCCTCGAAAATTTCTCCGAGAATTCATTCAAGAATTCTTTCAGGAATGCCTTAATAATACATAATTTTTTTTAGAATTCTCTCTACAGTTTCTTAGAGATTACCCCTGAAATTAATTAAAGAACTCCATTATAAAGCCTTCTTTGGATTCATTCTGAAATTGTTCCATGGATTCCCTTAGAAAACCCTAAAAAACTTTCCAGATAGTTTTCGAAGGATTCCTTTAGAAAGTTTTTTTTAAACATCTGCCATGGATTTCTTCAGCAATTGCTCTAGAATTTAGTTTTAGATTGGAGGATATTCCAAAAAAATCTTTGAACTCATCTAGAAATGCTTCCATGAGTTTCCTCAGAAATTACTCCACAACTGTTTTTCAAAATTCTCAACGAGATTTTTTTTTCAGGAATCTTTGAAAATGTAGGATTTGCTGAATCCCTAAAAAAATCAATAGTTCAGAAATTTCTCCTCGATTTTTCCGCAGGCGTTTTAAGGAATTTTCCTGGAGATTTCGTATGAAATTTTGCATGAGAAACCTTCATATATTTGTTCAAAGATTACATTGTAAATTGCTTTCAAAATTGCTAAAGAAGGCTTCCTTCTCTTTGAGAATTTCTCCACAATATTATCTAGGAATTCTTTTATGTAGATGTCTATGAGTCTCTCCTGAAAGTCCGCCAGGGATTAATTACTTCAATATTTTTTCTAGGGATACGTTTAAAAACCCTTTGAAGATTTCTCCAGGGATTCAAAATTTCTGCATGGATATTCGTACAGATATTTCTTCAGGAAGTTCACCAGAGATTTTTCCAGTATTTCATTCAGAAATACTGCCTTACTTATTCCTTTAGAAATATCTTAATTATTCCAAGCTATCTTTATAGAAGCTTATCTCGGCGCCAGAAATCTGTAAATAAATTTTTGAAGGGATCTCTTAATAATTGCTGCCAAAATTGCTTCAGAAATTTCAGACAAAGGTACTGGTGGGATTCTTGTATAAATCCGTCAATAAATTTCTGAGGGATCCTTGGTAGAATTTCTGAAGGAACGCCCAGTAAGGGGGCCGTCCATTTATTACGTAAGAAGATTTTTACGATTTTTCGACACCCCTACCTTGTAAGTTTTTTTGTTTGAGAACCCAAATATGTTTGTATGGAGCGTAAGGTTTCTCAAAGGAGAAATATTTAAAAAATCCATGGGCAGAAATGCATTTTATAGGGATATTGGAGCAGTCTTTAGGGGAATTCTTTCTTGTATCATTCTTAGAAATCCTGCAAAAATCTTCTTTATATAAAAAGTTTTGAGGTAATCATGGAGAAAATTCTTGAGCAGTATCTACAGGGGGAAAAATAAATTCTAAAATAATTTCATAAGGAATTTTAAGAAGAATTCTTGCTGAAATCTTAGAAAGAATACATTCAAGCATGCCCTTCCGCAATAAGTACAGAAAAAAGACGGGATTTTTTTAATATAGTGGTTTCCCCGGAATAACTCTCAATTGGGCGTATTATTGTAGTCATTCCAAGGGGGGCTAACCAGTATAGGGGGCGCTGAGATTTGAAAATCTTGAGTAACCAGCTCTGGTTTTACCTGGTTTTACAGCATTGGTGTTGGGTAGTTGGGTGAAGAGATCTCACATGGGGAAGTAGCATTCCACCTGACTCAGGTCCTTTCAGGCCATGGTTGCTGCACCGTTGCCGGACAATCTTGTCCAGATGATGTATAAAGAGAAGTTTGGCAAGAATGTCGTTTCATCGGCTCTCGCCAAAATCATCTCGGAGTTATTGAAGAGTTGACGCGTAGACTCGAAGTTTTAGTGGAGGCTAGATCATACCGGTTCTTTGCGGTCGAATTCGACCCTGCTATCGAACAAGTGGCCACGCGGAGAACATCTTGGTAGTGTCGATGTTGAGGCGTCGGCCTACTGGGTTGTATTCGATCCCGGGATGGAAAGAGGTCCTCGGAAAGGCTCGGAACAAGTGGAAACCCTATGTCGGTAAGTTGTTCTGTATGCTAGCTGATAAAGCCTTAACCTTCAGGAGGCCAAAATATTTGCAGAGCTTTTGGATGTAGGCATGGCGTCGACTCTGCCTGCCTTCCGAGGACAAATGAAGTGGTAAGGCCACCTGGGAAACTGAGAAACTGCAATGCGCGCGCCAGCACATTACATTGGAAACCTCCTAAAAGATACCTGCCTTGATATCTTGTTGGCTATAAAGTAACTTTACTCCAACGCCGGACGTATAGTAGAGCACCATCTTCTTCGGTCTTGTGCGATATTCTTCCACTTCTCTGAACGTTCAGGGATTGCAGATCTTTTGCACGTTCGCGGCAGCCCACGAAGACGTCCACCTCTACCTGGTTCCCTGCTGAATATTGTATTCGCTATTCTTTCGTCCGACATTCGCACTACGTGTCCAGTCCACAGCACTCTGCCGTTTTTTATACATTTCACAATATTCGCAACTTTGTACACTTGGCACAACTCGTAATTCGTGGGTCTGTGCCACACCCCATTTTCTGGCTTCCTACAGAGAATTCTCCGCAGCACTTTGCGTTCTTTGAAAGCTTTTCGGTCTACCTCCTTTAACGTCCACGTTTCGTGACCGTAGAGGGCAACCGGAAGAATCTACATCTTATATAGAGTGAATTACATGTGCGTTTGCAAGTTACGGGACCTAAGCTGATTGCGTAATCCGTAAAAGGCCCTATTTGCAGCTGCAATACGCCTTTTCCTTTCACGGGAAAAGTCATTGTCACGTGTCACAAGTGTTCCAAGATAAACAAATTCTTTAACAACTTCAAATACATCCCTATCAATCACTATCTCAGCACTAACACCAGTAGGCCTGCCTCTGTCTCTACCCGCTATCATGTGTTTCGTCTTGGTAGAGTTATTCGGGAAGCGTATCCTCGTTGTCTCTCTCCATCTTTTCAAAGGAACATAAGCTTCCTACCTTGTGATGATAGTGCCAATTGTTTGCACGCCAAACATCCTAATCGCTCCTTCGAGTGCAATTTTGAACAGCAAATTTGAAAGAGCATCACCCTGCTTTAATCATACAAGGTCACACACGCATGCACAAACGAGGTAGGCACTTCGTCTGCGCTCCGAATACTTGATTTTAATCAATCCAGCGTTGCGCGTATCAGCCTAATTAGTTACGCCGGAAAATCATATTCTGACATTATCTGCCAAAGCTCATTTCACTTTCTCTTTTCATCGTACGCTACTTCAAAATCAACGAACGGATGGTGAATCTGCTAGTTATATTCCCGATTTTTTTAGGATCATCCGCAGGCTAAAGATTTGATCCGTCGTTTATCGGCCCTCACGAAAATCAGCATGGTATTCGCCGGCGAAGGACTCCTCAAGAGGTCTCAATCTGTTGAACAGGACACGCGACAGTATCTTATCCCGAGCAGAGTAAAATAGTTCAATAATAGCATATTTTGACACGGAGATCAAAAAATGATATTTGTTTGTTTGAGATAAGAGGTAAAAGTACTGAAAACAATTTCTCAATTTTAGTCCTGGAACATCATCATAATAGCACATTCAGCCCTTGATAAGATCTAACCAATAGCAGTGAGCTATTTGATTGATCTTCAAATATCAAATTTTGCTATTGGTTAGATGGTTCAAGAACAAATTTTTGCTATTTCAATACTTTTACCTCTTATCTCAAACAAACCAATATCACATTTTGATCGACAGTACTTGACCTCTGCTCGGGATATGTCAAACTTAAAAGGGTAATCCTACTGTAATTGGTACTCTCTAGTCTGTGCCCTTTCTTGCAGATTGGGCGTATGAGGCCATTCAACCAGCTGTTAGGCATTTCTTCGTGGTTTCAAATATGCAAATATAGTTAATTGGCAAAGTAATAACATATCTTCATAGAACAGCGATCAAAGCCGTAGACTGTTCAACCATAAGAGAAGAAGAAAAATAACCACATTCTAGGAATGTGTGAAAAAGAAATAAAATTATCGATTCCAAATATTCCGCGATAAGTGCCTTCAACTATAATTCGCGCACATTTCCGAACCCCCAATTGTGCCAAACTGTTCTATCTGCCGAAAACGCTCCCGAAACGTGCAGATATAACGGGTTCATAATGGCAAATTACATAAAATTATGCAAATTTCGTTCCCAAACATTAATCAGCGCCGATTGTTGCTCGTTACGATAAATTGTTATTACAGCACATGGCCCGGTGCAGCAGCAGCAGCAGTAGGTCTAGGGGAATGTCGCGTTGCAGTGTGGGCACTTATTAACAGGCTGTCCGTTGGATAGCTCCTGGCGGTATTATTGGTGGTTGCCGGAGGTGGTACACTCGGAACCGACCGATTTTTGACTGTTCGATTATGCAGGCTACTGACTGGACTGACTGGAGCAGATCAGGGCTAGGACTATGGGGCTAGGCTGGATGGAGGATCGTCGCGTCCACCTTTTTGGCCTGATGATAGGTTTAACTGGTTTTTAATTTGCAATCAAGAACGCAATTGTTGACACCACACACGGACGCACGCACACGTACTGATTTAGGGTGGACTTTCTGTGGAAAACATCCGATATTTAGCTGTTCTTGATAGTGCTCTTAAAGCACATCCAGAAGGATCCTGATTTGAACAGGAGTGGAACCTAAACGCTATCAGCACGATCCTTGTTTCATATCCGCGTATTTATCGATTTGGCCTTAAGGATACTCCGTAAACTTTACCAATAGGCTAAGAAAGGCCTCCAGCATTGAACCACCCTATCCCCATCATATGACAGGATGCCTCAGAACGGGAACCGCATTTTTGCATGCCATCCGGTCGAACAATGTGGTGTTGGTAGTGTGGTGTGGTCAGTGGTGTCGTCCAATAAGCACGAGAAGAGTTCAAATTGCTGACGATGAAAACGATTCAATAGCCCATGATGCATTTACGTACGGCTGACCATGCGATATCAGTTGTTCGATTATTATTCTTTTTTTTTTGTAGGTTGATTATTGGTCATCAAGTGGTCTGCGGATGGCAGGGTGGGGGGTCAAATGAGGAAATTAATGAGACGCATGTTCCACAGAGCAAAGGAAGCAAAAAGTTGACTGATCAAACAATAATTGAAACCGACTGACTGTTGCGTCTCGAACGGCCGTGTGGTTGATGGATACATTTTTCGGGTAATTATAATTACTGAAGGATGACAACCCGGGCCCTGGGTCAACCGGTAATTACATGCAGATGCGGTTAAGAGGAAATATTGACTAATGAGGTAAAAGGGTACTCCCCTTGGTGATGGCCCGCCGATTGTTAATGGTAATTTAAATTTAATGGTCGCGCAGGAGACGATGTACGCCAGAAATATAATTGATATCCTGCCCCTTTCCAACGGGTCGAAGAATAAGGCTAGCACCTGATTGGGAAAGTTTTCGCTCACACGTGCACACATTTCAATGCATATCATCCTGGGTAGGTATTATGACAGCTACGCCCTAGCCCTGAAGTGTAGTGCAAGGTCGGGGAAGAATGTAACGCTAATTAGCCCGAAAACTTTGCTATTCTTGCTCCATCGAGCGGAGTGAAATTAAAATTCGAATGTTCAACCTACGCGCCAACGCCACCACCCATATGGGTTCTCCAGTTTTTTTTTGAATCTTTTGACGTGATATGCTTGGTTGGTGCAATCTAGGGATGATCAAGCAAAAGGGTTTGAAAATGGTCGACTGACCAGTGAAGGGAATTGTCAGACAAAAGAGGCACAAAACAAGCAACAAAGAAGGCGCGACGATTACTATTTATCCCTACTGGTAACAGATAATGACATGATCTCGAAATGTTTTGTTGCAGACAAAACTGAAGCTGAATTTGTTGCGTACTTTTCAACTCGTGAATAATCAATTATTACTAACCCAAAGTCGAAACTGTTTGATGATAGAGCTTCACAGGAGTTGTAGTGTTCACCGACTCGAAGTTACCGTTCGAGAATCGCAATGCAAGGTTTAAAAATCTCTAAGCTCGTGGTGTACGATGTTAATCCTATTATTTTCAAGTTGGGACAAACTTATGTCGCATTGGGGGGATTGTCGCAACAAATAAAAGCTGCGACATTGTCATTATTGTTGCGCGATGGTTGAATTTTGATTCACTGCGACTGACAAATTAACTGACTCAAAATATGCCAGGAAATCTTTTTTTGTTTCCTTCAGAGATTTATTCGAGTATTTTTCCTTCCAGATTTTTTTTTTGTTTATATTTATGTGTATTTTAACTTATAGCTAATTCTACACTCTCCTTCCAGATATTCGTCGTTAGATTTCTCAAAAAAAAAAAAAAAAAAAAAAAAAAAAAACATTGAGGATTCCATCACAAATTTCTCCATATTTTTTCAAACGTCTAGAAATCCTATATTCTTTGCATACCTCCAAGGATTTCTCAGGAAGTACCTGTGATGCTTTGTATAAAAAATCGTACTAAGATTTATCTGGAAATTTCTTTAACGATTCCATCAGGAGTTCTACCAAATCCCAGGAGAATCTCAGGAAGGTAATAATTGGCGAAAAGATTATTAAACACTATGCTGAGAAGCCGACTGCGTCTCAGTAAGGATGTAATGCCAGAAAGTGAAACAGAGGTGAAACTTACACGCACATGCTCTTCAGATCAAAAACAACGAAAACAACGTAAAACTTGAATAATGTAGTTTTGATTTCGTTAATCAAATATTGCACAGTCTCAATAGTATTAAAATAACAGAAAATGTACTTTAACAAAACATATTATTGAAATTTTATTTAATAAATGTATACCAACAGCTAACAAAATGAGATTGCTAAAATAATATGTTATGGTAAAGTAACATTGCGAAACAACAATTAACTTGTGGTCTGTCTCAGAAGCAAACTGCTGTGTCTTTAACAGATTTAGGAACGTTGAATCCGAATCCGGGCCAAGGTTTGATCTAGCACCTTAAAAAAGACGCGAACATGTTCAATGCGTCCAGTGAGCTTTTCGCTCTTTGAAGGAATTACGACAATAGACACCGGTCTAACACCCAACACTCCCTCCCACTGTACACGGGCTTGACCCATCATAGTCTGTTAAAGTTTCAATCCCAGAGCTATTCTAAGGCCTCTAAAGTACTCCGAAGTTTGTGTCACAAATCCAACATTCGAAACCAAATTTTACATACTTTACGATACTCAAAAAGTTTCATAACACCCCTAGAAAATTCATGGTATATAAATTGAGTGATCTAGGTCATCTAAACTACTCTGCAATTCATTTTATTTAAATCTACAACATCTATCATCATTTGTTCCAATATTTAGTCACGCTGATGTCCATTATACCCCCCCCCCCTATGCTGCAAAAAACTTGATATTGTGGAAGTTGGACATTTCATGGCCTCCAATACACTATGAAGTCTAGGTTACAATATCTACATACTGTATCATGCTTTAATTGTAAAACATATTCGTGCAATGTAGTCTATATTGCTGAAGCAGCAAAACTATTCCTGGCATCAGGACCTACAAGGTCTACAGGTTCTACTCTTGTTTCTCTTCACTCTATTGGTATAATTCTTTCATGATTGTGTCTGCTGCATCTCATTATATTACGAGTATCTCTATGTCTTGCTGTTTCGGTGTCCACTGGCCATGGTAAGAATCAGTTGAAGTTATTTTATTAAAAATGTATCACTTTGTTTATCACCCATCTCACCCTGGCAACGCCTATAGTAAATTAAATTTATTACGGAATCATGTTTCCATGCATATTCTGCCTGTTTCTACTGCAATACATTTCGAAATTTGCATTTCGATGACGTTTGAGCATTTTCAATAATATTATATTTTACCGAAATTGCTCCTTTGAGGGCCCCTCCTGACTACACCACTGGCCCATCACCCGAAAGGCTTCGGATTTATTCATATTTCCACATGTAGAATGCAGCAAAAATAGTCCGGTTAAAATCCCCGAGGGACACCATCGTAACCTTCCCTTGTCAGACTGCAATTATGATAACTAAGCAACATTCACTCGGTGATCTAGGTCATCCAAACTATTCTGGAATTGAAACCTTCAAGCTTTAAAAGCTTTACTCATGTATCACTTTACTTTATTGGTCTTCAGGAATTCCACCAAGACTTTTGCCAAGAATTCCTCAAAAAAACCCTCTGGGTATTCCTCCAAGATTTCTCCAGGAATCCCTCCAAGAATTTCTCCAAAAATTCCTCCAAGACTTCTGCCAAGAAATTCTAGAAGGTTTTCTCAAGGAATTCCTCCAAGAATTTCTCAATCCCTCCAGGGTTTTTTTCCAGAAATTCCTCGAAGAACTCCTCCTAAAACCTGTTGGAAATCCTCCAGAAATTCTTCCAAAAAATACTCGAGAAATTCATCCGAGATTACTTTCAAGCATTTCTCCGAATAATCCTCCAGGAGTTCGTGAAAAAAATTTTCAAGGAATTCTCACTGAAAATACTTCAGGAAATCCTTTAGTAACTTCTTTAGAAATTTATCGAAGAATTCTTCCAGGTTTACCCCCAGATAATTTTCAAAGAATTTTTTTCGAGAAATTCTCCAGAAATTTCTCCATGAGTACCGCGACGATTATTCTGGAAACCTACAGAAATTCCTAAAGAAAATACTCCGAAAATTACTTCAGGAAGTCTTCCAGAAATTCATCTAGGAATTACTCGTATAATATTTTCAAAAATTCCCCCGAGAATTCATCCAGGAATTTCACCAAGAATTCCTTATGAAATTACTCCAACAGTTCACCCGGGAATTCCTCCAAGACATCTGTCTAGAATTCTTTCCCTAGAATCCCTCCATGAATTCCTCCAAAACTTCCTACAGGAATTTGCCCAATAATTTCACCAGAGGTCTCTCTAAGTCTTCTGTCAACAATCCCTTCAGGAATTTCGCCAGAAATAACTCCAGGAATTTTTCAAGAAAACTTCTTTAAGAAAATCACCTGAAAAATCCTCCAGATATCCCACAAGAAAATATTCCTTGGGCAATTCAGTAAAAACTCCAAATTCTTTCAGGTCTTTCTCCAGGAACTGCTACGCGACTTTTTCCAAGAATTCCTATGGGAAATACTCCAGGAGTTCCTCCAGGAATTTCCCCCTGCAATACTTAAAGAATTAAGTTAAGAATTTATTTAAGAATCCTACCAGGAATTTCTCCAAGAGTTCCTTCAAAAATTTCACAAGGATTTTTTTCCAAGAATTACTTCAGATATTCCTCCAAAACTTCTGCAAAGAATTCTTCCAAGAATCTGTGCAGGAATTTCTCCAAGACTTGCTCCAATACTGCTGCCAAAAATTCCTCCAAGAATCCCTCCAAGAATTTGGCTAGGGATTTCGTTATTAATTCCTCTAGAAGTACCTCCTGGAATTTTTCAATAAATACCTTCAGGAATTCATCCGGGAAATCCTCCAAAAAATCCTCCAGAAATGCCTACAAGAATCGACCCAGGAATTCCTTTAAGAATTCCTTCAGGATATTTTCCAAGAATTCCTCCAGGAATTCCTCCAAGGTATTCGTTAAGAATTCCTCCAATTATCCCTTCCAAAGCTTCCTTTCAAGAATTCCTTCAGGAATTCCCCAATACCTCCAAGTCTTCTTTCAAGAATTCCACCAAGAATCTCTCTACGAATTTCTCCAGGAATTCCTTGGAGAATGCTTTCAAGAATTGCTGCATAAAATCATACGTGAATACCTTCAGGAATTTCTTCAAGAACTGGCAGACCCTGCAGTTATTCCTGGAGGAATTCCTGTAAAAAATCCTGGAGAAATTCCTGAAGGAACTCCTGTAATATTTCCAGTAAGAATTCTTGGAATATTTTTCGGAACAATTCCTAGAGGATTCCGTAGAGTAATTCCTGGAGAAATTCCTGGAGGAATTGTTGGAGTATTTGTTGGAGGAACTTCTGGAATATATTCAGGAAGTCCTGGAGGAATTCCTGGAGGAATATCTGGAGGAATTCCTTGAGGAATGACTGATGGATTTCCTGTAAGAACTTGAGGAGGAGCCACTGTGAGCAGGGATGGGAAATGTCATAACAACACAGATCGAAAAAAGAGTATAAAATTCTGTGACATATGGTGCACATAATTGGAGCGCGGGATATCATAGAAGTTTACATGACATATCATGTAAAGTTCATGAAGTATCATTATATGTCATGTAATTCAGCATGACTCGGATAGTTTACATGACATATAACACAAATTTACATGATATATCATGTAAACCATCATTACATTAAGTTTACATGAATAAAATGAAGTTTACATGGCGTGTAAATCTCATTATTTTTATTTGTGAATGTCATCTCGTTATTTGCTCATTTCACTGCACTTAGTCGGAAATGTTAATCGATGGCATCATTGATTATCCATAGCTAATCAGCGTTATGGACTGGTGATGCGTACGAACAGTAATTTACATCGGAAGAGAAAAGGTATAAATAGAAAAATGACATGACATTTTTTTCATGAAATTCTGCGACATTTTCCATCCCTGCTTGAGAGGAATTACTAGAAGAACCCCTGTTGGAATTGCAGGAGGAATTCCAGGATGAACACTAGACTCTACATATTTGAATGATTTGTTGGCGACGGATATCATAGAAGACTGTGCGCGTGAGTGACTACGTTTTTAAAATTGGCACGCGTTTTCTTTGCTCCGCGTTGTTTTGAATATGGTCGGCCGAATTGAGAAACGGCTGGTGGTACTTACCCCTTCCGCAAATTTTACTTCGGAAAGTGCTTGCAAATTTATTTTCGGTTTTCAACATATTTCCTTGGCGTGTTAGTGGAATACCTGTAAGTAAAAAGAAAATCGAGTTAAGCACTGTTCCTTTTAATTCCACTAAGAATTTGCATCCTTTGACAGATAGGTACTTCGACATCAACTGTAAGGTCGTCGTCAGTGTCTCGTACTTGACTCGACTGTTTTTGCGACAAATAGAGATGATGTCTGTATGTGTGTATGTATGTATGTCTGTGCGCAAAAAAAAAATCACTCACTTTTAAAGCACTTTCCATTAGCCGATTCCATAGATTATAGCTCGAAACGAACCAGAATTCTACCACATTGCTTGCTATTGAAAATGGTGCGGATCGACCAAGGCGTTCCGGATTTATGGTGATCCAGACCAGCACCGGTGTACTGCTCATATTTAAAACTGACCCAAATCCTGACATGCAACACATCAAACTGCGCCGAATTTTCCAAACTTCATCACGGTTGTCGAATTTTGTCGAATCAACAGAAACTACAAAACTACGATGTTGGCCATAAAATCAAGATGGCGACCTAAAATCCAAGATGGCAGCCCACAACTAGAAGAGACGACTGTTTTAAGGAATTTATGGCTCAAAAACCTTACAATGTGGGTATTTGGTATGGGGAAGATGTCCGGAGTCCAGAAATGGGAACCAGAATATTCAAGATGGCGACCCACAATCCAAGATGGTGGCTCAAAATCCAAGATAGAGGTTGTTTTTAGGAGTTTTAGGCTCTTAAGCCATGCAATATGGGTATATTTGGTATAGAAAAGATGTCCGGAATCTAAAAATGACGACCAGAATATACAATGACTCGAACGCCACAATAAAGGTAAAGTGTCATTATAAATAGTAATAATAATAACTATATGCAAAATGGCGGCTCAAAATTCAAGATGGCAACCGTTTTAAGGAATTGTAAGGTCTAAAACCATGTAATATGGATATATTTGGCGTAGATAATTTGTCCAGATCCAGAGACCAAAAAAGGCGACCAGAATATATAAGATGGCGGACATAATTCAAAATGGCGGTTGTTTTAAGGAGTTTTAGGCTCTTAAGCCATGCAATATGGGTGTATTTGATATGCAGAAGATGTCCAAGGTCTACAAATGGTGACCAGAATATTCAAGACATGGCACGGCGGCCCACAATTCGAAATGGCAGCTGTTTTATGAAGTTTTAGGTTCAAAAACCATGCAATGTGGATATATTCACTCTGGGTATAAACACACTGCTCTCAACAACAAAGTTTGTGAGTCTAATCTTCAACAAAAATACCATTCTCACCTTTACAGTAAATTAAGCTAAGGTACATAAATGTCATCCTGCATTTTTACCGCCTCCATGCGCATCCCTATCGAGCACATACCAGCGAGGACTCATTTAAGCAACTTTGGCGTGTATGAAATTTCATACGTCTAAATTAAGCCACTTCCATCCAACCAGCCAAGCAGGATGTAATTTTCCTCCTCCAACTGTACGGATTGCAGCAACAGCAGCAGCAGCTTCAGCAAGTAGGAAGAGGCCATTTTCCCTTCGCGTCCTCCCACCTGCACCGCACCGGCAACGACGACGGCATTCGATCGTGCAGAAATATGACGAATGAAAAACCTTTCGCATCGACAACGTCGTCGTCGTCGACGCCGTCGACTTCGTCGGTACTCGAACTTTTACTCAAAGTGAACACTTTTTACCCATTCCAGAGCCAACGTGCCGGTTGGAGAAAACTGCTACTTCCCTCCGGTGCTGCTGGCGTCGATGGAGAATGCGAAAGTGTAATTTATTTTTAATTAGGTATTCTGCCTTAATTAATAATAAATTAATTAATTTTAGAGAGCTGAAAAAGACGTCCAAGGTGGGGCAGGAAAGGAGGGTGGAACATGTGTGAGTGCGTCTCCGCTGATGTAAGGAAAAGCTTGGAAAATGGAACTTTTTTCTCTCGGTAGAGGAGTAGAGTTCCAGACACGTCATAATTACCGCCCGTCGTGGTTGCCTCCTTGAAGTATGTTGTGCGTTTGTTTGGAATTTTGTGGAGTCTTTTTTCCTAGATTAGTTGAAGCAGATGGCTTTATGCATTACTGAGTAATTTAGTATATCAATTCAAGCAAGTCATTTTCTTGTAGAAAGAATATAATCCAGCTGATAAGATACGCCGGTAAACTGTGATGGGCTGATTACGTCGTATTGATGTCAGGCACCGAAGATTGATACAATGTTCAGTAAAGAGCCTCAAAAATCCCATTTATGAATCCCAAATGAATTCCTTCAAGAATTCTGCCTAGCATTTGTATTGAAATTTGCCTTGAAAGCCGCAGTAATTCGGATTACCTAGCACCGCAACTTACGTTTTCTATTGGGGGAACAAATTACGAACCCAGCCGCATAATAAATACACCTAATTTGTTCGTTAGAGTATTCTCGACATACATACTGATTTGCGTATTTAGACACTAATGGCGACGGTATGGTCATTAGTGTCATACAGCAAGGTGTTGATCCATATTCAAGCAAACTTTTGCCAGTCTGCAAACTGAAGCGGACCTAACTCAACATTACACACTAGACTTCTTGCTCACATTTCGTCTGGCACAATATCCATATTTTACTACAAGCTAGGACCGCTTCCTTCATACGATGTTGCGGTTGACCGCCTCCAAGCAACGCAGTCGTCTCGTGGATCGTCGTCGGCCGTCTTCCGGATCGAGTATGCAAAATAGTAGGATTTCTTTGAAGACTGCGCACCGGTTGGTCACGATTCAAAGTGTCCGTCCAGCAACGACGATGTTGTCTAGAAGATGGGACCACACCGCACCACACAATTGACCGTTGTTGGTTACCACACCACGACCAACTACACACCGGTCCGCAAATGGCACACAATGCCCTAGGTCAGAAAAGAATTGTACAAGTGCTGGAACGCGCGGGGTCGTTTTCCGTTTCGTAGTGGGTAAGCGAACGCCGAATGGTAGAGAACGCCGCGTCGGACGGGTCCTATGGCTGCTATGGGTGGGTATAGCTTCGATATTCTTGCGGCTTGTTCCGCGTGCATTGTGGTGTGGTACGTTGTTGCTCCACGGTGGTGGCGGCGCGGCGTTCTTTTGGCTTATGATGGTGGTGCATAACAAAGGAACCGAAAAGAACAAGGGCCGTTGCAAATTTATTCAAATTTTTGTTTCGAGCTCACAAATTTATTGCTGGCGGTTGGTGGTGGTGTCCCGGGTGGAGCGGTAGGTAAGGGGGTAGATAATTTTCCAAAGAATAAAGTATTCAATTGTACATTTTTTACGTGGTCATTTACATATTTCGGTGTGAATCATAAACAGGAAAAATTCAAACGACTGTGATCGATTTTTGAGTATATGTTCAAACGATGTACATGTATACTGTACTGCAGTTACCCACAAGTGGCAATTCTACGACCCCTGGAGTGGGCGCTACCACATACATTTATTTGTACTACATTACAATTAGGATAACATATAATCAATAATACTATGTCTCAACGGTGTCAGGCCATTTGGCCAAAGGCCATTAGGCCGAAGGTAAGGATCACTCCTACCTTTGCGGCTTCGCGTTTCAGACGATTGTCATCCTTCCAAATGTTCTGGCGATAATGTTCATGTCGTCCGAAAAGCACACAAATTGACCGGATTCCGTGAAAATCGTTCCCCGACTCGTCGCATTACACTTTCCAAAGCGATGTTGAAGTGTAGGCATCAGAGTTTGTCACCTTATCGCACAGTCTAAATTAAACCCGAAACCACAATTATGCACACCGTTTATCGTTGATTTGATCTATCTGGCTAACTTCCCGGTATATGTATTAGCCGTTTTCATCTATGATTTTCGAAAGATTTGGTTCGTTGACGGTTGGCCTCGATAGAATCGGCATAATAACTTTACATGACTTACCTTACCGATCAGGCTAAGGCCGGGGTGGCTTCTGCTGTACATAGTAGCCGTCACCATTCCACTCGGTCCATGGCTGTTTGTCTCTAGTTCCGCACTCTGCATAGGGTCCGCAGATCGTCCTCCACTTGGCCACCTAGCTCGCTGCGCTCTACGTCTTCTTGTACCGGTCGGATGACTCCCGAGAACCATTTTAGTCGGGTTGCTATCTGACATCCTGATGACGTGAACCGCCCACCGTAGCTCGTGGCTCATTCGCCTTCTCCAAGTCCCTTCGTGTTACGGCGAACTTTATTCGATCATAGAGTTCTGTGGAGTCCAAAGTAAGCACGATTTCCTGCCACAATGCGCCTCTGAATTTCTCTGCTGGTGTCTTTGTCGGCGGTCACCAGTGAGCCCAAGTACACGAATTCTTCAACCGCCTCGATTTCATCACTGTCGATGTAAATTCGGGGTGGCGGGCATGGTGATTTCTCCCTGGAGCCCTTTGCTATCATGTACTTTGTCTTCGACACATTAATGACTAATCCGATTCGCCTGGCTTCACTTTTTAGTCGGATGTACGTTTTCGTGAAAATCGTTCCACTCGTGTTTATCCCGCCCTCTAAAGCAATGTTGAACAGCAAGCACGAAAGACCATCACCTTGCCGTAACTCTCTGCGAGATTCGAAGGGACTCGAGAGTGTCCCTGATACTCGAACTACGCACATTACTCGATCCATCATCGCCTTGATCAATCGTATCAGTTTATCCGGGAATCCGTATTCGTGCATAATCTGCCATAGCTGTTCTCGATCGATTGTATCATACGCCGATTTGAAATCAATGAACAAGTGATGCGTGGGAACGTTGTATTCGCGGCATTTCTGTATCACCTGGCGGATGGCGAACATCTCGTCCGTTGTAGCTCGTTCACCCATGAATCCAGCCTGATATTTCCCCACGAACTCTTTTGCAATCGGTGATAGATGACGGCATAACATTTAAAAGAGTATCTTGTAGGCAGCGCTCAGTTGTGTGATCGCGCGGTAGTTCCCGCAATCCAACTTGTCGCCCTTTTTGTAGATGGGACACACGATACCTTCCATCCATTCCTCCGATTATACTTCCTCCTCCCAAATCTTGGTAATGACCCAGTGTAGTGCTCTCACCAGTGCTTCTCCACCGTATTTTAGAAGCTCGCTTGGTAGTTGATCTGCTCCAGCGGCTTTGTTGTTTTTCAACCGGCCAACCTCCTCCTCAATCTCTTGGAGGTCATGTCGGAGGTCTTTCGTCCTGTGCACATACTCCTAGATCTGTTACCACGCCACCTTGGGTACTTGCAACGTCGCCATTGAGGTGCTCATCGTAATGCTGCCACCACCACTCGACCACCTCACGCTCGCCCGTGAGAATATTCCCGTGATCTCGGCACATGTCGACTTGTGGCACAAAGCCTCTGCGGGAGCGGTTCAGCTTCTCGTAGAACTTTCGTGTTTCCTTAGCACGATACAGCACTTCCATCGCTTCGCGATCTCGTTCTTCCTGCTGGCGCTTCTTCATCCGGAAGACTGAGTTCTGCCTGTTCCGCGCCTGTCTGTAACGTGCCTTAATTGCTCTCGTACGGGTTTGCTGCCCATGCTGCATTCTTCTCGTTTTTCAACTGTTCACATTCGCCGTCGTACCAGTTGTTTCTGTGATTCGGACTCGCGAAGCCTAGTGCTGTAGCCGAGGTACTACCTATGGCGGATTGGATGTCCCTCCAGCCATCTTCAAGTGTAACTGCGCCAAGCTGCTCTTCCGTTGGTAGGGCCACTGCTAACTGCTGCGCGTTGTCTTGAGCCACTTCTACACTCAGCGAAAAAAACTAGCGAAATTCATCGAAATACCTTATGAAAATTTGCTATAACTATTTCTTATGGATGGCATAAGAATACCTTATGAAAATTGATCGTGCTTGCTATGACAAATTTCATAAGATAGACTTATGAAAAGAACAAAAAAAGCTTAAAATGAAGCAGACTGGATTCGATCCATGAACGTCGGGATCACCGAGCCCGTGTCTTATCCACACGGCTACCGACGCTTGAGAATAACATGTTGCTAAACATCAATAAAAGCCAAGCTGTGAGACGATTTTATGTCATAGAGTGACCTTATGAAATTCATCCGAATCATTATGAATTATTTAAAGGCCGTTTCATAAGTTGGGCCTTATGGAAAACTTAAGGTTATTTGGCTGAGTGTACGTTACGCAGCTGCTCGATGTTGAGCCGAGGCGTTCGCCTTCGACTCGTGGCGATAACTGTCGAAAGTTTTGTGCGCATGCATACAGCGACTAAGTAGTGATCCGAATCTATATTCGCACTGCAGTATATGCGGACATTGGTTATATCCGAGAAGAATTTACCGTCGATTAGAACGTGGTCGATTTGGTTTTCTGTTTGATGGTCGGGTGATCTCCAGGTGGCTTTGTGGATATTTTTGCGGGGGAAGAAGATGCTTCGGACTACCATACCACGGAAGGCTGCAAAGTTTCCTCCTGCCCTACCTGCGCGTAGCGCGTTCATGTCGCCGACAACGATTTTCACGTCACGCGGCGAGCAACCATCGTATGTTTGCTCTAACTGCGCGTGGAACGCCTCTTTCTCGTCATCGGGTCTCCCTTGCCCCACGAACTCTTTTGCAATCGGTGATAGACGACGGCATAAAATTTAAAAGAGTATCTTGTAGGCAGCGCTCAGTAGTGTGATCGCGCGGTAGTTCCCGCAATCCAACTTGTCGCCCTTTTTGTAGATGGGACACACGATACCTTCCATCCATTCCTCCGATTATACTTCCTCCTCCCAAATCTTGGTAATGATCCAGTGTAGTGCTCTCACCAGTGCTTCTCCCTCCACCGTGTTTTAGTATTAACTCGTTTCGTAGTTGATCTGCTCCAGCGGCTTTGTTGTTTTTGAACTCAATCTCTTGGAGGTCAGGGGCCGGAAGTCTTTCGTCCTGTGCACATACTCCTAGATCAGTTACCAGGCCCGCTAAATATCAGTATCAGTGCCTGTTTTTCAGCCGAAAATGAATGACTGGGGCGGTTCCTCGATGTGAGAACTGACAGATTCCGAGAGCTCCATTCGTGAGCGGCCCAACAAAGTGAATTCCAAGAAATGTTTCTTCCTCGTATCCACTGGTGCTCGTAATGTCGTAATGTCGTGTCCGTTGTCTAGTGTTAAGCTTCGTTCAGTCTGTACAGCCTTTTGCTGTAGACGGTGTCTGTGTCATTTTTTTTCTTTTTTTTTGGGATTCCTTTAGGTATTTCTCCCAGGATTCCTTCAGGAACTACTCCTGGGATTCTTTCAAAGATTAGTCTCGAGATTTTTTTAGGGATATTTTCCGGCATTCCATCAGGGATTTCTCCCGAGATTCATTTACGGATTTCGGGATTTTTTCACGGATTTTTTCTGAGACTGCATTGGGGATTCCTTCACAATTCTTTCTGGGGTTTCTCCATTGGTGCATTCCTAAATTTCGTCATTTATTTTTACGTGGTATCTTTTTGGGATTCCTTTTTCAAAATTCTTTTTAGCTTAAGGTTTTTTGGGAGTTTCATTAAAGATTTTCTCCAGGATTCCTTTCGTCATCCCTTCATTGATATCTGACGGGTTTTCTTCAGTAATATCTCCCGGGATTCCATTCGGAATTATTTCAGGTATTCCTTGCTAGGTTAGCTTAGGAACTCCTGCTAGATATTTTCAGGGATTCCTGCATTAGTTTCTCATGAGATTCCTTTGGTTGCTTCTCATGGAATTACTTTGAACGTCAAGGATTCCATTCGGGAATCCGCCCTAGATTTATTCAGAGTATCCTTCCGCGATTCATTCTTGGAATTCTCCTTCCAAGGAAATCCTTCTGAGATACTTTTATTGATTTTTTCCAAGAATCCTTTCAAGATTCCTTCATGAAGAATTTCGGGATTCTTTAATAGGTTTCTTTTGATTCTGGGGTTTCGGTTGGACTTCACACTGCATTATTTTAGTGATTTCTCTGATGGTTCTTTCCGGTATTCCACATTGAATCCCCTATGACTCCTCGAAGGAACTCTTACGGGATTCCTTTTAGCATTTTTTCAGGGGTTTTTCCTGATACTGGGTCCCTCCCGATAATATTTACGGGACTCCTGAGAGGATTATTTCATGGGGGGTGGAGGGAGGGAGGGTTACCCAAGCAGCACACATGTCATAGAAATGTCACACAGCATAGTTTTTTGGTTACACATGAGCTATAGTTACGTTATTCTAACCCGATATGTAAGCATTACTTCCCAGTCAACCAGTGATCGTATAAGATGTTGCATAAGATGATAAAGTGGAGGCGATATGCGTACATTTTACATGCGCCTAAATGGAGGCATGCAGGCATATGGCCTCCACATTATAATCTTATGCAACATCTTATACGATTACTGGTTATCTGGGTTGACTTGGGCTCTGTGCAACCAAAACTTGCGCTGCGTAACTCTTTTGTAACATTTATGTTGCTTAGATGGTGTTATTCGGTGCTTCGAAAAGTAAAAATATGTTATGGAATCTTTCGTAAAAAGATCCTGGGTCAACCGGAAATCGACCCCAGGCCCTCCCAGCACTATAGAACCGGCTGATCTCATTCAATCAATTCTGTCTCACATGTTGAAGCAAGTACAACCGAAACTACAAACGAGCACCGTCCCCTTGCAGAGTCATCGGTATTGTGTATGCCCGATGATGAACAGAGTACAAACAGCACAGGTCATCGTGACAGTGATATTAAACAGAGGAATCCTAACTACAGATTCTGGTTGTTCTTTGCGAGGGTGAAACATTGCACAACCGAAGGACAGATTTTGAAAGTGGTCGCTGATTTGCTAGGAGCCAATGATTCAATAGAGAAGAAACTTGTTCGAACACATGCAGTAAGTAAAATATAAAAGTAAATATTCATTTCAAAAAGTTAATGGTCAATATCAGCTGTAGAGGGACGCCATCAACAAAAATCATAGACAACAATATGTCGGACAAGATTTACACACACAATAACAAAACGCAGCCTCTGTAAGTCACATAAAACACTGATCAACATATACAACAAAACTTCATATAAGAAACATAAAATTGTAGAATTCCCAGAAGAATGTGAAATACACAGCGAATCGTAGGACAGTAGATGCAAAAAACGAAATAATAATCCAATAATAAAAAAATGTGGATTTTTACTTAAATAAGGAACAAAAAAAAACAAATAAGAAAAACCCAAATTAATCCACCTAGTGGTGAAAGTGCCTTTCTCGTCGAATATGTTCTCACAATCTTTCCGGCAACGTAAGTCAAAATTTTTCTGAATCCGAATATTTTTATAGAAAAGCAAGCATTTTATCAGACATCTTTGAATTGACTTAAAACTTATTGATTGCACATAGTCCGACATTATGTTCAACGTATAAGCAGGGCTGAAAAATATCAGACTTCTCAGTTGACTGCTTGAGCACTTTGTTGAGCACCTTCACTAACACTGGAGGCTGATCAATATCAAGACGATACTAACAAGCTAAGCTATAACTCTTTACAAAATCACAGATCTTAATTTTTTTCTGAACATTTGGGCTGTATCTTATTGACCGTTGAAAACAAGAGCGATAGGTAGTGAGTATAGTGCGACGTCTGTTTGTATGTGGGTTTAATTTGTAAGATTTTGTTCTCTTACACATATTTATCGCTTGCATTGGTTTTATTTACTTTCGTAGTTCCGGCGAAGCACGAAACGCTGGTTGTGCAACCCTACCGGTAGTCTGTAATGTGGTGTGAGCCTATTTTATAGTTAACCGTTCCTCGGGTTATTCAAAAAGCCGTGATGTTATGTGTTGCATGGTTCATTTGGTTACTTTCGATGCGGTACCGGAACAGTTTTCGGAGCACACCGAGTCTCCTAAATATAGTCTGAGACTATTTCATTGCATTACACAGCAAATTTTGTTTGCTGGTATTCAGCAAATTTTGCTGATTTTTTTTTTGCTGATTTCATTCAGCAATACGAATTTACTGAGTATCAGCAAATATTTTTCAACTTGCTGAACCATCCAGCAATTTTGACAGTTGATCAGCTACATTGTACTGATATTCAGCAAACATTTTTAAAGTGGCCTGAGACTTTTCTTGCTGACCGTTCTGCGCGTCATCTAAAAAGCTGATATTTAATGCGCGGTGTGCATGCGTTTGGTTCCGTTCTACATTTGACCACTTCCAGCGGAGTACCTGGAACCGGTTTCGACACAGTATTGGTTTTCCAAAGTGTGGTCTATGAGTGTTTCTCTTGTTAACCGTTCATCAGGTTACTAAAACAGCTATTTATGGGGTTGGTTCTCCTTTACATTTGACCAATTCCGATGGGGCACCCTTAATCGGTGAGGAATACTACCGGTTGTTCCAAATATGGCCGGAAACTTTTTTTTTGCCAAATCAAGATACCTAAAAATCCGCGATTCGATTTGTCGCATGGGTTTGGTTCACTTTTTTGTTTGGCCATTTCCGGCGGGACACCCGGAACCGGTTCCGGATCACTACCGGTTCAGATACATATGGTCTGAGAATATTTTCCTGCTGACTGTTCATCAGGATATCAAAAAAGCCACTATTTGATATGTCGCATGTATGGGTTTGGTTAACATTGAAACTTGGCCACCTCTGGCGGGACATCTGGAACCGGTTTCGGAACACTACTGGTTCCGATATGTTCTGAGAATGTTCTCCTGCATACTGTTCATCAGGTTATCGAAAAAGCCGCGGTTTGATATGTCACATGCATGGTTTTAGTTCAATTTTATATTTGGCCACTTCCGGCGGGACACCCGAAACCGGTTCCGGAACACAACCGGTTCAAATATGGTCTGAGAATATTTTCCTGCTTACCTTTCATCAGGATGTCAAAAAAGCCACTATTTGATGTGTCGCATGCATGGGTTTGGTTAACTTTTGTACTTGGCCACCTCCAGCGGGACATCTGGAACCGGTTCCGGAATACTACCGGTTCCGATATGGTCTGAGAATGTATTCCTTCTTACTGTTCATCAGGGTATCGAAAAAGCTGCGGTTTGATATGCCGCATGCATGGGTTTAGTGCACTTTTATGTTCGGCCACTTCCGGTGGGACACCCGGAATCGGCTCTGGGACACTACTGGTTCAGATATGGTCTGAGACCATTTTTCTGCTTACCGTTCATCATGGAATACAATATTCCATGAAAGAACAGCTTATAGGTTGAAAAAAGATGAATCATTAGTCCTGCTCAATGAAGTAGGTTGAACATTATCGAAGCTGCTGCATCCTGCTCTTTCCGATTTGATGACTAATAAATAGAAATAGGATGCAGCAACTTCGACCATGTTCAACCTACTTCATTGAACAGGACATAAAAATAATTAAATATTTTTATCGGAAAATTAAAACTAAGAAAGTTATTGCCAAATACTGTGATTGATTCTAGAACTAGATTATAAAGTATTTATCAATCGTCAACACCTCGTATAGCAAATGTTACTATTCCAAACGACATGAGTACAACTTCACAGCCACTTCTAATGCAATCAACCTCCTATTATGGCAACAACAAATCGTTTCTGACTTGTGCCACGATATAAATTATCATTAATTACAAACAAATGAGACCTAAACGAAACGAAACAACAACTGAAGCGGTGGGTAGGACCATTCAGCGGAGAAGAAAGCTACATCCAAATGCTGCGGGCGTTATTTTACTCGACTCGGCACCCTTTCCTTCTCGGTACGATTCAAAGTGAGAAGGTTTCCCCGTTCTGTGAATGAATCGTGTGTGAGTAGATTGTTTATTGAATGAGGTCATAAATAAAAACTTAAATGACTCAATTGAAATGCACGCTTTTTGCTGTCGCGTGGTAGCAAATGTGAAATATTTATTGGTGACACCCTGACGGCCCCGGTGGTGGAAGGTGGTGGCTTGCTTGCAGCAGTGGTCTTCGGAGAGGGCTGGGCTTGCGAATGGGCTGACGCAAACTGACCTTTGATGTGGACGCATTTGTAGAGGGATGATGAACGCTGTCGTAGGTTGAATTGTAACGGCTGCTTCCGAGAGAGGCTAATTTGTTTTTCTGAGCAGGTGAAACAGCAAAAGTCACTAATGATCGATTGCGAATTACGTATGTTAATTGGATGAATAATTAATTGGTCAACATTTTTTTCTTTTCATTTGCAGAATTATGGATATAAATCGCTTAGCACTAACATGTGTAAGACTTACTTATAAGGGTATAATTTCCAGACCAAACTGAAAATGTCTAACAATTACACATTTACAAAATCAGCACTTTTTTCAGCTTTGTCTACTTAAGAGTGTGTGTGGTCTGCAAACCATTCACGCACAAGAAAGTCTAACACATTTTAGCGCTGAGCGGTTTCAGCGTATTCCTTACTTCAAGACATGAGGCGTCCGCCGGAGCAATTTTTTGCCATCCATAAACACTCAGTAGAAAAAGGACCCCCGCAACGAAATCTTTCCAAATGAAATGACAAAATGCGTCAAACATGAATAAACCGTTCAATTCAGATGGGATTAAATTCAATCAACCTTTCAGAATGCGTAACCGATGTTCGATTTCCCATACGAGGCTGCCTCCAATCCCTGCCATTGATATTTCTCTTGCATTTTGCCGAATGATACAGTTAAATGATTGTTGTTGCTGCGACTGGCACGAGGAGGGAACTGTGAGGAAGGTGACAATCGGCATCCCCTTTGTAGGTGCACCCACGCACGTACACACATACACACATACGCTTCAATGAACGGTATCAGGTTCTCATCACAGGATCACCGTTATTGGCTTAAAAGTCATTCGATCGGAAGTGGGCTCGTATGGATTTGATTGGTTCTCGTCAATTGGGAGTATTTTTTTTTCTTGATAGGCCTGTATTACATCATGTTTTGCTGTGGAATTAGCAGCTATAAAATGAGGATTAAGTGGTATTTGCGATGGCTGTGATTTCAAATCGTATAGGATTACGTTCGGAAATATTATAATCTGTATTGGTAGTAGGACAATTTGAGTAGCTATTCTAATTTGGGTACCCTGTGCTATAACTAAGCCAATTTGAAACCACATGACATGAATTTTCAAACAGATTTAATCTGTATCAGTATCATATCGGTTAACGAATATAGCGAAATGTGGATAAATGGGAACAGTTGCCTAAATGGTGAAAATCCATAGCTATTATTATATGATTGAAAGGTGGATGCAGTACTTCGATAAGCACCTGAAAGACTAAAAGACAACCATTTGGAATGTGAGAACTCCAACAATCACCCGACCATCTTCCGTCGTCTGGTACCTGAAGCAAATGAATGTATCAAAATTGTGTTTTTCGTATCGAACTCAGAACTTCTTTGAAAATATATTTGATAATTAACCCTTCCGTTACCAACCCCCCCTAACGAGAGTGCGAAAAAACACTCTTTTCGCTATAACTTTTTGTTTTTTTTCAATATTTTTCAACCAAATTTTGACATAAGAAGCGGATATCCTTCTAAATTAGGGATTTTCCAGGGATTCTTGGAATGGCCACCTGGTTCCGGAGTTATTCCGGAATCAAAATGGGTCATTGGAATTGGCCATATTGGATAAAGTGAATTTTCGATATGAGAACGGTTTAGTTTTTAGACCTAAATGAACTAGAATGATAGAAACATATGTCTGGAAGTTCATACCAGTCACTAAGTGCCTTGGAATCAGTTTTACGGATGTTCCGTGGAACCGGTTCCGGGGTCAATTTTTTAATATGATTCAATACCATCATGCGACACCTCAAACTTCGTGATTTTTCGAGATTACATCATTCTGAATTGTTTTTGTGAAATCCGGAATACTTTTGGCCATTTTGGAACTGAAAGGCGGATTTCACAGGAATTGATTCCGGTGGTCCTGGGGTCAAATTTTCAAAGATGAATAAACACCATCATGCGACATATCAAACTTCATGATTTTGAAATTTATAGAATACTAGCTGTCCCGGCAAACTTTGTCTTGTCAAGCTGTGGCGGTTTGACAACTGTTGAGCTCATAACGTCACCGCACTCTAGATTGGTTTCATTTCGATCGTGTTGATTTTCTTCCCAGCTCACGAAAATCAGTACTTTATCAATTTTCACCCTTTTCTAGTTAATTTTCGTAACTTTTTTGCATATAAACACAGCCACCAAGAATACGAATCTAACCATGCAAGAGTGATCCTGTTCGGTTCAGCTGTTCGTGAGTTTTGTTGCCTCAAAGGGACTTCAAACTCATTTATATATATATAGATTATTACGATGATTGGTCATTTAGAATACATTAGGACATTTTGGAATCGGTCTACCGATTTTCCATAATCCAGTTCCGGGGCAAAGTTTTGGAAATGGTGCAATACTGTCATTTGGAATTTCAAACATCGCGGTTTTCAAAATACACCATTATGTGCTAGTTTTGCGTTGTATGGAATACTTCTGGCAATTTTGGAACCGACAAACTGATTACCGGGAAATGATTCTGGCGGTTCTGGGTTCCATTTTTCGAATGTGAACGAAACAGTATCATGCGACCAGGGATGCCAGATGATTTTTTGAAAAATCTGTATCACTCTTTTCAAAAATCTGTATCCCATACAAAATTTGGGAGAAAAATCTGTATCCCATACAAAAATAAAATTATCCCTGTAGCTCAAAAATCTGTATTTCATATAAAACGAAATCTGTACGGATGCTTAAAAATCGGTATAATACAGATAAATCTGTATATATGGCATCCCTGCATGCGACACCTCGAATTTCGTGGTGTTATCCAAAATACTTCCTCCTGGTATTTCTTCAAGGCCTTCTCCATGGGTTTTACAAGGAATACCTCTATCGATTCTTCCAGTGAATTCTCTAGGTATTCCTTTATGGATTCCTCCCGATATTTCTTCAATATGCATCTCTTGGAATTTTTCAGGAATCCCTGAAGCAGTGATGGAAAACAGTGAGGAATGCAGCTGAGCAGACACAAACGCAAAGCTATCCTACTCGTGAACAACAGAAGTCAGAATATATTCGCACTTCCTTCACTCGCGAGCTAACGAAGCTGGTCGCACTCATGATTGATTCGCGAAGCAGCTCTGAACGTTTTTCAATTTTGTGAAAAAAAAACGAATTTACACGGCCAACTGATTTACTTTTCAGGAACAATAAAGCACAAAACACTACTATCTGATGGATAATTACTTGTTTTGCTATTAAAATTGCACTAAAATGCAATTCCCGCATCTCCACTTGTATTTGAAGTGTAGAATTAGCATAAGTTAAAATACACATAAATAAAATAAAAAAAAAATCTCCACTTGTTCTTCGCGAATAAAAACTCATGAGTGTTTTTGTTTTTGTTTTGCTTCATACTCGTGAAGCAAGCGGGTGCGAATAAACTCACACAAGGCTTACTCTCGGCACCGTGAGTAAACCGTTTGTTGGTTTTACACTCACGAGTTGATTCACGATGAGAGTGTTTCCATCTCTGCCCTGAAGTTTCGCTATACATTTTTGCAGAGATTCCTCCAGCGAGATAAGATTATTCTAGAAATTTTAACTATGATACCTCCCGCAATTCTTCTAGGGATTTCTCTCGAGATTTATATTGGGTTTTTCCAGGAATACTTGGGGAGGTTATTCAAGACAATCTTCTTGAGATTCTTCCAGAAGTTTCTCCGGTGATTTCTCCAGGAATTCCTTCAGAGATTTTGACCTGGGATTTCTCGAGAAATTCCTCATGGGATTCCTCCAAGAACTCGTTTCGACCTAGCTCCAAGAATTAATTGCCTGCAATTCCTTCAGGGACTCTTTTCACGGATTTCTCCAGAATACTTCTAAAGATTATTCCAGGGATTTCTCTAGGCATTCCTCTTGGTATATATTCAAAGAACAGCTTTTAGGATTCCTCCAAGCATTCCTTATGGGATTTCACAAGAGAATTCTCTAGTAATACCTACTAGTCTTTAGAAAAATCACTAGAAATATCACCAGAGGCATTTCGGGAAGTATTCTAGGAAGACTACTCGAAAGAAACCCAGCAAGAATGTCAAGAGAAATCCATAGAGGTTTTCCTGCAGGTATCACAATAAAACTTTCTGGAGGAGTCATAGAGGGTATTCGTGAAAGAAACTCAGTAGGAATCGCTTGTTGAATCCCAGCTGGAGCTCCAGGAAATTTTCGGAGAAATCCCAGGATAAAGTTTCTAAAGTAATTACTCGAGGAAACACCAAAGGAACTTTTGGAAGAAACGTAGAAAGATTGCCTTGAACCATCCCAAGAGTTTGTGAAGGAACCCCAGTAGAAATTATAAGAAGAAACCCTAGAAGAATTCAGTATCACAGTAAGAATTTCTGGATGAGTCTTGGGAGAAATTTCTGGAAGAATCAAAGCAGGAATCGTTTAGACGAATCCTGCTGGAACTCCTTCAGGAAAACCAAGAGAAGCTCCTGGAGGATTCCCATGAGAAATTTGTGGGGGAATCCTGGGATATAATCTAAGCTTTTCCAGAAGTTCTTCCGGTGATTGTACCAGGAACGTCTTCAGAGATTTTATTCAGGAATTCCAGCTGGGATCTGTTAAGCAGTTGCAACTGTGGTTCTGCCAACAAATCCTCCTAGAACTCCTCCAAAAGTTCTTGTCTTCATTAGTACCTTCAGGAGTTTTTTTTAGAATTTCTCTAGTGATTTCTTGTGGGATTTATTCAAGAATATTTGCTGGGGTTATTCAAGGAACATTCTGCAAAAAAATCTTCCGGTGATTCTTCTAGGAATTTATTTAGCTTTTTTATTGCGGGATTCCTTCACTAATTTCCCATGGGATTCCTCCAGGAGCTCCTCGTGACCTTCCTCCAGAAATTTCAGCTGGAATTCATCAACAAACTGTTCCTGCGGTTCTTCCAACTATTCTTGCTAGGACTCCTCCAGTAATTCTAACTGTGAAACTTCAAAAATTCTGCTAGGGATTCTTCTAGAGCTTTCTCATGGCTATTTTGCTGGGATCCTGCCTGGCAACCCTCATGGATTTCTCCCATGGACCCCAGGGATTTCTCCAACAAATCATCCAGGAATTTCTCCAGAGATTTTATCCAAAGACTTTTCCCGAAATTCCTCATGAAATACCTGTAGAAACTCCTCATGACTTACCTCCAAAGAATCCTAAACCAACTTTTCCTGCGGTTCTTCCAACAATTCCTGTCTCAGAAATTTTAACTATGGTACCTCCAGGAGTTCTTTTAGTGATTCCTATAGTATTTTATCCTGGCATTCTTGCTGGATTACTTCCGGGAAATCTTCGTGAGATTTTTTCAGCATTTCCTACTGTGTTTGTTCAGGGCGTTCTGTACGAGTTCCTCCAGAATACCTCTACCAATTTTTCCAGGGACTTCTCTAGATATCCAGATATTTTTTCTAGGAATTTTTCTTTCGATTTCTCCAGGAATTCTCGATGGGGTTTCTTTAGAAAGTCCTGCATAGTTTCCTTCAGCAATTCCTCATAAAAAATCTGCTAGAATTTACACAATGATAACTCCCAAAATCCCTCTAAGAATTCCTTCAGAGATTTTTCCTAAAATTCTTCCTGAAGTTCCTCCGGAGATTCCTCCAGGTACTTTTATCCAAGAAGCTTTATTCAAAGATTCCCTCATAAATTTCCAGGAGCTCCTATTGGCCTTCCTGAAAGAGTTCCTGCTGGATTCCTCAAACCAATGTTTTTTCAAAAATTCCTCCCAGAACTCATCTAGGAGTATTGTGTTGTTCTTGGCTGTGCATGCATCACTCCTGTAGGGGTGAGTATGGCAGCATAATCGATCGCATTCGCTATTGTCTCGAGTGAAAATCAACACAATAGATGCGCGGGTGTTTAGTGTTCAGTATTGTGTTGTTCTTTGCTGAATATTGTGTTGTTCTTTACAGAGAAGAACATTAATCAAGGCAATTAGATGATCGGCATTGAACCACAAAAACCCCACAACAATTGGTGAGATCTTTTCAATACTATTTATTTATAAATAATTCTACTTCAGTATATTTACTTTATAACTGCATATAAGTTGAAAATTCGCTATTTTCAACATCCTTTCATCTATTGGAAGATGCTTCAGTTCTGGGCTCTTTCTAAGCTGATGAAGGGATTTATAAATGCTTGCAAGGACTTGGCCAGGTGTGTGGAGCTGAGTGAATCTATGGTATTGTAGATAGTAGCGACATCAGCAATGTCAATGGAAATATTCAACTTTGCAACTCCATCCAAGATTTGTGCAAGTATTCATGCTATGCTATGCTAATTCTTCAAAGGACTCATCTAGAAATTCTTACTGTAATACCTCTCGGAAATCATCTAGGGTTTCTTCTTTTAATTCGAAAACTTTTGAGATGATTCAAGGCAATCTTTCTACGATTCTTCCAGAAGTTGCTTTGGTGTTTCTTCAAAAAATTACTACACAGGTTTTATCCTGGGATAGTGGGATATCAAAAAAAAAAACCCATGGAAATCCTCCTGGAGCTCCAGCTGGGATTCCGCAAACGATTCCAATCATGATTCTTTCAGGAATGCCTGTTAGGACTCCTCCAGAAAGTTTTACTGTGACACTTGCAGAAAAACCTCTACAGATTTCTCTTGACATTCTTGCTGGGATACTTTCAGGAATACCTCTGGTGATACTTTTAGTGATTTTTCTAAAGACTAGTAGGTATTACTTGAAAATTCTCTTGTGAAATCCCATAATTAATGCTTGGAGGAATCCTAAAAGATGTTCTTTGAATATATAACAAGAGGAATGCCCAGAGAAATATCTGGAATAATTTGTAGAAGTATTCTTGAAGAAATCCGTGAAAGAGTCCCTGAAGGAATTGCAGGAAATCAATTCTTGGAGGTAGGTCGAAACGAGTTCTTGGAGAAATCCCATGATGTGTTCCTCGAGAAATCCCAGGCCAAAATTTCTGAAGGAATTCCTGGAGGAATCGCCGGAGAAACTTCTGGAAGAATCACAAGATGATTGTCTTGAATAACCTCACCAAGAATTCCTGAAAAAAAAAACAATATAAACCTCGAGAGAAATCCCTAGAAGAATTGCGGGAGGTATCATAGTAGGAATTTCTAGAATAACTCTAGGAGGGGTTGCCGGAGGAATCTTTACAAAAAGGTCTGGTGAAACTTCAGGGATGCTTGCAAAATCCCAAAAGAATCATATTGAAGAAATATCGGGAGGAATCCATAAAGGAATGCCTAGAGAATTCACTGGAAGAATCGATAGAGATATTCCTTGTAAAACCCATGGAGAAGGCCTTGAAGAAATACCAGGAGGAAGTATTTTGGATAACACAAAAACAGCTCAGAATGATGTATCTTGAAAAACCAAGAAATTAGAGGTGTCGCATGATACTGTTTGGTATATGGTACACAAATTTCGTAACGCTAAAATCGTGTATGAAAACCAAAAATATTTTGTATGGCTTGTAACGCTAAGCTAGACTCCCCCTTCCCCTATAGCGTTACAAAATTTGTGTACGATGCCCGTTCACATTCGAAAAATGGAACTCGGAACCGCTAGAATCATTTTCCGGTAATCAGTTTATCGGTTTCAAAATTGCCAGAAGTATTCCATACAACGCAAAACTAGCACATAATGGTGTATTTTGAAATCCGCGATGTTTGAAATTCCAAGTGACAGTATTGCTCCTTTTCCAAAACTTTGCCCCGGAACTGGATTACGGAAAATCGGTAAACCGATTCCAAAATGTTCAAATGTATTCTAAATGACCAATAATCGTAATAATATTCTTTAACTTTCAAAATCATGAAGTTTGATATGTCGCATGATGGTATTGAATCATATTCAAAAATTGACCACGGAACCACCGGAACCAATTCCCGTGAAATCCGCTAATCGGTTCCAAAATGGCCAAAAGTATTCCGGATTACACGAAAACAGTTCAGAATTATGTATCTTGAAAAATCACGAAGTTTGAGGTGTCGCATGATTGTATTGAATCATATTGAAAAATTGACCCCGGAACCGGTTCCCCGGAACATCCGTAAAACTGGTTTCAAAGCACTTAGTGACCGATATGGACTTTCAGACATATGTTTCTATCATTCTAGTTCATTTGGGTCTAAAAACTAAACCGTTCTCATATCGTAAATTCACTTTATCCAATATGGCCAATTCCAATGACCCATTTTGATTCCGGAATAACTCCGAAACCAGGTGACCATTCCAAAAATCCCTGGAAAATCCCTAAACTAGAAGGATATCCGCTTCTTGTGTCAAAATTTGATTGAAAAATATTGAAAAACAAAAAAGTTATAGCGAAAAGAGTGTTTTTTCGCACCCTCGTTAGGGGGGGTTGGTAACGGAAGGGTTAATAAGTTATCGAACCTAAAAGTTATTTTTTACTAGTAAAAAGAAGAAAAAATATCAAATCTTAAAAATTTGTACTTTGGATTAATTTGAAGTTTTACAAGTTTGTTCGAAAATCAATTGACAGAGTTTAATAAAACAAGATTAAAAACCGGTTGACAGTTTTAAAAGTTATAACACTTAAAGTAAAACCATCTCGAAAATTTCAGCTTTGAGGTGTTTGCGCCACCAATATTTTTGGCTCAAACTAAGAGGCTACTGTTTTTTTGTCATTTGAATCCAGAAAAGCTTACAAATTCCAAGTTTCAACAAGTTTTAAAAATAAGCCGCAGCCTGTTCCACAAGAATTCTTAGAGGAATTGCGAAAGAAATTTACAAAAAAAAGCTGCTTTAATTTTCATGGAAATTGCCTAAGAAATTTAAAAAAGAATTTCAAAGCAGTTTCCAATCAATAATTGCAAAAAGAATTTCTATAAAATTATCAAAGTAAATCCTGAAGAAAATGCGAAAGCGTTTATAATGGTATTGGCTAAACCAAACCTTCTATAGAAATACTCACAAAAAGTCACAAATGAATTTTCGAAAAAAAAAACACAAAGAATATGCCGAGGATTTTCGGAAGGAATTCCCAAAACATATGCAGAGGATTTTCTAAAGCTATGCCAGAGAAAATCCCAAAAGATTTGTGGAAGGTATTACAAAGAAGTTGGGAAAGGGCTTAGCCTCAGAAATTCTCAAAGAAATTCACAAAAACAATTCCAAAGAGATTTACCGAACCAATCCTTATAAAAATTTGGAAAAAAATGCCGAGGAAATGATTGAAGAAATTGCCGAAGGAATTTCCAAAAGAGTTCCCAGAACAATTGGCTGATCTATTTTCAGATAAATTCTACATTAAAAGTGTTAATTAATTGCTGGAGGAAGTGGCAAAGAAATTGCAGAAAAAAATCCTAAGGAAACTTCCGCAGGAATAACCAAAACCATTATTGAAATATTGATAAATGAACTGTCTAAAAAAATCATAGAAAATAATGTTTTAGGGAAGAAGTATCTCAAGAGATTTGCCGGTAAATTACTTATAAGAATTGTCGAAGAAAATTTCACAACAATATATTTGAGAGAGTTCCGAGGAAACTCTCAAAACATGTAAAAGATCACCGAAAAGAAAAGAAATAACGAATTCACTCTTAAAGGAATTACCGACACTTCGTTCTAAGTAGTAACCGTTTTCAATCTCTTTAATTTTCGTGAATTTCAACTTAGGGCTAGCCTTTTACATAGTAATTGCCAACGAAATTCTCAAAGGATGTGCTAAATAGTTTTTGAAGAAAACTTTCAAACGTTTAGTCCAAAAGAATTAGAGAAGAAATTTCGAAACATAATTTCCAAACAAATTCATAAAAATCATTGTCTAGCAACCCAATAAATTGCAAACAAATTGAAAAAAAAAAACAAAAATCCAAAAAAATTCCCAAAGGGAGCAAATTTTTTTGAATGAATGAATATGAAATTATTGAAGAACTTTCTGCAGAATTTGCCAAAGGAATAATTTGAGCAAAGTAATGCTCATGAAATTATGACTTGTCCAAATGATACGTGAAAGTTGTAACCGTTGGTCCCAAGGTGTGAGCTTGTTGGCTTCTCCTCAAGCAATCCTTACCATAACCCTCCTGTCAATAAGCCCCTAATTCCAACACATAGTCCTCAAAATCAAATAACAGCCTTACTGACGGCGTACAACCTGCTGTTATTGAACATGTAACGAGCCTTTTGATTCTTCTAAAAGTACCCGTTACAGAAAACTAAATGTATTTGATTACAGTGGTTCGAGTAGGGTTCTCAAATAAAATGCATTTACCTGCGCGGAATGGTTGCCAACATGAACGATTGACAGAATCTTCAATTGTCGGCTTTATCCGTTTTTCTACCTACGAGTGAAATAATGATCAATAATTCAAGATAGTGATCGTTTTTAATCGATCAGCATCCATCGAAGAAAACACTTGTGCATGTGGTACGCTTTGTGTGTGGGTCAACCACGAGGTGAAATTAATTTTCATTTGGTTTGTTCTCTTGTAGATAATTAAGTAGGGAATCGCGCCACTTGGGCGGTGGCTTCTATATTCGTCTGTTTTCCAGTATAACTCAGTCAGATTTAAACCAATTGACACAATTTTTGGAATGTGGTAAGATAGGTATAGTATCTACCAGTGTACAACATTTCAAGTCAATTGGTTCAAAATTGACTGAGTTATAGTGGAAAACAGACGAATATAGAAGCCACCGCCCAAGTGGCGCGATACCCTAGAAGAAAAAGTTAACGTAGACCAGTTTCAAGTGCGGTGATTTATATAATTAGTTTAGTTAGTTTTCTGCAAAACGTATGAAGATAAGTTTAAGGTAAATTGTTCGTTTGTTATTCCGTAGAGTCATACTAGAAGGCCAAAGTAGCACTGAAAAGTGTAAGCAAATAAGAAAAGGTAAAGTATTGTGATACATGTGAAACGGGGGAAGACGGAAGAGACGTCGAAGGTGGACTAACTTTCGGGAATAGGTCCATTTCGGGGCCTTTTCTTTTATGCAGTGGATTGTGCCAATCAGGCGGCCATCTTATCATTCCCAGTGATCAGCCGGAAGAACAATAGGAACACGGTCGAAGCTTTCCGCCATTTTGGAAGCCATTACCAGCCCTGCGATCGATTTTGGCGTTATCCAACAACCCGTCAGTCCAATCCAGCATCCGCTGGCCCGGTGATCCCTCCTGACATTCCGTCGGCCCTGGGGGTCCATCCGACAACTCGTCGGCTCTGTGGGTCTATCCGGCAACCCGCCGGCCCTAACATGTATACCAACAGTTCGTCGGCCCTGTGGGTCCATCCGACAACCCGTCGGCCCTGCCAGCCAAAACGGACAACCCGTCGGCCCTGTGGGCAAAACCGAACCCCCCCCCCGTTGGTCTCCCCTGCTCGGCGTCGACCTTCCGCTGTTCCTGCCAGTGAAGGGATCCCTCACCACCACCCCGAAAGCAGAAAAGCGTATGTACACCCTATACAATGCGTCTTTCTAAAAATTAAGCTTTCGCCAGAGCGAATAAAATTAATACCATGTCAAATTTCAGATAGGCAGTTAAAATTATTTACCGGTAGCAATCCTTAGGTTTATTTCTTTGATGAATTCCACTTTTGTTATATGTGGTATTCAGAATTGAACAGACAAACGACGATTAAAAATAGGACCAGTGATACCTAAAAGCAGCCTATTTATTGCACCCATAAACAAATAGAAACGCTCCATAGAAAATCAAAAAGCGCTCCATAAAGAATGAGCATATGTTCCATGAAAATGTGCAATGTTAGCCATAAATAATTGAAAACGTTCCATACTTTATAAAAAATGAAACGGTAAAACGTAAAATTTTCTCATTAAAAGTAAAAGTTTGCACCAATAAATAATACTGAAATGTTCCATAATAAAAAACAAATGCTCCATAGAAAAAAGCAAATGCTCCATAAAAAAATTAAATTATTCCCAAAGAAAATTGAATATAGCTCCATAGAAAAATTAAATTGCACCATAAAAAATTGAAATTGCACCATACAAAATGGATGAATTCTCCATAAGTATTATCAAACTGCACCATAAAAAATATGAATTGATCCATGAAAAATCGAAAATCCTCCATAGATAACATATTCTCATAATTTAATTCAACAGGGCTGAATTGCTTTACATTGCACTGCTATACTTGTGCAAATGTTTGAAGTTATGGAGAATTTTCATTTTTTATGGAGCAAATTGTATTTTATGTGATGCAGTTTGATAAGGGGCTGTCCATAAACCACGTGGTCATGAGGGGGGGGGGGGGGGGGTTTGGCCAATGACCATTTTGTATGGACGAAAAAAAAATTTGTATGGACTAATGATGAGCCGGGGGGGGGGGTTTGAGAAGTCCCAAAAAAAATGACCACGTGGTTTATGGTCAGCCCCTAATACTTATGGTGCATTTGTCTATTTTCTATGGTACAATTTCAATTTTTTATGGTGCAATTTAATTTTTCTATGGAGCAATATTCAATTTTCTATGGGTACCATTTTCATTTTTTATGGAGCATTTGCATATTTCTATGGAGCATTTGTATTTTATTATGGAGCATTTCAGTATTATTTATTGGTGCAAAATTTCACTTCTAATGAGAAAATTTTATGTTTTACCGGAACATTTTTTATAATATATGGAACGTTTTCAATTATTTATGGGTAACATTGCACATTTTCATGGAACATATGTTCATTCTTTATGGAGCGTTTTTTGGTTTTCTATGGAGCATTTGCAATTTGTTATGGTTGCAATAACCATTTGCCGATATCTAAATTATTCAACAATTTCAAAACAATCGTTATTGGAAGATAGGAAAGTGTCTACTTAAACTTGCAATAGTTTATATACAGCAATTTATTACCGCATTGCAATTTGAAATAGCCCATAAATGATGGAAAGTAATATTAATTCATTAGGGTTAAATATGGAAAACAATATTCCTTGAAAGAACAGCCAATGGGTTGAATATTGTCATTTGAAACTCCAACCATTACAGCGAATTAATAAAGCTAAACAGTCTATAAATTAGAAAAGCACAAATCTCCGGGTATTATAGGGGTGATCCATGAATGAAGTAGGTCGCGCTTATAGGGGGGAGGGGGTTTGCAAAAGTGAAACAAGCAATATATTTAGTATGAAACAGGGGAAGAGGGATCGAAAATTCTCAACTTTTGGCGTAACGCTCATACAGACAAAATGAAATTGTTTACTTATACAGTGTAATTATTAGGATCTACCTATCAACCCAAGAGGGGATGATCACCAAGCACAATTAGTCAATGAATATTTTTTGCAGTACAGTTAGAAAGAACAGCTATTGGAAAGAAGAAGGCAAAGTTTCTTATTGAAAAATAAGTCCATAATGAGTCAATAATTATTTCAGTAACAAAAGTTGAAAGAACAGCCCATAAATTTAAGAAGGAAAAATTCCTGAACAAAAAATCAAACTAAATTGCCATTACATCAACATAACTTGAAAGAACAGCCTATAAACAGATAAAGGAAAAAAATCCTTAAGAAATGTTAGTGGCTGAAATGCATATGGTTTCAATAACAACGTTTCTCGTAATGAGCAGCAAAAAGGACTTCTAAAAAAATGTCTTATATGCGAGATATTTGGTAAATTGGTCTACTGAAATGTTTGGTCATTCGACTTTTTGATCCATTTGATCTTTTGTCCCATTCGACCTTTTGTCCATTCCACCTTTTGTCCATTCGACCTTTTGTTCATTCGACTTTTTGTCCTTCGACGTTTTGTCCTTCGACCATTTGTCCTTCGACCTTCTGTCCCAAAGCCCAATTTTTGTGGTGTGCAGGAACTCACTGCAGTCAATACACATTACAGCGAACCCAGCATTCTGAGAGTCGTCATAGTGGGAAGGATACAGGGAACAAGTCATGTTACTACACTCAGCCAAATAAACCAAAGATTATCGTAAGGTCAAACTTGTTAAAACTTATGATTTAGTTTTTCGGCTTACAGTCTTATGAATTGCGTTGGTTTATTGATTATCATCGCCGACGTTCCGGTCCGGCTATTGGACCTTCCTTATGGCCTAAAATTGTTTTAATTTATTGACACAAAATACATAACACAGTGTTACAAAAATTAACTTTTGGTCTGTCTCAAGAGCAAACTTATGTATATCTGACAGATTTTAGGCCACTGAATCCGAATCTGGGTTCAGATTTGAAGCAGTACGTCACAATTTTGAGCTATACCTCAACTTATAGGGTAAAATAAGCGATTTTGAGCTTTTCTGACTGCCCGCCATTAAGCATGGACATATTTTTTCAAGCAATCTAAAGGTAAATTGGTCAATTAACATCTAGGGTAGCGAACCACTTGGGCAGCGGCCGGTATTTTGGGCACTCTCCGCTATAACTCGGTCTATTCCAAACCAATTGACTTGTAATTTTGTACACGGCTAGATACTACCGTCTACCCCCGTTGGTTTGAACGACACCTCATGCAAACTAACGGGGTTCGAACTTCTAGCAACCCTGTGGGCGACGGATAAACACACTGCTGGCAGCCTTGTTTGATGTTTTGTTTTGATTATGCGTTCTGTTTCATCCCATTCAATTAGCAGAATGACGTTTGAACCATTTTTAATTTGAACGATGTGCAGATTAGAGGGGGTCAAATTAAAAAGTGTTTAGACTAGTGTTCAGATTAGATGCGGTCAAACCAACGGGGCTTGACGGTATATGTATCTCATCGCGTTCCAAAAATTGTGTGAATTGGTTCAGAATTGGCTGAGTTCTAGCAGAAAAGTGCCCAAAATAGGACCCCTGCCGAGATGGTTCCACTTCCCTATATTAACGACTCATGCAAAATATTTCGTTTTACCAAATCAAATTTGATAGATTTAAGCATTTTATGTTAGTAAGTAAACTTGCATGCAACTTGAAAGCCCAAAATCGCATATTATGCCCAACAAATTGAGGTAAAGCTCAAAATTGTGACGTGCTGGAGCAAATTTGAGCCCAGATTCGGATTTAGCGACCCAAAATCTGTCAAAGACACAGAGGTTTGCTGTTGAGACAAAAAAAGTTGCGCTGTGTAATCTACAATATCGAACATATAATTGACTACTCACACGGCAGTTAAAAGTTTTAATAAAAATTGAAAATTTCCGGGTTTGAAAGGTTCACCACGTCTATTAGGGTATCGCGCTACTTGGGCGGTGGCTTCTATATTCGTCTGTTTTCCACTATAACTCAGTCAATTTTGAACCAATTGACTTGAAATGTTATACACGGGTAGATACTATACCTATCTCACTGCATTCCAAAAATTGTGTCAATTGGTTCAAATTTGACTAAGTTATAGTGGAAAACAGACGAAAATAGAAGCCACTGCCCAAGTGGCGCGTTTCCCTACAAGTGTGGGTCATCCGATTAGCAGGTTTTGAGGATTCTCTCAATTTCGTCACCTCGGTATACCTATAGGAACCACTTGTTCCTTGATTTATATCGCTAATTGTAGGAAAACAACCCTGCCTGGTGTTCATAGCACATTCGGATGGCACAAACATCATGGAGCGCAGAGAGCATGTTGGGCGGACCAGGCAGAGCCATATCTACGAGTGTGCGGCGCAAGCGTGTTCGCAGAGTTGCGGAAGCAAGCCCAATTGTACCATTATTTCCGTCAAATTGTCTGTAAACACAATTGAAACCTCGTTTGTCTGCACGATCCGGGTGTCCGTTGCCAGCCTATTATCCTTTTTTGTTGAATCCATCATCCCGTCACATCACGAGCCAGAATCCCTACCCCAAATGAATGACCAACCGTTGCAATGGCCAATGGCACCGAAGTGGACGATGATGGAGACAAAAGATATTAATCAAATGATTACCCGGCAATGGACCGCCAACAATCGTTGCACATGGTTTGTGTTTGAAATGGAAGCACCGACAAAAAAAAACAAAGCTGTTCCATGATGAGGGAAACTGCGCGCAAAACCACAACGGACGAGAGGTTGCTTCCCAGTTCCAGAGAGACCAAATAAAAAATGAAACTGTTTAAGCTGTCACTTTTTTCTCGCGGACTGGAAAAAGTTTGCAGCCTCGCAAAGTGGCATCTAATTTGTGTTTTCTCGCCCCCGTTTAACGTTCTCATTAATTAATTGGAGTTTCCGAACAAAGTTTGAGCTTTTTGCATGGGCTTAAATCGTGTGAGTGTGTTTGCGTCAGGTTCAGTTATAGAATTGTTGGAAATCTGTCAATGAGTAATGTTTTCATAAATTCAGCATGAACGAATCGAAATGGCTCGTTCAATGCATAAATTATTACCATTGCCGAAACTGACCGCATTGCCCATGGTCGATGAGCCCTATCACGCACATCAGTCTCGCTTGAAATTACCTCCCGGGTGACAATGATAGCTCATTTGTCACCGATCAATGAGCTGGGCCACGAATTGCAATGAAATCGAAATAAAAAAAAAAAACTATAAAAATTCAAAATATAAAACCAGACCTTGCTATTCACACCGCAGCCAGCAGGAATCCATTACCGCAGCTGCAGGCTGACAGTCAGTCGGTCGGGAGAAGGCTCTGCGCGTATTTTTCAGTATGCAAGAATGCGCTTTTGTTTAACGTGCAGGCAGCAGCATTCCTCGTGGTGGCTCCCACTGTTTCCCCTTTTTCCCTCGCGTGGATGGTGGGCAAAATCGTCTGCCTGCAACACCCCCAATACGTCAATGTGGTTGCATTCGTTGGTTGAAGTGGTCAAAAAAAAGGGTAGCCAAAAATTGTACGTCCCTTGTATTAAATAGGGAAACGGGATCCATCTCAAGCAAAGTGCTCCCATCTTTATCCTATCTTAAACGAAGCTAGTAAGCGCTATTTCCTATTTGTTTTATTATTTAGTTTTGAATTCTTTTTTAGGAATGAGCAAATGAAAAAGAAAAAAAACGGACACAATCGGTGTCTAAATCGTCTAAATTAGAAGTAGGATAGGGTCTGGAACCATTTGGGCAGGAGCACCTATTTCGGACAACTTGCTGCTATAACTCAATCAATTTTGAACCGATTGCCTTGATTTTTGAAACACTATCAGAAAGGCGCAGTATCTAGCTATTTTCAAAAAAAAAAAAAAACAAGTCAATTAAATTGAAACTGACTGACTTATAGCAGCAAGTGCCCAAAACAGGTGCTCCTGCCCAAATGGTCCCAAACCCTATATGGGCATAGTATGGAGAAGCATATTAATACCCCATCTTAAATTCTTGGAATTAGGCATCCTCACCTTTGGCGCATTCAAATCGATACCGATCTGGCTTTATTGTTGCTGTGCTTTTTTGTGCTGTGATTGCTAAGAGTTTAATCTTGCTTATTTTAGGTAGTGGCTACGGTTAGGATTGCTCAGATCAATCTTCAGCACAAAAGTATAACAACGATCAATCTTTGTAGACTTGTGCAAAATGGTACAGCCCAAGTGGCGTTAGTCCAAGAACCCGACTAGATAATTATATCAAGTTTGCATCATATTGTGTTATGATGTTATAATATTTTTCTCTTACTTATTATGTTATAAACCAGCTGCAGGATGATGTTAAAATAACTAAAATTGTAACAAAAAGTACACTGGTATAATCAAGATTATATCCTATTTTGTTATAATCTTATCAAAATTATAACAAAATGTGATATGAATTTTAGCCTCTGGATTACTGGTTTCTATCATAATTTGATATAATTTTGTTACATTTTTGACCAAATGTCGAAGATTCAAATCTAAATTATAATACAATGAGTTATGAAACAACACTTATAACATAATGTGATATAATTGAGTTACATATAGTATTTTGAAAACACCAAGGATGTTGAACGTGATTATATCGCAATGAGTTATAAATATCATGATTTGTAAGGATTATGTTATATTTTTGTTACAATTTTCTAGTCGGGAACCTTACTTTTGTAAATTTCTATCAGGAAACCTTGTGATTCCGGTGTTTGCTACTTTCAGTAAAAATGAAATGGCAAACTCACGTGTGGCAAACTCGAGCATGTGTGATTCTCAACAACGCAATAGTTGCTACACTCATCTCTGAACTAACCACTAGAGATGTATGTGCTATCACAATCGATCTGTTGTATCTGTTGGATCTGTTGGAAACCTCAACAGGAAATACGTTTATTGTTCGGTTTATTTACCGCATGATGATCCATCCCCTACGGATGCTTTCAAGCAAGTCATCGCTTACTGCACTTCAAAAGGCCTTCCGCTAATTGTTAACAGTGATGCTAATGCTCACCATATAATCTGGGGTAGCTCAGACATCAATTTGAGAGGCTCCAGTTTGAAGTAGTACAGATCTTGCATTACTTACCATAGGTAACCGCCCAATCTTAGTGGTATCTGCTAGAGAGGAAGTGTTAGACATAACGCTTTGCTCTAGCAGGATTAGTCACGAGCTGACCAATTGGCATGTATCAGATAAAGAATCTTTATCTGATCATCGTAACATATTTTTTAAACATGTGAATGTTACTTAGTAAACTTTGCGTTTCCGGAACCCTCGCTCAACCAACTGGGATCCCTTACCGAGTTGCAGCCAAATTTCATGGATACTCGCCATCAATTGACACTCTAAGTGATTTCGATGATGCCGTTGATACTACAACGGCCTTCATCATGGAAGCTTTTGAAGAAGCTTTCCCTCTGCGGTCTGTGAAGACCACAAGAGGAACCCCTTCGTGGCAATCTGATCTGGCGTAGCTCAGGAAACAATGTAGAAAGAGTTGTAACAGACGACGTTCGGCAGGATCGGAGGCTTTCAGGTCGGCTCGCAAGGCCTACCAGAAAGCTCTTCGGTCAGCTGAACGATCCGGCAGGAAAAAGCTTTGTACAAATGTTTCCAGTTTGAGTTAAGCCAGTCGGTTGAAAAAAATCCTTGCAAAATCTAAGGATTTTCAAGTGAACGAACTTTGTTTGCCAATTGGTGATTTCACTTCCTCTGATGAGGAAGTTTTGGAATTTTTATTCAGTACACACTTCCCCGGATGTGTGGATATTACATCTTCGGATGAACCTTCGGCTCGGAGTATCATAACTTTAGAATCGATTGAATGGGCACTAAACAGCTTTGCTCCTTTGAAATCTCCTAGGGGCAGGTGGGATTTATCCTATTTTGCTCCAGAAGGGATTTGATTATTTCAAACATGTTTTGGAAGGCTACTTGTTTGCAGATTTGCCACAGGGTATATTTCCAATATCCTGGCGGGATATTACTTTAAAGTTTATTCCGAAAGTGGGTCATGCGTCGTATGAAGAAGCAAAGAGTTTCAGACCTATCAGTTTGACCTCTTCTCTTCTGAAATCCGTGATGTTCATCTGGAAAACGTGCCTCTTCATATGAATCAACATGCTTACCAATCTAGAAAGTCCACTGTGACTCTTCTTCACAAAGTTGTTAACGATATCGAGAAGGCATTCGCTCAAAAGTAATCCTGCTTGGGTGTTTTCTTAGATATTGAGGGTGCCTTTGACAACGTGCCTTTCGATGCCATATTGGAAGCCGCACGGGGTCATGGTATATCTCCAATGATTTCCAATTGGATTCACCAAATGCTCAAAAACCGACATCTCTTCTCGACATTGCGTCAAGCAGTGAGTAGAAAATTGAGTGTTTGTGGATGCCCCCAAGGAGGAGTCTCATCACCACTTTTGTGGAATCTCATAGCAGATACCCTATTGAGGCAACTCAATAACGGCGGTTTTCCTACTTATGGTTTTGCCGACGACTACCTAACATTGTTAGTCGGTATGTGCATCAGTACCCTTTTTGACCTGATGCAAAACGCTCTTCAGGTAGTTGTGGGTTGGTGTCGCCAATATGGCCCTTCGGTTAATCCGTTAAAACATCTATTGTTCTTTTCACGGAAAAGCGAAACCGTAATGGTGTTCGACCTTTGCGTCTCTTTGATGCTTAAATCAATGTGACTGAACAGGTAAAGGATTCCAAGCTTTCCTGGACACCTCATATTGAGTTCAGAATCAAGAAAGCTTGTATGGCCTTCGAGCAATGCCTGCGATTCTTTGGTACAACTTGGGGTCTAAAACCTAAGTATATCAAATGGATCTACACAACTTTTTTTTTAATTTTTATTCGTGAATTTTAACTTAAGCTAATTCTTCACAATCTACACAACTGTTGTTCGGCCAATATTGGCCTTTGGATATCTTGTGTGGTGGCAAAAGGGCCAAAGGATGTGCTTAATGGCGATGTCTGGAGCGTTCTCTTCAACTCCGACGGCAGCGCTCGAAGTTCTCTTTGACGTTGCCCCACTACACATTCATCTCAAACAAGAAGCCCTTTCTTGCACTTACCGGTTACGGGTACTCGGTCTACTAGAGGAAACTCCTGTAAACCGCACATCAACACACACCTCGTTGTTTCCACTTTTAGTGAATTGGGACAAAATTGTCCTTGCTCCAAGTTATCTTACAATTGCTTGTAATTTTCCATATAGGACATTTTCCACGAAATTCCCTTCCCGAGAAGAGTGGACATCTGGTTATTTGGAAAGAAGTATTTCAGACGGCATCGTATATTACACTGATGGCTCCCTTCTCGAAAGTCGAGCAGGTGCTGGTGTTTATTCTCGTGAGCTAAGGCTGTATCAGTCTTATTCACTTGGTAGATACTGCACCGTTTTTCAGGCCGAAATCTTTGCTCTTATGTGTGGAGTGCAATCAGCACTTCAGCAGCACGTAATGGGCAAAGTAATATACTTCTGTTCAGATAGCCAGGCTGCTATTAAAGCACTTGCTTCGGCCAACTCCAGGTCGAAGATAGTTATCGCTTGTCGAACTCAAATCGAGGAGCTGAATTCAGCAAACGCTGCTCACCTTGTATGGGTACCTGGCCATTCTTCCATCACTGGAAATGAATTGGCTGATGAGTTAGCTCGCACTGGAGCATCACTTGACTTCATTGGCCCTGAGCCAGCTATTCCGGTATCCAAGTGTTGGGTAAAGCTTCAGATTGACACCTGGGCTGCCACTCAGCACAAACAATACTGGAATAGTTTGGAGTCATGTCCTCAAACCAAATTGTATATTGCTGAGCCATCTCTACGGGTGGCGAAGTATCTAACTAATCTGTCTAAGCAGAATTGCAGCATGCTGGTCAAAGCATTGACTGGCCGCTGCCGACTCAGCTATCACATGGCGAATATTCAGCAAGCTGATTCATTTGCCTGTGATAGCTGTGAATCCGATTATGGAACTTCGTATCATTTGATATGTAACTGTCCAGTTTTCGCGCAACTGCGTTACCCTTGTTTACCCTCTTCCAGAATATTTCTTCCTATTTCCCTACCTGTCCTTATCCCCATCCTTATCCTTATTTCCTGCCTTTTCCTTCAGGTAGATGATGAAATTGGCTATTATTATGGCGATGGCACAAATGTCCCGAATGGAGGATAACGTACCTCTGGAGCCGACCTTCTAATACCTGATATCTATACTACCAAAAATAAAGTTAAACCACTGTAAATCCTATATTTTAAACCTAATAATAGTTTGGATGACCTAGAACAACGCAACATTCAGTAGATTAGCTTGACATGGTAGATTACATATCGCAGCCTAGTATGATATGAAAAAGTTACTATTACCCTTTGACTTTATAATGAAAACTCAACGACAGATCGGATGACCTCACACATTCGAAACAAATATTATTCACCATATTTGGCTATTTTTATGCCAGCAATACCACTGTGCATCAATTTGCATTGGAACTCAGGTTCTCATGCAGCTGGGTTTGGATCCGCCAAAAGTTGGCCGATACACAGTTTTTTTCCGTCGGTGTCTCGCTATTTCCTTGTTCTTGTTCCAGAATCGCGCTGCAGCCACTAGACTGCGACTTTTGCGCCTTCGATCCACCCGGACTCGAGCTGCACGCAGTCACATCCCACCGCTGCTACTGGTGCTGCTGCTGCTGTGGTGGCCGGTCTGTGTGGTAATTGTATTCATTATATGGTAATTTAATTCAAATTTTTTGGCCAAAAATATCTACGTGACACACGGAAAATTGAGACAATTTATGTATTCTGGTATTTACACACACCACTAGATTCGTGCGGGCAGCCGAAAACCGAACGAACGAATGGCTGCCACCGCCGCGCCGCCGCTGGATTGAATACAATGTGGCCTGAACCCATTATCGGTGTCGTCGTAGGGTCAGACTCAGAGTTCGAGGGTGAAATACTGGAAGAGCCCTAGTAGTCCCCGATTTCCCCCGCATAGGACAATGAATGAATAGTGGCGGTGGTAGCTTCCGATCCACTTTTTTTTGCATGTCGAATCGAAAGAAACACCACTCGCGGCTCGAATAATGGGTTCCATAAAGTAACGGCCGGGAAAAATGGTTCGCCATCGGAATGTTAAACAGGGATGGCAGAGTTTGTAGCGTTATACGCCGATTGTATCGATTGAACTTCTTTTCTGATGGTAGATGCATGTAATTGAACCCTTAATAGAATCAATATTTAGTATATTAAAAGTGTGACAAAATTAAAGTACCCTAAACATAAGATTTTTTTTTACTCAACCAAAAAAGTCCAATGGGCGCAATATGTTAAATGGATATAGAGCAACGATTTCAGAATAAACTAGCCAGGATGACCAAGTTTCAAGAAATGAACAAGTGAAATATTGCAGGTTTTTTTCGCGAAAACCCTCTAGCAATGCAATGGTACAAATGCTTGTACGTAACATGCTGTTGCAATATAATTTCATCATCCCAACAAAAGGAGCCTTCAACCCCATCGAGATATATTGTTAGGCAATTAAAAATATTCCGCATGAGCAAACACTATAGTGGTGCACTCGATGATTAATTAATTACCCACCGGATTCTATTAGCGAGTTCTCCAGTAGGTATCTACCTCCACGTGAAAGGTAGCGGAGGAACGAACGAATGTGGCTCACATCCACTTCCACATGTTGTTGTTGGAGCATAGGTGAACACTGGTTTTCCCTGTCGAAGCCAATTAAGTGCAGCGATTTTTCATCCCTTCACTTACTACGACGGACGGCATGCCGGGTACCCTCCTCTACAGCACTCCGGCTTTGGCTGGTTAGCTCAAGGTTAAATGGAGCCCGAGTAGGATTACCTGTGTCGTCGTGCCATATGGGAATGAGCAGCAGGAGAACACTCAATGACCGGCTTAAAAGCAATTAAGCAGGAAAGTTTTCCACGATGTTTTGCACGGATGTAGGGTTACTAGTAGTTTACGGTGCTACTGAATCAATCTGAACTTGAACAGGTTCTACTGTAAACTAGACAAGTCAGAAGAACATCATCAACTTAGAAGGTATTTCCAACAGTAAGCCAAGTTCGACTACATTTTAGAGCTTTTTTTATATAAATCTGGTAACCCCAATTCTCACCGGTCGCACTTGTTTACATCTTGAGCATGATTAAACCTCAAATCGCTTTATCTTCATTCTTTTTTCTACCTTTTCGTCTTCACCCTGAACAGCAAGGCAGGGCTGGAACTTTCTTCGTTCGCAACGGCAGCATCCACAGGCCACAGCACTCCAACCTCTGATCCTGAAAATCCCTTAGATGTTTATTCAATTTCTTATCGGCTTTTCTACCGTTTTTTTTTTGCTCGCACGCGATATTTTTTCCTCCCTTGTTAGAGCGATAGCAGCCCAAGGGGTGTTTTTTTTTGACTCAATTCCTACTTTGCTGTATAAAAAAAAGGATGAGCAAAGGTGGTTTAATGTATATACAATATTGGTTATCTATGATTGTTTTATTAGTTTTGTAATCGCTGAAAACCGGAAAACTATTTGAGATTTTATCATTGCATTTTTAGTTACATTGAGTACGACTGATGCATCAGTCTGATGGTACCAAAAACTGTACTCTGGCCCTACCAGGTAGCACACAGAAGGACTTACTGACATAGAGCCTCCTGTCCGCATCCACTGTTCGATAGAAGGATTGAGTTCAACCGCTGAATATCGGTATGACCTGCATAGCTGACTCCCAACCTTTGGACAACCTTTTGGCGCATTGTGCAAAAATGCGGGCACGTGAACCGGACGTTTCCACTAAACCTGCACAAACTGGACACTCGGGAGAACCCGTATTACCGAAACGATGTAGATACTGTCAAAAGCAACCATGACCTGAAATGGACTCAGGTCCAAGTGAAATGTTACTTCCCCGTGGCACCTGTTAACCCAAATATCTACCCTCGGAATCACAGGTGGAACTGTCCCACGCCGCGGCCATTTCACCTTAGAGGTCAACTTGGCAGCCCTGCGTATGCCGCTTGTGCCGCGCATTTTGAAGAACTCTTTATCCTTTCCGATAAGTATACCGATAGGCATTATATCGGTGATGAGCTAGAGCCTTGGCTAGAGCGCATTGTGTGACACGGTACGATATTGGTACTGGACCCAGGATAGAAACTTGCAGAACTCTTGAGGGTAATTTCTTGGGTTTTCAGCTTGCAGTCTGAAAAAAATTGCGATGACTGATTTCAGATCATCCCGACATTTCGGTCCAGGTATCAGACCTTCCTCAGGGCTCGATACAACAATCAACATGTCACAGAACTTTTTAGAAAGCAAAAAATGTCGGGTCGTAAAGGGCCACGCTGTCTGCTACACTTCTGGGCCATCCGTTATGATTCGGTCCAGGAAATACCCTTCTAGCACGGAGAAATACCTGCCGGGATCCTGAGGTTATGCCGTTAGATGATGCACTTCAGACCCACCTCCGTGTCGTGTACTAGTACTCAATACTGGAATGCTTCGTAGCCAACAAGATAGTGTCTACGTTCGGCCTACCTTTCCGGAAGCTGAACTGGTTACTTGAAAGGCTATCTCTATCCTCGGTATGCCTCAACAGTCTGCTGAGGATGATCTTCTTAAGCACCTTGCTACCGTGTAGGTAGAGCATGCATATTGGTCTATATGCCGACGGGTTTCCGGGTGGTTTCCCCGGCTTTAACAATAGTACCCAGCTCTGCCGCATCCAAACTTTTGGAAAGACTTCCTTGTCTAGAAGTTTCTGTATAGCAGACCTGAAGATCCCGGAAGCCTCTACATAGCTACTTTTAAGGTCAGGTTCGGATTTCGGAACTCCGTCTGGCCTTAGGAATTCACCTACGCTAATGGATTTTGCAATCCCCGCAGGTTCCTCAGCGGTGATCCTCCGACTCCCCCTAGCACCAGCCTCAGTCCCCAGCGGTCCTATTAAAGGAGGCCAAAGACTAGGATTACGACGCGGAAAAAGCACCTTGATGATGCCCTTCGACATCTCTAGATACTGCTCTGTTGAAGCCATTGCACCTCTTGTCTTGGCCTTCACGGTCCTGTAGGCATTACCCCCACGGATTCGCAATGGCTGACAGTGACTATCAAAGCAGGCCTTTTTGCTTGCTCTTATCTCAGTCTTCAGGACGCTTTAGCAGCGGCAAACACCACCCATCGTTCGTTTCGCTCTTCTTTAATTCGTTCTCGTTGCATCCGCCGCCTAGCCCGTAGGCAGGCGTGGCGCAGATCCGCAATCGCTTGTTTCCATCAGTAAGCCGGTGGTTTCAATAATCTACTCCCCAACTCTTGGTACTCTTGGTACCGATATTAGCCACGTCGACATCTACCCAGTCAACACACGATCGCATATGATGTTGAATAGGATGCAAAAGTGGAGGCGATATACGCAAACTTTACGCGCGGTTAAATGGAAGCATAAACGCATATGGCCTCCACTTTAGCATCCTATTCAACATCATATAAGACTTTGTGTTAGCTGGGTAGTATGGCCAGTGCTTCTAGCAGGATCTGACTCCGCTGATTAGTAAACGGCCATTGCAGCGCCCAGGTATTGAAGTCCTCGTTATTCCCACCGGTCTTCAGCCTGCCAGCACGGTCCTGATACAGTTTAGCATCTGCGTGAACTGCTCTATGGACCACCGCGGAGGACCATAAGTAGTACAGTAAGTATTCACCCGTCGTTCATATCTCCATCATTTTCCGGACTCATCCGCGACCCAATTGCCGTTGCTGGCGGCTTCCCGATATGGGCCCGCTACGATGGCGACATCCGTCCCCCACTCTGAAACTGCCTGACTCAACAGTAGGTGAATCTCGTTACAGTGGTTCACTGTGATTTGTAGGCTGCGGCTCTTCTGAAGGCATACTGACCACTTGACCATCCCAGCTTGAGCTTTCCTGCTGTAACGGACTTGTTTGCATCCGCCATAGGTTGCTGTACCAAGGCCATCTGTGTCCCTGCCGGGCCTTTCCGAAGCCTAGCTGCTGAACCCTTTTTTTCGGATTCATCGCCTTTGGATCAACTTACTTGAATATAACCCACTGGCAGAGATGGAAACCAGACACAAACCAAAACAATCCTACTCGTGAACAACATGGGCCCGAGAATACTCGCACTTCTTTATTCGTGAGTAAACGAAGCTGACAAGGGAACGTCCATAAATTACGTCACGCAAAAATTGGTCATTTTCAACCCCCCCTCCCCCCTATGTCACACTTTTTGTATGGAACCTCTGAATGTTTTGTATGGGTCGTCACACTTTGCTGAACCCCCCCTCCCCCCTTAAAGCGTGACGTAATTTATGGACGCTCAAGCACTCGCATGAGATTCGCAAAGATTCGCTGTGTTTTTTTTTTCATTTTGACGAAAAACGCATTTTTATGACACTTCCCGCACCTCCACTAGCTCTTCACGAATAAAAACTCATGAGTGTTATTGTTTTCGTTTTGCTTCTTACTCACGAAGCAGGCGGGTGCCAATAAACTCACACATTGTTTACTCTCGGAGTCGTGATTAAGCGTTGTGCTGACTTTTCACTCGCGAATTGCTTCATGATGAGAGTACCCAGACAACCAGGAGTCGCATAAGAAACCACGCTGTACATCGTATAAAGTACTATTTTAAGTCACTATCGCATATATGTACGGCTGACTGACAATTTTCATCACATATGATGTAATTTTTTGAACTTATTACGATGTATCACGTAAAGTCATATAAGAATACATGTCATATAAGAATACAAATCATACATTATAAGGTATGGGTACATCGTAGTAGATGATATTCTGATGTTTTATTACGATGAACTTTACTTAATCGCAAAAGCGTGCGAGCGAACTTGCAAAATGTCAAATGAATTCGCATAATTGCGTACTGCGATGATTATACGACTTCGCTTGGTGCTTTTCTTGATGTGTCAGTTTAACTCGCATTATGGATGAAATCGCATAAAAGTACAAATAAACTCGTTGAAGTGTGCATACAAACTCGCATGATAGACAATTAGAAAGTTTCTGTTGCACTGTGGATGCATTGCCAAAAAGCTACAAGAAAGTGAACAGCCATAATTATGGTTACAAAGTCATCATTATTTGCTTTGTTGGCCTGATAATCAACAATAGAAGGCGCTTCTTTTCGAAATCAACTTGTGTCATAAGTAGTGTTTGGTGTTGTGTGTGAAGTGTGGCTCGACAATCCAGAGGTCATTAGTTCGATATCGAGCTGGCAAGAATTGTTTTTTTTTTTCAATATTATTAAATCGCATAAGATGCTGAATTACGTCGCAATAGTGCACACGGTGCATCGCATAAGATATCACATCAAGTCATATAGCGTTATTATTGTTCCGTCAATGCACGTATATCGCCTCTACTTTTGTACGCATAAGGCACTTTTACTGCACCTTATGCGATGTAACTTTAACGCATAAAAGTACGTATAACATGAACGTAAACTTCATTATACGTGCAAATTGGTTGTCTGGGTAATTCCAGCACTGCTCACTGGTTCCCAATATGATGTTACGGGCCACGGGAATTTCTGAAGCACCGGAAGTGCTAGAAAATAGTGCTAATATAATTAGGATTGTTCGTCTCCAGAAGCAGTATCTTTAATACAGAATCATTTCGAAGATCAGTGGTGTAGGGAACACCACCTTTGCACAGAAAAATACCTATTGACAGCAGCTTTCATCTTATAGCAGCTTCATTGTTGTGATATAGGTTTATTTATTCACTAATTATAACCTAATGGGACGCAATCAGTGAAGTACTAGATTGAAAGTAGTGAGCTGGATTTTTGTATGGTGAGATGATCAGTTCTCCATTTCTGCAATGAAATTGTGCACACAGCGTTGGTCATATGGTTTCTTGCCTAATTCAATGCTGTTTGAGAAAAAGTTTGGGTATCTGTTTTGTTGAAGTTGCAAGAAATAAATAATACAACAACACAGTTACCCAAACTTTTGCTCAAATAGCATCAAATTAGTCAAGAAATCATATAACCCACGCTGTTTATACCATTTCATTACAGAAATGGAGAACTGATCATCTCACCATACAAAAATCCAGCTCACTACTTTCAATCTAGTACTTCACTGATTGCTTCCTATTATAATATTTTTGAATTACATTTAAGTGTATACATCCGCACTTCACAAATTATTCTACTTCCAACTGTTCGCTAAACTACTGACTTCTCAACTCTTGACCAGTCTTACCAGTTTCACTAAAATACCGCTCCAACAAGTGGCTTCCAATTCATGGTAACAAGCCACTCGAATTTCTCAAAAATGTGAAATTTGAGGATGAAATGGCCGGAGTTCTGCTAAACCGAACTAAGCGCCAAAAACTTTATTCCGAGATAATTATGCTTAAAATTTAATCACTTACAAATAAACAACAGCTAAGATTGTTTGCAACTTTTCCGCATACATGTAACTTACAAGTCTTTATTAACCATCAGAGGTGAAGAATTCATGTAAATTATTTGAAACCATTGATATAATTACATTAAATTTGTCAGTACTTCACACTCAGTTTACTCTGGCTGAACAAAAACATTGGAATGTGGTTTATAGTTCACTTTGGCTGACTTTGTTTTTTTTTTGTTTCAGGGAAAACCAGTCGGATTGTGAAAAAAATCTCGATTTTTTATCGTCTATGAACTAGAAATCAATATCACTCACAATTCATTACATGAATCAGAGAGGACGCGTATAAAATGGTAGCACGAAGATCTCAAAATAGATTGAAATATGAACGGCGGAAGCCCTCCGAGCTCAGCCCTTCCCACCCATGTTATTTTCATAGGCGGTGCATGTGCAGGCACAGAGCAAGAGTGATTATGTCAAATGATGTCCTTGCATGTCCTGAGGTCCTGAGATGTGAAAGTGGAGCAATTTGTGTAGGGTGCCTGTACCAGTTATCGCACCACCTAAGAAAAACTATTTCTACAAAAATAAGAAGAAGACCGACGAATGTAAACAATAAGTCAAATGATTGATTAGTTTTCATACTTTACAGAAAAAAATATAAAAACGGAGCCAAAACTACATTTAGTATTTATTACGGCGTGTGCCAATGATCGGAACCCTGTACCAGTTATGGACACATTTGTTAATTTGGGTTCCACTTCGCACTATTTACATGCATTCCTTATGGGAGTTGCCATAACTGGTACACTATGCAAGGAGGCCGAAAAGTTAAGGAAAATGATTTATTTCTACCATAATTTGAGCAAATTGTGAAGTTTGAATGATTGCAATCATCTTTTATGTTCGTGATCTGTTGTTCACGATTTTTTTCTTGTTGATTTTTATCTTTAAAGGTTGAAAATCAACTATGGCGAATTTGAGGTACTATAGCCATAACTGGTACACTGAGCCTACTTCAAATTTATGCTGGTCGAAGAAAACCATGAAAATGTTTTGCCAAAGTGAACCAAGAAAAATCAAATTTCAAAAATATGAAATAGATTCGAACTTGGATCATTTGAGTGATAACCAAGCGCGTTACCTCTAGGTCATTTTACCTAGCTGAAGGTCAGTCGTTAAGTCAGAATCAAGTTCTAATCATTCTTCTCCAGGATGGTTTTCGTGAAAACGCCATTTTTCGATCAGCCAAAGCGAACCAAATGTTTGATTTTTTTCAAGCTTTATTATTTTAATTAGCCTTGTTGTTCAATGACGGCTCCTGTGTTAAATGATCAGTATGAGGTGTGTCGACATAACGCAGGTATTTAAAACCAGTTGATTTTTGTATTGTTGAGAATAAATTGATTCTAAAATGCAGATTTGGTTCGGTCTGGCTGAATGTGATTTGAAAAAATGGCGATCAGCGCCATCGATACATAATTGGATTCTCCAACATCCGCATTTCTAATAACGTGTTCAATTATCTCACAAATTGTTACTATGAGTCGATTGAAAGTTAGAAATCTGACGGCGATGAGGAGAACTTGAAATGTCAGGATTAAATCTAAAATATTTCGCTGATTCTATGAAATGGTTTACAGTTCACTCTGGATTGATGAAATTTTATTTTTTGTGTGTTCTGCCAAACAGAAAATTTGAATTTAATCTACGAAGAGCTGACAGAATTTCTGGATTTTTACATGGAAGAAGGATCATCAATTTCTTCATCCAATGGTTGAGAAAACTCAATGTTTCAAAAAATGGTCTTTGGTTTGGTTTAGCAGAACCCCGACCAAATAAAAAGTTTTTTTCTTCACTTCCCGTCTCACGAGCACTGATTACAATATAGTTGTGTTGCAAAACTCGGTGATTCCCAATCTGGGTTCACGGGCCACACATTTCTCAAGAACCAAAAGTGCAAGGCAGAAGTGAACATGTTTTTCGAATTGGTCATCTCAAGAAGTAGTATCTTTTATACAAATGTGTTGCAAACATTAGTGGTTTTCAATTTATGTTGACGGGTCACGCGAATTTCTCAAGAACCGAAAGTGTGAGAACGAAATGAAATTATTTTTCGAGATTTTGAGAAGATCTCAGGGTGTTCCAACAGGGTCTCCAGGGGTCTCGGGGGCATTACAGGGGTTTTTCTCGGAAGTTTCTGGGTGTTACTCAGGGAATTCCAGAGGGATTACATGAGGGATTCAAGGGAGTTCCAGGAGGTCCGTGGGATCCCAGGAGAGCTCAGAGGCGTTTCAGAGGTTCTTAAAAGGTTCCAGGGAGAGTTCCTGTGGGTACCAGAGTCATTTCAGGAAGTTTCAGAGGTTATAAGGGGGTTTCAGGGACATTTCAAGAGGCCTCATGGGCGCTTCAGAGGGACGAGAGGCTTTTGAATTTCCAAAGTTTAGTCTACGTGGTTTATGAACAGACCCATACAGGTTTACTATACTTCAAATAGACCGTTACCGTAGCTTGGGAACCACTAAGGGCCTGTCCATAAACTACATAGACGCTCCTCCCATTACCGGTGTTCCATACACTAGGCGCCCCTCCGCCTTTTGCCGAAATGAGGAAAAACCCCTCCCTTGGCGCCATTTCTGTGCCCGGACCTGCTACGCTCCATACAAATTTCGAAAATTTTGTATGGACAAAACTTTACGAGGGGGAGGCGGGTCTGAAATGGCCTAAAAAAGTCTACGTAGTTCATAAATAGTGCCTACGCTTTGTAACACCTTTTCATTGTAAGAAGTGATCCTTAAGGACTCCTAGGACTTTCGGCTTTTGAGAAATTAACATGTCCCGTGACCTCAGATTGGAAACCGCCGAGCTTTACAACACCCCCTTTATTGCAATTAGTGCTCCTTGAGATCGAGAATTCATAAAGTATTCACACCTTCTCATAGAAGTTTCGGTTCTTGCAAAATTAGCATGACCCGTAATTCAAACTTGGGTACCACTAAGCTTTGCAACACCAATTTTTGTACTATGTGCTCCTTGAGACGCACAATCTGAAAACCTTTTCCACTTTCTTATCGCACTTTCGGTACTTGAGAAAATAGCTAGGCCCGTGGTTTCTGCTTGAGAACCACTGATCCTTCCTTGTGACGCAGAATCCGAAAAAAAAAAATCTCACCCTCTTCTATAACTTTCGGATCTTGAGAAGTTCGCGTGGTTCGTCACTCAAGATTAGGAGCCCTTGAGACGGACAATTTGAGAAACAACTTCAGTTATTCGTTCCCGAAAACCTAGAACTCCATTGTACGGGGTGATACACAAATTATGTCACGCAAAAATCAACCTTTTTCAAACCGGGAAACCGGGAATAAAATAAATCGTCATAAATTAAGACTGAGATAGCCGTTTCTACGCAATAACATTCAGTTACTATGGGAGCGATTACAAATAACAGTACACGTACACTTCGTACAGCTCGTGAAAGTATTTCAGATAACCAGTAGTCGCATAAGGCGGGTCCGTTTGAGCCATGGGCTTAGACAACGGTCAGTGTCAGTTACTCTCGGGGGAAAAAGCAACTGAACGAAAAATAGCAAGTACTGTGGCTGGCAATCAAGCCTACAATTATTCCTTTATGATGCAAACGTTCGACCAATTACGCCACGCGTCCCGACTCGAGTTCAAATTTGTAGTGAATATCTAGAAATCACCTTTCTACTCCGTTAATGCCTTAAAATTCAGAACTGAATTAACACTGCTAGCAAATTACATTAATATTGTGTACTTTTATTTTAGAAGAGTCTAAGAAGTACTTCTTCGAAAGCGTTTGCTGGATGAGTTATGCGGCTATCTTATGGGATCTTATTGCGACATTTTCACCCATTTAGACTCGGGCCGAATTCATTATTATCACAGTCGAATTTCGCACACGACTTCGCAGCGGCTAGCGTATACAAGTTCGGTTGACTTCATGACAGGGGCGTCGGATGCACAACAGGTAATCAAAATAAGTTTGATTAGTGAGAAATATCGCTGGGAAACGATGATTCATTGGATTCTCAGATTATCACAGTAGTCTAAACATTGATGAGAAACCCAATATCTGATCTTATTGGTGATTTAGTCATCACCCGCGACTTCTCCAACCTCGGCCACAGCTGGCAGAAGAACCAGGTTCGAGCGATAGAGTCCGCCATACCCCGTCGACGGGCCAGGACGAACAATCTAACGAACGAGCGAACCCAAATTGGAAACCTATGCAACTAATGGCACACACGTACATATCCCCACGTCAGTGCAATACCTAACCCATCCACCCACCTACACCATCCATTGGCATCAGCCTTGCTGGTTGAACAGTCGTCGGGACGGGGGAGCGAGTGGTGTTGATTGGATCCTGACTGCCGGAATTGGTAGCGCTCGGTTTGTGGACCGAGCGGACGAGCGCCTGCCGGTGGAAAGGAAGCGCGCGCGGAGTCTACTGCCAGTCAAACTGTGTGCTGTGGGAGGGTGTGAGAAATTAGTTTGGTTTAGCGTTCGCTTGTCTCCCAGTGCTCTCTAGCGACGTGGTCGTTAGCGGGGGGTCCACCACTCGGGCACTGAAGGCTGTTCGGCTAATGATGCGACGAGGGAACGAGCGCGCCAAACTGCGGTTGAATGTGTGTGCGTTGCTCTGCTCACTAACACTAATGATGGTAGGATGGTGTTGGTGAGAGGTTCGCTCTTCTCACTAGTGAGACGCTCTCTTCTCACCATTTGCTCTTCTCTGCAATTTGGCGAGATACATGTGAATTGAGAGTTCTCAAACGCCTCACTGCTGCTCTTTACACGTTAAACACAACTTGCTTAGTGAGTTAGTAACCAGTTGACGATTTGTCACGCGCACGATACCTTGCTCATGCATAAATAGAAAATGGAAAGGTCTCACCATTGTCAGGACCATTTTCCGTGTAACCGTTTTCGCTCTTCTCTTGCTAAGGCGCTCTCTTCTCTCACTCTCAGCCGACCCGAAGCCCGTCTCTTCGCTCACTTCGCACGTGCATCGTCCGACGTGATGCACAGGAACCGATCCCGATGCGAGTCTTCATTCGCTTCAAGCCGACCGACTAGAGCACATGTGTGCTAATGTTAGCTCGGTATCACCTGGAGCGCACGACGACGACGAATACGACGCGACGATGGCAACCGGTGGTGGCCAGTATCGTCACAATTCAGAGGAACTTCGGATTTCAGCCGTGCAGATGCACCGGCGCCAAGTTCCGCAGTATGTTCCGTTGCGTGCCATGCGCTGCATATTCCGTGTCTTCGCGAACCCAGGGCCCGTCCGTTCGGCAATTACATCGAATCCGGTGGTACCTGGTAGTTGGAGGATGTTCTGATTGATTAGAGAAAAACTAACCGGAAAGTGAAATGATGCCGGGGGGATGGTGTTGGTGGTTTGCGGCAGTTCAATGAACAGAATTTCAACCCGGTGTCCGATTTTGGTCTTCGATTGGAAAAGTTTTCCGATTAAGTTCCGTCCGTTCGCTGTGTGTTGTACTGTGTGTAGTGTCTCGTATCCCGTGTTGGCCTTGGGTGCCGTAAGTTGAGGAGGGAAAGCGTTTACCTCTACTGGTCAAAAATGTGTGTAATTTGATTCTTAATTGAATTCTGTTTGTTCGGTTCATAGAAAGTAGAAGTATTCGGGATATTGACTTTGGACGATGCTGAGCTTTTCATTGGAAGCTGCCACTTGTTAGAAAATTAATTAAGAATTTAACTACTCCGTTGTACTGAATTGATGGTGATAACAGTAGTAAAACTGATGAGAATGCTGAAGTGGCAATCGCCATGAAGCCATAATGCTTGTAGAGTGAGAAGTATTTTCCAAAAAAAAAAAACACAGTCATAACATTATGACTAAAAAAAGTAGAACATGAAGTGTATGAACAAAGAAGCAGTTTGCAATGCAATCAAGCAAACACATAGGGAAGTGGAACCATTTCGGCAAAGCTTCTATTTTGGGAACTTTTCTACTATAACTCAGCCAATTTTGAACCGATTAACACTGGACTTTCGGAGCGTGGTGTATCTAGCCGTGTATAAAATTTTAAGTCAGTTTTCTCGCTATCCTACTAGTCGGTTGCTGAAAAAAAAACTCAAGTTCTATCAAAGCATCAGATTATAAAAATATGCTGTGCTGTAGGTTTTACAGTTTTCTGAAGTATTTTTCCGATTTTACCGAAAGTGGTTCCGAAAGTTCCATGTTTTACAACTTCATTTCTCTAGAACTCACGTTTCTTGTATCGATTTATGTATTAAAAAATGATGATTAAACTTCTACATAATTGGTATATTCCAAGTATTCAACAACAGATGTATGCAGAAGTTGCTCTTTAGCAGATTTTTCAAATTATTATTTTTTTATCTGTATTGACGAGATTTTAGCCCTAGGCTAGTTCATCTCGGGACCCACGCTTTACTTCCCTTCCGAAGGAAGAACTCACATTTTTGTGAGTTTGTCGGGAATAGGATTCGATCCCAGGTCCTCGGCGTGATAGTCACGTGTTCTAACCATCCAACCAGGTCTGGACTTCTTGGGTGGTGAATTCCAAACTTAACCAGTCAACTCTAACTGCATCGTACTTATATATTTTACCTTTATATGTGTCTCCAGGGAGTTTTTCTTTCAGTAGTGAGATTTATACTTCCTTAATTAAAAGTAAACTATTGGGATGATTCGTCATCAGTTGAACACTAATCAAATAGAGAGCAGATTCCGCAAATATTTTTATATATTAAATTTCGCTGATTGTAAATGGCTACATTAAGCACAATTTAATCTATTATAAGATTTTCGGAAATTGCTCTTAGATGCCATGTTGTTGCACAGGTTTGGCAACAACATTCGACAGATTTCCCAATAATAATAATTGATCGCGAATCTTTTATCGACAATGACATGAAATCTACATCATTCTCGAAGTCAATATCAAAAATACTACGAATACACTAGAACCTCTTTTTATGCACATGACTACATGACTGCATAAATTAAAAATGTGCATACATTTAAAAAGGCATAAAAAGAGGGAAATTTATGCATAAATTAAGTTTGGGCTTTAACTAGGGCTTTAATTAGAGAATCTGGATCGCGAAAACAGGTCTTGCTCCTGGGCAGTTAAGATGGGGCTAAGGTGGTTTCCAGAAAGTTCCCAGCCCAAAAAGGGGGTTCCAAGGGGTTTCAGGGGCGTTTTAAGGGGTTGTTACGGGGGATTTGAGGAGCCTTCTGAGGGTGTTCTGTTAAGATTGGTTGGTGTATTCATGGGATTACGGGGAATTCTGGGGTATTTCAATAGTATTAAGTGGGTTTCAGGGGCGTTCCAAGGGACTTTAGGGGCAATTCAAGGGATCTCAGGAGCCTTTAAAGGGCGTTGCAAAAGGTTTGAGGGACGTTTTAAGGTATTTCAGAGTCTGCTCTGAAACTTCTTAAAATGTCTCAAAAATCCCCCCGGGGACCCAATGTAACGCACTTGAGAGGTTTCGAAACCCCTGAGAACTTCTCCGTAACGCTTTCGTAACGCCCCTGAATCTCCCGAAAATGCTCTGAAACGTCTTGATATGCCTTCAAAGTCCCCCTTAAACCCCCTCGGACCCCATGTAACGCACCTGAGAGGCCCCAAAGCCCCCGAAACTCCTCCGTAACGCTTTCGTAACGCCTCTTAATTACGCCGAAAATGGTCTAAAACATTCTGAAATGTCTCCAAAATCCCCCTTAAACCCCCTCGCACCCCATGTAACGCACCTGAGAAGCTCCGAACACCCCGAAACTCCTCCGAAACGCTTCCGTAACGCCTCTGAACCACGCCGAAAATGGTCTGAAACATGCTGAAATGCCTCAAAAAATCCTCCTAAGCCAAAACCCCTAAAAACGCCTCCGTAACGCCTCTAAAACCAGCCTAAAATGCCATGAGACTTCCTGAAATGACTCCAAAACCCCCTTAAGACCCACTCGGACCCTATGTAACGCACATGAGACCTTCAGAAACACCCAAAAACGAACCTGTAACTTTCCTATGCTCTCCTCTATAAACACCCCTTGGCCGCCGTTGCAATAGTTCCCGTCATTATGAAATATTCTTATGTACAATATTGGCTCTGGGTAGCATTCCCTCTTTTTATGCACGGCATAAAAAAAGGTGCATAAATTAAAAGTGCATAAAAATAACATGCATAAAAAGAGGTTTTAGTGTACTACTATATAAGATTTTCTAGAAAACTCACAATATATATCAAAGGCACCAGGTATTAACATTGGCATTGGTTTTACTTTTTGCATAAATTTTTTGAACAGTTGCATAACCCGTTCACTACGGCTCACTACTAACAGATTGGCTGCCATAGCTTTTGTGATTCTCTAAGTTATGCATATAAAAGATTCAGGGAGTTCAAAGGGGGTTCGAGAAAATTCATAGCTTTCAGAAGACTTTCAGAGGGTTCAGAGAGATGCCAAGAGGTTTTAAGGAAAGCTCTAAGAAAATTTAAGGAAATAATCATCAAACTTCTGAAAGGCCCATGAATAAAATCCCTTTGAAACCCCTTGGGGCCCCCATGAACCTCTTAACCTCCTAAAACTCCCCTTAAACCCATCAAAACCTCTTTAAAACTTCCCATAGCCCCCTGAGATTCTCTTCAGGCCCCCTGAACACCCCTGTACTGCAATTCCTCTGAAACGCCTATGAAATCCTCTAAAATTCACATGGAGTTCAATGATTTCAATTGATTTCCTTTCCAGGAGCCTCTCAGAAGAGGGGGTGGTTTTGCAGAGGCTTGAACCTCTTTTTAACCCCTTGAAGGTCCTTGGACGCCTCTGGAATACTTTCAAAAACCTATGGAACCCCTTACGCCCAACCAACGAGCCATTTCAGATTTATACAGCCATTCCATGAAAAGAAAGTGCTCTGATATTGTTGAAAATCGGAATGATCTGTATCAAAAAAAAAAAGAAATTGCCCCGTATTTTTATGTGCCGTTCTAAGGGGGGCACTAAGATAAGGTGGTTAAAAAAACCACATTCCTCATTTTTTTAAATTTTTAAACCGTCATAACTTTCGAATCAGTAAATAATGAAAATAATATTACTTCTAGATTTTAGGAAAAATATCTTGAAAAATATTAATAAACTTAAATATGCCAATGGTCAAAATGTGTTTTTTATGATATTCGCAATTTTGGACAACAGCAACAAAATATTTTTTATTCTTTTTTAACGAAAGTTAAACTATTCTTACTTAGTACATCAAAAAATTAGAAATTTTCTTCAACCCGTTTTGAGCAGCATTTTTTTTTTAATTTCAAGTTTTGTGCTGATATACGTATGGAATGACCATGCATTTCCATTACTTTATTTTATTTTATTTAATAATTATATATACAGCCATGGCAACTGGGTAAACTTCAGTTAGTAATAAAAATATCCAGCAAATTCACCAGCTGCAGAGTAATAGTCCTCCATGAATTCCTACAGGCATTCCTTCAGATGTTCCTACTGAATTCCTTCATAAATTCCATCTGGTTTTCCTATGGAAGTTTCTGCTTCTGAGCTTCTGAGATTCTGAGATTCATTCAGGAGCTTCTTCTAGAATTCCTCCAGGAACCTTGATCATAGGAGATTGATCTAAGAGTTCTTTCTAAGATTTCTCCAGAGGTTCTTTCATGGGACTCCCGGGAGTTCCTACTGAAGCTACTTCAGCAATTTCTTCAGGTGTTCATCCTGGAATTATTTCTGGGAATCCTCAAGAAGTTTCTTCTTGGATTCGTCAAAAAGTTCCTTTTAGGATTTTCTTTTTTAGAGAATTCCTCCAGCAGTTTCTTCTGGGAATTCTTCAAAAGTTTCGCCTGCGATCTGTCAAGGAGTTCTGTCTGAGATTCCTCAAAAAGTTTCTCGGAGTCTTCCTAAGATTTCCTTAGGAGTTCCTTCTGGGATTAATCCAAGAGTTCATTTAAAGGCACCTCCTTCTTTGATTTTTTACCGTGATTTCTTCCGGTATATTTTCCGATATTCCTTCTGGAATTCACTCGGTCCATTTAGAATTTCTATAAGAGTCTTCTGGTGTTTTTCAAGCAGTTCCTCCAACGCGATTTCATATGGGCGATTTAATTGCTTTTTTCCCAGAGATCTATCTAGGATTCCTCCAGAAGCTCCCTCTGTGATTCTTTCAGGAGATTTTTTTCCGAGATAATAAATTAGGAATCTTACGTCTGACAAGCATTAAGGAACTTCTTAGGCATGCAACAAGGAACTTCTGGTGTTACCTCCGGAGAAAATATTGACGAATTTCAGAAGAAACAAGGGAGAAATTCATGATGGAATTCTAGAAGGGGTTTCTGGAGGAATCGCGATAAGAAATAATGAAAAAATCCCGCAAAAAAAAATCTTGGCGGAATCCAGGAATGATCTTCTGGATCAATCCCAGAAAGAACTCTTGCAGACATCCTAGAGCAATTTGGGAAGAAATTCCTGGATGAATCACGGATGGAAATTTTGGAGGAATCTCAAAATTTCAAAAGGAAGAATCTCAGAAGAAACTCCTTGAAAAATACCAGAAGACTCTTGAAGAAATCCGGAAAGAGCTTCTGGAAGAATACCGGTAGAAATCGCGCTTGAAAATTCTAGAAGGTGGAATAAATATCTATTTACAAAATCAGTAGAGACTTTGTGTAGATGGCATCACAAAAGTAAACATCTCCTTTGAACATTAAACATATTTAACCTTCTCGTACCCGACCCTCGACAACCAAATTTCAAAATAGTGGCATTTCGTCATTTTTTATCTGATTTTTATTAAGTGGCTCTCAATCGATCATAAATTGGTGCTAGTTTAATATACTCAAGTGGCCTAGTGGCTCATTGGAGACACTTCTGGTTTTCAACCTAAACATGCCGTGCGACATATCAATCTTCGTGATTTCGAATGGCTAAGTTAGAAACGATAGACTGAAGTCTGTATCAACTAATATGGCCAACCCGGAAAATCTAGCACAGGTTCCTCGGGGGTGTCATCGGGGACATTTCAGGTTTGCAACCAGAACATGCAGTAAGACGTATCAATCTTCATGATTTTGAGAGTTTGGGGCAGAAAAAAATGACTGAAGTATGTATCAACTGATATGGCAGCTCCGGAACACCTGAAACAGGTTCCGAGGGGCCTCCGAAAGACAATAACACACGAAATAATCACTTTTAGCCATTTGGCAAAACATACCCCTCCTCCACACCCTGGCCCCAGTACAATCCGGAATATCTCCGGAATGGTTCCGGATATTACATGGCCACTTGAGTGTAATAAACTAGCACCAATATATGATCGATTGAGGGCGGCTTAAAAAAATCGGATGGAAATTGACGAAATGACAGCATTTTGAAAATAAGTTGTTGGGGATCGGGTACGTGAAGGCTAAGGAATCCTTGAAATAGCTCGAGGAATTCTAAAGTCTAACTTCTAGAATATTTTTAGAGATCTATATATGTTACTCAGGCCACATTCCTACTGATTACCGAAATATAACCTAATATAATATATATTATATTACTGAGTACTCTCAGCGAAATTCATGGATCTATCCAAGAAACTCTCAAATGTACCAATGATGAGAGAAGCTTTGTAAAATCCTTGGATGATTGGTGTTGTGTTAACAAACTTTTGAAGCCTTGTGGGTATACATCTAGAGATTTCAAAACTTATTACATAGATTGGATTTCCTGAGGAAACTAGAGAACTTGACCACCTCATGAAATATGAAAGAAAATTTTTGAGGGACCGAGAGAAGAAATTCCTAAAAACTGCTTCGGTTAAACGATTCTTTATGAAAATTACCACAGAAGCTCCTGAAGGAGGACAACTAGATCGCATTCTGTGACAAATTATTTACTTCCACGGAATATCTCTGTAGTATGCTTTTTTCAAATATTTAAATAAATTTTCGAAACATAAAAGGTAAAACTTAAAAAACGAAGACTATTCGCAGGGTTGTCAGAAGTTTGTAATGTGTTTTTGAAAAATCGAGTAAACTTAACTTCTTCATAAAACATGGATCGAAGTTTATGGAGGACCGCCCGAAGGAGCTGTCTTATAGAAGCTCTTCTATAAAATTCTTGAAGAAAATATTACATCAGGTCTTCATAAACATGACCTCCTAAAAATGAAAAGCTCCTGAACGAGTGAATATCCAGGTAAAAATAATTCACAAAAAAAATAAATAAAATTAACATAGGATGTTCTAAGCGAAACACTTGAAGATATGCCTTAAGTAATTTTAGAAAAAGTATGAAAAAACTATACTTATATAAGTTCACGAAGATTCCACAAAGTAATTCATTGAAACATTTTTGACATAATTTGTGGTATATTTTTATGGGCAAGTTTTCCGATAATTCATTAAAATCAACCTCTGGGAAACTCCTGTAGTAATGTGAGGTGTTTCATGAAATATCTGTGTAGTATATTTTTTTTTTAATATTCTTAGGATTTCTTAAAAGTAAAGCGGATAATCTTAAGGTGAAACTTTTACGCATTTACTTACGTTTAAAATTTTGATTTTCTCTAAATAACGTAGCAATATTTTCAATTTCAGTTGAAATACGCAAACAGAGAAAGAACCAAGGTGTCTTCTGATTTATTTCCTGGTGGACAATGTTTTTCAATAAATGAAGTTTAAAAACGTCTGCCTAATGTGATCCTAATATGAGCAGTGCAGATGCAGACGACTATGTATCAATAGGACCCGACTTCAAATTTCATTCATTTTATGTTTCGTACACATCTATTTTTGCAATTTGTCTGGACAAATGATGTTTATGTTTGACACACAAAACCAATTATTTTTGGTATTTGTTGTGTTGATGACAAACAGTACCGAATGAAAAATAAAATCAATACACGTGCTATTTTTTTTTTGGAAAATAGGTTTTACTAGTAATGAAACATCCATAAAGCAGTTAAAATGATATTAACAAGTCAAGAGCTCATGAAGAAAGAGTCAAACACTGTATTGCACTGGAAAGTTGGTCAATTGTTTACCACCAGTGAGTTACCAATCGATCAACTTTGCAGCTCCGAATGATGATCAAAACTGCACTCTTCGCCCGAGTTTCTACGTGTTTATCAATATGAAGCAATTGATGATGACTATTTCGTATTCCAAGGAATATAGCTGCGTAATTTAGGTAAAATAACTGAACAATATTCCTACAGCACATGTTTTTGTAAACACGTCTCAGTCGCCAGTTTTTCACTTTGCGCATCTGCGGCGGCTGACACAGATGTCAAGCATTGGTATTATGTGTATACTCGCATATTTTTTTTTGCTATGGGTGTTAACTAATCTTGTCTAGTCTAGTCTAGTCTAGTATACACATACACAGCCATTCATTGAAGAATCCTGGAAAATGATAGAACCGAATAATTCTACCATTTTTCTTGTCATTATTAATGCTTGCAGTACATCGGGAATGCATTACAAGCATTAAAGTGGCCAGGTCTACTGTGCAGCGTTGTTGGTTTTACAAGAAAGCTATAGAGAGGGGACATCTCGTACCAACCGCTCAGCCTTTTAGAAAGCAATAAACCTTGAAAATCGGTGGGGATGACGATGTTAAGAAGGTTAATGTTACCCCTTGGTCTTAGTCTCCTGGGATGGAACAGAGATATTTACTCTGTGTCCTGGCCCTCATGCCTAGGCTTAAGCGCCATTACTCGCTCCAAGTATTTGTGAAACTAATCTAGGGCATAAACAACAAATATCTTGATTATATTTAAGGTAATAAAACTCATGTGTGGAAAGACCAATTGGATCGACATGTACATGTCAGGTTTTTTTTACGCGGGGGATACATACCGCGTAAAAAAAACCCAGTTCAAAATTCGAAAAAAAACGCGTAAAAAAAGTCTCACCATTTCTCGACGAATCATGCAAAAATAAGACGATGTATATTTTTTGTTGGATGGAGTTTTCATTCCCGTAACATTTCACAACCCTATCTATGAGACCTTCTCAACAAACTCGTGGAGATAATTTATTTCCAATTTTCTAGAAGAATCTTAAAAAGAATTCCAGTGGATTTTCTTGAGATAGATTACCAGAAAGAACTCTGGAAGAAAATGTTTAGAAATTATGAGAAGAGTTTCTGCAGAACTCCCGTAGTAGCTATTTTTCAAACAATCCACTCATAAATATCCTAGAATTTGCATAGGATTTTAGAGAAATGTTTTGATGATTTCTTGGATCATAGGCGCTAAAATTACTTAAAAACTACAAAAAAAAAAACTTCTCAAATAATCCGTGAAGATTTTTTTGAATGGCTCTGAGGAAAAACTTAGAAAAAAAAAACGCTTAAAGAAAAAAAAAATCAAGAGTACCCCAAGAGGAAATACAGTTAAAAATTCAATGGAAACCCTTGTGTTATTTCCTGGGAAGGATACATCGTGGAATGCCTTGGAGAAATTTGATCCGTAGATCCGTCAACAGTATTCAATTCCGTACATTTATGGATGTTTCTGTAGATCTGGCTACGCTGCCGGGAATCCCTCTAGAGCATAGGTTCCCAAACTTTCCGGTGTGCGATCCTCTTTTGCCGGTAGACGTACTTTTCGCGACCCACCATAAAAATTCCCTCATTTGTTGTCTATTACAGTAAAATATTCCACAGTCCCTCGCGACTCCCTGGATGCAGGCTGGCGACCCCCCAGGGGGGTCACGGCCGACAGTTTGGGAAACCCTGCTCTAGAGTGTGTATGGAGAATTCTCCAAAATATTAAGAAATTGTTTCCACCATAACTCTAGAAACCGAAATGCATCAGCCGAGGGCTGAAAATCTCGATAATAAAGAAAAAATAAAAATAATAACCTTAGAAATGATCTGTTTCCATCGTGAGCTTATTTAACGAAATGTTTCTTTTTACCAAATATTCTAGATCGCTTTTAATCGACCAAACTGCATTGATTATGATTTGCTTTATTGTGGAGAGTTTCGGCCCAAGGTTGGTTCATCTCCAAGGCCAAATATATGCAATTAAGTAAAAGCGAAACCCATGTAATAGCCGATAGGGTACGCGCATGGATTGGATATTCAGCATGACTATGTTGAGGGTGACGTGTTCGATTCCCAGTCCGGTTCAGAAACTTTTCATTATAGAAATTTCATTGACTTCTTTGGGCCACACGATATACACATGCAAAATGGTTTAATCCTGTTTAATCATAGGCAGAGGAAATTCTCAGTTAAACATTGTGGAAATGCCAAACTGCCTGGTGGCTAGGTATGCGGAGTGCGAGAGTAAGTCTCGGCTTCATATAAATAACTCGCTCGCACTTGTAGGTAGTGGGCACAAACAGGAGTGTGTTGTGGATTGGCATCTAAGCCGAAAAGAGAGATGAGTTTGTGAAATAGGAGTGTTCATGGTGCGGCTTCGGAGTCAGTTTGGCTTTCTATTCCGCAGAACCATTACCTGTTCTGTGGCTTAGTTGGTTAAAGCGCCGGTCTAGCGAATACGGAGTCGTGGGTTCGTATCCCACCAGAACGCGATTTTTTTCACAAATTTCATCTCTCAATTTGCCAATTAGCAACATTTCGTGCCTTCTAATTACAAGTTTTTCCAGTATTGTGGAAATGCATTAACCCTTTGGAGCCGGAGGGGTCATATATGACCCCGGCGATGAAACCGAGCATAACAAACGTGTTCGACATCAGCGAGGTTGCGTCGACAGTGGCCAAAAAAATCGGCTCCAAAAGGTTAAACAGGAAGCTGAGAAGCAGGCTTTGTCCCAGTAGAGATGTTACACCAAAAAGAAGAAAAGCGAAACACAGTGGCGAAACAAGAAATCAAACCGCCCGGAAGTGCAACCACGCAAATTTTGAGAAAATCCGTACACATCTGTGGCTGGTGCAAAGTAATAAACATTTTTCAATTCATCACCCGCAAAGACGACGACAACGACGACGCCGACCGTGCCGGCTGTAGTGCAACCCCTGGCAGTCTGGAAGCACATGTAAAATTATATCGCTGGTGAGCCGAAACCCGTCTGACGTCGTCGTCGTCGTTGTCCTCGTCCTCGTCCTCATCATCATCATCATCGTTAGCTGGCTGCGTAGTCGTCATATACTTTTTTTTTTCATTCTTCGCCTTGTGGTTGTTTATTTGCCGTTGATCGACCTTCTGTGCACTGTGCGACCGCCGCCCGTTGCTGCTGCTGCGAGTCGTTGTTTACCAGGCAGCGGAAAGCGAGCGTGCTGAATAGAGTGAAGTGAGGTAAAAGTTCGATAAGAAGTTCGTGGGAAGAAGTTGTCGCCTTTGGAATCCAGTTTGAGGGAGTAGAATAATAAGAATCGAAAGTAAGAAAACCCGAAAGAAGAACCACACACAGCAGTCACAGATCGAGACGTCGTCGTCGCTGTCGTGAGGAGAAAGAAGTATTTCTGAAAGGGAGAAACAATAAAACTAATAAGCAAAGTAAGAAAACCATGATGATAAAGCGCACAGTTTGAAAGAGAGTGATCCATCGATGGGACGTCGGCGAGGACTGTCGAGAAGGGTAGAGAAGAGGTAAGAAAAAAAAGATCGAAATCAAAAGAAAAGAATCAGGTAAATTTTTTGGTGTCTTCTCAAATTTCAATGAAAACAAACAAGAGTGGGGTGCGGGAAGCGCAACAAGTATGCTTTGAGGAGGGTTTAGAATAATAGCGAAAAGAACAAAAAGAACGGTCTGTCCTCATGAAGCGCTCGGCTTGAAATTCACTTTTTGGTCACAAAACCTCTCTAAACTGATACTAGCGTGGATAAATGATGCGGTAGGAGTAGGTTCGGGGATTTTACTTTCAGGACTCTGTCTCGCGGCATGTCGTCTTTGGCAAATGCCGGGAAGACCAGCGGGGGTACCGTACCCCGAAGGGAGAATTTCAAGGTCCCTGGGGAGAATCGTCGTCAGTTCTGCGATTGTATAAATTTTTGCCTCCAGATATGTATGAATGCATCTAGAATAAATTTATCCCAATGGGATTGTACGTGAAATTTTCGTAGATTTGTCAAATTTTGCCGGATTACGGTAGGTCCATGACTTTAAATAGGTCTGTGCGATCAATACTTTCGTACACCGCCTTGAAGTTGATGAACAGGTGGTGTGTTTGGACCAGGTATTCACGGCATTTGTGGAGAATTTGCCACACGGTGAAGATATGTTCCGTTGGCGAGCGGCCATCGACAAAGCCGGCTTGATAACTTCCCACAAACTCATTCACTTTAGCTAACGGAAAATTATCTGGTATAGCACTTTGTATTGAACTCCGTTTATATACTCGATAGTGCTCTCGGTTGTTACGTAGATACATACATTTATTTGATCAACATCACATTTAAGACGCAAGATACAAGACATAATCAACAATAGTATGCCACAATACTCGGTTTGTGGCTGCCGCTTTCCATACTCGGTTGCGCCTAATTCTCGCCAGGTAACGCTCCATCTGGTCCACCCATTGTGCTCTCTACGCTCCACGCCTTCTTGTGCCAACCGGATAAGTAGCAAGCTTTGCAGGGTTGTTATCCGGCATTCTTCCAATATGCCTTGCCTACTGAATCCTTCCGGCTTTGGCCACCTTGGAGATGCTGGATTCACCTTAAAGTGCAGCGAGCTCGTGGTTCATCATTCTCCGCCACACTAGACCTGTGGACCGACTTTATTTTGCTCACACTATTTACACTAAGGAATCCCCGAATAATTTCAAAGAGGAATCTAAGAAGGAATCCTAGGAGAAGCCTGAAAGAAACTCCTGAAGAAATCCATGAAGAAAATTCTAGACTAATCTCTGCAAGAACTGTTGTATGAAACCCTGAAGAAACTTCTGCAGAAATCTCTAGCGGTTCAAGAGTCTCTTCTAGAGATATCTCCAGAAAACTCTAAAGAAATCCCTGATTGAAGTTTTCGAGCAATTTTAGAAGGAAATCCAGGACGAATCTTTGAAAGAAATTCCAGGAGGATTCCCCAAATGAATTCAAGCAGGAATCCCAAGGGAATTACAGCAGGAATTTCCAAAGGAATTCCAGGAGGAATCCCTGACGGAATTCTAGCGGGAATTTCTAAAGAATTTAAGACACGGACACGTTCAATGCTTCCAGTGAGCTTTTCGCTCTTTGAAGGAAGCACGACACTAGACAACGGACTAGCATGCAACGCCCAGTGGCACAGCCGAAAACTTTTCCTGACAGCTGCGGCGGGAATCGAACCCGCGCTCCTCAGCACGATGCGACTAAGAGCTTGGTGACCCTAGCCGCACGACCACGGAGCCGCACAATTTCGAGACGATATCTCCAAAGGATTTCAAGGAGAAATCAGCGAAAAATATCGAGAAGGAATCTCTGAAGGAATTCCAGCAGAAATCCCTGAGAGAATACTAGGAGCAATTTCCGAAAGAATTCCATGAGGAATACTTGAAGTAATTTCAGAAGGAATCCCATAAAGTATTCCAGCAGGAAACTCCGAATAATCCCCGGAGGAACTCTAAGACAAATCCACGAAGGAATTCTAAGCGGAAGAATTCCGTGAGCGATCCCCGAAAAATCTAGGAGGAGTCTCCGAAGCAATTCGCAGAGTAATCACCATAGGAATTTCAAGATGGAATCCTGAAGGACATCGAGAAGGAATCCCCGACAAAATATCAGGAGAAATTTCCGAAGGAATTTCAGGAGGGAACCTCGAAGGAAGAACCTCTAAAAAAAAAATCGCCAATGAATTCTTAAAGGAATCCTCGAAACTGCTCTAGGAGGAAACCTCTGAAGGAATTCCAAAAAAAATCCCCGATAGAATTCCAGGAGAAACTCTCGGAATAATCACGAAGGAATTCCAGGGAGAAATCCTGCAGGAATTCTAGGAGGACTTCTGAAGGAACTCCAGCAGGAATCTAAGAATAAAATGAAGAAAAATCACCAAAGGAATTCCATGATAAAATCTCGAAAGAATTCTGGGAGTAATCCCAAAAATTATTTCAGGAGGAATCCCCGAATGAATTTTGGTAGGAATCCGCGAAAAAAGTTATGAAAGAATCCCCAAAGACATAACAGGAGAAATCCCTGCAGGAATCCCAGAGGTCACCTCCGAAGGAATTCCAGGAGGAATCTCCGAAGGAGTTACAAGCGGATTCCTCAAACAGGAAACCCCGAAGGAATTCTAAGACGAATCCTCATAGGGAGTGGAGGAATCTCCGAAGAAATTTAAGAAGGAAATTCCGAAGGAATTCCAGGAGTGATTCCATGAGGATTTTTTGAAAGAATGAAAGGAAGAATCTCGGAAAGAAATTCAAAAAAAAATCACCAACGGAATTCCAGGAGGAAACCCCGAAGGAATTCCAGGAGGAATCCTCTTGATATTCAAGAGGAATCCCCGAAAAAATCCCAGGAGAAGTTGATGAAAGAAGTCCAGGAGAAATCCCCAAAGAAATCCCAGATTTTTTTAAGGAGTTCGAGAAGAAATCCTCAAAGTATTTCGAAAAATATCCAGTAGGAATCCTCGTAGGAATTCCATGAGAAACCCCTGAAATAATTCCAGGAGGAGTTCCTGCAGGAGTTCCAAGAGGAAACCCTGAAAGAATTCCAGGAGAAATCTCCAAAAAAATCGAAGAGAAATTCCAGTAGAAATTTCAGGAGTAATCCCCGACGAAATATCAGGAGGAATCCCCAAAGAAATTTCAGGAGAAATCCCCGAAGGAACTCTAGAAGGAATCCCCGAAGCAATTGAAGGAGGAATCTTCGAATTAATTCCAGGAGGAATCTCTAAAGGAATTCCAGGAGGAATCCCTGAAGGAAGTCCAGGAGAAATCCCTGAAGGAAATCCAACAGCAATTCGAAGTAATTCCTGAAGTAATTACTGGAGAAATCCCCGAAGAAATGAAAGGAGAAATCCCTGCACGAATCCAGGGGGAACCCCTGAAGGAATTCTGGGAGGAATCTCCGAAGGATTTCCGAGCGGAATACTCGAAGGATATTCAAGACAAATTTCCATAGGAAGTCCAGGAAAAATCTGCGAAAGAATTCCAGGAGGAATGCCTGGAGGAATTCTAGGAGAAATCACTGAAGCAATTCCAGAAGGAAATCCTACAGGAATTCCAGAAGGACTCCTGAAGGAAATCCATGAGGAAACACTGAAGCAAATCCAGGAAGAATCTCCGAAAAAATTCTAAAACAAATCATCAAAGAAATTCCAGGAGGAAACCCCGTAGAAGATTCAGGAGAAATCCACTTAAGAATATCAGGAGAAAGCCCCGAAAGAATTTCAGTAGGTATCCTTGAAGAATGTTCAGAAGGAACACCCGAAGGAATTCCAAAAGGAATCCCAAAAGGAATTTCTGGAGACATTCCAGAATGAATTCTAAAAGGAATCCCCGCAAGAAATCCAGGAATCCCCAAATGAAGTGCAGGAGAAATCCCTGGAGGAATTCCGTGAGGAATCTGGGTGGAATCTCCGAAAGAATTCTAAGAGAAACCACCAAAGAAATTTGACGGAATATTAGAAGAAATCCCTGAAAGAAAATCTAGGAAGTATCTCCGGAGGAATTCCATTCCTCTTCCAGTCCTCCTCCAAAGAATCCCAGGAAAAAGCCAGGTGGAGTCCTCGAAGGAAGTCCAGGGGAACCCCTGAGGGAAGTCTAGGAGGAATCCACGAATAAATTACAGGAGAAATCCCTACAGAGATTCCAGAGAAATGCTCGAAGGAATTCCGGTAGGAATATCCACAGGGTTTCCAGGCGGAATCCTCGAAGGATTTTCAGCGGATCATTCCGGGTAGGGGAACGATTTGCAGGAGGTATTCACTAAAGAATTTCAGAAACAAATACTTGAGGAATCCTTGTAGAAACTCCATGAAAGATGTTTCAACAACATCCCTCAAGGATATCCTGGAATATGCCTGATTATAATCCTAAGGGAATTATTAAATGAACTCCCACAAGATTCCCTGAAGGAACTCCTGTAGGAATTCCAGAATGAGCTTCTGGGGAAATCTCTGATGTAACTCCTAAAAGCATCCGTGAGTCTTCCTGAAAAAATCTCAAACTCAATCTACAATCTGAAAGAACCCCAGCAGCGATTCCTGGAAGAACTTCTGGAAGAATTCCTAAAGGAACTTCTCGAACAATCCTCTAAGGATATCCTGAAGAAATCTTGGAAGGAACTCTTATATTGGAATCGCTGAATACACTTCTGGGGTATTCCCTGAGTTCCTTGGATCTTCGTTTTAGATTCTCTGAAGGAACTTCTGTAAGGTACACCGGGGCAAGTTGAAACGGGTGGGACAAGATGAAACAGCGGATTAACATGCTGTTTTCTAATGATGATAAACAGTTTGATCGCCATAACACATAGTTTATGATTCAAACAATTTTTAGCGAAGGAAAAATTTTCAAATTATATTGAAATCTATTTCAAAACTTCGTGTTTCATGTTGCCCCACCCGTTTCAACTTGCCCCGGTGTACCTTAATGATTTCTGAAGGAACTTCTGCAGGAATCCCTGAAGAAATTCAGCAGGAATCTCTGAAGAAACATCTGCAACAACCTCTGAAATTCCTTGAGGAACCTCTGATGGAACTCCTGGAAAGAATTGCTGATGGAATTTCTAATAGTACTTCAGAAGGAATCCCTGCAGGAACTCCTAGACTGATTTCTAAAGACATTTTGTAGGAATTCCTGAAGAAACTTCCTGACGGGATTCTGCATTTATGAATCCTCCTGAAAGAATATTTATAGGGACTTCTAGAAGGATACCTGAACGAACTCCCGTTGAAATAGCTTAGGGAATTTCTGAAGAAATTCCCAATGAACACATGGAGGCATTCCTGAATCACCCTGGAGCTATTAGGAAGACCTCTGAGCTAGCTCCTGGAGAGATCACCGAAGGAACTTCTGGAGCAATCCTTGATGAACTCCTGAAAGAGTCACTGCAAATTTTTCTTGAGGTATCCCGAAGTAATTCCAAGAGGAATCCCCAAAGGAATTTCAGGAGGGATTCTTGAACAAATTTCAGGAATTTCTGATGGATCTCCTCTGAGAAAACTCCTTGACTAGATCCTAGAGAAACTCCTGCAGGAATTCCTGAAGGAACCTCTGAAGGAATTCATGGAGGGACTCTCAGACTAATCTCTGAGATCTTCCTAAGGGATCTTATAAAAAAAACATCCTGGAGGCATACCTGATGATTTTTCTGGAGGAATTCCAGTTGGATCTCCAGGAGGCATCACTGAATCCTTCTGGAAGATTCTCTGAAGAAACTTATGGAGAGATATGAATGTGTGTTCTAATAGTTGAGAAATCAATTATTGTAACCAAACTTTTATAATACTGAACGTGAGATTTTTTATCTTAACTTTATATAAACTTAATTTGTTCATGCACTGATCACCGGCGCGAAAACTGAAAATCGGCGGCGTGACAAACAGCGGCGTATGGCGCGCCGCCTATACCTCGGTCGGCGTTGGCGTCGGGCAAAAAGTGTCGGCGGCGGCGGCGTGGTGCTGCGGAGCACACGTCTACGCCACACACCGTTCTCCTGTACACCGCTGAAGATCGTCCTCCTCGAGCATGGTCCATTTTTCGTGTCCGTAGAGGACCACCGGTCTTATTAGCGTTTTGTACATGGTGCATTTGGTGCTTAGGTGAATCTTTTTAGACCGCAGGTTTTTCTGGAGGCCGTAGTTGACCCGACATCCGCCGATGATGCGCCTGTAAGTTTCACGACTAACATTGTTGGTAGCCGTCTGTAAAGATCCAAGGTAGACGAATTGTCCCACCACCTCGAAAGCATTCCCGTCTATCGTAACTTTACTACCCAGACGGATCCGGTCGTGTTCGGCTTCGCCTACCAGCATGTATTTTGTTTTTGAGGCATTCACCACCAGTCCGACCTTTGCTTCTTCGCGTTTCAGGCGGGTATTAAGCTCTGCCACCGTTCCAAATGTTCTGGCGATAATGTCCATGTCGTCCGCAAAGCACACAAATTGACCGGATTTTATGAACATTTTTCCCCGGCTGTTGAGCCCGGCTCGTCGCACCATAACTTCCAGAGCGATGTTGAAGAGTAGGCATGATAGTCCGTCACCTTGTCGCAGTCCCCGGCGGGATTCGAATGAACTGAATGAAACCCTTATACGCAGTTTTGCACACCGTCTATCGTTGCTTTAGTCAGTCTAGTCAGCTTCCGAGGAAAGTCGTTTTCGTCTATGATTCTCCATAGCTTTATGTGGTCGATACTGTCGTATGCCACTTTGAAGTCGATGGATTTGCCGTACGGTGAAGATCTGGCCCGTTGTCATAGGCGCCAACTTAGGGGGGGGGCAAGCATGGTTTTGCCCCCCCAATATTTGACGATTTTTCGATTTTCCCTGATTTTCCTATACAAAAAATCCGAAAAACCAGACTTTGCCCCCCCAATAAATTGATCAAGTTGGCGCGTCTGCCCGTTGTCGACCGGCTGTCGATGACGCCGGCTTGATAACTGAGCATGAGCATGAGCATGACCATAGAACACCGCACAATTCGTAGTTGCTATATCCAGAGCAATCGAAATTGCACAAGGAACCAATGAATAGGGCTTAGGACTACCTTCCTATTCTCAATGTGCACAGTTCGAAAACTCACAATTTCAATAATGTCAATAACGGCGCTTTACACGTCCTTACGGTTATTGAGGAGGGAAGGGAATGTTAGTAAGACAACCGTTGTTATAGAGACCGCGAATCCTAGTGTCTCCGCGATTGTCTTGGAAAGGAATTTTTAACCTATGGTTGGTGATATGGTCTGACAATGGATCAATAAACACTAAGTTTCGCTCACAACCGGCCACTTTTCTATACGAAAACATGTCTGATAAAAGAAAATCTGCCCCAATTTGCGCTGAACATGTGTATGTTTCAACTCATTCTTGGAAGAACCCGTAAAAAGCAAACAATTGGGACTAACGGTTGAAGCTCAAGCACCCTAGTGGGAAGGGCGAATAATTTTTATTTTAATGACAGTAATTATGGAGCGAATCATCACCAGGTTACCCGCCGCTACTTCCTACTCCATACAGGACCCCAAGACCACGGAAACAGCACAGATGACCGTGTCCAGACAACAAACGCAGCAACGGTGTGGTGTGTCTGCTCGGTGTCAGACTGGACGCCGCCAGTAGTGCCACGCCACCACCAGCAGCAGCAGCAACAACTGCGCGCTCGGCAATTATCGGTCCTGATGGTGGCTGATGACGTGTCGAAGTCATTATCATAAAGATAAAAGCAAATGTGGTGACGATATTTTTGCGAGCTCGCCCGAATGCCAACAACAACGGTTTGTGGGAAAAGTGGTTAATGGATGGCGATGATAACGATAAAATTTCAATTGAATTGATTGAAATCGAAGGCCGGTCAATGAGGTGGAATGCGTTTTAGGACTTTATTCGGTCATGATGTTACTCAATGACTCCAGATGTGTGGAAATTGTCTTTCTTCCCCTTACTCAAAGTGATATTAACTTTAAATATTAAAATACCACATAAGTCGCCGCTTATACGTAAAACCAGCCACACAGGCAAATGATAAAAACGTCTTTTCAATGTTTCGGCTATTTAAGTAAGCATGAAAATATAATTAATTCAATCAAATTAATTAGCGTTATCTGGGCACCGAGCAACGACGATGGAGTAAGGTCGTAACAAAACAGGAAAATAGCACGCTAAAGTGGCAAGCGGGACCGGGTAAAAGGATTTCAACAACAACGACAAGATAAAAAAAAAAAGCGAACGAGAAAATGGAAAGTTTCCTTCTATTGTTTCTCTTCGGTGACGGCGGTTGCGGGGGGAAGCGCGGATGATAATGGCTGCTTGTAGCGATTGACTTTTTGAAAAGCTTCCTGGAAGCGGTAATGAGATGACGACGGTGCTTCCCCTTGTACCTACTTAGCTAAATTGAAGCTCATGACGACAAAGGCAATACCGGGAAAACGTTGATTATGGTCGCCCTTTTGGGATGGATATCATTTTCCAATTACCAGAAACACTTTGTTATCTAGGTTCTAGACCGCAGCCCGGCTGAAGCAGGCGGATAGCATTTTGTTTCCGTCATCCAATGCGAAACGCACCACCACTCAACACATCTAGGCAAAACACGCTCGAGAAAGATATCGAAATACGAAACCCTTTAACCAGCTCAGCGGCGACACGACAGTAAGAGTCGAGCCCGTGCCGTGTTATCGCAGCAGTCTCGTCCAACGCCGAGCGGTTGAGCCAGGAAGCCGGAAGACCACTACCGTCTCTCCGGATCATTTGTAATTTATTATAATTCTTATCAAAATTAATTAAAATAATTTATCGCAGAAAATTAATTAAAAAATTTCAGCTCTTTGCTTATGGCTTTTCATTACCGTTATTGCCCCTGCTCGGGTGGGTGATGCTCGCTTGTTTTACGTTTGCTCGCCAAGTCTAAGACCGAGAGCGGATACGGTAAGCAGAGTAGTTTGGTGACCCGATTATGGTGGATGTTTCAGAATGAGATCAAATTTTTATCTATTTGATGAGATATTCTGTATGCTTTGAGTTTTGTCAGGATCTCTTAAATTTTACAGAATCCCAACCAAGTGGGTATCACCAAATTATTACAAGTTGGGATAATTTGTTTCAATAATTTTTGTATGAAAAGTTGTTATTTAACATATACCAAGTGGTTGGTATAGGGGGGGGGGGGGTCCGTGGCGTAATCGGCTACACGTTCGCTTGATAAGCGGATGGTCATAGGTTAGATACCCAGCTCCCCTAACAAAAAACATGTCAGCCGCTTGAAAAGGACACATGAGCCCATCTGTCCAACACTATGGCCGGCTGGAAGCGGACTGACAACTGACCCTCTTCTGAGCAAACACGCTCTAATGCTCCACACCCGGATAACGGCAACCGACCAACGGCGATAAACAACGGACACCACTTTGGACTGATGAAGCAGTATCACGTGCTCTTCGATCTACTGGCACAAGTAGAGAGTGCAAAAGAGGCAACCGCGCAGCAGTACTGTCATGGTAAAATCAAAGCTGATTACCCAAGATTTCGAAATCTCAGCGCCCCAAATACTGATGAGCCCCGCATAGGAATGACTTCGAATGACTAACATATTAACGATTTAATTCTCTAAATATTGTGGGAGGGGCGTTCTTGCAGGTATTCCTTCTATTAGTTCAGAAATAATTCTTCCAAAGATTCCTCCAACCAAACATTCCTTTTTCTTTACTGCTAAAGAATTTTCTCCATGTTAGCCTACAGGGATACCGCCAGAAATTTCAAGCAAGGTTCGTTCAGAAATTTTCCCTGGGATCGCATTAGCGCTTATTTAGGAAATTCCACCAATAATGGCGACGGTAGTTCGTACATGTATTCTTTCATGTGTTTCTTCAGAAATTTGTGTGAGAATTTACAATAAGAATTCTTTTGGAAATTTCTCGAAAATTCTAGAAATTTCTCAAAAATTCTAGAAATTTTTCAAAAATTTTAGAAATTTCTCAAAAATTCTAGAAATTTCTCCAAAATTTCTCAAGGATTTCCTCCATAGATTTCCACCAAAAATAGAATGCCAGGGAAAAAATTGACTGAAGTTTGGAGATTATTTCAGAGATTTGTACAAAAATTCATCTAGAGGTCTCCTTTAGAAATGCAGATTTTTTACTGGAACTTTTTCAGGAATTATTGTTGATATTTCTCCAGATTTTTTAAAGTCTTATTTATTTAGACTTTTCACTACAAACTTGAGAAGAGATTCTGAAAGCTCCTTCAGAGGTTTCTCCAGAACTTCCTCCAGGCCGGTTTCCATGGTTGCTTAGGGTTTATTTAACCTTACTTCAGGTATTCTTTCATATTTTTTTTCTCTGATGCTTTTGAAATGTCTTCAAAGATTATCTTAGCAATCCTAGAGAAATTGCTTCAGAAACTATTCCTTGAGATTTAAAAAAAATACCAAGAAAACCTTGTATGAATACCTGCTAAGGGTTCTCCTGTTCTTTGAGGAATTCTTTCAAAGATTCTTCCAAAAACGTATTTTATTAAAAAAAAAAAAACATTTTTGTATTTACAGTATGTATTTTCTTTATGTAACTATTTTTATACAACTATCCCTGAAGAAAAAGTGTAACAACTCATCAATGAATTTCTCCAGAGATATTTCCAGGAGTTCTTCTAAGAATTCTGTCAGAAATTCTTCCCTTTTTTCCTTGAAATCACTCTTAACCTCAAGAAAATTCTCATGTTTTTTTTTAAGAAACTAATGAAGTTTCTTCAGGTGCTTTCCCAGGAAATTTTGTAGAAGAATCGCTCCAAAAAAAAAATCAAGAATTTCTTTTAGGAACCTCCAAAGTTATAGCTAGGAGTTTTCAAGAAGGGATTCCTTCAGACAATCATCCAGAGATTACTTTAGAATTCCCTTCACAGATGTTTTTAAGAATTCTACCAGGCTTTTTTGTGCAAAAAAAAAATCATGGAGGAATATCTGAAACAATCCCTTCATGAATCTTTGATGGAACCCTAGGAGCCACAGGAGCAATTTCCAAAATAAAATCGTATAAGGTTTTTTGCTGAAATCACAGAAGGAATTTCTCATGGAATTCTTGTAGGAACTCTCAGAAGAATTTCCGAAAGAATCTATGGAGGAATTTTTGAATGAACTTTCGAATGCATTCCAAAGGAATATCTGAGATAAAAACCTCTGGGAAATTCCCGAAGACATACCAGCAGGAAGTTTTGAAAAAGTTCCTAGCGAAATTGTTCGAAAAACTCCCTCTGGGCAAAATTCCTTGGAAAATTTATTAAGTAATGTCTAAGAAATTTCCTTAAGAAATACTTTAATAAATTCCTTTACGAGCCCTTGGAAGATTTTTAAAGAAATCTGTGGAGTAATTTCCGGAGGAATTTTGAACTTTTGATTTTAAGAAAGAACCGCTGAAAGCATTTGTGGAAGCAATTTGTGGACATATTTCTGAAGAAATTCCTGTAAAGGGTGGTACGGTCAAAATTTGGTCATATGTACATTGTTTTTATAACGTCAAACTGCGTACACTAAAACAACTGATTTTTGGACCAGTAATGGTACATTATGTGTAGCTTATGCCATAAAACTTTCATCAAAATCCATTAAGTATTGGTTGATAAATAGATAAAACCAACGACCTGCCTTTTGAGAATTTTGTATAAAGGCGCTCCATAGTAAATCTTTGACAGTTTAAGATCAGTAGAACACACTTTTGATTATAAAACTACTAATACTGCTTCGATTCAGATGAAAATTTTACAGTATAATACTATTATACAAATATGATCTAAGTAAAATTTTGCGCCATTATGTATGAATACCTCCAAAGTTGTGGCAGTTTGAATATGAAAAAAAAAACTGACAGGGCGCCACTTACACAAATATAACTTTGAAACGGCAAAATCAAATTGAATGAAATTTTTACACAACATTTGGACATGCATTCTTTATATACAGAAAAAAATCATTGAATTCGGTTATAAAACAGTAAAAATGTGTTCTTATTTTTGAAGCCTCTTTGTAAAAAAAATTAAAATTGCAGATCTCAGGATTCAACAATATCTCCGCAAAAACTAAACCGATTTTGATGAAAATTTTATGGCATTAGCTACATATAATGCTCCATTACTGGTCCAAAAATCCGGTATTTTGGTGTACGCAGTCCAAAGTTATGAAATAAAAATTGTTTGACCAAATTTTGACCGTACCACCCTTTAGAAATACTTGAAAAAACTCCTAGATAAGCTTATGCCTAAATAAGCTGATCCTTTGAAAACACTCGAGATATTTTCAAAGGAACTTTTGTAAAAAATCTTGGGAACCATTTCAGGATAAATTCCTCCAATAATTCGCAAAGAAATTCTTTGAGTTATCTGTTAAGGAAATGTCGGAGAAATTTATGGAGAAATATATGTAGGCATCTCTGTATGAACTCTTGGAGGTATTCCTGCAGGATTTTCTGGATGAATCCCTGTAGAAGTTCTTGGACACATTATAGCGGGATTTTTAAATGGAATTCTTAGAGCAATTCGTGAACAAATATCTGGTGCACTTTCTGAAGAAATACCTTAACGATTTTTTGAATGTATCTGTGGAAGATTTTTCCATGAAACCACTACTGGAAGAATTAACGAAAGAATCTTTGAAAGATTTCTGAAGTAATTCACGTAAAAATTTGTAAAGCATTCCCTGGAAGGGTTTCCTAAACGAATCCCTAGAGGAATATCTGCAGTAATTCCTGGCGGAGTTTCAGGTTGAACTCATGGGAATCTACATAAAAGAATTCCTAGATAAATTTCTGGAGATATTTTCAAAGGGAATTTCTTAAGGGAACATTCTAATAAAATCCTTGAAGGTATTATGTAAAGAATTTCTGAAGAAATTTTTGAAAATTCCGTAAGGAATCCTTGGAAAAAAATCTGCAGAAAACTTTAGAAGAATTTCTAAAGGAGTCTGTGGAAAATTTTCTAGAGAAATCCGTGGAGAAATTTCTCAAATTTCTGGAGGAATTCTGGACTTCTGGAAAGAATTTTCGTTCGAGAATTTTGAAAGAACTGAAAGAGGAAGTTTTCTAAAAGATTTTTGGAGGATTTTTAAAGGATTCTCTAGAGGCAATTCTGAATGAAATTCTAAAGCAATTTCTGAAGAAATCTATGGCAGATGTTCTGAAGAATTTTTTGAAAAGAAGCCGTAAAATATATTCTGGGAGGATTTTTTTTTTTCAAAAAAGTTTCTATTGGAGCAATTTCGGAAGAAATTCAAAGATAAATTTCAGAGGGCATTCCTGGCAGATTTTTTTAATTAAATTCTCAGGAAAATCATGTGAAGAAATCGCTTTGAGAATGTCCGATGTATTTTTACAGGAACCCATGGAGTAATGTCTGAAGATATTCATAAATTGTTTACCAAATCCCTTCATTATTAAATTTCAGGAATAATCTTTCAAAGGAATAACTAAAGAATTTCTAAAGAAATTCATGGATGAATTTCTGAAGCTATTCAGAAGCTTGCAAGTTTTTTTTTCTAAATTACCTTTTGAGAAATTTCAGGGAAATAGCTATAGCTAATGCAATTTCTGAATTAATCCCTGTACGATACTCTAGAAATCCCTGCAGAAAATTTGAGTATGAATCATAGATATTTTTAAGGTCTATAGAGTTACTTTCGGGGAATTTTGTGGAGCAATCCATGGGCGTTTTTGATAGTTTTTTTTATCTAAAGAGCTGGTTACTCAGTGAGTAACTTGGGGTAACCTCGATGACACCACTGCGTCGCAGCAGATCCAAAAATAGAATTAAGTAGATAAAGTAGTTACACCGCCAATGTTCAAATGGGCAGTTGGTGATTGATATCGCTCTCGTGATGCCCAAGTTGGCGAATAGAGTTTGAAGTGTAAGGAAGGAGATATAGGGTAACGGTTGAATTTTGGACCCCCAGAGGACATTAGTTTGAATTTAAGTCAAAATCAAACAGATTCAGAGGGTATTTACACATAATAATGATGTTAGTATATTCGTAAAAGCCTCCACTGTCCGTTAAAAATACCCACAAAGTCATTTCTGGCTAAAAATTTGATGAAAATAACTGATTTTTGAAGCATCATTTTTCACTGTTTTGGACACCCCAATATATTTTGGACCCTCCTCAGTATATATTTTGGACACCCGGTGTTTAAACTCGTTTGAAACTATTTTGGAACATTTTGCCGCTTGAATATGCTGGATCACATCCTGATTACTTGATTGACAAAGGCTGATTAGACGAACATTGCGAATTTAATGCGCTAGAATGATAAACATTTTTGTTCACATCTGCAAGTTTCCTCAACACCGCAATCTCTTTTTGTAAACATGAACGACACTCGAACGGATGACAAGATTGACAAAAAAAAATTTCAAGGCAAATAAGAATATTTCCAGTAAGGAAATGATTGCTGCCCGTGCAGAGCAATCTTATTTAGCGAATGATTGTAAAAATTTCCGTCATCCTATCATTAAACCTGTGTAAGTTGTGATAATGCGACCCAGGGGGTCCAAAATATATGGGGGTCCAAATTATATTGGTTACCCTATAGAATAAAAAAGTGGTTGGCATCAAGTCATACTGGACTATAGAGTAAAGTGGGGCAAAAGTTCGAGTGGGGCAAGAGTTTCTTTTGAAGTTTTTGAGCTCAATTCAAATTATATCTTTCGGGTGTCAAGGTTGTTCGAAGCCTTTTTGAAAAAAGAGTCTTTCACTCCAAAAATTATAAAAATTGATCAATATTTCGAAAAGTTATAACAAAATGTTGGTTTTTGATCAAAAAATTGTAATATGGGATGGTCATTCCAACGCATGGAATGAAATATTAATGAAATCGAATTCGATATTTTATTTTGGGGCATAACTAGGTCTACTTTGAAGATGCTCTAGCATGTATAACTTTTTGCAAAAAAGATTTGGAAATCATATTTTACACATAGTGGGGCAAAAGTTCGAATTGTGGGGCAAGAGTTCGAGTCATGTGGCAACTTTAGGTAAAATTCTGCAAAATGTACATATTATCTCTAAAAATGATGGAATTAGTAAGAAAATTCGATTAAAGTTGAAAAAAATGTTTTTTTATCTGAATTTGGCGGAAAACTACTAATTTTTGGTGAAGTAAATTTAACCCAGATTTGGGTAAAATCCAGATAAAACTTTAAAGTGTATTCCAGTTCCCACATCAAATATTAATTGGTTTTAGGTATTCCTATTTCCAAAGTGTCGAAATAGTGTGCTACGGTTAGCCAAATACCACAAACACTAGATTCGAACTTTTGCCCCAGTGGTGGGGCAAGAGTTCGAATTAGACACACACATACAAAAAGTGTTGTAACTCAAAACTGAAAAGACATTTGACGTAACTTTGTTCAGTAAAATTTTAGCTCATGGATGGTAGAATCAGCACACGGTATTCATTTACTTATATTTGCTTAGATTTCTTGAAAAATATTGAATTTTCAACTAGGGTCGAACTTTTGCCCCACCTTATTCTACGTTTTTCAATGATTCTGGGAAGAATTGTAACGTTCAAGAATCACGATCTTGTCCCCATCGATGTTAAAATTATACCATTTTTTTTTTTGTTACGTCCTTTCACTCAGGAAACGTTGTCGTCGTCATTCTGGCAGTAAAAGTAGCGCTCCTGAAGGAGCAGAAGCACGCCTTTCAAATCCTTTCCGCTCGGCAAAGCAAGAAACTACGCTAGTTGGTTCAAGGAGTTGATGGTTTTCCACTAGAGTTCCCCCCCGCCCAGTTGATTCATCCAGCAACTGAGAGGATAACGGGTGAAAATCACACTTAGTTCTGATTATGCTCCCAACGCAACTAAACCCTTCATCGGGTCCCGTAATCGTAACTTTCCATTCCCAGCTAGCAAAGATCCGACCAGAAATCCTCTCGATTGATTTTAATGGTCAATTCTGCCCGGAATCCCCTCCGACTTACTCACTGTGTGGCTGGCAAGCAGGCGTGCTCCCTGTTGAGTAATGAGCTCAATATAGAGGCAATAGGGGAACAGAGCCCAAAATGCCAAGATGGGGTAAAATGGCCCAACTCATAAAATCATTCCTGTATGGGACTTGATCATTACTATAGTTGAATGGTGTCAAGATATGTTTGCATCGAACATTATTCTAGAAGCTAGGTCACGCAACCCACGAAAAATCTTTTGATTTCCCAATGAAAATTGGCAACTTCCGGTTTTTCGTGCTTGCAATTAAGGTTTTCTGGTGATTTTATTACCAGCCAAGTGTTTCCAACGAGATTGAGGCACCCATGGAGACGCATGGTTGTTGATGTCTACGCTTTCCATGTTAGGGGTCATTCAAATATTACGATCATCGTTTTGCGGGGAAGGGGGTAACACTCCATTTATTGAGTTTACGAAAAAAGCGGGACAGAGGGGAGAAAAGGAGTCGGAAATGCTCGAAAACTGATGGACGTAATTTTTGAATGTTTTCATGTAGTGGCATCTTACCCCATGGCAGATGGTCGTTTTGCACCACTTCCGTTTTACGAATCAGTTTTTAAAATCGCTAAAAATCAATGAAAATGCAATAGTTTAGTGAATGGTTTTGCTGAAGTATCGAGCAAATATTGTCTAGTTGCTGTTACTACTTTGAAAGTCTAACAAATGAGGCTAATTATCATTGAAAACGATGAAAGTTTGAAAAATGGCATCTTACCCCACTTGACCCTACAGGATTCCCGTTGCTGCTCGCTCCAATCTCGACTCACTCAACACCCCCACACCCACAACTCGGCCAGCGAGCGATGGCAGTCAGCAGTAAAGCTCCTTGCAAAACCCACAAAGTTTGCCATCATCAACCTGACACTTTCTCCGGTTTCACATCTCGGCTCCTTATGTAGGCTATAGCGGGGACTTATACCTATAGAGCACATCCGAAGAGCTTCGGAGAAGTAATATTCGCACCGTTCTCAGATTCCATTTGGTCCTTCCCCTCGGTCTGCCGCCACCACCATCCCCACTCCACCACAGCAACGCAACGGCAACGACGGTGACAGCAGCAGCAGCCAGCGGCAGCAGTGTGGGAGAAACCCACTTTTATTTCGTTCATTACTCAAGCATTAATTAATTTGATATCAGCTTAATTGAATTGGATGTTAGGAATTTATTACTTTTGCTGCTGGGGAGCTTCATGCCGGGATGATTAAACAGCAACAACGGTGGATCAGTGCACTAAGTATTGCTCGAAGCTGTACCGGAGGCACGTGAGATGACGAAGAGGATCTAATATTGATTGATTATGGCTCATATGTCTTTGTTGAGGATCAAGGACTCAGTGTACTGTAGGAATATGACTTACTTAAGGGTGAGAACATCAATTCACCGATAGTTTAAATCATTTACAAATCAGTAACAAATTTTGAAAACGACGTATAATCAATGCTACACCATTGATTATACGTCGTTTTCAAAATTTGTTACTGAAATGTTCTACCAAAAGTGTGTACGTTCCTACGCGTATAAAACTAAGTCACCTGGTTCTATCAAAATCCAACTACGCTTGTTATATAAAAAAATCACTATTGAATCTTGAACTGATTTGCTCAATTAATTACCAAAATTAAATCGTTGGCAAAATCATTGAAACTTATTCCTAGGAAGACATTATTACTCCATATCCCCCGAATCACCTTATATTTTAATCCTATCAGGATATTGGGGTCAATATGTTCCAGATAGGCACGTTGTAAGTGCACTACGCCAACGTGGTGCACCTTTCCTAATGTCTTAGGATGGTAAAACCTTCAATAAAATTTTAATCCAGAGTTTTGTTTCAGATTTTCTTTTTGTATGGGTGAAAATCAACTAGATAGAGGCCACATCCCACTAATTTATAATATGCCCCACCCACAAAACCCACCACTGCAAAATCGCTTAGTTCGAAACTGATTCTCCACGCATAGTCGTAAAACAAAATGTACAGACACATCGACCAATAACTGTGTGACTACGGATCATTTCGTTTCTGTACCTACATCTCCACTGTTTATATTTTGATCGACACTGATGACGACTATACTAAATCTTCCAATCAATAAACCGGTTTCCAATTGCTAACACTGACTGCCGTCATCACCACCATTAGGCAATTCGTTATTGCCAAACACACAGCACAAGCTATAATTACGCGGTAATTATCGGTTTCTAACACGCGCGGGCATGGTTCGACCGCCGATTGCGCACATTATTGGTTTCAGTTTAGTCGGACTGCTGCTGGATGTGCATCCGAACTTGCTCGTTGACCAACACCGTCAACGTAAGGCCAGTTAATCCGTCAGAGGAGAAATACTTCATCTGTGCAGGGAGAAGAAAATTTAACGAAGCATTAATTGCTTTCATAAGACTAATTTTTCGAAATTTCAGACACATGTGCAAATTTCTGAAAAAGATGTCTTTCAACTAACCTTGCAGGACTCGCAACTGTGGAAGTTCTAATAATACACTAAACTAAGAAGCAGGCTTTTTCGCGGTAGGGACATTGCACCAAGTAGAAGAAGAAGAATTTTTTTGTGGATATTTACATAAAAATCCTTAACGCAAAATTATCTCATTTACTGCTATTCACAGTTGCCATAATTTTGTTACAATCTTGTTATGTAGGAGCACATCGGATACCCGGAAGAAATTTAATATCTGAAGGAATTTTGCAGGAAGCCTTGGAAAAAAATCTGGCAGAAGCGTTAGAGAAATTCAAAAAAAAAAAAACTCCTTGAAGGAACCACTGTAGAAATCTTGGGAGCATTTCCTATAGGAATCATCGGAGGCCTTCTTGAAGAAATCCATCGAGAAATTGCTGTAGAATCTCCAACCGCAATAACTGGAGGAACGTCAGGGGAAATTTCTTCTGGGGCTCTTGGAAAATACTTGAATATTTGCCTGGAGGATCATCAGTAAGGGACCGTCCATTAATGAAGTAGCATTTCAGGCGAAAGGGGGAGTCTCTGATTTTGCTACGAAACATGGGACTAGGCTACGAGGTGGGTGGGGGTGTCCAGTTAGTCTAGTGGTTAAGGCTATGGATCGCCAATCCGGAGACGGCGGGTTCGATTCCCGTTCCGGTCGGGAAAATTATCTCGACTCTCTGTGTATTATTGTACTTGCCTCATAATATACTAAGTCATGCAATGGCAGGCAAAGAAAGCCCTTCAATTAATAACTGTGAAAGTGCTCAAAGAACACTAAGTTGAAGCGAGGCTGGCCAAGTCCCAGTGGGGACGTAGAGCCATAAAGAAGAAGAAGAAGTGGGTGGGGGTGTCAAAAATTGGCCAAAAATGCTACGTTATTTCTGAATGCTCCCTAAAAATTAAAGAAATAATCGTCAAGAAAACTTTCATAAAAAATTCTGGAAGAATTTCTAGTTCAATTCCTACCCGAACAGAAGGAAATACCTTGCTTTGTTGGTCTACGAAACGTTAGGAGAATATCACAATAGGAATTTAATTGTAATTATTTGGGCAGAGTTTGGTACTGATGTGGTATTACTTGATTTACAGTGAAAATAACTGGAGAACAAGTTTTGATATTACATCTTAGAGCTGTCGATAAAAAATTCAATTGAATAACAAGAAGTTTTATTTCGTTGTTATTTAATTCCTACTGGTTAACAAATATAGCACTTCAAATTTTAGGTATGCACTAATTAGGCTGACACAAATTTCGATTTTCTCTAATGTCACCCCGCCGCCCCCCCTCAGAAATTTTTTGTCGGAATTCGACATTTTGAGGGGGGATACAAATAAATTATTCAGGAAATTTAAAATTTTTAAAGTGAAATTAGAGTGGTCGAGAAAATTTCTTAACAAATCCGATGAGTTTGACGATTTTGCCTAATTGTTTGGGTAATTTTTCATCAAATACATTTATTATTTATCATCCCCCCCTTGACGAGTCAATGACCAAAGTGACAAAAGAAGAAAATGAGATTTGTTCCGACCTTATTGAAATAACAAGACTTGCTATTTTGAAGGTGAGCCACGTAGCTGTGCGGTTAGGGTCACCACGCTTCGAATCGCACAATGCTATGAGGTTAAGGTTCGTTTCTCACTCCGGGCGATGAAACTTTTCGCGAGAATAGTTTCTTCTCCGTATCCACTGGTACATGATCCGTGTGTCCGTTGTCTAGTGTTAAGTTTTGCTCAGTCTGTCTGTACAGCCGCTGGCTTAAGACGGTGTCCGAGTCTTTTTTAATTATGGTACCGTAAAATGGGGTAACTTTGATAGTTTTTCAACGAATTTTCTTAATATTTTTCCATGTAACAGTATTCCCCCTAGTTTTATATTTTTAAAACAAGTACTGGGGTATCAGTTATCAAATGCAATTTAAAGATTCGATAATCTGAAATATTTTGGGTGACTTTTAGTTTTCCATATGAGCGAGAATCAGATTTTCATTTTGGGGTAACTTTGATAATGCCCTGAAAAACACATCAAATCTTAAAAAATATCACAGACTGAAATCTTAGGAGTATGAACATGATAAGAGAAGCCTTGTGGAATATATCAGATAGATTTTTTTTTATCAAAACATTGATATTTACTAAATTCTACATATAAAAATGTGTTAGTGGAGTACTGAGTGGAAAATACAGTGAATTTAGCTATCAAAAATCATTATATTTGTAAAAATATATGTTTAATGGTACATCAACATATGATTACATGCTATTCATGGAGAGTTCTCTTATTTTTTGGGTTGTTTTTTAATGTTTTGTTAACAAATTTTAAACAACACAGATTTATCCACATGTTATTACAAGGGCATTGCATACTTTTAAGCGTTTATGTTACAATTTACAAAACTGCTTCTATTTCGTAAAAACACACTTCGTTAAGAGATTCAAGGCCAGATTTGGAATCTACTATGATGATTCTAATGAGAATAAGGATCCATTCATTGAAAAAATAGTTGTAACGAAGTCGTATAGCAGATTGTTTGAAGGGGTTGACAAATGACAAAAATATCAACAATTTTTATTTTTTGTCCAAAAAGTTGTATTTAAACTAGGTTTTAATGAAAATATGTCTAAGATGAACTTTCATATGTATAGAATTGAAATACTTTTGCCTTTTTCTTAACTGATTGAAGGAATCATGGTTATAAGATAAACTATTCGATGCCTGTCGCACTATCAAAATTACCCGCATTATCAAAGATACCCCGTTTTACGGTATTTGTTTTTGTTATTCCACCTCTTTCACCTAACAAAGGGCATAAGAGGTATACCCAAGTAACCGCAGTCTAGGGCTAAAAATCTCGTTTAGGATTAATATTTTAATATGTTATTCAGTTGTTATACTATACTATAGTTTATTTTTATCTGTATTAACGAGGTTTTTAGTCCTAGGCTAGTTCTTCTCGGGACACACGCTTTACTCCCCTTCCGAGGGAAGAACTCACATTTTGCGACTTTGTTGGGAGTGGAATTCGATCCCTGGTCCTCGGCGTGTCAAGTATTCTACCCATCACACCAGATACGCTCCACATACTATACTATACTATACTATACTATACTATACTATACTATACTATACTATACTATACTATACTATACTATACTATACTATACTATACTATATTATACTATACTATACTATACTATACTATACTATACTATACTATACTATACTATACTATACTATACTATACTATACTATACTATACTATACTATACTATACTATACTATACTATACTATACTATACTATACTATACTATACTATACTATACTATACTATACTATACTATACTATACTATACTATACTATACTATACTATACTATACTATACTATACTATACTATACTATACTATACTATACTATACTATACTATACTATACTATACTATACTATACTATACTATACTATACTATACTATACTATACTATACTATACTATACTATACTATACTATACTATACTATACTATACTATACTATACTATACTATACTATACTATACAATACAATACAATACAATACAATACAATACAATACAATACAATACAATACAATACAATACAATACAATACAATACAATACAATACAATACAATACAATACAATACAAATACAATACAATACAATACAATTACAATACAATACAATACAATACAATACAATACAATACAATACAATACAATACAATACAATACAATACAATACAATACAATACAATACCAATACAATACAATACAATACAATACAATACAATACAATACAATACAATACAATACAATACAATACAATACAATACAATACAATACAATACAATACAATACAATACAATACAATACAATACAATACAATACAATACAATACAATACAATACAATACAATACAATACAATACAATACAATACAATACAATACAATACAATACAATACAATACAATACAATACAATACAATACAATACAATACAATACAATACAATACAATACAATACAATACAATACAATACAATACAATACAATACAATACAATACAATACAATACAATACAATACAATACAATACAATACAATACAATACAATACAATACAATACAATACAATACAATACAATACAATACAATACAATACAATACAATACAATACAATACAATACAATACAATACAATACAATACAATACAATACAATACAATACAATACAATACAATACAATACAATACAATACAATACAATACAATACAATACAATACAATACAATACAATACAATACAATACAATACAATACAATACAATACAATACAATACAATACAATACAATACAATACAATACAATACAATACAATACAATACAATACAATACAATACAATACAATACAATACAATACAATACAATACAATACAATACAATACAATACTATACTATACTATACTATACTATACTATACTATACTATACTATACTATACTATACTATACTATACTATACTATACTATACTATACTATACTATACTATACTATACTATACTATACTATACTATACTATACTATACTATACTATACTATACTATACTATACTATACTATACTATACTATACTATACTATACTATACTATACTATACTATACTATACTATACTATACTATACTATACTATACTATACTATACTATACTATACTATACTATACTATACTATACTATACTATACTATACTATACTATACTATACTATACTATACTATACTATACTATACTATACTATACTATACTATACTATACTATACTATACTATACTATACTATACTATACTATACTATACTATACTATACTATACTATACTATACTATACTATACTATACTATACTATACTATACTATACTATACTATACTATACTATACTATACTATACTATACTATACTATACTATACTATACTATACTATACTATACTATACTATACTATACTATACTATACTATACTATACTATACTATACTATACTATACTATACTATACTATACTATACTATACTATACTATACTATACTATACTATACTATACTATACTATACTATACTATACTATACTATACTATACTATACTATACTATACTATACTATACTATACTATACTATACTATACTATACTATACTATACTATACTATACTATACTATACTATACTATACTATACTATACTATACTATACTATACTATACTATACTATACTATACTATACTATACTATACTATACTATACTATACTATACTATACTATACTATACTATACTATACTATACTATACTATACTATACTATACTATACTATACTATACTATACTATACTATACTATACTATACTATACTATACTATACTATACTATACTATACTATACTATACTATACTATACTATACTATACTATACTATACTATACTATACTATACTATACTATACTATACTATACTATACTATACTATACTATACTATACTATACTATACTATACTATACTATACTATACTATACTATACTATACTATACTATACTATACTATACTATACTATACTATACTATACTATACTATACTATACTATACTATACTATACTATACTATACTATACTATACTATACTATACTATACTATACTATACTATACTATACTATACTATACTATACTATACTATACTATACTATACTATACTATACTATACTATACTATACTATACTATACTATACTATACTATACTATACTATACTATACTATACTATACTATACTATACTATACTATACTATACTATACTATACTATACTATACTATACTATACTATACTATACTATACTATACTATACTATACTATACTATACTATACTATACTATACTATACTATACTATACTATACTATACTATACTATACTATACTATACTATACTATACTATACTATACTATACTATACTATACTATACTATACTATACTATACTATACTATACTATACTATACTATACTATACTATACTATACTATACTATACTATACTATACTATACTATACTATACTATACTAGGCTTTAGGACATTTGGTCGAAAGACATTTAGTCGAATGACGTTTGGTCGAATGACATTTGGTCGAAAGTACGTTTGGTCGAAAGGACATTTGGTCGAATGGACATTTGGTCGAAAATTAGTTTTAAGATAATTACACGACATTTAGTCGAAAGTGTATTTGGTTGAATAAGCAGTTAGTCGAATAGCGATTTCGCACATTTTATAAATTCATTTGTGTGCAATAATGTTGGCATTAACATTGGTTACATCTTGCTAGAGGTTTTCGACTGGAAATATTATGCTTTGGCGATTCTGGCTTTCTCAGTCTAGGGAATCCAAACGATTAAATTTTCATTTTTCTAAATTTTCTTTCATATTACCTGTTTGAATGGTGTTTGAATGGTACAGTAGCTGACATTTTAATGGATATTTTTCCTTCTTTCAAACATAGGCTGTTCTTCCAAGCAGAAAGTTTCATTGCGTCTTAATGTACCAACTGCGAGTTTTTCACCAGAGATTTTTCCTTCTTTTAAACATAGGCTGTTCTTCCTCAATGTGTTAGAGGTGTAGATTTTTTATCAGAGATTTTCCTTCTTTTATCTGATGTTCTTCCAAGTCCATAATTCAACTAAGTGTGTTCATATGTTCAAGCTGCTTACAATTCATCAGATGTTTTTCCACGATGGCTGGTACACTCTCTCAGGAAATGAGTTTTTGAATCCAACGATTGCTAAAATTGACGAAAAAATGGCGGAAATATGACCATTTTTGTTTCACAGGTACCAGGGAACCATGCTAGCTATAGTATGCTACGGGTGCAGTTATTGCTATTAGTTCATGCGGTGCTCAATTTGCGTGTTCAAATATATTTGATCGCAGTGTGCGAGTTTAAACTTGAACACAAATTGATCGTGTTCAAATGCATCACTGCAATTCGGTTCTGATCCTGTGCGCACAACAATGCATGACATATATGAGGAATAATTTCTGATGGGATGCGTATATAAACCGGTCGTTCCGGTCAACCGGGGTTCTGGAAAATCTGGGAATCTAATGTATTGGCGTTTATTTTCAATCATGGCTCGTTGACAGACCTTATCTGGAATGGTCAACTTTGTTATTTTGACTGTTATGACAAGCCAAAAACTCCATTAACCCTCCTAAGATGTTATGTTTAGCGCGCCACGATGGCGTAGTACACGTTCAACGTGTCTATCTGGATCATATTGACCCCAACATCCTACAAGGTTTAATGTATTGTATAATCAGGTGCTTGAAACCACGGATTCTTCGAAGTCGATGTTGACTACACTGGTACAGTTAGAATTGCTTTAAATAGCGTTTCTGAACCGAATGAGCCCACGATTATTGAAATCTGTGAAAACATGGCGGAGGTTTTGCCACTTTAGTTTAGGGGGTCTCAGAGTACCCTGCAGGCGTTTAATTTGGAGTTCACGCGCATTCCAATTTTTTTCTCTTCCAAAAATGGGTTTCGACCAAATGTCCATTCGACCAAATGTCCGTTCGACCAAATGTACTTTCGACCAAATGTCATTCGACCAAACGTCATTCGACCAAATGTCTTTCGACGAAATGTCATAGATTCACTATACTATACTATACTATACTATACTATACTATACTATACTATACTATACTATACTATACTATACTATACTATACTATACTATACTATACTATACTATACTATACTATACTATACTATACTATACTATACTATACTATACTATACTATACTATACTATACTATACTATACTATACTATACTATACTATACTATACTATACTATACTATACTATACTATACTATACTATACTATACTATACTATACTATACTATACTATACTATACTATACTATACTATACTATACTATACTATACTATACTATACTATACTATACTATACTATACTATACTATACTATACTATACTATACTATACTATACTATACTATACTATACTATACTATACTATACTATACTATACTATACTATACTATACTATACTATACTATACTATACTATACTATACTATACTATACTATACTATACTATACTATACTATACTATACTATACTATACTATACTATACTATACTATACTATACTATACTATATTATTATGATCATGTGTCCAGACTTTCCACTAAAACAGAAGAATTATTGCGTCTAAAAAAGCTAATCAGAGTGGCTTTTTCATTTCATAATCTCTAAAGTGCTTAGAATGAAATAAAATATTAAAGTAGGACTCCTTTTGTTTGGCGTTTACATTGTTTGATCTCCAGCTATGCGAATTTGTTTATATTGTTGTGAACTTTGGCTGATTTTTTGGTTTACGAACAAGGGGCCTATACCAAATTCCCAATTTTTACGTGACGTTCTTGATGAATGCACCCAATCATAAATTTGGTGTTGAACTTAATAAATGTTTGAATTAAATCTTTAGATATTTCTACAAACTGAAATTATAATTTTCAATTTCAACGTCCAACCTATGCTGTTCTACGCCAGCGAAATGTGGTGCGTATCAGTAGACGTCACACAGAAGCTGCAGGTTTTCACAAACGATGTCTGTGGTTTGTAATTCAGGCCTGGGGGTCCCACATGTGGATCGCCGTCAGAAACAATAACAATATAAATTCGAGAGCGGTAATGAAGGCCACACACTACGAAAAAGGTGGTGACAAAAACGTCCGGCAGAACATCGCAGCAGAGGTAGACCCTATGAGGAGCCTAGACAACCCGTTTAGAAGATATTGAGGCATATAGTAATAGGTCAAACAAGCCGAATATTTGCTCAATATTGAGTTAATCGTGATATGGATGTGAACTTGTTTTAGCAAGATGGCGTAGCGTCTTGCCATCGTAACATTTGAAGTTTTATGACGGTTTTAAATTTGATTTGAAAATGTGCAATAAAGAATGTCACATGGAAAGATTAGACAGGATAAAAAAGCTCGATATTTTGGAACAATAATTTTTCGACTCCATTTAGCGTCCAAAACAACTTGCAAATTTTGAGCGCGATTGGTTCCGTCCCCGTATTCCGCATTGCGATGGAAATTTGTAAGGGACTTAGTATTGGAGAACGTTTTCTTTTGAATTTTTTGCATAGGTTGAACCATGTAACAAATTAACGTATAGCATAGGATATGCCGAAAATCTTTGTTGAAGACTGCAAAGTGATCCGACGTTTGTGAATAAAGTTATACGATTCATAATTATTATACTATTGATGTTATTCCTTTATGGCACTTTTGTCACAAGTGTCGGCCCACTTTGCGGTCTTTGACATCGACTATATAATTCAAGAAAAAATTGAGTCCAATATTAAAAAATTGCAAAAAAAGGTAAGTTTTCCCAGAGATTCCAAGCAACATTTTCAAAATTTAAGACATTTTTTATTTCATGATGTTCTATTGAGCTGAAACATTGCACAATATTTGAGTTCCATCTAATTCGTCACTTTTCGATATCAAATCTTCATATTGACTAACTTTTCAAAAGGGTGTATGTGAAAATGGTTCAAAAATATTAAACAAGCTGTGCAACAAAAACGGTTCGTTCGATTATTATGATTATTTTAGCAAAGTTAGATGACAAGATGGTTATTCCTATGAAAATATATACTGTTAAAATTGTTCTTTTTTGCGTTGAAAAATATAATTTTTGTCACGAAAACATGGAAAAACATGGAAAAACGGTTCATTTTATTAGCTATCTACCATAAAAATTTGGTGATGGTTAATTAATAAATAAAAAAATTATTACATTTCAAACAAATCACAATTTTTACATATTTTGTAAGAAAAAAATTGTTCCGTGTATATTATTTCGGGAATCGCAGTTTGATGCTGATTTTATTGATTAGTGCCTTGCGTGAGTAAAACGAGTTGTTTTTTATGAAATTCCATAGTTATGTATTCATTGGTATTACGAATATGTATTATATCCCATTCGGGACGGAGCGCAAAAAAGTGAAATTTCCATAAAAATGGCTCAACTTTAGCTATCTAGAACTTTAAAATTTCCCAACAAAACAACAATTCTTGTTCAACAATTGAAAGAACTACTCTTCAACTAATGATTTCTTTTTTGACCATCTAGATAAATTGAAAATATAAAATATGCGACAGATTAAATTTTTTAATGTTTTACTTTTTTTGTACACTTCTAGGTCAACTTATTGTGGTAAATCTCACATGCAACGAAAACTAAAGTTTATTTGCACACATACAAATATAAGCAATGGCTCAATTATTAAAACAGTTGACATCTCACAAAACAGAGACTTAACAGATTCACGAACCTTATTTTTGCATGACGCACAACATAGGGAAACCTAAGGGGAATGGAACCTATCATAAACAAAGTGCTCCCATTGTCATGCTATCTAAAACGAAGCAAATTAGCGCTATTTGTTTTGTGTTTTCTTTTAATATTTTTTTTTACTGGTCAGCATGTATGATAACAAAAAAAACGGTTCCTAAATCGACTGTTTTAGAATTGAATTAACATAGGGGCAAACGATGTAATAAATTTGTGCGAAGCTCTTAGTCGCATCGTGCTTAGGAGCGCGGGTTCGATTCCCGCCGAAGCTGTCAGGAAAAGTTTTCGGCTGTGCCACTGGGCGTTGCATGCTAGTCCGTTGTCTAGTGTCGTGCTTCCTTCAAAGAGCGAAAAGCTCACTGGAAGCACTGAACGTGTCCGTGTCTTTTTTTTTTTTTTAAATTTAACGATGGAGAAGAGTATTCATACCTACACTAGTTATTGATTACGCTTTTCTAACTGCATCAACTTCTAATCGGCCACCACTTTTTTGGTGATCTCCTGAACGATTCGGGGTAATGGCCCTTTCGGGGTAGTGGCGTTCGGGGTAATGGGGTGGAGCCGTATGAATATGTAATAAATATGTAAATAAAAGTGAATTAACAAACTACAGAAAAATAATCATAGATTTGACATTTATTATGAGCACCAGATTTTTTTTTTCGCAGAGTATGAAATTTTTTATGGTGTATATATTTTGCATTTTTTTGTATTTGTATTTGTATTTGGGTCATTCCATATGAAGTGACCGAGAAAATGTGAAAACTTGCAACCGACCATCACGGATTTGAACCAAATTTGGTTGAAACATTTGTTTAGATGGAAAAAGAAAAAATCCAAATTTTGGTGCCGATCGGATCACCCCTCGGCCCGTTGCAGCACCCCTCGTTTTGGCCGATATGAAAATTATCCTCTCTTTCTTTTATTTTTATCATTGAAACGATTGCACCTACACATTTTCGACCTTCGGCTTTTTTAAAGGAAATCGTTCAGGGAATCCAGAAAAAATATTATTTTTTTGGTACAGTGTTGCCAGATATCATATTTTTCAATTATAAAACTAAAAATCGATTTTTCTCAAAATACGTATATTTTGATTTTAAAAATTTTGATTCCATCGTGTTTATCAGACGTTTTTCTATCGAAAAAGCTTAACTCCCCAAAGTAATTTGCGTCGTTCCTGAGATATAGCGTTTTTAAGAAAAAATATTCATTGTTTTCATAAAAAGTATCATATAAAATCAGGTGCAGTTTATATATTTCGTAAAAAAAACATTGTTCGATGCCATACAAAGACGTTTTGTGTTGATTTGAAAAATATCAAATATAAAAAGGATTAAAAAAATGTTACAGTGTTGCCAGTTCATCAATTATGAGTCTATCGTAATGGACTAGCATAACCTGTTGAACTAAAAAAAATGTATCTGAGATTGAGATCATCAATTCTAAACAAATTTCATATATTTTAACATTATCTGAACAGAAGTGCGTCAAATATGTAATATTTTTTGTAGAAATCTTAATTTTACTAGAACATTAGTATGAAATCTAATTAACAAGCCAAAAGTATTTTTTTATTTAGGTTTAGTACATTTGGCAACATCGACGTAAAATATATCCAGGAAAACATTTGATGAGTGTATTTATAAGCAACAGTGCTGAAAATGTAATTTCGATATAACAACATTAAATGACCAACAGCTAATTTCAGAAGCTGAACCTGAAAATATGGAACATGATAAAATATAAAGTATGATATCCTTTGGAATTAGATAATATTAGATACTACCTATCGTCGCGCAACTGGTAGCTCAGACTTCAGTATTTTTATTTTATATTCGAAGGTCCAACTCCTTATAAAAATCCCTGTAAAAATATCTTTTGATTGATTTTTACGGCAGTGTTGCCAAGTATGCTAGTATTTAGCGGAAACGCAAACAATAGGTGCGGGTATTGCGTTTACTCTTACTGGATTGCCGAATAATAGATCATGTCTTTTAGTGTTCCAGGCAGAGAAGTGAAGAACAGTGTTGGGTATTGTGTTGTCTATTGATGTGATTGCATATGGTATGAGTTTTTGTTTGTTCTTCGTGGCGAAGAATGAACAAAAATTTCTGAGTGAAATGGATTAGTGGCGTTTGCTCCCTAGAGCCTACTTTTCTTAGGCTTTTTTTGCATGGAAAAGAGATCGGTTGTACGCGAATGTTAATTCCGATAAATTAAATCGATTTTTCGATCAATTATAGATGACTCCCAGATCGACAATGTATAGTATCATATTAAGGATCGGTATATTCGCCTCACTCCATTCATATTCACTCCTTTTTGCTGAATGGAATCGAGAAAGATGCAGCAAACGGATTGTCGTGATCAAGCACGTAACCCCATCACCAGTGGAAAGCCATGCGCAAGTTGCTTGACATGGATATTCGTTGCCGTTCGTCACAGTTTTGATCGCAAGCGAATGAATGAATGGCGAATGGTGAAGAATGCTGTTGAGTGATCGAAGTGGCTGCTGTCGTCGCTGATAGGCAAACACACAAACTAAAGCGACAATCGTTCGCTGCGATTAACCACGGAGTAGCAATTATGAATTGTGTTGCCATCTATGCTCATACTCATGCAGTGTTGCCAAATGTGCTCGTTATGCATAAAAACAGAAATCATTTGTTTTATTTGGTGTTATCTATTTACGAAAGCTTTTGTGTTAGATGTTTACAATAAAAGTGACATGTGTGGCAACACTTCCATCTACAACATCGTTGAAATGAATAAAGTGACAATTGAAATGAATTTCACAATAGATACATTTTATATTTAAACAATTTATCCTCATCTTTTCCAATAAACCATTTTTTGTATTGCTAACTAACAAACTAACAAACAATAACTGTCAATTATCGGGTCATTTTGTCAGATAGGACCATAAACAAGAAAACACAGACAAACAGACGTAACATTGGAAAAAAATCCAACGACACCGGCTTTAACGATCTTTTTAAACCTTTATAGTTGTAGCTTTCACAACCAGAGGTGCGCACATCATTTTTCTAAGCGTTAGACGTTTCACCTAGTGTGAACTAGGCAATGGATTTTCGCGAAAATTTTTCTAGGTGTTACGTCTGTTTGTCTGTGAAGAAAAGGTCAACAACAGGGTCGTTAGAGTAGATGTGTATTGTTTTTATCCTGTTCACACATCTTGCAACACACATTGTGCGCATTTTCAGAATAACCTGTACATTGTCAAACACTTGAAGGTTAGGTTTCATGGTATAATAAAAAAGGTAAACTGGCAACACTGTCACAATTTTTTTAATCCGTTTAATACTCGATATTGTTCAAATCAGCACAAAACGTGATTATATGGCATCGAACAATGTTTTTTTTTACGAAATTTATAAACTGCATCAAGGTTGCAACCATTCATTTGCGAAAATTTACATTCATTTGTTATTATCTCAGTTCAGAAGCATGCTATCGAAAAACAATGTATGGATGAATTTAACCTTGTAGTTTTATCTGAAAGTTTGCCGAATAACATTGGGGTCGCAAACGTATACCAAAGTCGTGAGCGAGCTGTGAAGGCAACTCTCCACGCGGTGAATGTAAATTTCATTCACGCTGTGGAAAGTTACCTTCACAACTCGCTCACGACTTTGGTATACGTTTGCGACCCCAATGTTATTCGGCAAACTTTCAGATAAAACTACAAGGTTAAATTCATCCATACATTGTTTTTCGATAGCATGCTTCTGAACTGAGATAATAACAAATGAATGTAAATTTTCGCAAATGAATGGTTGCAACCTTGAACTGCATCTGATTTTATATGATAGTTTATATGAAAAAAATGAATATTTTTTCTTGAAAACGCTATATCTCAGGAACGACGCAAATTACTTTGGGGAGTTAAGCTTTTTCGATAGAAAAACGTCTGATAAACACGATGGAATCAAAATTTTTAAAATCAAAATATACGTATTTTGAGAAAAATCGATTTTTAGTTTTATAATTGAAAAATATGATATCTGGCAACACTGTACCAAAAAAATAATATTTTTTCTGGATTCCCTGAACGATTTCCTTTAAAAAAGCCGAAGGTCGAAAATGTGTAGGTGCAATCGTTTCAATGATAAAAATAAAAGAAAGAGAGGATAATTTTCATATCGGCCAAAACGAGGGATGCTGCCACGGGCCGAGGGGTGATCCGATCGGCACCAAAATTTGGATTTTTTCTTTTTCCATCTAAACAAATGTTTCAGCCAAATTTGGTTCAAATCCGTGATGGTCGATTGCAAGCGGTCGGTCACTTGGCGTGGAATGACCCATTTATTAGTTACACGTAAACCCGGTGGATTAAACTTTTGTCAGGCCAAGGAAGCTTTCTGAGGAAATTACATTGTATTGGATTGACTTATAGTTAACAAATAAAACCAATCAGGTATTAAACTACTGGTATTAAACTACTGCCTAATTTGAAACTCTTAGTGCTAATTTGAACTGTGCTATTGTGTTCGACTGACTCGTCGCCAACGGAAGTTGATTCCATTTTATGGCTCCAGCGACGAGGACGCTTTTCCTCATTGAGTTGGAGTGTCGAGGAACCACAAACGATCGAGCTCTTTCTTGTTGGCCTCGCTGGAGATGTTGCTGTAGATAACTCGGAAGTTTTTGGTCAAATCCTTGTCGCAAGAAGCAGCAAGTCCTATGGTGATAGTTGGTTACGAGATCGTGTCCAAGGATTGTATTGATAACGGCACCCGTCGACTCCCTACGCCTGATGTTGTATGTGAATCGCACTGCTGCTTTGAAGCAGCGCTGTAATTGTTCCTTTAGAGCTGCCGATAATCCCGCATGATATACGACGTCAGCGTATGTAAAAAAAGGTACTATAACTGATTGCACCAGTTTCTTTCTCGTGGCTACAGGTAACACTGGTGAAAATCTCCGGAAAGTTCGCAGCGTGTTGAACACTCTGCAAGTCACATCGTTTACTTGGTTGGTCCATTTGAGATTTCTGTCCGTCTTCAGTCCAAGGTTTACTACGCAGTCAGACAGCTCAATTTTATCTCCGCAGAACATGATATCCAGGGAAAGTAACGTAGGGTTACTCTTACAAAAATGATCGCTTGGGTTTTATTTGGATTCGGATGTAGGGTATGTGTGCCATCAGTAATCTCACGCTCCCATTTTCATCCTATTCGAAAACAAGCGATTACGGCACCGATTGATTCCGTTCTTTGTGTTTACATGGGTGCTCACTTCTAACAAGAAATACAAAAATAAGAAACAATAAATAGCGCTCCAATCCCTTGTTTTTCGTAGGATGAAAATGGGAGCCACATGCTTAATAAGGGAACCAATACCCTAGGTAGTTTGATTTCGCCCATCGCTCTATACGCTGCAAGTCTTCATTCACGCTCGTTACCAGTCCATTGATTTCTTCCACAGGTCCTGATAGGTAGATCTGCAAGTCGTCGGCATAGAGCTGTACTTTAGCCCTAACGGAAGGCTATTTATGTACAAACTAACTTATTATCTAAACTTGTTATTTAACTGTGCTTAAAAATCATAACAATTGAGCGATCCGTTTTTGCTGTTAAGCTTTATGAATATGTTCTAACCATTTTCACATACACCCTTTTGAAAAGTTAGTCGTGACTCAATATGAAGATTTGATATCGAAAATAGACGATTTAGATAGAATTGAAAATTTGTGCAAAGTTTTAGATATTTTTGAATTGGTCACTCAAGATTGACTTACATGTCTCCGTGGATCCCTTTATAGTAAATCCCATTCAAATTTCAATCGTAATGCGGAATACGGGGACGCAACCAAACGCATCCAAGTTTTACACAGCTGCTTTGGACGCTAATATGCATCGAAAATGCTTTGTTCCGGATTGTTACGATCAAAAATTAAAATTTCCCAAACAGCATTGATTCACTCTTATAAATATTCGCACAGAATCATCACATTCAACATGTGTCTCGTTATCGACGATGCATAGAAAGAGGTTGCTTCGTCCCGGAAGGAAGAACTAATGAAGACGGATTATCAATTTATTAAACATTTAATTAAATCGATTGTCACTGGATGAAGTTGCCGCCAGCCGCAATGCCGGTCGGCCAGCCCGTCGAAGAGATGATGTTCGATAAGCAAACTGAGTTTGCAGTCCGCAGTCCATAACCGTCGTCGTTGTCGTTGTCATCGTCTCAAGATAGTGCAGATACGACCAGTAGTGCCGACAGTCACAGATGCCGTGTGGAATGGGTTACCTACTTCCCTTTGCTTGTCGGGGTATTCCCTTTCATCCTGTGTGCCAATATTACCTCTACTACATCCGATGATGGCGCCCGGCCCGGGAAGGAGTAAGTTTTATTGAATTCCTTCGCGTAATTAATTAGAGGATTATTCCTTGTTCAGTTCAGGTCGGCGGGCGGCGTCATCATCGTTGAGCATCGTTGGGATGAATTTCTCCACTATTGTGCACGGGAAATGCTCCGAATGAGGAATACTTTGTGCCTTTGTGGAAGTTGGGAATGGGAGGATCTAGTTTTACCGTAATGGAATATTTCTGCCTCCTACCGGGGTGTTCAGTTGATATCGCAATTCACCAGAGTCACCGCACAGATCTTATCATACGACAGGAAGATATCGAAGACCTGGAGACACCACAACCGCGTACACACACACTTATCGATATCGAGCCACACGGTAGGAAGATATCAACCTTAAATGTTTAATTACTGATAGCTGTAATCAAGCGAGCTGCACTTTCGTGGAAGTGATAATCATTCGCGCCACACAGCTGTGCGTTTAAACCAGTGGTATTCAAGTTATCTACTGTATTAAATTAGTATTTGATTCCTTGAGACGGAATCCTAAAGCTCTGTCAGAGCTGCCGTTTCGAAAGAATATAATACTAAATTCAAATTCTCGAACGTGAAAAGTTACAATCGCTTTTATGTAGTGTATAACGTGAAAGGGTGTCGCATAATAATCAAAAATATTTCAAACGCTACATACTTCAGCGGTCTCTATCTTCCAGTTATCGACAATCGCTTATCGTTGCAATTGCCGGTTTTTTACTATAGGTTCTTTTTTCGTACCCAACCATACTGAGCTGTGAATCCAGCGAGAAGGCCAATACGATCCGTATAATTCGATAATCACCCGCTTCTAATGATAGAAAATTGGATTATTGATTCGTTTATTATATGCCGATCATAATTAACACCCTTCTCCTCCTACTGGGAGAGGTGCAGTTCCTCTAGCTGGATTCGCAAAGATCTGGCCAGCTTCGTGGAAAAAAGGCGTCCGCCTTTTTACTTTATTGCCGTTGCGATGAGAAGATCTAGGTACCTACTAGTTCAAAGTCAGTTTGCGGAAGTGAGTTAGATTCGCCCAATCAAGATCTTCCACCCTGTGCGCGGTGCCGGACCATGATTCCGAACGGGGGTCTTGTTAAATTATCAATGGCGATGATGAGTGGTAATAAGTTCGAAATTGGATAAGTAGCGTAAAGTTGCAGCGAACTTTTTTTTTGGGGGATCTGCGCCGATTGACGGACAATTTTCTTCAATTACGAAATGATTAGCGTTCTGATACGATTCATCGAGCAGTAAAGCTGTTTCCTCTCACGGTATCCGTTGAGTGGGCTGGTTCGCGTGGTAAAACTACGGCTGAGCCCTACAGGAATGCTGTTATTAGTGAGGTAATAAAATAATTGAGTGCGAGGCATATTTTTCCTCACAGAACGTATTACCAGAAAAAACAGGGCTAAAAATCTCTCAAGTAAAGCAATAATAACTCAAGTGAAGCAGTAATAACTAATGAATATATATATACATGTATGCACATATAGAGAAGATTTCCACTCTTGTATCGTTGTAATAAAAATCCAAACAATGTTGAGCATTTCTAGCCGAAACCGCGAAAACTACGCCATTTTAGACTCCACAGCTTTCAATTTTAGTGTTACGACGCGCTAGTGGGAGGTGGCCGTGATACGATTGGTCATATCAGTCGTATAAAAACGCGTTCGTAAGCGAACAAAATTACTTTAATTAAAACACAACTTTACGCAGTAAAAGTATACATTAGAATCACTCAGTATAAGGTAATTAAAGAATACAATGACAAATGGAATGACAACTAAAATATCGGTATCCGGTTTATGCTTTTGACGTCTATCGTGTGGCAGCATGTAGCTGTCACCGATGAGCCCAGCTGGAAAGCGAGGGATGAGCTATGCTCCGAGGGCAGTGTTCCCAGCGCTCTTGTTCCGTTGCCGCAACATCTCCCCTTTTCAGAACCGTTGGTACTGGTTGAACCTCGCTGGCGGTCTTCTCGGTCTGGAAGATCGACGAAGTATTCTGGCCTGTACGGTCGGAGTGCTAGCGGCAGCCGACTCGAAGCTGGAAGATGTAGTGCTTGAGGACGACGACGACATGTCCGATTCCACGGCCGGACAAGGTGGTGATAACGACGGAATCCGAATGGTGTCACTTGAATGCGAAGTCGAGGCGGTCGCTTCGCTGCTTGAACGGGGTGACGCGTTCCACGCATCAAGAAGGACGTTCAGCGGAAGTTGTTTCTGTCCTGACGGTTTGTTGATGCCAGGATCTTGATCGAAACCAGATGATACTCGACTCCTTAGTTGGTTCAGATGGGATCGAACCAAGCGACGTTTCTCGGTCAGTACGTTGAACATGACTTGTCCTACTTGCTCGACAATCTTGCCGGGAATCCAGCTCCAGGCGTTTTTGGCGTAGATCTTGACATAGACGAGGTCATTGACGTTGAACGACCTCATGCTGGGCTTCTTCGGGTCGACCGGTGGTGGTACCGGTGGAGGACGTTCGGCTGGCGGACGTAGCAGTTCGAGGCATGTACGGATACGACGTCCGAACATGATTTCCGACGGCGATAGACCATCGGGTGCTGATCGGTTCGGTGTACTTCGGTAGGCCAACAAGAACGTTTGCATAGCTTCATCGGTTGAACCTCTTCCTTCTTCGAGTTTCTTTATCGCCCGCTTGAAGGTATCAACGAACCGTTCGGCCTGCCCGTTAGATTGCGGGTGGAACGGTGCAGTGGTTACATGGTCGATTCCGTTTGTTAAGCAGAACGTGGCGAACTCCGAACTCGTGAACTGGGTGCCATTGTCTGACACGAGCGTTTCCGGCATCCCCAGGCGTGCGAAAATGCTTTGGAGGATGCTGATCGTTGCAGACGCCGTGATACGACGTGTCCGGATGATCTCCGGCCATTTCGAATGGGAATCCACGGCGAGCAGGAAGTAGTCACCGTCGACGGGGCCGGCGTAGTCTATATGCACTCGTTGCCAGGGACGGACGGGCTTGGGCCACGGCACAGGTGGGGCTGCTGCGGGTGACTTCGCTGTTGGGGCGCATGGGGAGCATGCCTTGACGTAATCGGCGACTTCACTGTCGAGCGACGGCCAATAGACGTAGCTGCGCGAAAGTGCCTTCATTCGCTGAATTTCGGGGTGGCCCCGGTGAAGCACTTCCAGGCACCGCTTGCGCAGAGGGGCTGGAATACAAGCCTTTCGCCGAAAAGGATGCAGCCTTGCACCGTAGACAGGGATTCACGGCAATTGTGGAAGCGAAGAATTTCTCGGTCTGCGTTACTAGCCAAGGATTTTGGCCAGCCATCGTGGATGTACCGGTAGACCTTCTTGAGCACCGGATCCAGTTTGGTGCTTTGTTGTACTGTGTTAAAACTCAAAGGAAACACGTTAAAAGTATCAAATACTACTGACCTCATATCACTCTCCAATGTGACGGATGCGATTACGAAGTCTTCGTCGGGTTTCGCATGGCGGTTGATAAGGCGAGAAAGGATATCGGCGTCGCCAAACTTCTCGGTGGCCACGTACTTCATGGTGAAATCATAGGACAATAGCGTTAGGGCCCAGCGTTGCAGCCGGTTCGCGGTGTACACTGGGATGCCCTTTTTGCTACCGAAGATGCGCAGTAGTGGCTGGTGGTCGGTTTGGAGCAGAAACTTACGGCCGAAAATCATGCGGTGGAATTTGGTTACCGCGTAGATGATGGCTAATCCTTCCCTATCCGTTTGGCTGTAGTTGCGCTCGGCGGGTGCCAAGGCTCTTGAGGCGGGTAGGACGACTTTTATTGACCCATCCGGGAAGCGGTGGCTGATGGTCGCTCCCAGGCCGACTGATGATGCATCGGCTGACACGATTATGTCCAGATCGGGGTTGTAGTGGGTCAAAAGTAGGTCCGAGGAAAGGATGGTTTTGAACTCGTCGAAAGCTCGCTGACACTGTGGCGTCCAGTCGAATTTTGCTCCGGTTTTCAGTAGATCATCCAGCGGGCTACGCAGGGCACGCATTTGCGGTACGAATTTCCCGTAAAAAATTACGGCTCCGAGAAACGACCGAACTTCCGACACGTCTTTGGGCGCCGGCATCTGCTTGATGGCCTCTCTCCTATATTGCGTTGTCCTTACGCATTATAGGTATATGTCACTAATAAACACTACTCACTACATGGTTTAACGGACCATGTCACGAAGCGGAATAACGCGGCGGACTTACTTCAAGACGATAGCCTTGCTGGTGATAACCAGAAGGGTCGCTTATGGATTCTTCAAACTTAGTAGTCGATAGCCAGATTGGAGACGTCCAATTGGGTCGAGCTAAGAATCAGAATTCTTTATTCATCAGATACACTTGCCCCTTTTATACATTTCAAGGTTCAATACATTTCAAGGTTTAACATAGCAAATAGCTTAATACATAGGTGAGACGACTGGAGTGACAAATAACCAAAAATGCTTATGGTTCGTTTTACGTTAAGCCAGGCGCTAGCCATGCAATTTGATCCTACCACGCCGCATGCTATCGGCCCTCGTACCTCACAAGCAGAAGTGGAGAGAGAGTCGATAGAACGATGCACTCGTGGTTAATGACTTCTATATGTTGTGTTGATATTGCATAACAGTGCGCTTTTGCACTTGTTTGTTATTTTCGGTGTGGGTATGATTGGTTTGCTACAGTCGGTCCTCAATGTTGTGGCATTTATGTTAATGGTATGCTACACCATCCCCCTTAGGGAGAATAATGTAATGAAATGGAATTATTCTGAAATTTAAGTCTCTCCAGTTGACTCTTACAAATTTTTGTTGTTTTTTTTTTTTTTTTATTATTTTTGTATGTTTACATTTTTTTTGTTGTTATTTTAATTCTAGATTAATCTAACCGAATTTCACGTTTCTTAGTACTTGACTAAGGAACTAACCTACTTGCTTTTTTCACTTATTTTTTTGCTTTCTTATTTTTTTAGCAAGTTAGGCTCGGTGGAACACTACTTAATCTATTGCTTTATAAGTCTGTTTTTATGAATTGTTATAGATTTTCCAGTATTTAGATGCTTAATTTCGCAATTTGGTTCTGAGATTGACATAACTTGGTATGGTCCTATATAATGTGAATCAAACTTTCTTCTATTTTCGTTTTTTAAGAATACAATGTCCTTGATAGATATTGATAGTGGGTTAATGTTGTTGTCAAATTGTTCTTTTCTATGTTGTTTTTGTATGATTAATCTTTCTTTTGTTGTTTGTTGAGCTTTTCGTAATTTATATGTTAATTCGTTTTTGTATAAATCAAAGTTATATATTGGTTCATTCGTGTTTTGAAAAATATCTTGTGGGAGATTTGCTTTTCTGCCGTAAACAAGTTCGAATGGGGTGTAGCCATGTTCTGTATGCGGGGTTGTGTTGTACGAGAACTCATAGAATTTTATCCAGTTGTCCAAATCTGATTGGTGTTCATTAGTGAATGATCGTAGGTATTCGTTTAATCACCTGTGATTTCTTTCTAATGAACCAATTGATTGAGGGTGATATGGGGTTGAAAATGTCTGTTTTATTCGAAGGATTTTGCTAATCTGCTTCAGTACTTCGTTATTATACTCAGTACCTTGGTCAGATCGCATTTCCGTAAAGTGTCCATAAGACAATATAAAGTCTTCGACTAATCCTCTGGCTATTGTATTTGCTTCTTTATTTTGAATTGGGATAATTTTTATAAATTTTGTTAGATCGCATTGAATAGTAATACAATAACGATTGTTATTGACTGTTTTCGGTAATGGACCTACTGTGTCAATTGAAATTACTTCGAATGCTTTTGATGGTGTTGTTGTTATCATCATTGGTTGTTTAGTATGCTTGATAATTTTATTTCTTTTGCACAATTCGCAGGCCTGGACGAATTGAGCAATAGAATTTTTCATATCGTGCCATCTATATTTTTCTCGAAGTCTGAGGTACAAACGATGTTGACCTACATGACCTCCAATAGGAGTGTTATGGTGATTACTTAATATAGTATTGATATCATTTGTATTTGTTATAAAGATTGGTTCTTTATAAATTATTATTTGTAGATTTTTTAAAGTATCATTTGCTATTTGTTTAAATAAGTTTATTGGTATCATTGCTAAAATGTTATCGTCTGCAGACATAGCAATTTTCTTTGTTTTGAATCCTTTGGTAATTTTTTCAATTTCTAGAAGAGCATGCACTAATGCGTGACTTCCATTTCGAACATCTTCATGCACTTGTGCATGAAGTGTTTTGTTGTCTTGCTTTAAAATCATGAATCTCATTTTAGTATTTTGTACTGCTGTCGACAGTCTCATTAATTTTCTTGTTTCATAGTATCTTTCGGTTTCATAGCACGAGAGGTGATCAGTCTCTGTGTTTTTATCATCATTTATTTTATGTTTATTAGATATGCCATCTAATTTTCTTGTCATAGACCTAGTATTTACTATTAATATATCTACTGCTTTTAACTCATCTGATGTGATAGCTATACGTGATAAAGCGTCAGCTGCCACGTTTTCTTTACCTGCTATATATACAACGTCGAAATCAAACTCTTCTAAGTCGATTCGAATTCTAGTTAACTTTGATGTGGGGTTTTTCATCCCAAAAAGGTAAACAAGTGGTCTATGGTCGGTTCTTATAGTGAATTTCTTGCCATATAAGTAAGCTTTAAAGTAATTAATCGCCCAATGTATGGCTGTCAATTCTTTTAGTATAGTTGGTTTGTTCTTTTCAGCTGGCGTAAATGTTTTACTAGCAAAAGTAACTGGTCGATCTCCTGCTTCTGTAATCTGTGACAGAACTGCTCCGCATCCAATGTTAGAAGCGTCCGTCGTTAATATAAATTGTTTAGTAAAATCAGGATATTGTAGTATTTTGGGAGATATTAGGCAATTTCTCAGAGTGTTGAATGCGTTTAGGCACTCTTGAGTCCAAATAAATTCAACGTTCTTCTTTAGAAGTTGATTCAATGGATACGCAATTTGAGCAAAATTTTCTATGAATTTGCGATAGTAGTTGCAAAAAGCAACGAATCTACGCACTTCGTCAGCATTTTTTGGAATGGGATAATTCTTGATTGTCTCATATTTTGATTCATCAGGTAATATTCCCTTATCTGTGATTTTGTGACCTAGATAAGTGACCTCTGTTCTGAAAAATTTACACTTTGATATATTCAATTTCAAATTATATTCTTTCAAACGATCGAATACTGTTTTTAAATTCTGTAAATGATGTTTCATAGAACATCCTATAACAATAATGTCATCTATGTAAATAAATGCACGTTCCGGCGTTAATCCGGCCATAGCGATGGTCATCATTCTCTGAAAACTATTCGGACTAATGTTCAATCCGAATGGTAATCGTTTAAATTGGTAATGACCCGAATTCGTCGAAAAGGCTGTAAATTTTTTTGAATTTTCATCTAAGGGGATTTGATGGAAACCTGACATCAAATCCAATGTACTAAAATATTTGGCTCTACCGAGTTGATCTAATATACTGTCAATCCTCGGTAAAGGAAATTTATCCGGTAATATTCTCTTGTTTAATTGGCGAAAATCTACTACTGAACGCCATTTTTTATCATTATTTTCCGATTTCTTTGGGACTAACAGAATTGGTGAGTTATAAGAAGAAACTGAATGCTCAATAATGTCATCTTTTAACATCTTTTGCACTTGTCTTTCAATTTCTTCTCCTTGTGTGTAAATTGTTTTGTAATTTGGGATATACACGGGAAAATTGTCGCTTAACTCGATGTTCTGCGTATAAAAATTATTCATTGTCAAACTTTCCTCTGGGAGGCAAAAAATATCCTCATAATCAGTTATTAATTTTTCTACTTCTTCTCTAGCATGGATTGGTATTGATTGCATATTAGTTTCTTTCAAAATGTTGGATACCCGCTCTGATGTGCGTTTCTTAAATTTTCTGGGATTACAGATGTGAAAATTTTTCAATGGTTCCATTTTTGGCCTGAAATTTGCATATGTTATGTACACTGATTCATCAGTAGTGTTTATAAGTTTAAAAATTGGTTCTTGTTTCGATACTATTGTACTTCCACAGAAAATTCCTGGTTGAATTTCTTGTGAACATACAACCATATCTTCCTTCAAATTTAATCCTGGTACATATCGGGTTACTTCATGTCGAGAGGGCAGAAATAACATTTTCTGGAAATTATCTTCAATTGGGATTGAAATTTGTTGCTGGTTTACTGTAAATGTTAACAACCATGGTTCATAATCTATTTTGCAATGGTATTTTGTTAAAAAGTCTCTTCCGATTATTCCATCAGTCGGAATAGGAAAATCACTTTCTACTATATGGAACTTCTGTTCTATGTATTCACCTTCCACCATAATTTTTGTAAAAGCGCTTCCTAAAGAGGAAATTCCATCGTGTCCGATTCCTGAAATTAAACATTTCTCGTCTGGAAAATATATTTGAGTACGTTTCACCTTATTGGCTTTTATAACAGATATATCAGCACCGGTATCTACTATAAAAGTACATCTAGTGTCTGATAAATCTAAAGATAAATTTACGTAGTTAGAGACGGCTGCATTTATTGTGCCTACCGTCCAAACTGTGTGCCTAAAAAATTTTGATTTGTCATCGGTGTTTGGTTGTTTGGGAAATTTTGATTTGGTAAAATTGGTTGCTGAGAATGTTGTTGTAACAGTTGTGGTGGATGTTGTTGCTGAACCAATGTGTTCATCATTTGTGGATTGGGTTGCATAAGATAGATCGAAGGTCGTCCTCTGTGGTTCCCTTGACCTCTATTGTTCCACTGTCCTCTTGGATTCCACTGAACTCTTTGCCTGTTGTAACGGTTTTGGTCACTTTGAAAATTAGAATGACCATAATTGAAATTTTGCCACCTTCCTGGTGCTCTGTTTGGTATTGAGTTACCTCTAAAGTTGTTGAATCTTCCACCTCGGCCACGACCTCGGTGAGTTTGGCTTCTGTTCGCCATGTAGATTTGTGCTTGCATGGCGTTTGTTGATTTTGAAGAATAGTTTTCTTGAAGCTGTTGAATAGCATCATTTATTTTTGAAAAGGTACCTGCTTTCAAAATTATTTTCGAATCATGATGATCAGTTCCGTTGATCAAAGATTCTACTCCAGTTTTGGTTGCCATTTGGTTTGCTTTGTCTGCGGGAATATTTTCATCTATGTAAGTTATTGCTAGTCGCTGAGTTAATTTCTCGACTTGTTCACAGAACTCTTCTATTGAGCCTTTTTGTTTCAAAGATGATAGCTTTGCTTTAACATTATCAGAGTTAAATTTTGGAGAGCATTGGATTTTGATTTTATCTAACGTGTCTGCTAGGTTTTGAGTTCCTATTATAGACTGTCGTGCTACACCCGTTAATCTTGTTTTTACAAATTTAAACAGAGTTTCTTTGGCTGCTGTTTTCTGATCTTGTGTTGCAGTTGCGTATTCTTCGTCAACTGTATCTGAAAATAATGCAACAGCGTCGAGAAACGCATTGAGATTTTCTGGAGTCCCGTCATAGACGTGGACGAGGGATGTCCCCAGTTTAATGTCTACTTTTGGCATTTTTGCTAATCTTCCACAAATAATTATAAGTTTTACAATAGTTTTAAATTTAATTTTAGAGTTGTTTCTAGATAATCGTCTACAAAGTATTATTGTTTTACTTAATGTTTTGAAAGAGGGTTTCTTTCTTTGTAGGACTACTGATTCTTCTAATATTTTAATTGCTGCAGTATATTTCTGCTTTATTATTTCATATTTTTCACACTCAGAGTTCCATTGCTCTGACTTGAATGTGGGTTGAAGTTTATTTAAAAATAATTTATATTTGTTGAACAAATCTGTTAAATATTTTGTTTTTTCATCAATATTTTCAAGGGACCTTGGCCTTGTTTTATTTTTATATAAGTTACTATATTCTTTGGAAATAGATTCATAAATTTGTATAAGTATGGTATACATTGATTCAAAAGCACTATTTTATGTTGATATTTTTATAATACACAAAAAATAATTAATGGTTATACATTTGCTGGTTTTCTCCTTGCCAGGAGTTACTTACTCATTGCTTACTGTTCGGTCCTAGTAAGTTGCTCCGATGATTTGTCCGGCAGTTGAATATCTGGTGAGGCACGATGTGACTGATAATCGTCTAATAAGCGATGAATTTCGCCCGTTGCATTGCATCCTTCCGCTGATGTAGTTCCTCCTGTATTATTAAGAACAGCCACCAAGTCAGAGTTACAAGCACTATTATAATCACTAGTAACTTCTTCATCATGAAAAAATAAATGTTTTCACAGTTTCTTCTTGATGTTGTAGTTTGAGTTTCACTTGTTTACTGTCACGGAGGCGAGTGAAACCGAGCGATTGATCGCTTCTTGCGTTTTCATACGCTCCATGGTGATGATGACGCGATAAATTACATACAGCACTAGAATTATTACTATGCTTAGCCCGATATAGGCAAGCATTGAAGTAGCACTCGCGGTTTTTTCCAAATGTGCACTTTGTTGCACGTTTGCGTTTATAATTTTAATAACGTCTTCATGCACATTGGGCGGTTTAGGGGTAGTGTTCTCGTTCCCCATTTTTCTTCTAAATCACTTGCTCAATATATAAGTCCGATTATTTGTCCACCAATTCCACTTTGTACTGCTTCGTGATGAGTTTTAACTCCCATCCGCGTGAACACTATTAAAGTTCCGGTCACTGTTGGCAGGAAAAATGTTGCCCACTGCAATAATTCATGTCGTCGCGCATTTATTGTTTGTGGTAAGGAAAATGATTTTGTGTTTTGTTTGCTTTTTATAGTGGCTTCTTCTTTTTCGCACGCAAGCACTTCAATATATTGTTCTTCTTCCAAAATGTTAAGGAGTTCTTTAGTCACCTTATTCACTTTTATTTTAATGTTTTCGTTGTTGTATCTACCCAACTTTGTAAGAATGGCTTTTAGTTCACCGGTTGCCATTATAGATTCACTGTCTCTTCTGTTTTCCACTGTCACATCATTATTGTTTACTTTTGTTTTTATCATTAGCAGTAAGAAACTGCATTATTAATACTTTTTTTCATCTCCGAAGAAAACTTCTCCACTTGATGAAATTCTCAACTTTGGGTAGGTTTTTACCCAGTATTCCATCAGCTAGTTCCGGCAGCATTCGTTTGTGCACTTTCCTGATCTGTGTTTTTTTACACTTTCGACACACTTCGCGTAATCTTGGCGCGCTTGCGCGTCTATTTCACTCCAAAATTGTTCACTTTCTTCTTTATTCATTTTCACTAAGGATTATCGATACAGTCCTTATTCACTCCTTATTCACGTAGTTTTACTCAGGAACTTTGCCTAACGGTCGCCATCTCCTATATTGCGTTGTCCTTACGCATTATAGGTATATGTCACTAATAAACACTACTCACTACATGGTTTAACGGACCATGTCACGAAGCGGAATAACGCGGCGGACTTACTTCAAGACGATAGCCTTGCTGGTGATAACCAGAAGGGTCGCTTATGGATTCTTCAAACTTAGTAGTCGATAGCCAGATTGGAGACGTCCAATTGGGTCGAGCTAAGAATCAGAATTCTTTATTCATCAGATACACTTGCCCCTTTTATACATTTCAAGGTTCAATACATTTCAAGGTTTAACATAGCAAATAGCTTAATACATAGGTGAGACGACTGGAGTGACAAATAACCAAAAATGCTTATGGTTCGTTTTACGTTAAGCCAGGCGCTAGCCATGCAATTTGATCCTACCACGCCGCATGCTATCGGCCCTCGTACCTCACAAGCAGAAGTGGAGAGAGAGTCGATAGAACGATGCACTCGTGGTTAATGACTTCTATATGTTGTGTTGATATTGCATAACAGTGCGCTTTTGCACTTGTTTGTTATTTTCGGTGTGGGTATGATTGGTTTGCTACAGTCGGTCCTCAATGTTGTGGCATTTATGTTAATGGTATGCTACACCTCTACTTTCGCTGGATCGGGGCGAATTCCGTGCTGGTCGAGCATGTGTGCCAGGTACTCTATTTGTTCACGCCCAAACGAACACTTCTCCAGGCGAACCTTGAACCCGAACTCCTGTAGGCGCTGGAAGAGCGCGTTGAGGTTCCGCCAATGTTCCTCCTCATCTTTGCCTCCGACGATTACGTCATCGATATAACCGCAAGTGTGCTCAAGCCCCGCCAGCATGGTGTCTACAAGTTGCTGAAAAGCTCCCGGTGCAGCTTTCACTCCGGGTGCCAGGCGGTTTACTTTATACAGGCCCCGGTGGGTGTTGATAGTGAGGAGCGTACTCGTTGAATCATCGACAGGGACCTGGAGGTACGACTCCGACATGTCGATAATGCTGAACACTTTGCAGTTGGCGAGTTTGACGAAAATGTCCTTCGGTAACGGCAACGGGTATTGGTGCGGCTGGAGGGCGTCATTCAAACCAGTCGAGTAATCGCCGCAAATCCTAATTGCTCCGCTTGCCTTCCGCACGACCACGATGGGTGCGGCCCAGTCAGAGTAGTCGGTGGGAGTGAGGATCTTCAAGCGCTCGAGACGGTCCAGTTCCTCATCGACGGCTTGATACTTGGCGTATGCCACGGGGCGCTTGGGTCGAAACACTGGTCGCTGGTCTGGCTTGAGGACTAACTTCACTGTTGTTTTGGTACACCGACCAAGACTGGCACTGAACACTTGCGGATAAGCGGTCTTGAGCCGCTCGACCATAGGAGTAGAGGAATCGTTCACTTGGCGGCAGAACACGTTCATCGGCACGGTATCCAGATTGAACTTCTCCACCAAATCCAGACCCAAGATGTGCAGATTCTGCGAAACGACGTAGATGGAAGCCACTTGCGTTACATCGTTTACGGTGATCGAGCAATCGAACTCCGACAGTAGGTTCAGAGGATCGCCCGATGCAGTCTTCGCATTCACTGATGGAGGTCTGGTTGGTGGCTGTCCGAGCTGCTTCCAGGTCTCGCTGGACACTACGGTGATGTCCGACGCCGAGTCGAACTGTAGTCGAACCGCGACACCGTTCAGAAACACCGAAACGAATTTTCTTCTTCCTCGCACATTATTCACTGACACTTGAACAGTCTTTGTCTCTACTGTGACATTTCGCAATCGTCTCTTCACCCGCTTCTTAGGGGTCTTTTTGTCACTATCACAATAACCTTCTTTGTGTCCACACTGTTTACCAGTGTACGCAGAATATGCCACCGCAAGCGAAAAATAGGCAACAAAGAAGGCACGGCAACAACGCTTTGTTTTTTCGTTAGCAGATAATGACAAAATCTCTCCCGAGTTTGTTCACAACAAAAACGGTAGGAATATTTATCTCGTTCTATTCACATCGTGATTTTCGCATTGTTTTTCAACTGAAACTCGACTCTGAGGTTTGCAAGAGTCATAATTCGTCCAATTGCTTATGAATTCGATGATGTGGGTCGAAAATTTCAGCAGAAAAGCCGGAATATCAGCACACGCACGGCAAGCGATGTTTGTTTTATTGCTCTCATCGTCTGACATGCGTTTGTTGCGGAGCGCCTATGTTACCAACATGCACCGCTTAGGACAAAGCGTTTGTTTTTCGGCGTGATCCGTTTTTCATACCCTGCTGTTTACACATTGAGCACTGGTAGTCTTTGTACCTACAGTCACGCACGTAGTGCATCGATCCGCACTTCCAACAGGGACTAGGTGGCACTTTCTTCTTGTTTTCGCCGGACGAAGACGGCGGCGACGGACTGAACGGCTGTTTCCACGGTCGTGGTTGCTTGCGGAATCGCTGTTTGATGGCATTCACTGTGTTGCTGGATGCTTCAATCATGGCGGTATCGTGCCGAAGGTTCAGCAGGCGCTGACACTCGGAGGACAACTATTCGAGAGTAACGTCGTTCTTCTCCTCAATCCGCGCAAGCAACCGCGTCCGTATTTCGGCATCCGCTTCCGACGTCAAACCGCAGACGAAGATCAACACTTTAAATTGTTCCTCCGAGAGATTTCCCAGCTCGAATTCGACGCACGTCTTGTTGATTCGGCAGGTGTACGTCACAAAATCTTCGGTGGAACTTTTCGCGGTCTGGAGGCAGCGATAGCGTTTGCTAATCAGCGATTCCGTTGCTCCGAAAAGTCCTTTCAACTTGGCTACAGTTTCTGCGAAGGTGAAGTTCTTCGATGTCTTCGGCAGGATGAAACTGCAGTAGCGCTCGTGCTCTGCGATGCCGAGCTTTCGCATCAGCAACCTAACCTTAGCTTGGTCGTCAAGCCGCGCAGCATCGTTGGCGAACAACTCCTCGTACCGGGAAAACCAGGACGAAAAGGTGATGCTGTTCTCGGTATCGTACCGGAACTCTTTTACATTCGATGCCAACGAGTCCAGAATCGATTCTGGGTTAGCCGGAACCTGGACTTGGATGTTCCGGAGGGTGTTCTCCTGCTGCTGGATGAACACGCGCTGCTGCTCGTGGGATTGCTGCTGGTTACGGAGGAGCTCGTTCTTCACAAGCTGCGTCTGCTGAAGCTGCTGTAGCACCTGGAGGATGAGCGCATCCGTGGTAAACGGTGCTGCTTGCTGGGCATCTCCGTTCGACATCTCGGAATCGTCCTCTGCAGACGATGAGAGCTTGCGCTTTTTCCGCGTGGGAGGCGCGATTTTGGATTTTTCACAATAACTCGCGAAAACGACACAAAAACTCGCGCACCCGAGTCGCCACTGTTACGACGCGCTAGTGGGAGGTGGCCGTGATACGATTGGTCATATCAGTCGTATAAAAACGCGTTCGTAAGCGAACAAAACTACTTTAATTAAAACACAACTTTACGCAGTAAAAGTATACATTAGAATCACTCAGTATAAGGTAGTTTAAGAATACAATGACAAATGGAATGACAACTAAAATATCGGTATCCGGTTAATGCTTTTGACGTCTATCGTGTGGCAGCATGTAGCTGTCACCGATGAGCCCAGCTGGAAAGCGAGGGATGAGCTATGCTCCGAGGGCAGTGTTCCCAGCGCTCTTGTTCCGTTGTCGCAACATTTAGTGTAATTTTGATCATGCGCTATATGTCGTGTGTAATATGGTTTTTGATCAAAATATGGCCATTTTTCCTCCCTAACTTTCAGAAACAGCATATAAGATTTTTCTTCAACAAAAATGTAACTTGAAAACGGATTATTGAATTGAAATGATGTCTTTGAAGATGTTTCATGATACATGAAAAGCTTAATAAAATACACCGAGACTAATTTTCATCGCGCATCCATGTAAAAATTCATAACATGTTTGGGACATAAATTACTGTGTTCAATATTTGATCTATTGTGATATATCGTGTGTCCTTTGTATAGTGCATGTCGTATCTTTATCACTATTTAAAAGCTATAAAGTATTTGGTTTTGTTACAGTAGTCATGTCCAACATAATCTCAAGGAAGGATTGTGATTAATAGATTCCACTTCTAACACGCTCCTTTTTAGTCAAAATTGTACCCCTTAACGAAAATGTCGATAAATGATACTGATATTGACCATGTCCTGGATCCATAGTCCTTACAGCCTTAAACCAGTGATTAATTAACCATTAATTTCTCATGACGGGTCGCCTGGCACCTTGGATTAGGGTTAATCCAAAAATCCAGGGATTTCTTCTGGAATTCCTTCAGGGATTTCGTCAAAAACTCCTCCAGAGATTTCTTCAGGAGTTCTTTCTAGGTTTATTTCAAAAACGTCCCAAAGCATTCCTTCAGGAACTTCTCTAGGGATTATTTTTGGAATACTTCCAAGGATTCCTGCCTGAGTTCTTCTTGGTATTCCTTGAAAGAAATCTTCATGGGATTCCCTTAGAATTTGCTGATTTCTTCCGGAATTCTATAGGGGATCCATTAGAAATTCCAGACATCCTTTCATCATCAAGAAGTTTTGCTGGGATTCCTCCAGGTTTTTTTTTTGGGATTCCTTCAAGAATTTTCTATAGGGATTTCATCAGTCTTGGAATTCTTCCATTTAATTATACATGGTTGAATTCCGAAGCCTGGCCAGGAAATACTCCAAAAATGTTTCCATAGTTTGGTTTTTCTCCAGCAAATACTTCGGTAAGTTTTCTATGGATTTATTCAGGAATGCCTCTAGAGATGCCTCCAGGGTTTTTTTCCAAGCACATTTTGAGAGGATTAAAACAATCTGCAGAGATTCTCCCTATATTTTCTCAACGGGCTATCTCAGAAATTCTCTCGGGAATGCCTCGAGCGATTTCTCCACCGATTTTTCTAGGATCTCTTCAGAGTTTCTTCCAAAGATTTTCTTGCGAAAGAAACTTCAGTAAGGGGGCATCCATTTAGTACGTCACGCAAAGTTTGAGAATTTTCAACCGCTCCTCCCCCCTTTGTACGGGTTTTTGTATACCTAATGCATTGCTTGTTACACTTTCCGGAGCCCCCCCTCTCCCCTCTGAGCGTGACGTACTTCATGGATGCCCCCTAAGGATTTTTTTTTAATTTCTCCAAAGAGTTCCTTTGAAATTGTACCGGATTCATTCGCGAATTCCTCCAGCTACTTCTTCAGGATTTCCAAAACCTGACACATCGGCTATTTCTGGCGTCTAGCTTTAGATGAATCAATGCTTGGGTTTAGGGATTCTACATAAAGACAAGTCTTTTTTAATGATTGCCGCATAAGTTTATGCTTGCATTACTGCATGCATTTTTTCAAATTTTCAAGAAATTCTTCTAGCAATTTTTCCGGTGGTTTCTCCAGGAGTTCATCCAAAAGTTATTTTTTTTCCGATATCCAGTAGATTTTTCTCACAAAGATTCAGATATTCTTTCAGAAACTGCTTTAGGATTTTCTTTTAGAAATTTTTCTCTGAGATTTTTCTCCAGATGTATCTCCAGGAGTCGTCTAAGAATTCCTTCAGTAAATCCTCCAGACATTTATTGAGGGACTTCGTCATTAGTTCCACCAGTACTTTTGTATACGATTTGTGAAAAAACATTTTTTGAATACTCCTTCAGCAATTCCATTACGGATTTTTTCAAGAACCCTTACAGAAAATTCTCAAGCATTTTTCCTGGGAATTACTTGCAAAGTTGTTCCAGTAGTCTCTCATAAATTAATATCTGGAGAAATATCCGAAGAAAGTCTCGAAAAAATCTCAGAATGAATTTCTTCAGGACTTCCTGGAGAAATTTCTCAGGAAATCCTTGGTGGAATTCCTATAAAAAAAATGTTAGGGATTTATTGGGGAATTCTTGGAGAAAACCATTTGTTAAATTATCTGAAAGTATTCCTAGAGAAATCTGTGGACGAATTTCTGAAAAAAAAACCTGTAGAAATACCTGGAGGATCGTATAGATAAGCATCTTCAAAAATCCTTAGAAAAAAAACCCTAGAACTGTTTTCAAAGAAATTTCCGTAGAGGTTATCTATAAATATAAAAATGAGTTTGAAGTTCCTTTGAGGCAACAAAACTCAAGAACGGATGAACCAATCAACAAGATTCTTGAACAATTCGGTTCGTATTCATGGTGGCTGTGTTTATATGTACAAAAAGTTACGAAAATCAACTAGAAAAGTAACAAAATTGATAAAGAACTGATTTTCCATGAGCTGGGAACTTGGCTGGGAAGGAAATTAACACGACTGAAATAAAATCAATCTAGAGTGCGGTGCTATTTTGAGCTCAACAGTTGTCAAACCACCACAAGACGGCAAGACAAAGTTTGCCGGGACAGCTAGTATGTAATGTTTTCTAATAAATTTCTTTAAATAAAACATGTAATTTTTTTTCAAAGTAATCTTTAGTGGAAATGCCGGATAATGTTTCCGATAAATTTAAGTATTTTTAATAGAAATCCCTGTTTAAAATTTTGAAGGAATCCCTTGAGAAATTCCCAATGATTTTTATGAACAAATCTCTTTAAGATTTAAGAAGAGTAATTATAGGTGGAGTGTCAGAAGTAATCCATAAAAAACCTACCTTAATCTTATTAGAGATTTTTGAAGGAATATCTAGGAAAATGTAAAGGAAATTCTGAAGAAATCAATAAAAGATGTTCTAAAGAACTTTCAAAAGATATCCGTGAGTGGACTTTCCGATGAAATTTCTGGATGATTTTCTAAAGGAATCCATGGAGCAATACCGGAAGCAATCCAGGGGCTTTAAAAAAGTTGTCAAATTATTTTCTGGGGTAACCTCTAGTAAACTTTTGAGAAAATTTAAAAGGAAACCAAAAGTTTTCTAAAGGAATCAATGGCAGAAATCCTGAAGAATTTCTCAGAGAAATCTCCGATGGCATTTCTGGCAGAATTTCTTTAAAAATCCTGGGAAGATTTTTGAAAGAATCAAAGGAGAATTTTCTTAAGAAGAACCTTGAGGTATTTTTGGTTGTATTTCTGAAGATACTTATTCATGCATAGTTTTTTAAATAAATCCTTCAATAATTTTCTGGTTCTCTAAAAGAATTTTCGAAGGAATCACTTAAAGATTTTCGAAGAAAATCAAGGAATCATTTTAATGAAAATACGAAAAACCCCTCTCTTGCCGCCTTTTTTATGCATGAACATGAAGAGTGTAAAGATATAGGAAAAGTTACCTTGGCGATTTTCTTATATCCAGTACAATTCCTAATCTTAGTCAGATAGCTTCTTTCTTATATGTTTCTTACATGCATGGAAGATTTTTTTTTACCTCGGGATTCAGTGATTAACTTGGAGTAACCACGGTGACACCACTGGCGACAAGGTTACAATTTTACACAGTAATTTGGGTTAGCATTGAGCAAATCTGGTTGAGACATCGATTTTTGTGAATCGATTCGAATCGGATTGGCAGAATCGATTCACCGATTTAATCGAATGCATTGAATCGATGTTTTCACATCGAGTCGATATTTAAAATATTACAGAGCTTTAAAATGATTCGTTTGTTGCATGTAGTTCAAGTTCATGGTATGTTTTATTTGTCTAAACAAATTCAATATCAAAATTTGAGGTTGCACATCGAACAATTCGCGACTCTGATTCGAAAATGGATATAATCGTTAAGAGAGTGTATTCTAAAAAAAAACCCCAGATTTATCCACCTAGTGGTGATAGTGCCTTTCTCGTCAAATATGTACTCATGATCTTTCCGTCGACGCAATCAATCTTGCCTTAGAGTCAGTGATCAGCCCCAAATCTCTGTGCTTTGGTAATGGACGAGAAGAGGGAAATGCTCATAACAGCGATCTGGGACTGTACCACCTACGAATTTCTGAATCATGAGAATACTTTATTTAAAAAATCAAGAATTTTATCAAGGTCATCATCGAATTGGGGCACTTATTCCGACGTTATATTCAACGTATGGGCAGAGCTGAAAGTATCAGTCCTTTCAGTTGACTGCTTGACCACCTTCACTGGAGGCTGATTCATACCAAGATGACAATTATTAGCCAGGATTAAACTTTTTCCACAGAACACTTTGACAAAGTTTTATCTGCACATTTTATGCTATATTTTATTATCATTGGTTGCAAAATTCATGTAGAATTTGTAATGTAATAATTTGAATTGCCAATGCTATATCACATTCAAATATCAACCCCATTACAGAGCTCGCCTCCAGCCGCGTCAAAATTTTGCGTAGTAATTTTAGACGCAAATAAAGATTTAAAAGAATGTTCCGGGCTGATGCGCTTAAATTTTAATTTTTCCATACAACGTTGATCCATCCTACTGTGAATTCGGCTGAAGAATTGTTGAAATGTGTGCTGCAAATACAAATTTTATGTACGATTTTTTATTTTCTCGGGTCATTTTTTCGTGATTCAGTTGATGGGCTAGTCAGAGAATTGTGTATCTATGTTCCCGGAATAAATCTTGGCGTTTTAGATGAAGAAATAGTGAAGCAATAGTGGCAGAAGAATTTTTCATTCGGAAGTGCTTTCCGACCAACAATGAAGTCATCGGCTGCGGAAGAATCTCACCGAGGCGTGTTGATTCGAGTTCCCTGGGTTGGAATTGTTAAGTTTCGGCAGATGATGGTGTGATTCGGAGAAACCTGTTGAGTTCCCTGCTTCGGTAGTGTAAATATGGAGCGTTTTGGAGAAACTGCGTTGTTGACAGGGGAGCTGCCATAACGCATCAAGCGAAGCGTGTGCGATACCCACAAAGCAGAATATTAATAATCCTAATTTATTTGATCACAACCCTTACGCGCCCGCAACACGCTATTATGTCATAGGCGAGAGGATACCGGGCCTAAAATTTAGATATTTGGTAAGATCTTTCCAATTTGTTTTTCATTTTATGGTATTTTTTTCAAAATAGGCACACTTGAATGTAATGCGATTGATAGGAATCCTACTGCTTATTTTCCGTCTTATAATACAGGTTATTTAATTAAGCCGGGAAAGGGATCGTTATATTTTCTTCTCGTTTCAGAGAGCGAGCAATGGCGCTTAAGCCTAGGCTTTCGAGCCAGGACATAAGGAGCAAATACCTTTGTCCCATCCCAGGAAGAAGAGTTCCAACGGAGTGACATTAACATTCTTAGCAACGTCACTCCCAACGTTTTTGCTTCACGTTTATGATACGATGCGGAGCGGCTGACGAGATGTCGCCGTTCCATAGTTTTGTTAAATTGTAATCAATAACGCTGCACAGTAGGCCTGGCCGCTTCAATACTTGTAATACATCTCTGATGCCTTGCAAGCATTGATAATGACAAGAAAAATGGTAGAAGTAGTCGATTCTACCATTTTCCAGGATTCTTTCAATGAATGGCTGTGTATGTGTAGACTAGACTAGACTAGACTAGACAACGTTGATCCATCCTACTGTAAATTTACGTCTCAGGAATCTAAAATGGTGTGATTTAATGAGATCGCTTTAGTTTTTTTAGGTTTTTGGTTCTCTTACACATATCTATCGCTTGCATTCATTTAGTTCACTTTCGTAATTTCACTAAAGCACCCAACGCTGCTTCTGCAACACCACCGGTTTCCTCCTCTATAATCTTAGTATATTTTGTATTGCTTACGAGACCCCCGGAAATGATTCCGTAACACTACCGGTATATTCAAATGTGATCTGAGTTTATGAAAACTGTTAATCAGGTTACCCGGAACTTAAAACACTACCGGTAGTAACTTCTGTGGACTGTGCCTATTTTCTTATCATCCATGCATCAGGTTACTGACAAAAAAGCGATTTGATGTACCGCAAGCATGGGTTTGATTCACTTTCATGTATGTCCACTTCCAGTGGGACACCCTGAACCGGTTCCGGAAAATTTACATGGTTCATTTTTACATTTGACCAATTCCGGCGGGACACCTGAAACCGGTTGTGGAATACTATCGGTGGTCTCTAACGTAATCTGAGCTGGTTTTCTTGAAAACCTTTCATCAGTTTATCGAAAAAACCGCGGTTTGATGAAGCGCATGCATGGAGTTGGGTTCCCTTCTATATTTGACCACATCCAGAGGGACACTGGGAACCGATTCCGGGACACTACTAGTTTTCCCAAGCATGATCAGAGATACTTTTTCTTGGTAACCGTTCATCAGGATACCTTAAAAGCCATTTGGGGGCTGTCCATAAACCACGTGGTCATTTTTTTGGGACTTTTCAACCCCCCCCCCCCCTCCCGCGTGGTCATTAGTCCATACAAAAATTTTTATTTGCCCATACAAAATAGTCATTGGCCGAACCCCCCCCCCCCTCCCAATGACCACGTGGTTTATGGACAGCCCCTTGATGTGTCGCGAATATACTTTAGGTTCTATTTTACATTCGGCAACTTTCAGCGAGATACCTCAAATCGATTCCGGAACACTATCAGTAGTTTCTAATGTGGGCATAGCTTATTTTCTTGCTGATCGTACAAGTTATCGAAAAGGCCATGATTTGATGTCTCGCATGTATGAATTAGGCCACTTCCGACGGGACACCAGGAGCCGGTTCCGGGATGCTAACCGTTCAGATATGATCTGAGACTATTTTCCTGCTTACCGTTCCTCAGGTTATAGAAAAAGCGATTTGATGTGTCGCATGCATGGGTTTGGTTCACTTTTATATTTGACCACTTCCGGCGGGATACCCGGAACCAGTTCCGGAACTCTACCAGATCAAATATGGTCTGCGACTATTTTCCTGTTTACCATTCATCAGGTTACAGAATAAGCGGTGATTTGATGTGTCGCATGCATGGGTTTGTTTCATTTTTATATTTGGCCACTTCCGGTGAGACACCCGGAACCGGTTCTGCAACACTACCGGTACAGATATAGTCTGCGACTATTTTCCTATTTATCGTTCATCAGGTTATAGAAAAAGCTGCGATTTTATGTGTCGCTTGCATGGGTTTGGTTCACTTTTATATTTGGCCACTTCCGGCGGGACACCCAGAACCGGTTCCGGAACACTACCGGTTCAGATATAATCTGCGACTATTTTCCTGCTTACCGTTCGTCAGATAATCGAAAATGCCGTGGTTAGATGGGTCGCATGCATGGGTTTGTTGCAATTTCATATCTGGCCCCTTCCTGGGGTACCGGTCCGGAACACCTAAATGGCCATAACTCCGGAACGGCTGGACCGATTCAAACCATTTTCAATAGGAAACAATGGGACAATATTCCGCGTCGATTGAAAACAAAAGCGTTGAAATCGGATGATATTTACTATCCAAAAGTGAGGTGACATTTCTGTACACATACACACATACACACGTACACACATACATACACACACACATACATACACACAGACATCATCTCAACTCGTCGAGCTGAGTCGATTGGTATATAAGACTTGGCCCTCCGGGGGTACTATCAAAATTTCATTTTTGGAGTGAATATATAGCCCTTCGGTACACCTTGGTGTACGAGAAAGGCAAAAAATATGCAAACCTGTTACCGCTCAACAGCACAATTGTGCTGGTTCGTCACGAAAGGGATATACAGGTATGCCTCGATTGAGTGGACCCTAGATTATATAGACCCTCTATTTTATGTACTTTGATTTTATGAACATTTTACCTCGATTTTATAAAATTTTTGTTAATGCGAACATCGATTCAAAATTGCCCAATGCTAATTTGGGTCCTGAAATGGGACCTAAAGAGCTTTGATCTGATGGGATGCCATCAAATTTTCCATTTTTCATATAACGGATGACCCACTCTAATGTACACGTACAGTAGTACTTCGATAGACAAAGACGGGGATACTTACGAGGGGTTGTAAAAATTCACCTTCCTCGGATCTCGATTAACGAATGGCAATAACGTTAACCTTCAAATACGAAGGCGCATCAGTCGAGCCAACTATGGGTTCCACATAAGTTCCTGGAGTATGCTCGATTAGAACATGTAAGTACTCGAGATGTTCGAGCTTACGACTATCTTTGGCATTGTGTAGCACATTGCACAGTAAGGAGAACCCAGCATCCAGATGGTTGCTAAACCGGAAGGATATGGTGAGTAGGGCATGTTGCAAGAATGCCGTACAACTTCGTAGACCAGGTGTTCACTACTAATCGCAGGCGTGCGTTAAGACAATGTCCGAAATTGTTCAAAATCAACTAGGAAATTGCCATAAGTTGGTCAGGGAACAATATCTTTCATTACGACTAATGAATGTACCTACCTTGGAAAAACTTAATTACTTCAAAACATTGCTTTTACCTTCTTGTATCTGTGAGTTTGTCCAAATCTGTAAACCTGTGTTGTTTGAATCACAAATACCATTAATGAGTTAGATGCCAATGCGGGCCCTTTATCTATACCGCCACTTCAGACTCCAAACCATTCACCGCATGGCTCAAAAAATTAACTCCAACTTTAATTTCTTCGCTTCACCTGACATTGACAGTAATTAATCAAAATCGATTCTGACGTTGATTAGTTGCGGAGCTAATCAAATTTCTGTTCCGGATGACTGGAGGCTGCTGAGCTTGAGCTGAGATCGGGGTGAGTGTGAGAGAGAGCGAGAAACTGGTGCTGGGTTCAAAGTGACCAAACGAGGTCAACCGAAAATTAAGTCAGTCGAACCCGGGGGAAGGGAGTGGTTATTTGGTCATTTGGGGAAAATTGCCAGCTTCGAGTTTCGCGCCGTCTTTGTCGTTTTGGTGTCCGATTGTTGGCCGTTGGTCTTCGGGATTGGGATTGGCTAAACTACTCGGCGTTGAGCCCGGTTTAATTAATGATGATGCAGAACGATAATAATAGATATTGGTCGAAGTCAGCTGCGTTCATTAATCATCATTCGGAGGACTGCGAGCGAGCATGGGTGGATGGACGACGGCGCATCACTCCGCAGCACGCTACACCGATCTGGTGGTGCGCGAGAGAGCGAGCATCCCATCGGAAAGAACGCACGTTTGAAATTTCAGACGTCTTCCAATGTCTGTCGGCGTCGTCGTCGTCGTCGTCGTCGTTGTCAGTGTGGCAGCAAAGTGGCCACTGACGAACGCCGACGGCGTGTTATTTTGGTAAAACGCTCTAAAATTAAATTAATAGCTTGAGATGTCTCAGCGGCATAAATCAAGCCTTGCTTAAAAATGATACTTTTCGATACAGTTTGCCGGATGGGTGGAGCACGCGCTGGGATGAATCCAGTAAAGAATTGTCATTTTCAAAAGAACATTGCTTAATCAATTCGAGTACATCTTATCCGTAGAAGATGATGTACCAAGCGTTAATTGGATTCATACTAAGATAGAGCAAACATCCATCAGCGTTCAACCCTGAACCGTCTAGGAAGTTTTTGCTACTTCTCGGTAGATCACTGCACGGTGACGCCGCACAAGTGGTGTGTGGCCTTCCTCTCGGGAGTGTCCACATTAGCCAGCAGTGGAATTTCTCCCGGCCATCCCCAACCGTGCAAGGCGGACCCTTCTCCTGGCTCTAGAGATGGCAAAATAACTGGCACCGCTCGGAATAAATCAATTTCGAAACGCGCTGGAGATTCAAGGGTAATTGGCTGTAATGTGACTCATTTCATAATATTAGAAATAAAGTTGAAAAAAAAAAATTTGGACAATACACTATGGAGATAAGATTAAACGATTGAACGATAGAAGTATAGAATGATAATAAGATAGGAACTTCAGAAAGTTACCGCTTTGCATCCCTGGGTTATTGTGGTGTAATAGTAGAACGTAGGGCTCTCACGTAGTGGCATCCTGTTTGAATCCTATCACAGACTTGTTTTTTTTTTAAGGAAGACATGAAGAATGAAAAATGAGAAGATAGAAGATAGAAGATAGAAGAAAGAAGATAGAAGATAGAAGATAGAAGAGAGAAGATAGAAGATAGAAGATAGAAGATAGAAGATAGAAGATAGAAGAAAGAAGATAGAAGATAGAAGATAGAAGATAGAAGATAGAAGATAGAAGATAGAAGATAGAAGATAGAAGATAGAAGATAGAAGATAGAAGATAGAAGATAGAAGATAGAAGATAGAAGATAGAAGATAGAAGATAGAAGATAGAAGATAGAAGATAGAAGATAGAAGATAGAAGATAGAAGATAGAAGATAGAAGATAGAAGATAGAAGATAGAAGATAGAAGATAGAAGATAGAAGATAGAAGATAGAAGATAGAAGATAGAAGATAGAAGATAGAAGATAGAAGATAGAAGATAGAAGATAGAAGATAGAAGATAGAAGATAGAAGATAGAAGATAGAAGATAGAAGATAGAAGATAGAAGATAGAAGATAGAAGATAGAAGATAGAAGATAGAAGATAGAAGATAGAAGATAGAAGATAGAAGATAGAAGATAGAAGATAGAAGATAGAAGATAGAAGATAGAAGATAGAAGATAGAAGATAGAAGATAGAAGATAGAAGATAGAAGATAGAAGATAGAAGATAGAAGATAGAAGATAGAAGATAGAAGATAGAAGATAGAAGATAGAAGATAGAAGATAGAAGATAGAAGATAGAAGATAGAAGATAGAAGATAGAAGATAGAAGATAGAAGATAGAAGATAGAAGATAGAAGATAGAAGATAGAAGATAGAAGATAGAAGATAGAAGATAGAAGATAGAAGATAGAAGATAGAAGATAGAAGATAGAAGATAGAAGATAGAAGATAGAAGATAGAAGATAGAAGATAGAAGATAGAAGATAGAAGATAGAAGATAGAAGATAGAAGATAGAAGATAGAAGATAGAAGATAGAAGATAGAAGATAGAAGATAGAAGATAGAAGATAGAAGATAGAAGATAGAAGATAGAAGATAGAAGATAGAAGATAGAAGATAGAAGATAGAAGATAGAAGATAGAAGATAGAAGATAGAAGATAGAAGATAGAAGATAGAAGATAGAAGATAGAAGATAGAAGATAGAAGATAGAAGATAGAAGATAGAAGATAGAAGATAGAAGATAGAAGATAGAAGATAGAAGATAGAAGATAGAAGATAGAAGATAGAAGATAGAAGATAGAAGATAGAAGATAGAAGATAGAAGATAGAAGATAGAAGATAGAAGATAGAAGATAGAAGATAGAAGATAGAAGATAGAAGATAGAAGATAGAAGATAGAAGATAGAAGATAGAAGATAGAAGATAGAAGATAGAAGATAGAAGATAGAAGATAGAAGATAGAAGATAGAAGATAGAAGATAGAAGATAGAAGATAGAAGATAGAAGATAGAAGATAGAAGATAGAAGATAGAAGATAGAAGATAGAAGATAGAAGATAGAAGATAGAAGATAGAAGATAGAAGATAGAAGATAGAAGATAGAAGATAGAAGATAGAAGATAGAAGATAGAAGATAAAATCTCATTGATAAATGTGACTATAGAGTCATAATACATCTGTTCACCCTGCTAGCAACTTCCCAGTAGCAAACAACACGCAAATCCTCATCTCAAGTCCCGAATGATAAAGACGAAAGCATAAATCATACATAAATAATCCGCGTCGGTTTTGAGAAGCGTCGGCCTTAAAAATAAACAGATTTCCCCCACTTCACGTTTGACACAATCACTGCTCACACGAACACGCTACGATCGCCCATCGTAAGGGAAACCGTGCGGTGGGGAGCTGGGACAAAATTTGTTCCACTAACCCTCATTTACGACGGTGGTGGTTTTGGTTGGCTGCGCGGAGTTTTGGGAGAGTGGATGGATAGGCGGCACTCGATCGAGAAAAATATACAGGAATGTCAGGATTGGAAATGTTTCAAAGCACTTTCCTAATGGTGTTTAGCAAATTGCGTAGGAGAACATGAAATCGAAATTATACCTATGCATCGTGTGGAACATTCGGAAGGCTGACATGTTGAATTGGGTCGGGTGATTGGATGCTCGCTTTCCGCCAAATACATGACAGATCGCGGTCGAATTGAGATGTCTGCCGGTGAAACGTTTGCTGTGCATGTTATTCGGATTACGCAACACGAGGATTGTATGATTCGTAAATCGGTTTAATGCGTCATGATAGCGTCTGAGCAACAAGATTACTTGAGAAATCATACCCAAAGCATAGGTGGACTGATCAAGAACGTTATTGTAGGCAACTTTCATAATTTGGCAGTGAAACGTGGTGTGTATCAGTGAGGAATGTTAATATCAAATGGACATTGTGATACTTACACATGGTGCCCAAGAACAAGAACTAGCTGAATAACAGTTTCTTAAGCTAAAGTTTGCTTAAGGGTGGTTTGTTCCACTCTTGTACAGTAAAAATGTTTGTTGGATGGACTTACAATTTAATCTTGAATGCATTTTAGTTTTAAGACTGAAAATTCTCAGACATAAGTCTCTCAGAAACACGACGAAATAAACCTGAAGGCTATAATTACTCAACCGTCGTGATGTTGTCATCAGACTGTTCCCTCCTAGATAACATTGTTCAACAGAAAGTTGTCTTTCCGAACACCGGGCAGCCAGCGAGGCTCCCACAACTTTATCTAAACGACGTGTGAAACAGGGAAAAATTTACTCTCAGAAACCACATCAAACGGTGCGTTCGCGCTCATAGCCAGCACTCGGCTCGTATCAGCCCATTAAACCACAATCGCGCCGTTCTCAGTCTGTAGTTACGTAGTACGCAAGATCCTCCCATCTACATAGCTAGTATGTTGCCTTTGAAAGACTGGCCCGCGGTGCTGGCAGCCTGGCGCGCTGGTTCGGAATAATGCAAACCCATTAACCGAGAGCTGCATTTCCGGAGATGACATCTTCACGCACACTCCCCCACATAGGGCTGACTTCTCTTAGTCAGCCCGTCCGGCAGCGCCATCAACTCGTTTGCATATTTCTGGTATAAATAACCTGACAATCGGATCGTGCAGCGACCGACGGATGGACAACACGCTAGGAAAAGCCCTCTGGTCCGGTCGGCCGGTCAACGAGTAATATCTACGGACTATTAACCACCGTCCATCTCGCGCGCGGAAGACGCGGCTAATACGACGACGACGAGGTTGCAAGAGCCGAGTCCAGCTTATGAAATGGAGATGTGCCTCTGCTACTACCCGTGCACACTCTTCACGCTTTGGAGATTTAAGTGCGCGAGAGACTTGTTTCTCTGATAAATATGTAATTAAGTTAATTAATATATGCATTCTTCGCGGCTGTTTAGCGTAGTAATTAGTCGTCTATGCATATATGGAAATGGGGTGACTGCCAAAACAGAGACCGAATCTAAACCCCGTTGATTCCTGATGGCAAGTTTAATACTCCGAGTGTTTTTCTTTGTCATTGTTCTGGTTTACCTGGCACAAGTTAATTGCTAGATCAAATAACCACGACTAATCGAATAACCAGTAACCAGCTGTACGCGTATGTTCCTTGACAGACAGTCATTTATCGAGCAGAATGATATATGGATATTTAATTGCTGTTTCCCGTTGACAGTTTCAAATCAAATCCATGTCAAATCTTATCAATGCCACTGCTTTCCTATCAAAACATGAAATCTGCTACTGTTTAAGTTCACTTTAGTAACGACCGATACCGTCAACTCCTTCTTACCAACATTTCCCTCGCGCCGATTTGTCACAGTAGTGATAGTCGTTATCAGTAGGTACCGCCACTCCACGCCGCGACAAATGTGCGGAAGAGACATTTGTTCTCCACATCCTATCCACCGTACGGTAGTGATAGCACCGTAGATGTGTATCAATCATACACATGCTATCAATAGTAAACATTGGCAGTATTGGAAATCAGTGGCGGTGACACGCGTCGCAATGACCTACAAGCAATCGGTCGTGTTTTATCAGTTCAAAATGATCACAGTTCTTAGAGAGAATAGCGTAGATAGGGATGCAGTACCGGTAGTACCGGTACCGAAAATACCGGTATTACCGACCAATTATTGGTACCGAAATACCGGTACTGACTTAACCTTGGCACCGGTACTTCTACCGTGAAATCTCTCCCGAAGTGCTAAAATCCTGTCATTAGTATAGCCAATATGCAATAGAAATAAACGAAAACATTCAAAACCAAGTACTTTGACAAACAAACATTTCATTATTGCAACCTTTCTGCAAATCCAGGCAGGATATCTTCTTCTTTTTCTTCTTTTTCTCCTCTATGGCTCTACGTCCCCACTGGGACTTGGCCTGCCTCGCTTCAACTTAGTGTTCTTTGAGCACTTCCAGTTATTAATTGAAGGGCTTTCTTTGCCTGACCATTGCATGAATTTGTATATTGTGAGGCAAGCACAATGATACACTATGCCCAGGGAGTCGAGAAAACTTTCCCGACCAGAACGAGAATCGAACCCGCCGTCTCCGGATTGGCGATTCATAGCCTTAACCACTAGACCAACTGGAGACCCCCCAGGCAGGTATATCATAGCAATGATAAGTTGAAGGTTGAAGGATTGTCATTGACATAACCGTCATCATGGAAAATTCGAAAGCAGTTTTCTCGTTCAAATCTGGAAATTTCGCTGTAAAAATGTATTCATTGTATTGCGGATGCAAAATGGAGTACAGTGAATACATTTTCAATGCAATCTTTCAAGTTTTGAGCAAGAAAACTGCTTTCTAATTTTCAATGATGACGATTACGTCAATGATGGAACCTTCAACCTTGATAAACTTTGAACTCTGAAAATTGATCAACTAGCTTCTAACTACTAGCTAACTAACTAACTAACTAACTAAGTAGCTTTATTCTAAAGAATAAAACTTTTTTGGAACCCATCTTCTAGGAAAAAACAGTTAAATATTTTTCTGTATTCACCTAAGCTATCTATCTAGTTTTTTTTTGGACTCCAGTTAGCCCAGTGGTTAAGGCTATGGATCGCCAATCCGGAGACGGCGGGTTCGATTTCCGTTCCGGTCAGTAAACTTTTCTCGACTCCCTGGACATATTATATCATTGTACTTGCCACACAATGTACAAATTTATGCAATGGCAGGCAAAGAAAGCCCTTCAATTATTAACTGTGGAAGTGCTCAAAGAACACTTTGTTGAAGAGAGGCAGGCAAAGTTCCAAAGCGAACGTCGAGCCACAAAGAAGAAGAATCTATCTAGTTTTGGTACATCTAAGGTTATTCCTGTAAGGTGTATTCCTGTCCATAACAAACTTTGATTTCGTAACTCTCCTGCTTGGTTAATTTAAATCCAGGAAAATTATAAGATCAACATTTGGTTTACTTTTTTGTGTTTTGTTTGATTTTTATATTTTTTTTATTACTAATACACCATTTGTTTCAGTGCTATTTGTTACATTTTAACTTTGATATAATAATGCTTTGTTTCAGCCCTGTTCAGGTAAATAAAGCTGTAATTGTAATGAAGATCAATTAAAGTTCAATATATCATAATAACTGCTACAACAAACCATCAGGTAGATCATTCCTTTCCGGTATGACTCTGCAGGCATAGGTAATCCTTGCGCTGATGGTGGGTACTCAATCATCATCATGTAAGGCTATTCCTGTTTTATTTTAGACTGGCCAAGGTACTGCCTGTGAAACTGTGCGGAAGCTAAACAATAGATCCAGAAACAGTTTCATACAACTCATTTCTTTCTTCATTTTTCATATATCTACAGAGGATAGACAAAATGATCGGGACAGGCAAAATTTTCACTTATCAAAAAATTTTCAACTAGCTGTAACTTTTCGAAAAGTGCATCACATATTATCAACTCTCTTACTGTAAGTTCATCAACTAGTTGTGTATCAGTGGTCCAAATTTGAGAAAGATCGGGCCATTTTCCACGAAATTATAAAAATTCTTGAAAAAGGTAAAAATATCCGAATGCCAACTTTCAGCTGTTATATCTCCGGATATAATGAACCGATTGCAATGAAATTCTGAACATTCATGACTTATATAATAAACTCTGTAAAACATTTGACATAACTTGAAACTTTTAACAAGAGAAAAAGTTATACCGATTTTTTTTTCACGATTTTTTAGAAAATTGGTCTATTTTTAATATGTATTTCATTACTTTTCAATTTGTTGGCGGCTATGTTGTTATTTTCCTTCAAAACACATTTATATATTAGTCAATTAGAAGGAAATTAAATGAACTACAATTCGCATCTTGAATTTTGAAACGATGTTGATGTTTTGGATAATTTTATGGTTTATTAGAAAAATAATCTAATCGTCATAATTTTCTTCCGTGTAAAGAATTTTAAGTTAAATCAACGATTTTTCATACTTCATTATATAAGTCATAAATGATCAAAATTTCATTGCATTTGGTTCATTGAATCCTTATGGGCGCGTAGTGCAAACTTGAAGCTTTAAACGCAATTATCTTGGAATTATGTTTTTCCAAAAACGTCGATGCGGTGACTACGATTGCGGCATCAGTTCTCAACAACCAATTTCAACCAAATGTTTTTTTTTTGTGTTCGCTGTTTATGTGTCGTGTCCTGTATCGAGTGAGCCTTAAGCAGAGGACTTTAAGATCAATACACAGTAACATGCTGCCCCACCAATTATCACATACAGTCAGGTCACCATTCTTGGGCACCTTTAATAAGACGCCTTGCATCCAGTCGACCGCAAATGTCGCGGTTTCCCATATGCTGCTGGATAATTGCATTGCAGCAGTTGGGAAGATACAAGAGGGGGGGGGGCAGCTGTGAGCCTTTCGGCTGATATGCGATCGGCTCCCAGAGCTCTGTTCGACTTCATGCTGCGGATGGCTGTTTCTATCTCCTGCAATGATGAAGATTCGGCGTTTACATGGGTAATGCAACGGACTCTAGGCGGATCATGCCACATCGTGAGACATCGTAGAGTAGACGAATGTCGCCGTTATTTGCGGATTTTTCGCCTTCGTCAGCTAGGAAGTCCGCCCACGCACTTTTGTCACCAACTACCGTCTACAGGAACGTTTCACTTACTTCATGAGAGCCGGATAGCGCTGACGGGCTACGGCTTTGGCTCCTCGTGTTTTGGCTCTTTGGCATTCCTTCACTCCACTAGTTTTTCTAGGTGCGTAGCTTATCCAAATTATTCTTGCTGATGGCGATGAAGGTGTTCTTGACGGCGCTCCATTGATCGTCTACGCTTCCACCTTCCAGAATATCGCAATGTCTTCCAGTTACCGTGTGTTGAATCAGCACTCGATTTTCTCCTAATGTCGATGGGTTCTCGCAATGCGCCGCTGGATTTCACCGATTAGAAGTTGATAGTCGGTCGCAATGTCGGCGCACGTTTGCTTCGCACATCAAGCAGGCTCCGTCTCCATTTGTAGCTGATGCAGATGTGGTCGATTTGATTTTCCGTGATACTATCACGATAAACCCATGTCACTTTGTGCACTGGTCGACGTGGAAAGAGCGATCCTCCAATTACCATGTCATTGCTGCCACAGAACTCTCCAAACAGCTCTCCGTTCTTGCTCATTTCTCCTAGAGCATGGTGTCTCATGACGTGCTCATAGTCCGAATTGTCAGAATCAACCTTCGCGTTGAAGTTATCAATAAGGATTGTTCGGAACTGGTTCTCCAGACTTGTGGGGACACTCGCGACGAAGTAGTGGTCTTCAGATGTGGTTTTACCACGCAATAAAACGCGACAAGGTTAGGGTTCGAAACACGTGATATGCGCGACTGGCACACGTTCCTGTATTGCAGCTAGAGAGAAAACGATGTGTATAGCGCAAGGGTCGATTCGGTTCTGATTACAATAGTGTTATGGCAATGAATGGAGAGAGTGTGGTTATTATAGATCCTGTGGGCAGTGAGAATGAGTGTCCTGATATGTGTAGGGTAAATACAATTATTATAGACGGTTCCTAACAAGGATCTTGACATAACCTTTTAGAATCTGATCTACGACACCATTCAGTTGACTGTAAATGTTCTCTTTGTCTTGCAATTCGGCATCATCGGTTGGCGCGTAGCATTGGATCGTGGTAAGGTTTCGAACCCGTATTCTAAATCTGGTAACAATTATTCTCTAATTAATAGGTTCCCATTTCATGATCGCAGCTTGGGCGTGAGCGCTGAGCAGGAAACCAACTCCACGGCGACGAAGAGCGTGTTTGCCTCGTGGGCCAGAGTATATAAGAATTTGGCCCGACGCCAATCTGTGTTGTCCCCAAAGTTCGGCCAACAGACTTCGCTCAGTCCTAGGATCTCAAGCTTTATACGACATGCCTGATTGACTAGTAGTGCCAATTTACCCTGCTGGGCTAGGGTTAATACATTCCAAATTCGAAATCTTATCCGTTGTTTCGCGGTAACATTCGTTGCCTTTGAATCAGTTCGTGATCTTTCATTTTCGGTTTCTGTAACGGTTTTTAGGTTACGAGAACAGTAAGTTGATAGCCTAAGGTTTCCTATCCACCGTTGTAGGGCTGCCATCTCTGGTATAGCTCCCGGTGGAGGAGCATTTCATATTTAGCCGCTGGATGCCAGAACAGACACTGTTTGAGCCGCACCTCCTTGGGGAACAGCCGCTCGAGACGTTTCTCCTCATTCTAGCTCTAGTCAGAAGGACAACAGTGCCCAGGCTGTATTATCAGCTAAGCACACAACTCTTAGCTGGCGGTCTTTGTCATCGATTGATCTGTGTATGACGTAGGGACTCGTGAGGATCAGAGCTATGTTGGACGCTCTCCTTATCGACTCACCGTTTTGCAGCCCGGAAATTTTTACTTTGTGGTTATCCACTTATCCACGAGCGGTAATGGCGGCGGTGGGCACAATTAACCGATTCGGATTTTGACGTTTCTTGGGGAAAGTCAAAGCGGTTTCGTTCTCCTCCTCACCTCTTCACCCACCGTTCGATGGCGCCAACCGTTCACGATGAAAGTTTGCAAAATTATAAAAGGGTCGCACAGGGTAACCAACCATGGATCTTATGAGTCGTATTATCGAAAGTTTCACTGATTTAATGACGATTTTTTGCGCTTTATTCTACCATTTTCAATGTTTAATGATATTCCTTCTTGTCGGCTTTTCGCCTATTCCTTCAACTAAGCTGTGTAGTGTCGGTAGCAATTAGTTCAACTGGCTAAGAATAGCACTACGGACCGCCTGTTCCAGTGGTAGGAGTCCACTAATCAGGTGACCCCTAATTCATGGTGTTATGCGGCTTTACGCTTACCGTGCCTAGGAATGAATGGTTAGGGGGGTCTTATAAAAAAATAATTGCAAACGGAGCCTGTGGAGTACCAGGGGACCCTCCACAGTATTTGCCCTTACTGTGCTAACCGGAGCAATACCGCGGTGGACCTTGTGTTTCTCCGAGACAATCAGCTGCCCTTCTTCAATCTCATACTTGAGGCTGAATAAGGGCGGGATTATGAAGATGTTATTAATTAGTTTAAATTTTCACCTATATGGTTTCGCATTATGCTTTTTACACAGTGTATTCTGTGCATCCTCGCCTTTGGCGCACTCCAATCGATACCGATCTGGCTTTATTGTTGAAGTTCTTTTTTGTGCTGTGATTGTTAAGAGTTTAATCTTGCCTAGTTTGGGTAGTGGCTACGGTTACGATAGCTCAGATCAATCTTCAGCACAAAAGAACAGCAACGATCAATCTTTGTAGACTTATGCAAAATGGTACAGCCCAAGTGGCGTTAGTCCAAGAACCTTACTTTCGTTAGGTGAATTTCTATCTAGGAAACCTTGTGAATCCGGTGTTTGCTACTTTCAGTAAAAATTAAATGGCAAACTCACGTGGCATGCCTCGAGCATGTGTGCTTGTAAACAACACAATCGTTGCTACACTCATCTCTGAACTTACTACTAGAGATGTATATGCTATCACAATGGATGTATGTGTTGGAAACCTCAACAGGAAATACGTTTATTGTTCGGTTTATTTACCGCATGATGAACCATCCCCTACGGATGCTTTCAAGCAAGTCATTGCATACTGCAAATCAAAAGGCCTTCCGCTAATTGTTGGTAGTGATGCTAATGCTCACCATATAATCTGGGGCAGCTCAGACATCAATTTGAGAGGCTCCAGTTTGATGGAATACTTAAGTAGTACAGATCTTGGATTACTTAACATAGGCAACCGCCCAACCTTCATGGTATCTGCTAGAGAGGAAGTGTTAGACATAACGCTTTGCTCTAGCAGAATTAGTCACGAGCTGACCAATTAACATGTGTCAGATGAAGAATCTTTATCTGACCATCGCTACATCTTGTTTGAACATGTGAATGTTATTTCGCAAACTTTGCGTTTCAGGAACCCCCGATCAACCAACTGGGATCTCTTTACCGATTTGGTTGCAGCCAAATTTCATGGATACTCACCATCAATTGATACTCCAAGTGATTTAGATGATGCCGTTGATACTACAACGGCCTTCATCATGGAAGCTTTTGAAGAAGCTTGCCCTCTGCGGTCTGTGAAGACCACAAGAGGAACCCCTTGGTGTTGAGTGTTCGGCCGGCTGTTCGAGTCCGTATGAAGTTGATCATCAATATTAACTTCTTTTCTCGATCAGCCTAGATAGCTGTGTAGTGTCGGTAGCGATTGTCTCAATTGGCTAAGAATAACACTACGGACCGCCTGTTCCGGTGGTAAGAATCCACCAACAGGTGACCCCTAATTCATGGTGTGATGCGGCTTTATGCTTACCGTGCCTAGGAATGAATGGCTAGGGGGGTCTAATAAAAACCTAACCGCTAACGGAGCCTGTGGAGTACCAGGGCGCCCTCCACAGTATGTAGCCCTTACTGCGCTAACCGGAGCAATGGTGCAGTGGACCTTGTGTTTCTCCGAGACAATCAGCTGCCCTTCTTTAGTCTCACTTGAGGCTAAATAAGGGCGGGATTATGAAGATGTTGTTAATTAGTTTAAATTTTCACCTATATGGTTTCGCATTATGCGATTTACACAGTGTATTCTGTGTATCCTCGCCTTTGGCGGTTTCCAATCGATACCGATTTGGTTTTATTGTTGCTGTTCTTTGTTGTGCTGCTGTTGCGAAGAGTTTAATCTTACCTAGTTTGGGTAGTGGCTACGGTTAGGATAGCTCAGATCAATCTTCAGCATAAAAGAACAGCAACGATCAATCTTTGCAGACTTATGCAAAATGGTACAGCCCAAGTGGCCTTGGTACAAGAACCTTACTTTCGTAAGGGAAATTTCTATCTAGGAAACCTTGTGAACCCGGTGTTTGCCACTTTCAGTAAACATGAAATGGCAAACTCGCGTGTCATGCCTCGAGCCTGTGTGCTTGTCAACAACGCAATAGTTGCTACACTCATCTCTGAACTAACCACCAGAGATGTATGTGCTATCACAATTGATGTATCTGTTGGAAACCTCAACAGGAAATACGTCTATTGTTCTGTGTATTTACCACATGATGAACCATCCCCTACGGATGCTTTCAAACAAGTCATCGCATACTGCACTTCAAAAGGCCTTCCGCTAATTGTTGGCAGTGATGCTAATGCTCACCATATCATCTGGGGCAGCTCAGACATTAACTTGAGAGGCTCCAGTTTGATGGAGTACTTAAGTAGTACAGATCTTGCATTACTTAACATAGGCAACCGCCCAACCTTCATGGTATCTGCTAGAGAGGAAGTGTTAGATATAACGCTTTGCTCTAGCAGAATTAGTCACGAGCTGACCAATTGGCATGTGTCAGATGAAGAATCTTTATCTGACCATCGCTATATCTTTTTTGAACATTTAAATGTTACTTCGCAAACATTGCGTTTCAGGAATCCTCGGTCAACAAACTGGGATCTTTATACTGATTTGGTTGCAGCCAAATTTCATGGATATTCACCATCCATTGACACTCCAAGTGATTTAGATGATGCCGTTGATACTACAACGACCTTCATCATGGAAGCTTTTGAAGAAGCATGCCCTCTACGGTCTGTGAAGATCACAAGAGGAACCCCTTGGTGGAACTCTGATCTGGCGAAACTCAGGAAACAATGTAGAAAGAGTTGGAACAGACGACGTTCGGCTGGTTCGGGGGCTTTCAGGTCGGCTCGCAAGGCCTACAGGAAAGCTCTCCGGTCTGCTGAACGATCCGGCTGGAAAAACCTTTGTACAAATGTTTCCAGCTTGAGTGAAGTCAGTCGATTAAACAAAATCCTTGCGAAATCTAAGGATTTCCGGGTGAACGAACTTCGTTTGCCAAATGGCGATCTGACTTCCTCTGATGAGGAAGTTCTGGAATGCTTATTCAGCACACACTTCCCTGGATGTGTGGATATTACATCTTCGGATGATCCTGATGTCTTTTCTTGTAGTTATGATTCTTTAGCTTCGGCTCGGAGTATTGTAACTATAGAATCGATTGAGTGGGCTCTTAATAGCTTTGCTCCTTTCAAATCTCCTGGGGCAGATAGGATTTATCCTATTTTGCTTCAGAAGGGATTTGATTATTTCAAACATGTTTTGAAAAAACTACTTGTTTGCAGTTTTGCTACAGGGTATATTCCCAAATCCTGGAGGGATATTACTGTAAAGTTTATTCCGAAAGTGGGTCGTGCGTCGTATGAAGAAGCAAAGAGTTTCAGACCTATCAGTTTGACCTCTTTTCTTCTGAAATGCTTAGAACGCATTGTGGATCATCATATCCGTGATGTTCATCTGGCCAACGTGCCTCTTCATGTGAACCAACATGCCTACCAATCTGGTAAGTCCACTGTGACTCTTTTACACAAGGTTGTTTACGATATCGAGAAAGCATTCGCTCAAAAGCAATCTTGTTTGGGTGTTTTCTTAGATATCGAGGGTGCCTTTGACAACGTGCCTTTCGATGCCATATTGGAAGCCGCACGGAGTCATGGTATATCTCCAATGATTTCCAATTGGATTCACCAAATGCTCAAAAACCGATATCTCTTCTCGACATTGCGTCTAGCAGGGATTAGGAAATTGAGTGTTTGTGGATGCCCCCAAGGGGGAGTCTTATCACCGCTTTTGTGGAATCTCGTAGCAGATACGCTATTGAGGCAACTCAATAATAGCGGTTTTCCTACTTATGGTTTTGCCGACGACTACCTAACATTGTTAGTTGGTATGTGCATCAGCACCCTTTTCGACCTGATGCAAAACGCCCTTCAGGTAGTTGAGGGTTGGTGTCGCCAATATGGCCTTTCGGTTAATCCGAGTAAAACATCTATTGTTCTTTTCACGGAAAGGCGAAACCGTAATGGCGTTCGACCTTTGCGTCTCTTTGATTCTGAAATCGATGTGACTGAACAGGTAAAGTACGTTGGAGTCATTCTTGATTCCAAGCTTTCCTGGACACCTCACATTGAGTTCAGAATCAAGAAAGCTTGTATGGCCTTCGGGCAATGCCGGCGTACTTTTGGTACAACTTGGGGTCTAAAACCCAAGTATATCAAATGGATTTACACAACTGTGGTTCAGCCAATATTGGCTTATGGATGTCTTGTGTGGTGGCAAAAGGGTGAAGTGAGAACGGTCCAATCAAAATTAGGCCATCTCCAAAGGATGTGCTTAATGGCGATGTCTGGAGCGTTCTCTTCAACTCCTACGGCAGCGCTAGAAGTTCTCTTTGACGTTGCCCCACTACACATTCATCTCAAACAAGAAGCCCTTTCTTGCACTTACCGTCTACGGGTACTCGGTCTACTAGAGGAAACTCCTGTGAACCGCACATCAACACACACCTCGTTGTTTTCACTTTTGGTGAATTGGGACAAAATTGTTCTTGCTCCAAGTGATCTTACAATTGCTTGTAATTTTCCATATAGGACATTTTCCACGAAATTCCCTTCCCGGGAAGAGTGGACATCTGGATATTTGGAAAGAAGTATTTCAGACGGCATCGTATGTTACACTGATGGCTCCCTTCTCGAAGGTCGAGCAGGTGCTGGTGTTTATTCTCGTGAGCTAAGGCTGTATCAGTCTTACTCACTTGGTAGACACTGCACCGTTTTTCAGGCCGAAATCTTTGCTCTTATGTGCGGAGTGCAATCAGCACTTCAGCAACACGTAATGGGCAAAGTAATATACTTCTGTTCAGATAGCCAGGCTGCTATTAAAGCACTTGCTTCGGCCAACTCCAGGTAGAAGATAGTTATCGCTTGTCGAACTCAAATCGAAGAGCTGAATTCAGCAAACGCTGTTCACCTTCTATGGGTACCTGGTCATTCTTCCATCGCTGGAAATGAATTGGCTGATGAGTTAGCTCGCTCTGGAGCATCACATGACTTCATTGGCCCTGAGCCAGCTATTCCGATATCGAAGTGTTGGATTAAGCTTCAGATTCACACCTGGGCTGTCACTCAACACAGACAATATTGGAATAGTTTGGAGTCATGTCGTCAAACCAAATTGTATAGTGCTGAGCCATCTCTACGGGTGGCGAAGTATCTAACTAATCTGTCTAAGCAGAATTGCAGCATGCTGGTCAAAGCATTGACTGGCCACTGCCGACTCAGCTATCACATGTCGAATATTCAGCAAGCTGATTCATTTGCATGTGATAGCTGTGAATCCGATTATGGAACTTCGTATCATTTGATATGTAACTGTCCAGTTTTCGCGCAACTGCGTTTCCGAGTATTCGGTAAACACTTATTAAGTGAAACTGACTTCAGAAACCTGAATCTTCAGGATATTCTATTGTTCTTAACCCGCTGTGGTAAAGAGCTATAGGCTCTCTTTCGCTTTATGCGTTATTACAGTGCCCTTTTCAGGGCGCTGTTTGAACCCATGGTACGCTTGTGCGTTAGTACCCTCTTCCAGGGTATTTTTCCTATTTCCCTACCTGTCCCTCTCCCCATCCAAACCCTTTTTCTTCCTTTTCCCTCAGGTAGATGATGAAATAGGCTGTTATTTTGGCGATGGCACAAATGTCCCAAATGGAGGATAACGTGCCTCTGGAGCCGGCCTTCTGATACCTGATACCTGATTGGTGGAATTCTGATCTGGCGAAGCTCAGGAAACAATGTAGAAAGAGTTGGAACAGACGACGTTCGGCTGGGTCGGAGGCTTTCAGGTCGGCTCGCAAGGCCTACCAGAAAGCTCTTCGGTCTGCTGAACGGTCCGGCTGGAAAAACCTTTGTACAAATGTTTCCAGTCTGAGTGAAGCCAGTCGATTGAGCAAAATCCTTGCAAAATCTAAGGATTTTCAAGTGAACGAACTTCGTTTGCCAAATGGTGATTTCACTTCCTCTGATGTGGAAGTTTTGGAATGTTTATTCAGTACACACTTCCCCGGATGTGTGGATACTACATCTTCAAATGAACCTGATGCCTTTTCTTGTAGTTATGATTCTTTAGCTTCGGCTCGGAGTATCATAACTTTAGAATCGATTAAATGGGCACTTAATAGCTTCGCTCCTTTCAAATCTCCTGGGGCAGATGGGATTTATCCTATTTTGCTTCAGAAGGGATTTGATCATTTCAAACATGTTTTGAAACAACTACTTATTTGCAGTTTTACTACAGGGTATATTCCCAAATCCTGGCGGGATATTACTGTAAAGTTTATTCCGAAAGTGGGTCGCGCGTCGTATTGAAGAAGCAAAGAGCTTCAGACCTATCAGTTTGACCTCTTTTCTTCTGAAATGCTTAGAACGCATTGTCGATCATCACATCCGTGATGTTCATCTGGCCAATGTGCCTCTTCATGTGAACCAACATGCTTACCAATCTGGAAAGTCCACTGTGACTCTTTTACACAAAGTTGTTTACGATATCGAGAAGGCATTCGCTCAAAAGCAATCCTGATTGGGTGTTTTCTTAGATACCGTATCGGGCATTTATTCATATCGAAACGAAAACGCATTTTTGTTTTCGGGATCTTCTTCGATATTTTTTGGATTTCTTTAAGATGTCTATCAGCAATGCCAATGAAAAATTCTTCGGTATTTTTTTTTTTTTTATGAATTCCTTCGACTTTTAACTCCTATGAGAATTCTTTAGACATTTTCTTCGAAATTCCTTCAGTGAAGATTTACAATGTTTTTTGAGCAAATTGTTTCGAAATGTTTTCGGCAATCCCCATACAGGGAAGTGGAACCATCTCGGCAGGGGTCCTATTCTAGGCACTTTTCTGCTATAACTCAGCCAATTCTAAACCGATTGACACAATTTTTGGAACGCGATGAGATACGTATATAATCTAGCCGTGTACAAAATTTCAAGTCAATTGGTTTGGAATTTACTGCGTTATAGCGAAGAGTGCCCAAAATACCTTCCGCTGCCGAAGTAGTGCGGTACCCTAGTTTGCTTCGAATATTTCTTCGGGAATTTCATCAAAAAAATCCTTCAAACATTTCTCAAGTAAATCTATGAAAAGAAAATTCATAAAGAAATTTTTGAAAGAATTTCATAAGAATATGGGGAGATCATTGTGAATTAAATTTATGAAATAATTGCTAGAAAAACTTTCAAAGAGGAATTGACGAAAAGTTTCCTAGGAAATTTACAGTAAAAAAATAAAATAAAAACCCTAATTAATCCACCTAGCGGTGATGGTGCCTTTCTTGTGCTTTAAAATACCCTTTCAACAAAACTCGAGCGACATGTTGATGACATTGACATACATACAAAATGAAAACTCCTTGCTAAATCTGCTCAATATGGATACATTTTAGCATAACATCCAATATTCAGAAAATATAAACCAACGATAGAAAACTTTTCGTCAAACGGAAAATTCTCCACTGGGCCACTGGGTGTTACATGTGTTGTCCGTTGTCTTATGTTAGTAATGTTCAGTCTGTGCGGCCTCTGGCTGAAGACGGTGTAATTGTCTTTTAAATAAGTGTCATGAAGCCGCAAAATTTTGAAACGTCATTTTGGATTTTCCGGTCACCATTTTATGACTCCGGATATCTACCCCAACTAAACTAACCGTTATCTTGAGACTCCTTCTTGGATCTTCTGGTATTCATTTTTGGACTCTGCACCTAAAATTACATAAAATAGTCGCCGTATTGAATTTTGGCATGTCGTTTATGAATTTCTGGTTACCAGTTTTGGACGAAGTTCTTCCCCATTCAAACTATAGTCATATTGCAGACCTTGGGAAACAGCGCACAGCTTGGGTTTTCTGATTACAAATTTTGAATTCTGAACATATTTCCATACAAAATATGCCCATAATGCAAGAATTAAAAATCCTATAAAATAGGCACTAACTTGAATACTGGGTCATTATCTTGGATTTTGGACCGCTATCTTGGATACTCTGGTGGACTCCGAACATATTTCCCATACCAAACACACTTATTTTACATAGTTTTAGAGCTCAAAATTCCTTAAAACAGCCGCCATCTTCTGTTGACGCGATCAAATTCTTATTTTTTCATTCAACGTTGACCCATCCTGCTATAAATTTACACCTTAGGAATCTGAAATGGTACGATTTGATGAGATCCCTTTAGTTTTGTCTATATTTTGTTCTCATCACACTCAGATTCGATTACCGAAGTCGGTAAAATTTAACTGGGTTTTTAAACGGCAGAGTTAACTCAGTAATATTTTCCAAGTACCGAAAACTCAGTAAAGCAAAAAAAATCAAGCTGTCAAAATAAAAGCTGATTTAGTCAGTAATAGTTACAGTCTTTTTCGGTATCTTTTTTGTTTCCTTCCTTTTGACTGACTTTTTCAGTTCTGGGAAAGATTCTGGTCCCTCCCCAGTTTCATGTTTTCTAAATCTTTCAATTTCAATTTGTTTCCAGCATCCGATATAGTTGCTTCTGCCAGGTTCGCATGAAAAGATTACAAACGCCATAAAGTACAGAAGTTTGCTACAATTCCGGCAGAATGAATTCGGTGTATATTGAAAAGCAACGCACAAGGCCGCTGGAGTATCCTGCCCCAACAAACATTTTGGCTGTACAAGAGTGGAACAAACTACTCTTAAGCAAACTTTAGCTTAAGAAAGTGTTATTCAGCTAGTTCTGTTACTTGGGGCCGGTACACAACCCGTACAGCAGCTGAAGTGGCTCAACCGAAAGCAGCCTAATAAATTATTCCCGAGAGATGGTTCCAGTTTTATGTCTCCTAATACTTACCAAAAAGCAGCAAGAGCGCATGAATCGGAATAAATAAGAATCATTAAATAAGAATCTTCTCTCATTCTGAAGACATTTCGATGCCATCGTTGAATATGGATCTGGGAGCTTCATCTTTGGAAATATTATTTTGACAGCTAGATGCTTGCGCAGCTGAGTGTTTATATTTTATTTTGACGAAGACTCAGTGAAAGTGATCTTATGCCGAAAAGTCGGTACTTGGTTGTTACTGACTTTTGATTCTTTTCAGTAATTCTGATTTTTTGCTGAATTATCGGTATGCAATGTTACGGTGTTCAGTAAAACGTCAAAAAATATTGCTGAAGATCAGTAATAGTGAATGAAAAAGCTGAAAACTCAGTACTTTTTGTATTTTGCGGATCAAAAACCGTAAAATAAATTACCGAACAGGGAAACCAAAATTGAGTGTGTATATGAGAACTTAGACCTATTCGTCACTGTTGTTCATACCTTATGTTTATCAGGCCATTAAACAAAGCCACGATTTAATTTTTAACATGAACGTTGGTTCTGCCACACAACAGCGAGTCTCTAATGTGATCTAAGGCTATTTTCTTGCTAACCGTTCATTAGATTATCAAAAAATCTGCGATCTGATGTGTCGTATGTATTTGGTAATTTCCGGTGGGATAGGCGGATCGGATTCCATGAGTCATGGACCATGACACTACCGATTGTCCCAATTATGGTCTGAGAATATTTTATTGCTATTTATTCATCTTTACCTTATCACCGCGATTTGATATATCGCATGAATGGGTTTGCTTCACTTTTACTTCTAACCACTTTCGAAGCCACAGCTGAATCCGCAACACTACCGGGAATCTAATGTGGTGTGACCCTATTTTTCCATCAGGTCGATAAGTCGTGATCAGTCTTGTTAGAGATCACAGTCATTTGAACGTTTTCGTCGATATTCGGCCTCCTTTGTCTCCGACATTCGCAACACAAGCAATTAAACTACTGTTCGAAACAAAAATGTCAAACGAATGCACTTCACCACGATAACGGCTTCGGGAGACGGTTCGGCTTTTGTTATTCCTGTCTTCTACCATAATAAGAGCTATGTAGCCCATATGTGTGTCGTATTCAATGCAACATGCAATAATAAACTAATATTAACATTCATAATCGGAATTGGTTGAAAATCTATGCGTAAAGCTAGAATTAGACACATGTCATCGTGTCAGATGACATTGATTTGACCCTTTCTTATGCTTATTGATCTTCGTTCTACTGCTCGTGTTGTGTGTAGGTAAGTGGTAACGATAGCGCACGAATGTAACAAAGCCGACTGACACCCGACTGCGGCAACGTGATTTGATGTACCGCATCCATGGGCAAGCTTGCTATTTGATGAAAACATTCGCGAAATGATGCGATTTGCTTTCGACAACGAATACGTTTTCATCCATCCTCGCTTTATTCAATCAACCTCCCATACGAGTAGCACACGAACGGACTCAACACTGATCAGCATAGTTGACTCTTCCTTTTCGCCGTTGAGCCGTTGCGTTGTAGCCAAGCATCTCTTTTCATCGCTTTCGATGCTTTTCGACAGCTTAACGCGAAGCATCGTTGGCTGGAAGCTTTATTAGTATGGTATCGGTACATGCGAATGTTGCTTCTGTGTGCGTGTCGAGCGTTCGTGCCGTAGCTTCGCAAACCAACCTATTTGGTATGGTTCGGCTGTTCGGACGAGCGTGTGACGACACAGTCAGATGTGTGCAAAATCGTTTGTGATTTACATCATGTTCGTTTTGCCACCTCTTTGCTGTTGGTCATCGCTGATCAGTGCACAGTTCAATCGCACGCGATAAATATACAGTTGATGAGTTGTGATGAGCACTAGTGAGGTGATCATTTGCATCATTGTCCATGGGTTTGGTTAAATTTTATATTTTACTACCCGGATCTGATTCCGGGTAACTACCGGCTGAACCAAATATGGTCAAACATTATTGTCTTGTTAATTGCTCATCGGTTAACCAAAAACGCTGCAAATTGAAGGTGTCACATGCAGGGTTTGACAATTTCGACGGGACTCTCGGAACCAATTCCGGAACACTACCAGTTGTCTTTAGTGTGACGTAAGGCTATTTTCTAGCTAACTGTTCATCAGGTTATCGCAAAGCCACGATTTGATGTGTCACATGCCTGGATTTGGTTTATTTTTACATTTGGCCTCTTCCGGCCACTCAAAACCGATTCCGAAACACTTGCTGGCCGTTCATTAGGTAATCTAAAAGCCGCTATTTGATGTGACGCATGTACGGTTTTGTTTCTCTTTCAGATTTAACCAATTCGGCGGGAACCCCGGAACGGGTTCCGGAACACTACTGTTTCATATCGGCATCAACATTTCAAAAGGGCGTAACTGCTTTTACAACCAATTACTTCTCACAGAGCTGTGCATCGTATATCATTCATCTTACGCGATTCACATCCATTAAACGAAAGAGGAGGATTTTATCTTTCTATTTGTGCTAGTGGATTGCTCGGGAGGGATGAGATACGGTCCACAGCTTTATGAGAAGGCATTGGTTGCAAAAGCAGTTACGCCCTTTTGAAATGTTGGTGCCGATATATGGTCTGAGATAGCTTTCCTGCTCATTATCCATCAGGTCATCGAAAATGCCGTGGTTTGATGTGTCGCATGTATGGGTTTGGTTCAATTGTATATTTTGCCACTTCCAGCGGGACGCCTAGAACCGGTTCCGGAACACTACCGGTTCAGATATGGTCTTAGATGATTTTCCTGATCATTATCCATCAGGTCATCGAAAATGCCGTGGTTTGATGTGTCGCTTGCATGGGTTTGGTTCAATTGTATATTTGGCCACTTCCAGCGGGACGCCCAGAACCGGCTCCGGAACACTACCGGTTCAGATATGGTCTGAGATGATTTTCCTGCTCATTGTCCATCAGGTAATCTAAAATGCCGTGGTTTGATGTGTCGCTTGCATGGGTTTGGTACAATTGTATATTTGGCCACTTCCAGCGGGACGTTTAGAACCGTTTCCGGAACACTACCGGTTCAGATATGGTCTGAGATGATTTTCCTGCTCATTGTCCATCAGGTAATCTAAAATGCCGTGGTTTGATGTGTCGCTTGCATGGGTTTGGTTCAATTGTATATTTGGCCACTTCCAGCGGGACGCCTAGAACCGGTTCCGGAACACTACCGGTTCAGATATGGTCTGAGATGATTTTCCTGCTCATTGTCCATCAGGTAATCTAAAATGCCGTGGTTTGATGTGTCGCTTGCATGGGTTTGGTACAATTGTATATTTGGCCACTTCCAGCGGGACGCCCAGAACCGGTTCGGGAACACTACCGGTTAAGATATGGTCTGAGACTATTTTCCTGCTTACCGCTCATCAGGTTATCGAAAATGCCGTAGTTTGATGTGTCTCATGCATGGGTTTGGTTCACTTTGATATTTGCCACTTCCGGCGGGACACCCGGAACCGGTTCCAGAACACTACCGGTTCAGATATGGTCTTAGACTATTTTTCTGCTTACCACTCATCAGGTTATCGAAAATGCCGTGGTTTGATGTGTCGCATGCATAGGTTTGATGCATTTTCATATCTGGCCCCTTCCTGGGGTACCGTTCCGGAACTCCTAAATGGCCATATCTCCGGAACGGCTGAACCGATCCGAACCATTTTCAATAGGAAACAATGGGACCAGATTCCGCGTCGAATGAACCGTCGGTCATTGAAATCAGATGAGGTTTACTGCCAAAAAGTGATGTGAGTTTTTTTGTACACACACATACAGACACACACACACCCCAAGTAACACACATGTTATATAAAAGTTACGACAGCGCAACTTTTGGTTGTATAGAAGTTTATTTTACGTTATTTCAACACAATGTTGGAATTACGTAAAATAAACTTCTATACAACCAAAACTTGCGCTGTCGTAACTCTATTATAACATGTGTGTTGCTTGGGACGCACACACATACACACACACATACACACACACAGACATCACCTCAACTCGTCGAGCTGAGTCGATTGGTATATGTGATATGACCCTCCGGGCCTTCCATCAAAAAGTCATTTTTGGAGTGAACATATAGCCTTTCCAGTACACTTAGTGTACGAGAAAGGCAAAAAGAATGCCAAAAACAACGCCCATCAATTTGCCGAATCAGTTTTCTGGCGAATAAATATAAACACAATGAAGTAATTAAAGACCACAGAAGGAATCACAATAAAATTGTGGAAGAAGTATGCAGGGGCATTGCATATGAAATTTAAAAAGAACTGCCGTTTGAGATTAAAAAAAAAATCCTACGAAATTGCTGATCAATTTCTATCGGAAAATTATCCAAAGGAATCCGCAAAGAAATTGCCAAACCAATACATTCCAAAAGGAAATGACAAAGAAGTGTCAAAGGTAGCTCAGAAAAACTTCTTTATACAAATCTGAAGATTCTAAAAAAGAACTAGAAATTTTCTAAAGCACAAAGCAATTATCAAGAAGTTTCAACAGGAGAAACCGAATCAACTCTATATTTGAAAAAAAAATCTACCCTTCAGGACGCGCGCCGTTGTAAAAAGTACAACACCATCGAAAAACCTCGCTCTTCGCATACAGCAAGAGCGTGGTGCACTGCAAAACAATTATAAAGATTCAATTATTGCGATTAATTACTACCAGCAACTTTGACCGATCACAATGTTTCATTAGTATAACGGCCGAATTTATAAACCGAATAAACGAAAAATCCGGCCCGAACTCGATAAGTATCGTTACTGAGATGCGTCCAGAAGCAGCGTCATTTAACCCATCACGTGTGTTGCTGAAACGTGCAACTTCGGTGGGTCGCTTGCTGGTCGGTCGGTCGGCCTATCTGCTTCTGTCAGCTGACTGACGTGACGAGTTTGGGTCGCCTCGCGTCGCCGCCGTCGTATCATTTTAATGGAATATAGAAAGGTAGGTATCTCCCTACCAACCTGCCTCCACGGTGCTCCATTTACCGTTATTATAAAATAAAATATACCATCAAAACCTGAAACGCCATTCTCTTTATTTATCTATCCTACACCTCTGAGCAAATTTTTAAAATCATCGTTGGGCGAAATTTTGAGCTACGCCCTTTTAAAGGGCCTAACCTCTAAAAAATCGTGTTTTCCCGAGCAGGAGAAAATGGCTGAAGAATAACTAACTCAGGTATGGAAAACCGAATACCTACAACCTGAATGAGGTATTAAGTAGCCCTGCATAAGAGGTAAAATACCTAAAATAATAACTGGTGTGTATTCTGTGCAGAACGCGTGAATAATGACATCAGGTATGGCAATACCTAAATAATAATCGGCGATTTTTCCATACAAATAACGATTTTTCCATAATTGAATAATACCTCAAGCAGTCCTCAACACCAAACCAATAACTCATTGAGGTATTGTAACAATACCTACAAAATACCAAAACAAGTTATTTTCAGTACCTGGATAACCGACCAATACCTTGTCTTGGTATGATACCTGACTTTGGTATTCTCCAGTTATGTGTCAGTTATTCATTCCTGCTCGGGTTCTATAGAATAACACCACATTTCATAACAGAATCATGAATTAAGGGCATCAATAACATAAAATATCATGAATAATATTGAAATTTGGTAGTATGTATCCAGATAAATGTTAAAGGAGTGTATTTTCGATCAAAATTGGTCATTACGTCAATATACGGTAGGTTTACTTAGGGCCTATAGATAATAAACATTTCATCGGTGTAACAATTCGATTAAAAGTATATTGTATTGTGATTCCATATGTCTATAGATGTTCATATTACTTTCAGTCAAGGCGATAGTATTCACATGCATCTAGCTCCAACATTTCAAAAGAACGTAACTGATCTTCAACACAATATCTTCTCCAATAGCTTTAGATCGTATCTCATCTTTCCCAGAACACCAACAACCACTATCGGAAAAAAAAATGCATTTTCCCCGTTCAGTAGTAGTTGTACATAAATAAGGGCGAAAGTAACATGATTGATTTCTCTTCATCGACTCTCTCTTCTGCAAATTAAAGTGACAAGATGCAAATTCAATCGATTTTTATCACACTTAGACGCTAGATTGCATCGCAATGTTGCATACTTGCATCTTGTCACATTAATTTTAAGAAGAGAGAGTCGATGAAGATAACTCGCTCATGTTACTTTCGCCCTTATTTAACCCGGGAGCGCACAGTGGGATCATTCTGAAAAAAGACGATCAAAACCTCTAAGAGCCGTTAGATGACATTTTAGCACATAGGTGTCTTTGGAAGAGATGTTCAGAAAAATCTTCTCTATTTTTATGCATATTCACTGTATGGTAAAACTGTAGGGTGAACCCGAGCAAAAACATATTTTTTCAAAATAATTTTTTAGAGGGTAGATGTCTTCAGCAAAGTTGTAGAACAAGTAATTTCAAGTAACTTTGCTGAAGACACCATATAGCTTGGACTTCATTTTTAGGGAGAAAATATGAAAGTTTAAAAAACAACCTCAAAATCAGTTTTTTTGAACTTTTCCATAATTATATCGTAAAATTTCAACGTGATATGTTCTACAAGTTTGTAGGTACTACTGGAATACACTATCTTGCTGAAAACACCAACTCTGTAAAGTTGAAAATTGCTCCAGTAAACCATTTTTTTTTGAAAATTTTTCACTATTTTCACTATTGAATATTTTTTGAATAGGCACTTTTTGGCAGCCGTGCTATCAAAATTTCTATCGTTCATTATGTCCAGAATAGACCAAAATTGACTTAGCAATCGGGTCTGACAAGGCACTTTGATATCTGAAGCTATTTTAATAGTAATTTTCAAAGAAAATATTCACAAATCTCATACAACCTTTCGATATTATTTTTAGCTCATCCAAGTAGTAATTCTGAATAAAAAAAAAATAAGTTAAATAAATGTAGACTATTTCAAATGTTAGTGTCATTTATTTTGAACTACAAATCTTGAAAGAGGGAAAAGGCTCTTTGAGTGATTTCCTCATCTACGAAATCTTTCTCAAAAAGGCACAAAACCTTTTTATCTTTTCAAAAAATCGTTATAATATAAACTTAAAAATAAGGGCTCCTCCGGAAGAGTATCCATAATCGAGCCGTGATCTTGATGCGGATTTGTCAAGGGATGAACCAAGGTAATATGTCTACGACGAAAAAAATTTGAAAATCATGGACAGGAATCGACCTAACGGACGCAGTTCTTGAAAACTGGAAAAATACATTTTAAAGAGTATCAAACAGCATAATCAATTTCAATAAAATATCTGTGAAGAATTTTCATCATGACGTTAGATTTACAACCTAGAATATCTCTAACAGATACTGGCTATTTCAATGTGATGTAACAATGTTTCACTCGTTTTATTTTATTTTTTTTTTTTCAACACAAAATTTGTAGAGGCATTCATTATATTTTCGCCTTTTTAGTTTTTAACCGAAGTTATAATATTAACATAGCAAATGAAAAAAAAAAGTTATCATTGTTTTAGTTGATTGATTAATGTATGTATTTTAACATAAACAAATGCATTGGGAATTACAATAAAAAAAAAGATAAAAACACAGTTTTAATTGGTATTAACAACCCATCTAAAAAGGGAACGTCCATAAATTACGTCACGCAAAAATCGACCATTTTCAACCCCCCTCCCCCCTCTGTCACACTCTTTGTATGGGACCTCTGAAATTTTCGTATGAGTCGTCACACTTTGCTGAACCCCCCCTCCCCCCTCAAAGCGTGACGTAATTTATGGACGTCCCCAAATTTAAAAAGCGATATCTGTTGTCGTATATTCAATGTAAAGTCAACCACAGTGTTAGAAATGTAGACTATTTCAACAAGAATACTATTTGGATTAACAAATATTAATGTCGAAAAGTTTTCGTGAGTTTTCAGTATGTATTAATTAATTTGTATGAAATTTGTGAATATTTTCTTTGAAAAATGACTATTAAAATAGAATCAGAAATCAAAGTGCCTTATCAGACCCGATTGTTAAGTCACTTTTGGTATATTCTGGACATGATAAAGCATTGAAATTTTGATAGCACGGCTGCCAAAAAGTGCCTATTCAAAAAATATTCAATAGTGAAAATAGTGAAAAATTTTCAAAAAAATTGGTTTACTGGAGCAATTTTCAATTTTACAGGGTTGCACAGTGGCTGATTTCGTCATTTTAGCGCGCTTAATTAATAACTTTTTAACTATGACGTTTAGCGTCATGGTGTCTTCGAGAAAGTTTTTCGCTATAATAAGGAGCTTCTTTTGAATTATTGTAAAAAATGATCAATCCCCCTAAAAGTGAGATAGAAAAGTTATTTTTTGCATTTTTCAAGATACAAGGTTGGTGTCTTCACAAAAGTTGTAGAAAATGTTATTTGGAGCAACTTTGTCAAAGACGTCAAGTTTGTAACTCTGTTACTTTTCAAGATACGTTACGTTTTTTATCATCAGCCCCTTGAAAAGGGTTTTTGCGTGATAACTTTCGAAGGATTGATTCTATATTTTTTCTGATGTTCTACAAAGTTATAGATAATGGTAAAACACATAATTTTGCCGAACACGACATCCCGCTAATTTCAAAAATAAAATAGTTATAACGGTGTATGTAGTTTTTTGGGCCATATTTCAAGCATATATAAACTAGCTATAGGCAATAATATGCAAATTTCCTTATACGCATGTAAATATACAAGTAATTGCCTCTCTTAGAAAGCCAAAACCATCAAACTGTAAGAGACTGTAAGATGGTTTTTGTACAGAAACTTTCAACCATCTATGTTACTTTTATATGGGATTTATCCGTATCTTCACCATATTTTTTGAGAGTTCATTACAGCTTGCAATTTTTATTGTTATTGTAAGTGTGTGAATATATAGAAAGGATTGTGGTGCATTCTGCAACATTCATGAAGTACGTTACATGAAAACTTACCATCTACTTCTATTTTCTGACTAACTGGCAGTGCTGCACGTACTCCACGAAAAGAACGCATAAGAACGCATATAGTCAGATCACGATTAAACAGCACCTTACTGTAAAGTACAATAGAATTTAAAATTAGCTATAACTATTGTAGACATGTACTAGAGGGAGCGTTCACAAAATATGTCACGCGCAAGTTTAGAATTTGAGGAAAAATGGGACTTCATTCGCTCTTTTCGTGAATAAATTCCATATAAAAGTAACATAGATGGTTGAAAGTTTCTGTACAAAAACCATCTTACAGTTTCTTACAGTTTGATGTTTTTGGCTTTCTCAGAGAGGCAATTACTTGTATATTCACATGCTTAAAAGGAAATTTGCCTATAATTGCCTATAGCTAGGTTATATATGCTTGAAATATGGCCCAAAAAACTATAAAAACCGTTATAACTATTTTATTTTTGAAATTAGAAGAATGTCGAGTTCGGCGAAGTTATGTGTTTTACCATTATCTATAACTTTGTAGAACATCAGAAAAATGTAGAATCAATCCTTCGAAAGTTATTGCGCAAAAACCCTTTTCAAGAAGCTGATGATAAAAAACGTAACGTATCTTGAAAAGTAACGGAGTTACAAACTTGGCGTCTTCGATAAAGTTGCTCCAAATAACATTATCTACAACTTTTGTGAAGACACCAACCTTGTATCTTGAAAAATGCAAAAACTAAATTATCTATCTCACTTTTAGGGGGATTGATCATTTTTTACAATAATTCAAAAGAAGCTCCTTATTATAGCGAAAAACTTTCTCGAAGACACCATGACGCTAAACGTCATAGTTAAAAAGTTATTAATTAAGCGCGCTAAAATGACGAAATCAGCCACTGTGGGTTGGTGTCTTCGGCAAGATAGTGTATTCTAGTAGTATCTACAAACTTGTAGAACATATCACGTTGAAATTTTACGATATAATCATGGAAAAGTTCAAAAAAACTGATTTTAAGGTTGTTTTTTGAACTTTCATATTTTCTCCCAAAAAATGAACTCCAAACTATATGGTGTCTTCAGCAAAGATACTTGAAATTACTTTTTCTACAACTTTGCTGAAGATATCTACCCCCTAAAAATTATTTTGAAAAAATATTTTTTTGCTCGGGTTCACCCTACAGTTTTACCATACAGTGAATATGCATAAAAATCGAGACGATATTTCTGAACACATCTTCCAAAGACACGTATATGCTTAAATGTCATCTAACGGCTTTTAGAGGTTTTGATCGTCTTTTTTCAGAATGATCCCACTGTGGAGCGGTCGCGTCGTGAACTGAGTACACGCACCATGAAAAATGCACGCTTGTAATACACAGTGTGAACGTAGTTCCGTTGACGCGACTGCTCGAGGGTTAAACTCAATCTAGATTATACTAACATTTGAAAAGTGCGTAACAACCATTGCAAATTTCTGCTTCTTCAGATCCTCCTGAGCGTATTTGCCATTATTCACGTAAACTCTAACCAATAACAGGAAGAGCAGTCTCCCCTCTATCTGATAACAGGATAAATTTGCATGAATGAATTGAAACACGCCTAGGAGAGACGGAAGAAGTTGAGGCGTTCAACGGTTGTTCCGCCCTTTTCACATGTTGGTCTAGAGAGCGTACACTCTCTGCACGTTGCAGCAAATTTTCTATAAAAACAATGTAGGTAAGACCTTTTGTTCCTACTAATTTTACTTTTATCGATCTATTATACATTGCAAGAAAAAATATCGCGCAAAGTTTTGCAAAAATGTAAGTAGATATGCGCGGTCGCATTTAACTATTTCGGTGTCTTCTGCGCGGTGAATCCTTAGCTATTTTCCGCACTTATCGTAGAAGACACGAACACGATATGATGCACTGGCGACTATCTCTGAGCGGTTTTGAACATTTTTACGCGATAATCTACGGTTAAACGCGCAATATTGTCTTTCGATTTTTTTTCATTTTTACCTTTTGTTTTCTCAGCCTCAGTATTTCAAAAGGGCGTAACAACTTTTTAAAACAATACCTTTTTTCAAAACTGTGGTATGGCACTTCTAAACGAAAAGAATCCTCCCCTTTTGATGGCTTACAATAGAGGGGTGACATGCAATCTACATCCATATAAGAAGGTGCCGTATCAAAAAGCAGTTACGCCCTTCTGAAATGCTGAAGCTGATGAAGACAAAACGTACAAATGAAAAAAATTGAAAGACAAAAGGTCAAATAAAAGTAGAATTAGTAGGGATAAAAGGTCTAACCTACATATTTTGAAAGAAGGAAAAAATTTCACCCTGTAAATTATGCTTGATTATTTGTTGCCTGTTCCGACTTTTTGTCTTTTGGCCTTTCCATATTTTGGTTTTCTATTCTTATAACTTAAGATATTTGGCACACAGACATATTTCTTTTTGTTTTATTTATGGTAGCATATTTTTGACTATTGTTTTTAAAGCAAATTTGCTGTATAGAGAGTGTACGCTCTTATCGGTGCTAACATTACAAAAAGGCGAAACTTCTTGCCGAAACCAAACCTTTATTGAAATGTTGGTGCTGTATGCACGTGAAGACTATCGCCTTGACTGAGAGTAATATGAACATCTATAGACATATGGAATCACAATACAATATACTTTTAATTGAATTGTTACACCGATGAAATGCTTGTTTTCTACAGGCCCTAAGAACACCTACCGTATGTTGGCGTAATAACTAATTTTGATAGAAAATGCACTCCACCGATATTTATATGGATGCGTACTACCAAATTTCAATATTATTCATGATAATTTATGTTATTGATGCCTATAATTCATAATTCTGTTTTTTTAGAGGTTAGGCCCTTTAAAAGGGCGTAACTCAAAATTTCGCCCAACGATGATTTTAAAAATTTGCCCAGAGGTGTGAGATAGATAAATGAAGAGAATCGCGTTTCAGCTTTTGATGGTATATTTTATTTTATAATAACGGTAAATGGAGCACCGTGACCTCCCTACTAAAAGACGATGCACGAAGGACGATGGTGGTGATGCAAGCGGGAAATTAGAAGCAGCTGTTTTAATTCCCTCGATTCGGTTGGTGGTGTCAGCAGCAGCGGCAGCGGTGGTCGGAACGTTTTACCCTACCCTTTTTGACGGTCTATCTCTGTGGCATTCAATGGAGGATTCTTCCTAAAAAGTTATTGAAATACGGTATGGTACAGCACAGTGTGGGTAAAGGGGAATTTCGGATCGATTCACTTGGAAATGGTTGTACTTTTCTTAATGGCCATCATCTGTCAATTTTTGGGATAAGATCTTTCAATGGGTATCGCGTGCCCAATTAGGCGGGTATCTTCATTAATATCGAGTCGACATGTCCCCTTTATTAGTATGTAAGCTTCAGTGGTCTAGTGAGTAGACGCACATGACCGGTTGTCTTGGAATCGCAGGTTAGAGTCCTATCGAGTGACCGTAGATTTTTTTTTGACAGATTTTAAAAGTTTTTTTTTTTAAAATTTTTTGTGATGATAAAGTTCTTTTTTGAGCAGTGAATAGTAACAAACAATCACGCTACTATCTTCGTTCGAAGGGGAAACCTATCTGTAATTGAATGTGAAATATATATGAAAAAAAAAATGCTACACTAATTCGTTTTTTCTCATTTCTCGGTATGCGCTGCCCTTCCCCTAGTTCTCTACGGAGATGACGCTCGCTACCACCACACAACTGACTGTCACGTTCGCTAATGCCCCGGCTAAATGCATTGTTTGACACGGTTAATGCTTTGCCACTCACAGCTTTCCTCTTGGCTCTACTGCTACTACAGGCTTTTAGACGAAGCGAGTCTCTTTCATCAGCTGGTGGTGGTTTGTTGCGGTTGATCCACTTCGGTCTTGTTGTTTTTCTTTCGTTCGAAATGATTATAGGATGTCAGATTGGACGTAATTAGTTAATTTATTGCATGATGGATTTTTCTATTTGTATGGCTGTGCTTGGCAGTATGAAATTTCAATTAAATAGAGTTGGGATGGGAAGAGCAGGTTGCAAATGGGGATTTTACAATGTCGAGGTTGTCACAATCGCGTGAGTGCTGTATTAATAGATGTCATTTGTATAACTGAGCCTAAGCCTTCATCTACTCTTTTCAGTTACTGAAGCTGAACCTGCTTCACGGTTTTGATGTTCTATGAGCAATACCACAAGTATTTACTTAAAGCTTTTTTGTCACTTGACCAGCAGACGTACTTTTCGCGACCCACCATACAAATTCCCTTATTTGTTGTCTGTTGCAGTAAAATATTCGACTGTCCCTCGCGACCCCCTGGATGAAGGCCGGCGACCCCCTTGAGGGGTCGCGGCCCACAGTTTGGGAAACAGCAAGTGCTGAACATAGTGCTCTAGGTCCAAGTAAACGACAGTAAACCGAAGGAATGATGTTACGCAAAAAAGAAAAATAAACAAACAATAAATAATTAACAAGAGAATAAAAACCGATGCAATTTGTGACAAGCCCAGAAAATCCTCCAAAAGTTCCTCGGAAATTATCAAAGAATTCCTCCGGGAGTCCTACAGAAATTCATCATGATGTTCTCCGAAAATACCTTTACGTGATCCTAGGGAATTCTTCCATCAGGACTTCCCTTGAAATCCTTCATAAGTTTTCCGGGAGTGATTCGGAAACTTCTTCAGGGACCTTTCTAAAAATCCTCTAGAAGTTCCTTGGGAATTCCTTCGTAAGTTCCCCGCGGATTCTTCGGGAATCTTCCATGGATTTCTCTGGAAACTTTTCCAGGTAATTTTCGTAAAATTTCCTCCTGAAATTTCTCCTGGCATTTCTCGAGGAAGTTTTCCAGTGATTCCTCCAAAAATTAATCCAAGACTAGCTCCAGGGATTCCTTCAGGAATACACACAAAGATTCTTTCAAGAATTCCTCATCAGGTATTCCTCCAGGAACTCCTTCAGAGTTCCTTCAGGAATTTATCCAGGAATTCCTCCAACAATTACTTCAGCGATTTTTTCAGGTATTCTTGAAGGGATTCCACCAGGAATTCCTCCAGGAAGTTTCTTCGGGTAGTTTCTCCAGAAATACCTCCAGGACTTCCTCCAGAACTAACTGTAAATTCATCTAGGAATTCATCAAGGGATTCCTTAAGAAATTCCTCCACGGTGTCCTTCACAAATTCTTCCAGTAATTCGTCCAGGAATTCCTCCCGGAATTCGTCCAGAAATTCCTCCAGGAATTCCTCCAGCAATTCCTACAAGGGTTCTTTCAGGAATTTCTCCCAGAGATTCCTCCAAGGATTCTTGTAAGGGTTCCTCAACGAATTTCGCAATGGCCGCATCCAGAAATCCCTTTAGAGATTCCTCCACATATTCATTCAAGAATGCCTTTAGAGACTTCTCAAGAAATATATCAAGGGATTCCTCCAAGGCATGCGTTTGGATTTCTTCATGGAAATCCTTCAGGAATTCCTTTATAAATTCCTCAAATAATTCAATCATAGATTCCCCCATAAATTCTTTCCCTCCAGGAAATTCTTAAGAGATGCCTCCGAGGATTGTTTCAGAACTCTTTCATGAATTCCCGCAGAAAATTGTCCAGTAGTTAATCTAGAAATTCTATCAGTCACTCTAACCCGTAACGTGGGTAGATCACCTTCTAATGGTGCGTTACGGCGTAAGATCTACCATAACAAATTTAGATTTCGTAATTCTCCAGCTCGGTTAATTTAAATGCAGGAAAATTACAAGATCAAAATTTGGTTTACTTTTTGTGTTTTGTTTATTTTTGTATTTTCACTACTAATAGTCTATTTGTTTCAGTGTTATTGCTTGATTTTAACTATAACTTTAATATAATAACTATTTGTTTCAGCGCTGTTCAGGTTAATAAAGTTGTAATTGTAATGTCGATCAATTATATATCATAATAATATTTTTTTATTTCAGGTAAAATCAGGTGATTGGTCAACTATATAATTAATTATATTCAAATTACATGATATATGGGCCCATATAGCCGAGGCGGTAAACGCACGGGTATTCAGCATGACCATGCTGAGGGTGACGGGTTCGATTCCCGGTCGGTCCAGGATCTTTTCGTAAAGGAAATTTCCTTGACTTCCTTGGGCATAGAGTATCTTCGTGCCTGCCACACGATATACACATGCAAAATGGTCATTGGCAGAGGAAGCTCTCAGTTAATAACTGTGGAAGTGCTCATAGAACACTAAGCTGAGAAGCAGGCTTTGTCCCAGTGAGGACGTTACGCCAAGAAGAGGAGAGGAGGATATATGGGGTTTTGGGGGGGGGGGGTAGCCTAAGGATGCTAAATGAACTGGTTTCTGGGCAAATGTTCGTGGGGTGGCCAGACTTTGTCACAAGATAACAACCATCGAGTTGTGTTCCCTCTGTTAGCTTACCCTGCTACAACAAACCATCAGGTAGATCATTCCCTTCCGGTATGACTCTGCAGCCATAGGTAATTCTTGCGCTGATGGTGGGTACACAATCATCATCATCATCAAGTTCTATCAGTCACTCCTCCAGGATATCTTTCAGGAAATTCTTCAGGAATTTCAGCAGGAATTCCTCCATAAATTTTTCTTTTTACCTGTATTGACGAGATTTTTAACCCTAGGCTAGTTTATCTCGGGAAATCCTCCAGAAATTCCTCCAGGTACTTCTCCATGAATTCATCCAGGAACTCCTCCTGAACTCCTAGAGGAATTTCTGCAGAATATACTTTAGAAAGTTTTCCAGCAAATACTTCAAGAATTTCTTCAGTAATTTTTCGAGTAATTCCTCCCTGAGTTATTCCACGAAATACTCTAGGAATTTTACCAGGAATTACTCCACGAAATACTCCAGAAATTACTTCATGGGCCACTCTAGGAATAACTCCAGAGATTGCTTCAGAAATTACTTCAGGAATTCCTGCAGGAAATACTTCAGAAGTTACTCCAGGAAATCATCCAGGAATAACTTCAAGTGTTTCTTTAGATATAACTCCAAGGTGTTCCTTCAATAACAAGTTCAGGAATTCTTCGAAGAATTACTTCAAAAATTCCTCCAGGAATAACTCCAGAAATTACTCTAGGAATTCCGTCAAATATGTCTCAAGGAATGAAACTAGGAATAACTCCAGGAATTTATCCAGGAGTTCCTCTAGGGATTGCTCATGAAAATATCTTTAAAAAAGTTCTTGGAGCAATACCTGGAAGAATTCTTAAAGAAATCTTTGGTCAGAGTTCTGGAAGAATTTCTGGAGGATTTTCTACAGGAAACCCTGGAGGAATTCCTTAATGAATTCTTGAAGGAATTTATGAAGGAATCACTGGAGGAATTCTTGGAGAAATTTCTGGAGGAATCCCAAGAGTGGAGGAATCCCTGAAGAAACCACTGAATTCCTAGAGAAATCTCTGAGGAATCTATGGATTTATCCCCTGATGGAATTCCTGGAGGAATACATGGAGAAATTCCCGGAGTAATTCTAAGAAGAATTTTTGGAGAAATTGTTGGAGGAATCCGTGGAGGAAAATTTCCCCACAGATTAAAACAATACATTCAGAAATATTTCCTTATAAATTCTACAAACATTTCTTTGGGAATATCCCAAAAGATTTATTTTTTTTATTTTTTGCTGACGCTTATCTAGACGTTTCTCCAGGTACTCCTCCAGGATTTTTTTTTTAATGAAATTGCTCTAGGAATACTTGCAGAATTTTCTTCAACATTTTTATTGAGGGATTTTTCTAGGGATTTTCCTAAAATATTTTTAAAAATCTTTTCTTGAACATTTACCAAGGGTTTCCCGTAAAGTTTCTCCAGTTATTTTTCCAGGAAGTTCTACAAAAAGTCCACCTGGGACTCCTTCATGAATCTTATCTCATAGAAGATTTTAATTCAGCTGGAGTTCCTTCAAGGGGATATTTTGGATTTCTTTAGAAATACCAGCAAAGAATTTCTTCGGAAATTCCATCGCGGGTTTTCTCAAAAAAAAAAAAAAAAAAAAAATTAATGGAGTTTTCCAACAAAAAATACAAAAAAAATCTTTATTAATCTGACAGGGATTTCTTTGAAATTCCTTCCAAGAGTTTCCCATTGTGTTTCCACAAGAATATGTTGAGAAATTTCTTTAGTGATTTCTGCATATGTTCCTACATGGATATTTTTTTAGAAATTGCTCCTGCGGGTCACTCAAACATGTGTCCTGGAATTTCTGTAGAAGTTCCTGCAAAACTTGCTCAGAAATTTCACCAGGAATTTTTCAGAAATTGCACAAACATTACTAACAAATCAAACTAGAAAACTCTGAAGGAATTTATTCAAAAATCTCTAGAGAACTGTCTTACAAAATCCCTCAGAAAATTTTTGGAGAAACCTTTAGAAATTTTTAGAAGAAGTTAATGAAAATTTTCTGCTACAATACCTGGACAAAAATCCTGAAGCAATTCCTTAAGCTACATCTGGACAAATTCCTGGTTCATTGCTTAGGTTAATACCTAGGAAAATATCGAAAGAAATTCCTTAAGCTATCTCTTGAATTCGTAGACAAAAAATAAAGAGAAACTTGCGGAGGAACTCTACAAGTAATTCTTAGGAAAAATTGCTTGATGAGATACTTCTGGAGAGATTCATGGAGAAATCTAAGAGAATTAGCCCTAGTAGGATGTTGGGGTCAATATTATCCCAGACAGACTCGCTGAATGTGCAGACCGCGTTCGAGGTATGGCTAGCGTAACAAATTAGCAGAGATAAACAAAAAAAAAATCTGTAGTAATATCTGCAGAAACCGCAGACAAGGAAACAGGTGAAATTCTTTAATAACTCTCTCAGTCTGTTCTGAGGGACCCTGCGGTAATTTTCTGAAGAAATTTTTGCAAGAATTCTTAGAAAGTTTTTAAAGGCAGAAGGAATTGCGGAAGAAAATCATGCAGAAAGTCCTGGAGCAATTCTTTAGAAAACAGCTGAAGAAATTTAAACAAAAATACGTTTCTTTAAAGGAATTCTTGAGAAAGTATTTGGAAGAACTGGAAAACACTCTGCAGATATTCCTAAAAAATATCAAAAAAACTCCTTGAAAAAATCAAAGAATCATGGAGAATAGATTCTGGAGTAATTTCTGCAGATATTCTTAAGAGAATCTCTGGAAGAAAAATCTGAAAGAAACCCTGAAAATCTGAGGAACCCCTAGAGGAATTGCTAGAAAAAAAAATTGAGAATATTTTAAAGAAATTTCTTAATGAATGCCCAAGGAAACTTATGTAAAAATGGATAGATACTTGATGGAATCTCTGGAGAAATCCAAATAATAATTTCTGAACAAAAAATCTGAACTTCTAAAGCAAAAACCTAGTGGAATCTCCGAATATTTGAGAAAACATTTCTCCTGGAATTGAACCTTTCGAAGAAGCAGAAATTTTTGGAGGAACTCCTGGAGAAACTCCAAGAGAAATTCCGAGAGATTTTTTTGAGAAATATCTAAAAAAAAAATTTGAAAAATTTCTAGAATATTTTTTGGAAAAATTCTACCAGAAATATTAATACATGAAATATTTGAAGGAATACAATCGCGAACTTATATAGCAATTTTTTAAATTTCTTAGTAAATTCGGGAATCCCTGAAAGAACTTTTGAGGAAAACCGTGGACCACTATCAAGAACTTTTGAGAAATTCTTTGCGAAATTCCTAAAGAAATCCCAAGCGAAATATTTGGAAGAATTTCTCTGGATTTTTTTTTTAAAGAAATGCATGGGAATCAGGAATGCAATCTAAATGGCATCTAGAGGTATTTTTAGAAAAAAATTTAGATGTATTTTTGAGAAATTTCCAGAAAATTTTTGATAAATTTCTAGACGAATTTTTGGTGAATTTCTAGAAGAAATTTTGAGAAATTTCTTTCAGAAATATTTGATAATCGTTTGAGAAATTCTTTTCGAAATTCCTGAAGAAATCCCAAGGGAAACTTTCGGAGGAATTTCAGAACAATCTGGAAGAATTTTTAGAGAAATGCATGGACATCAGGAATACATTCTCAACCTTTCAGGGCGCGCGCCATCAAGCAGCCGAAACTGCACCGCGCTCGTGCTGTATACGAAAAGCGAGGTTTTTTGGTAGTGTTGTACTTTTTACAACAGCGCGCGCGATGAAGGGTTAAGGGTATTTAGAGGAATCTTTAGAGAAATTTCTAGAAGAATTTTTGAGAAGTTTCTGGAAAAATGTTTGAGAATATTTTGGGAGTATTTTTGGAAGACTACTTTCAGAAATGTTTGATGAAATACATGAAGGAATACAATCGTGAACATATATAGCAATTTTTGAAATTTCCTAGTGAATTATAGAATCACAGGATGAATTTCAGAGTATATCCGTGGATAACCTTTAAGATCTTTCGAGAATCTTTTAGGAAATTTCCGAAGAAATTCCACAGGAAATTTTTGAAGCAATTTCTGAAAGAATCTCTAGAGAAATGTATGGACAGGAATGCATTCTAAAGGGTATCTTGAGAAATCTTTAGCATGCTTGCTGAAATCAGTCTTGGAAATCGGTTGAAAATCTTGCAGCGAAAATTCCAGATTTCTTTTTTTTTTTATCTTTAAGGAGATTTTTAGCCCTTGGCTCGGGACCCACACTTTACTTCCCTTCCGAAGGAGTTTTAAGTTTTTTTTTGCGAGTTTGTCGGGAATGGGATTCGATCCCAGGTCCTCGGCGCGATTGTCAAGTGTTCTAACCATCACACCAGGTCCGCTCCTGTCCAGATTTCTTTTTTAAATCCGAGAGAAATGTATGTAAGAAAGGAATTTCTAGCGGTGTCTCTTGAAGTAATTATGCAGTTTTCTAGGAATTCTGAGAAGAATTTTTGCTGAATTATGAAAAAATTGCAGCAAAATGTTCCTTCTTCAATATTCCAGGAGATTTTTGTGAAACAATCATGCATGGAGGGGTTTCCCGGTAATAATTCGCTATTCTGCGCAACGGTGAAGTATTTTTTGTATAGGGAGCACTGAAATTTGACCTTGAGTAATCTGCTCTGATTTTACCACTGGTTTGTCCGATCAATAATGCATCACAGTTTACGTAAGATTCTAGTCGAGATGTTTATCTCCGATCGAACATCTCCTCGGGGATGACGCCGTTTCTACTGCTTCGATCCAGAATAGGTTCTTCAGGCCAGCATCAAACAGCAATCGGTAATTTGATTCTGTTTCCAATGTGTCCGGCCGAAAATGTTATCTTTTGGGAACAATTTGATCCCAGAATGAAGAATTCCTAAAGCAATTTATGGAGAAATCTCAGAAGAAATTTATGAAGGAATTAGTGACGGAGCTTCTAAGAGAATTCCCTTAGAAACTACTGGAGAATTGCATTTCAGAAGTACCCTTTTGGGGAATCTTTTGAGTTCACCATGAGGAATTCCATAAAAATGATCCTCAACGGATCCCATCGAACAAGGCTATTCCTGAGTAATCCCTAAAGGTACACATGAGGTACCAAAGGCACTTTTGGAGAAATTGCAAAATAGGTATTACATGGAAGAATCAAATTAGTTAACGTAAAGGAAACCTAAAATAAACTTTTAAGGCAAGTCCCATAAAATAGTCCTTAACGAAATTTATTGGATATACAGGTGGAATCTCCTTCTTATTCTTCTGCTTCTTCTAGGTGTAACGACCACGTTAAGACTTGCTTCTTAAATAAGTGTTCTATGAACACATCTAAAAAGTCACGGACACCGTCTTCAGCCGTACAGACTGAACGAAACTAAACACTAGACAACGGACACACGGATCATGCACCAGTGGATACGGAGAAGAAACTAATCACACGAAAAGTTTCATCGCCCGGAGCGGGAATCGAACCCTCACCCCACAGCATGGTGCGATTAGAAGCTTGGTGACCCTAACCGCACGGCTACGTGGCTCCAAAATAGTGTTATTAACTGAAAGCTGTCTCTTCCAAAAACAATTTTGCATGTGTATATCGTGGCAGGCACGAAGATCCTCTATGCCCAAGAAAGTCAAGAAAATTTCCATTACCAAAAAAATCTTAGATCGCCCGGGAATCGAATTCATTACCTTCAGCATGGTCATGCTTCTTGTCGGAAATGAACTCTGCAACAAAAAGTTGCAGATGGGAGATAGATTCAGAAATAAAAGGATTCCGAATTTCTAAAAATTAATTTCCTTATTATTATTAACTTTATTTAGGAGATTTTCAGCCCGCACCACAGTGGGCAATATCGAGCCAAAAAAACGGAACTTTTTTTTGCCGCTGGTTTGAAGTAATAAAATGTATGCATCATAAAGGAAAAAAACATTCTTAATCGATTGGTAATAGTCTCGTGACCGGCAGGTGACGGGAAGTGACCTCTTTGGCCACTTTTAGGTCCCGAATTAAGTTTTCCGGGCTCCGCACCAGGCTATTTTCAATCAAGTCAGCGTAATATAGAGTGCGGCACATCATTTCATGTCTATTTTTGATAAGGATGTTAGTGGTGATTACTTAAGACCTCGCCAAGGTCATATGGCCATTTCCGGATCCTGGTCCAGTTCCTCCGGATCCGGATTCCGGCCATTTCAAGTGAAGTCAGCTAAAAAAACAGTGCGACATATCAATTTATATCTATTTTCAATAAACTTGTGAGTGGTGACTATTTCAGACCCCACCGAGGTCAAATGGCCACTTCCGGATCCTGGTCCACTTCCTCCGGATCCAGATTCTGGCCATTTAGAGTGAAGTCAACTAGTGGCCATATGGCCTCAGTGGGGTCTGAAATAGTCACCTCTCACAAGCTTATTGAGAATAGATATGAATTGATGTGTCGCACCGTATATTTAGCTGACTTCACTTGAAATGGCCGGAATCCGGATCCGGATAAACTGGACCAGGATCCAGAAGTGGCCATATGACCTCGGTGAGGTCTCAAACAGTTACTACTCACATGCCTGTTGAAAATAGGTATGAATTGATATGTGGCTCTGTATATTTAGTTGACTTCACTTGAAATGGCCGGAATCCGGATCCGGAGGAACTGGACCAGGATCCGGAAGTGGCCATATGACCTCGGTGGGGTCTGAAATAATCACCACTCACAAACTTTTTGAAAATAGATATGAATTGATATGTCGCAGGAGGGCCCATATAGCCGAGGCGGTAAACGCACGGGTATTCAGCATGACCATGCTGAGGGTGACGGGTTCGATTCCCGGTCGGTCCAGGATCTTTTCGTAAAGGAAATTCCCTTGACTTCCTTGGGCATAGAGTATCTTCGTGCCTGCCACACGATATACACATGCAAAATGGTCATTGGCAGAGGAAGCTCTCAGTTAAAAACTGTGGAAGTGCTCATAGAACACTAAGCTGAGAAGCAGGCTTTGTCCCAGTGAGGACGTAACGCCAAGAAGAGGAGAGAGGATGATATGTCGCACTGTATATTTAGCTGACTTCACTTGAAATGGCCGGAATCCGGATCCGAAGGAACTGGGCCAGGATCCGGAAATGGCCATATGACCTTGATGAGGTCTTAAATAGTCACCACTAACATCCTTACCAAAAATAGACATGAAATGATATGTCGCACTCTATATTAAACTGACTTGATTGAAAATAGCCTGGTGCGGAACCCGGAAAACCAAGTTCGGGACCTAAAAGTGGCCAAAGAGGCCACTTCCCGTCACCTGCCGGTCACGAGACCATCACCAATCGATTTAGAATTTTATTACTTCAAACCAGCGGTAAAAAAAAGTTCCGTTTTTTGGCTCGATTTTGTCCACTGTGCCGCGGCTGAATTCATTTCTTAATCAAACCCATCATCTCAATTTTTAACCTTACAGAACCTCTAATAAATTGGAAGACCATCAATTGATTTTCACCTCCAAGCTGGTGTGGAACAAACTCTTCCACCTTCGAAAGGGAAGTCCAAGTCCATCGAAATCCAAGTCCATCGCAAATTTCAATCAACCTCTCGAAATCCTGTTTCGAAATTGCTAATAAACTTCCTATTTGCCAACTTTTTAATAAACTACCTTCGCATTTAGCCGGTTGAACCGACCGTTCCGTCGGTACTGGGTTGATGCCAAGCGTCTACGTAGACGATGAACCACAAGCTCCACAGCCCACCACGACCAAACAGAGAGCGAACGTTCAAGTTTTAGGCGAATCATTTCCTGTTCCTGGCCTGAATCCAGCAATACAACCCAACCCGGTAAAGGGTGCATCCTGTCGGCGTAGCTGGCGTTGGCCAGGATTCTGACATGCAATTTTTCCAAACCCACCGCCCGTCTACCACGTCAGCAGCATCCTTCATCGAGGCGAGTAAGGTCGGCCTCTGTGCAAGTTCTTCGGTTGTGCAAACTTTGAATAAGTGAAGCACTCGCCGCACCCACGATGCACCACGATGTACCATGTTGCATTAAATGCAATTTTGATGTCTGGCTCGAAGAGATTCAACGCTCCGAGGCACGTCGCGTCTGTTGTGACCTTCTCTCTCTCTCGCGTCCCACCCACCATGGCCCGTTTCCGTTCGGTCTGCTGAATCTTACGAAACTAGGGTTTGTGTTCCATCAGTAATCTCACGCTCCCAATTTCATCCTATTCGAAAACAAGCGATTACGGCACCGATTGATTCCGTTCTTTTTGTTTTCATGCGTGCTCACTCCTAACAAAAAATACAAAAATAAGAAACAAAACAAACAGTGCTTCATTCCTTTGTTTTTCGTAGGATGAAAATGGGAGCCACATGCTTAATAAGGGAACCAATACCCTATCAGTTGCTCGCGATTACATTTCGCTGGAATCCACCAATAATGGGGCACGCAGAGTGAGGATGGGAGCCAGTAAGTGTGCGCTCTCTACATCCGGCAGTTTTGGGATAGAGCAAATTAATTTTCGGACAAGAAATGGGTCGAACCTCAAATTTAGCAGGCAGTTCCTGGCTGTCCTAGCTCGGAGGGGCAGCGAAGCGTGCATTCTTCTTTCGATGATGCGCCAATGCTGGCTGGAGGACGGCTATTCTCGGTATGTGTTCAATTTTCCCCGGTACTGATTTACCTACCTATATGTAGTGCAACTGTAATGTGCCAGTATTGGGAACTATGGTCGCCCTTGAAGGCACAAAACCATAATGAAGATGCTTCAAAGGGCGCGTTGGGTTTTATTCCGGGAGTTGTCTGTTAGAGCTTGACGGAGAAAGAGATGTTCATAGATTTGAGTAGATGAAATGCTGGGAAGAAACAGTTTCGTTTCATTAGAAATCATACATGCTATTATAACCCAGTATCCTCCAGGAGTTCCATCCTAGATTATCCTAATAGTTTCTTCTGGAATGTCGTTAAACGTTTTTTTTTTACTTCATAAAAAATTAATCCTGGAAAATATGCCTGGAATTCCAGTAGATCCTTCCGGGTTTCTTTCAATAACTACTTCTGGGATTGCTACAAGAACTCCGAGAATTTCCTCTGGGCTTCTGTGAAGAACTGCTTCGAGAATTTCTTCAGGAACTCCTTCGTGGATTCCTTCGGGAACTTTTTCCGGGATTCCTTTAGGAGCTCTTGCCTTTAGGGAGTAATCTCCCTTTCTTCGACGGTGAAACATCCGAAAAAGGTTCATAGCGTAACAAAATTCCGGACGTCGAACAGTGTGTAAAATCCCCATTAATTAACTTTCCCGTTAACCTAGCAGGGGTACAAAAATTGTTAATGAGGCCATTTCACCAAAATCCCGACATACATCCGTGTAAAAACGGCACTTCACAAGTTGTTAAACTTCGAGCCCTGAAGAAGATCCAAACCCGAGGATCGAAACGTCGGCGATGAATTAAAATAATCAACGCTTATTTCTGTGACTGCAAGCCGAAATCATTAGAAGTATCGAGCAAATATTGTCTAGTTGTTAACACTTTGAAAGCCTAATAAATGAATCCATCTATCATTGAAAACGGCGAAAGTTTGAAAAATGGCATATTGCCCCACTTTTCCCTATTCGGTCAGATGTGGATACAAACGATTGCAATCATCACTTCCTTACCCTTCCCCATATTGACCTGCAACCTGACGTGGCAGGCGCCATTGTCGCCTTTAAATAGAAGACGCATCAACGCTCACACACTGAAGATGTCTGCTAGCCCCCGGCAGATATCAAGACCAACAATTGAAAAGGCCGCATCAACATTGCGTAAACAAACAGGTTTCTGTCGATTTAGGGCCTTCTGAGATACAACAACGTATTGTTGATGTTTGCGCTTTCTGTAAGTGGTGGTAAGGTGTGTGGGTGGAGTTCAGAAGGCCCTAAGTCGACAGAAATAAGTTTGTTTACAAAATGTGGATGCGGCCTTTTCAATTGTTGGTCTTGATATCTCATTGGTTCCTTGTGTGAGTGTAGCTAGTCTGGTGATACTGGGGTAGCATCTACGGGCGGTCAATCATGCTCAGCTTAAGCTCATTAGAAGAGTCATACATGAGATTATAACCATATGGGTCGGGCTCTGAGACGAGACCGGACAACTGGCTTCTTATTGATCTTCTTTTCTTCCAAAGTGTTTGTTGTTTATTTACTTTTCGCTCCGATCGTCATTCGGGCTAGTGTTGCCAAACATTTTATGCTGCTTCAAGATCAAAGTGTATTACGGTAAATATCATGTAATATTTTATTTGTGTAATGTGGAATATAAGACGAATGAAACATAAATAAGAAGTACCCATAAATTTTGTCGTGTGTAAAGGACTGTTTGCAGATCAGAAGAAATTTTTCAGCCTATCTTGATGCATGGGAAATTTCTTGCTTGAATTGCTCAAGAAACCGTTTTTTCGTCGATCGCAGTACGCAGTTGCGAAGAAATGACAGTTCAAATGGCATTCACTGAAGAAAGTTTCTGCCAGGAATCGATCAAGAAGTTTCTTGAGCGATTCCTTTCGAACACGAAACTAGGCTTAAAGGGGGACGGGCAAAGGGAGATAACTTCCATAATTTGATTGATTGTCCATAGCGTGTTCGTAAATCAAAACTAATGAAGGATTAGTTCAAAATGATATTTGTAAATATAATTCTTTGGTAAAAATACCTTAACGCTAAAGCTAGATTTTCTTCAAAATTGATCCCGTATCACGATTTTTATACAAAATAGCCACCGTTGAGATGCTGTAACTCTGCTTCCTGGTGAAATATTGGGCCTACATTTTGTCAAGCAGAAATGTCTTCAGTAAGTGCTCAATTCTAACAAAAAATGCAAAAAATAATGTACAAAACAAACCGCGCTTCAATCCTTCATTTAGAGTAGGGTTAAATTGGTATAGCACCCTCACTAGCATATGAAACAATCTCCGTAATAACAGTTTTTGAATGTCGGATTTCCTGTTAAATTCTCAATACATTTAATTAATTATTATGAATGGGAAAATTAATTCGCTTCCATTATTATAATGCACTTAGATATATTATAATGAAAATGTATGCGGACCATATTTTCAATCTCTTTTGACAACACTGCCCACACGCGGTCGGGAGCGTTTGGATAGTTTTTGCTTTTTTCTAATAGCATAAAATCAACCAATCAGCAGCTGGTCCGTTTCGGCCCCATCGAGCTACGTATTAACCGGTCTCGTTTCAGGTCGGGCTCGATTAAGGCAGGGGTTCTCAAAATTTTCATCCTGCGACCCTCTTTTGATTTTTATAGAATTCGGCGACCCACCAACACTTATTTTTATAATATGTATGTAATTAAAAAAAAAAATGATACAATTTTTGAATAAATACATGTTTATAGGCTTTGATAAACCTTATCAAATTTTTCTGAAATTTTAACTGCTGAAGTTGGCGTGTAAATTTAACTGACAATGCAAACTGCAAGCAACAGTTTTAACTATTTATTTTCAGAAAACAAGGAAAATCATAAAAATCTTAATCTTAAACCTTTTGATTGAAAACTCGTTGTTTTAGACCACAAGGAGTAGGTTCAAAATTCAATATACTTCAAAATAAGATTTATAAGAAGTGTATTGGAAATTAACTATAAATGTTCAAAATGCTCTATCTCTAAGCATGGTTGGTCTTTTTATTCCGGTTCTTCTATCAAATCTTCACAATATAGTTAAGTTTAGAACAGCTTCAAGAAATTTGGAAAATGTTTAGTATTATTGAAAATATGGGTCAGTGACTACACCACACAAAATAACAATCTGCACAAAATGCTATTTTTCAGTTTTTTTAACGTTCCAATAATTTGCAGTATAAAAAAATGTACGGGGAAAAATCTGAAAAGTTACTAGCAGTTATGTACTCATATAACATATTTCACTCAATACCGACTTTTAAAATTCTTATTTTGGTAAGAAAAAAAAACCCAACATTTAGAAATTGGACCATCCCAAAAAAAAAAACACCTGGTTTTTGGTCGAACTCTTTTATTTGCGTACCTAACCGTTCTTTGAAGACGCATGGGCATCTATTTCAAAATTTGTTTAGGTCATTACTTTGTAGTTAGCTCATAAAAACGTTTGACTGTAAGTTTTCCAAGTAAGGTATCACAGGTGGTGAAAATTTCATCACAAACGGTTCAGTACTTTTTTTACACAATTCAATCGAAAAAGAAAACAGTTTCAGGGCACCTTTTAACATTTTAAAATCAGTGTGCACTATTTTAACTGTAGAACTGGCAACACTGTCCCGATTTTGTTAAACTTTGACAATGGAAAAATGTTGTGTTGAACTATTTCAAGTGAAAATTTCATCCATTTTTTTGCGATTTTGAATAAATTTTCATGGTATTAGCTACGTAATAGACCATTCCTGGTAACAGTTATTTTTGTGTACGCAATCAAAGTTATATGTATATATGTGTGTCTTTTTTCGAGTCCAGTCTTTATGAGCTTTCAGTTAACCCTCGAGCGATCGCGCTGTTGAATTTTGTACAACACGTTAAAAAAAATCTCGCTTTTTGTACTCAGCATTAGCATGGTGCTGACGGTGGTGGCCAACCACGCGAGTTATGGAAGGTTAATAATTGTGGAAGTGCTATCAAAATACTCAGCTGAGAATCAGGTTTTGTACCAGTTGGGAAGTTACGAATCTTCTTATATGTCTCTTGGTGGATCGACTGAGGGCCTATTTAAATCTTTTTGAATAACTTCGCAGCATGTGCCAATAACAAAACAACCAGACAGTTACAGGTAGACGAAACATAAGACCAAAATCGAATAATTAGTGTAAGTGATAGGGGAGACTGGGGAGACTTGATCCCTTTTTCGTAATTTACCTAAAACTATAAGAAAAAACACAAAACTACAGGGTGCAGCAGGAAAAAATGCGAAAAGTTCAAGGCACTATTACACAATGTGTGTGTAATCCTCGAGGGATCAAGTCTCCCCATGTCACTGTTGTGTATACAAAGCTGAATCAATTAAAATATGTTAACAACATCCTTATTTGGATAAATAAGTTTGAAAGTATTTTATTTTAACTATGTGCTGTAAAATTTTGACACGATTTGGTACTATTTTCACAAAGTAATTGAGATTATTCGGAATCGCCTAAAAGATTTCTGAAGGACTGAAAACAAACCATCAGCCGTTAAAAAATAATGCAATGTACAATCGAAATCACTTGTAGCCAAAATATAGTCGTTTGTCCAGGAGTAGTTTTGGAAGAAATATGCTAGAAGAAAAATGTTTTTGATTCCGAGCAAATATGGGATGAACAAGTCTTCCCAGGGATCAAGTCTCCTCAGTCTCCCCTACGGATCAAACTTTGTATTCGTGGGTCGAATTAGTACATGTATTAAATTTTAGTACCTCTGAAGATGACACAAAAAGCTCAGTGTCGAAACGTCGGGCTAATAATAAACCACGTTTAACATTTTGAAGACTGCGTAGCCGTTTAAATCCTACAGTTTTCTTATATGTTTATCTGAAGCCTTATATCTGTGCCCACCGTTGCCGTTACTCATCGGAACAGCGCATCCCGTAGCCACTCTCAAACGATTCCCGCGAAAATCCTCAACCAGGAGATGTTCCAAACATACACACAGAACCACTCGTTGGCCCTTTTCCCCCTCATTTCACAAAGGGGCCCCAAGACCAGAGTACACACATGAACAAGACTCACCGAGTGGAAAAATGGCTTGAGGCTTCAAACTTCAAAATTATTTAATTAAAATTTCAAACTGTAAATGAGAAACTAGACTCCTTCCTGGTTTTCTCCCGCTGGATCTTGTAGCGTGCATCCTTCAATTACCATCCTCCGCCAAGCTAATCCTTCTCTCATACACATCTTGTTCCTCCATTCCAAACCGACCTGCCGTTTGGTTGGTGTCGACCGAAAGGAAACTGTGAAACCGGGCGCGCGGCGAATCGTTTGCTAAATGAACTGAGCGCAAAACACGAACTCATTCGTCCGTTGCTGGCTGCTGCTGCCGCTGTTTTCCCGAGTTTTCCTCCTGGAGCAGCCCAAGCAAACCAAACATCAGAACCGGCAGAATGAGATGTACCTATAGGACCGAAGTACACCGACTAGTACTGAAATATGTACGTACCCGAAGCCCCGCCGCCGCGCGCTCATCTCAACTCGTTGTGTGTTTTCCAACGGATGCACCGAAAAGGATCTCCACAGAGCGGGGCAGTTGGGTGAAATGTGCTGCTGAAGGAGAACCGTTTTCCTAGCTTACGAGAACCAAGAATTTGAGACCTTCTTAACCTAGACTGCTTGACTGCTATCAACTATGTTATCACTGATCATGAGTATGTACACTTTCATAACTACTATTCAAACAATCTTGGAGATGCTACTTCCACCTAGCTTCCGCCAGCTTCGTCTATCAACAAATTTCCTTTCCGAATATTGTACACGGCGGGCACTGGCGCAATATTATGTCACGCACCTCTAACAGTTCCTTAAAACCTACACATACTGTTGCGGATAGCAACCAGGTTATGATGTAACGATTAAAAAAAAACATAGGTGGCGATGCGAAAACCGTCATAACTTTAAAAACTTTCACGAGAGACAGAAGCTAGAGAAACTATCCCAAACCTGAATAAGAATAAACCTTATCCGAACTTTTGTCCCCGAAAACGAAACCAACAAACCCTTAACCTGCAAGATTACGGACCGTCTTCCCCGGCAAGAACGAAACCGATCCCGTGGCGACATCCCTGGTTGCTGACGGCCCGTCCCTCCCGGCAGATACCACTTCCGATCCCGTGGCGACATCCCTGGTTGCTGACGGCCAATATTCCTGGCAAGTACGATCATCTGATCAATATCGTTGTTGTAAACATTTTGGTCCTTCTAAACCAAGCTTCCAGTTTATATGGAAGAATCCCTGCAACGACCCAGACGGTCTAACGCAGGTATAGTCCCAAAAAATCTTATCGGCTATTACTGTCAAATCCCCAAACTAAATCGATCAACCATGCAAAGAACACCTGTAGCGAAAAATATGCCTAAAGATGTTGGCGCTAAAAACACTGTAGATAACACACAAGTGGAAACTGATAGAACTAAGTCGCTGTCAAAATCGGTGAGAAATGTCGCGTCCGTTGATGCTGTTAGCAATCATTCGTGTAGAAGTAGGCAATCAGCAGTGAGCAAAACGCAAAGCCAAATCAGCGTTCTGGAGCTTGTCGACGAGTTAGAAGAAGAGGAGTTACGTGCGTCGTTAGAGCAAGATAGGATTTTGGCTGAGCAACGTCTTGAAGAGCTCAAGATCCAGAAAGATTTGGAACTCAAGAGAGAGCAGAAAAAGGCAGAGTTCATCAAGAGAAAACGCGAACGTGCTATCCAGATAAGTGAGCTGCGTTCCGGTTCTGAAAATTCGAGCTGTAGCTCCATGCAACGTGTACAAAACTGGATTGACCGAAACGATGGTATGGAGAACGCAGAAAACGTCAATCACGCGGGCACCGAAGCTGTTCAACATGATATCCCTGAGAAGAGTGTGAATGACGTACTGTGTCACGCTTTCAAAGCTCTTCAAAATCGACACGTGAAGGATTTGCCGCAGTTTTCTGGAAACATCAATGACTGGCCTATTTTTGAAAACGCGCAAGGCTGTGGAATGTTTACTGTCTGCTCCTGAAAACGTCAGCTTGATCATGCGTATGCTGAAATCCAATTTCGGCGGCACTGAGTGGGTAGTAGCTAACAGACTGGAACTACTACGAAATTTTGATTACGTGAAGGAAGGAAGCATCGAATCTTTCCGTACGTTCTACAACGCTGTCATCGGTACCGCGGTGGCGCTGAAAAATGTGAACGCTGAGATGTATCTGATGAACCCTGAGCTGATTTCCCATCTGGTCGAGAAGCTACCATTATTTAGTAAGCAAATGTGGGTACGTCACAAAGCGTTTTTGCTGAAGCAATCGTTGCTGACACAATCGTTGATTTTCAAGTTTTTTCGCGGTGGTTGGAGGATGAAATGGAAAACCAACTGGCAAGCTTGAACCCCATCTTCCTCAACAAAAAAGAACGTAGAGATGAGACGTTTATCAGATCCAAGCCATCTGTTCTGAATGTCAACGCTCGTCCAACAGACCCACAAAAAACGTGTCCACTGTGCAATGCCAATGATCATCTGAGCCTCGTCAAGTGTGAAAAGTTTGCCAAACTTTCCGTTGAGCAACGCCGTTCTGTAGCAAGATCGTGTAAGGTGTGTTACATATGTTTGAAGCAGGACCATTCGCGCCGCAACTGTCGATCTGATCTATCGACGTGTACAGTATGCAACAAAAACCACCATGAATTAGTGCACTCGGATAAAGAAAGTAGACAACCATTTCGCAAGTACGGAAACAAGGATGCTGAAGATGTCTACCACGTCAATGGCAGGAATGTGACTACTATGCTGCGTGTCGGTAAAGTTCGGATCCGTAGTCATGGTAAAGTTCAGGACGTTTTCGCTCTATTCGATGAAGGATCTTCCCTCTCAATGATCGATTCGGAACTTGCTGATCAAATGGAGCTGAGCGGTCCAGTTTCACCTGTAACCTACCGCTGGACAAACGGAATTTTGCACAATGATTCCGAGTGAAAGATCCTGTCTTTCCAAATTGCTGGGCCTAGCGAGCAGACTAAGTGGTATGAGCTGAACAACATGCGAACCATCAAGAACATGAATCTTCCTCGTGTAAACATCGACATCGACAGGATCAAGCGCCTGTATCCGCTTCTTGACGAGGAAAAGTTGCTGATGTTCCAGAATGCCACTCCCAAAATTTTGATTGGATCCAACAATGCTGGCCTTATTGTTCCTCTGAAAGCAGTACAGTATTCGGAAAGAGGTCTACAATTAATGCGTTGCCATCTTGGTTGGACAATACATGGAGCAATTGAACCTAGTACAACGGATATTGCCGACCAATTTCACGTCTTTCTTTGTTCCAATGATCAAGATCAAGAACTGAACGAAATGATCAAAGAAGTGTATAAAGTTGAAAACTTCGGCATCCGAGATCAAGGTCCAAAAATGTTTGAAGAAGATGAAAGAGCGCTGGACATTATGAACCGTACACTGAAACGTTGCGATGATCGTTTCGAAGTTGGACAGCTATACCGGTATAACAATTATGTGTTTCCTGATAGCAAGCCGCAAGCACTCCGACGACTAAATATTATGGAAAAGAAGATGGATGCAGATCCGCAGTTTGCTGAGCAGTATTGTGAAAAAATTGACGCTTATATTCAAAAAGGTTACGCAAGAAAACTTAGATCGGAGGAACTTGATGAAACGTCCAATACATGGTATTTGCCACATTTTAGTGTCGTGAGTGCAAATAAATTTCGATTAGTAATGGATGCAAAAGCGAAGTCACATGGATTTTCGTTAAACGATCTTTTGCTGAAAGGACCAGATTTTGTTCCACCACTGATAGCAGTTCTGATGAGAGGAAGACAAAAGAAGGTGGCTTTCATGGGGGACATCAAAGAAATGTTTCATCAGGTGCGTATCAGAGAGCAAGATCAGAATTCCCAGCGATTCTTTTGGCGCGGAATGAACCGCACAGATCCTCCCGAAATCTACGTGATGATGGCAATGATTTTCGGTGCAGTATCGTCTCCATCGATTGCCCAATTCATTAAAAATTTCAACGCTAAGGAATTCGAAGATCGTCTCCCTGGAGTACTACGCACAATAGTCAAACAGCATTACGTCGATGACTATTGCGATTCCACTGATACGGAGGAAGAAGCGATCGATTTAGTGAAGAATGTTATCATGGCACATGACCACGGTGGATTGAAGTTGGTCAAATTCGTCTCAAACTCCGATGCTGTTTTGCAATCCCTCGATCCCTCGTTGAGAGCTGAACCGAGTACCGATGTCAACGTTCTTGGTATAAAATGGAACCTCAATACCGATGAATTTGTTTTTCCGTTGAATTTCCCGAAGCTTGATGAAGCTCTGCGTTCTGGCACTGATATTCCCACTAAGAGTTGCAGTTTATGATGGGTATTTTTGACAAGTTGAATGTACTATCTCCCATCACAATACATTTGAAGATACTGTTTCAAGACCTGTGGCGCCTACAAATCGCGTGGGATGACAAAATTCCAGATGGATTGGTTTCAAAATGGATGGAATGGCTTCAACAAACTGCACAGTTGAAAGAAATTTGAATTCCAAGATACTATTTCCCGGAACTTCCCTGGTTTCACCGCGTGGAACTACATGCTTTTTCAGATGCAAGCGATAAAGCATTTGCAAGTGTAATCTACATGGTTCATCGGTGCCCAGACAAATCACACGTTGCGTTGGTTCTAGGCAAGTCACGTGTAGCCCCTCTTAAGTCTCAAACTGTTCCAAGACTTGAGCTACAAGGATGTGTGCTTTCCAGCCAAATGATGAAGGTGATACAAACAGAATTGGAAATAGAGGTATCTTCTACCTACTTCTGGACAGACTCTAAGATATGCTTAGCATGGCTCTGCACGAAGGAGAAACTAACTGCCTTCGTAGGATCACGAATTTCCAAGATCAAGGAGAACGGCCATAATACTGGAATGTGGAAATGGATCCCTACAGGTTTAAATGTTGCAGACCTTGCAACCAAATCCTCCAAATTCGCAAATATGGATGAGTGGTAGCGTGGTCCAGATTTCTTGAGACACCATCATAGTGAATGGCCAAATCAAGAATGTATAACGATGTCATCAGATGAATTCGTGAATTTCAATATGGAGTTTGAAGATGTCGAGGGAACTGTTTTACACCATGTGGATGAACAGAAAATTACCATAGATGTGCCTGACATTCGAAGATTCTCTGACTACAATCGTCTAATCAGAACGACGGCGTACTACTTGAAGATGCGAAAAATCCTATCACTTCCTTAACAACAAAAACCAAAGAAGTTTATGATTAACGTACTAAATATGGAAGAAGCACGAAATCTGTGGTACAAAACAGTTCAAATGGAAGTTTTTGGGGATGAAATCAACAGTTTGAGAACAAGTGGATTTGTAAAGAAATCAAGCCGTTTATACACATATTCTCCCGTTTTGTTCGATGTAATCATCAGGATGAAAGGACGGATACAAGACGATAGTAAGCCTTTTGCAGTCAATAATCCTGTTATATTACCAGACAACCTCGCTTTCACAAATTTGCTGATAAGGACATTTCACAACGCAAACGCTCACCAAGGTTTAGAAACAATCATCAACAACTTGAAACAACGACATCGCATTTTAAAAATCCGGTCCCAAGTTAAAAAAAATTGAAATGCTTGTGTAAAATGCAGAGAGTTGCGTGGAAATCCAAATGTTGCACAAATGGGTAACTTGCCTGTCGTACGGACTACTCCTTTTGTGTTTCCCTTTACGCATACTGGAATTGATTATTTTGGCCCATTGGTAGTGAAGGTTGGAAGGCGGATCGAGAAACGCTGGGTCGTATTATTCACCTGCATGACCAGTCGAGCGTTTCATTTGGAAGTGGTTCCATCCTTGGATACTGGCAGCTGTATAATGGCAATTCGCTGTTTCATGGCGGTTCGGGGTGTCCCTCAGAAGATTCTGACAGACAATGGAACAAATTTTTCGGGAGCCAATCAAGAACTCAAGAGTCTTGTCAGGACGCTCGACCAGCAACAAATAGAGGAAACACTCAGTGTCAGAGGCGTAGAATGGGTTTTCATTCCACCAGGTGCGCCTCACTTTGGAGGCTGCTGGGAACGTTTAGTACGTTCAGTCAAGACGGGGATGCGCACTATGTTAAAGGAAAGACATCCCACCGACATAGTTCTTAGAACAACGTTATGTGAAATTATGAACATTATCAATAATCGGCCGCTAACAGAAGTCTCCGATGATCCGCAAGAGCCTGAACCCATAACTCCGAATATGTTGTTACTCGGAAGAAACAACCATATGCAGTACGACCATGACTTTAACGAGAGCAGTTTAGATTGCAGAGCAGCTTACAAGCATGCGCAAATATTTGCTGACCGTTTCTGGCGAAAATGGGTTTCGGCCTATCGGCCAGAATTATTGAAACGACAAAAGTGGCAGGATAATCGGAACTATCATGAATATAAATCCGGAGATTTAGTAATGATCATTGACGAAACAATACATCGAGGATGTTGGCCTAAAGGTCTGATCGAAAAGGTGATTCATGGACCGGATGGTAGAATTCGAACAGTTGTAGTAAGAACTTCAAGATCTACGTTTACTCGACCAGTTAGCAAAATTATTTTACTCAAGGCCATATCTGTTCCGGCCCTGGAGAATGTTGCGGATAGCAACCAGGTTATGATGTAACGATTAAAAAAAAAACATAGGTGGCGATGCGAAAACCGTCATAACTTCAAAAACTTTCACGAGAAACAGAAGCTAGAGAAACTATCCCAAACATGAATAAGAATAAACCTTACCCGAACTTTTGTCCCCGAAAACGAAACCAACAAACCCTTAACCTGCAAGATTACGGACGGTCTTCCCCGGCAAGAACGAAACCGATCCCGTGGCGACATCCCTGGTTGCTGACGGCCCGTCCCCCCCGGCAGGTACCACTTCCGATCCCGTGGCGACATCCCTGGTTGCTGACGGCCAATATTCCCGGCAAGTACGATCATCTGATCAATATCGTTGTTGTAAACACATACCTTTCCGGTCCATGCTATCAAGTACAGCAGCAATCATTCTCTTTTCATACTGCCTACTGCCGTTTCTTGTTGTGGTGGATTCGTTTCTCTGTTGCGTTTGTTATTCTGTTGAGCCCAGTACCCGCCTCAAGACTTCTGGCGACGTACTGCTCGTGCGTCACTCGTTGGCACTCTCTGTCGAAGCAAGGTTGGCGTCGTAACGCTATTGTTGCCACCGTTTCATAGATGAGCTACCATAAAATGTTGGCATTGTCTAAACCGCCTATCTTATCCTCTCATTTAGCTTCTGAAGATAGTATTCGGTAACTCCTCCAGCTGACAAATGTGGAATATTGAAACGCGTATATCGAGCATTCTCCGTTGGCTTCATCCAGGATCTCAAATAACTCATCCTTCAAATCATCGGGCTGATCGTTCGTTGGCGTATAGATACTAATTAGGCTGTAGTCAAATAATGTGTGATGATTTTCACAGCGCATTTCACACCGATCCCTCCCCACCAGCCATCCGAGCGGCGGAGGTAGTAGTCGTCTTCTCATCAGCAAGGAACAACAACTAGCACTAGAGTTGTGAGTCGTAGCATTGCTGATGCTGCTGCTGCTCCAGCAGCTCCGGCAATGAATGAATGAACGTGGTGTTGCAGGACCAAGTTTTTAACCGTCCGGGGCGGCCACTGCCGCGCCATGCCCGGTTTTGGAAGCGGGCGCGCGAGCGAAGGATCTCATTCCCGAACCACCGGTCGACCACCACCGCAAACTTGTGTTTGTATGTTAAATGGATGAGAAAAACACCAGAGCAGCAGCAGCAGCAGCCGGCAGTGTGTTTCGCTGGAAGCAACCGAAACGGCGTTCCTATACCGAAATGCTACCCAAAGTAGCAGTCAGAAGTGTGGAACAGAAACAAAAAATACACGGAAACTTGGAGTACGGATCGTCGTCGTCGTTGTCGTAGTCGTCGCTGGCACCTTTTGCTCAAGGATCTGCAACCACCAACATCCGCGTCGGCTTCGTACGGGCCCTTTGCCGGTTTGTGTCTCTCAGTAAATATTTTAATTAAATTAAGCAATTTTTTAATTTGTGCTTTTTTGTCGCTCTCTCCATATCCGTCAACAAGTTTGGTGGTTGGAGCCGCCGTGAAATTTTGATTGAGCTGGAAAGTTGGAGGCCTTTAGAGATTACGGAAAATGGTCCGTATTGTAGAAGATGATTTACAATAAAAAAAAAGTACACTGGAACCTCCATTTAGGTAGAATCCACATAGGTAACGTTACATTAATGAAATTTGATTGTGAGTTGAAGTACAAAAGAAGCAGCAAATGGAAATAAGGGTAGTCATAAGGGCGTGTTCAGAGGGAATGATGAGAGAACTATTAATGGTTCCCTAAAAACTTCTTTGAGCACAAGCCATGGGAATTTAAAAGCATAATTTATGTATATGGATGAAATTAATTCTTCCAGATCATTGGATCTACAAGCATATTCAGTCTAGAACATTTTTAGCCCTTCTGAAACTGCTTGAAATGCTTTGCAACGCCCCTAAACCTCCGAGAAGCTTACCTGAGACTCTTTTTAAGCTGAAGCTTCTGTGACACCTCTAAAATTCCTGAAACCTCAATAAAACTAACCTGAGAGCCTGTAAAGATTAAAGCCTGAAGATTAAACCTCCTGAAACATCCTAAAATACATTCTAACGTCTTGAAACACCTGTGAAACCCACGTAAAGCTCTCCCGAGAGCCTGAAAAGACTCCCAAAACCACTGTGAAGCTCACTGCAGAGCCTGTAAGCCCCATAAGACCCCGCTGACGACATGGAATGCATTGTAACGCCAATTAACACCTCAGAAACACTTATTAAGCAAAGAGCCTGTGAAGCCTCCTAAAATTTCTCCGAAATCACCTGAATTGCCCTGAAACGCATTGCTATGCCTTGAATCTACATGTAAACCCCTTTGTAGCCCCGTGATGCTCACTAGTGTGGGTCATCGGAACCGTTTTCTCAGATCAAAGCTTTTTTGGTTCCATTTCAGGTCCTGAGTATCTGTGCAAAATTTGAGCACGATCGGTTGCGTCTACACTTTGCGCATTGCAATTGAAATTTGTGTGGGATTTTGTATGGGAAAACATACTTTTTTGCATTTCAGTCATAAGTTGAAAAATTTGATAGCGATTGCTGGCGTATTTTCGGTCCTCGGGTTGCTTATAAAACAACTGTTTTAATTAAAGCCGACGTTTCGAGCGTTTATTCACTCATCTTCAGGGCAAACTACAATTTACATACAAAGTTTGAGTAGTCAAGTCATTTGTTATACAAAAAAATTACTCACATCAAAAGTTGTATTTAGGTCAAGTGGGTTTGAACATGGACTGATGGAACGGCTAACAACATTACACTGTAATTATACATACAAATTTCGGACATAATGACTTGATTCGTTTTTACAATAATTAAAACATTGGACGGAGCACAAACTTACACAGCTTTCACCTAGGCACATCTAAACAGGTTTGAATTAAAATGTCTATGAGTGGAGACGTCAAACGAAAAGATGGAACATAAAGGACGGAAACATTAACAGAAACAGAGAATCACAGCGTGCTGTGACGATGTTCTGCTATCTTTCTCCGTTCGTGATTGAGTGTAGAAGACCCGAGTAAACAACACTTGAATTACTTGTGTCGGTTCTATAGTTAACCGTTTTGGTGTCACAAAAAATGTGACACATTTCAAGAACTTGAAGTGCGTTCAAACGATTGTCCTGTTCTAGAATTTTAGTACTAGGTAAATCGAATCGGTGTTCGGTTTCAATCACATGGACCATCAACGCCGTCTTTTTGAATTCTTCCTCTCCGTCGCTCTGTTCGGGTCGGAAGATTTCAAATCTGCGTATCGGTTAATGAGAGACCGATGCCCAGAGAGACGGTTTTTCAACTGTTGCGTAGTCAGCCCAATGTATGCGCAGTCGCAATCGGCGCAGGGAATGCGGTAAATCACATTTCTCTTCTCCAACTGCGGCGTTGCATCTTTGAGCTTCGAAAACAACAGTCTGTTTGTTTTGACGCATTTGAAGCCCAGTTGAACGTTGGGGAAGTTTCTATTGATGACTTTTGCGAGAGCCGGCGTGAGCTTCTCTACGTGGTGAAGAGATCGATACACTTTTGGTTCGGGATGTGTCCTGCTGTTGCTCTCATGTGTGTTTGTGTTCTTGTTGATATATCGGTTTATCAACCGATTTATCAATGAACTTGAGTAGTTGTTGTTTAGCAGATAATCCCGGACCAACTCTTATTTCTCATTTTCTGATCTGCATGTCGACAACTTAAACACTCTCCCAATAAAGCCAGTGGCCGTGTTTAGTTTTTGTGTGAGAGGGTGAAATGAAAAATAATTCAAAATGCGCCCCGATGCTACAGGTTTTTTGTACCAGTCGGTGACGATTTTTTGCTGCGCTGTGCGTATAAGCAGCATGTCAAGGTACGGCAGCTGATTATTATTTTCCATTTCACACGTGAATTGAATGTGTGAGTTGAACTCGTTGAGCGCATTTCTCACATGTTCAATCATGTCGATTGGGAGAGCGGTGATCAAATCGTCGACGTACTTTTTCAAAAATGGAATAGGAATATCAATCCCTTCAAGCACGTGATCTAGCAATGTTTCCATCACTAAATCTGCAAGAGCCGGAGACAATTTCTCGATCATACTCCAGTTCTTTCGCATCGCTTCTATCGCAACGTCCCGTGGAATACACGTAAACAGGCTTACCACATCGAACGAGACCAATACATAGCTTGGAGGCAGGTTGATATTGTTTATGAATGTGCAGAACTCATATGAATTTTGCACATTGTATTTGTCGTGGTCGATCGAGCGGTGTAGTATGTCTGCAAGGTACTTATACAGACCATATGTCGGGCAATTAATGCACGATAATATGACTCTGAGTGGACTGTCCGGTTTGTGTATTTTACCCGACGTCTCCACTAGACAGAAATGTCTTGCCATTTTGCTGGACAGATGTGTCATGACAGAAATGTTCTCTCGCTGTTTGCATGGAAAGCAGCGGTGTTGATCATTTCTGTTACGTTTTCTCTTTCTGGCAGCAAAATAGCAAGACATTTCTGTCTAGTGGAGACGTAGGGTTACCCCACGTCTCCACTAGACAGAAATGTCTTGCCATTTTGCTGCCAGAAAGAGAAAACGTAACAGAAATGACCAACACCGCTGCTTTCCATGCAAACAGCGAGAGAACATTTCTGTCATGACACATCTGTCCAGCAAAATGGCAAGACATTTCTGTCTAGTGGAGACGTCGGGTTAGGGAGCCCGTATATTTTTGGACAGGTCGCGTGGTAGGAAACCAACTTCGACCTGGTTTGTTGATCGATCATCTTCTGGTCGAAGAGCTTATTCACTAGCTTGTTGTTGTGTGTTTGTATTTTATTAGTCCAATCCGTATCGATCCTTTCGTATGTGTTCGCATCGCTGACAAGTGCATCCATCTTCTCTTCATATTCGTTTTTTAGCATGATCACAGTTTTATTGCCCTTGTCAGCGGGTACGATGTATACATCAGGATGATCACGGATAAACTTTCTACTAGTGCTAAGCGCTTCGGTCATGAAGTGTTCAACGCGGTTGGAGGTGGTGTTAAAACAACCATTCTTCCTCTTGTTCACGTAATTTTGAAGGATGTTGGTGAACTGATTGCGGTGGGCCGCTTGAAGAATCGGATCCGGCTCAAGTTTGAGGATAGATTCCAAATCCGCAATAATCTTGAAATAAGGTATTTCTTGATTATTCTCAAACGGCAAGGCGAATTTGGGACCATATCCTAATAGAATTTTTGTGTGGTTGGGAACCTCCACGTCAGTGGTGTTCCGTATCCAAGCATCGTTTTCGGTGAAGGAGACGGTGTTTTCAACTTCAACCCTTGCAAGCAGCCGTTGAATCTTCCTCTCTATTCTAACCTTTGAAAGGCGATCTTGTTTTTTGGAGAAAGATTCTTGGCTTTGGAATTAGCTCATCTGAGTGCATTTAAAGTCCCCTGAAACCCCTCTAAAACTTCCTGAAACATCCTTAAATGTATTAAATCGCGTTGAAATGCCTTGATATACCACTGAAGGCTCCGTGAAGCTCATCTGAGAGCCTGAACAACGCCTATGAAACCAATTGAAAACCTCGTGAAGTTTACCTGAGAACCTATTAAGCCTAGCAAAAACCCACTGAAAACTTCTGAAGTGTCGCTAAATGCATGGCAACGCCTTGAAACGCATCTGAATCAACCCCCGTGAAGCTCATCTGAGAGCCAAACCTACTGAAACGTCAAAAGCCTCTGAAACCTAAAATAACCGCCCCCCCTAGACGGCCCTCTGCAACACCACATGTAGTAAGTAAGAAAAACATAAAAAAATAGGTACATTCTTTATTTCGGAATTTCATCAGGAATTCCTGTGAAAATCATTCCCACATTTCTTCGGGAAATTCTTTCGACCATTCCAGTAATTTATTTGATAATTTATTTGAAAATTACTTCGGTATTTTTAATGGAAACAGGGAAGGGCACCCATCCCAGCAGGGATTCTGTTTTGGGCACTTTTCTGCTATAATTCAGTCAATTATAAACCAATTGACACAATTTTTGGAACACGGTGAGAAATGTATAGTATCTAGTCTTGCACTAAGTTTCAAGTCAAGTGGTTCGGAGTTAACTGAATTATAGGAAAAAAGTGACCAACAGTGACTTTGGACAGACAACTATTTTAAATATTAATTTGGCAATTTCTTTGGAAATTTCTCAGCGGATACCTGAGACAAACTCTTTCGGTGATTGCTTTGGAGACATCTTTTTCAATTATTTTATAAGCTATTTGACAGTTTGTTCGGGAATTGTCTAGGTCATCGCTTGTAAACTTTATCGGCAATTCTTCAAATTTCTGTGGGGTTCCCAAATTATTTTGAGATATTTTCAAGCAAGATGCTTAGAAATTCCTTGAACATGATGAAAGGATCCTTAAGGAATATATTGGTTTGAAATTTTATAGTAAAATATGTTTTTTTTTACAAAATTCTGCATATAATAATACGTCTGTTGAGTAATATTTGAAATTTTGTATGGAGCGTAACATGCCGCTAGACCCCCTCCCTCCCCCCTTTGCGTTACGTAACATTTGAATAAACCCTATGGAGATTTATGTCCCAATTTTAAAATTGATTCCAGTTTGTAAAAAAACACACTACGTTAAGAGATTCAAGGGCAGATTTGGAATCTACAATAATGGATGTACCGAGAATAAGAGGCCAGTCATTGAAAAAATAGTTGAAACAAAGTCGTAAAGCAGATTGTTTGAAGGGGTTGACAAATGACAAAAATATCAACAATTTTTATTTTTTGCCCAAAAAGTTTAATATACACTTAGTTTTAATGAAAATACCTTTAAGACGGACTTTCATATGTATAGTTTTGATCTACGTTTGTCTTTTTCTTGACTGATTGAAGGAATCATAGTTATAAGATTGATTGATTGATTTGTCTTTATTAAAGAGACTTTCAGCCCTTGGCTGTAGTTATATGATAAACTATATCACGCCTGTCGCACTATCAAAGATACCCGCATTATCGAAGATACCCCATTTTACGGTACTCCTTTCCTCAAATGCACGAAAATTCACGATTGTATTTTTCTACAGTAGGGTCTTGTACCATTTGGGCAGGTGTACCTATTTTGGGCACTTGTCGCTATAACTAAGTCATTTTCAAACCGATTGATTTGAGTTTTTGTATAGAGTTAGATACGTACCTAACTCTATACAAAATTTCAAATCAATCGGTTTAAATTGACTTAGTTATAGCGGCAAGTGCCCAAAATAGGTACACCTGCCCAAATGGTACAAGACCCTATCTGTACAAATTTAGAAAAAAATGAATCAATTTTCGTCTGTAAAACTTCGAAGGATGTTGTCTGGAAACTTGTAAAACATCAATCCACACATAGAGAAAAAATCACCGACTTCGGTAAAGTTTTACCGAAATTTCAACCGTGTGCGGTTCGGACTATAACTCGCGGGGAAACGAATCACTCAGCAAGGGATGTAACGACTACCATGATGACTCGTCTTGCTTCCTTCTGATTGCTGACTGATGGCTAGGTATGAAGTCGTCGGTCGTTGTTGGTCGTCGGCGTCCGTGCACTTGCAATGGCAGTAGTGATGCCAAGCGACGCCCGAAAGTTCAGCACTTGCCAAACTTATAGCATTGGGAGCTCTTTCGCTCCCACTAGTATTGGGCAAATCTGGTTGAAACATCGATTTGAATCGGATCAGCAGAATCGATTCACCGATATAATCGGTGTTTTCACATCGATTCGATATTATGAAATATTACAAAACTCCCGACAAAACTATAAAATGATTCGTTTGCTGCATGTAGTTCAAGTTCATGGTATATTTTTTTTTGTCTATATAAATTCAATATCAAAATTTGTGATTGTACATCAAACACTTTGCAAATGTGATTCGAAAACGGATATAACGTTGAGACAATGCATTCTGAAAAAATAAAATATTTTTTTTTAATTTTGAATCGAAAGAAAAATCATGAGATCCCGAGATTCCCAGAACCCTGAGAAGTATTCCCATAGACAGACTTCTGATAGAAATTCCTCCAGAACCTTTAAAGAGACTCTTTAAGAGTTCTGAAAGGAGTTCCTCTTGAATTATGAGAAAGATTTCTTCAGAATGCTGAAAATACACCAGAATCCTGAGCGACATTATCCAGAAATGTGAGCTAGACTCTTCCGTTTTCTTGGTAGGAATTCTCACTGAATTTTATTAAGGATTTTCCTAGAATCCTGAGAGAGATTACTCCATATCTACGAGACGGATTGTCTCAGAGTCTCGAGAGAAATTCTCCCAGAATTCTGTGATAGATTGTCTCAGAATCTTAAGAGCTTTCACCTGGGATTCTCCCAAAATGTTCCGGAATCCTAAGAGAGATTATCCCAGAACCCTGTACAGGGTTATACTAGAATCCTAAGATAAATTTTCCCTGAGTGGAATTCTAAGAGTGGTACTTCCACATTCTTGAGATAAATTCATCTAAAATACAGAGAGTTTCTCTCAAAAAAAGATGTTCGGATTCCTACGATAATTCCCCAAGAAACTTAAAAGAAATGACCCTGAATCCTGAAAGTGTAGCTTAGAACCCTAAGAAGAATTACTCGTACTCCAGGGTCCTTTGAGTGTGTGAAGAATTAGCCTAAGTTAAAATCCACGAATAAAAAGAAAAAAAAAAAAGAATCCAGAGAAAGATTCCTTCAAAATACTGGGCGGGATTGCCAAAGAAACCTGAGATATACTCTCACAGAATTCTGGGAGATAGGACCCCAGAATCTTGAGAAGAATTCGTCCTGAATCCTTTTTAGTTTTCTCCCAGATTTCTCTAAATATCCTGGGTGAAATCCATTGGAATGCAAAGAATAATTCTGCCAGAACCCCGAAAGGTATTCCTCAGAATTCTACAAGTGATTCCCCAGCATTTCGAGAGGGATAATGAGAGGGGTAATTCCAGATTCTTGAGAAAAATGTATCTAGAAACCTAAGAGAGATTTTTTCCAAAAATCAGATAAGAATTTTGCCTGGAAGGGATTACGAAAACTTCTATAATGGACTTCCCCAGCATCCTGAGAAGGATTCTCTGGAATGCTCTGGAATACTAAAAGATATTCTCCAGGAATCCTGAAAGGAATTTCTGGGAGCAACTGTTCCAGAACACAGAAAACAGAATTTTTACTGGGATTTTCGTAGAATGCTGAGAAGGATTTCTTCCGAACCCTAAGAGGAATCACAAAATCTATGCGAAGGACTCTCCAAAATCCCAATTTCTCTAGAGAATTCTATCCAGAATCTCGTCAGAGATTCTTTAATAAATAATAGTTCTGTAAGTGTCATAGAATCTTGAAAAATATAGCACCAGAATCCCAAGGATTTCTCCAGAATCATGGGACAAGTTTTCCATAATCTTGAGAGAAATTTCCCTAGAATCCCGACCAGGATTACCCCAGAAAGCCGAATTTTCAGAGAATTTGGGAAAAAGTACCCGCAGAATACTTAGTCATATTCCCCCAAAATTTTAGAAGGATCTTACGCAGAATATTAAGAAGAATTCTAGGGATCCTGTGTGGGATTTCCCCAGAATCGTAAGAAATATACCCCCAGAATTCTGAGACGAATTTCGCCACAATTCTGAGAATACTGAGAATGATTCTCAAAAAGTCTGAGAGGAGTCTTGAGCATGCTGACAAAGATTTCCTCAGATTTTTGAGTGGGATCCTAAGTGAGGGTCTTCCAAAATCCTTAGAGGAATCAGCCGAGATCATCCAGAAATTTCTTAGCATCCTGAAAGGGTAAGGATCTCTGATAGAGAATACCTCAAAATCCTGAAATGAATTCCCTTAGAATCCAGAGATTCCCTGGAATTCTGATAGGTATTCCCATATAATATTGTTGAGAAAAAATCCTACGGATTTTTTTACAGCGACTCTTCCCTAATTCTGCGGATTATTCTAAAATTATGTGAGACATTCCTCCAAAATGCTGAAAATTATTACACCAGCATCCTAAGAGACCTTATCCCAGAAAAGAGAGAAAAACTTTTCCTAAAATTCTGGGAGAGGTTACTCCAGTTTTCTGACATGGATTCTCTGAGAATTTTTAGAGGAATTCTTCTAGAATCCTGAGGGAGTCCCGAGATGGATTCTCCCGGAATCCTGTGATGGATTCCCTCAGAATCCCGAAAGAAATTTTTCCTCGGGATTCTCTCAGAATGCCTATACGGATATTCCCAGAAATCGCTGACCGATTCTTCCAGAATCCTGAGAGAGATTCTCCTAGAATCCTGAGAGAAATTCTCTTGCAGTATTGAAAGACATCCCATTAGAATCCCCAGAGATTGCCCCATAACCCTGAGAGGGTTCCTTAGACTTCCACATTATTAAGAAACATTCATCTAGAATCCTGAATGTTCGGAATTCATTCGGAATCATTCTAAAGAAAAGGAAATTTAATATTTTTGAATCGAAACAAAAATCGAATGTAAAAAATCGATTCCGTCGATTTCGTAAGGCTTCAACATCGATTCAATCGATTAATCGGAACAAAAACATTGATGTTGCGAACACCGATTCAAAATTGCCCAACGTTAGCTCCCACACAAACCGTTAAGTTTGTTTTACAGGAAAAAATCGGTAAAGTTAGCAACTTTTACCGAGCTTCGTTAGATTTTGACAGATAAACGATAACATTTTACAGAAATTTGGTATTTTTTTTACAGAATTTCGGTAAAAAACCGTTACCAAAAGCTCATCAGTTGAGAGTTCGAAAAAAAAAATACCGAACGAAACTAGCTATGCAAAATTTTGATTTCAAGTGCAGTAATGTGATATGCACAAAAAAAGACACTTCACATTTAAAACACCCCAGAGAAAAAAACTAATGTTTGTTCAAACGCAGTAACGGAATATGTCTTGCTCTCAAGAAATGCAAATCTCGATGATCGACCACTGATTGTGGTACTCATAAAAGGAAATTATCACTGAAAATTATGGGGCGAATATCACGACAATATAAATTTCTATTACACTTTAAACACTACTAATGTTACCTTTTTATCAATAACCCCCTGCTTGAGCATGAGCACTGATGGAATGTCCGACATCTCCAAGACAACAGCTCATTACACGCATCTTCCCCCTCGTCAGCCGGCAAGCCGGAAAATATAACATCAGACCGACCGAGTACACGAGTAAAAGGGTACGTGGAATGTGTTTGACAGTTTTTCCCAATTAGGCGTATCAGCAGTGATTAAATTTCTCCGCAATCTGCTCCTGTGTTCCATCCGTTGTTCACTCTCCTTGGCAGTAGCAGCTTACATCAACAAATCTCCCTCGCCAGCCCAACCCACCCACTTATCCCACTATCCCAATGCTGCCGCCGCCACCGCCGCCGACGGGAGCCCTCCGGGATCGATTTAATAAGGAAACAGAAATTTTCCACACCCGACCACCATCTGGAATCGCCTGATTGACCTCTCCCCACTCTCCTCTTGGCACCAATGCTGTCGACCCTTGTTGCTCCTTGTTCTGGTTCATACGCTACACACTCGCATATACGGACGACCGAACGTGCGAGGGAGTGAACTGCGGACATGACCAGTCAGTAGTGGAAAAAAGAGCAAAAGGGTTCAAACCAATTTTTCACGTGAGTTATTGATTTTACTTCCAACCCGCTCTCGACCCCAACTCTATAGGTCGTCCTTGGATGTTTATACGCCGCATAGATCCTCCAGTCAGTGCTTGTCAATAGCATGGTCGGTCGTCCGTTGGTCCGGCTGGCCGAAGCCAGAGTTACGACCGGTGGTAGTAGAGAGAAATCCAAATGAAATGCACCGATGGATCGAAAAACCTGATGTACATTTTACCCAATGGACTCATTGGAGAAAGATTTTACACATTTTGAATTGAGATACATATGATAACAAGTTTTATAAGGGTTTTTCTATTTTGGAGAAGTTGAAAGTTGAATCTTAAAGTTTCGGACAGGCGACTGATGTTGGGATACACATCCATAACATATTTCTAGTAATGCATTTCACCCCGCTCCTCACCAGTAGTAATAGTACAGTATTGGGTGGTGGTCAAAGAGGATGGTGAAGTCCTGTGTGGACAAAGATGAGCTTAGGAAGGTAAGTGCAGGCGAAACGAGTCCATCCGGGTCCAGGTATGCTACTCCACTCCGACAAACAACGTTCCAAGGGCGATCACCACCAGCACACCGCTGCTGAACCTTCGGATTCAAGCAATAAAGCGCGTCCGCGTCGTCCGCCCCGTGCGCTCTCTGAAGCACTTCGGATCAAAACGAGGAAAGTAATGAAAAAATACCTTTCTATCAAATATTTATCCCCTCTTTTTTATTTTATTTTATGATGATTTATTTAATAGATATTAATGCTCCCTTCTGCCGTTGCACCGAAGCCCTCCCGCTGTCTGGCTCGTTGCCCGATCCCTTCGATGATTTGCCGGTGCTCGATGTATGTAGCACTCCTCGGTGCAAATCTCTAAACAGCGGAAGACCGGTGATGACTCGCCAGAATTGGTCCATGGAGGGCATAGTGGTATCGACGTGGGACAAAAATCAACTTAGCATGATTAACTGTGAGCATATTAAAATTGCAATTAAGCTCTGAAATATCTACTCACTATAAAATCAGTTAATCAAATCTTTCAAAAATAAGTAGCTGTTGTGGCATCCACCTGTTGCCAGTTTCACTAGAAATCACCACAACAGTAGCTTTGCCCAAGATTTAATATAAATTTTATTTATCTTCAAAGGGAATTTTTAAGAAATTCTGCCAGAAATGTATTCGAAGATTTCTATTCTTCCAGGAACTCTTTCAGAGTTTCTTTAGAAGATTTCCTAGTTTTCTTGAGCATTTCTCCAAATTTTTCAATGGATAACTCGCAAAGTTTATTAAAGCACTCCATTTTGAAACCTTTTTTGAATTATTTCCAAAACTTCTGCATTGATTCTTTTTCGAAAATCTTTCACGGATTCCTTTGAAATCTTCTCTTAGAATATCTTCCATAGATTTCTTAAAAAAATTACTCTTGAATTCCTTTCAGAATTTCCTCAAGAGTAATGCTGCAAATATTTTCCAAAAATTCCTCTTGAAAAAAAAATCAGAAAATTTTTTACAGATTCTTTCAGAACTAAGTACGAGAATTTGTTCAGGAAATTATCAACGGATTTCTTCAGAAAATCTAAAGTTCAGCATTTGTCAAAAAGTTGCAGTAAGGAATTCTTTAGAAAATTCTGGAAGAAAATCTTCCAGAGACTCCTTCAAATATTCGTACAGCTATTTTTTCAAGAAGTCCACCAAAGACTTCTTCAGGAATTGCTCTAGAGATTCTTATGAACGCTTCCGAAGAAATTTCCCCAGTGAATCATATAGAAAATCCTGCAGGAATTCCTCTAGAAATTCTAGCATTATTACTTTCAGCGATTCAAACAGGAATTTCTCCAGGTATTCTTGCATGATTTTATAATTTATTTCATTTTATCACAGAAAAAAATATTCATGTAAAATTCAGCGAAAAATCATGCACATAAAGGTAATGCTAGAGTTAGTGCATATTTACACGAGATATCGTGTAAAATTACGTTACGTTCGTGTAAATTTCTGCTAATAGTCGCGTAATCGGTTGGTGTCCATGATGGTTTACGCGATAGTTGGCGGAAATTTACACGAATGTAATGTAATTTTACATTATATCTCATGTAAAAGTGCACTAACTCTAGCATTCCCTTTATGTGCATGATTTCTCGCTGAATTTTAATTATATATTTTTTTTCTGTGATTTTATTTTATTTATATTTTATTTTACCAAAAAATTGAGAAATATACCTTTATACCTTGTTGACTACAAAGTAACTTTACTCCAACGCCAAGCGTATAGTAGAGCACCATCTTCGTCGGTCTTGGGTGATGTTCCTCCAGTTTTCCCGAACGTCTAAGGATCGTAGATCTTCTTCAACCGCGTGCAGCCAGCGATTTCGTGGCCGCCCACGAAGTCACCTACCTCTACCGGGTTTTCTGATGAATATTGTTTTCGCTATTATTTCTTCCCACACTCGCACTATGTGTCCAGCCCACTGAAGTCTGCCATATTTTATACGTTTCACAATATTCGCATCTTCGTACACTTGGTACAACTCGTGATTAGTGCGTCTGCGCCACCCTTCATTTTCTTGTTTCCCACCGAGAATTGTCCGCAGCACTTTGCACTCAAAAACTCCGAAAGCTTTTCGGTATACCTCCTTTAAAGTCCACACTTCGTGACCATAGAGGGCATTCGGAAGAATCAGCGTCTTCTACAGAGCGAATTGTGTTTGCGTTTGCAAGTTACGGGACCTAAGCTGGCTACGCAATCCGTAAAAGGCCCTATTCGCAGCTGCAATACGCCTTTTCACTTCACGGGAAACGTCATTGTCACATGTCACAAGTGTTCCAAGATAAACAAATTCTTCAACAACTTCAAACACATCCCCATCAATCACTACCTCAACACTAACACCACTAGGCCTGCTTCTGTCTCTACCCGCTATCATGTACTTCGTCTTTGTAGAGTTAATCGTAATGCCTATCCTCACTGTCTCTCTCTTCAGAGGAGCATAAGCTACCTCCACTGCCCTACGATCGATGCCGATGCGATAAATATCATACGCAAAACCGAGGAGCATGTGCGACCGTGTGACGATAGAGCCATTCCTCTGCACGCCTGACCTCCTAATCACTTGCATGCGTAGCCTTTTCTTTTTTCTCGCTCGTTCATTTTGTTGAACGCAAGAAAGAGCGAGATAAAAGGCACTTTGCCCCCTCTATTATCTGTTTCTTTCACGTGTTTGTTTACGAGAGTGAGTAAGATAAAAGAAACAGCTGCGCACGCTAGAGCTCCTAATCGCTCCTTCGAGTGCAATGTTGAACAATAAATTTGAAAGAGCATCCCTCTGCTTCAATCCATCCAAGGTCACAAACGACGTAGACACTTCGTCCGCGATCCGAATACTTGATTTTGATCCATCCAGCGTTGCGCGTATCAGCCTAATTAGTGTCTCCGGAAAACCATGTTCTGACATTATCTACCAAAGCTCATTTCTTTTCACGCAGTCGTACGCTGCTCTCAAATCAATGAACAGATGGTGAGTCTGCAAGTTATATTCTCGAAATTTATTTAGAATCATCCGCAGGACAAACATTTGATCCGTCGTTGATCGGCCCTCAGCCTGGTATTCGTGCACGAAGGACTCCTCAAGAGGTCGCAGTCTGTTGAACAGGACGCACGACAGTCTCTTATACGCCGAATTTAAAAAGGTAATCCCTCTGTAATTGGCACACTTCAGTATGTGTCGTTTCTTGTAGATTTGGCATACGAGGCCATCCAACCAGCTGGTGGGCATTTCTTCATCCTCCCAATTCTTTATAATACCCGAGCAGAGGGGAATATCAAATTAATAACTACGAAATCACAAAACCTGTTTTTATATCTTGTTTTGTTATTATTGAATTATCAAGGCATTACGTTTCCATAACATGTTTTGTTGGACAATCTTATTTTGTTATGACCAAGCAATTGGTATGCAGCCCTTAAATAACATTTCAATATTACATTCTGTTGTGGAACAAGTTTGGTTATTATTGTATTATTGAGAGTGCACAAATACTTTATGGTATTGATATCTAAACTAAAACAAATTTTGAAACAAAACCTACGTCATTCTACAACGTTATTTACAGCATTTTTGGGAAAGCAACTGCATATTCACTCATCAATTTGTCTTCCTCTTCCATTTATCATTACATCCAAACTGAGACAAAGTGCATGCCCCATATCATTAGCTAGTATTCCGTGGGAAAAAGTTTGCATAATGCACCAGAAAAACTATTTAACGATTTTTTGAAAAGTGCGCAAAGTTAGGCCCTAGGTGCGCAAAGTATGGTACGCTTACGGTATCACATTTGATAAGAGGTGTGGTATATTACGTGACATGGAGGTGCTGTAATGTGTACAAAACAAAGTCCCTGCTGGGCGGCGCGAGGTTTTGCTGAATTTCTGAAATTGACTGAGTTGTAGCTGAAAAAAAAACCCAAAATACCAGCCACTGCCCAAGTGGCGCAGTAATATCGGCGTTGTTGTGGAGTTAGCGTATTGAAAAGATATGGTCTCTCGTGAAACATGCTTCGTAATTACACTGTTGAAAACGCTTTGACATCCACGTGCAGCACAACAGAACATGTGCTCGATGAACAAATTGAGATTTGAATTATGAAAATGCTACGGTCAACCTTGGCTTGGTCAGCCAAAGCAAAATCAAGGAATTGACATTTATGCTTCGTAATGATTACTTTGAAGTCAATACTTTGGGCCTAGGCTGGGCAGATATGCTATTGGTGATTTGATGGTGCATGAAGAAGAAGAAGAACGATGGTGTTTTGAAAAATCCTATCCCTACCACACAGGAGAAGATTTTAAAATGCCTCTATAAAATCTAAAACAAAATCTAATTAAAAACGGTTTGATGTACGGTGTAAGACTTTGGACGGACTACATATTGAACGTATAAATTTAAATTTAACATTTTTTTCTTGGTAAGGTACTTAATTTGTACCAATCACCAATTGGGTTTTCAAAATAAGAATAATATATTGATTTTTTGATTTTATTCGAAAGAGCACCTTTTTTTAAGCCAGAATGATTTTTTTCAGATTTTTAAAACTTTATTTTGATACCTAAATTCAATTACAAAAAGATTTTTTGAAATCACCTTTTGACAGCTGGGCAACTGCTTGACAGCTCCGCCCAGTACGAAATGCGACGAGGGGTGATTCGACAAATCGCTCCCATACAAACTTTAAATCGATTTTTAAATAGGTTCCCGGGCACCAAAGTTCATGAAAATTTGGATGTCGGCTCAGTTTGGCATGTAGATTGTGAATATGGAATTATCTCAACACCACTAAAGAAGCCAATTGCAGCTGATCTATGGAAAATTCCGCGTGTATGGCAATTCGGGTTTTTTCTTAACTCACGATGACCAGATCGGTTTAGTCGGATTTGTTGTTGATGGAAAAAATAAATCTGGATCACATGAGATCAATATTGTCAAAATCGGAGAAAATTCATCGCAGATATAACCATTACATAGTTTACCTTCTTTATTTTTTTGTCTGCTGTTTCATATTATGAAGTAAAAAAAAAAGGCATTGCAACTTCTAGAAATTTCATCAGACTCTTCCGTATTTTTTATTTTATTCATTGCTATAATTTGAGTTTTGGGTAAATATAGCATCACAGCTATTGATATATTCCTTCGGTAAGTAGGCCTTGACCAGGTTAAACGGTTTTTTTCTTCGCTTGTCAATTTTTTTCTCCTAATTTCAGATTCAAATATCGGATATTGGACTTTTACGGAATTGCAGAGCTGTTTTACTTGCTGGATTACTTTAAGCGTTGCTGTTCAAGTTTTGGATTGATTTCGTTCGTTGTTTTTGGTTTTCGTTCGTTGGAAGTTGGACGGTGGTAGAGTTCAAGTTTTCGTTTGTTGCTGGTTGGACGTTTCCCTTGTTGAAGTTCGGTGTGATTGAAGTCGCTGAAGCTGCTTGTATTGAACTCGTGCCATTTGGAATTTCTACTCGGGTTGTTTCAAGAGCTGCTGTGCAAGTTTGTTCGACGTCGGGTTTTGTTGAAGTTTGGTGCGTGTCAAGTTAAGTATCAAATTTTATTTATTATCCTATTTTCTTACCTTCACTCCATATAGAAAATTACCAATCTAGACAGAGGATTCCTTTTTTAAGTTTCCATTATGGAAACAGATGAGGGAGGGGAAGAGGGGTCAAAAAATGATCAAATTATTGGAACCTCTTCGGTGAATAAACCTTTTTGTGTAAAACTTTACCCACCCAGTTTTGCTGGCCCTTTTGTGGTTTATTTCCGGAAGAAACAAAACCCTATTAATGTGTTGCTAATTTCCTCTGAGATTTATAAAAAATACAAATCTGTAAAGGAAATTAAAAAAATTTCGCTTGATAAACTACGTGTAGTTTTCGGATCTCGAGATGAAGCTAATGCTCTTCTGGAATCCAAATTGTTTTGTAATTCCTATCGTGTGTACGCTCCATGTGATTCATGCGAAATAAATGGAATTATTTATGATGAATTTTTGGACTGTGATGATGTCATAAATCATGGTTCTGGTTTTTTTTAAGAACAAATCCATTGCCCCGGTTAAGGTTTTGGATTGTGTTCGTTTATCGAAATTGTATTTTGATGGAACTAGTTCCAAATATGTTCACTCAGATTGTATCAAAATAACATTTTCCGGTTCAGTTCTACCGGATTATGTTAAGATTGATCAAGTCATTTTCAGCGTGAGACTTTATTACCCCAAACTCATGCATTGTGATCGATGTCTTCTGTTTGGTCACACTTCCAACTTTTGCTCAAACAAACACAAATGTGCTAAATGTGGGGAACCACATTCTACATCTGATTGTGTCAAACAGTCAGATAAATGTATTTATTGTAATCAAAAACACAATTCTTTAAAAGAATGTGTTGTTTATATTGAAAATCAAACAAAATTCAACCAAAAAATTAGATACAAAAATCATGCTTCGTATGCTGAAATAACAAAATCTTCCAATGACGTTTCTACTCCCAATCCATTTGACATCTTACCAGATAATGAGGTTGTTGGATCATCTGTTAGTTCTAACAATTTCGTCTACAAACCTCCTACAAAAAGGAAAAAAATAAATAAAAAATCATCTAATGATCAACATAACTTTTCGGAACCTCAACCATCTACTTCTTTTGATGCACATTTTCCACCCCTTAGTGCTTCCGCCCCTTCAAAAACTATTCCTGGTTTTAGGAAAATTGAATCTGATCCAACTCAAAACAGTAATGAACAATCTTCGAATAATATGACAAATGAATCCTCCAATAATTCCGTTTTGAGCATTTTGGAAGAGTTAATTGATTTTTTGGGACTGGGTGATTTCTGGAAAAAAATTATCAATATAATTTTACCCTTTTTGTCTTCTCTTTTGGAAAAATTGAACACATTTGGACCCCTTATTTCTTCATTATTTTCATCTTAATGGCTTCCAAAAATAGCAGTCATGACCTTCACGTTTTGCAATGGAATTGCCGCAGTGTTATTCCAAAAATAGACAGATTGAAAGTTTTGTTATCAAATTTTGATATAGACATATTTTGTTTAAATGAAACATGGTTAGTGCCTTCTAAATTTTTTCGTATTCCAAATTTTCATATTATTCGCAAAGATAGGGAATTACCATTTGGCGGAGTATTGATTGGCATTCGTAATGATATTGAATTTAAATATTTGAATTTGCATTTGCAAGGCCAATCACAAATAGAATGTATTGCTATTTCAATTAAAAAAGAAAAACATAATTTTTCTATTGCTTGTTTTTATATTCCTCCCAACGCTAGTTTTTCTTTGGCACAAATTAGAGATATATTACAGCAAATTCCTTCTCCATTTTATATATTAGGAGATTTCAATGCTCATAACTTAGCATGGGGTAGTGACAGAATTGATGGTAGAGGTTCCTTAATTATGGATTTGATTGATGAACTAAATTTAAATATTTTAAATCATGGTTCATATACTAGGATTGCTGTGCCTCCTAGTAACCATTCGTGTATTGATTTGTCACTTTGCTCGAATAATTTGACATTTCAATCATCTTGGTCAACTATCAATGATCCAAACGGTAGTGACCATTTACCAATTTTGATTCGTATGCACATTGCTGTTCGAAATAAATTAATTAACGAGCCTAGTGTTTTTGATTTGTGCAAAAATGTTAACTGGACAAAATTTTCTGATTTTATATCTATTTCTGTAATATCAAATGTAAATTCAGCTTCACCAATTGATAATTATAACAATTTTTCAAAATTAATAATTGATAGTTTGCGTAAATCTCAAACTAAACCATTTGATTCGGGTACTGTTAAAAAGGCGCGTCCTTCTTTTTGGTGGGATAGTGAGTGTTCCAACGCATTGAAAAATAAATCCGATGCTTTCAAAAATTTTCGTAGATCAGGCTCCAGAGATAGTTACCTATTGTATTGTAAAGCTGAAGCTCAGTTTACCAGACTTACCAAATTCAAAAAGAGAAATTATTGGAGAAATTTTGTAGAAAATCTGGACAGTGAAACTTCATTGTCCACTTTGTGGTCTGTAGCACGAAATTTAAGAAATTATGATTCTAATGTTCCTGTAGTTTTGGAATACTCAGAAGAATGGATTGAAAAATTTGCTTCAAAAGTATGTCCTGACTTTGTTGCTACTTTCATAAATTAAAAAACAAATTCTTTAAATTATTTTCCAGAGCTATGTAATCCATTCTCCTTGGCTGAGTTTAATCTGGCTTTATCTATTACCAAAAATACAGCTCCGGGTATTGATAACATAAAATTTATTGTTTTAAAAAAATTGCCTGATGAAGGAAAACTTCATTTACTTTCGATATATAACAGCTTCTTTCTTCAAAATATCATTCCTTCCGAATGGCGCTCCATCAAAGTAATAAGTATTCTTAAGCCTGGTAGAGATCCTTCATTGGCTGACAGCCGAAGACCTATCAGTTTGCTATCATGTTTACGTAAACTCATGGAGCGAATGATTTTAAATCGTCTTGAATTTTGGGCGGAAGAAAACAACATTTTTTCTCCATCTCAATTTGGATTTAGAAGGGGTCGTGGTACGCGTGATTGTGTTTCACTTTTAGCTTCAGAAGTTCAACTTGCATTTAATCAAAAACAAGATGTAGTTTCTACTTTTCTAGATGTCTCTGGAGCTTATGATTCTGTTCTGATTGATTTGTTGTTCAAAAAAATGAACAGTTTGAAAATTCCATGCATAATTTCAAATTTTTTATATAATTTATTTTCATTTAAAATTATGCATTTTTTTCATAATAATTCTTCCAAAACAATAAGATATAGTTTCTTTGGTCTTCCACAGGGATCATGTTTAAGTCCGTTTTTATATAATTTATTCACTAGTGACATGACATCCATTATTCCTAATGGTTGCTATTTGCTTCAATTTGCTGATGATAATGTTCTTTCCATACGTGGAAAAAGTAGAGATGTTATTGAACATTTTATGCAATGTGCCTTGGATAATTTGGCTATGTGGGCTCATGAAAATGGATTTACATTTTCAGTTCAAAAAACAAAATTTATTTTATTTTCTAGAAAACATTCGCCCATAAGCATTAATTTATTTCTCAATGGACTTGAAATAGAACAAATTGATGAGTATAAATATCTTGGTATTTGGTTTGATTCTAAATTAAATTGGAACACTCATATTATATACATACAAAAAGTGTGTTCAAGAAGAATTAATTTTCTTCGTACAATTACTGGTACATGGTGGGGTGCAAATCCTTCTGATTTGATAACACTATATAAAACCACTATTCGTTCAGTAATGGAATATGGTTGCTTTACTTTTGGAAGTACTGCGCAAACTCATTTTTCCAAACTTGAAAAAATACAATACCGTTGTTTGAGAATTTGTTTAAAACTAATGAATTCCACTCATACTCAATCTGTTGAAGTTTTTTCTGGTATTATCCCACTGAAAATTCGTTTTCAGGAGCTAAATTGCAAATTTTTGATAAATTGTTTTGCAAATAATCATCAAATCATAAGCACTTTGGAGTCGTTATACCAAATTAATCCTACTAATAGAATATTGGATTCCTTTATTCATTGTTCAAATCAAGATCTTTTACATGTGCATTCGAATGGGTTTTATGATTTTAAATTAAACATACATACATATGAACCATTAATTGACTTGTCCTTATTTTATGAATTGCGACAAATACCAAAGCTTGAACATTCGAAATTTGCAAATTTACTATTTAAACGTAAATTTGATGGATTCAACCCTACACAAATGTATTTTACAGGTGGCTCTCTAATTGATGGCACCGCAGGTTTTGGAATATATAACTTATTTTCAGCTCATTTTTATAAATTACTATCTCCGTGTTCTGTTTTCATAGCAGAACTCATTGCTTTGTATTTTACTTGTAACATGATCAAAGATTGTCCGCCCAATTTTTATATAATATGCTCTGACAGTTTCAGTTGTCTGAGTGCTTTGAATACAATCAAATTCAATTTCAAATCACATCATATCTTGTTGATGTTGAAAAAAAATACTGTTTGATTTGCATTATGAAGGATATGTTATTAAATTTGTTTGGGTTCCTGCTCATTGTAATATTTATGGCAATGAACAGGCGGATTTATTGGCAAAATTTGGGGTTATGCGTGGACAAATTTATCATCGTGATATATTTCCTTCTGAATATTTTCCCAATCTGAGAAATTATTCTCTAAATGCTTGGCAAATCAATTGGAATTCTAGTGATAAAGGGCGATGGTGTCATTCAATATGTCCCAAGGTGAATCATTTTCCTTGGTTTAAAAATGTATCTGGGAGTAGAAATTTCATTTGTGCTTTTTCGAGATTGATATCCAATCATTATATTTGTAATAGTCATTTGTATCGTATCAACATTGTAGATTCAAACTTATGCGAATGTGGCTTATCGTATGAAGACATTGATCACATTATAATTAATTGTTCTCGGTTTATTGCACCGAGGAAGACATTATTTGATAGCCTAATTGCAGCAGGTTTTTCAATTCCTGTATCTATACGGGATGTTTTGGGCTTAAAAAATGAACATATATTGAAACTTTTGTTCAAATTTCTAAATGAGATTGCCTATTTTGTTTGATACTGTTCCCCTTTTTTTTGGTATTCTTTATTTTCAGCCTTGAAGATTCGTTTCTGATGACCCCCTGACCCCTCCCCCTCCCCCATTAGGATTTCTGGATTTCCGGAGACTCGTTTTACGATTTGGCATGTTGTCCTCTTTCAAGATAGCGGCTCCGTTATGGTTCATTGCCGTGTGAGCCTTTAGTTTTAAGTTATTTTTGTAATGTTATTTGAAAAGAAAAAGAGGTTTTGTGCCTCTTTGAGAAAGATTTCGTTTTTGAAATGCCGAAATCACTCAAAGGGGTTTTTCCCTCTTTCTAAATTTCAAGTTAAAATAAACAATAACAATAATAACAATAATAGCTATTGATATGTTTATCTTTGTGTTAATTTCCTTCTTTCAATATCCCAGTCCCGTTACGGTGCCAAATTCCTATCACTTTTCTACGATTCCCAATTCTTATAGGTTAAGTAAAATTTTACCTTCAAAAAGTGATACATCTGCAAATGAGTTTTTTTATCTCAAAATTGAGTAAACTTAGTTGAATTTATATGTCATTTTAACAGTACTGCTATTCTAACCTCTAATTATAACGTCAAAAAGTACCGAACAGACTATGTATTACGAAGTAATGAATGTTAGTGAGATTGGAGATAGCAAATATGGTACCTACTAAATAATTCTAATCAATAAAAATGTCACCTATACAGACAATTCTGCTCAATTGATGATTGCATTTGTCTATTATAACTTTTTTCTTTCGATCTATTATTATTCGATCATATATTGTTTGACATTATGTCATAAATATCTTTTTTCATTACTAAAAATAATCTAAAACAGAATAAAACTAAACAGCATCTGCAGAAGTAATCATATCGGCATATAATATAATTACCATTTACCTTTGCTCACGTAGGTACGTGTATAATCGCCGTTCTCACAACGCGAACAAAACAAAAAATTAAAAAAAAATCATCTCCGTCTGGAAAGAATCTTTGTCACCACCAAAATGCACCCCATGACGAAGATCAATCATAAATAGTCGACTAGCAACTTTTTCGTCGTTCTCTTTGTTCCGAAACAGTCGACGACGGGCCATGCGAACGCCACCACTGTTATTAGTGTTACAGTGCACATGTCTGCGCACCGCGATAGCGCTGTTGGTAAGAGAGAGAGGTTCATTGTTTGATCTTGCATTCAAATCTCTGTCTATTTTTGTCCTGCGACTGGCAAACATGAAATGGGGGAATGGGGAAACTGGCAATACGTAGAACCAGTGAAGCTTCTATCGTCCCTCACTGCAAGTGCTGTGATAGCCTCATTGGTAAAGGCGACTGAAAATTTACGATAGCAGGATTGGAGGTTCAAATCCCGTCCATGTTTGTAAGTTTTATAATGAATTCGAAATTTTTTTATGTGACCTGTTATTTTCTAAAAATAGAATAACACACTTAAAATAATTACCCAAAAATGAGTAAAAAAAGTTAGTTTTTACCCTAATTTTGCTTTCGAAACATAACTTTTTAATATCAAAATTTGTTATTGAAATATTTCCCAAATTCACTGTTATTAAGTTGTTATTGCCACTAACAAAACATGCTATTAAATTGATTTTTCAGGAACAAATTTTTGTTATGTGACTTGTTATTTTGCCGCTTATGACAGCCAAGTTTATAACTCAATATGTTATGTTAATAACATGAAAATTACTAAGTCCGTTATGCAGTTATTTTGCCAAAATAACGCATTTTGTTATGCTGTTGTTTTTCTCTTCTGCTCGGGTAATCTGGTGGATTGATTGATGTAGCTGCTCGCTTGTTCTTCCCAGCAGCCTTGCTGTTTTTCAGCTCCTTAAGGAGTTTTTAACCTCATCCAGTGTTGGTGGTTCCACTGCTTGGCCGTCATCAATTATGTGCTCCTTCACTGCTACCATTCAACAAATCTTCGAAGTGCTCCTTCCACCTGGCTACCACCATTGTTTTGTCTGCTAGCAAATTTCCTTCCCGGTCATTGCACATGGCGAGCACTGGTGCAGTCTTGTGCCGCGCACCATTGACAGTTGCATAAAACCTCCCCATATCGTTCCAGTCCATACTTTCCTTCGCTTCAGCAATAACACTCTCTTCGTGTTGCCGTTTTTTTCCTCGGTGGATTCGTTCCTCTTCTGCTCTTGCCACCCTGTACCGCTCACTGTTCTGCCGGGTACCGGCCACTAGCATTCGACTTCTGGCGGAAAAAAAAATAAGAAAGAAGTATTAAGAAAAAGAAGAAAGTGTATTTTTAAGGAATCCTAACAGAAGCCCACGGCAACGGAGGAAACGACGACGCCAGTGCAGCGGAGGACGGACATGAACCTACTCCCACGCTGAGGGAAGTTAAGGATGCCATTCACCAGCTCAAAACCAACAAAGCAGCTGGTAAGGATTGTATTGCAGCTGAACTAATCAAGATGGACCCAGAAAGTTGGCCACCTGTCTGCATCGGCCGATAGTCAGGATCTGGGAAACCGAACAGCTATCGGAGGAGTGGAAGGAAGGGGTAATCTGCCCCATTCACCAGAAAGGCGACCAATAGGAATGTGAGAACTTCAGGGCGATCACTATTTTGAATGCTGCCTACAAAGTACTATCCCTGATCATCTTCCGTCATCTGTCACCTAAAACGAATGAATTCGTTGGAAGTTATCAAGCCGGTTTCATCGACGGCCGGTGGACAACAGACCAGATCTACACCGAACGGCAAATACTCCAGAAATGCCGTGAACACCAGGTCCCAACGCAACACCTGTTAATCGACTTCAAAGCGGCGTACGACAGTATCGACCGCACAGAACTATGGAGAATCATGGACGAAAACGGCTTTCTTGGGAAACTGACTAGACTGATTAAAGAAACGATATACGGTGTGCAAAACTGCGTAAGCGTTTCAGGTGAACTATATAGTTCATTTGGTGGATGTATCCATCTACCTCGGATTCTTACTGACGGCTGACAAGAATGTGAGGCACGGCTGACAAGAATCGAAGGCGCAACATCAGCGGAAGTCGTGCCTACTACGGGCTCTAGAAGAAACTGCGGTCAAAAACGATTCACCCCCGCACCAAATGCACCATGTACAAGACGCTAATAAGACCGGTGGTCCTCTGTCAACACGAGACATGGACGATGCTCGAGGAGGACCTGCAAGCACTTGGAGTTTTCGAGCGACGCGTGCTAAGGACGATCTTCGGCGAATCGAACCACGAGCTCGCTGCACTCTACGGTGAACCCAACATCCTGAAAGTGGCTAAAGCTGGACGGATACGGTGGACAGGGAATGTTGCAAGAATGCCGGACAACAACCCTGTAAAGTTGTGATTCCAACCCATCCGGTTGGTACAAGGAGGTGTGGGCGAACCAGATGGAGCGTGATCTGGCGAGCGTTGGGCATGACCGACGTTGGAGATCTGCAGCTGCAAATCGAGTATAATGGCGGCAAATTGTTGATTCAGTGTTATCATGAATTTGATGTTGAACTAAATAAATTAAATTAATGAAGGCACAACATAAGTTTATTCCAGTTGCTGGAAAAATAAAAAAATAAGGAGGTTCAAAAATTGGTTTGAGTGTCTCAATTGTCTGGGACATTTCAATGTAATTTGTGACCACTTTTCCTATTGAACAACACCACAGTGTTCTAATGCACATCCGAGAGCCAAACCGAGGTGGGCAATATCATCATTGCGTCAGTCAGTCAGTGAGGAAGGGCATCCAACCAGACAAACAGACTGCCAATGCCAACACAGCAGCAGCAGCAGCATGCTGCAGTGCAGCAATGGGAAGGACGCGCAGTCAATTGACGATGACACAGTAAAAACGAGATAGGGTCACCACAGCACGCTGGTTGGCTGGCGAGGAGCCGGGCTGGACACCCGGTGTGGTAATAGCGCAGACTAGGCGAGCACGCGGTAACGATGGAATGTGATAGAACCTATTTGGCTGCTCGAACAGGGACACGTTATGGGTATAGAACTTTGCGCGTCGCACCTTGGATTGGGTTACGGAATGGCATTTCGGTGCTCAGCTGTTACTAGGGGTGTTTGTGCGTAGTTTAGGGTAGAGAAACTTGGTGACTGAGGGTAGACGTAAGGGGAGGAAGAAAATGGGTTCAGGGTGAGAGATGTTAGGAAAAATGGAATTCAATACAATAAGTATTTTTGCAACAACGGGGAAGCAGTATGTATTTTGAACTTTTCAAAGGTCTACGAAATAAATATAATAATCTAGTGTTTTGTAGAAAAATCTAATAAGGTGTTCTTTAAGAGAGGCACTATCATATTTTCTAGCTTTGCACTAATTTTTCGAGCAACAGTTGAACCATTATGAAACAGTGAAGAATCTTCGATCATTTCTAAATGTCCATCATAATTCTTTGCACCACTGTCGTCGCCCTCCAGGATGGCAGACATTCAAATGCAAACTATTTCCAGGGTGACACATGACATTGGCTCACATGTGGTTGCAAACACTAATACACCTAGCTGAATGTCATCGTCCCTCCAAGCAGACCACCCCATCGAACTGAAATCGATAACCGATCCCGAAAAAGCATCCAAAATACTGAAAAACGCATTGGAACGTGCCCCTCTCCACCGAAAACATGGTGGGTGACGAACGTCACTTCAGGTCGCCCCTGGCCCTGTCCCAGGACTTGTGGACTGACCGGAATACCGCACACGTGTGGGGAGCAGCAGATGTCGGTTACCAGGAGCAGCACCACACACCAGGACGAGTGGATCGGAAAACTATTTCGACAACGGAATGGGTCTCCATCGCCTAGCTTTCATTCATTCATGTATGCATGCGAGTGCTGGCAATTGGATCGAGGGGGGCGATGAGGGACCGTGTAGAAGGGTACATGTGTCTGTGCGTTCGACAAAACTGTAATTGAACACGTTCGTATCAATGTGCAGATAAATTAAATTTCTTCTTCTCGAATTTATTAAACGCCGGACTTGGACCGCCAGACTTGGGGACACCCGGAGAAGCTATTGCAGAGAGTTCGGAGTTTGGAAGAAGTCATCGTCTTTTTCGGCAGGTGGCTTTCTGCTCTTGTTGAACTGATGCAACACCGATGATTAGGGGTGCCAATTTATCGTATCTTCAGTTTAGCGTCATTTGACATGAAGTTTTTGGTGTTAATCTTTAAACGCAAATTTTTGAGATGTACTTGGTGGTCCGATGAAGGAGGTAGGTTCTGTCCCAGTTGAATCGTAACGGCGGAAAAAAATATAGAAAAAGTATTGTGCTACTAATTATAAGTCTGTTTTGTAAAACGTTTGATTAATTACAAAAATATAAAGCAAACCTGGCATCCCTGCACCTGATTGACTTGCGGGGGAAAGAAGGTGCAGCAAGGAAAAGCATTCTCAATCTTCCTGGCGAAAGTGTGAAATGTTTTCCGGTCTGTGGCCGTCCCCCTCCTGGTCCACAATAAAATTGGAAAAGAAAAACTGAAATCCAAGTCGTACATCTCAGATCTAGAACATGGTTTCCATTCGAAGGAACATTGCTTCCGAGATGCACACACAAACCAAGCAGCGATGATATGTTGTTTATTGCAAGAAATTGAATCTGGGAAGCGGCTCATGGATACGCTGGGGATGGGGGGGGGGTGGGGGGGGGGGTGGAGGTTGGGTAACCGGTTCGATCCATCAAGATCTGGATCGCCACTGGGCACTGATCGGGGGGCTGGACAACTCCAGCCCCGGTGTGACAGCTCATCGTTCGGCTTCTTGTGCCACCATGTGTGTATGTTTTGTGTTACGTCAGATTCTTAATTGGAAATCAATTAAGGAAGAGGAGCAAAGTCTGTCTTCTTAACGATCCTCGTTCCCATCGGGAGGGTCTTATCATGCAAATCGCATACTCCGGTTTTGTGTTTTGTATATTTTTCGTTAACGAAGGCCCACTGCCTACACCCGGCCTGGGATTCGGGTAGCACATGTCGTTCTTTGCAGTGGACCGACAGCAGCAGCAGCTCGCCGTAACTAGCTGTCGTCCCCAGTCCAAAAAAGGACTACCCAAGACAAAGGCATTAGGAGGTTCGCCGGCTACTGCTGATTGTGTGGCGCTCAGTGGGGTGAACCGGTATCGATGAGAATTTATCTCTCGCTAATGAGATATTAATAATTTCCTATCGTGGTTATCTTGATCGATCTGATGTGAGCTGTTCTTTATGTTTGTTTGGGGACTGGGAATAGAATCAAGTCTGATTGCCGACCGAGGTCGATCAGTTGGCGCCACTTCAACTCTTCAATTCTGACCTTGTAGTTGGTGAGAGTTCCAAGATCATTGCTACTCTGTGCCCGAATATTTTGTATTTAGGCAGGGGAGTGAATCATGTAGCACGCGAGAGCCGCACATTTATTCACATAAATGTCCGTGTAGCTGCCGGCTTGGAATAGCACTACGGACAACATGTTCCGGGGGTAACAGTCCACTAAATAGATAACCCCAATCCACAATGGTCCGAGGACCAACATTAAGTGGAAAAAATTAATAACTCAAAAACCATCCAAGATAGAGTCTTCATGTCTTCTAGACATTTGCTCGTGAGTACAAGCCGCGTTATATGCAAAAGTGTCCTAAACGCCAAATCTTAAAATACTTCATATTTCAGCATCTAACTTTTTTATTTCAAAAGATATCGACATAAAATGTTCTGCAAAGTTGAAGAAGGTAAAAACCCCGACAACTTTCTCGAAGAGCAGTTTTTTCTATCTCTTCAATCTGAGGAGATATAACTTATTGAAGAAATAAAAAGTCCGAAATCGGTTTTTTTTTTATCATATGTCTAAAACTATCATTTTTTCAAGCCTACTATGTTCAGAGCAATTGTACATATTGCCAAAATACACATTTCGTCAGAAGACATCAAAGCTGTACGATGTTTCTATCAAAAGATATAAGTATTTTTGTACTTTTTTCAGCCAATTTTTCTAGCGTAACATTTGAAAAAGGCGCAAGTGAATCTTCAATTTTCTCCCACCACCGGATCTAGAATGACAAAAACTGCATTTTAACAAATTTTGGAGAGGGTGTTTTTTTGTTTTGCGTTTTAAATGTTATTTGACAATGACCGTATTTTAGGCATCAAATTCACGAAAAATGACATCCATAATGTCCGAGTTCAACATCTACTCGTGTTTCAAGATCACTTATCTTAAACATTCGAGTAGCGATGAACCCAATGTTGTCTTTTTTGTTTTGTTTTGTTCCTTTGTGTAAGTGAGCAAAAATATAAAACAAATTCCCTATAGTTTTTCGACTTCTTAATTCATCAGATATATGCATCTGGTGATCGTATGCAAATTTTAAATTGAATTGTGGACCGTCCAGTTTTATATGTTTGACATATATTATGAAAGGCCTTTGATCCTAGGATAGGATGCGACACGTAGTCAGTCAATTTGAGACCAATTTGCTGTCAAACGGAGACCAGTCGCTGATTGGTCGAAATTGATATCCGTTTGCTGCGATCATATCGCTTTGTTGTTGGCTTGGCCGTGTTGCTAGTTTGTAGGTTTAGAATTTGATACCAATATTTAAAATCATTGTATTTTTTATTCAAGCTTTATCGCCTCAAATATGTCAGCATTCAAAAGCAAATCAACCTAATGTGACTCCCATGGCTTGTCACATTAGGTTCTTCAACTTTGCAGAACATTTTATTTCGATATCTTTTGAAATAAAAAAGTTAGGTGCTGAAATATGAAGTACTTTAAGATTTGGCGTTTAGGACACTTTTGCATATAACGCGGCTTGGACTCACGAGCAAATGTCTAGAAGACATGAAGACTCTATCTTGGATGGTTTTTGAGTTATTAATTTTTTCCACTTAATGTTGGTCCTCGGACCATTGTGCAATCCAAGGTATCAAGCGACCCGTTCTGATGGATGAATGGTTAAGAGGGTTTAATAGATGCTCGATCTTTAACGGAACCCGTAACGCGGGTAGATCACCTTCTCAGGTTGCGTTACAGTAAGAGATCTACCAAACCGAAACCTAGTGACATCCGGTTTGTCAAGCTAGGGTAATGTGTTTTGGTAATAAGGATTCATGGAACATAGTCCTTGTTACTGATGACAATTTCTAAAATTGCATTTATTCTGCCTTGCTTATTGTTGAAGACTCGGACTTTGCCCACCCGAGACTACACTTGGTGTAAGGAAAACAATCATGCTTTACGTATCTATTTGCGTAAGAACCTATTAAGGACTGATAAGTTCTGGTAAATTAAGGACTCACGTGTATTTTTGTTGTAGAACACATTCTCTAATATGATAGAGTTTTGAAACTAGCCTAAAGCCCTGGGGTTTTCTCCGTTGTCCTGGGACTAGACTTGAAGAAAGACATGGATGAGGCTAGAATTCCGATGCATGGATAAATATCAGAACCACTATTTTGTTTTCTCAGAAATCAGATCGATTATGTTTGATTAAGGACTTTCATTAGAAATATAGTTCAAAGCTGGGTTGAAAAAAGTAAGGTGTTTGCTCATGGGGGAGATAACCCAGACAAGCTTTGAAGTACATTTGTAAGTGCACAATGCTTTTAGTGCAGCTTGACTATCTGAGAAAATACAAATATTTGCATATCTGTATTTTCTCACAAGGCAGATATTTGCGCATTTCAAAATAACAAGAATCTGCTTGAAACACCGTAGGATAGTGTCCCATCGCCACTGAAATTTGTATTCCAGGGCCGTAGATTCCAGCATTTTTATTCCAATTTTTCAGCCATCTGTAAAGAATTTGATTGACCCTTGACGAACGGCTTAGGGACAAAACGTCGAAAGACAAAACGTCGAATGCCAAAACGTCGAATGCCAAAAGGTCGAATGCCAAAACGTCGAAAGGGACAAAACGTCGATAGGACGAAACGTCGAAAACGAGTAATCTAAGCAAATAGTGAGTTCTTTATTCTTTTAAAGGATACTCATTCTTTCACTTGTATCTGCCAACTAGTTCAGTGGGAAGCCTTCCTGATGCTCCCCGAAACAACACCTCAGGGTCGGCATGTTCCTTGACCAGTTCTTCGTGGGTAGGGAATATTCACACTGTCGTATATAAAAAACTCACATCACGTCACGTTAAGTGTAGAATTATTTATTCCCGAACTTTCCCGGCTTTCTTCCCTTACTTCTTTGAGGCCCCTTCTACTGGCACCCAGTGTTGCATTTGAACTAAACGCGAGCCAAAAAAGAACTAAGCTTGGATGTGTCATCAAATCTTATGTGTGTCCTGACCAAGGTGCTGCCCTAGGACTTGATGACGCATCTGCATGCATGCGTTGTTGCGCGAATATATGCGCCATAATGAAATGGGACATTTTGGCATCGGGCATTAAGATTCTGCACCGAAATCCGGATTTTCCGGTAATCCACGGTGACCAAACTAGTTCCCCCTCTCAATAGAGGGTGACTTTCTGAATCGAATCAACCCAAGATATTTGTGAAAAAATGGCAAACAAATGACCATTTAAGTTTACCAGGTACCAGGGTGCCATGTTTTTGCGGGTGCAGTTCTTGATCAAATTTTGAACTGAACAATGTTCAAATATGTTTGATCACAGCGTGCCGCTTTTGAACTTCAACGCAAATTGATCGCGTTCAAATGCAACACTGCGAGTGGCACACTGTAACAAGTTTCCTTCCACAAATTTTCAACATTACGTCACAGCATCCTTCAGGGTAGCTTCGATGGTAGCCTCTAGCTATCGTCTGCCGTTGTTCCTTCAAGGGCGTCTGGTTTGGTTTACAGCACGACTTGCCGGTACTTTCCATCCCAACGTAAGAGGTGGGAGGGAATGTCTTCCTCAATCAGAACCGGAGTTCTACTTGAAATAGCGGGGTCTTGACTAGCCGTCCTTCTCCGTAATTCATCCGGTATTCACAGAATATGGTACTAGTACAACAATGCTAAGTATCCTCGCAATAATCTTTACTCAGCTAGTGGTTTTAACTGAAGCATTATAGAGCGCAAAATGAGTCACTGACCTTCAGCGTTCGGGCAGTGACCCCAGATAACGAGACAATGTTCGTGTGTCTCCATCAATCAGTTCGTCATCCTGCCATCTTGGTGGATCCACCGTATCACCACCCCTCTCAGGCTACCAACAGGATCGATTTGAATTCACACAAAATTTCCAAAAAAATCCACGCTGAACTGTGAACACATACACACTTTTCGACGTTTTGTCCTTTCGACGTTTTGTCCCTTCGACGTTTTGTCCTTTCGACGTTTTGGCATTCGACGTTCTGGCATTCGACGTTTTGGCATTCGACGTTTTGTCACCCATTCTTGACGAACAGTGGGACCTCCGACTTCCCAATCTGCACGAGTTGTTTCGTGCAGCTTGTAAGGAACATCATGGTTCTCCACAGGTTTCTTCCAGTCTTTAATCATTTTCATTACTGGCCTATTTTGAAAGTATTGTGAAATGCTCAGGTGACCTACAAGATCACCTGGCATAAACTTTTCAACTCGTTCAAGTCTCAGCAATTCCTTTTCTGCTTCTAAAGCTTTTGATGGAGTGCTTCGCATCGCTCCTGTAACAGCAATGGACGCAAGACGTTGAATTTTCGCAAGCTTTTAATGCGTGGTAACCTCTTTTGTTTTTGGCCACCAGACAAACGAAGCATACGTCACTTTTGGGCGGATTATGGCAGTATAAATCCTCATTATTATTTTTGGTTTCAAGCCCTGCCAATAGTTTTGGAGCATAACCAGAACGCACTTGTTGCCTTACCGATCATGGACTCAATTTGAGTATTCCAGTTCAGTTTAGCATCCAGTATCAAACCAAAGTATTTGACTCGATCACTAGGATGAATTTGTATCCCTCCAAGCCGAAAAGCTTTAAGGTTGATCTTCCTTCTCCTAGTGAAAGGGACAATTACGACTTTTGACGGGTTGATGCTAAGGCCCTCCTTAATACCGTATTACCCCGCTAATACGACACCGACTGTTGTCGAATAACCGGGGTAAACTTTTAATTCGACAAACTGGTCACCCTACACCACGTTGCTCATTGAAATTTTGCAACTCTATTTTTGTTTTTGTTTTGATTTCCGGATTTGTTATGAAACATGATTTCAACAGATATTGCGGTGGTGCGAATGAAAAGCTCGTTCTTTTTACGATTGTTGCCATCCTCAGTCGATTCCGGTTGATCTTCAGGCGGTTTGGGCGTCAAATAGCACCAAAACTAAACTTCCGGAATTAGCGTCTGCAAGAGGAGCTGCGGCGGGTGCGAGTATAAGCGCAATATTAAACTGTTTTGCATTTACAGTGTACATCGCTGTGACATTCCAACACTTTTTAATTCGACATGTGTCGAATAAGCGGGGTACGAATTAAAAAGTGTTGAATTAAAACGTGTCGAACGAGCGGGGTAAGACGGTACATAATGAATGTGTATAGTTTAGAGCCCTTTGCATTCTCTCCGATATAGTTTCGTCATACTTTCCTCTCACTATTATGACTATATCGTCTGCAAAGCCCACAACTTTGAAACCTTTTTCCTTCAAGCTTCTTAGAAGATCGTCTACAACTAAGGACCACAATAGTGGTGAGAGGACTCCTCCTTGAGGGCAACCTTTCGTTGCCCTTACTGTTATAGAAGAACTTCCCAGCTCAGAGGTGATTTCTCTTTTTGCAAGCACAGTATAAATCCAATGTATGATACATTGGTCGAAGTTTTTGTTCTTCATGGCACGCTTCATAGACGAATAGGAGGCATTATCAAATGCTCCTTCTATGTCCAAAAAGACGCATAGAGCTATTTCTTTTGCTGAAAACGTTTTTTCCACCTTTGTTACTAGCGAATGAAGTGCCGTAACCGTTGACTTACCAGATTGATAAGCAAACTGGAAGTCTGATAGGGGATGCTCTTTTATGTAAGAAGAATTGATAAAATCCTTCAAAACCTTTTCCATAGTCTTCAACAAAACTGAAGAAAGACTAATTGGCCTGTATGCTTTGGGATGCGTCTTGTCTCGCTTCCCCTTTTTTGGTATAAAGATAACTTTTACAAGTCTCCATTTTGATGGAACGTAATTCAATATTAAACTAGCCTTGAAGATCTCAATTAGTGATGGAACCAACACCGCTTCTCCATTTTGAATCAGTGCTGGAAATATTCCATCAGGCTTACTGGACCTCTTATAAACCACCTAAAAGGCTTTTTAAACTTTTATAAGAATTCCACCGAGGGTTTTCTCTAACTATTTCTCTAGGAAGTTTTTCAGGAATTCTACCTGAAATACTGAAAAAACTTGTAACTAGAAGACACCGAAATGTTGCTAACTGACAAATTGAGAGATGTCATTTGTGAAAAAGATCGCGTTCTGCTGGGATTCGAACCCACGACTCCGTGTTCGCTAGACCGGCATTTAAACCAACTAAGCCACAAAACAGGTACTAATTCTGCGGAATAGAAAGCCAAACTGACTCCGAAGTCACACCGTGAACACTCTTTTTTCACAAACCCATATATCTTTTCGGCTTTAGATGCCAATCCACAACACACTCACGTATGTGCCCAATAACTACAAGTGAGAGTTAGTTGGTTAAAGCGCCGGTCTAGCGAATACGGAGTCGTGGATTCTAATCCTACCAGAATGCGTTTTTTTTTTCACAAATCTCATCTCTCAATTTGTCAATTAGCAACATTTCGTGCCTTCTAATTACAAGTTTTTCCAGTACATACAAGTTTTTCAGACATACCAGCAAATCTGGTGAATGCCAGTAAAGGGCAATATGTATCATTTTTTTTATCTGTATTAGCGAGATTTTAGCCCTAGGCTAGTTCATCTCGGGACCCACGCTTTACTTCCCTTCCGAAGGAAGAATTCACATTTTGTGAGTTTGTCGGGAGTGGGATTCGATCCCAGGTCCTCGGCGTGATGGTCAAGTGTTCTAACTATATATGTATCATTGTACTCTTCCTGGGATTTCTTCAAACATTTTCCTAGGATTTGTGCCTTCTGATTATTCGCTAGAGAGATTTCGCTTCCTTTGATTTCTAAGGGAATTATACTGAACTAAAGATAACCCTGTTCGGATTCCTTCTGAAGTTCCTTCAGGGGTTCTTTTGAACATATCTTATGTTCAAAGATTTCTTCGGAAATTTCGAAAATGTCTTCAACAATTCAAGGATTCCTCCAAGAATTAAAAAAAATCTTCAAGGGATTTCAACAGGAATTTCAATAATGATTTTCGTTTCAATTACTTCTGCGATTTTGTCAGAAATATCTTGCAGGATTTCTGCAGAAAGTCCTGCAAGAATTAGGGACGAATGACCGAAAGGTTAAAGTCCCTCTAAAAATCAAATCCAGTTGACAGTTAGCTGTCGTGTCGAACTGATGTGTTTGAAAGAATAGCTAAGTGAAAACAAACTAGTTTATTGGTTTCCCCGAAGTTTGTCCGGCTTTAGGCCAAAAGTGTGGTCGCAGAGAATCCGGGTCTTTCCATCATGGACGACTACCGCAGAGACTCTGTTTACCTAGACTTCAGCGGCATGCCAATCCGCCCCAAGCTTGAGAAAGTTCACGAGCTCATAAGCAAGAAAATCCAGCTAGACATGGCAAAAGTCAATTGCATTCAACCCAGCATGACTAAAGCTCGAGTCATAATCGAGCTAAAGTCACAGGCTTATGTCGAAGAGCTAGTTGCGGAGCATAGTTCGAAGCATACTGTGGAGCTAAACAACAAAGAGTATGCTGTTCCAATCGTTCCATACGACAATGCGGTTGAGGTTAGGATTGCTGATCTCCCATCTTACTTCTCCACCGAAATGATCGCAAAACACCTAGCCCCATATGGCGAAGTCGTATCCACACAAGAGGAAGTGTGGAAAAACTTTTGGCCTGGTTTGCCCACCGGCGTCAGACTGGCACGAATGAGAATTCGCAAACCGATTCCATCCTACGTCCCAATGACAACGCACACAGCCTTCATCACCTACAGAAACCAGATCCGAACATGTCGATATTGTGTAAGACCGCTGCACATCGGTCGTAGTTGCAACGAGGCTCGCAAAGAACAGGGATTTGACATCAACAGCCGCCTCACCGCGGCTCAAGTTGTTCAAGGTGTCATCCCGCCTTCGTCAGCAAATGATCCATCTCCATCATCCAGTTCATCAACAACAGAAAATGAAATTGAAATGCAAACCTCAGATGGGGAGATGAGCAACAACAACATGCAGGAAAATCCCACGACAACCCAAGTAACAACCGTTACAGACCGTATGACGAGATCAGCTGCAAAACAACACAGCAGGCCATCTTCTCTCTCCCGTCTCGCCCTTGAAGAATGCACACAAAATCCTAAATCAAGTCGCACGAGTTCACTGTCGATCCAGAACTCCTCGGATTTTGTCATTTCCGATGACAGTGAGGGAACAGTAAATGCACCAAAACGACAACGATCACAACAAACCGCTGAATCCCATGAAGCTCCGTTCCAGGAGGTAAAACGCAAGAGTAGAAGTCGCACCCACAACTCGTCTTCCCGGTAAGCTTTGCCATGGGTATATGTCTTGCCGAAGCAATCGCAGATACTACTATTCGTCTCAAGAAAATATCATATCTATCTTTCACAACAACAATGGAAAATCTCCTCCGTTGGAGGCAATCACAACGCATCGCTTCTTCGACTGACAACACTACCGACGAGGGCTACTTCTGTGAGGTAAGCCCTAGTATATGTCCTGCCGAAGTTAACATAGATGCTGCTCCAAATCTCAATCAATATCCACCCTTCTTCATGACACTACCTCCCCATGGAGATTCACTAAATTACGCATGTGAATCGGACCAACAGCACCCAACATTTCTTCATTCATTACATCAAGCATTGGTCATGAAACCGCACAACCAAAAGCGCAACGTACACAACACGGATACCATCAAAAACACTGTCAGCGAGGGCTACTTCTTCTGTGAGGTAAGCCTTAGTATATGTCCTACCGAAGCACTTATAGATACTGCCGCACTTGAAAAAAATTCGTATACTGCAGAAATAAAATCCCAACTCTCTCTGTGAGGTAAGCCCTAGTATATGTTCTACCGAAGCTATACTGGATACTGCCGCACTAGAGGAAAAATCACTTTTTGTAGAAACTCGATCGACGACGACACACTATGGCACTACTGCTGATGTACAGCTCTACGCGATAAATCTTCGAACGATGACTACACGGTTGGTAAACTACTACACCCAAGCCATTCAGGAGTTTCAGGTGAGCGAACACGATGACCAAAACAAAAACGACCAAAGGTACGAGGAGACGACAACAAATGTGACTTCAGCACAGCTGATTCGTGACATATCAGTGTCAGTAATTTTCAGAGACGGGGAACGCATACAAGATCACTACAAGGTGGGACTCCTTTTTACATTAGGGTGATGCAAATGTTTAGTTATAAAATTGCAACTATTAATATTTGCAATATTTCGAACCAAACAAAAGTTGATGCCTTAAGGTCTTTTGTTTATGCCTCTGAGTTGGATATTGTTTTTCTACAAGAAGTGCAAAGCGAAAACTTGTATATACCAGGGTATACGGGTATTTTCAATGTAGACGCTGATCAGAGAGGTACAGCTATCTTAGTTAGGGATCAGTACAAAGTGCATAATGTTGATAAAAGCCTTGATAATCGCATAATATCAATCAGGGTCGGATCTATTACATTTATAAACATCTATGCTCCATCCGGTGCGGCACAAAGAACAGTTAGAGAGGATTTTTTCAACTCTTCCATTGCTCACTATCTGCATCACTCCTCGGAGCATGTGGTGCTTGGTGGAGACTTTAATGCGGTGGTCAATACAAAAGACGCCACGGGCGGCAGCAGCGTTAGCCCGATGTGCAAACGACTCATGAGTGCTGCAGAACTAGTAGATACCTGGGAAGCATTGCATGGACGTAGGGTGGAGTATTCGTACATTAGATCGAACACAGCATCACGCCTAGATCGCTTGTTGATTTCGAATGGGATGAAAGCCCAGCTTCGGACATCACATTTTGCGGTGACATCGTTTTCGGACCACAAAGCGTACATAGTCCGCATCGTCCTTCCCCACTTGGGAACTCCGGTAGGGCGTGGTATATGGCGTCTGCAACCGTTTGTTCTCGATGATACCGACGTTGTAAACGAGCTGTCTAAAAAATGGGAGTATTGGGTCCGAGCGCGAAGACATTTCCGGTCTTGGATAGAATGGTGGATTCTGCATGCCAAACCAAAAGTGACTTCCTTCCTTAAATGGAAAACTTCGATCGTTTACCGAGAATTTAGAGATGCGATAGAGTTATACCGTAGCTTTTTAAAAGAAGCATATGATAACTACCACGGAAATCCGCAGCAACTAGCAACGATAAACCACATCAAATCACAGATGCTTCGTCTGCAAAAGAACTTTTCAGCTAACCTTCGTAAATTCAACGAAACTTACATTTCCGGTGAATCTACAACACTATTCCATGTTTCTCAAGCTCAAGGAAAAAAATCCAAAACATCTATCACAGCACTTCAAAACGAAGATGGGGTTGAAATCTGCGATCAAGCTCAAATACAGGAATCAATTACATCGTATTTCGAGCATCTCTACTCGGCAGTAAATGCTGAACCCTCCTCAGAATTCATTCCTATCAAATCGATCCCTGAAAACACTTCAGCCAACGAAAACATAATGCAAGAAGTAACGCAAGATGAAGTCCTGGCAGCCATTAGAGGAAGTTGTTCAAGAAAATCTCCAGGCTCTGATGGTCTTCCCAAAGAATTTTTTCTCAAGTCTTGGCAGATCATCTGTGTTGAATTTACCAAAGTTATAAATGACGCACTGCAAGAGAATGCAATGAAGCAATTCTACGATGGCATCTTGGTTCTCGTTAAAAAGAAAGGCAACAACAAAACTGCACGAGGATATCGACCAATTTCCCTCTTAAACTTTGATTATAAAGTCTTAGCAAGAATTCTCAAACAGAGAATCCACGGCCTGCTTCCACTGGTGCTGTCAGACAGTCAGAAATGTTCCAATGGAAAAAGGAATATTTTCGAAGCAACAAGTCGTATCTACGACAAAATCTGTCAACTAAAGCATCATCGCAGAAGTTCATTGCTAGTTTCCTTTGACCTGGACCATGCATTTGACCGAGTCGATCATCAATTCCTGAGACAAACCATGGACAGAATGAACTTCAATCCGAATTTAGTTAATTTTCTTGATACGATTTGGAGTCAGTCATATTCCAGAATCTTGGTCAACGGTCATCTAACACCGGAAATCAAAATTAGTCGTTCAGTAAGACAAGGTGACCCACTGTCAATGCACCTATTTGTCGTGTATCTTCAACCGCTCCTGGACGCCATTTCTCGAAAATTTCCAAATGCTATGATAAATGCTTATGCGGATGACATATCCATGTTTCTCGACGACGAGATGGCAGTGTTGCGGATTGCTGCCACCTTTAGTGATTTCGGACTTGCTTCTGGAGCTATATTAAACAAACAGAAAACTGTAGCAATTATGATTGGCAATGTCAATCTTACCACAGACACGGAATGGTTGAACATTGAAAACTTTGTCAACATACTCGGGGTACGTTACGGAGAAAACGTCAAGAAAACGCAAAAATTGAACTGGCAATCCGTTCTCAACGGTTTACGCACACGGCTTTGGTTTCATCATCCAAGAAAGCTAAATCTGATTCAAAAAGTCATATTAATCAATACGTATATCAACTCAAAACTATGGTACATGGCCTCCAATATACCACTCACGAAGGGATTTGCAACAAAAATAAAAGCGGAAATCGGAAAATTCCTCTGGCATGGACAATCTTTGCAAAGAATAGCTTTTGCAAACCTAATTCTTCCTAAATCTCGAGGTGGTCTAAATCTACATTGTCCTGAAACAAAATCGAAGGCCCTCTTGTTGAATCGTCTAATAGCCATGGCTCACCAACTTCCATTTGTGACTAGTCTACTCCAAAATCCAATCGATCCAGTACCAGCAATGTTCAACCATATCACCGTTTTAAAAACCGAGCTGGACCAGTTACCCGATATCCTTATAAATACACCAACGTCCCAAGGGTTTTACCTTCACTTTCTGGAAACGAAACCAGATCCAGGATTTGTGTCCACTGATCAACGAGACTGGAAAGCAATTTTCAGGCACCTTCATAACAAATCCCTTACATCAACGCAACGATCAAACTGGTATACCATAATGCACAAGAAGATAAAACACCGTGAGCTGTTATACCAACGAGGTGTGATAGATAACCCGTACTGTGAAATATGCCCGGGTGAAGTAGAAACCACTATTCACAAGTTATTTCGCTGTCATGGTAGGAGAGAAATTTGGAGGTTTCATCGACGAGAACTACTAGCTCATGAATCTAGCCTAGCCAGATTAGAACCAGAAGATTTTGTATATCTTAACTTAAGAAACGTTAACCAACACACTAAAGTTTATATTATAAAACTATTAGGTATTTTCTTTAGTTATCATCTAGAAACACATGAAAACTCTATAGGATTAGAGAATTTTGTATTTTATCTAAACTGTAACAAATAATTGCTAAATACATGTAAGGTTTTACAAAAAAAAAATAGTCTTCAACAAAACTGAAGAAAGACTAATTGGCCTGTATGCTTTGGGATGCGTCTTGTCTCGCTTCCCCTTTTTTGGTATAAAGATAACTTTTACAAGTCTCCATTTTGATGGAACGTAATTCAATCTTAAACTAGCCTTGAAGATCTCAATTAGTGATGGAACCAACACCGCTTCTCCATTTTGAATCAGTGCTGGAAATATTCCATCAGGCTTACTGGACCTCTTATAAACCACCTAAAAGGCTTTTTAAACTTTTATAAGAATTCCACCGAGGGTTTTCTCTAACTATTTCTCTAGGAAGTTTTTCAGGAATTCTACCTGAAATACTGAAAAAACTTGTAACTAGAAGACACCGAAATGTTGCTAACTGACAAATTGAGAGATGTCATTTGTGAAAAAGATCGCGTTCTGCTGGGATTCGAACCCACGACTCCGTGTTCGCTAGACCGGCATTTAAACCAACTAAGCCACAAAACAGGTACTAATTCTGCGGAATAGAAAGCCAAACTGACTCCGAAGTCACACCGTGAACACTCTTTTTTCACAAACCCATATATCTTTTCGGCTTTAGATGCCAATCCACAACACACTCACGTATGTGCCCAATAACTACAAGTGAGAGTTAGTTGGTTAAAGCGCCGGTCTAGCGAATACGGAGTCGTGGATTCTAATCCTACCAGAATGCGTTTTTTTTTTCACAAATCTCATCTCTCAATTTGTCAATTAGCAACATTTCGTGCCTTCTAATTACAAGTTTTTCCAGTACATACAAGTTTTTCAGACATACCAGCAAATCTGGTGAATGCCAGTAAAGGGCAATATGTATCATTTTTTTATCTGTATTAGCGAGATTTTAGCCCTAGGCTAGTTCATCTCGGGACCCACGCTTTACTTCCCTTCCGAAGGAAGAATTCACATTTTGTGAGTTTGTCGGGACCGGGAGTGGGATTCGATCCCAGGTCCTCGGCGTGATGGTCAAGTGTTCTAACTCTATATGTATCATTGTACTCTTCCTGGGATTTCTTCAAACATTTTCCTAGGATTTGTGCCTTCTGATTATTCGCTAGAGAGATTTCGCTTCCTTTGATTTCTAAGGGAATTCTACTGAACTAAAGATAACCCTGCTCGGATTCCTTCTGAAGTTCCTTCAGGGGTTCTTTTGAACATATCTTATGTTCAAAGATTTCTTCGGAAATTTCGAAAATGTCTTCAACAATTCAAGGATTCCTCCAAGAATTAAAAAAAATCTTCAAGGGATTTCAACACAAAATTACTGGAAAAATCCTTTGGACAAAACCCTGGAGGATTGTTTGAGTAATCCTTTCAAAACCTCCTGGTGAAGATTATCTGGAGAAATTCGTGGACAAAACGACCTGCAGCGATTTCTGAAAAATGAATTCCTGGATGAAGGCCAGACAGAAAATCTGAAGAAATTGCTAGACAAAATTCATGAGAAACTTTTAGAGAAACTCTGAAAGTAATTCCTAGGAAGACATTTTTTGGGAGAAATGAAGGCGAAATCCATAGAGAAATTTGAAAAAATCTTGAAATAATGGCAAAAGTCGCTGACAAAGGTACTTGTGGAATTCTACAAGAATCCACCTCTGGTGGATTTACAGAAAGAAGCCATGGTAGAACTCCTAGGCACATATCTGGAAGAATTCTTAGAATTTTTTTACTACTTCTAAAGGGATAATCTCTTAAGTACTACATGGAGGAAAATCCTGCAGAAACAAAAAAAAAATTGGAGAAGTTTTTAAGAAAACAACTGAAGAAATTTCTAAAACAAATGATTGTGTGGAAGAACTGGAGAACACTTCGGGGATAATTCTGAAACATTACCGGGAAAGTGTCTGGCAGAATCCCTAAAGAAAGGTCTTGTAGGTCGCTTGTAGCACGGCTAAAATCTCGCCAATTGTTGCACACTCCATGCTTTTCTCATCAGGTGTACAACGATTGGCGATTTACTCTACCAGTGTAGGGGATCTGAAATTCCAAACCTTGAGTATTCATTTCTGAATTTTACATAGCAGCTTTGATTTCAGTACAATGCCTTTGTCACCGCTGCGCACTTGTTGCATTGTGAGCAGCTGTACGAACCTTCAAGTTTTCCGATACGTTCTTGTGTTATAACCTTAAAAAAATGTATGAAAAACATTCAGATTAGTCGACAAACAAAAATCGAATTTTCAAGTCGAATGTGAAATCCGTGCTGCTGTACGCCAGTGAAACCTGGTGTGTATCAGTGGAGAACGCGTAACGGCCGCAGGTCTTTACCAATACACATCTGGGGTACATTATTCTTGCATGGTGGCCTCTCAGTTGGATCTCCAACGCGGAGCTCCATCGTGGATGTTATCAAAATCTGATAAGAACAATGCGGGAGCGATAGTGGAGGTGGGCCAGCCACAATCTACGCAGGGGTGGGATCGAAAGCTGCAAGCAAGCGTTAGACTACAATCCAGCAGGACTTCGCAGCAAAGGCAGTTCCAGATGCTCATGGCGATGGAGCCTCAACAACGTGATGATGGGTAGTCACATCTAAATTATACAGAGTTGTTTTGGACGCTAAGAGATCTAAAAACTTTATTTTAAGAAATTGACCTTGATAACCCAGTCTAATGTCTACCCTCTTTATAATGGATGTCTATTCAACACTTTTCCCACAGTCCTCTCCAAAAATTTCAGCAATGCCTGAATTATCCAGAAATTGATTATTATTTCAAACAGCTACCACAGAAAAATCATTCTGCGCATACATCCTTTGTAGAAGGATTAAAAGATTTATTTTTACGTTAGGTAGTGTCATTAGTGTTAAGGCATTGATAACAACACCCAGCTTATATGTAGTTAGCATTTTCACTTCAATGAGTTGTTTTTGCAAAGGCTAAACATGAACAGTGCTGTCAAGAAATTCAAATCCACTTGAAAGGTGTTTTTCGGTAAACATAAACAACTATGTGTCTTTCACTTAGATAGAATGCAACCACGCATTATGCACACAAAGATTAACAAAAAGCAAGCAAAAACCCAAAATCCGCTTATCCAAGCCCAAACCTCCCTCAACTAAATCCGGGTAAGCAGCAGCTACTCAAGCAGCTTTAGTGCACTGTCATCCTTGAAAGAAAGGTAATATCTCCTTTGGAAGGATGATGATGATGCATCAAGTGGCGAAGGAGTTGAACGAAAGTGCATCGTCCGTGGCTTTTTTCTGCCTGCGAACATTCGAAACCGAAAGTCGAAAAAGAAGCACAAGAAAACGTACAATTACCAACCACCAACCACCCAGCTGAATACACACAGTTTATCTAAGACCGCCAAGAAGATGTGTAGCAGCTAGCACCTACCGACCGACGACCCAGGCATTCGTCTTCGGGGCTTTCCTTCTAAGCCGTTCATCTTCAGCTGCTTCTTGGCCTTCGTCTTCTGGTCGGCGTGCATCCAGTCGCCTATTCGCTGCAACCACCATCAACGGCAGCCTCAACTAGGTAACTACTTTCAGCACATGTTCGGTGGTTGTTTGAACAGTTTCTCTCCTCCGGCTTAGCCGCCGCACCCTCCCTTCAATCCCATGCCACCGAACTGGCAGACGTTTTGCTGATTTCGAAATTGCTGTTAATTTCTCGTACAACAGCTCCCGTCTCCCGCTACTTTCCCAGTCGTTCCCACTTAAATATGTTGTGTAAACATGGAATAAAAAATGTCGAGAGGTACAGCGAAAAAAAAATCCATGATAATAACACATAATTTCCCTGGGCCTGACTCCCGGTGCCTTCTTCCCTTGCGCTTCGCCCTCCATAGGTATTTCGGCGAAGAGTCCAACCGAACGCGAACCACGCTGCTGGTATGGCACTGACTGCTGGTTGGGCCGGCCCGGGCCGAGTCTCGTCGCGTACTCACGTTTGGTGTGAATTATACAAATTAAATTTTATTTCGTATTTACTTTTCTTATCACACTGGCACTACTGCGTCGGTTGGTTGGGCTTGAGGTTCAGGGCTGCCGGCCGGGTGGTCGACTTCACCAGTCAGTAGTGATGTGCTACCGCCGCCGCCGACGCAGACTATGCAGGCCACGACGATGAGTCGGAAAACAGTGCGAGGGCAGATAGGGACTTTGCTGGTAGATGGCACGGTAGCAGAGGGCTTTGCTTGACATGGCGTCATCGTCATCGCGGCGGACAGTTAGCAGGAGAAAGCAAATAGTCTTGCTACACGGTGGTGCCACATTCGGGTGATATGGTTTGTTCAGGGGTTTACCGCGGTGGGAGATTATCGCTTCGGGATATGCTTCTGTAACGTACAGACAGCTGAGAAGACGACTTGCATTATGCCCTTTTTACATTATTGTAGGGGAAAACCCCAAAATGCCAAGATGGGGTAAAATGGCCCAACTCATGAAATCATTCCGGAATGGGATTTAATCATTACTATAGGTGAATGGTGTCAAGATATGTTTGCATCAAACATTCTTCTAGAAGCTAGGCTGCCAAATTCACGAACAATCTTTTGATTTCCCAATGAAAATTGGCAACTTCCGGTTTTTCGTGCTTGCAATAATGGTTTTCTGGTGATTTTATTACCAGCCAAGAGTTTCCAACGAGGTAGACACACACATGGAGACGCATGGTTGTTGATGTCTACGCTATCCATGTTAGAGGTCATTCATATATGACGACCATGGTTTTGCGGGGAGGGGGCTGCCACTCCATTTATTGAGTATATGAAAAAAGCGGTACAGAGGGGAGAAACGGAGTCGGAAATGCCCGAAAACAGATGGACGTAATTTTTGAATGTTTACCCCATCCCGATCAGAAAGGCACAACAAAATTATAACCGATTAAGTTATTTATTTCAAAGATTTTTCATAACAGAATGAGTTATAAAATTCGCCGGTTAGGTGTTAAAATAACAAAAATTATAACTGAAATTGCTCTAGTCATAACATAATTATAACAGGTCTTGATACAATTATAACAAGCTTATTTATAACAAAATGAGATATAAAAAATCAATCAAATTATATCACATGTTGTTATAAAGCAGTTATAAATATATTGGGTAAAAATTAAGTAGTGTAAAAATTAACTCATTTTTGGGTAATCAATTTTAAGAGTGAAATTTTATTTTTGGTAAAAAGTTACTGGCATCAAAAAACTTCTCCACATAGTATACATAAAACCCAGGGATTCAAACCTACGACGGCTAGAACCTAGAACAGGAGCTCGTCGTGTTTACCAGTGAGGTCATCACAGCACTTGAAGTGTGGGTCGATATATGCTGAAATGGTTTTTCATATTGATAGCTCCTCTACAAATAGACTCGCTGATCCAACTTACCGGAGAGGGAAAGTATGACGTCATCATACCCAGTTATGACGTCACCATGCATGTTACTACAGCCCATTTAGTCCCTCAGCTTCAATGTCGTGTGCGCTCGTTGTGCACGAGAGCCAGCGTTCACTACATCGGAGCTGGAACCCACATCGCTGTACCTACGCGAATGGACGTCACACGAAACTGTTTTAAACAGTTGATAGCAATTATATCTTCGTGTTATTAACTAAGTTGAACAGATAGCTAATGACTTTCAAATAGTGAAAAGTGTGTAACTAAACACTAGTTGCGCCAGCGTTTATTTAAATATTTAAAGCGTTTTTTGGCCTGTTTTATTTCATTATTATTAATTAATGATATTCCTTCTGCAAAGTTGTTCAGTAGTATTATGGCGCTTAAGTGGTGAATGTTTCAGTAGGAATATCCACCGCAAATTCTTGCAGGAATATTCCCTTGGAGAGGAATTTATGAAGGAATTTTTAAAAGGATAGAAAAAAAAAACATTTACATAATGAGTCATTGGTGTAATTGTCGATAAAATTAGTAAAGAAACCTTTCGATAAATACTTGAAGTAATTCGTTTTCGAACACAGAGCGTTCAGGAAATCCAGAGGGATATCAAACACTTCGTTTCGCTGTTGAACTGAATATTTTATTAACTTTAACAAAACAACTTCACTTCATTTGCTAGTACATAACTATTTCGATCGGCAGATATGCATACACAGATTATCTTTGCGGAAAAAAGCTGTAGTTAATTGTAGTGATATTCACAACAGAGACTGAGTGACCACATACTATTTATTTTGGCTTTTTAACAAATCACTGGAAACTGGAATATTCCCTAAAATATGGAAAAGCTCTTTTTTAGTACCTATCTTTAAATCCGGCCGAAAATCTGATATACGTAATTATCGTGGTATTGCCCTCATCTCTTGCATTCCGAAACTTTTCGAGGCTATTGTCAACGAAAAGCTTTTTCTCCAAATAAAAATAGAATCACTGGAGCACAACACGGCTTTTTCAAGGGTCGCTCAACAACAACAAACCTGCTTCATTTCGTTGACTTTTCCTTGAATGCAATGGATAATGGAAACCACGTAGAAGCTCTTTATACGGACTTTAGTGAAGCATTTGATCGCATCGATATACCAATGCTGCTTTTCAAACTGGAAAAAATGGATTTGAGCCAGGCCTTCTTAAATGGGTTGAATCATACTTAACAGACCGCCAACAAATCATTAAATTTGATGAAACCAAATCGAAACCAATTCAAGTCACTTCGGGTGTCCCTCAAGGCTCTCATTTGGGACCCCTTCTTTTTATCATATACGTAAACGACATTTCCTTCATTCTCAACAAACTGAATGTATTAATTTATGCCGACGACATGAAGCTCTTTCTGGAAATCAGAAATGAAGAAGACATCAATGTATTCCGCAATGAAATAGACAAATTCTACATATGGTGCAAGAAGAGCTTATTAGAACTGAATGTAAAGAAATGCAACCTAATATCATTTAGCAGAAAAAGAACAACACCATATATTTCAATTGCATTAGGAAATCAAATTGTGGAAAAAAGTGATAGAGTTAGGGATCTAGGCGTAATATTAGACTCTAAGCTAACTTTCGTAGACCACTACAATACTATCATTCACAGGGCGAACAACATGTTAGGGTTCATAAAACGGTTCTGCTACAACTTTCATGACCCATACACAATCAAAACGCTTTTTGTGTCATATGTAAGATCAATCATGGAATACTGCAGCATTGTATGGTCACCATTTTCAATCACACATGAAGAAAGACTCGAATCTGTACAAAAACAATTTCTTCTATTCGCTCTTCGTAAATTAGGTTGGACTTCATTTCCTCTACCATCATACAAAGCACGCTGCATGCTTATAGACATACAAACTTTGAAAGAGCGACGTGAAGTAGCAATGGTTGCTTTCGTAAATGATGTCGTTTCGCAAAGGATTGATGCATCTGAAATCTTATCGAAATTAAACTTTTACATTCCTTCAAGGCAACTAAGAAATCGAAACTTATTTCATACAAACCATCACAGAACTAATTATGCCAAATTTGGGCCTTTGAATCGAATGATGGATATTTACAATCAGCATTGCGAAACAATCGACTTTACAATGTCTCGGCAAAATCTAAGAACATATTTTAATACCATTCGAAATCGCAACACATAACCAGGGTATTCAATCTAAATTTTAATTTTACACATAAACTTTTTTTTTCTTTTCAAAATATATAAGAACATTAGAAGATAAGAGAAATGTGTACAAATATGTGTACTAGTCTACGCTGATTGACGAAATAAATAAATAAATAAGAAATTTCGAAGAAAATGGAATTGGATTGAAAAGTTTAACTTAAAAACTAGAACTTAAATAATTACTGAGTTCCTTCAGAATTTATGATGGATTTTCCCTGATGGAGAATCCTTTAAGGAATTTTTTATGCATAGGCTGAAGTAATTTGCTCCGAATGTCTTGAAGAATCTCCCTTTTGGATTCTCTGAAGAAATTCTCAAGGGACGAAGTGTATGTTGGATTTTAAACTTAAAATAAACCTTGCGGGAAATCCCTATCACGAATGATCTGTATACTGTACTGAATTCATATTAGTAGTTTAAGTTGAGAGCTCCGACAGATCAAAGGTGACGCAATCTGGTCGGTGAAATATAATTGGTGGATTGGAATGTGTTTTCGTGTTCCATGGTCAGAGATGTTGGTTCATAGGAGTGGTTTACTTGGAATCTCAACATGTATATGAACTAATCTTCCAACAAATCCTTGGGTCAAAGTTCTTTGAAGAATTCAAAAAGGAGGTCATGGAAAAAGTCATGGAGGAATTGTCAGCGAGTCGCGTGGATGGTTCGGATTAATTGACATGCACAAGTCACGCAACTTCGCGGTTGATCAAAACTGATTACCTTTTGTTTATTTTTCCAAATACTTATAGCTACCTTACATGCTTACATTCTACTACTTCAATTGAACATTCGCATAAGTGCGTCACTCACGCTCTCACTCTCTTAAGCCTATACGGTCAGCTGTTGAGAGCACGCTCGCAACTCGACCATGCCTATGTTTTATTATACTATGACCTGGTTCTGGTGTGGCGTGAATAAGGAAGTTTGATTGTTTGCTACTCAGCGCTTTAAGGTTGCTACTGGTAGGTTTGGTGTTATGCTTTACTTTCGGTTGGAATGTAGGAAATGTATAGAAATGGAAAGCTATGTAGGTCATGTAGAAAAGGTCACCACACCTCCCCCTTTTAAAAAGAAGAATGGTATCACCATTCTGATTAACGAGTTAATAATTAACAACGATTAACGATTAACAATAATAAACCATTTTTTTGTTTTGCTTTATTTTACATTTTGATTAACCTATTTTTATGAACTGTAGATTGTTTTTTAGATTGAGGATGAATTATAACACAGTTTGGATCTTCATTTTTATGAACAATATACGGTCCTAGATAGAAAGGATCTAGTTTTTTCCTGTTATGGTTAGAAAGATATACTCTATCTCCAGGGCAAATGTTGATTGGATTAGTCTCTTCATTATTTTTCATTTGTCTCTTTTCTTTATTTTGAATGAGATTTTTTCTTGCAATTTGATTGGTATACTGCAATTTGAATTTAAGTTCGTTATGATATTGTTCGATATTATAAATTGGCTCAATTTTGTGTACATCATGTTGAATATTTTGTGGTAATTTAGCCTTTTGGCCAAAAACAAGCTCATATGGGGTATAACCATGTTCAGTGTGTGGAGTCGTGTTAAAAGTAAATTCGTAATATTTAACCCAATCGTCCCAATCTGTTTGGTGAGCGTTAGTGAAGGATCTCAGATATTCATTTAAACATCTGTGATTTCTCTCTAACGCTCCTATAGATTGTGGGTGATAGGCAGTTGATAATGTATGCTTGATTTCTAAATGTTTACATATTTTTTCGATTACTTCGTTATTGTATTCAGACCCTTGGTCTGTTCGAAGTTGAAGAAATGATCCAAAAGTTAAGATGAAGTTATCAACAATTGCTTTAGCTAAAACGTATGCTTCTTTTGTTGGTACAGGGATCAATATCACGTATTTCGATAAGTTACATTGCAATGTTAGTATAAATCTATTCCCGTTGTTCGTTTTTGTAAGTGGTCCTACAGTGTCTGCGGAGATAACTTCAAACGGTTTGGAAGGAGTCGTAGTAATAACTTCTGCTTCCTTTGTGTGTCTATAGACCTTATTTATTTTACATTGGACACATTTTCCGACAAAATTCATTATGTCATTTTTCATGTTTTTCCACACGAAATATTCTCTTACCTTTAGGTATAATCTATGTCTGCCTACATGTCCACCGGTGGGTATTATATGAAATTGTTTGAGGATATCCTGAATTTCTTTAATATTCTTCAATATTCGTGGAGGTGTAAAAAGGATAATTTGATAATTGGATATGGCAATATTTGCGATTTCCTTAAATGTTTCAATCGACATGTTCTTGAACATGTTATCCTCCTTTGAAATTGCTAGCATGTTTCTGTTATATTTACTCATGAGTGTTGATAATTGTAGAAATGCAAACTCTAATGCTTGACTTCCATTGTTGTTTAATACGGGGACAATAATTTGTCCTAAAATTTTCCGATAGTTATGATTTAAAAGTTTCAAGGAAAGTTTGTTGTGGTGCACTTCACAACTAACTTTAAGAAATTTTCTTACTTCCGAAGAGCTGTCGGTTTCCCAAATTGCAAGGTGATCAATCTTGTTCAGTGGTTTCGACACATCCTTGGATTGTTTACTAGTTTGTAAAGATCGAGTCATCGATCTTGTGTTCACTTTAAGGATACTTAATGTTTTCAAATCTTCTGAATTATGTGGTATTCTCGACAATGCATCAGCACATACATTATCTTTACCTGGAATAAATTCAATATCGAAATCAAACTCTTCTAGTTCAAGACGCATTTTGGTCAACTTTGAGGTTGGATTTCGCATGCCAAATAAATAGACTAGGGGTCTATGGTCAGTTCGAACTTTGAACCTTCGCCCGTACAGATATGACTTGAAATAGTTGATCGCCCAGTGTATTGCAGTCAACTCTTTCTCAATTACGGGTTTATTCTTCTCTCCTTTGGTGAATGCTCTGCTGGCGAATGCAATAGGTAAATCGCCATTTGCATGATTTTGAGACAACACAGCTCCGCATGCAATATTTGAAGCATCTGTTGTCAAAATGAAATCTTTTGAAAAGTCTGGATAGCTTAGAATTTGTGGGGTAAGTAAACAACTTTTTAGTTCATTGAATCGTTCTTGATGAAGAATTGTCCATTTAAAGCTAACTCCCTTTTTTAACAAATCATTGAGTGGTTTGGTAATTTCCGCAAAATTAGGAATAAATTTTCTGTAATAATTACAGAAAGCTACAAAGCGACGTACTTCGTCTGCATTCGTAGGTACGGGATATTCACGTATAACTTTATATTTGGAGTCATCGGGCAAAATTCCACAATCAGTTATTTTATGGCCTAAGTACGTAACTTGGGTCTTAAAAAATTTGCATTTCATAGGGTTCAGTTTAAGATTATAATATCTCAATCTTTCGAAAACTATTGCTAAATTATTCAGATGATGTTTGACAGAGCAGCCAATAACAACAATATCGTCTATGTAAACAAAAGCACATTCTGGATTTAATCCAGCCATTGCTATGCTCATCATGCGTTGAAAGCTATTTGGACTAACATTAAGCCCAAATGGCAATCTCTTGAAATTAAAATGTCCAGATGGAGAGGAAAACGCTGTATATTTTTTTGATGTTTCGTCAAGAGGGATTTGATGGAATCCGGCCATCAAATCTAATGTACTAAAATATTTAGCACGACCCAATTCATCCAAAATAACATCAATACGTGGTAAAGGGAATTTATCCGCAATTACCTTTTTGTTGAGCTGACGAAAGTCAACTACCAATCTCCATTTTTTCTCATTATTATTAGACTTTTTTGGAACCAATAATATTGGCGAATTAAATGGCGAAATTGAGGGTTCGATTATGTCATCTTCTAGCATTTTGTTTACTTGCCGGTTGATTTCATCCTTCTGTGCATGAATAATTTTATAATTTGGAATGTAAACCGCTTTGTGATCTGTCAGTTCTATGTTTTGGGTGTAAAAATTATTTGTTGTTAGTTTTTCGTCTGGGAGCGAAAAAACGTCTTCGTATTTTTCTATCAAATTCTTAAGAGGATTTTTGATGTATGGAGGAAACTCATCAACTCCAGTTAATTTAAAAATTTCTTGTATTCTTTGCTGTTGGGTTTTACTACAACGTGTACTTTCAACCAATTCGTAGTTATCTAAACTTTCAATTTTTGGAATAAAATCTGAAATTACGACAGATGAACCAGTAGTGTTAATGAATTTTACTAAGTGACTTTGGCTTGATACAATGGTATTACCACAAAAGACACCTGGTTGTATCTCTTGAGATATTATCAAACAATCTTTTGAAACATTTAAATTTGGAATTTTTCGCACTACTTCACATCGTGCTGGAATGCATATGCTATTCTGGTAAGTGTCTTCAATTGGTATTGAAACTTCTTGATCGAAATTTCTGAACGTTAATAACCAATGGTCATAATCTATATTGCATTTAAATTTTGTTAGAAAATCACGACCTAATATACCGTCGGTGTGAATAGGAAATTGTGCATCGACGATTTGAAAATTGTGACATAATGTTATTTCGTTCTCAAAATGTAAAGTTTCTATCGTTTCAGCTAAGGACTCCTGAATTCCTTGCGTAATACCTTTAATTTGAAATCGTTTATTTTTATTGACTATTTGTTGAGGCGGTACTCGATTTAATTTAATTATTGAAATATCCGCACCACTGTCAACTATGAAAGAACATCTACGATTATTCTCTAAATAAAGATTGACATAATTCGCTGCCTTTAGATTTATGGTATAAATGGACCTCGAGTTGTTGAATGGGGCAGCTGATCCACTTGACCTAAAAAATCTCGATTTGTATTTCTTTGTTGGATGTTTCCAAAAGGTTGCATTAGCCTTTCTGATTCAGTATTCAGGTTTGGAACGGTGTCAACACCGGTCACATAGACATTTCTAGCATTATTGTTCCGGTTATTATTTCGTCGATAACCGTTAAAGTATCGTGGCTGTGGACGATTCTGCAAATTGTTTGTGTTATTCCTAATAGAATAGTTATTGTTACCGTTTAAATTACGATAATTGAAATGCCCATGGTTATTACGATTCTCATATTGTTTGTTGCTGTTATTCTGATGATAACGGTTTTGGTAATTATTGTACTTTCGTTGGTCATTACGGTTTCTGTTGAATGTAAGTAGCTGTGCAGAATTATCAGTTTCTGGAAGATTTTCATTCACTTTCTGGATCGCATCCTTGAGATCCGTAAATGTCCCCGCTTTAAGTATCAGTTTTACTTCTGGGTTGCCAACACCATTTATTAGGGCATCTACGCCAACTTTCGTAGACATTTTTGAAGCAACATCTGTTGGAATCTTATTTTCGATGTATACGTTTTTCAGTTGAATAGTAAGATTTTCAACTTCTTCGCAAAATTTTTGATTCGATTGTTTCGATTTTATTGCCTTAAGTTTTGCTATGATACTCTCAGGCGTTGTTTTATCTTGACACCTGTTTTTAACATCTTGGGTTATTAGAGGGATTGTTATAGCTTCATTTGGCAATCCAATACGAGCCTTTCCTGTAAGTCTAGTTCTGAGGAATTTTGCGGCTATTTCTTCCTCACCAGCTTGAATAATTTCCAATAAAAGATTGGATGCATCTATAAATGCATCTAACCCCGCAACTGAACCATCATATGGTTGTACCAAAGAAGTAGCCGTTTTATAATCGAACATGTTTGTTTGTATATGTTTTTTTCGAAGTTTAAAAAATGCAACTATTATATTCGCAAGTGCTTTAAATTTAATCAAATGCTTACCATAGTCTAATCTGATATCAATGAATATTTTTATTTCACTAAATAAAGAACGAGCATCTCTTAATAATGCTTTTTGATGATATTGATCATAGTCTTCTAAGATATATAAAATATTTTCGTATAATTCTTTTGCTTTCCTTAGTTTATCTAACAGGGTCGTTTTTAAATACTTCCTGTTTGGGGATTTTCTTAGGGTTTTCAGCTCTTGCTGGAGATTTGATAATAGTTCATCTACTTGTTTTTGGTTGTACATACCGATCACATATCAATTATCTTTATGGTGCACTGTATTCCTCTGCTGCCAGGGCTCCGACGACGGTGGTGAAGAGGACGAATGCGGCGATGATCTTCATTTTGACGATTTGTTGATTGGTTATTGGTGGAACCACTGTGCTGATTCATGCTTGAACTACGATGGATCTTCTTCGGGACACTTTACTTCTTCAATTTATTTTTCTCTAATCATTAGTCACACCACATTGTTTATACATTTGTTATGCGCGAACTCTTGTTACTTTTCGCTATGCGCAAATCAATTTCTCTCTTAAAACAGCGCCACGCGAAATATGCACATATGGCTAAGATAGCAAGAACAAAGCATGCTGCGATAATGTCGTTCGATTCTAAACTGTTTTTTGTTACTGCAGGAGCAATTTGTTGGGCTTGCTGAGCCACAATGATATTTTCTTCTTTAGATTCGGTTGCGCCCATTTTTGCACTTTTAGTTCACTTTTGTTTCACTTTAGTTTGTAAGGGTGATGTATTTCGCTTGCTTCATTGTTTCACACAAGCTGTCAAATTCTTCTTTTAAAATTTTCACCACAATCACTGTTGCAATAATTAAAATCGATATGGAAATCGCGATTAATACGGTTCGCTTTAGTCCGGTCGCCATCAGCGAGTCGCGTGGATGGTTCGGATTAATTGACATGCACAAGTCACGCAACTTCGCGGTTGATCAAAACTGATTACCTTTTGTTTATTTTTCCAAATACTTATAGCTACCTTACATGCTTACATTCTACTACTTCAATTGAACATTCGCATAAGTGCGTCACTCACGCTCTCACTCTCTTAAGCCTATACGGTCAGCTGTTGAGAGCACGCTCGCAACTCGACCATGCCTATGTTTTATTATACTATGACCTGGTTCTGGTGTGGCGTGAATAAGGAAGTTTGATTGTTTGCTACTCAGCGCTTTAAGGTTGCTACTGGTAGGTTTGGTGTTATGCTTTACTTTCGGTTGGAATGTAGGAAATGTATAGAAATGGAAAGCTATGTAGGTCATGTAGAAAAGGTCACCACAATTGTTGAAGAATTCCTTAGAGGATTACCCAGAAGAATACGTGGAGGAATTTCTTATGGATTTTTTGCAGAAATTCAAAGGAAACCTTTGATTTTTTTTGAAAAAAATCTCGTAGGAATATTTAGAGTAATTTTTTGTAGGAATCATCGGAAGCCTTTCTTCAAAAATCCTTGGAGAAGTAGCTGAAGAATTCTCCAACCACAATTTCTAGAGGAACTCTAGGAGAAATCTATTTAAGAACTTTTGGAGAAATATTTGAATAATTGACTGGACAATCGTCAGTAAGAATTCACGTAGGAATCGTTGAGAAAACTCTAGGAGAGATCTCTGGAAGAACTTCTAGTGAGCTCCCTAGAAGATCTACAAGAGAAATACTTTTAATATCTCTAGAAATATTCCCTGAAAGTTCTCCGTAAGCCATCCATAATAAACATTCAACCTGTAAGACATGTACAAAATCCTGTAAACAAATGTAAACGCCGCAGTTCAATTACATACAACATTTTCCACTTGAGAGTTAAGGACTTCTCGACAACTTCGCTGATGAGTGATGATCTGAACATTCAAGGACAGCAGAATAATGAGATTTAACTTATCAAATAGCTCGTAGTAGTGACATTGTGCATACAATTATACACCATTCGAGAATTTCAAGAATCATGAACAACTTTGCTGAACATACGAACTGTGCAGGTGATCTGGATAATGATAAGAAACATTTAAAATTACCCAATATCATCACGTAATGGTGGAGTTGCTTACCTCATTTTCCACCTTCCAAAGTCATAAGCTTTCTGTTCAAATTTGATGAAGACATGAGCTTTTTTGGTAGTTCATATAATAAAAGATATCAACAATTGTGTATTTTCTAAACACAATGGCGCCATACAGCGGTTAATTTCCGCACTAAACATTACCAAAAATATTGATAAATTACACATTGCATTTTAAAAATTATTACTGAGTTTGATATAATGATGATCAAATCACATATTCATTTATTGTAACTGACTTTGTTAGAACCTTGAAATAATACAAACTATTTTTCGTACCGATTCCAACAAATATATCTAAATATAACAAACCCTGATATAGATATCAACCGTTGATATAATTATGTTATGTTTTTGTTATGCCTTTCTGATCGGGATGGCAGGTGGCCTTTTTGCACCACTGCCGTTTACGAACCAGTTTTTAAAATCGCTTAAAATCGATTAAAATGCATAAGATTAGTGAATATTTTTGCTGAAGTATCGAGCAAATATTGTCTAGTTACTGTTACCACTTTGAAAGCCTAACAAATGAGGCCCATTATCATTGAAAACGATGAAAGTTTGAAAAATGGCATCCTACCCCACTTCCCCCTACTATCGATATTGCTGTGTGGTTCTCCATAAAACAATTTTTTGTAAAGCCACAAAAAAAATTCTCGAATGATAAACCGCAGGCATCTATTGATAAAGGCCAGTAGCTTGTTGAGTGGTGTATCAACACCAGGTGTCACTGACGTAGAACAGCACAGATTTAGCGTTTGAGTTGAAAATTCGGATTTTAGTGCGTCGAATAATCTGAAAATTTGTCCCTAAGACTTCTAGCCAGAATTACCATAAGGCTTTATTATTATTAGTAGCTTTATCAGGGAGATTTTCAGCCTGGTTCATCTCCATCACCATAAGGGGCTGTCCATAAACCACGTGGTCATGAGGGGGGGAGGGGGATTTCGGGCAATGACCATTTTGTATGGACTAATAAAAAAATTTGTATGGACTAATCGATTTCCTCTTCCTCGTCAGGTTGCGCATAACGAAAATATTCCACCACCTTCTCTGCCCACGGAACTGGAAGCTGCCGATTCTCTTTCCCTGGTTTGACACCAGTTGATGCCTAAAAATATTTAGTCAAGCGATACTGCATCGTTTACAAATTCATTGCAGACTACTTTTCGATAATATGGCTTCTGCAGCAGTTTTGAAATCCATCGTTCGATGATCGGGGAGGACAAAATCCTTTTTCTTAGTTTTTCTTAGAAAATGTGGCCTTCAATACTTTTTCACATTTCTTTTTTTTTATTTTCTTATATTTACGATCCATTTTTGGAATTTTTTATGATCCTCACAACTTTCTCATTGATGGTTTGTTAGTGCCATAAAAGGCTGAATGAAATAGCCGGAGTGCTAACTATTGAAGATAAAATGGATAAAGAAATGTATAATAGATGGATTATCTTCTACTGAGTATCATATTCAGCATACGATGATAGGCTGAACAAGAGATACGTTATACACTCAACGAGCTTCTATTCAACATGATATTCAGCTTCTATTTTATTCAGCTATCGACACCATTAACAAACCAATGTTCAGCTATGACTCTCACTGTTGAGCTATCAATGTTTCTTGGAAAGTTCCATGAATTTCTGACGGAGTTAGATTTCGATATCCTTAAGGAGAGTTCTAGTAGGAAATGCTGGAGTAATGTTTGAAGAAATATTATCTCTTATCTCAAAATGACCAATCTATTAGAAAGAGCCTCTGCAGAGATGAATGAACCACCCTCGGGCTAAAAACCTCTACAACAAAGACAAATAAAAAAGAGAGCCTCTGATTGTTTACTCTTGTATTTTGCTAAATAAATGGCTGAGTTTTATATGTGTACTCCGTTATGCTGCTTGCATAAATCATTGAGTCAATAACATTTTATTTTTATCTACGTTGGAAAAGTACTATATATGAAAAGATCGAAGTGTGCCGCGGTAGTGAGCAGCCGTGAAAACTTGTGCTGCTGTCAATTTTTGGATTCAAGTTTTGAATTTCAAGAATTTGCAAAAAGTTTTCTTTTGGCAACGCAATTCGTGTAGTTGTGATTAAATATCTTAAGTGAATAAAGAAGGGGTAGTTCCGAGCAGTACAACGAGTGTGATTTGTGGTGATTAACTGTAGGGAGACGAAAAAGAGGGACTATAATGTACAACAGAAACGAGGCATCGACGTATTGAAGTGGAAAAGGAGGCATCCGGTGAGTCTGTTCCGATTGAGGAATGCTAAATATTGAGACCATTGTTTTTACAGACTGTTTAAGGTTTTAGTTTTATTGCGCATTGCGCGGTTAAAATTGCGACGATGAAGTGCGGAATTGCAAATGAAAGTGTGATTTAGCGTTGAACTGTTCCGGTGTCTTCACCGCACTTATTCATTAGCTCATAAGAATAAGTATGGCGAAGTCATCGGAACGATTTGATGTAGTATCGCACTTTGATTTGAGATTCCGTACTTCTGTCTCAATTGAAATGAACTATACAAATATTTTTCATAACGTGGTCTATAATCGGATTTAGTTTAATTTTGCAGCCCTTGATCGTTTATTTCGTTTTTGTCTTGTAGAGTGCACTCGTATTTTCATGCTCGTTGAACTCTTTCCTTCCCACGACTTTCCATTGACTGTTTCTTTGTAGAAAACATTTTCGAAAAGAAAAAAGTGCCTAAACAAATACTATTGCTAGTTGTCTTAATTTTTCTAAATCAACGAACAAAGATTTATTGTGAATCAGTATTTTTTATATTCAGTTTTTTTATTGCTTATCAATAGTTCTACTCTTGAAACAAGTAGTTGGGATTTATGTTTACCCAATAAGGTAATGATAATATTCTAAAAACAATTGCATCATATTCATCTAATTTAATTTGTTTTGAGTTTGACGAAAAACGTTGATGCTTAATTTAATATAAACAAAACATAATATATCAATTCTGGGGGGGATCATTTGGTCGGGGTTCTGCTAAACCGAACCAAAGACCATTTTTTGAAAAATTGAGTTTTCCGAACCATTGGATGAAGAAATTGGCGATCCTCCTTCCATGTAAAAATCCAGTAATTCTGACTGCTCTTCGGGGAGTAAATTCAAAATTTCTGTTTGGCAGAACACACAAAAAATAAAATTGCATCCAACCAGAGTGAACTGTAAACCATTTCATAGAATCAGCGAAATATTTCAGTTTATGTGCAGATGATGCACATTTTAAATTCTTCTCACCACCGTCAGATTTCTAACTTCTAACCGACCCATAGTAAAAATCTGTGAGAGAATTGAACACTTTATTAGAAATACGGGTGTTGGAGGATCCAATTATGTTTCGATGGCGCTGTGCGCCATTTTTCCAAACCACATTCAGCCAGACCGAACCAAATCAACTGCATTTTAAAACCAATTTATTCTCAACAATACAAAAATCAACTGGTTTTAAATACCTGCGTTATGTTGACACACCACATACTGATAATTTGACAAAGGAGCCGTCATTAAACAACAAAGCTAATTAGAATAATAAAGCTTGAAAAAAATCAAACACTTGGTTCGCTTTGGCTGATCGAAAAATGGCGTTTTCACGAAAATCATCCTTGAGAAGAATGTTTAGAACTTGATTCAGACTTAACGACTGACCTTCAGCTAGGTAGAATGACATAGAGGTAACGCGTTTGGTTATCACTTAAATGATCCAAGTTCGAATCTTTTTCATATTTTTGAATTTTTTTGTCTTTGTTCACTTTGGCAGAACATTTTCATGGTTTTCTTCGACCAGCATAAATATGAAGTACACACATTGCTCCACTTTCACATCTGAGAACCTCAGGACATGCAAGGACATCATCACTCTTGTTCTGTGCCTGCACAATGCACATGCACCGCCGTTGAAAAAAAAACATGGACTGAACTGGGAGGGCTTCTGCCGTTCATAGTTCAAACTATTTTGAGACCTCCGTGCTACCATACTATACGCGTCCTCTTTGATTCATGTGAAGGATTGTTAGTCATATCGATTTCAAACTTCATGGACGGTGAAAAATCGAGATTTTTTCATTATCCGACTGGTTTTCTGTGAAACAAAGAAACACAGTCAGCCACACTGAACTATTAACCATATTCCAATGTTTTTGTTCAGCCATAGTGAACTGAGTGCAAAGTACTGAGAAATTAAATGTAATTATATTAATGATTTCAATTAATTTTCATACATTCTTCATTTCGGATGGTTAATAAAGGCTGGTAAGTTACATGTGTGCGGAAAAGTTTCAAATAACCTTGGTTGTTGTTTATTTGTGAGTGGTTGAACTTTAACCTTAAATATCTCGGAATAAACTTTTTGGCTCTTAGTTCGGTTTAGCAGAACCCCGGCCATTTGGTAGTGTAATGTTAATTCTAATGTTATAATTTTTGATAATTTTGAAATTTGTATTGCTGTAATAAGGGGGGGGGGGATTAGTATTTTCTTTTCGTTTCAGAGAGCGAGTAAAGGCGCTTAAGCCTAGGCATAAGGGCCAGAGCATCAGGGGTAAATACCTGTGTCCCATCCCAGGATTCCAAGGACCAAGGAGTGACATTAACCTTCTTAGCAACTTCACTCCCACCGTTAATATTTCATATTCATGCTTCGTATACGGAACGGTTGGTACGAGATGTCCCCGTTCTTTGATTTCAATAACAATAACAACGCTGCACAGTAGGCCTGGCCGCTTTAATGTTTGTAATACATCTCAGATGTACTGCAAGGATTAATAATGACAAGAAAAATGATGGAATTAGTCGATTCCATCATTTTCCAGGATTCTTTCAATGAATGGCTGTGGATTGATTGCTTTTATGCTGCTTTCACTATTCTCCTCGATCCAATTACGTGCATGAAGATGTTGATGTGTGGATTTGTTTTTTTTCAGTTCGGTTGATGATCCTTTGAGAGTAGCCGTTCGCTTATATTCAAGAATCCGGTCCGTTAGAGGTCCGTTAGAGCCATAGCCTCAGAAGAGGGTCAGTGTTAGCCGGCCGAGGCTGAGAATCAAACTCACGACCATCCCCTTACGAAGCGAACAGGAAACCAACTGCGCCCTGAGCCGCCGCTATCCTTCGAGCTTAGTCAGAGGTATTTCACGAATATGCTTGGAAGAGCCTTGAGTGGAATTTCAGAAACAACCTCTCGTAAAATTCCAAAACTTGTACTTGTAAAGTCCGATAATACTCCATTGGAATTCGAATGGTGTTTCCACAAAAATATCACTGAAAGGTTTTTTAGAAGTTTCGCTTGAAACCTAACCAGAAATTCTTAAAATATTTGAACATTCTTGGTATATAGCCTGAAAATTTCAAATAGGTACCTGATGATAATTGATTTTTATATTCAACAACTGTACGGAATTTCACAGATTTTGTGAATAACGTTAAATAATTAAGCTTACCTTACTATACTAGAAGCTTTTTTAGGAATATTGAAGTTCTGAGATTCTTTCCGTGATACCTCCGGATTCCTTCCGGAATACCGCCCAGATATTCATATTTTTTCAGGAATTTACCCCATGAATGCATCAGACATTCCACATGAGATTTTTTAAATACTTTTTGTGGGATTCCTTCAGGCTTTCCCCCAGGAATTGCTTTACAAAATACTACAGGGATTTCTTCCGGAATTCTTCGGGGCTGTTGTTGAAATTCGTTTAGAAATTCTTTCAGGATTTTTTCTAGAATTTTTTTCAGCAATTTCTCAAGAAATTATGTTGGAAATTCTTTCAAAAATTTCTCTCAGGATTTTGAAAGGTGCTCCTCTGAGTGTGGTTTCTTCTATAGTTCCACCAGTAATTTCATGACAAATTTGAAGGGATTCCTTAAGGAATTATTTTAGTTATTCTTTCGGGAATTTCTCATTTAATTCTTCCTGGGTTCTTTTCTGGGATTCCATCCAGAATTTGTTGTGGGATTCCTTTCAGATTTCCTTCAAGAATTCCTAAATGAAATCCTCGAATGTTTTTTTTTACAAATTCCTTCTGGGATGCCTTTAGGAATTCCTCTTGGGAATTCTTTCAGAAATTCTCCCAGGGATTCCTTCAGTAATTGCTTCAAGGATTCACTCAAGAAAATGTCCGAGGATTTCTGCAGAAGTGCCTCTTGTGACGTTTTCAGGAACTCCAAATCTTCCTGGGATTCTTCCCGGAATTATTCTCGGAAAACCTTCCAAAATTTCTCCATAGATTCTTTCTGAAATTTCTTCTGGGATTGCATCCGGAATTCCTACGAAGATTTCTTGTGGAATTTCTCTAGAGATTCGAAATTAATACTGGGATTTTTTCGGGAATCCCTCAAGGGATTAGTTCAGGAATTCATCTTGGGATTTCTCCAGTAATGCCTCCAGGGATGTCTTCCAAATGTCATCTTTCAGAATTTCAGAAGATTTTTTTTTGAAATTATTTATGTAACTCTTTCAGGAATTCCTTCAGTTATTCGTTCAGGATTCCTTTCAGATGTTTTTGGGATTCCTTCCGGAAATCTTTCTGATATTCTTTCAGGATTCCTTCAGGAGCTCAATGAGATTAAGAATCATTCTTGAAGGCCTACTGAGATTCTTTCTGGATTTTTTTTTCTGGTACATCTTTAGTAAAGAAATTACTAAAGAGTTTCCCTGGAAATTCCTTCGGGAGTTTCTCCTGCATTTTTTTTTTTCAAGAGTGCGTTCGAAAATTCCTTCGAAAGTTCCTGTGACAATTCCTTGAAGAATTTGTCCGCAATTTCCTTCAGAAGTTTCTCCGAATATATCGCCAAGTAATATTTTTAGAGTTCTGTAGGGAGTTTTTCAAAAATTTACTTTGTCAAAACATCCCTTTGAATTTTTTTTTGTTTTTCTCCAAAATGCTTTTTCGATATTTTGGTTAATGAAATTCCATCAAGCATTTCTTCAAAAATTTCTCTGAAAATTGCTTCATAATTCCTCCAGTAGTTCCTTCGAGAATTCTTTCATGAACTTCTGTGGCGAGATCCTGTTAATACCGTTGCAATGTTTTCAAGGATTCCTTCGAGAGATTGTCCAAAATTCCTTTAGGAATTTCTACGACATTTATGTCTTTGTTTTCTTCATGAGCTCCTTCCCGAAATTTCCTGGGAAGGAAGTTTTCTAGGAAGCCAGGAAATCAAGGTTTCTGCGTTGATTATTCCAGGAATTACTTCGGCAATTCCTTCAGATACCATTTTAGGGCATCGGGAATTTCCTCACAGTTTGTCTTAAAATTTCTGCAGGAACGACTCTCAGGGATACTGCAAAAATCTCACAATCCGTGTCGAGGACCTGAATATTTTTAATACTCATCGGGTTCTTCAGGAAAATCAATGCAACATATGCGCTATTTGTGGTAGCCCCACAATTCTTATCAGAGATACTTTTGGAAATATATTAAGTAATTCGAGGAATTCCCTCTGAAGTTTCATCAAGAATTAGTCTATAGCCGTTATTTAAATACATATTTTTTGCTCAATACAGAAAATGCTTTGTTTTGGCAGCAGTTTGTTTTCAAAAACCTGTTGAGCACAACGAAACTCTTCCAGAGAATGTTCCAGAAATTCTTATTCCAAGGGTTCTGGAGGAGTTGCTCTTGTGATTACTTTCAGGAAATTTCCAAGGATTCATAAGTCCTGGTAGGATTCTTTCCAGAATTCTTTCTGGGGTTCCTTCCGAAATTCCTTTCGGAAATCCTTCAAAATTTGTCCTGGGATTCTTTCTGGAATTCCTGGAGTTGCATAATTAATTTCCTCCGAAATCCATTGAGGGATTACCTCTGGAATTCTTCTTGGAATTAGAAATGCATTTTGGTATTCCTTCGAGCACCCCTCCATGGATCAATTCAGGAATTCATCTTGAGATTCCTGCAGGAATTCTTCCAAGGATATCTTCCAAGTTTCCCAGAGAGATTCGCTCAGGGATTCCACTTGGGATTTTCTTGGGTATTTCTCTTATGATTTTTTTTCTGAAATTTTTCCTTGATTTTTTTTTTCTAGGATTTCTTTCGGAATTTCTTTTGAAATCCATTTTCCAATTTTTTCAGCTCTGAGGAGATTGCTCCCCCGATTCTTCCAGAAATTTTCCAGGGATAAAAAATCTTACATGACCAAAATCCACTAGAAAGGTTAACGTTGTTTATATGTAAAGTTTTATTTCATCAGATACTAAAAACTAAAGTTTCAAATCGTCAGCCTGATTTTTTTTTTCAATCCTTCCAAAGTGTTCAGGTCTATGATGATTTTATTGTCGTGTTTTTGGCAAGTATCGAGCACTATGTATGTAACGCATATCGGTCATCAAACTGCGGATAAAGCGAAACTAGAAGAGTTCAAAACCTTTGCACAATATCTAACACACCTAATGCAGCGCGAAGATGTCGAATCTGCTATCCTTTAATAGATCGCAATGAAACTGTGGGTGCTTCAGATGAAATTGATAGATCTTCTACGCAACGAGCTTAACAATTATTGACTTTATCGTGAATAATGTGCTACTTGATAGAGACAAATAATTTACTTCTCGATCTAGGCCATGCCACCGTCACTCCCCGTCAAACTCTAACATCGCACATGAACATCTGCTGGTTCACTGCGAAACAGTAATCATCCCTTTTTCCTCCATCTCGCGCACACCGTAGTCTTATTTTTGCTCAACCATGATAAAAAGTGAAATCATCTTTCACGCTTCAGCCCATCCACCGACCGGCCGGGCTCCCCCTGGGCAAAACCCTCATTTAATTGAACGAAATTTATTAGATAAAACCAGCTTGCATAGAGCTCAGCACGAGTCGCACAGGGTTTCGCGGTCGGTGCCTTCGAAGAGGCCAACATCGCACCACCGCACTACCGCAGGCTGGCAGGCCTCTAAACGGCCGCGTTTATCACGAGGTCGGTCGCCGCCATCACATCGCCGTCGTCGTCATCAGGTCAGGGGTTCAAAACAATTGAGTCATCATATTTAATAAAAGGCCTCTGAACGGTTTCCCCATTTCGCCGGAGCCTCTTTGTGCTTACCGGCACCGACAACAGCTTACTGGGGGCACGGGGGTTTTGGCGGACGGGTGCGGCTGGCGGCGGAGAAGACGTCCTCGTCCTCATCAGCGCGCGGCAGCTCAGTCAGTGCCATGTACCACCTCGGGTCGTCGGATATTGGATCGCGCAAACGAAGGAAATGTATTTTTTATGCAAAAAATGTGCACACATGCAGTTACCTACACGCATCCGCTGGGGGTATGCGATATGTGAAGAGGTTGAGTTTATCTTGTCTTGAGCCAACCAAAGATGTAGTAAGAACTATACACATGTTGTCTTCACGATCTTCTGTGTTTGTTATGCTATCTTCAATCTTTTTTTTCCTGTTTCTATCTTCTATCATTTGTTTTCTATCTATTTCTATTTGACTTTTACATTTTTTACTTAGTATTTTCTTATTTTTCTAATTTTTCACTTTATTTCTTGTGTGTGTCACCTCCTTCAAACTTGTATAACGAATATCCTTACCGACGCGACCGACGTTTTCACCTTTTCTCGTGTGCCTTTTTTTCTCTCTCCCTGATGAACGCATTTTGCTCCACAACACCACTCGCTGGCGCTGCTGCCATCGCCGTTAACCGATATTGTCTGTGCCGCCATGCCGGTCGGTGGTGGTAGATCGTCGCGTAGGAATATTCCATCGTCGCGATGTTGCGGAGGAGAGTGAGAGTGAAAACGTGTGGAGCTCATTTTCGCGGCTCTTAATCGAACCTAGACACGCACCTTGCTTCCCACTGCCGAGTACCCCGAGGGGAAGAATTTCATGTGATACACGTCGTTACATTTAATGGGTGTTCAATTTAATGTAAGGCTGCCAGCAAGTGTCGGAGAGAGGTGCATTGTCCCATTATCGCGTGTAACGGATCATCTCCTGGAGTACAACAGTGTGGATGGATGGATGGATGGACGGGTTGTAATTATATAAATATAGGTGTGGAAAGTGATGATCATGAGCAGTGAATTAACTTTTATTTGGTGCAAATGTTTATAAAATTCAAATAAACTATTTTCCTATACAACATGCTTATTTTATAATAAACATTAGATGTTGGCATGAAACCATTTTTGAAAAAAATTAAGGGGCAGAATGCTGATTTTTAATTTGTCTTTTGAACATGGTTGACCGTCCATAGATATGCTACTCCATAGTATCACCGGATCAGCTTTATTCAGATTCACACCGCAATTTGACCTCCTGAAGGCTAAGATACTATCGATTAGCACGCAGAAGATCTTGCCGATATGGGACTTCCACCTTCCCCAGACATTGTCGGAGATCCATTTCCATCTACGCCGATTCTACGGCCTCAGTAGAATGACGCCACGACAGCACTAATATCAGGACATTCTTCGCGTGGGCACTTTTTCGATTGAAAGGTCGAGTTTAACCGCTGAGAACTGGTATGACCTCCCGAACAGGAATGAATAACTGACACATAACTGGAGGATACCAAAATCAGGTATCATACCAAGACAAGGTATTGGTCGGTTATCTAGGTATTGAAAATAACTTATTTTGGTATTTTGTAGGTATTGATAAAATACCTCAACGAGTTATTGGTTTGGTGTTGAGGACTGCTTGAGGTATTATTGAATTATGGAAAAATCGCTATTTGTATTGAAAAATCGTCGATTATTCTTTAGGTATTACCATACCCGATGTCATTATTCACGAGTTATGTACAGAATACACACCAGTTATTATTTTAGGTATTTTACCTCTTATGCAGGGCTAGTTAATACCTCATTCAGGTTGTAGGTATTCGGGTTTCCATACCTGAGTTAGGTATTCTTCTGCTATTTTCTCCTGCTCGGGCTGCGTAGATAACCCCGAACCATTACACGTGTAGAGGTAACCCCTCTTCTTTATGTCTATACTAATCACTTCTCGAGTCTACGCGCTACCTCCTGTGTTGCTCAGAGACGATTTTTGACGCATCGTTTGACACGGTCAGGCACGAACTTGCAAGTTGCAACCCATATTATCCAATACGTACTTACCACGGCAGCTTCCAGTACGTAGTCCCCATACCTTAGTATGGGCGAGGCGAAACTAGACCAAAAAAAAAACTGTTGCTTACTATCATTCTCCGCAGTGCTATTGGATATCATCTGGGATAAGATAGCGTCTACAGTCGACTTCCCATTTGGTTATTCAAAAGACCATCTACACCCTCGGTTTACCTTATGGAGATCCTCTCAAGCACCTTCTCCGCCGTATTGAGCAATTTTCCAGCCGTTGACATTAGGACCAAGCTCTGTGTAGCGGAACTAGTTCCCGGATTGTGGACACTCGCGACGGAACGTGACCTTTGGGAGTGATTTACCACTGAAACGAAACGCGACGAAGAACTAGGCAACGTGACACCGTACTGAGGGTACTCGGATATTTGCACAGCGAGCGAAAGATATCGATGTTCACGATTTGGTGAACTGTATTCAACTAAAAACGATCTACTGATCCTAGTGATCAGTAGGGAGAGCTACAAGTAGTGTGAAGAGAGTTCCTATGATACTCTTCTATGATTTATAAAGAAAGTTATATGAGAGTGAATTGAGTGTGAGAACTACTGAGACAAATTCATTTAGGGGAAATGCTAATGAAATAACCTATGCCTTAACATACCGCCCACCATTGAAATCTAGATTTCAATGAAACTGCCTAACTATGGTGGGTAAGCTTGAAAAACTAACTAGTGTAGTGAATGGTACAAAATGTTGTGTAGTAAAGTTACAATTCGAAAATATGAACTATCCCATACTCGTTGACTCCGTCGTCTTGTTGTTGACTCCTCAGTCGGAACTCGCATGTCGGCCAACGATCGCTGGTTGCCTGGTCGGAACTAGCACGTCGACCAAAGGTTTCAGAAGTGCAGGCTGCTGCCGTAGCCGGGATAGGTCCTGCCAAGACGGTAGATTTAAGGACGGCGAAGACAAGGTTCAGAAAACTAAAGGGATACTTAACTTGTGAGGGGACCTTGAGGTCCCCTCCCATCCGACGTCGCATGTGTTGCTGGCACCTGGAACGACTGGAACACTGCAGCATCGTAGTCCGGGTGGTTATCCGGAATCGGCAAGACACAAACTCGTGCGATTGCCCGTTTGTAGACTCCATCCTTGGTGCGAACGCTGACAACTCTGATGAGCCCATCGCAGCCCGGGAATACTTCAACAACCCGACCATAACGCCACTTCTGCGGCGGGAGGTTGTCCTCACGGATCAACACCATCGTTCCAATGTGGACGTTGTCTCGTTCCCGTGTCCAACGGGTACGCTGTTGGAGTCCTGATAAATATTCCGTCGACCATCGTTTCCATAGGCGACGGAGATATTCCTGTATTTGCTGCCACTGCGAAAGCCGATTGCTGGGTAGCTCTTCGTAGGAGGGTTCGGGAATTGCCGTTAGAGGCCGGTGCACTAAGAAATGACCTGGAGTGAGAACGTCCAAGTCCTCCGGCGAGTTACTCAGCTGCGTCAGCGGCCGAGAGTTGAGGAGCGCTTCTATTTGCGTAAGGAGCGTCTGGAATTGCTCGGCGGTGACCAAGGCGTTGACCAGTGTGCGACAAAGGTGCGTTTTTAAGGATTTAACCGCGGCTTCCCAGATACCGCCGAAGTGCGGCGATCGAGGAGGAATGAAGAAAAACTGGATGCCCTCGGCAGAGCATCGTTGAGCTACATCCAAGCGGCTCTGTTGAGATCGGAACAGCTGTAGAAATTCGTTGAATGTCCGTTGAGCGCCGACGAAATTGGTGCCGTTGTCGCAAGATATGGTTTTCGGCACCCCTCGACGAGCAGCGAATCTCTTCAAGGAAGCGATGAACGAATCCGTAGATAGGTTGCCTACCAACTCCAAATGTATTGCCTTGGTTGATAGGCAAACAAAAACTGCTACAAAAACCTTCTGTGGGGCAGCCTTTCTCGAAACCGGCCGGAGATAGAACGGACCGCAAAAGTCCACTCCGGTGTTCAGGAACGGTAAAGTTGGCGTTACTCGAACCGATGGTAGATCTGCCATAATTTGCTCGCTTAAGCTGGGTCGGCTGCGGAAACAGTTGACGCATTCGTGCGTTACCTTGCGCAAGAGGTTTCGTAGTCGGAGAGGCCAGAATTTTAAACGAATGGTAGCGGTGAGAAGCGTGGGACCTGCGTGCAGACGATTCAGGTGATAGTATCGCACGACCAGTAGAGTGAACGGATGCTTGTTGTCCAAAATCATTGGCTGCTTTTGAGCGTACGATATGCCTGCATTGCTGAGGCGTCCTCGGGTGCGTAGAACTCCATCAACGAGTACCGGAGAGAGCGCTTTCAGTTTGGACGAAGTCTTCACTTGGCCAGTGGCGCGAATTGAACGTAGATCTTATCCGCAAAAGAGTCTTGCTGGGCAAGTTTCACGAGCGCCACTAAAGCCTCCTCAAGTTCCGCCGTTGATAGAGCATCGGTGTTTCTGGTCTCTCGGTTCCGCTTCTTCGAGTTGCTGCAGAATCTTTGCATATAGGCTACAACACGAACCAAACTCGAAAGGGAAGATTTCAACGAAAATATGGAGTTCTGGACGACCGCTGGAAGGGAAACACTTGGTTTCTCCTGAAGTTGCTCTCGTTCGAAGTGGTCATCTGATGTTCGCACGGGGTCTGGCCAAAACCTGTTTGGTTGTTGCAGCCAAATGGGACCTTGCCACCATAGCGAGTGCTCAACAAGCTGCTGTGCTGGCATTCCTCGCGAAATGACGTCCGCGGGATTCTCGATGCCTGGTATGTGCCTCCATATACCGGAAGCTGTGATTTGCTGAATCTCTGCTACTCGGTTTCCTACGAATTTCTTCCAGCGAGAAGGAGACGACGCTAACCAGTGCACGACTATCGTGGAATCGGTCCAAAAGAATAAACGAGCTGGGATTTGCAGACTACTTTCCACCTTTTCGTACAGATGACTCAAGAGAAGAGCTCCGCAAAGCTCGAGGCACGGTAAGCGTATCATTTGGTCTAGTTTCTCCGTTCCTTTAGGTGCAACTCTCGATTTCGCAGTAATCAGGTGCACAGATACGCTCCCGCTAGCAGAAACGACGCGGAGATAGATACAAGCGCCGTACGCGTTCTCGGACGCGTCGCTGAACCCGTGTAGCTCGGTTTGCACAGGATCGCTTACAGAAGCCGCCCACCGTGGAACGGAAAACTCATCCAGAACGTTGAGGTCACTCCGGAAATCTGTCCAGAATTGCTGTTGCTGTACGCTTAACGGAAGGTCCCAGGAAACTTTGGATTTCCACAACTCTTGCATAAAGAGCTTGGAACGTAGAACAATGGGCCCTAACAGGCCCAGCGGATCAAACAAGCGTGCCGACTCAGATAGAACCAGCCGTTTGGTGATAGAATCTTTATAAGACCACGAAGGGATCTTGAAACGAAAAACGTCGTCATCTGGTTGCCACAGCAACCCCAAAGTTTTCACCGGCGTCGATGAAGAGTCGAGTTCTAGAAGGTTGCGGTCTTCTCGAAGCTCCGCAGGAATGTTGTAGAGAATGTTGGGACTGTTGGAGGCCCACTTATGCAGCTTGAATCCAGCTGACTGCAGGAGATCGATCATCTGGCTGCACACTTCGATTCCTTCTTCTTCGGAATCCACTCCAGAAAGCATATCGTCGATGTAGAAACTTTTCGACAACACCTTAGAAGCTCGGGGGTGAGTCGATTCACCCTCGGACGCAAGTTGCTGAAGACAACGGATCGCAAGGTACGGGGCCGACGCAGTACCATAGGTAACCGTCAGCAACTCGTAAGTTCGAATGGGTTCTGATGGCGAGGAACGAAAAACGATGCGCTGGAGTAGACGATCAGAGGGATGCACCAACACCTGTCGGTACATTTTCTGGAGATCAGCAACGATGACGAAACGAGACATCCGGAAACGTAGGAGGATGCTGAACAGCTCGTCTTGAACGACGGGGCCCACCATTAGAGCTTCATTTAGCGAAACGCCGCTATCGGTGGCGCATGAAGCATCGAATACGACGCGAAGTTTCGTCGTAGCGCTGCCCGGCCGAACGATACAGTGATGAGGCATATAGTATGTTTTCTCGCCAGGCGGCAAGACTTCGTTGCTAGGGTCAATCAGCTCCATATGCCCTAGTTGGAGGTATTCCTGAATGAACGCCTCGTAGTCTTCCAACAGCTGCGGGTTCGACTGCAGTCGCCGTTCAAGTGAAATAAAACGGCGAATAGCGATGCTTCGAGACTCTCCAAGTTTCTCGAGAACATCAAATTTTTTGGGGAGTGAAACTACAAACCGTTTCCAAATCTGCATTAGTGCAGACGAGTGCGACGGCAGAGCGGTTTGTCTCCGTGGTTTCGTATTTACCGGAAACTATCCACCCAAAGACGGTTTCCTTGAGATGGGGAAGCTCTCTCTCTATCGATGTGCAAGATGTGGAACTTGAGATCGATAGCGTAGTCCGTACAGCGTGAACGGATTGTTGCCATCGCCGATTGCCTAGATGTAGCAGTACTAGGTCCAACGCCCTGAAGCGCTAGGGGATCGTGCTGCCGTCGAAGTTCCAGTTTCTGCGCCAGGTGTTCGCTGAGCAAGTTGCGTTCGGAGCAACAGTCCAGGAGGGCTCTCGCGAACTGAACGTTTCCCTTAGGGTCTTCTATCTTGACAACAGCAGTCGAGAGGAGAACGATACTTCTATTCGTCGGTGCACTAGCGGGGAGAGCGACTGACGGACGGCCAGAGGTGGAAGGTTCGACCAAAGCAGTGGTTGCGGGAGCGGTAGCAAGAACTTGCGATTGCGAGACGGAGGAATTGTCTAAAGCTGGTGCGATTGGGGGCTGACCTTGTGGGATAGTGGGTTTTTTGGATTGCGATAGCGATTGATCTTGTCCTTGGCTGGATCCGTTGTTTGCAGTGCGCAAATGCAGCATCGTATGGTGCTTTTGGCCGCAAACACGACAAGCTGAACTAGGACAAGCCCGAACCAAATGAGAGGAGGAGAGACAATTCAGACACAAACCAGCTTTTTTGACTGATTCTAGCCTTTGGGAAGGATTCATGTTGTTGAAGGAATTGCATTTGAATGGAGAATGGAAAGGATTTTGACAGTGTGGACAAGTTTTCTTCGGCACGGCTGTGGTTGTGAGCGTAGAACCCACCTTGGGCTTCTGCGCTGGTCTTCCATGGTCTTGGCGGGATTCCGATGGTCGAGGCTTGGAGAGCGCCAACGGTTGAAGGGTGACCAAATGGTCGCGCAGAAACGTTAGCATATCTTCGTACGTGGGCGCTTCTCGTGAGTTGTGGGCCCGCTCCCAGTGCCTTTGAGTTTCGGCATCGAGACGCGTGTAGAGTATGTGAGCCAACAGGTGCGACCACCCCTTCGTAGGAAGTCCGATCTTCCTCAGCTGCAGCAAATTGCGCTCGTACGAATCGATGAGATTCACTAGGGCATCGTACGATTCCCGCTTAATCGGCTCAGATTCCAAAAAACTGTTCATCAGCGCGCGTGAGATCATCTTCTTATTCTCGAACCGTTGTTCAAGCATTTGCCAGGCCACGTCGAAATTGGTAGCCGTCACTTCGATTGACTCCACCAAAGTTCTAGCTTCCTTGGTGAGCACCGAAAGCAGATAATTAAACTTGTCGAGCGGCGATAGCGAGACATCTTTGCCGATCGTGTTCTGGAACACATCGCGAAAGCTTAACCAGTCCTTCACACTACCGTCAAAAGAGGGGATTTTGAAAACTGGGAGGTTAACGCGGGAGTAAGGGGTTTGGCCGGGCGGAGAGGAAGAGGAGGAGGCTGCAGCTGTCGTGTTGCTTCTTTGGGACACCAAAAAATCTTTCACGTCGAAATAACGGTTCTCAAAATCCAACCGCGTCTTTCGATTAGCGGTATTCATGTCCTTTTTCATTTGCGCATCCTTCTCTGCCTCTCCTGAGCTCGATGCTGCCAGATCTTGCTCTTGCCGTGCTTCAACTTTGGCCCGATTCTCGCGGAACTCCTTAAAAAGAGTTTCCAAGTGCTCCAAACGTGAAGCAATTCTCGTCCGATCACGCTGTGGATCGAAATTGGCAACAAAAGATTCCATATTGACGAGGGAATCCAAGTACCCACGCTCAGCCTTGGTTAATTCGCGTAATGTCATACTGGCGAATAGTGTCGATAATTTTCCAAATCAAAATCCAAATCAAAATCCCAAAAACATAGCCAGGTCAATTTGCCCAAAAAAGGTGTAAATCGCAAACAATTTCCTTACAAACTATAGAAAAATTCGCATGCAATAATTTATTTTTGATCGGGTTACCGTACCTTAGCCTCGGTGTACTCACGCTACCAGAGCTACAATAGCTCTATTGTCCTCCAATCCGAGCGACGACGCTGCAAACAGAACGACGGCGGTGATGTGCGCTGAAACACGCCGATGAAGCTCCGTGCCTATTGGATGCTGCGTGCCTGGCCTTGACACTGGTCCGTCGAAATTGATTCGATAGTTCGATCGAATCCGCTATCGCCGATTGTTTAACCGACGCCTATAGACCAGCGTGCAAGCGAACAAAGCACCACAATGGTGCTGCTAGTGGTATTCATACACAAAAGATCACTTTTGAACACTATGAAGCCACGTGTTGGCTACCGAAAACTCACAAATCCGGCTCGAAGGACCATTAAATGTAGCGGAACTAGTTCCCGGATTGTGGACACTCGCGACGGAACGTGACCTTTGGGAGTGATTTACCACCGAAACGAAACGCGACGAAGAACTAGGCAACGTGACACCGTACTGAGGGTACTCGGATATTTGCACAGCGAGCGAAAGATATCGATGTTCACGGTTTGGTGAACTGTATTCAACTAAAAACGATCTACTGATCCTAGTGATCAGTAGGGAGAGCTACAAGTAGTGTGAAGAGAGTTCCTATGATACTCTTCTATGATTTATAAAGAAAGTTATATGAGAGTGAATTGAGTGTGAGAACTACTGAGACAAATTCATTTAGGGGAAATGCTAATGAAATAACCTATGCCTTAACACTCTGCGAATTCAAAATCTCTGGGATAACTCGTCAAGACTTTCTGCGCATCAGATCTGCACATCCCGGGAGTCTCTGCAATCAATGACTACTTTTAGGCCACTTTCGGACCTCCCTTCACCGTCTACCACCTTCCCCAACGGTCCTAGGTCCTAGGTTAAAGTCCGAGTCACGGGTTAAATTCTGCTACCAAAAATCATAAAAACGACTCATGATTTCATGAGCCTAGTACATTTTCGTTTTATAAAAATACACCATGATTTGTAATCATGATAGTATGAGCCATTGATTGTCTCGTAACGCTACCAATGCGTTACTTTTTTCCTGAAATCATAAAGCTAAATCTTATTTTTGAGATTTTGAATCATGGTTTCGGGTGCGCATCGCTTATTAATCTGAGGACCATAAAGCTAAATCATGTTATTCAGATTTCGAATCATGGTTTCGAGTGCGCATCGCTGATTCATAAGATTCAGATTTTCTAGGACCATGAAGCTAAATCATGTTTTGGAGATTTCGAATCATGGTTTCGGGTGCGCATCGCTTATGGATCTGTGGACCATGAAGCTAAATCATGTTATTGATATTTCGAATCATGGTTCCGGGTGCGCATCGCTTATGAGTCTGGTGGATTAAAAAAAAAATTAAAAAAAATTGCCACCATTTCGGAGATGGTTTACTGATGACCCAAAAGCAAAATATATTTCTATAGTAATCACTATGAAGAATATTCAATAGCACAGAAAGATGCGATGGTGCTGGTGTCTTTTGACCGGAACAGGAACGAAGCCGTAACGGGATCAAACGGATCCGGGGCGAGGAATGACAGCCGCAGCCGCAGCTGGAATGAGAATGATGGCCTGCAATTGAATGTTACTTACACATTATTTTTTTCAATCATTAGGAAGAAATTTCAACACGCTTTTTTTTACTCACGCGTCGCTAAACGGAGCCGATACAGGAACAGAATCGGACACTGCCGGGACGGTGCCAGCGCCGTTTTTAATGCGGCCGAAACTATGCAGCCGAGATGGAGTTGGTGTCGTTTGACGGCGCCGGCACAGGAAACAAACGAAGTCGGACCGAAATTGGACAAGGAATGGCAGCCACGTTTGAGCTAGAACAAGAAGAATGGTGTGCAATCGAATTTAGAAATGAGTAAGAACAACGTAGGAAAACATTTGCGGCACATTTTACTTACCAGTTTCTTTGAGAGAATGGTTTCACGAAGAACACACTAGAACGCTAATATGAGCATGAGCATGAGCATGAGCATAGATGACCGCACAATTCGTAGTTGCTACTCCGTGATTGACCAGAGCAATCGAAATTGCACAAGGAACCAATGAATAGGGCTTAGGACTAGCTTACTATTCTCAATGTACACAGGTCGGGAGCTCCCAACTTTAATAGGGTCAATAACGGCGCCGGCCACGTCCTTACGGTCATCGAGGATGGGAGGGAATGTTAGTAAGACAAACGTTGTTATAAAGACCGCGAATCGCAGCATCTCCACGTTTGTCTCAGGAAGGATTTTTTTTGTTAGTAGGGTAAGGTACATTGTCAATCCGGGAGTCACCTATGGTTGGTGATATGATTTGATAATGGATCAATATACACAAACCGCCGTTAACAACCGACCACTTTTCGACGCAAAAACTAGCCAAAAAGAATATTCTATCGCGCGTCTCCACTCCACTAGGGAGCAGAAACCTTCAGTCTATTCCACACAGAAATACACTGAACGCGACTCACTTGTCGGCGCCCGGATTTTTCTCGACCGGCGAGCCCGAACCAACACTTTTCACTCTTTTGTGTAAATGCAAAAAATGAAAGAAAATATGTATTATCAACTTTAAGTGTATTGGGAACTAGCGCCGACGGGAAGCGAAAAATTCGGAACCAACTCGATCCACGACGCGTCCACCGCACACTCCAGCATTTCGACTTTGCCTCCAAAAACACACTGAACTGCCCCGTACGAAGATGAGCACTGTGAAATAGACGACGACGACGCGCTCGCGGCCGAACCAAATGAAAAAGCGGCATTTCGATTTTGCTAGAACGCTAATAACACAAAAAGTGACATAACTATTGTTTTATAACTATATTTCAATTGAAACAATAGTTTTTTTTCATTTTTTCCACCAATCACCTACGACACCAAACACTGAATGATCACGATTTGACAGGTGTGTGGAGTGCGTGTAACGCTTGATAATTTTCATGATTTCAAGCTCATAAAAATGGTTGCAACGAATCATGATATTAGTTTCTCAGATTATGAAATTATGATTCGTGATCATGATTTCATAAAATGATAAATCTTTATGTTTTATGATTTGTGAATCATAAAAACAGGATCAGATTTGTTTCCATGTGTGAAGACGATTGCATGGTGCTAGATATGGGCGAGTGAGGCAGCCGTCAGGTGAGGAGCTGTCTGGCTGCGCCCGCAAGGCTAGATGGGTAGTAACCCCGAAGGTAGGCAGTAATGCCGGCAAGTCGGACCCCAGCCAGGCGTCTCGGGAAGCTGGGAAGGGTGGGCCTGAAAAGGCTGGCCCGTCCCGGTTGGAAGGGAACGGGGGGTTGTGGCCCTCAGGTACCACAGGTTAGGGTGAACCAAGGGGAGGACCCTCCTTGGACGAAGGTAGAGCGGAAGCGGAAGAAGAGGAAAAATCCGCAGGCAGAGCTTGCTAGGGACGCCAAACCGCAACGATGTAATAGAGCAGGTGCCAAGCGCGACAAAGGCGACGCGCTCGTCATCAAGACGGAAAAGTCTTAGTACTCGGGCGTCTTGAAGGCCTAGCGGAGCGACGCCAAGCTCGACGATCTCGGAGCCCACTTGCGCAGTATCAGACGTACTCGTACGGGCGAGATGATTATCGAGCTAAAGCGCGACAAGGAGCGAAAGGGCGCTGCCTACAAACTGTTGGCGGAAGAAGTCCTGGACGAAGGTGTGGATGTGAGGGCTCTGACGGCGGAGGCGACTCTGAAGGTGAGGAACCTGAACGAGTCAACAGACGCCGAGGATCTCGTCATGGCACTGCGGCAACAGTGCGAGGTAGAGGTGGCCGCTGCAGCCATTCGGCTACGGAAGGGCCCGGCAGGGACGCAGATAGCCTTGGTTCAGCTACCTGTGGCGGACGTCAAAAAGTCCGTTAAGATAGGGAACATAAAGGTGTGCTGGTCAGTTTGCCATCTGACACTGCATAAGCCACCGAGTGCTTGCTTCCGGTGCTTTGAACCAGGGCACAAGTCGTGGGACTGTGAAGGCCCTGACAGGAGCAAGTTGTGAAGGAGATGCGGAGGCGAAGGCCATAAGGCACAAGGCTGCACGAGTCCACCCACGTGTCTGATTTGTACTGGGAAATCCACGAATGACAGACACCCAACGGGTGTCCAAGGTGCCCGCAGGGCAAAGCCGCAGGGCACAAATCACAGTGCAGGTAACGCAGCTAAACCTGAACAACTGTGATGCGGCTCAGCAACTGCTTTGTCAGGCAGTTTCTGAGTGGAAGTCGGATATCGCCATCATAGCAGACCCTTACCGTGTACCCGCCGGCAACGGTAATTGGGTCGCGGATGGGTCCGGTAAAATGGCGGCGATATGGACAACGGGTGAATACCCCGTCCAGGAGTTGGTGTTTACTACCTATGAGGGCTTCGTGGTCGCCAAAGTAAACAAGGTCTTGTTCTGTAGCTGTTATGCGCCCCCGCGTTCGTCGATCGAGCTGTTCACGCAGATGCTTGACTGTATGACGACCGTGCTAACAGGGCGAAGGCCGGTGGTAATAGCGGGTGACTTCAATGCCTGGGCCGTGGAATGGGGAAGCTGGTTCAAGAACCAGCGGGGTCAGATCCTGCTAGAGACGCTGGCCATACTAGATGTCGATCTGGCTAACGTCGGTACCAAGAGTACCTACAATCGGAACGGTGCGGAGTCAATCATTGACGTTACTTTTTGTGGTCCTGGCCTAACAAGTAGTTCGAACTGGAGGGTAGACGATGGATGGAACAGCAGGCAGCGGGTAGAGGAAGAGGCGGCTAGGCCAAGGCCAAGCCCTCGCAGGTGGAAGACATCATACTTCGAAGAAGGGGCATTTAGGGAGGCGCTCCGTCGTGAGCGAAACTTACTTGGTTTAGACGGCGACGAGTTGGTAGCAGTGAATCAAAATTTAACCATCGCGCAACAATAATGACAATGTCGCAACCTGTATTTGTTGCGACAAAACAACCCATGCGACATAAGTTTGTCCCAACTTGAAAATAATGGGATTGACATCGTACACCACGAGTTTAGAGATTTTCAAGCCTTGCATTGCAATTTTCGAACGGTAACTTCGAGTCGGTAAACACTGCAACTCTGGTGAAACTCTATCATCAAACAGTTTCGACTTTGGGTTAGGAATAATTGATTATTCACGAGTTGAAAAGTACGCAACAAATTCAGCTTCCGTTTTGTCTGCAACAAAAAATTTCGAGATCATGTCATTATCTGGCACCAGTAGGGATAAAGACTAATCGTCGCACCTTCTTTGTTGCTTGTTTTGTGCCTCTTTTGTCTGACAATTCTCTTCACTGGTTGGTAGCGGCGCTCTCACGTGCGTGTGATGCGAGCATGCCTAGGCGAGTCCACCCTAGAAATGGGAGGCCACCGGCTTACTGGTGGACCAACGCGATTGCGGACCTGCGCAGCGCCTGCCTACAGGCTAGGCGACGCTAGTTCGCCGCTGCAAAAGCCGCGCTTAAGACCGAGATAAAAGCAAGCAAAAAGGCCTGCTTTGAGGGTCTCTGTCCGAGTGCTAATGCGAACCCGTGGGGTGATGCCTACAGGATCGTTATGGCCAAGACGAGAGGTGTAATGGCTCCTGCAGAGCAATCTCCAGGGATGTTGGATTGGATCATCGAGGGGATTTTACCGCGTCATGATCCTAGTCCTTGGCCTCCTTTCGTAGGACAGCCGGGGACCGGGGCTGGCGATGAGGAGAGGGTCACCGATGTGGAACTTGCGGGGATAACAAAGTCCCTTGGCGTAGGTAAGGCCCCACTGAGGGCGAAAATGGTCTTTCGAGTAACCAGTACGGCTTCCAGAAGGGGAGGTCCACCGTAGACGCTATCTTGTCGGTTACAAAAACCGCCGAGAAAGCACTCGAGTCTAAGAGGAGGGGAATTCGCTTCTGTGCGGTAGTGGCTCTGGATGTAAGGAATGCGTTTAATAGCGCCAGCTGGTCTGCTATTGCCGACGCGCTCTTGCGTCTGGGGATACCGGGGTACCTGTACTAGATTCTCGAAAGTTACTTTCAGAATCGAGTACTAGTTAACGACACGGAGGTGGGTCGGAAGTGCTTTCACAGAATCTCAGGAGGTCCGCAAGGTTCCATCCTGGGTCCGGTGTTATGGAATGAGGTGTTGAGGTTAGAGTACCCAGCGGGAGTGGAGATTGTCAAATTTGCCGACGACATTACGCTCGAAGTCTACGATGAAACGATCGAGGAGGTGAAGTTGACTACCGACCACTCGATCAAGGTTGTGGAGGCGTGGATGCGATCCAGGAAACTGGAGCTGGCTCACCACAAGACAGAGGTGACGGTTGTTAACAAGCACGGTTGGCGGCAAGCGGAGATCAGTGTAGGTGAGTGCACTATCTTGTCAAAGCGCTCAAGTAGCCACCTCGATTATGCCTGTAAAAGAGCCTCCACAGCTATTGCGGCACTGTCCCGGATGATGTCCAATAGCTCTGCGGTGTACGCCAGTAAGCGCAAGCTTCTGGCTAGTGTTGCTACGTCCATACTTAGGTATGGCGGCCCGGCGTGGGGCACTGCGCTAAGTACTAAATGCTACCGACGGTAGCTGGAAAGTACCTACAGGCTAATGTGCCTGAGGGTTGCGAGCGCGTACCGTACCGTGTCACACGACGCTCTCTGCGTCATTACTGGTATGGTGCCTATCGGCATCCTTATCAGTGAGGACATGGAGTGCTTCGAAATGCGCGGCACAAGAGGCATACGCAGCACTGCCAGGATGGCCTCTATGGTCAAATGGCAGCGCGCGTTTAACAGTTCCACCAAAGGAAGGTGGACCCATAGGTTGATACCGAGGGTAGATAGTTGGATTAATAGGCGCCATGGGGAAGTTACATTCCACCTGACACAGGTCCTTACAGGTCATGGTTGCTTCCGACAGTATCTACACCGTTTCGGGCATGCGGATTCTCCCGAATGCCCAGCGTGCAATGGTTTAAAGGAAACGGCGGAACACGTTTTGTTCGTGTGCCCGCGTTTTCGCACAATGCGTGACCGCATGCTTGCCACATGCGGGGAGGACACAAACCCGGACAACTTGGTCCAGAGGATGTGTAGGGATGAGTTTGGCTGGAACGCCGTTTCAACGGCTATTACTTATATCGTCTGGGAACTACAGAGGAGGTGGCGCGTGGACTCGGAGAGTGGCTAGTCCAGATGCAGTACAAGAGGTGGTCCAGGGGTTCGGAGTCGGCTTCTTAGGTCATACCGGTGCCCTGCGGTCGAGATCGACCCTTACAGCGATTAAGTGGCCGTGGAGAGGAAGTCCCGGTAGCGGTGCTGTCGTGGCGTCGGTCTACTGGGTTGGATCCGAGTCCGCGGTAGGAAAGGGGTCCCCGGCAAGGGTCTGGGTAGGTGAGATCCTGCTGTCTGCAACCTACGGGTGCAACTGATAGGGCCTGAAGGGTAGTGATACCCTTCCTTACGGACAGGTCAGATCGGGTTGCACGTGGGCATCAGTTCTTGATGTCCGCTCAGCAGTAGGGCGCGGGCGGGGTTGACCCTGCCCGCCTTCCGAGGATAAAGGGAGTGGCGAGGACCACTCGGGAAACTGGCTAAGCGCCAGCATGCTACCGTGATGGACTCTCCAGAGCGAGTCATCGATGTTCGTTGCTGCTAGGCTACGCAGCTAACCTTGAGGGTGCGATGTGCACTAGCCCCTCTCTGAAGCAATACCTTCTTGGTGGTTCCGGAGAGACGTAGGGTTTGGCGACCATAGGAATGGTTTAGTGGGTACGAGAAGAGAGTAGTCCCGGCTTTTACGACTGTTGTAGAAGACGGCCTTAACCCCACACTACCCCAGCCTTCCTGTTTCGGTCCTCTTGTTTGTTGAATGCAGCTAGGACTTCTGCTTCGGTGCCTCTTGGGATGACCGCAAATAGATCATCAACGTATTTCTGTAGGATACGAATTGGGAAGGAGAGATCTGTATAGCCGAGACATCAAACATCTATTGCACCATTATGTTTCTCTCAATGAGCAACAATATTAACTCTTAAAATATTTTTTTCTTATTCGTCGGACACGCTTGCTGATAACTTGGTCTACTATAATTTTTGATATTTCGGCTTTTTGTTCATTCGACCTTGTCCATTCGACATTTTGTCCCATCAACTTTTTCTCCCATTCGACCTTTTGTCCCATTCGATCTTTTGTCCCATTCGACCTTTTGTCCCATTCGACCTTTTGTCCCATTCGACCTCTTGTCTCATTCGACCTTTGGTCCAATTCGACCTTTTGTCCTTCAAACTTTTGTCCTAAAGCCACAGTACAAAAATTTAAGCGCAATAATTCACATTACACCTGTTCATAAATGAACACCTTCGCTAGTTACATAAAATTCCTAAATCTTATGAGGAAATGAACTTCTGATCAATTTTTCAGCTCATTTGATATTTGATGAATTATTATCGTCGCACCACCAAATCGAAGTCGTCGCTTGAAGCACATGCGAAGTTGCAGCTGCGAAGAAAATTTGAATCTATTTTTTCTGTTGCGCATTATTAAGCTAATTAAGTGCTGTAATATGCACTAATCCAAATTGAGTTGCGACATTTCTAAGTAGGTTAAAAATCAATTTTCGCACGTTCGGTCACTTCGGATTTCGAACAAAAGCATAATATTGTGCTTCAAGTTGATTTTGTGATTTTTGGCCTGTTTGGTCTTTGAAAAATTATAACTTTCGAACGGAAAGACTTACATGAATGATTATAACTCGAAATATAGCTCATCATATCTTCTAAAAGTCCAGGGTCTCCAGTTAGCCAAGTGGTTAAGGCATTGGATCGCCAATCCGGAGACGGCGGGTTCGATTCCCGTTCTGGTCGAGAAAATTTTCTCGACTCGCTGTTCTTGCCTCACAATATACAAATTCATGCAATGGCAGCAAAGAATGCCCTTCAATTAATAACTGTGGAAGTGCTAAAAGAACACTAAGTTGAAGCAAGGCAAGCCAAGTCCCAGTGGGGACGTCGAGCCATAAAAACAAGAAGAAGATGAAGATCTTCTAAAAGTCGTCCGTGTGAACAAGTTTTGCCAATGATAAGTCAAGATTCATGGTAGGTACTTGGAAGATGTAGTTAGTGCAGTAGTGCATAACGAAGTGTAAGTAGTATGAGGTCAACCATCAGTTCGCAAGTTAAGTACTGTATAACCCCCGGTCTTAAGGCTGTGTTAAAAGGTCTTCATAAGGTGGTGTAAGACAACTTCAATTTAGTCACCTATCTTCATCGCATCGTCAAACATTTGACCTAGAATAACCCTGTAGACTTTTGTTTCGTTAAACGTTGCTGGTGATTTTGACAATTGAAATTCTCGAAATACTACATACGAAAATTTCTCCTATTGATCATATTCTAATAGAGATACGAAAAACACTATAAAAACACAAAGTTGCCAAGGAAGTGAACCCTTGGCATTTGGAACATTGACCTTCATATACTGTTTGGGATAGGATCAACCCATCAGCCCACCGACCACCCGCCACCTGCATCGGTGCAGTTCCGAAAGAACGAACCATCATCCCATCAATCGTTTACGGTCTGTAATTTTCGGCTCACGTGAGCCGTATAATTTGTTTTCCAGCTCTGCTCAAATAATATGCTGTCTGGAAGCCAGGGCTTCAAGGCACTTCCAACCCGTCGTCGTTGTTGCAGCCGCTTTGCCAGTGCCAGTGTTTACGAATGCAAACCGGTACTGCCGAAAATCGATTCTAGATTCTGGCTTGCTGGGCTTAGGTTGGGGCCATTTCTAAAAAAAAATAGCAGAATGATAACATTAAGTGCAACTACAATGTGGCTTAACCTTTTCTTCGAAGAAAAAGGTGTCAAACTGTTAAATTTTGGGTAAGAATCCACGCCAAAAGACGAGAACCACCCAAACAAGAATTCGAAAGTTCAAATCGATTTAGGTGCTGGGCTGGTGGTATTCATTCCTTCTCGCGTTGCTCTCCTTTGTTGCTTCTTAGGTTCTTTCGGACAGACACCTTCATTCCTCGCCACCCCATCCCAGTAATGAATAGACCGCGTGGTTTCCGAACATCGAGAGCCTGCGGGGCAGCGACCGAGTCGATTCTCGCGTTTGTTCTTTCACTTGTTTCTCAGTTTGTTGTTATACATAACCATCACTTAAGGTTGAAATGTAAATTATAGAGAATTTTAGTGTAATTGCTGTATACGCTAACCTATTATAAGCATTATTATTACGTGCAGCACGAGAACGGAAGATGCAGCATGGCGGCAGCGGAAAGGCAAGAGAGGGGTAAACTGAATCGGTTTTTCGGCTTGTTTTTCTTGGATCGACTCTGCTGCTGGGACCCCGAGGCAACTGGTTGAGCCGTGCGCGAGAGAATATCGTCGTCCCATCCGCCCGAGTTGTGTGTGGTCACGGAGTGGAATGAATTCCTCTAATGTATGCCAAATGGTCCACGGAGCGGTTCGATTGGGTGGTGGACGATCTTTCTCGGAACTGGATAGTTGAAAATTCCAAGATGGTTCTGAAAGGTGATTTTGATAATGTTCATAAAAAGCTTGTTCAAATACAAAACATAAAAATGTTAAATTTTATTCATATACATGATACATTTATGGCCCGTATAGTCGCAGAGATAAACGCACGGGTATTCAGCGCGGTCTTGCTGGGTTCGATCCCCAGTCGATCCAGAATCTTGTCGTATTCGAAATTACCTTGAGCATTCGTACCTGCCACATGGTATACACATGCAAAATGGTTATTGGCAGAAAATGTTCTTAGTTGGTAACTGTAGAACTGCTCATAGAATACTAAGCTGATTAGGCTTCGTCCCTGTCAGGAAGTTGGTTGGGAGTGCTCTTGGTGTGGTAGACATTGAATGATCAATTAGATATGTTCAAAAGACTGATAAGATCGCATCCAATCCCCGCTCGCAATTTCTTCGTAAACAGCTGATCCGATAAACAACAACATCGCTAGTAACGAATTCAAACACCTAATTGAATTAATTGAATTTAAACATTGCAGCAACATCATTTTCCTCACGCACTTTGCTCACGAGCAACGAGGGGTGCACGTTATGACGATAGCACGTCTTCAACCACCTCGTAGTCTGGTTGTACATATTTAGGTCTTTCCTTACTTCGCCTGGCGCACGTGTGTCGTCGTCGTCGTCGTCGTTGGCTCTTTGGTGCGGTCGTTCGTGACGGTTTCAGGTACTGCACCGCAGACTTCAAAACAAATCCTTCTTCTTTTTCCCCGCGGATGTTTCTTCTTGGAATCCCTAATACCAGGTTGGAGTGTGGGAGTATCAAGATTTTGGAAACTTGATTAAATATGAAAATGAGCCCTATGGGAAATGGGCCGTTCGTAGTCGGTTCACTCGTTCGTGCACCACAGCCGCCACAGCTCGAAGGTTTTTCTTCGAGAGTTTCGTTCGAGGACCACCGCCGATTGGAAGAAGCGCAGAGAGCAGCAACAACCAACCGAAAGTGGATGTGTCAGGTGGTGGTGGCAGCACCGGAGAATGCCAGACCCCGCAACCGCTGACGCTGCCACCACCGCACCGGGAAGTGGCGCGCTCAATGGATAATGATAGTATCGCTAGACACGTACCCATGAAATAATTATTGGGTCGAGATTCGAGCCAGGTTGGTTTCTTTTTGTGTTCCCTCCATGGTCGGTTGTGTTCGGTTTCGAGGTTTTCGTTTTGGTTTATTTTTTTCCTCTGCTTGGTCAAACGTTCTTTTCATAACGCAGAGCAAGTACGGGCGTATGGAGCCTCGGGTCAAAAAAGAATCGACAGGTAAGAAACCGAACGTGAAACTATTTTGGATTCTAATCGGTTGGAGATTTCTAAATATATAGATGAGATGTTTCCAGGGAGTATCCAATTAGAAGTAGAAATAAGTTTGCATCCTCAACTAATCTGAATTATTGGTTCGATTCATGGTCAGCAAGGACATTCTTTAAGTAAAACAACTTCACATAGACAAGACCAAGTCAACAATTCTACGTCTTCGTCACCTCAAGAACGTCCTAAGCTCGCCAGAACAAAATTAGTTACACATCCTCGATCTCAGTTTAGTCTAGTCTAGTTCTGTCTACACATACACAGCCATTCATTGAAAAAATTCTGGAAAATGATATACCTAATCGGCTACTTCTGCCATTTCTCTTATCATTTACTTACCTTACCGATCAGACTAAGGCCTGAGTGTCCTCTGCTAAACGTAGGAGTCGTCTCCAGTCTACTCGGTCCATGGCTGTTTGTCTCCAGTTCCGCACTCTGCGGAGGGTCCGCAAATCGTAATCCACTTGATCGACCCACCTAGCTCGCTGCGTACCATGTCTTCTTTTACCGATCGGATGACTCTCGTGAACCATGTCAGTCGGGTTGCAATCCGATATCCTGATGACGTTACTCATCCACCCGATTTTCGCGGTGTGGACGATGGTTGGTTCTCTCAGCAGCTGATGCAGCTCGTGGTTCATTCGCCTTCTCCAAGTCCCGTCTTCCATCTGCACTCCGCCGTAGATGGTACGCAGCACCTTCCGTTCGAAAACCCCAAGGGCGCGTTGGTCCTTTGCACGTAGGGTCCATGCCCATAGAGAACTACCGGTCTAATCAGCGTTTTGTGGATAGTTAACTTCGTGTTACGGCGAACTTTATTCTGTCGTAGAGTTCTGCGGAGTCCAAAATAAGCACGATTTCTTGCCACAATTTCTCTGCAAGTGTCGTTGTCGGCGGTCACAAGTGAGCCCAAGTACACAAATTCTTCAACCGCCTCGATTTCATCACCGTCGATATAAATTTGAGGTGGTGGGAGCGGTGATTCCTCCCTGGAGCCCTTTGCCATCGTGTACTTTGTCTTCGACACATTAATGACTAATCCGATTTGCCTGGCTTCAATTTTTAGTCGGATGTACGCTTCCGCCATCGCCTCAAATTTACGAGCAATAATATCAATATCATCAGCGAAACCAAGCAGCTGAACGGACTTCGTGAAAATCGTCCCACTCGTGTTAATCCCCGCTCTCCATTGGCGTAGCTAGCTTCTTCTTTTTTCTCACTCACTCTCATAAACAAGCACGAGAACGAGCGAGATGCAAGAGGGGGCCTGTGCCCCCTCTTTCATCCTTCTCTTTCTTATGTTTGTTTAGGAGAGTGAGTGAGAAAAAAGAAAAAGCTAGCTACGCCAATGCCGCTCTCCTTATTACACCCTCTTAAGCAATGTTGAACAGCAAGCACGAAGGACCATCACCTTGCCGTAACCCTCTGCGAGATTCGAAGGGACTCGAGAGTGTCCCTGATACTCGAACTACGCACATCACTCGATCCATCGTCGCCTTGATCAATCGTATCAGTTTATCCGGGATTTCGTATTCGTGCATAATCTTCCATAGGTGTTCTCGATCAATTGTATCATACGCCGATTTGAAATCGATGAACAACTGATGTGTGGGCACGTTGTATTCACGACATTTCTGCAACACCTGGCGGATGGCGAACATCTGGTCCGCTGTAGCGCGTTCACCCATGAATCCAGGCTGATATTGTCCCACAAACTATCTTACAATCGGTGATAGACGGTGGCATAAAATTTGAGAGAGTATCTTGTAGGCAGCGCTCAGTAGTGTGATCGCGCGATAGTTCCCGCAATCCAACTTGTCGCTCTTTTTGTAGACCTTCCATTCGTTCCTCCGGTAATACTTCCTCCTCCTAAATCTTGGTAATGACCCAGTGTAGTGCTCTCACCATTGCTTCTTCATAGTGTTTTAGTGACTCGCTTGGTAGTTGATCTGCTCGAGCGGCTTTGTTGTTTTCAACCGGTCAACTTCGTCCTCAATCTCCTGGAGGTCAGAGGCCATAAGTCTTTCGTCCTATGCACATACTCCTAGATCTGTTACCACGCCACCTTCGGTACTTGCGACAAGGTGCTCATCGTAATGCTGTCGCCACCTCTCGACCACCTTACATGTCGGCTTGTGGCACAAAGCCTCTGCGCGAGCGCTTCAGCTTCTCGTAGAACTTTCGCGTGTGTCTTAGCGAGGTACAGCTCTTCCATCGCTTCGCGATCTCGTTCTTCATGCCGGCGCTTCTTCATCCGGAAGTATTTTTATCTGTATTAACGAGATTTTAGCCCTAGTCTAGTTTCTCGGGACCCGCGCTTTACTTCCCTCCCGAAGGAAGAACTCACATTTTATGCTTTTGTCGGGAGTGGGATTCGATCCCAGGTGCTCAGCGTGATAGTCAAATGTTCTTACCATCACACCAGGTCCACTCCATTTTCCAGAATTTCTTGCAGTGATTCCTTCTGAAATTCCTTTGAGAAGAAACCTCTGAAATTTTCTTTTGATCAATACCTGCATGGATGCCTAGGATAACCCCTGACCAAACAACTTAAGTAACCTTATAACTTCTCTAAAAAAATCTTGACAGACTTCTGCAGGAACTCTGCACGCAGAAAAATGGCTTGTTTAAAACAATAAAATGCATGGTTGATTTTCAAACTAAGAATTTACTCATTCCAAAGTTATATTTAATTGTTTTCATTTAGAGTTTATCGATAGAAACAACCGATTAGCATCATTTCATGTAATGTCAAAAATTTCATTTGTTTCAACAAAATTAAAACCATAAACATGGTCCTAAAGCACTCACACATCTATAAAATGCTTACCCCAACATCGCCACAACGAAGAAGGTGCAGCAAATCCATCACGCCAACTTCCAAGTGCAGCTTTGGCCTTGAGGGATAACGCGCAGGTACTCACGACAACACCCACAAAAAGTTGATCGGTTTCGCCTTTTTTGTTTTTTTAGTCGTTCTCCTCCCCATCCGCTTACCGACGGTCTAAAAATAGATTTCCGAGCTGCCGCAGCTGCTGCCGTCACCAACACAATCACATTCCGGGTTTGTTAGTGGCAAAAGTGCTGTCGTTTGAATCAATCCATTATTTCATGTTGAAAATACCATATCTCTGTTTGTTTTAACAAACTGTCAAAAATTTCGACAGATGAAAATATTTGTATTATCAAACAATAGAACAGGTTCAGCTTAAACTAGAAATCAGTTTGTCGCTATAGTAAACTGAAAAATCGGTTGATTCGAACTAGAATTTAATTGTGTTTACAATTTATTTTTCTGCGTGTGCTAGTAATCTCATAGAAAAAAAATGCTTGAGAAATATTCGTAAGGATTCCTGGAAAATCCGTAGAGGAATTTCTAAAAAAAATCTCTTTAAAAATGTCTGCAGGAATTGCAGACACAGGTACTGGTGGAGCTTTTGAATACATCCCTCAGGTATCCCTGGAGGATTTTTGAAGGAATCCTTGGAAGAACTGCCAGGAATACCTCAGAAAGAATTCTAAATTAAATAACTTCTGCAATTTCTGAAGGGATTTCCAGGAGGAATTCGTCAGAGAACAACAAAAAAAAGAAAATAAAAGATTTTGAAAAAATGCTGGAAAAATGCTGATGAATAGATTCAGGAACTATTCCTGCCGCAATTGCTGAGAAAACATTAAAAAAACACTGAAAAAAATCTCTGAATGAAGGTCTAAATAAGTCCAAAGCAATCCCCACTAACAAAAAATAGCCGCATAAAAGCTTATGGAGCAAACGTCCTTGGAAGAAAGCTCGTTTAGGCTCTTATTCAGCAAAAATGTTAGTTGGGATGCCTGGAGAAATACCTGAAGGAATTGTTTGAGAGAAACCCCTGGGGGAACTTCCATAGAATCTCTTGAGAATTGCTAGAGGAATTCCCTGAATAAATAGAGAAATTCCCTGAATAAATAGATAAATACCTTAAGGAACATCAGTAGAAATTCATACTTTAATTTCCGAAAAATTTCTCTAAAAATTAAGGATTTCTCAAAGATTGTGAAATAGAGTCTGAACCTTCAAATAACCACAGTTTTTTGCCTTTATTAACGTGGCTTTTCGCCCTAGGTGAGTTCATCATAGAGTAATTTCGGAAAGAATCACAAAATCATTCCGTATCTTTAAAGAAACGTTTGGAGAAATTCCTGGAGAAATCCCTGGAGAAAAGTCATGGAATAATTGTCGGAGAAATGCCATAGAAAAAAAACTGCAGGAAAAAATTGCCAACAGTATTTCTGGGGGAATTCCCTCAACAGAGGCGTAGTGTTTGGAATTGCATCTAATTCATTCGAAAGAAATGTGATCTACTAAAAAAGAAAACATAACCACGGACCTTTGATTCGAACTCGATTTCAGATTATGTTAGTTTTCTCGCCACAAGTCAAGCTTTATCGACTCGAGTTTTTTCGACTCGACGTAACAAACACACAAACTGCATCATCTGATTGGCCTGCTTGCAATCACAAACGGTGACCTGAAGCTTACCCGTACTGACCATATCAATGGACATAACGGAAGAAAAACGATTAAACAGATCTGATGCTGATGTCCGCTGATATAACTCACATTTTGAATTGTTCATCACTCTCCTCACTATGAAGTTTATTTTGATGGTTCAGCATTATCTCCGCAACTATTACAACCATCCCAGCTGTGCTTTGAAGTTGAATTAATCTCTTTTTAACTTTTGACATTACGTATTCTGCCAAAATATGGTCATCTTAACCATCTGGAACCACTGTCAAAGAACTTGGAAAAAATTGAGAAACGACCAGGATGAACTAAAACATTCGACTGACACAAACGGTAGTTCGATAAGCAATGATAATCTTCTAAAGTCGGGTCAAATTTTATCGAATGTTGAGCTATTGACGAACCCACATCGAATAAATTTTGGGCCTATGTTGGGTTTGGTGGCCAAAATGGAGACAGATCAATGATAGGATTATGTCGGGTCATACGTCATTGACGATGAACAAAAATTTTAACCTGTAACACCAGAAACTTGCTAGCTGGGGCTCAATTGACTCATATGAGTCGATCATCAGTCGTCGGAGATTCTTGACTGCTACTGGGGTTTGAATCCAGTCAATTGATATCCCGATGGTAAGTATAAAAATGAGTGATTGCCTAGCTCAATTTAAGCTTGAAGGGCCGGTTGATATTGAAACTTCGCTGCACTACTGGCTGGAACACCATTAAAACCCCGTGGAAACCCTCTGAAATACCTTGGAACACCCCTTAAACCCTCTGAAAACTACAGAAACGTTTCTGAAATCCCTTAACATTTTTCCTGAAACGCTCATTCAACTCCCTGAAACCCTTGAATCATCCTGAGACCATCTGGAATATTGTTACTAGAACGCCCCTGTAACAAAAAAAAAATAGAAGCCATGCCAACAGTTTAGGTAATACCAGTGTTCAACAATTGTCATGGATGCATTGCATAATGAAAGTGCATAGTGGTCCACGAACCAGATTTACGAGGAAAGATGCATTCAATGTCTTCGAATGATTTTTTAGACACATATGGTCTTTTATAAAGTTGTTCCTAATCATAATGCCCAACGTTCATACAAATTAGGGTGGTCCATATTTTCAAAAACAAAAAAATTGAAACCAAACTATTTTTGAGAAAAACTATATATGTACCTTCTTCCGAAAATATGTAGATTGTAGATCTATCAGTTTTGAGCAAGTTTGCTGAAGGATAACTCTCGCTGCGACCGGCCCACTATTTACACCTTGTCTTCAAAAATGTTAAAGGTGGCGATTTTCTGAAAGTCCTCGCTAAAAAAGTAAGAGAAATGCATATGGTTACTCAAATTGATGGACCCCCATTAGTTAGAGCCACAACAATTTTTGCAGACCCCTCGATTCTGGTTACCTGGTGGCTCATTTAAACCGTTATAACTCGAAAGTTTCTCCAAAAATCACCCCAAAACGAATTGTTGTTGAAACAAGGAAAGATAGAGCTACTATTAACAATAATAAAAAGTTGGGTCGGCCATATTGGTTTTGGCCGCCATCTTGGATTTTTATAACAAAATATTTTTTTCACCATTATGGCATCCATCGATTTTCTAATTTTTTGCATCAATTGAAAGCTGAGACATTTATACCTAACATATCAAAAAATTAGAGATCTCTTTTTTCCTATCAAAAGTTATCTTCCATCAATTTGAGTAACCAAATGCATTTGTCTAACTTTTTTAGCGAGGACTTTCAAAAAATCGCCACCTTTAACATTTTTGAAGACAAGGTGTAAATAGTGGGCCGGTCGCAGCGGGCATTACCCTGAATACAGTTTTTATGTAGTTTTAAAGTTGGCCGATCCAGAGATATTTTTTCTGAATTGGCTTAGGGTGGTTCAAGAAAATCCGCTGTTTCAGTTTTAATTTTCCATCAAAGCCGCCCAAGAATCACTTATAGAGCATTTGAACACGCGTCGTTTCGTGAGACGGTCGTTATATTTTTTGGTTTAATTGTTACCGTGATTTTGGGTGAAATTGATCACTTTTCGCAGTTTATGGCGAATAATTTTTGAATACTTATCGATATGGTTAAATTCAATGCTTTAAAACAAGTACGACCATGGTTTCTATCAGTCAAAGAGGTTGAAAATTCTACTGCACATCACTTTATTACAAAAAATATCATTTGAAATAAAAAATCAAAAATTTTACTTTCGGGGTGAAATTGATCAGCAGTGAAATGTTGTTGTAAGTGTTGAAAATATTTTTTCCACTTGAATTAACCCCGAAATGCGAAAAGCTTTGCAAAACTTTCACAAGTTTACTAAATTTTAAATTATTTAAATTTGAAATTTCATAAATCTGATGAAAACGCCTGAAAGTATGCAATTGTTATACTAAATATGTTATAACTTCCAGAAAAGTGCAATTTTATGCATAAATTTCAATATTTATAAAACTTCTGATGACGAAATTGGGTTTAGCGAATACTTGGCAGCTAGGAACATTCATTAGAATATTCATTACTACGGTAACAAAAGTTTGAAAGTGTCTTTGAAGTTTGCCTAACACGCAATTTCGAAAAATATTGAATTTTATACAGAAATATGTGACTAATTGGTTGTAAAGCATATAAATTCCTCATTCAATAACTCTTGAGCCAGATGATGGTCATTTTTTACAAATTGTTTTAGGTTTAAAGCGTTATTTTTAACAAATGAAAATAACTCTCACGACGGTCAATTTCTCCCCACTGATCAATTTCACCCGAAATCACGGTACAGGAGTTTTTATTAAAAAGTCATAGTTTATTGAAAAGGTGTTATTACTGGTTAGGGAAAACATAAAAAAAAACATCTCAAAAGAAGAAATATTGTTATAAAACATATCCAAAATCTAGAGGGGTGTTATTTTAGTAACTCTTGACAAAAAAAAATTAAAAGTGCCATTTTTTTCTAGAAAATCATCATTATTATCTCTGAGACGAACCAGCCAAGGGCTGAAAGTCTATTTAATAAAGACAAATCAATCAATCAATCAATCAATATTATCAAAATGAACGAAATGACGTAGCAATATTCTCCGCGCACGAAAATGTGCGTTTTTGAAAACTCTTAAAGTGGTTCTAAGAAGACTTTGATGAAAAATTTGAAGCTAAGCACTCAAAACTATGCTTGGAAGTTTTTAGTGAACTATTAATGAAAAGTTTTAAGGAGCGTCCATAAATGACGTAGCTTTTGAGGGGGAAAGGAGTCTAAATTGTCCTCTCCACTCCTCTTCTTGGCGTAACGTCCTCACTGGGACAAAGCCTGCTTCTCAGCTTAGTGTTCTATGAGCACTTCCACAGTTTTTAACTGAGAGCTTCCTCTGCCAATGACCATTTTGCATGTGTATATCGTGTGGCAGGCACGAAGATACTCTATGCCCAAGGAAGTCAAGGAAATTTCCTTTACGAAAAGATCCTGGGTCGACCGGGAATCGAACCCGTCACCCTCAGCATGGTCATGCTGAATACCCGTGCGTTTACCGCCTCGGCTATAGGGGCCTCATGATAAGCCATGTAATAAGCTTGGGAAAATATGCTACGAAGGGGGAAGGGGGAGTGAAAATCGGCCAAAAAAAGCTACGTCATTTATGGACACTCCCTAGGAATATATGTGATTATATAATTTTTGAAGGTTTTCTACAGATTACATTAGAAATAACATACATTTTTGGATGAATTCCGCTGAAATAATATTAAATTATGATCATGAAATGTTTTGTTAACTTTTTTTGTACTACGAGCAAAGGCATGGAACAACCGCTGGAAAGGAATAGAATAGCCAAGAAAACCAAACTGCATGAAATGCATGGTAGATTTTCATAAGACGCTCAATGAAGAGTTGAAGTATTTAGGAAAGATTAAAATTGTATGCTGAACATGTTCTTTGAGCCTTTTATTTTTTAAATTTAGTTTTAGATTTCGGAGATGGATTCGAACAACAACACCAGATGCAATTAATGTTAGCTTCGCACTTGCTGAAAATATCTCAATGAATTTCAAGAAAATCTTTGGAACTTATTTTAGGACCTTGTCGAATGGTATCGTCATACTCTAGACCTTTTCGGCAACTCTCGGTTAAATGCACGCTTTTGAGCGTTGGTAAACTCTTATTAGATTTGCATAGATTGATTGAACCAAATTTTCAAACCCATTTGATAGTGTCAATTATATTTCTCAATAAAAAAACTCCACTATTTGGCCTCTTCCAATGCACCATTACTCGGCGAAAAGAGCAATCACCCTGAAGTAAGTTTATCGTTTGCCACCGACCATCTAACAGCCAGCCAACCAACCACCCACCCACCATCGAAGAGCATCCTTCGTCCCTGGCCCGGCCATCAGAATGGACTCACTTGAGCTTGATTGGCTGCAGAGCAAATGAAGCAACAAGCAGAAAAAAGACACCCAATCAATGACCATCCGTCCTGGCAACCCCGCCGCCACGCCGCCTCGCTGGCACTGGTTTTGTAAGTGTACCTACCGATGTCCCTCTTGCAAACATAAAGAATAACGACGACCGACGATCACAGTCAGACGGCGGCGGCGTTGCGCTGCCAGGACATAAAAGCTCCCCATCCCTTCCACCGATTTTTTTTTTTTCGTGACGAAGTGAAGTGAGGGAGGACGAAAAGAAGCAAAAGGAAAAACGAATCCAAGCCGGGCATGAATGCAGACACTAACTATAAGTACGACCAAACACAATATAGTCCAATCATTCATTAGCGGAATAAGATTAATTGTTAATCATGCTTGTCTGCGAGCTAGGATGGCGGGTGTCAGGGGAGGTGGAGTTGCGAGGCAGGGCTTTTCTCAATTAGGGTCCATTATCTCGAATGATTAGTGCTGTGCTGGGAGATGACTGCTTTGGTCCTTCGATTCTAGCGTTTTTCCTTTGGAGCTGTGTGATGGAGTATGTTGCTTCAATGCTCCAGTAGATGTAAAAGGTAATCAAGATCGTCATCATTATCTTCCTCGTGGGCATCGCTGATGTGGGTGGGCTAGGTTTAATTGGATATCTGGGAATTAGAAAGGAGATCTTTATATGTTTAGATTAAAAGAACAGTTAAGACACCTTTATCCGAAGCCTTGATTACGAGCTTTAAATGTTCTAAACAGACATACTTCTTCACGTTTCACGAAGATGTGTGTGAAAATATAATAAAATAATCATGAAAAATATCTTATGTTTGTGCTGAACAGATTACTCCTCATGGCTTGTAGTATCAATGTTAGGCTTTCCTCTGAATGTTTGAAAAAAAAAAGATTATATAGAAGAAAAACAATTAAACATTTTTTCAAAGGTCATAGAGGTAGAGGAATTTGTCAAATTTTCGTGGTACTTAGTATCGTTTTGCCCATATATAAAAATCAGAATATATATTGATTATACTGAAGAGCGTGGAACATAACAACATATTTGACCCACTTATGGTTCAATCTCGCCCGAGTCAGTGTGTCACACCTACTAGCTTGTCGCCAACGACATCGAAATCGACGACAACGACGTTGGCGGTGGTGGCGAGTCACACCTATTTGTTGCGCTTGTCTCGTCGAAGTCCCCATATAGGTAGTAGGTAGAGATCAACTTTCATCGCGGGATAGGACCAAACCGAACCGAACTCCGGGACGCACACAATAGTTGCTCAATTTTTCAATCAATTGAAAAGGCGGCCAGATGGAACAGAGTAGGTATCTCTTCCGACCGCCTGCGTACTCTTTCCCTCCTACTTGCCAGCATCCCAAGGCAGGAACACTATAATACCAATCAATTCTCGATGTTGTGCTGATCAAACCTTCCCCAACGACGACGCGGACGTTTATATCTACCTATATGGCACTCGGCTGTCTTCCGCCCGCTGTCCGTGGTCGCCTTGTAGCCTTGCTTCTCCGAGCAGAGGGGGATAACAAATCGATAAATAATATTAGTTTACAAAATAAAACGAAAGTCGTAAGCTTCGATGAACCGCCAAAATTTTTGTTGCATAATTATGTTCTGATATCAAGATCATGCTTCAAAATTTTTTAAGTAGGGCAGTTTTTGAGTTTCTCCTGAAAATCGAGCTCTACAGTTTTTTAAATATGGAATTTACTAAAATATAAATATATTGCGTTGCGATCAATCAACTTTGAATCTTTTTCCATAAATAGAAAGCTGAATATAATATGTTTCGATCATCCCGATCAAAAGTTTGGGGTCACCCCCTCTAAAACATGTCATTTTTTTAGGCGCATATCTCCGCCAATTTGCGTCCGATTTCAAAACCCTAGGTGACATTCAAAAGATAATAAGTCAAAGAAACTTTCAACATGATTGAGAAGTAACTTTTTCAAAAAAAAATCTGTATGTAAGCTTATCCCAAAGTTGCCAAATTTTCTAAAAAAATGAATATAAACTAACGGCAGTGTCGCTGGAAATTGGGTCGACCAAATTTTAAGATGAGAGCGGTAATATAACCTATTTTCTATTAGCTTTCAACTGCTTTTTACAGAACTTAGCTAAAAAATCTAGAAAAAAAGTTATTAAGTAAATTAATCCTTGATGTCATCGACCAAAAGTTTGGGGTTATCCCTTAATATGATGTATCGGCCAAAAGTTTGGGGTCACTATTGTAAAACATGGAAAAGTGATTTTGTGATATCTTCGTCATCTATAGTTCAATTTTAATTATTTTTGGCTCATTTCAAAGATAATTAACTAAATTTACGTTTGATGCCTTTAACTTAACGTATTCAACGATTTTTGTATACAAAAAATGTTATGAAAAGTTAACGCATTTCACCACATTTCAAAAAATGAGGCAACTTCACGTTAAGTTTTAGTATGTAAATTTCAACAAATATGTATGATTCAATGTATATGCAGTAAGTATCATTCATTGTGTTTCAAATAAACCAAGAAGAATTAAAATTGAATGAAAGATGACAAAGATATAAACAAATCACTTTTCCATGTTTTACGATAGATATTGAGGGTGACCCCAAACTTTTGGTCGATGACATCAAGAGTAAATTTACTAAATAACTTTTTTTTCTAGATTTTTTTTTGCTAAGTTCTGTAAAAAGCAGTTGAAAGCTAATAGAAAAGAGGTTATATTACCGCTATCATCTTAAAATTTTGTCGACCCAATTTCCAGTAACACTGCCGTAAGTTTATATTCATTTTTTAGAAAATTTGGCAACTTTGGGTTAAGTTTACACACAATTATTTTTGAAAAAAGTTTCTTTTCAATCATGTTCAAAGTTTCTTTGACTTATTATCTTTTGAATGAGACCTAGGGTTTTGGAATCGGACGCAAATTGGCGAAGATATGAGCCTAAAAAAATTACATGTTTTTGAGGGGGTGACCCCAAACTTTCGATCGGGACTGTATTTTTTTTTTGTTTTTATTAATGTGTATTTCAACTTATAGCTGATTCTACACTTAAATCGGGAGTGTATATTTTGCATCGTATTAGTGGGAATCGAGATTTTGGTGATTTGGTAGGCCAATCTCCTTAAATTAGAGTAAAATTTCGAAAAAATAATGAAGATTTGTATATTTTTCAGTAAGAAAAAATCAATTTAAATAAAACTTTCTAATCGTACTTTTGAAACATTAGATGTTAGTCAGTAACTGTAAAAAAATCAGATCAATCGGAGTATTGGTTACGGAAATAAAGATGTATGAAAGGAGCAACTTTGCTTACAAAAATCGATTTCAAATCGACAGCCTTGTACGGAAAGTCAAAAAAAAATCCGCTACACTGTATTTTTTTCCCTTACGTTTTCGAACTCAGGGCATGATTCTACACTAAATAATCATCAGCTTCAAAAATATTTTAAACCAGTGTAATCAATTTAAAGTTCAAATAATTTTGAAAAGGTGTTTAGAACCGCCATTGAACACAAAGCTTTTTATTTTTCATTGAAAAACAATTCATAGGTTTTTCTCATATAAATTATATTTAAAAATTTTATATGGAACTTGATTAAAAAAATCAAACAAACAAAACGAAATCCGTGTCTATTTGAAGGATTTAAATTAACCCTTGAAGGATGTGGACAACTATTTGCATACTTTTACTGATATCTTTTGACCCAGTAGCTGGATTTTCAAAATTAAAACAGTTTTGAAAACCTTAACAAAATTTAAAGGCTTTCTGTTGTGTATAAACTTGCTATAAATGTTTACCGGCCATTCTGTAAGGAAATCGGATCAAATTTTGTGTTTTCCTCAAAGTTACAGTTAAATTAAGAAAAAGGGATCAAGTGTACCCAGTCTCCTCTATCTATCACAATCAGGGGCGGGAAAAGTACCGGAAAAACGGTTACCCACTCTACATTTGACATTTTTTCACACGAACAACACAGGCTCAGTCAAACATAAACTGCTGAAAAAAATTAAAAAAAAAAAGACTTCAACATTTTTTTTCCTGCAGCCTTCTTTCTCGAAACAGTTTCCAAGCGCGAGAGCGCCAGTACTTGAGCACAACAATGACAGAATTTTCTGTCTCTCCCATTTTTGCATTTTTTAGCGTTTGAAACCGTGTTTGTGCTCTAGCTATTAGTGAAAATAGATTTAAATTATTCGTTTAAACAAGTGATTAGCAGATGAACATATTTGACATATTTCGCAATCACCCGTCTCAGCCTCTTGTTCAATAAATAGGTTGAACATTATCGGAATTACTGCATCCTGCTCTTATCCATTTGTTGACGTAACCTCCCAAATACGCCTCCTTAATGCCCTGAAACACTCCTGAAATCCCTTGAGCTATGTTGAAACCCCTGGAATACCCCAGGGGTTTCAACCTGTAACACACCTAAAGTTCCTTGGAACACCCCTGGAACGTCCCTGAAACCACCTGCAACGTCCTGGAATGCTCCCGAAATCCGTTAAAAACTTTATACGCATCTATGTCAGCCATTAAATTTAGCGAGATTTCGATCTACGAAACTATTCAACATTTGGGTAATGTTCAACAATTGGCTTCTTTAGCGGTGTTGAGATAATTTCATATTCTGAATCCGCATGCCAAAATGAGCCAAAATCCAAATTTTCATGAATGTGCCCGGGAACCTCTTTACAAATCAATTAAAAATTTGTATGGGAGCGATTTGTCGAATCACCTCGCGCCGCATTTTGCTTTCAAAGGTGATTTCAAAAATCTCTTTGAAATTGATTTTGGGTACCAACATAAAGTCCTAAAAACCGAAAGTGGCACAGAAAAAAGTACTCTTTAAAAAAAAAAATAATCAAAAAAATTATTCAAAATTTAAAAATCCAATTGGCGAATTACCTTGACAATTTAAGATCTCAAAGGATTTATTGAAGTTAAACGCGATTTAAAAAAATAACCTAGATAACTTGCCTTAATTTCCTGGAAGCTACGGGGTTTGCACTCATATCAGCTTCCATTACAGCTCTTATCATTATCTCAAGCACTAGGTTTCATCTTTAGAATTACTTACATGAAAAAATTCTGATAAGTAGTTTTACCAAATACTAGCAGGATTTTTAGAACGTGTTAGGAAAGTTGTCACACGACTTCTGTCGTTTTTGCCCACAACAAGCTTCTAGTAGCATTTCCTGGCAAGCTTAGCAAGCACTCACTCAACTATAGCGTTTCTCTCAATTGTCTAATTTGGCAATTTTGACGGTCTTTTGTCTTTTGTCAACGCATATCATGCAAACTTTCTTTAATGTTTGAGAACTTTTTTTTTGGAAAATGTAGTAATCATCAAGGCAGTTTCTACCACATTCTATTGGTTCAAGAAGCTGTTAATTGAATTATTGAAATTTCGATTATTGAAATTTATTTGAAACCCATTCATGATCGTTTGAGGCATTCGACGAACAGTATTTATGGCGTTAAAAACGATAATTTCAACGCGAGGCTAGTTCATCTCGGAATGACTTCCGGTTTTTATTTCCTTTCCGAAAGCGCAGTTTCGAGTTCAAAAGGAATCGCTCAAGAAACTTCTTTAGCGATTCCTGGTAAAAACTTTTTACGGTGGCTGCCATTTGAATTGTCATTTCTTCGCTACTGCGTACTGCGATGGAAGAAAAACGGTTTCTTGGTCGATTCAAGCAAGGAATTTCCCATGCATCAAGATAGGCCGAGAAATTCCTTCTGAACTGCAAACAGCCCTAAAGGAAGAACCCACATTTTATAGATAAGTCGGTAGTGGGATTCGATCCTAGGTTCTTGGTTTGATAGTCATGTGCTTTAACTCTAACCATCACATCAGGACCTCTCTCGACTCACAGTTTTTCTACGGACTCTGACACAAGATTCAAGTAGTGTATTTCCGCAAATCCACTTTCACTAGAAAATCCTTCAGGGAAGAACTCACATTTTGCGAGTTTGTCGGGAGTGGGATTCGATCCCAGGTCCTCGGCGTGATGGTCAAGTGTTCTAACCATCACACCAGATCCGCTCCCTCAATCCGAAATTAATTTAAAGAACCCAGTCAACACGAAGTCGCATATGATGTAGAATAAGGACTGTTCAATTTATAAAACGGACAACTTTACAAGGCTATAAAAAGAAGACGCGTAGCTCAAATTTAACCACTCTTGCTTCGTTGTTCAGTACATCATCTCTCATTATGGTAACCATTTTTTGATCAAATAAAAATAGTGTTATTTTATAGAAAATCGGTTAGGTGTTCAATGAGGTCAATTTTTCGATGGCTGAAAATTGAAAATATATATAAAATTACTTTTCACATATGGTATATCGTTTTTAATATCAGAAAAGTATGTGCCATGCTGCAGCAGCATGAGTAATGAACATTCTGGCGAAATTTAAACTCAATTGGAAAATTATTTGTTGAGATATTAAAGTCTCAAGTGAGTTCGATTTTTTGAATAAAATTCAATTGTAAAGCAAAAAGGGTATGAATATATTAAATAAACATTTTTTTTATGCATCCAGTCGAAAGTAGGAATAATGTGGTTTTAAATGCAGGAAACTGCTTCTTAATAGCATTCCTGGTTTGGTTACTGTGCGGCATTACAGACACAGTAATCAAAACAGTTTCGTTCTTTGAAGGTTATTCCAAATAACAATGCAACCTTATGCAAATTTTGCATAATAATGAAGTTGGAAATAAAAACTTTACATCCGATTATTATTAAATGAGGTGTACAATAACATAGGACCAACTTTGTTGAAAATAAATAATCTTAAGATTCGCTAGAGTCGAAAATCTCCATCAATGAAGCAAAAAGTATGCAATTTTTTACTATGACCATCTTTGTAGATTAAATTTTTGACGAAGAATGCAATTAAAAGTAATTTTTTCTTCTGTATCATCCAGAAACCAGTATTCTACTACTCTGGACAAATTTTCAGCCGAATCCGTTGTGCTATTGCAGCACAGGACTCAAATAAATATTTTTTAATAATTTTTATGAAAAACAAGGCAACTCACAATATCAGGCTGGAGGCTGCTTGGTGCATTATTACTGACCAACTATTGAGCTCTACCTTTAGTAGAATAGTATAAGATTCCAATATATTGAAAACTTCATTAAAATGTTCATGTTAAGTATGTGAAAAGTTATGTCGAATTTCAAGAAATGGGGTTTTATTGATGTTTTACGAAAACCGCTTCAGTTATACAGTTAAAAACAATTTGCGTAATGTTATATTTTTCCTACATTTAAGAATAGCTATAGAAAGTAATGCAAAAAACTGATGATGATTTTATTGAAAAATAAAAAAGATATCATACAAGAAAGTTGTCCGTTTTATAAATTGAACAGTCCTTAAGATGCTAAAATGGAGGCTATATGCGTACATGCTTCCATTTAACTGCGTGTAAAGTGTACGCATACCGCCTCCACTTTAGCATCCTATTCAACATCATATGCGATCAAGTGTTAGCTGGGAAAAGCTCATATAAGGTTCCTCCTCATTCTGCGTTGAATTTTCAAGGAGTTTTTAATATGTTCCTCAATGGCTTAATCTGATGCTCCTCTAGGAATAACATCTTTCATGTCTGTCATGTTTCAATGTTTCAAGAGTTTTCCCAACAGTTTTTGCAGGGTTCTTCAAAAAATTACAACAATGTTTTCCTCCTCAAGTTTAGCAAAGATACATCCAAAGGCTGGAATGAGATTTTCTCTCAAATAATCTCGAGAACTTGAATGAGAAACACTTAGGAAATCATTCAAGGATATTGAAAGGGATCGCTTCCACACATATTCACTCTAGATTTTACAATAACAGAATTTCCACTAATGAGCTTGCTCATGAAGGCACTCCCGGATTTCTTCAAGGTTTGTAGCAGTTTTGACAAATGTCCCCCAAGAAATTATTTAACTATTTCTTCAGAAATTAATTTCTCAGTTATTTGAAAATGAATTCAAAAGAAGGGGGAACCTCAAATTTCCGTAGAATTTAAGAGACGATCCTCCAAGTCGTTTTCAGTATTGCCTTCTTCAAGAGTCTCTGTAGACATTCCTGGAAATCTTTCAGGAGCTCTCCAAGAGATTTTCGAAGTTTTTTTTAAATGATTTCCCAAGGAATTCCAAGAAATTTCGGGAATTCTTCCGGGTGCTCCAAGTCATATTTAGTAGATCGTTGAATTTTTTCAGGGATTTCTAACAAAATGTCATTGGATACATATGTTTGTAGGACTTTCTTAATAAGTTTATTGAGAATATCTTATCATATTCAACCAAAATTTTTCCAGAAAAGGGTTTCCATTTCTTTACGAATTCCACAAATAGTATCTGCAGGAGCTCTATCAAGTTTTTTTTTAATTCTTTCAGGAGTTGCAATCTAGGTTGCAATAGAAACTTTTTCAGGTTTTCTCTGAGAATTCCTTGAAGATTTGCATGAGGATCTCCTTCGAGAATTCCAACAGAATTTCCTGTGAGTATTCTTCTCTGCACTAACTTCTCTAGCAATTATTTTTGCAGCTGCCCTTAAGAATTCCTTCAGGAGTTTATCTAGATTTATTTTCAAGTATTCATAAAAAATGAGGGAATTTTCTTGAAGTTTTATGTCAAATTTCATGAAATATTACCTGCTGCTCAAACGAGAAACACATTGTTTTCGAAAGAGTGTTATCAGTGTTATAGTTTTGTTTTAAGGTACAAGGTGATAACACTCATCCGAAGAGAGTATTCTGCTTAGAGGGTTAAAAAAGTCGGTACAAAAGAAACACATGTTTTTTTTTACAATAAACAACTCCTAAAGGTTTTCGCCGGATTCACTGAAGGAACTTAAAGCGAAATATAAAAAAAATCTAAATGATTTTACGAAAAGGAAAACCTCGGAGGAGCTTTAAAGAATATCTTAGACCAACACCAAGACACATTTTCGAAGGAATTCCTAGAGGGATTAAAATAATCTGAAGGACAGTTCTAGCAATTCTTTAATGAACTTTGAAAGTAAATTTTCATGTCATTTCCAGAAAAAATCCAGAAGGAATTCCTGAAGAAACTCTAGCTGGAATTCTTCAAGAATATGTTTGAGGAAAACCCGTAATAATATCTGCTGCAACTCTTGAAGACATTCTTACGTTAATCAATGGAGGAATTAGAAAAATTACTTTAGGTACACCTGAAGGAGCTCCGTTATAAACCTCCAAATAAACTGCCAACTTAATTCTTGAAAAAAAAAATCTACGCTGATTACTGAATTAATCTTTGAAGAAACTTTTGCAGATAAGTTAACCGAACCAAGTGAATTTATGCAATTTTTAGTTTGATGGTAGGTAGAGTTTGAGTATTGTTCGCCAGCAGCCGCACGGGCATGGATAGTACGATCTGTTTGAGAACATTTTTGAATGGTTACCTACTCCACTGACTAATTTGAACTTGTAAACATGAGAATTAGTATCACAAGTCATGCATTTAGCATCTGTACTGAAATGTTCACCCTTGGTTTTGCACTTGCGGCACTGTGTTGGCTTCTGGGATTTTGCCCCAGGCTTACGAAAGTGTTGTCATGAAAAAAAAAACGTCGGAAGGACCAAACTGGTAGAGGCAAATGTCAAATTGTCAAGTCATTCTTGTTCTTTAAACATCCCAGTTTTCCCTGTTCGATTTAGTCTTTTCAATGTTTTGTCTCTCAACCGTCGAGGATATGGGATCGAGTCACACGCACAAGTTGAGTCACAACAAACCCTTAAAAATTTAAGTTCCTCGCAAGGGAAGTAAAGTTGCTGGTCTATAGATGAATTCAAAAGGATTAAAAAAACAGTTACTGTTTATTTAAGAAAATTCACTAACATTGCTAAATACATATGTTATTTTCATCTAGTCGGATCGTTCTACGAGTACTGTAGGTGGCGGGAAATATGAATAATGGCAAAGTTGTTGCCATTGCTGCTGCCGCTACTATCGTTATTGATGGCGCTGAAGCCGAGGACTGTGTGATGATTACTATCTCCATTCATTGAACCATTCTGGCTTGGCCTATTGGCCATCGGCCAGCTCCGAACCTTCAAGTGCGTTTTTCTAGCGCGCACTCCACTGACTGACTGGTGCTGCTGTTCCACCACGGCCAGGGTCCTCGAAAGCCAACTAGCGAACCAAAAGTGCGATGTAGTGTGTTCATAATTTCACCATTGAATCAAAATGATGTACACTTGGCTTTGGGTGCGGTCAACCCTGGCTCGGATGGAATGATGGCCCACGTACGAATGATGACTAATGCGCGTTCTCTGATGGCCGGTGTTTCTGTGCGCGGTTGGCAGATTGACCAGTTCAACAGGGGTTCAACCGCACCCGTAATGACGATTTGTTATTTATTCACTATTTGTCGGGTTATTAGCGCTTCAATAATGAATCGATAATGAGGCAGCGCGGCACGAGCTCGCCTCGAGTGGGCGGATTAGTTACTAATGGTTCAGAAACTGCCGGTTTGGTGTTTTGGGAAGAGTGTTAAAAAGTGTTTGTAGACACATCTAATCGAACAAACTCGTTACATCATCGTTTTTGACACCTTTAAAAGCTGACCACATCTGAACCGCGAAGGTCGTCAAACTCCACATACCACCCAATGAGCACCACATTCATCAAACAATCAGTCGACTAATTGACTATCAATTAGGCGGTGCGACCGCAGACAGCCAGTCTGCGCTCTCCCCGAGTCATGAATACTTCATTCATCACCTCATTATCCGGATAGCAGATTAAACAATAACAATAATCGTCTCGTTTATTCCATAACACATTGCACCTCGTTGCCGGCTACGATGCATGCTGTTGATGGCGCTATGTTGGCTACGTGCAACAACAGAAATCCCTTCGCAAGACCTCTCCACGCAGACCTATACCATCCTGCACTTGAGAATCCCTTCACAGTCGAGCGAGCGCACCAAACCAACCAGACACCCGGACGGTAGCATCTTCCCAAATGTCTATGCTTCTGGCTGCCGTTGCGCCGACGACCTTCCCGTTGTTGCTGCTAAAGAGAGCGATGCTGTTGCTACTTTATTTATGCGATTATTATGTGCATGCATACATACATTTATAAAAAAAATCTGCTTCTCATTCCTCTTCCTCGGCGTGCGTTGTGTGTCTCCTGTTTGGGAAAAACCGGTGCAGCCAGCGGTGAAGTAAGTGATATTTATGATATTCATGACACATTCACACCGTAAAACACATGTTTTTTCTCTGGTTGATGCGAAAGGACTTATGCGCAGCTTGGTGAGAACCGTTGGGATTGCGAATTTCCTTCAATGGTAAGGATCTTGTGATGACATGTAATAAACTAATAAATACGGTCATTTTCTTTTACCTTTTCCTGCGGTAGATAGATCCCAACTGGATCAAAACTTGATTTAGAGTATCATGAACACTTTCACAGCTTTTGAAAATCCACGGACTGAATCAGAAACACAGATGCTCCATGTTTTCTTCGTTCAGTAGCATTTGCAACTATGTTGGAGAATGTTCATTGATCAGTTTCATGCTTATAAATAAGAATATGAGCAAAAAATGCATAGAGAATCCCATTTAATGGCAGCAGCCTTGCTTGCATTGGCCTGCATTCGTGAGGGACAATCATTTTATTCAGCAACTCCTATCCCTGCCTTCAAAGGGAACCGTGAAGTAGGACTTCTAGGGGCAAACGGGTAACAAACCCTGATAGGAACTTTGATCGTACGCTGACTTCTGCAAGTCTGATCGTCTGTATCCGAGTTTAGCTCCCAAGTAACACACTTGTCACAGAAGAGTCACGGCAGTGCAGGTTTTTGGTGCGCCAGAAGCCACTTCTGGTACGTATTATTTGTTGTATTTATTTGTTAGAAGTAAGTCACAATGACTTCTGCGCAACGAAAGCTTACGTCGCCGTGACTCTTCTGGTGACAAGTGTGTTACTTGGGTTTGCAGCTCACAACAGCGCCTGACATCTATGTTCGACACATCGCAAAGTGACGGGCTCACGGCACAACTGTGCACTATGGTTCACCGGAATGTTCAGGGGACTTGCGACAGGGTCTGCCCAGGCCCAATTGTAACATGAACAAGCAACGAATACGAACTGGATCCATTAGTAAATGCATTGCAGGAAGTTGCAGAGGAGTTACGGAGGCATTTTCGGTGGTTTTGGAGCGTGTCAGGTCTAAGGGAGTGGATTTGGAGGCATTTTAGAAGTTCTGAAACTTAAATCATCCATGAGTTTCATCAGAAATCCTTTAGGAGTTCCAACAGAAATTTTCGAGAGATTTCTCAAGAAATTCCAGGATTAATTTGGAAAAGCATTAAGGTGAATATATGACGAAGCCACAGCCAAAATTGTCAAAAGCACATATCTGAAGAACCATTGGACAGTTTGCTCTGAAAAGTTGATCGATTGGTCACCACCAGCGGGTAACCAATCGATCAACTTTTCAGCGCAAACCGACACGTGGTTCTTAAGATTTGTGCTCTTGAAAATTCGGGCTGTGGCTTCGTCATATCTTCACCTTAACCGGTTTCATAAAAAAATCCTCACATTGTTTTTTTACTCTCCAGCGAAGCCTTCTGACATCCTCCTGTGATTTCATTGGAAAGTTGTGAAACCTTTAAGAAATTCTACCAGAGATTTCTCTGAGGTTTCATAATTTCAGCGATTTGTTTTCTCAATTTATAAAATAATTCATGAATTTCCCAGAAGATCGTCAAAGATTAATTGGGAAACTAAAACATTTATGTAAATCCTTCCATCGATTTTTTTTAAGGATTTCTTTCACATATTGCTACACTTTTTGCAGAAATCTCATCTGAGTTTCTTTCAGAAAATTGTTTAAGTTATCTTTTTTTTTTGAAAACCACAAAATATTTCTCTTTGTGGAGTTTTTGGTCACCGTCGGTTTTTATGTTTCGAAATTTGTTGATTTTTTTTGGTGAGAAATACTTTCCAAATCGTTTTGGCATGACGTTTCGGTCTACTTCATTCGGCCATCATCAGATCTGTGAACATTTATTGAGTCAAGTTAGTACAATTTTTCTTCTTGGTCTACAATTTGAAATTACCATCCACTTACACAAAACGTTTTATCTCCACCACTGTGGTCTAACAGAAACACAAAATATTTCTTCAGAACTTCTTTCATAGCTTTCTTTAGGTCTTCACGAACCTTTGGTAAGATATTTTTCATGAATTAATAAAAAAATATCATCAAACATTCCTTTACAAATTCTTCCAGGGATTTTTAAAGGAACATCTCCAATTCCTTCAGGAAATCTTCCATGAATTCCTTCCAGATATTTATTCATAAAACCTTTCAAGGATTCTTTCAAATATTCTTTCAAGGAAGCTTTTAGAATATATGCCTTTCAGAATTCCTTCAGAAATTCCTCCAAGAATCCGTTTTGGGACGTTTTCCAGGGAATCCATCATAATTTCCTCCAAGTATCCATAAATGTCTGCATAATTGACATTTGTGGCCCTATGCTGGTTCATCTCCTGCAGAAGTTTTTTATAAGCTTTTTTAAGAGATGATTTCGGCCATTGTTTTTTTTTTTTCGAAAATATTACCATGATTTCTTCGGAAATTTATACCAGTAGTTCTCCATGAATTCCTCCAGAGATATTCTATTTAGAGGATTTAAAGTTTTTCGGCTACGCAGTCTTTAATAACTAACGACTTTTGTTACTATCCCAACGTTGGGATAATAACAAACGTCGTTAGTTATTAAAGACCGCGTAGCCGAAAAACTTTAAATTAACCCTACAGTTGTTCAATTACCAATTCTAGAGGATTTCTCCAGGGTTTTCATAAGAAACATTCGCAGGAATGTCTCTAGGAATTACTTCAGGGATTCATCCAGGAAATCCAGCAAGAATTCCTCCTGATATTGGCATATTTGCATTATAACTGTCAGTGATTCTAGCAAGAATTCTTCAATAGTTTCCTTCAGAAATTCAAAGAGAGAATCTTTCAAGAGTTCAAGAAGTATACTCCCGCATTTTTCCTCAGAAATTCCTCCAGCACTCCCTCAAAATCAATTTCGTGTTTATTTCCACGGATACAGAAATGTATCCACGAATATTTCTTAGGAATTTGTACATTAATATCATGAGACATTTCTCAAGAGAATTTCTGATACTTCCTGGTTTTTTTTAAGAAAATCCTGCGGACACTTTTAATTGAAATGTTTTGCAATAAATTCCTTTATACTAAGCGTTTATTAAGGAGTTGACCCTTGCATTTCGTCTGAATTTTCCTTCAGAAATTTCCCTGGGATTTCTTTAACACACGAGCGATCGCGCTGTTGTATTTTGTACAACACGTTCAAAAAATCTCGCTTTTTGTACTCAGCATTAGCGTGGTGCTGACGCAGGTAGTCAACCGCGCGAGTTACGGAAGGTTAAAAATACCTTCAAGTGTTTTTACAGGAAATAAACTGAAGTTTTTCAAAAATTTCTCCATGGATTCCTACTGCAATTTCTTCAGGGATTGTTTTTGATATTCCCGTTTAGTTGTAGAATTGGCCTAAGTTAAAATGCACGTAAATAAAAAAAAGTTAGGGCTTTCTTCAAAAGCTCTTCCTATTTTTTAGAGAAATTCATTCAGAGATTCCTGTAGAAATACATACAACGGTTTTTTTTTGCAAATCCGACAAAAATATGTATTGAGTGTCCTTTAACACCTATGTGCCTGAGCCTCATTTTGCACCCAATCTCAAAACTTCAAAAATCGGATTCGCAGCCATTTCTCAACGAGAATTAATGAAATTTTGACAGTTAGCATAGCATAGCATAGCATAGCATAGCATAGCATAGCATAGCATAGCATAGCATAGCATAGCCGACCGTACACATCCTGGGGTGGCTGTCGATAGAGACGTTCAATGCGCCAGAAAAGATGCCTGGGACTTGACAAACCTTTCATTGAACGACCTCGACACCTGGCCAGGTCCTTACGATCAGCGGGGATGGGGAGGAAATGTTGATTAGATATCTACTCAGAATATGTCCAAGAACTTGGCCCACTTCATAGATATCTGGAGTTGGATTTTGGATAGGAATTTATGGGACGCTTTCCTTGGCGAGAAAGCAAACTTTTGGCATATTTACGAATATAGTAGGTGATTGAAATTTTCATTTACCTGAATAGATCTGAAAGTAATAATTAGTTATACAAATAAAATGGCTAGATCTCACCAAACTGAATCATTTTTCTGCTAATTGCTTCCAAAAATTCCATTTTCTTATGATGAGACCTTCTTCCTTCTTCCTCAACAGGCCATGTCGTCTCAGCTTACCGGTCTCAACTGGAAAATTTCCTCTCAGGAATCGAGATTGTTGAACTTCAGGGTTAAGCTTTCCAATTGGTCGGGAATCTTGCAGTTTGCCGTTGACGCCGATCCGCAGCAGCATTAAAATTTTAATTCAGCCAAATCTAGTATCTTCAAGTTGAGTAGAAAATGACGGACGCGAAAAAACTGGCTGCCGAAATTTTCGAACGTCAACACGCGCGCACAGACTACTTCGATCACAATTAATGAAATTTTGACAGTTGATCACAAAATCCTTCAAGTTTATGTAACCGGGATCATGGTTCCAGATTTTTCCGTTGTTCCGGATTTATGGCCGGGGGTACTGGGGTAACCTCCTTATCAGATAGAGGTGCAACCTATAATTTGCCTTCGAAAACTAGCTTGCGTCATATCAAACTTCATGATTTTGCAAAACAAGAGTATTGGACCATGTTTCTGGAGATTTCAGATACAATGGCCATTTCTCCGGATGTTCCTGACTCAGGTGCCCCCAGGGAAGTGGCCACTTACTGACCGGTTCTGAAACCTAGCTTGCGACATATCAAATTTTATGATTTTGCAAAACAAGAGTATTGGACCATGTTTCCAGAAATTCGAATATACTGGCCACTTCTCCGGATGTTCCGGAAACCTGGTGCCCCCAGGGCAGTGGCCTCTTTCTGATCGGTTCTGAAGCCTAGCTTGCGACATATCAAACTTGAAGATTATGCAAAACAAGAGTATTGGGCCATGTCTCTTGAGATTTCGGATACACTGGCCACTTCTCCGGATGTTCCGGAAACCTGGAGCCCCAGGGAAGTGACCACTTTCTGACCGGTTCTGAAGCCTACCTCGCGAACATGGTCCAATACTCTTGTTTTGCAAAATCATGAAGTTTGATATGTCGCATGCTAGTTTTCGAAGGCAAATTATAGGTTGCACCTCTATCTGATAAGGAGGTTACCCCACTACCCCCGACCATAAATCCGGAACAACGGAAAAATCCAGAACCATGATCCCGGTTACATAGACTAGAAGGATTTTGGGATCAACTGTTAAAATTTCATTAACTTTCGTTGAGAAACGGCTGAGAATCAGATTTTTGAAGTTTTGAAATTGGGTGCAAAATGAGGCTCAGGCACATAGGTGTTAAAGATTCCTCCAGTGATTTTTTCAGCAGTTCTTCCAGAATTTGCCCAAAAAAATGCTGGGGAATTTTTTGAATTTCTAAAGGAATCCCTTGGAGATTTTCTGATGGAATCCCTGAAAGATCTTCAAAAGATACCTGTGGACTCCACAGTGTGGAGATTCACAAAAGAAAATTGTCGAAAATTTCTGAAAATATTCCTTGACTAAAATCTTTGAAGCAATTCATTTTCTTTGTAGGAATTTTCTGAGATATTTATGAATGAAAGCTCAAAACAATTTCATGTGAAGCTTCCTGGAGTTTCAAGGAAAAACTCCTAGAGGAATTTGAGAAATGTTTCAGGAGAAATTTTATAATCAATTTCTGGACTAGCTACTGAAAGTACTCCTGGAGATACTCCAAGAGAAATGCTTCGAAGAATTTCTTGTACAATTTCTCAATTTATTATAGGTAACATTGCTACAATTTATGAAAACCAAAATCTACGAGGAATCCTCCAAGGAAGTACTGAAAAAATGTCAGAAGGAAAGGCTTTTCTTTTTTGAAAGAATGTCTAAAGAAATCCCAGGAAGAACTGAAAACCCTTCGCCAGGTACTCCTTCGATAAGTGTTTTCGAATAAAACCCCGTGAGTTGTCTGAAGAATTCCCGAGGAGAGGTCTGAATAACTCCCAAAATGAACATATGAAGCAGTCATTGATTGAATACCTGGAGGAATCTGGATAAATTCCTGAAGGCATTCCTGCTAGATAAAATTCTGAAAAAAAAATCCAAGTAATAATTTGTAGAGGAATTTCAGAAGAAATGCCTGAGGAAATCTCTGGAGCATATATGAAGGAATACCTCCTGCGACCTCTTGAGAAACCATAACAAGAATTTATGAAAAAAAAAATCTTTAAAAAAAATCACAAGGTATTCATTGAGGAACTCTTGTAAGAATCTCTGAAGGAATCGGTAAAGGTACTCCAGGGTCTCCTCCAGTTAGTCTAGTAGTAATGGCTATGGATCGCCAATCCGGAGACGGCGGGTTCGATTCCCGATCCGGTCGATACAATTTTCTCGACTCTTTTGGCATAATGTATCATTGTGTTTGCCTCACAATGTGCTAATTCATGGTATGGCTGGCAAAGAAAGCCCCCCCAATTAATTACTGTGGAAGTGCTCAAAGAACACCAAGTTAGAGAGAGGCAGACCAAGTTCCAGTAAGAACGTAGAGCCATACAGAGGAAGAAAGGAACTCCAGCAGAAATCGCCGGAGGCATTCCTGCTAGAATTTTAAGATTTTTTTCGTTCTTTTCGTTATCATGATGTTCCCTTCTAACAGAAAAAAAAACAAAAATAGAAAAACAAGAAAAATAGCGATTATTTTTGATAGGAATTGTTTAGACAAAATGGGAAATGGGAGCACTATGCTACAAATGGGTTCCGTTCCCCTTCGAAATTATTAAGCAATCTTTGAAGGAATTCCTTAAAAAAAATTGAAAGAACTCTTGCACGAATACCGGGAAATATTCCTGAAGAAACCCGTGAATGAGTTCCAAAAAGATTTTTTTGGGAGAATTCTTGAGAAATCCCAAGGAAAATTCCTGGAGATATTCCTTGGAGGGATGCTTAGAAAAATTTACACAGCAATACATGGACACTGTAAGCCAATTCACATTTTCAAAAATGCATTTGCATGCTCATGTTAATCCCCATACTTTGATCGGAATCTGAAAAGAAGTCACTGATCAAAATGTCAGTCGAATCCATAGAAATTGGTGCATCAAATCAATGTTATTAACTTCATAAAATAAAAACTGAACAAAAGTGTGTCGGAAAGTAATTCTTTAAATACGAATTGCAAGATATACTACTTGTTTGCTACAATTTCTCGTTAATATGGCAGGTTTGCTGATCCTACTGTCACTTGAGCTATTCTACGTTCTGTCGGGTTCAGTGCTGCAGCATGACCAACCACACTGCATTCTTCTAATCGAAAACCACTTAATCTTTTCATCGATCCATTCGTTCTGTCGGCTCTGTGTCATGGTGCATTCGTTTGCGTCATTATGGATGGTTGCTGTACAGTAGGGCAGTTCAGACTTTAAACATGTCAAAAATTCAAAGCTCCCATGTGTTCATTACAATCCTTGGTGCAAAACTAGAGTCCTGTCAAATTTTCAGCCATTTCGGTGGTGATTTAATGGTGGCCCAAAAGTAAAATAGGTTCATATGGGAATAACTATGGAGAATTTTTAAAAAAGGTTCTCCGCACTGTAGAGCATCAACACATGGATGAAGTCATAAGGTCAAAGTCAAATTGAATTCTTCAGACTTTAATGATGAATGTTGTCGAAGACCGCAACTCGTTTCGACTCACGAGACAGAAGTTATTAATCAATATTCATCCATGCATGCATGAACAGTAGACCACAGCTCGATCGACACGCTTGACACGCAATCATAGTATGCGTGCTACCTTCTTGCACACCTTGCAGGACATCCTGTATAAAAATGCGCATACGAGTGAGAATTTGTTTAATAACTTTTTACCCGATTGTCGAAATAAGTTCCGGTCTTCGGCAACATTTATCATTAAGATCTGAAGAATTCAATTCGGCTTTTACCCTATGACTTCATCCATGTGGTAATGCTCTGCAGTGCGGAGAACTTTTTCCGAAAATTCTCCATAGTAATTCCAATATAAACCTATTCTGCTTTTGGGCCACCATTAAATCACCACCGAAATGGCTGAAAATTTTACAGGACTCTAGTTTTGCACTAAGGGTTGTTATGAACATATGGGAGCTTTGAGTTTTTGACATGTTTAAATTCTGAACTGCCCTACTGTACAGTCACTCTCAAGAGCGGCTTCATCAAGCTTGCCCTCGTCTGGCATCAATTCTACGAGTGTGTAGTGCAGATAGCTGGCTGCTTTAAATAGTTGTTCTAGGTCGTATTGATGCGGTCGTCGGTAGCGTACATTGTTGATTACGGACAGTTTGAGGTATAGATTGACCATCTACCAATGATCAGAGTCGTTGTTTGCGTCACGATATGACCTGACATCGTTGAAGTAGTATTAGAACGTGCTGCTACTATTTCGCTTGTCAGACCTTGAAAATAAGGTAGCCTCTTAAACATCCGAGTAACAAGATCGAATTTTATAGATTACAAAACCTTTGTATAATCAAATATTCGAATGCCACACGTCGAAACAGGCAAAACCGCTAGTCACAACATGGTTCCGCTAAACTTTGTGAGAATTCCTCTAATCTGACCAACCTAAGACAATCCTTACACAACCCCACAGCGTTGCACTTGCCACAACAAGCTCAGCAATTATCCTCTCATTATGTCACTTTCCTGCGAACGATAATCACTCTCGCAAAACAACAAGAGAAAATCGCAGCAATTATTTCATTTTCGATAATTGTTCCCGCAAACAAGTGCCTGGGAAATCATCACCTCCCAACTGGTTTCGAAGCCTCCGTACGACGACGACGACGCCTCGTGTACTTGAGCAGAGGTGGATCCTAAGACGCGGTTTCCAATCGAAATCCTACATACGTACGTCATTCAACCCTGCTCGAACTAGGTGTTCACCACGGAGGCCTCACTTATGCGACCTATAACTACTTGCATTTACCTCATCGACCCGCTTGAGGAGGCCCTCTTCAAACTTGTGAAGAAGAAAAAAACGTCCAGACCGTAATCTCCTTCGAGAAGAAATTGTGCAACTCACCGTTGCTGGTGGAAGTAAATTTCTCCTCACTTCCGTTCAGGTTTTCATTCCAACCCAGCAGAACTATTTGACGGAACACACTGTGGTGGGACGCGAGCGAGGTAGGCCAGCAGCTCCTAATCGAACTAGGGCAAATCAGCGGCTACTGAAGTAGTCGCTCGCGCGTCCAAACCACCGTGTGTTGTCGTCGTGGGGTCCCAAACCACTTTCAGGTGCCCTCTCATACGCGCATGAAGTGAAGAGACCATGACTGTGTCTCTCCGATTGCTGCTGGAGCTTCCAGCTCAAGTACGTGCTAGATAGCGTGTAAATATTTATCTTTCCCATATTATTTAGCACTTTTTTCCTCCACTGAGCGCTGATCGAGGAGCGCTAGTTGAGCTTCACACTTACTCCCGGCTGCAGAGGTGGGCCTGACGACGATGCGATGGGTGCCCCCTGCCCATCTATGGCCGGGCAAGTGTGAGGTACGTGCTTCAGGTTCAACTCGACTTGCTTGATTGATGGAGAGACCCGCGTCTCCCAGAGTCTTCCCGCTGCTGGTTCCCGCCTGGTCTTCGTAGTCCACGTCGCCGTCGTCGTCGTCGTTGCTCGGATGGATGATAAGTTGGCGTGGCTCCTTAATGAGGTAATCAATTGACTCTATCAACTTCATTAGGGCAGGTCTTTTGTGAGTGCTTTCGTTCGCTTCTTTTCCACTCGACGTGTGGTTGTCCATGCTGGAAGGTAGTGCAGTCATAGACCGAGCGAGAGCAATTGGGTGATTGCGGTGATTAGGTATCTACAAGTGATTTTGTGTGTGCCAAGAAGAGGAGGGAAAATCAGCCAAATGAGCTCATTTGGATTAATTTGGGTTGTTAGGAATGTGCCTGTGTGTGGTTGGCTTAGTGATCAATCTTCCTTGTCATGTGATGTGTTTTGGGCAGGGAATTTTCTCTATTTTTGCTTTAGGAGTTGAACCAAATGAAATACACATGCAATCGTTTAATTGGCATTAGTTAAATTTATGCTCGAATTTGGTTGGTCACGTCTGAAGCTTACCAAACAACGTTCCGCTTGGTATCCTTGAAGCTTGGATACTTCAGGGAAGGAGCGGACCTGGTGTGATGGTTAGAACACTTGACTATCACGCCGAGGACCTGGGATCGAATCCCACTCCCGACAAACTCGCAAAATGTGAGTTCTTCCTTCGGAAGGGAAGTAAAGCGTGGGTCCCGAGATGAACTAGCCTAGGGCTAAAAATCTCGTTAATACAGATAAAAAAAAAAAAATACTTCAGGGATGGTGGGTTCGTTGCCCGAATAACTCTAGTATTTACTGGTCCTCTTCGAACATGATCTTGATGTGAAAACCGTAAGGAAACCTTTGTCTTATCCACCAATATTGCTCCGAAATTTCAATTAGAACTTTTTTTTGAGATTCTAAAAACACTAAAAAAATCCTCATAGAATCTCTAGAAGAAACAAATTCCTGTAGTAATCATTGGCGTTGCTAGAGGGGGGCAGGGGAGGCCGTGACACCTCCCCCCCTTGTCACCATTTTTTTTTTCTCGAGCCAACTTCAATATCATCAATAAATTAAGTGTTCCAGAAAAAATATCTCAAAAAATAAACTTTTCTAATAACACAAGTTTACAAAATAAAACGAAAGTCGTGAACTTCTGTCAACGACCAAAATTTTTGAAGCATAATTAAGTGCTGATTTCGAATCCGACCTTCAAAAATTTTTAAGTAGAACAGTTTTTGAGTTTCAGCTCAATATCGAGTTTTGCAACTTTTCAAAATATGTAATTTACTAAAATTCAAATATATTGCGTTTTGTTCAACCAATTTAAAATCTTTTTCCATAAATTAAAAGCTGAATACAATACCATTCGATCATCTGAATACAGGTTTTGCGTCAGATTGATGAAATTCAAGATATTGGCGAGTTTTAGGGACGATCTTCTTAAATTTTGGCAAAATTCCCAAAATTTTTTGAAGAAATGTATTTTTTTCGATAAGAAAAAACCAACTTAAAAATTCTTTCTCGACGTTTATTTGACATATCATATGTAGGCGAGTTACAGTAAAAAATTCAGCTCAATCGGAGCATTCATTACGGAGAATGAGATGTTTGAAGTGAGCGACATTGCTTAAAAATAGAACAAAAATCGATTTCAAATCATCAACCTTGTATGGAAAGTCGAAAAAATTTCCGCTCTACTGTAATTTTTTTCTTTCGCGTTTTCGAACTCAGGGCATGATTCTACATCAAAAATGATCATCAGCTTACCGAGTTCAAAAATGCTGTAAACTAGTGTAATTAACGTTTTTATCCACACTTATCAAACCTTTTTTACTCGAGAACCATAGGAAATTCCGTTAAGTAATTTTTCAAGAGAACCACTTCAATCTTATCATACAATTTAAACAAATAACAAGCATTGGCGTAGCTAGGGGGGGTTCCAGGGGCGCCTGGCACCCCCTAGAACAAATATGGCACCCCCTAGAATCTTTTCTTGACAGACTCCTAAAGTTTAAAACTTAACACAATAATTCTAATTTTTTTAATGGCGCATTTCAACCAAACTTAAGTACACTCAGAATTACTTAAATACTTGGTGTACGTTTTGGCGTTTAGGATGTTCAGGCCAAACATTTCTATAGGTCCTAAGTGCATATGAGAGGCTCTCTTCAAGTCACCTCTTTTTCGATTATAACGTGCTTGTATTTATAAAATTTGATTTACTTCTTGCATCGGAAGGTAGATTAAACAATTCTTTGCCGATCTTTACATCACAAATTGTCAATATGTTCACAGTGACATCGTAATAATTTAAAGAGAACCGGAACAAAGAGAGCCTCTATTTTGCAGATTGGACCTTTAGATATGTTTGTCGCCTATTGGTCAAAATCAACAGACTCTCTATGGATTTCTCCAGAAATTCCTCTATATATTTATACAGTGATTTCTCTAGGTTTTCTTATGGACTCCTACCGGTTTTTCTTTCAATAAACTTCCCTTAGGATTCTCCAGCTCCAGTTCTGATGGGGTTGTACAGAGGGTTCAAAATTTCATTCAATTCGGTTGACTGGTTTCCGAGACATTACAGCTCAAAAATTAGTTGGCTTGAAAATAGTGTTTTACCGGAACGGTTCTAACTTTGCGGAAGATTGATCAATTGAGCCGAAATTTGTACCAATTATTCACATATAATAGGTTGACAAATATTCAAAATTTGAGATTTTTCGATGCACTCTATGAAAAATTATAGCATGTTGAACTTTATTGTGAGAGAAAAAAAAGTTGCCTATCCCAAACATTTTGGCCAGCCCCTGTATATACTAGAAATTTCTGCAGAGATTGGTCCAGCATTTTCTCCTAGGAATTCTTAGGAAATTCTCGGAATTCTTCTAGGGATTCCTCTTAAAAATTCTATTGGGATTCCTTCAGGAATTTCTTGCGGGTTTATTCAAGACATTCTTCCAGGGATCCTTTCAGAAGTTTCTCCGGTGATTCTTTCAGGAATTCCTTCAGAGATTTTATTCAGATATTCTTCCAGAAATTTCTCACGGAATTCCTCCAGGAGCCTATATTGGCCTTCCTCCGGGGATTGTGGCTAGGATTCCTCAAGCAACTCCTGCTGCGATTCTTGCAGCAATTTCTCTTAGAACTCCTCCAAAAATTCTTAATATGGTACCTTTAGGTATTCTACTAGGGAAGTTCCAGAAATTTTTCCGGAAAATCTCCCTTGGATTTTTCTAAAAATCCCTTCGGTGATACTTCCAGAGATTTCTTCAAGGATTTATCCAGGACTTCCTCCAGAGTTTCTTCCAGAAATTCCACAGAAGATTTCTCCAAGAACTTCTATTGCCCTTCCTCCATGAAATCCAGCTGGAATTCTTCAAGCAATCCCTATTAGAACTCCTTCAGAAATACTTCTAGGGGATTCTCCTGGCATACTTACTTGCTGCAATACTTTCGGGAAATTCTCCTGAGATTTCCAGGAATTTTTAGGGGAACTACTTTTAGGATACCCCCGGTATTCCTGATTCTAAAAATTCCTCCAGATATTCCAGCTGGGATTCCTCAAGCTATTCCTGCGGTTATTCCAGCTATTCTTCCTCCAGAAATTTTAACTGTGGAACTTTAGAAATTATGCTACGGATTCTTCTAGAGCTTTCTCCTGGCTTTTTATGCCGGGATCTTTCCAGGCAAACTTCCTGGAATTCTTGCAGAAATTTCTTTGATTGTTCTACCACGGATTTCTCCAAGCACTCATCCAGGAATTCCTTCAGAGATTTTATCCAAAGATTCCTCCAGAAATTCCTGCATAAACTCCTTTTGGCCTTCCTTCAAGGATGCCTCAAACAAGTTTTCCTGCGGTTCTTCCTGCAATTCCTCCATAAGTTCTTACTAGAATACGTCCAGAAATTCTTCTAGTGATTCCTATACTAATTTATCCTAGCATTGTGGCTGAAATTCTTCCGCAAAATCTTCCTGAGATTCCTTTAGAAATTCCTTCTGCGATTCAATCAGGGCCTTCGTTATAAATTCTTTTAAAATACTTTTACCGGTTCTTGCAGGAACTTCTCTAGGTATTCCAAGGATTTTTTGTTTGGATTCTCCCAGGCATTTCCTGTGTAGTTTCCTCCAGCAATTACTCCTAGGATTTATGCTGAGATTTCTACAATGATACATCCCAGAATCCTGCAAATAATACCTCTTGAGATTTTTCCTGTGATTTCTTCAGAAGCTTTCCGGTGATTGCTCCAGGAATTTTTAACCAAGGATTCTCTCATAAGTTTCTCATGCTTTTCCTCCAGGAATTTCAGCTGGATTTCTCAAGATATTCCTGCTGTGGTTCTTCCAGCAATTCCTCCTAGGACTCCTCCTGAAATACTTACTGAAATACCTTACAGAAATCTTCTGGGGATTCTTCTAAGAATTTCTGTATTCCTCCAAAAACTTGCTGGGATTATTCAAGGCAATCTTCATAGAAGCATTGCCTTCGGCGTTTCTTCCTGGAAATTTTAAAGGATTTTTTTCCTGGGATTTCTCCAAATATTTATCATTGGATTCCTCCAGGAACCCCTCTTGACTTTCATCCAGGAACTCCTCCTGGGATTCCATAAGCGATTCCTGCTGCCTCTAATGTGCCAGCAATGCCTCCTAGGTCTCTTCCAGAAATTCTTATTGTGATACCCGTAGGAATCCCTCTAGGGATTTCTTCTGGTATTCTTGCTGGGATTCTTCTAGGCAATTTTCCTTGGATACTTTCAGAAATGCCATTGATTCTTCCAGGGATTTTTCTAAGAACTCATCCAGGAGATCCTCTAAAGTTTTTATTCATGGATTGCTCTAGAAATTAATCATGATATTACTCCTGAAACTCCACTTGGTCTTCTTCAAGGAATTCCAGCTGAAGAAATTCCTATATAAATCTCTACAGAATTCCCTAAACGAATTTCGGGAATAGTTTGAATTTCCAGAGAAATTCCAGGTGGTATTACTAGAAAAATATCTAGTGAAATCGTTTAGGGATGTACGGGAAAAACTTATAATTAATTAGAAGGCACAGATTATAGCTTATTGACAAAATTGAGAGATGGGTGGGATTCGAACCCACGACTCCGTGTTCGCTAGACCACAGTATGGCCATTTCTTTGCAAGTTCTTTCAGTATCACACACGAGACGCGACATGAGAAAAGACATAACATTTATCGTTCTTACAATCATCAAGAAAAGATTAAAATTGCCGGTTTTGGGCGTGATCTAGCCCATCTACAGGACAATGTGTCCGACTGACTGTATTGATTTTCGTACGTTGTTCGTACACGTCCAAAAACGAAGAGTTCATCTCGGGACCCATGCTTTACTTCCCTTCCGAAGGAAGAACTCACATTGTTTTGTGAGTTTGTCGGGAGTGGGATTCGATCCCAGGTCCACGGCGTGATAGTCAAGTCAGATAGATCTAACCATCACACCAGGTCCACTCCACAACTTCGGAAGTTCTAAGTTTTCCGTGAATTTCATAGGATTTTCTTCAAGCAAGCCCAGTTTAGAATTTCTGATTTTTCAATTATGCAATTTTCGGAAGCAATAGATAGAACTAGTATTAAATCATAAAGAATTGCAAAAGTAATCACGATGAAATTGCCTGAGAAATTTGCAAAACAACTGGAAAAAGTTGATGATGATTAACCTGGGCTTGTTAGGGGAATATCTGTAAATAAAAAGAAAATCGGGTTAAGTACGGTTCCTTTGAATTCCACTAAGAATTTGCATCCTTTGACAGATACGTATTTCGACCTCAACTGTAAGGTCGTCTTCAGTGTCTTGTACTTGAGTCGAGTCAAGTACAAGACACTGAAGACGACCTTACAGTTGAGGTCGAAATACGTATCTGTCAAAGGATGCAAATTCTTAGTGGAATTCAAAGGAACCGTACTTAACCCGATTTTCTTTTTATTTTTGGAAAAAGTTGCTAAAATAATTTCTGAAGAATAGCTATTGAAATTATAAAAAAAACAAAAGAAATTAAATAAATTAAATTCCAATGAAACTACCACAGAAATTAAAAAAGGGCTAAACATCTCGTTAATATAGATAAAAAAAATCTTTCAAAGTAGTTGCAAAGGAATTCATTACTGGTGGAATTCCTAAAGAAAACATCAAGGCTTTTTTTTTTAATTGGCTAAATGCAATCTCAAAATAAATTGCCGAAATATATTCTTTAAAAATTTTCACAAGCAATCACAAAAAAAATATTCGTAGAAATCCTCAAAGAATATTCCGAAATCATCAAAGGAGTTCCTGAATAAAATTTTGAAAGAATTCCAAAAGTAATTGCCGTAGTATTTTTAAAGAATCACCAAAGATTTTTTTTCCAAATAATGCAAGTAATATCGGGATTGCCGAAGGTATTACAGAAGAAATCTAGAAGAAATTTTCTAAAGAATTTTCATTACAATTATTGGAGCGATTTATAAAAGAATTTCCCGATAAACTTTCAAAGTTGTTGCCGATAAATTTTTCGAAGGATGCGTGAAAGGTGTTTAGTGTCAATTTCTAAACATATTACCAAATAAATTCTTAAAGGTATTGCCGAAGGGGATCCAAAGATATTTCCGAAGAAATTTGCCAAATCCAAAGGAATTTCTGAGACATTTGCAAAAGAAGTCTAGAGACGAACCAAAGGGCTGAAAGCCTCTTTAATAAAGACAAATCAATCAATCAATCAAAAGAAGTATTAGTTGAAATAAATTGCAAAACAATTTCTAAAATACAAATTCCATGTACCTATTATACGCAATCAAGTTTCCAAACCTCACATCAGTACCACGATTTGGATTTTCCAAAAAAAAAACAGTTCTTTAAAATATTTATTTTTATTTTTTATTTATTCCGTTAATTGTTGCAGAGTAAGGCAAATTCCTTTTAAATTACTACAACTAGTTTAGATCAGTATGAATTTCAATTATCTTATAAACTATATAGCGCGTTTAAATTTACGTTCTATTTTTTCCGTGACGCAGTATATTATTATACTAAGAAATTGAGGGTGGATCGGTACTTCCTTTTACAAAAAAGTCAAATAACCTAGAAGCCACTGAAACTGGCACCCCCTAGGCACCCCCTGGGAAAAAATCCTAGATACGCCAATGATAACAAGCTTGGTTGAATGGCTAAATTTTGTGATGTTAATTCATGGAATACAAAAACAGCGTGCCAAATTTTCCAGATATGCCGGAACCAGTTCCGGTAGGGAAACGAAAGACTTTGTAGAACCATACGCTGCTATAGAGTGCAGTTATGTGTGCTACTGCTACACGAATTTCACTGGTGTTCAATTCAAACAAACCATGCTAGGAGCAAAATACCTGGGATTTCTTTACGAATTCTTTCATGGACACCTTCCGAAATTTCTTTAGGCATTTATTAAAGAACTTCTTCAGGGATTGTTTCAGAAATTCCTCAAGGAACTTCTCCAGAAGTTTCTTTTTCGTGAATTCCACGAGTGTCTTGCAGGGTTCCGCCCGATAGTGATTGTTTTAGGGTATGATCCAAGAAATGCTTCAATCATTCCTCCCACGATTCCTTCAGAAATTTTCACAGATACTTCTGCAAGAACGCATCGACGAATTTCTCCAGGATTTTTTATTCATAGCTTCCTTCAGTGATTCCATCATGGATTGCTAAAGAGAATTTTTCAATAATATCTCTATGGGTTTCACCATACATTCATCCGGAAATTTCTCCTGGGATATCTTTAGTGGTTCCTTCAGTGATTGTTCCAGTTATTTTTTCGAGGGTTCCACCAGAAATTTCTCCAAGGATTCCCGAAGGAATGTCAACAGAAATTCTTTAAGGTATTTCTGCAAGTATTTTTTCAGAGATTTCCTTAGGGACTTCTCCATATATTCCTTCATGAATTCCACTAGAGATTGATCCAATAACTCAATCTGGATTAATTCGAAGTTTTTCAGCCGCAATATCTTGCACAAACCTTTACAGTAAATTTTACAAAAGATTTGCTAAAAAATAATCCAAGAATTCCTTGAAACATTGTGTAAAAACATTGTTTCAAGAGTCCATCCAAAAAATCCAACAATAATTCGTCCAAAAATTTTTGCAAACCTGGATTCCTTCATATTTTTATTTCCTACATAAAATCTTCCAGGGACTTGTTAAGAAAGCTTTCCTGGGATTTCCTAAGGAATTCCTCATGAGACTGCTTCCGGGATTAAGGAACTCCTGCAGGAATTCCTTCAGGAACTGCTACAGGGATTCCTCAAGGAGTTCCTCCGCGAGCACTTCTTAGAATTCCTTCAGGATTTTTCTAAAAATTCCATCTACAATTTCTTCAGCAATTCTTTCTGGGATTCCTCCACGAATTTCTCAAGGGATGCTTCTACGAATTTGCTCAGAGTTTTCTCCAGGAATTATTCCTCTGGGAATGGCAGTAGGGATTCCCCTAAAGTTCATCCAGGAATTCCTTCAGAAATGCCTCTAGATATTCCTTCAGGAATTCTTCTAGATATTTCTCCAGGAGTAGTTCTAGAGATTCCTTCGTTAATCCCTACAGCTATTCCACTAGGATATCCTCCAAGGATTCCTCGAAGATTTTCTGCAGGGTTTAATCTGGGGATTTGCTTCTGTGATTCTTTCTGGAACAACTTTTTTAAAAATTCCTCCCAGGAACTCTTCTTAAGATTTCTTTAGGAATTCCTCCTTGTTTCATTTAAGGATTTCCTCCAGGAATTAATTCAGTACTTTCTCCAGAAGCTGTTTAGGGATTCCGTTATGATTTCATTTTGAATTTGCTACCAATGTTTCTCCAGAAACTTTTCTAAGGACTCCTCCAAAAATTCTCGAAAAATTTCATCTGCGATTTCTTCAGGAATTATTCTTGGTATGTTTCTACGAATTCCTCAAGAAATTCATCCACGATTTGTTTTTCGGGACTTCCTCTAAGATTTTTCCAGGGATGCCTGCAGGGATTTCTCTAAAAAATCCTCCAGGAGTTCATCCAGACATTCCTCCAGAAATTCCGCCAGAAATTCCTCTAGAGATTTTGCAGGAGTTCCTCTGGAGATTCATTCAAGAACTCCTACAGGCATTTCTCTAGGATATCTAGAATATCCGTGGATCCCTCCAAGAATTCCCACATTTGTTTTTTCAGAGATTCCTCCAAGAAATCCTCCAAGGTTTCCTCAATGCATTCCTTCATGAATTCCTCCAGGAATTCCTCCAGGAATTCCTCCTGGAATTCCTCCAGAGATGCCTCCAGAAATTGCTTCCGGGATTGTTCCTAGAATTCCACCTGGAATTAATACAGAAATTTCTTTAAGGGATTTCTTCAAGGATTTTTTTCCAGAGACTCGTACAAAAATTCCTCTAAAGATTTATCCAGGAATTACTTCAGAGAATCATCCAAGCATTCCATCAGAAATTCTATTAGGTTTTCTTCCGATAAATTTTCCAGGCATTCTTCCAGGAAATCCTCCTTGGATTCTTGCAGAGATTTCTCTAGGATTTTTTCAGTGATTCCTCCAGGAATTCCATCAAATCTTCCTCCAAGAATTGCTTCAGGGACTCCTGAATTCTTGGAATTCTTTTTGAGATTTTGGGATTCCTCCAGAAATTAATCAAGGAATATCCTAATAAATTATGTCAGCAGCTCATTTCTTTTCTCCATTTTTCATTTTCCATTCATCCATTCTCCATTTCATTCCAATTTCTCCTTCCGAGATTCCTTCAGAAATTCTTGCAGGATTTTCTCTAGGGATACCTTTTGGAATTTCTCCAGGAATTCATCCAAGAATTCTTCTAAATCTTCTTCCAGAAATTGCTGCAAAGATTCCTCCAGGAATTCCTCTGAAAAATCCTCCAGGATCTTTTTTGGGTATTAATCTAGGGATTTCTCCACGAATTTCTCCAATGATTACCCAGGGATTCCTTTAGAAATTTCTTTGAGGATTTCTCCAGAAATTCCTCCAGAAATTTCTCTAGAAATTCTTCCAGGAATTTCTCAGCAGATTTTTTTCAGAAATTTCTCGCAGTGTCCTCTAGAGATTCCCCCAGAAATTTATTCAGTAATGGTTATAAGAATTCCTCCAGGAATTCCTTCAATGATTCCTCCAGCAATTCCCAAAGGCATTCCTCCAAGATTTCATTCAGAATTTTTTCCGGGAATTCCTCCGGGAAATTCTCGAGGAATTACCCAAAATCTTCAGGAATGCCTCGAAGAATTTCTCTAGGAATTTATCCCGGAATTGCTCCTGGACATCTTTCTGAAATTATGTCAGAAATTTCTCAGGTATTATCTTCAGAAAACTTTCTGGGGATTTTTTCAGGAATTCTTCCAAGAAATTCTCCTAGAATATCCTCGGGAATTTTTCAGGGATTCCTCCTGGTATTTCTCCAGGAATTTCTCCTGAGATTTCTTCATGAATTGCTTCAGGTATTTCTCCAGGGATTTCTTCACGATTTTATTCAGGGATTTTCCCAGGGAAATTCTTCTATGATTCCTTCAGGAAAACCTCTAGGGATTTCTTACGAAAACATTTCAGGAAATTCTCCAGGAATACCTTTAGAATATTTTTAGGAAATTCCCCTGGAGATTTCTCTAGAAATTCATCCAATAATTATTTTTAAAATTCCTCTAGAGATTCTACCTCTAGGAATTCCTCCGAGATTTTATCAAGGAATTCCTCCAGAAACTCTTCCAGGAATTACCTCAGGATTTTTTCAAGTAGTCCTTGAAGTATTTCACCATGAATTGCTCCTGGACATCCTTCAGAAATTATGTCAGAAATTCCTCCAGGCGAAAGGAATTCCTCCAGGTATTTCTCCAGAAATTTCCTCTGAGATTCCATCAGGAATAGCTTCAGGGATTCCTCCAGAAATTTCTGCAGGTATTTTCCCAAGCATTCCTCCAGGAAATCCTTCGAAGATTCCTCCAGGAAATCCTCCAGAAATTCCTCCAAGGATTCCTCCAGGAAATCCTGTAGGAATACCTTCAGAAATTACCCAGGAAATTCTCCAGGAATACCTTCAGGAATTTTTCAGGGATTTCTCCAGGTATTCCTCCAGGAATTTCTCCACAAATTTCTTCAAGGATTCCCCCAGGGATTCTTTCAGGAGTTGCTTCGAGGATTTCTCAAGGGATTTTTTCGGAGTAAGAAAAATAATAGAAATAGCAACCTCCTAGAACTCCTCTGGAGATTTCTCTAAAAATTCATCCAGTAATTCTTTCAAGATTTCCTCTTGAGATTCCTCAAGCAACTCCCACAGGATTACCTTCAGGAATTCCTCCAGCCATTCCTTCAAGCATTCCTCCTGGATTTTTATCCAGGAATTTTTCCAGTAACTTCTCCAGGAATTCCTCCAGGAAATATCCCTGGAATTTCTTCAGGATTTCCTCCAGGAATTGCTTCTGCACATCCTTCAGAAATTACATCAGCAGATCCTTCAGGAATTTCTCCAGGAAATCCTCTGGGGATTTCTTCAGAAATTCTTCCAGGAAATTCTCCAGGAATTCTTTCAGGAATTGTTCAGGGATTCCTCCAGACATTCTTTCAGGATTTTCTTCAGGGATCCCTCCAGGGATTTCCCCACGAATATCTCCAGGGATATTTCCAGAGATTTCCCCAGGGGTTCCTCCATAAATTCCTCCAAAGGTTCTTCCAGGAAATCCTCCTGGAATTTCTCAAGTGATTTTTTCAGAAATTTCTCCTGCAATTCCTACCAGAATTCCTCTGGAGATTTCTTCAGGAATTCTTCCAAAAAAATTCTCCAGGAATTCCAGCTGGGTCTTATCCAATCCATCTTTTGTTCAGAAGTTTTTCCAGGCATTCTTCCAGGATTCTCGTTAGAGATTTTCCCAGTAGTTGCTTCACGGATTCCTCCAGAAATCCCTTCTGGGGTTTCTCCAAGAATTCCCCCAAGGAATCTTCCACAAATTTATGTGGGATTGTAGACATCCCTACCTACATGTGTGCTCTCAATCGCAGATGACCGCCTGACTACGACCTCATCGCATAGGAGGAGAACAGTATTAATCGGTGAGAGCGATCGTGCGGTTGTTTTTCTATTCGAGCAATACACGTCTTAAACTGTATTGCCGTGTTTCTATTATCGCGATATCCGAGGTTTTCAGCCAGAACGCGTATCCCCTTCTTTTTGGGTTGGAAAAGTGTAGTGAGTTAGCCAAAGTTGCTACATTTATGTAGAATTTCATCAAAGATTTCCTCTAGGTGTTCCTCCCTTAATTTATACAGGAATTTCTCCAGGCATAACTTTAAAAATTCTTCCAGGGATTCCTCCGGGAATTCCGCCAGGGATTCTATAGGCATTCCTGTAGGAATTGCAACAGGGATTGATCCAGGTTTTTCTTCAGGGATTTCTCCAGGAAGTCTTCCAGGGATTTCTCCGGGAATTCCTCGAGTGATTTCTTCAGAAATTCCACTCAGGTTCTTTTCAAAAATGCATTCAGGAGTTCCTTCGGAAATTTTTAGAAATCCTTCAAACTTTTTTACAGGGATGTACCCAAGAACTTTTTCAGGATTGCGTGATTTTTTTTTCTATTATTTCAAGAATTTGTGGAAGAATTCCTCCAGCTAATAATATTGGAAGATAATTTAAAAGGGATGCATACAGGAAGCAGGAAATTCTAGGTTAGTCTTCAAAACAGATTGTTATTTTCAAAAGATTTCAACTATAATTTCTAATAAGTATTTTTTAGACTTTACCAATATAAAAATCAGAGAAAAATAATGCAGGAGTGAATAAAAATCCTTAATCTTCCTGAAATTGGTCACCGCTCCAGCATTACGTTGATTTGTGTAGATCAGGCGAGCTTTTTTAACATATTGAACAAAATACAACAACGTGAGAGCTGAAGGATTCAAAAATGCTTTACTAATATAATGTTGATATACTCAATTTCATCGTGCTGCGTTTAGTAATAAAAGCTAGTAGGTTGCGTTGCGTTGCGTTGCGTGGTAACGGAGTAATTCGTAGATTGCATACTGAAAGTTGTCATGTTAAAACTTTAATACTCCTATTCTAATTGCTTATGGAATGCTATTTGGGAAGGAACAGCTATCCAACCAAAGGTTCGAGTAAAAAAGACATGAGAACTTCCATTGCCGGCCACGCCCATCTTCTCCGTTACAAGGATAGGAAAGGATGTGATGATATGACACCTACGTTCAAGAGGTCACCGACTCACCGATACTCCCATAGGTGTCAAGGAGTTGGATATTTGGAATGGGATGAATTGGGAATCACTATAAGCGAGTGATGCGACAAGATTCAGATTGTGTAAGTGTAATTTGAGTAAATCATGTAGATGTATTGGTGTGAGTGTAAGTGTTTTAATATATTTTAACACGAACGTTGGGAGTGACATAGCTAAGGAATTTTGTCACTCCATAGGCCTTTTTGCTTCCGGGATGGGGCACAGGCATTTACACTGTGCCCTGGCTAACAAGCCTAGGCTTAAGCGCCATTGGTCGCTCTCTGAAACGATAAGAAACACGTAATGTAGATGGGAAGGGATAGTAGGGAAGGGATAACTATTTATCAAGATGCCAGCGACTCACCGACGCCCTCGAAAATAGAAAGGAAATGGGATTTTGGTACAGGAATGGTCAGGATTTTAGTATGATTAAACAATGCGTTATATATGTAGCTTGATGTGGTTAAAGCTCCAGGTATATGTGACTGTGTAATGTTCAATTAAATGATAAAATATGAACATTAAATAAAGCAAAGTAAATAAAAGCAGAAGGATCTCACCAAATTGTTTTGTTGTCCAACGATGTGCTTCAGGTTCATCCCTTGTTGACTCCGATGGGCCAATGTGGGGTCGTTTAGAAACAGAAATGCACAAATTATCTTCCTGTATTGATAACTGCATTTTAAAATCCCCGCTTTTTGAAGCAGAGGGCTATTGCCTGAACTTTTCCATTTTATTTTCATTGTAATTAAAACACAAAGTTATTCACAAAATGTAATTTTTAAAAGATCTCGTCTCTTTTTTCGATATTCAACACCATCGGTTAGATCTTTGCATCACAATTCCAACGGAAATGCGCAATTTGAGCACATACGAATCCACCGGAAAGTGGTCTTCTAGCAATCAAACTGAACGCGCGTGATCTCTGCGAGATTAATCGAATTTTAAGCGAACACCATTAACACTGAACTCAACATTTGTCTATTTTTTCTTTCACATATCTGCCTTCCGGGTGGCGAAGGACTAGCCAGATCATAAGCCAAATCGAGGAAAAAAAAAATAAAACACGAAATGAATTGCAGTTAAAAACAAAAACACTTCCACTCGCGGTCACTCTTGTGCAGTCTCCGGACTTTTTCCCAAAATCAAGAATGCTATCAATAACGCAATCCCCAGCAAATGGGATACCCAACCAACGTTTCAGCAGCACACAACCTTCCATCACTACACTGAGGAAAAATAAAGTTCGAATTCCATAAGAAACAACTATGAAATTTAACCAGAAGAATTTATTATGCATTTCATACGACAGCACTATGAAAGAATAAGCCAGGAGAGTAGTATGAGTTCCATATTCTATTCATATGGTTTTCATAAAGGCGTCGTATGAGATTTATGCATATGTGTTATAGACTTCAAATTATAATCGTATGAACCTTATAATATGCTCATATGGTTTTCATAAATGCATCGTATGAAATTCATAAATATCTATTATAAGCTTCAATTTAAAATCGTATGAATCTCTTTATTATGACTTCCATACCATTTCAGTATAATATTTATTATATTTAGTTGTGATATTTATATTTTTTGGTTTCACGAGTGAAATGAGGTGACCAGGCCGACTCGTACATCAAAGTGAAAAGTGTACTCAGATGAGATGACTCGCTGTGTCCTTTTCACTTATTGATATAAGAGTCGACCTGTGTCACCTAACTCTACTAATGAAACGAGCTCAAGTAAATAACTGTTGGAAAAATTTGTTTTCCAAATTGATTGTAGTTAATTACTATTATTATATAAGTACTTATAATAAAAAATAAAAAGAACATTTAATATGCGTACTCCTTTGCGCCAATGTTGTTGTCTTCGGCGAGTGTTTCTGCAACCGGTTCCAGGGTCTCACTCGTCACAACCAATATCTTGGGTAGATTCTATAAAACAATCAAATTGAACAATTAGGACATGTTTACATAAATATCGCGATAAAACTTACGATTTGTTTATGCCATTCTGCAATCCACTCCCAAGACTCCCCAGATCACATCGTACCGCCAGTTTACTTCCGCCTGAGACAACGCGTTGAACATTTGCTGTTTTAGCCATGTAATGAGAGCCGCTGATTCACGCCACACTTTTCACGAAATGTTTATTGTGGTAATATTTATAAAATGAAATACATTTTCCTTATTATTTACCTTTGAAAATAGCTACAGCATCGACTGGAATTTTCAGTTTTGCAAGCAACTGCTGTTCAAACGCCATCTTGTTTTATCTGAGGGTGAGTTGGGCGACGTTCATAAGAGAGACGTATGATTTTTTTTTGTCTTGAGAAGGGTTCGTATAAGTTTCATACGAGCGTCGTATAAAACTTCATCGAACATCGTATGAATATGAAACCTGGATCGTATGATTTCCATAAGAAGCTTATGGAAATCATACGCGTCGTATGAAATGGTTTTCTTCTAGCAAATTACCTTTTCATACGAAAGGCATTGTGAAAATCATAATTTCGGTTTTCTCAGTGTAGCGAACTTGAAGCTGACGGGAGTAACGCAGCCCTCTCAAAATCATTTTCTCGCTATGTACGAAGCATTTTGTTTTCGACTGGCCCCGCAAATATATCAAGGCATAAATCTGCAACACGACACCCACGACTTCCAGAGATAAACATTACATTTTTAACCGTTAAAAGTTTCATTTTAATTTTTTCGACCGTTCTTTTCACAGTTTTTGAAGTCCAAACACCTGGTCATGCCATTACGAACTACCACCTATGGTTCTGCAGATACGGTCGGGAAATTCACGGAGATGGGTCCTTTGGCCACGGCGTAAACTCTTTAGTAAAAAAAGCTAGTAGGTGAGGTACAAATTTGCTAAGGGTGCTTGCCCCCCCCCCCCTGACCGAAAAGCTGGCTACGCCCTTGGTAGTAATATATAACAGAATCCATGGAACAATTTTGTGAAGAATGCAGGATGATTTTCTAAGGGAATCCTTGGAGAAATGTATTAAGGAATCCCTTGAAGAAGTTTAAAAAAAATCTCTCCAGAAAACTTCTTGTGATGCCACTGCAACTGTCCTGGATCCCTGCATTTTTGAAGTATTTTCAGGGGGAATCTGTGGGGACTACATGAATAATTTTCTAGAGATACCTTCTGAAAAATTCCTAGATGAATCGAAAGAGAAACTTTTGGAGAATTTCTAGAAGTAATTTCAAGAAACATACTATGGAGGAATTTCTGGAAGAGTTTTGAAAAATTCACGGAAGGAATTTCCTAAGGATATCTGCAGCTTAATACTGGCAACACTGCAGACATTTTTGAAGGAATCCCTGAAAAAAATACTGCAGGAATTCCTACAGAAATTGCAGGCTATAGGTATAGCTTCTGATAAGCTGCTGTTTTTTTGCATTAAAAAAACATACATCTTTGTCATGACTATTTCATCGTTCAATCGCTTGTTCAATAATAATTAAAGAGGTACGTTTTATTTAATGCTTACAAACATTCGATAACGGACAACACATATTACACCCAGTGGCCCAGTGGGAAATTTTCCGTTTGACGAAAAGTTTTCCCCGACTGGAGCGGGAATCGAACTCACACTCCGAGGCTTACGAGACACCTAAACGACTGACGCCGCTAACCGCTCGGCTACGAAGCCCACAGCCGGAAAGCATTTTTATAACAGTTGCTAGAAGGTTTTCATGGAGTAATCGCTTTTATTAGCAGTTTTATTAAATTGGACATGAAAACTGCTAATACAGCAGTATAAAACCTAAAATGTTACTAGGGATCCCAACGCAACTGGTGGCTTCCATGGTACATATTTATATGGAAGACATCGTTCAGAAGTTCTGAATTAGAACACCACATCTTCGAAATTCCAATTTCAGCCAAATCACGTACCCACAATCACTCCCCACTAAACCAGTTCGATTTTTATTGATTTGTACCGCTCCAACTCAATTACGGCATTCGTTTCATCATCAGATATGACTCTATTTTCATCCTAGTTCAAACACACGCACAATCCAATCCTACGGCGCTGATGATGATATCATCATCATCATCATCGTGCACCGTATGGATATTTCACTGAATGAAATTTCACGCACCTTCCAGACCTCTCTCGCCCCACAGAGATCATTCCACCGGCCGCCCATCAGCTGCCAAAAAACTGCCTAGCTCATGGCTCGTTAGGCCGCCTTCCCGGCAAACCATCTTGTTCCGTCCGACCCCGATGAAGACGACGGACGACGTTCGCATTGCACACTCACTCACTCACTAACTCACACAGAAAGGCACGCAGAAAAGTGATAAATCATCCCAAATAATAATAACGATAATTCTCATCGTTTTGTTGATCGTTAGGAAATAAAATCGTTGCACCACCGTCGTCGCCGCCCTTCTTCAACCCGAGAGATGACGGCGACCCCGTGGCCGTCCTGGTGGTATCTCCTGGCTCTATCCCTCCCTATCATCGCCGCCGTTGGGACCGGAAAAAACCGGAAAGAAATTGGTTGGCATACTGACGAAATTGAGATGCTATCACATCAACATGCTTCGTCCCCTGATTCTCCTCTGCTATGCTGGTCCAAGGCCATGCCTTGTCTAGCTGGGAAAACGGAAATCTTCTGGTTTGTTCCTATAACGGACCCGACGGTCTCTTCATCACATTTGGGTCCATGGTCGGCCGAACGACGACAACAACAACAACGGTTGACTGACGGGCTGACTGGCTACAGAGAGACAAGTGTTCGGCAGCATAAGTAACAAACACTTGAAGAAGGGTTATGTGTGCAGTATTCGATAAGAATATTGTACTTATGCGTATAACAGTTACCATATTAATTAACTAGCTGGCTGGCAGCGTTGTTTTTTTTTTATCTGTATTAACGAGATTTTTAGCCCTAGGCTAGTTCATCTCGGGACCCACGCTTTACTTCCCTTCCGAAGGAAGAACTCACATTTTGCGAGTTTGTTGGGAGTGGGATTCGATCCCAGGTCCTCGTAGCGTTGTTATACTTCAGGAATTCCTCAGGAATTCCTACAGAGATTTCAATAGGTGATACATCCCGGAAGTACTCCAAGTATTCCTTCAGGAATTTTTCTAGGGATTCCTCCCGATTTTTTTTCAGGAATTCCTGCAAAAAATCCTCCAGGATTTTTTCGAGGAATTCCTCCAGGAGTTCTCCCTAAGACTCACCCAAGAGTTCCTCCAGGAATTACTACAGAGGTTCCACCAGGAGTTCATCTAGGTATTCAAGCAGCAGTTTCTCCAGGAATTCTTTCAGGAGTCCTCCAGCGATTCCTCAAGAAGTACCTCCAGGGATGCCTCCAGAGATTCCTCAAGAATTCCTCCGTGGATTCCACCAGGAATCCCTCCTAGATTTTTTATTGGAATCCTTGCCATTTTGTTTGAAAATCGCCTAGTGGTCTTATAGTTTTGTCCGACGCTATAAACGCTATGAAAAATTTTTATAATTGATAACGTTAACTGTTGTACTGCTTGTTGATTTCAAAAGCGTCCTTTTACCGCATACTTATATTTCTCCCCCCGAACAATTATGAGAGGCGATAATCACTGTGGATTAGCAATTTGGCTCATTTTTCCGCGCCACATCGTCGTCGCTATCCGCTATCGCTGCTATGGCTACCGCCCACTTTCGTGGCCCCGCGCTGCTTGTTTCCAATCAAGCACCAATCTTCTGAAGTCTGATGATGTGTGAACAAAACTGTATCCGGACACGCGTGAAGTACTTCCATCTCAGCTGGGGAGGAGGTTCAGCAGATCATCATCGTCATCTTCACCATCCCTCTCCTCCGATGCGTCCTCACAATTCTCTGTTCGGGCGTTGTTCCATCTCTTCTTCTTTTTCTCTTCCTTGGTCCGATCTGCCAGCCAGTGAGTCCAACCAATAGACGGATGAGTCAACAGAAAATTATCGATGACTGGCCACAATTGAAAGTTCCATGTTCCGGTGCGGTGGTGGTGAAGGCGCAAAACGTTTAACAAAACTGGAAAATCATCCTACTGGTGTGGCGTGGCGTGGTGTGGTACGATGTAGACGGTGGACGTTGACGTCGTTTAAAGATAGTGTTAGTCATCTCGTTAGTTTAGTTAGTCGGTTTGCCGGAGGCCTTTGTGCTGCAGCAGTACAAGCAAATATGTTTTGTGGGAGGAAAATGGTTGATCAGAGTTCGTTAAGCATTGAAATCAGTTAAGTTTTAGTACTGCTGATGCATATCAGTAAAATTGTCAAATTATTGAGTTGTAGCCAACTTTACTGCAAACAAGGTTCATGTTATGTTTCCCCAGAAGTTATTTAGAGAAATACCACTATGTACACTGATATGGGGCTGTTCATAAACCACGTAAACCAAATTTTGGCCATCTCAGAACCCCACCCCCCCCCCTCCTAGACTTTTGCCCGTACAAAAATTTCAAAATTTGTATGGAGCGTAGACGTTGGCCAGACCCCCCCCCCTCCACCCAAAAAGTCTACGTGGTTTATGAACGGACCCTAGCTGTCTGCTTCGTGGTTGGAATTATTTTTTTTTGCTGGGTCAAATTGAAACAACAACGCCATTTGATTTGTGCAGTCTGCGTTTACGTTTTTTTTTGAAAATTTCATTTTTTTTTTCAAATTTACCTTGGCACAATTTCAAACTGTGAGTTTGAAACGTGAGAGTGTGACAATCGTGCTTTGACAAGGTAAATTTAAAAACGATTTCATGGTGCTTGTCACCACGAAGCGGTTTTCAGCATACAGATTGCTCCATGAATTTCTTAAGAAATTTCTGTAAAAGAGATTTTAAAATTTAAAAAGTATTTCTCTAGAAGGACTGCAAAATGGTGAGTCGATAAGGAGAGCGTCCAACATAGCATAGTTGGTCCTCACATGTTCGTACCTCATACTTCCACGGGTCAATTGATGACAAAAACCGCCAGCTAAGAGTTGTGTGCTTAGCCCAGTGGTCCTCAGCACTTTACGCATTTCATCAACAAAATTGCTTAGTACTTATCAAAAACCACTTTACTTTAATGACAAGCATGCATTCTGGCTTTGACAAACTTATCCATATGCAATCGAGTCTACCTATATTGGATCCCAGGGCATACGGGTCTAGAAGGAAACGAAGTTGCTGATGAGCTAGCTAGGAATGGATCTAATGAATGGTTCATTAGTCCTTCTACGTCCTTCTACGGGATCTCAGACTGCTCTGTAAAAATGGAACTGAAATGGTACTGAACAAATATATGGTCAATCAAATCACATTAAACTGGAATGCACTTCCCTATACGAGCCAATCCAAAAGACTCGTAACACTCATTGCATATTGCCATTAAATGCATCATGTATACTGAAATCATGCAACATTTGCAAATTCCATGCACCATCTGAACATGTCATCTCATATAACTTCTAAACATTTATTTCACATTTGAATCTTGCTCCATTTTGCATATCGTACAACAAATTGCATTCAATGTACCTGATCCATGTTGACTTCCGCACAACGTTAAAAATTGTACCTTGCAACTAATAATGCAATGTTGAAAATTACTAAACCATAGCGGCAACTAATGCACGCACCATACTGTCACATGCAATTTTTTAGTATTCCATGCACAGCCATGATGTTTACAGGATCATCTAGGCATCCATGCTGATTTCACGCACCATCTCTTAACCAAATAGTGATGTCAACACCACATTTGTCAGCACCACATTTGGGTACCATGCACCATTTTGGAATTTCGTATTCCAAAACTGTATTCCATGTACGGTAAACCATGGCGACTTCGGCACCACATTGAGTTCCAAGCACCATTTTTGCAGTTCGTGAACCAGGCCATACAAAATATTGAGAAACACTGAATAATGATGACGACAAATACAGTACACTTACATCATGCACCTTCTTCAAAGCTCGCCATGAACCACCATGATATCCACAGAATCAACACCCACGCATTATGCTGATCTCATGCACTGTCTTTTAATCAATTAGATATCTTATGCATCATGCTGATACCATGCACCATCATTAAATTTGGTGCACCACCGAAGCACCCTTTCAGCATTTATTATATCATCTAGACATCTCATGCTCCATTGTGGTGTGAGCATCATATTAAATACAATTTGTTTATATTATTTATTAATTTATTCACATATAATCCATCTGACTTGAAAGTCTTAATGAATAAAAAACCTAACTCAACACAATTACGTTTACAATAAGGACGAACGATAAATCTTATTTTTAAAGTTTTTCGACGATTCATCACGATTCATTACGTCTTTTCTGTAGAATCCCTATTCCAAGCAGTTGGCAACGAGCAGCATATGCTGGAAGATTCAGCGGATCACGCCACGGTAAATGGCGAAGAGCTAGACGAATGAACCTCCGTTGTATTCTTTCTATCCTCAATGTCCAGGAAACATCATTGGGCGTCCGAACAATAGCAGCAGCCTTTAGAATAGGACGAACAAGTGCGCAGTATAAAGGCTTCCAACAGTGAGGATTAATGAAATCTCTAGCAACTTTCGAGATGAACCGCAATTGTCGATTGGCCTTGGCGATTACAGAAGTATAGTGGGATTTAAACGTCAGTTCCGAGATCGGTAACTTCCAAAACTCTTTGCAGTACTGTTCCATTGACTCCGTAGTCAAACAACACGATCAACATTATACGAACCATTTTAGCATGTACTACACCAAAATAATTTTTGGCACCACATTTAAATCCATGCACCATTTTTGCAATTCGTGCACCAAATCATGCAACATATTGATAATAACTGAATAACGATGACCACTAATTCAGCATGCTTACATCATACACCTTCTTCAGAGCTTTTCATGCACCATTTTGGCATTCACTATATCATCTGGATATCTTATGCACCATTATGATGTGGTTTACATTTGAATTCCATGTACCATTATGGCATTTCGAGTACAAAATAGCATTCCATGTCCCTGGACCATGTTGACTTCCGCGCCACATTGATTTTCCTGCACCATTTCTTGCAATTCGAACACCTAAACATGAAATATTGACCTCAATAGAATCATGGTGAAATCAATGCACCATTCTGACATCATGCAGCTTCTTTGTGTTCTATGAACTACCATGATATTCACAGAATCATCTAGGCACTATCGTCACATTTCATGCACTACCAAAGCTTTCCAAGCGTAATCATGGCGTTCACTATTTCATCTATAGGCATCTATTGAATCATGGTTATTTTTTGAAATTTCGTACATCAAAATAATACTAATAATCAGTGCTGAAAATTTCATCTCGTCATATCTAAATTCAATCACCTACAGTTCATTTTAGAAGCTGAACCTAAGAATATGGTATATGTAAAACTTGTGCGGCTAGACCAATTCTGCAAGAAAGTCACGGAAAAACCGTTATTTTTTGAATATTTAAGGTAAATGTTAGGGTAAGTGTTTGAAAAATGCCAAATGATATTCACCGTGAATATCATTTGCATTTTTCGAAGGTAGTCCGTGACATTTACCTTAAATATTCGAAAAATATCGTTTTTTCCGTGACTTTCTTGCAAAAATGGTCTAGCCGCACAAGTTTTTCATATACCATTTTCTCAGGTTCAGCTTCTAAAATGAGCTGTAGGTGATTGAATTTAGATATGACGAAATGAATTTTTCAGCACTGCTAATAATAATGTCGACTCTAATGCATCATACTGACATCATGCACCATCTTTGAATGCCATGCTCCATATCATTTGTAATTCTTTGCACTTTCTTGTTATTCATTGTATCATCCAGGCATCTTCTTCGAAACAATTAAATTTTATGCACCGCTTTTGTAATTCGTACATCAAAACAACATTCAATGACCAATTTATAAAATCACTTAACCACCTGGAAGAATTACTAGATCAATTCTTGGAAGAATTCCTAGAGAATTTTCTGGAAGCATTCCAGAAGAAATCCCTGGAGGAATTTCAGGAGGAATTACTCCCTGGAGGCATTACTAGAGGAATGCTAGGAAGAAGCTTAAGGAAGCTCTGGAAATCTCTTGGAATATTTCCTGGATTTCCTAGAGGAATTTGCAGAGGAATTCCTGTAGAATTTCCTGGAAGAATTTTTGAAGGAATTGCTGGATAAATTCTTGAAGGAATTCATGGTATCGTGGAGGAACTCCTGGAGGAATCCCTGGAGGTATTCCCGTGGGAGTCGTTGTAGAATTTCCTGGAAGAATCCGTAGGAGTAATATTTGGAAGATTTCCTGGGGGAATTTTTGGAGGAGTTCATTGACGAATCCCTAAAAAAAAAAAAATCGTGGATAATTTCCTAGAAGAGGAGTTTTTGGAAGAATACGTTGAGGCATTTCAGGAGAAATCCCTGGATGAATTTCAGGAGGAATTCCTGAACGAATTTCTGAAGGAATCCCTGTAGGCATTACTATATGAATGCTTGATGGAGAAATTCCTGGAGGAATTACTGAACGAATTTCCTACAAAAATTTCTGGAGAAATTCCTGAAGAAATTCTTCGAGAAACCAACGAAGGAATCCTAGGATGAAACCCTGGAGGAATTGCAGGAAAAGTCCCTTGAGGAATTTTCGGCTGAATTAGAGGAATTACTGACGGAATTTCTTTAGGAATTCCAGGATGAATCCCTGGAAGAATAACAGGAGAGATCCCTGCAGGAATCCGTGGAGAAACTCCCGGATATGTTTATTAAGGGATTCCCGGAGGAGTTTCTAGTAGAATTTCTGGATGAATTCACTAGAATCTCTGTAGGAATCCCTGAAGGTATCCTTAGAGGAATCCGTGGAGGAATCCCTGGCGGAATCCTTACAAGGATTTCAGGAGGAATCTGTGAAGAAATTTTTGGATGCATGTCTGGAGACATTCCTGTAGGAATCCTTGCAAGGATTCCTGGAGGAGTTCCTGGAAGAATTTCTAGAGGATATCGTAAACGCAGGATGAATCCCTGGAGGTATTTACCGAGAAATCCTTGAAGGAATTTCTGGAGCCATCCATGGAGGCATTCCTGAAGGAATCCATGGAAGATTTCTTGGACGAATCCGTGGAGGAATTCCTGGAGGAATTTGAGGAGGAATCCCTAAAGGAATTTCTGGAGGATTTTTTGGAGAAATCCGTGGAGGCATTCCTGGAAGAATTACTCAAGGAATTCCTGGAAGAATTCCTGAAAGAATTTCCTAAGAATTCCTGAAGGTATTCCTGGAGGAATTCTTTTAGGAACTTCTGGAGGTAATTCTTGAGGTATTTCTGAAGGAATTTCTGGAGGAATTGCTGACAAAAATTATGGAAGAATACACGGAGGAATTTCTGGAGGAATCTTTGAAGACTTTCAGGATAAATTTTTGGGGTTTTCCTGGAGGAATGTCTGGAAGAACTTTCGGAAGCATTCCTGGAGGAATATCTGAAAGATTTTTAAAAGAACTTCTGGAAAAAATCTTAGAGAAATTTTTGGATCAATCCTTGGAGCAATTCCTACAGGAATTCCTGGAGATATTTCTGAAGGAAGCTTTGAACGAATCTCTGGAGGAATTCCGCGAGGAATTCCGGGAGAAATTCCATGAGGAGTTTCTGGAGGAATCCGTGGAGAAATTTCTGTAGGAATCCTGGGGGAAATTTTGGAGAAATTTTGGGTGGAATTCCTGGATGAATTTCTGGAGGATTCCCAGGATGTATTTCAAGGATTCCTGCAAGAATTTATGGTGGAACCCTTAGAGTAATCGCTGGAGACATCCCTGGAGGAATTTCTAAATGAATAGAACGCAATCAGTGCAATACTAGATTTGTAGTACTGAGCTGAATTTTTGTGTAATGAGAAGGTGTCTCCAATTCTGTTATGAATTTATGCGAAAAGCGTGGGTATTATGATTCCTTGCGTACTTTTTTTTGTGCAATTTTCATAAAAATCATGTAGTTTTAACTCCTTTAGATTCTTTTACTATAATAGAATTAATGAGAAAAATTTTACAATACGTAATTGTTGCGATTTAATACAAAAGGTGACATTAATTTTTCAATGATTAAAAAAAATGTTGATACGCTTTAAAAGACACCAACAACCATTTTGAGATAAACATAACAGTCCTAAATCAGCCAAAAATATAAAAGTTTTGTTTGCCGAATCAAGAAAAAAAAATATAGAATTGCTCAAACTATATCCAGTCTTAAGGCGGGGTTGGTATAAAAGGGTTAAACAATATCAAAGCCAAACAAAGATAGCCGTACACATCGCACGGAAACAAATCTGATCCCGCTTTCATGATTCACAAATCATGAAACATGAAAGTCGGTCATTTTATGAAAACATGATCACGAATCTTAATTGTAGGATCCGAGCAACTAATATTATGATTCGGTGCAACCATTTTCATGAGCTCGAAATCATGAAAATTATCAAGCGTTACGCGTACCTGTCAAAACGTGGTCATTCAGTGTGCGGCATCGTTTGTGAATGGTGGAAAAAATGTAAGAAGCCATTAATTTAATGGAAATATTGGTTTTAATTCAATAATTATGTATTTTTTGTGCTCTCTAGTGTATTGGTAGCAGAAGCCTTCTCCTAAAGAAACCGGTGAGTATAAAAAAAGTGCCAAAAATGTTCTTATTTCTAAATAACATCCGATTGCACGCCATCGTTCTCGTTCTAGTTAAAACGACTGCGGCTGTCATACCTCGCGCCGGATCCGTCCAATCCCGTTCCGGCTTCGTCCGTTTCTGTCGACGCAGACGCATCCTATTGCACGCCATCATTCCCGTTCTACCGCAAACGACTGCGGCTGTCATCCCTCGCCCCGGATCCGTCCAATTCCGGCTTCGTTCGTTTCTGTCCCGGTGGCGTCAAACGACACCAGTCCCGTCCCGAGTTATCGTTTCTGTAGCACCAAACGACGCAGGCACCGTCCGATTCCATTTCCGTGCCGGCCCGACTGCATCAATCCGTGCCGTGCCTCTTCATTGCTCGCCCCGTACCTGTTCGATCCGGTTCCGGCTCGGTCAAACGACGGAATATCACCGACCCTGTTCTGACTCCGCCGTCTCCGTCGAAAGTCTTTGTTTCGTGGTAAGTGAATTTTATTTATAATCTTTCTTTTTGCGAAATTAAAACTAAGGGATGTAGCTGATGTAGCTGAATGGCCATATAAAACCCTCTAGAAACATAAGCGCTGCGCATCCGAAACCATGAGTCCAAATCCCGCTATCATGATTCACCTTCATGATCCTAGAAAAACAACCAGAATCATAAGCGATGCGCACCCGAAACCATGAGTCCAACTATCAACATCATGATTTAGCTTCATGGTCCTAGAAATTCCACCAGAATCATAAGCGCTGCGCATCCGAAACCATGAGTCCAAGTCCTGCTACCATGATTTAGCTTCATGGTCCTTGAAATTTCACTAGGATCATAGGCGCTGCGCATCCGAAACCATGAGTCCAAATCCCGCTACCATGATTCAGCTTCATGTTCCTAGAAAAACAACCAGAATCATAAGCGATGCGCATCCGAAACCATGAGTCCAAATCCCGCTACCATGATTAATCTTCATAATTTTAGCAAAAAAGTAACGCATTGGTAGCGTTACGAGAGAATGGATCATACTATCATGATCATAAATCATGGTGTATTTTTATAAAACGAAAATGCACTAGGCTCATGAAATCATGAGTCGTTTTTATGATTTTTGGGAGCAGAATTTTACCCGTGCGTAGTTGTTACTTCGTGATTGATCAGAACAATCGAAGTTACACAGAGAAACAATAAATGTGAGGCTTGAGACTAGATAACCATTCTCAATGTGCACAATTCGAGGGTTCAACATTTGAAAGTCGATAACGCTTCAGCCACGACACATTCGGGATCTTATAATGATCACTACATTTCCATCCGTGAACCTTAATACTAATGAAAACAATCCCTAAACCGTCATAATGGAACAAATCGTCTGCCCTGATGAGCACCTGATGGCGCCTTCATACAACAGTGGAACGACCTTCTCTTACATTATTGGGATGCAGTTTCTGCGCAAGACAGAGCTAGAGCCAACCGCCGCAAAAAGGTTCCAGTCCAAGTTCCAGTCAGTCACGTCTTCAAGATTCAAGACGTAAGCAGGACGCAAGCAAGCAAGACCCCGGCAACTGGGTATATTTGCTCAATCAATTATCACGTGGAGAGTGGTTTGCGCTGGGAAACGTTTTATAGTGCTATTATTGCATCGCTACCCATCAGAGTGATCGCGCCATAGTCGATGGATCGACGGCGGCCGAAGTGAGTGGTTGGAGTGGTGCAAGAGCATTTATGAAATAATTGCCACCATTACCTGATGGAGTGCAGCAGGTTTTAATATAATAACAATAAAACTATTTTCAGCTCCGTGCACCGCGTCGTCCGTCCATCCGCTAAGGATCGTGGATTTTTGCTCCCGCCGCAACCATCTGTTCAAGGTGATCAGTTGACATTAAGAAGGCTCGCGGTTGTAAACACGGGCGAGAATGCTAGTGCAGTTCTGGTGCAGTTAGGCGAAAGCTCGCACGATGGTTTTTGAACTATTATAACCACTTAGAAGAAAAACTAGCACAAATACCCTGTGCAGGCAAGTGACGAGCCTTCTGCATCTTCCGCTTAGATCTTATCAGCAAAAGCAACCGAAGGATCAATGATCTCTGCCTGGGAAGGTAGTCGCCTCATCAACGACCTATCCCGACACCGCCCGTTGAAGGATCATCTTGACAGGCGACAGGCAAAGTGTTCAATGTCAAGTCTTGAGCCATTTCGTGATTTTATCATGGACTGCAGTGCAGTCAGCGCAGAAGTTCCACGCGGTTCTGTTTGAAATGTTAATATCGTGATGATGTGGCGCGCGAGCAATGATAAATGGGGAGATAGAATTCGACGATTGAGCATTGAGGAGACGATGTGTTGGCATTGTGGGATGTGATGTTGGTTTAGCTGGTCAAATATGAATGATAATGAGTACCAACGATATCCTGCATAAATATTTTGGACACATATAATATGGGTTATAGATTTTTATCGTAGTTCTTTAAATGAAAGCAATAAAGTGCTTTGGATGTTTAATAATTGATTAATTCAAGCCCTTTTTAGCAAATACGCCAAAGATAACTGGGTTCTTTGAATCTAATATACAGTAAACAGATTTAGAAATGGAAGGCTTCCTGGATGAATCCCTGAAGAAACACCTGGATGAATCCCTGGAGTAGTTCCTACAGGAATGCCTGTAGGAAGCCCTGTAGAACTCCTGGAGGAATTTCTGTATAAGTTATGGAAGGAGTAGCTAGAGAAACATCTGGAGAGATCTCATGGGGAAATACTACAAGAAATTTTAGATGAATTTCTGGAGGATTTCTTGGAGAAAATTCTTGGGTTACACCCTGAGGAATTCTAGGAGGAACGCCTAGAAAAATTTCAGAAGAAATCTCTTGAAGAATTCCTAGAGGAAATCATGAAGAAATTTCAGAAGGCATCCACGAAGCCCACAATTCTTGGATGAGACGCAACAGGATTTTCTGGTGAAATTCCGAAAGAGATTTCTTGGATGAATTCTTAGAGCAATCCCTGGAGAAAATCGAGGAGGTATTCCTGGAAGAATTTCTAGAGAAATTGTGGGAGTAATTGCTGGAGAAATTTCTGAAAAAAATTATCCTTGAATTCGAGGAGAAATTCCTGGTGAAGAAACCCCTGAAACAATTCCTGGACGAATTTCTGGAGGGTAGAGGAATGTCTGGAGGAATCCCTGAAATATTCGTGAAAGTATTCCTGGAGGATTTTCTGGAAGGATCTCTGGAGAAATCCCTAGAGGATTTCCTGAAGAAATTCCTGGAGGAACTGCTGACGTAGTTTCTGAGAGATGTCATGGACTGGAGCAATTCCTAGAGAAAATCCTTGGGTAAATCCATTGAGAAATTCCTGGAGGAATTTTTGGAGGATTTCGTGGAGAAATTCTCGAAGGAATTCCTGAAGAAAATCCCGTGGAAATCCTTGAAGAAATTTGTAGATAAATCCTTGGAGAAATTCCTGGAGGAATACCTGGGATAATCCCTGAATAATCACTGAAGGTATTCCTGGAGAACTTCCTGGAAGAATTTCTTAAGAAATCCCTAGAGGATTTCCTGGAAGTGTCCTTGGTGGAACTTTGAAGGATTTCCTGACGTAATTCATGGGAAAATCCCTGGAGAAATTCGTGGAGAAATCTCTGGAGAAATCCCTGAAGCAATTCCTGATGGAATCTCAGGAGAAACTCATGGAGAAAGGCCTGGAGGACTCCCTAGAGGAATTGTTAATAATATCTGAAGAATGTCCAGTAGAATTCCTGAAGAAATTCTTGAAGTAATTCCTGCAGGAACTCCTGGAAGAGCTCTTGGAGATTTTCCTGGATAGAATCCTGCAGGAATGCCTGGAAGAATTCCTAGAGGGATTACTGTGGGAGAAATCAATGATGAAATTCCTGGAGAAATCTCTAGACAAATTTATGAAAGAATTACTGGATAACTTTCTACATGAATCTCCAGAGGAATTCAATTATTTTTCTATTTCTGAAAAAATGTTTTGATAAAATCCTGGAGGAATTTCTAGCGGAATTTCTGGAAGCATTCCTGGAGAAATCCTCAAAGCAATTCCTTGAAAAAATGTATGAAAAAAATCCCTGGAGGAACCTCTAGAAAAATTCCTGAAGGTATTCCTGGAAGAGTTTTTGAAGAAATTCCTAGAGGATTTGGTGGAAGAATCATTAGAGGAACTTCTGGGGGATTTCCTAGAGGAATCTTCGAAGATCTCCTGAAGGAATCTCTGGGAAAATCTATAGCGAAATTCGTGGAGAATTTCCTGCTATAATTTCTGAAAAAAAAAATCCTCATGAGATTTTCTGGAAGAATTCCTGGTGAAATTGCTGACATAATTTCTGAAGGATTTGCAGGAGCGATTGCTGGATCAATTCCTAGAGAAATTGCTGAAGGAATTCCTTAAGAAATTTTTGGGGTATTTCTTGGAGAATTCCTGGAACTCCTGGACAAAATCCTGAGGAATGCCTGGCAGAATTCTTGGAGGTTTTCCTTTAGGAATTGCTGGAGAAATCTTTGGAATTCTCGCAACAATTGCTGAATGAATTACTGGGGGAATCTCTAGAGGAACTCTGGGCGAAATTTCTTAAAAAATCTCCTGAAAAATTCATGGAGGAATTTCTATTAAAAAATCTGGAGAAATTCCTGGAGAAATCCTCGAATGAATTTCTGAAGGTACCCCTGGGGGAATCCTTGGAGAAATTCGTGGAGAAATCCCATGAGAAATCCCTGGAGAAGTTCCTCCAGGAATTTTAGATGGAATTCCTTGAGGAAAACCCAGAAGAATTATTGGAAGAATTCCTGAAAAAAATCTAGAAGGTATTTCTAGACAAAATCTTGTAAGAATTTCTGAAGAAATCCCTGAAGGATTTCCTAGAGGAATTACTGGAAGGTTTGCTGACATAATTTATGATTGAATTCCTAGATTAATTCCTGGTGAAATTCCTGGAGGGTTCCTTGAGGAAATTCCTGCAGTAATTCCTCGAAGAGACCCTGGATAAATTCCTGGATGAAATCCTAGAGGAATGCCTGCATGGATTTCTGAAGCAATCCCAGGAGAAACTCCTGGAAGAACTCCTGGGGAATTCCTGGAGGAATTTTTTGAGGGGTCCCATAAGCAATTCCTGGAGGAATATCTGGTGGAATTCCTGGAGGAATCGCTTAAAAAAATCCTGGAGAAATCTCTGTCATAATCCAAGGAGGAATCCCTGAAAGAATGCCTGGAAAATTTCCTGAAAGAATGCCTAAAAGAATTCCTGATGGAATTCTAGGGGGATTCCCTGAAGTAATTACTGGAGAAATCTTTGGATGAATTTCTGTAGGAGTCTCTGGAAAAACATCTTTGGAGGAAGCCCTTGAAGATTTCCTGGATAAATTTCTGTAGGAATTCCTGATGGAACTCTTGGAAGAATCCCGGAAGCAATCACAGGAAGAATCTCTGGAGGAAGCTCTGAAGGAATGCATTGATGAAACTCTGGAGGGTTTCTTGGAGGAATCTCTGAAAAAAATTCTTGATAGAAGTCTTGGAGGGACCCCTGTAGGATATCCTAGAGGAATGCCTGTAGGAATTCCTGAAGGAATCTACATTTCAAGAGGAATTCCTAAGGACATCCCCGAACAGTTCCTGCAGGAAGTACTGAATTAATTCTTGGACGAGTTCCATAAAGAATACATGGATGATTTTTTGTAGGGCTTAATAATAATAATTCTTTCTGCAACAACTCATTTTGAAAATTCCTCCAAAGATTCTCCCAGGAACTCTTCTTAGGATGCCAAGAAGAGTTCCTGGGAGAATCTTTGGAGGAATTTACATAATAAGTTGTTGCAGAAAGAATTATTATTATTAAGCCCTACAAAAAATCTTGTAGGAATTCATGTAGGCATCCCTGGAGGATATCCTACAGGAATGCTTGTAGAGATTAACGTAGAATCTCTAAAAATACTCCTGAAGGAATCTCTAGAAAAATTCTCGGAGGATTTTTTGGAGGAAACTCTAGAAGCATTTCTGAAGGAATCCCTGGATAAATTTTTAGGGGAGTCCTTGCAGCAATTCCCACAGGAATCTCCAGAATAATTTCTGGAGGAATCTCCGAAGAAATTCGTTGAGGAATCCCTTGACAAATTCCTGGAGGAATACCAGGAAGAATTCCCGAAGAAACTGCAGATGGAATCCTTGGAGAAATCCTGAAGGCATTCTAAGAAGAGTTCGTGAAGAAACTCCTTGAGGAATCCCTGTAGTAGTTTCTGAAGGAATCCCTGCAGAAATTCCTGAAGAAACCCCATGAGGAATCCCAGAAGCCAGAGGAGTTCCTGAAAGAATTCCAAGAGGAACTCCTTAATAATTGTTCCTGGGGAATCCTTGGAGGAATTTATAAAATAATCCCTGGAGTTGTTCCTGAAAGAAACGCAGAAGAAATTCCTGGGTGAACCCCTGGAGGAATTCTTGAAGGAAAATTTGGAGGAATTGCTGAAGATATCCCATGAGAAATTCTAGAAGCAATCCCATGAGAAATTCCTTCCAGGGTAAACCCTGGAGAAATTCTTGTAGGAATCCTCAAAAAAAGCACTGGAACATTCACTGGAGGAACCTCTACAGATATCCCAGGTTAAATTCCCGGAAGAATATCTGGTGAAACCCATTGAGGAATTCTTGGATTCCATGATGGAATCACTGAAGGAAGCTATGAAAAATTCCTGAAGGAATAGGACAGATCGGTGAAGTACTAGATTTGTAGTAATGAGCTGAATTTTAGTATGGTGAGAAGGTCAATTCTCCGTTTCTGCAGTGAAATGGCACAAAAAGCGTGGGTATTATGATTCCTTGCCTAATTTAATGCTGTTTGAGAAAAACTTTGGGCAACAGTGTTGTTGTTTTCTCCATTTCTTGCAATATAAACAACATAGTTATTCAAAGTTTTGCTCAATCAGCATCAAATTAGGCAAGAAAACATAATACCCACGCTTTTTGCACCATTTCATTACAGAAATAGAGAACTGACCTTCTCACCATACTAAAATTCAGCTCATTACTACAAATCTAGTACTATACCGAACGTGCCCCATTCGTCGATGCTTGCTTGCAGAAGCATCTGTAAAAATTTCTGGAGGAATTTTGGAAGGAATTCTTCATGCATTTCTTAGCACAAACCCTGAAACAATCTACAGCAACCAGTTCCAGCAAAGCGTTTGTTATTCGACGTGGTCCGTTTCTGTGTACCCTATAATCTTTGAATTGGCTCGATTTAAAAAAAAAAAAAAAAAATAACCTGGCAAACAGAAGCGGGGCACGGCCCCTTGGCCACGGCCCATGGATACAAGCAGTTACGTTTCATAGAATCTGACCAGTAACATCGATCAATTATCCCTTGGTGCATCCGTACTTTGTAGGGTTCTTACATAAAATCCTACTGCATCGCCGGAAAGGCGATCTTGCGCATCCTAATGAAGATAACTTCTGCTGGTAGCATGTCAATGTTTCCATGTCTGCCCACCAGACAAGATTGACGTCCAGAGTTCGAATCATTTACTATATCTTTATCAGGTAAAGTGATGCTCTCTGTTGTGTTGTAACTAAACCAACTAGGCCAGCCAGCAACCGCACCATCATCATCGTCGTCATTTCTCATTTCACAATCGAAGGGTGTCGTCACGATTGCTTCAACCGTCGAACTCGAACTCGAACTCTAATGGGATTGGTTCCTCCCAATCAAGCAACAAGCAGCTAGTAGTGATGTAAGTGCAGCACTTCAATCACCACTTTCCCACACTCGTGGATTTTATTGAGTCTCGGGCTCGGCACCAGAGAGACAAACGACACCCGGAGATGACATATTCGCGTTTTAATTAATTACAATGAAATTGAAAACAAATTATCTAAACAGTTGACTGACAGATAATTATCGCATTAATCAATAAGCTACGCCGAGTGGAACGGCTCCGGCTTCGGATGGATGGGAAACGGAACGGGCTCTCAGCAGCCAGTCGCAACGCAGCAGCTAGCAATCACGGGGTGTAAGCAACCCACTAGGTGCGGGGTGCAGATCGATTTTATTACACGATGAGAGCGAAGGGGTCGCGCACTTGAGTGCGGATGACACTACTGCCAGGCAGGTAGCAGTAGTGAGTTCGAGCGCTCGCGCGTGTCGTGTAGGATTTGATTAGAGGATGAACACGGAGGGAAATCTGTGGGGATGTGAAAAAAGCATTCTGTGAGATAGTAGATAAATAACGGATGATTGAATAACCCGAATAATTTACCCTAAGTCTTTCCTATTTCACTGTTACAAAAACGGATTTTTAGCTGTGTCACTACCAATCCGATACCAACTAATGATGGGTTTCCTCAACCTCCGCGCTACTGCAGCCAGAGTAGATTTAATTGACACTTTGTTTCTGGGTTGCAACATCCCCTATGCTCACTTACGTTTCTCGAACCTCAATCCTGTCCCCCCATGCACTTTTAAGACTCGAATGACTGTTTGTTGTGACTTGGACCACCAGTCAACCGATGGCTCAGAGGCTTACCCTTAGACGACCTGGCAATGTGAGTTTTTCCTTCTTTTCCGTTGAACTTAACTCTAATGAAGCATCTCTCTACCTAGGCTCATGCAAACACAACGAGTCAAACGAGTAGGTTCGTTCATAGAGCTGTACAAAACGCATTGATTGCTTTGGTTATGCATCGTTTGACCGCCCATCGACGAGCCTCTGGCGAGCTCAAGAGCTGTTACCGCATGCCATCGGGGTCAACGTTGTAATTATAATCGCTTATATTACAAAACGCTGTTACCTGGTATGTATGTGGAGACGGCCTATTTCAGATACCCGTATTATCCATTACATATCATTTTAAATTTGTAAACCAAACCTATCGGAAGTATTTGAAATCTTTGTAGATTATAAGAAAAATAGCAACAATGAAAATTTATCAAACTATTTAAACATTTGCGATCAATTAAATCTGGCCAATAATTTTGCGTTCGAAAAATACAATACAAAAACGGAGCTCGAAATAAAGTCATGCCCAAAAAATTTTTATCATCTCGTGAATAGCAAACTAAAATCAGACAACTTTACTTCGGAAATGCAACTTGTCGAAAAAACAGGTGACAACGCGAAAATAATCTGCTAACTTTTTGCAACTTTTTTCCAAGAAGTTTGTACCACTTTTTCGGAAGAAGATCGTGAGCGTGAATACTTTTCATTCATTCCAGAATATTCAAGAGACATTCGCGTTGATCAAGTTAAAGTACATGAAATTACAGACGCTCTCAACAATTTAGATGCCTCTAAAGGACCTGGACCTGACGGGATCCCACCTTTATTTTTGAAGTCTTTGTCAATGAAGTTGACGGCGCCATAATTTGGGCTTTTCAACACTTCACTTAAAACAGGTAATTTTCCATCAACATGGAAAAAAGTCTTTCTTAATACCCATATTCAAAAGCGGCAAGAAATCTGACGTGCGTAACTTCTGAGGTATCGCTATTATTTCATGCATTCCCAAATTGTTCGAAGCAATAATTAATGGAAATTTATTTCAGCAAATCAAAAACAGGATAACTCATTATCAACATGGCTTCTTCAAAGGGCGTTCCACCAGTACAAATCTGGTGGAATTCATTAGCTACTCATTGAATTCCATGGATAATGGGAACTACGTAGAGGCTATCTATACAGATTTCAGTAAAGCTTTTGACCATATCGATATACCCATGCTACTTTTTTAAATTGGAAAAAAAGGGTTCGAACCAGGTCTTCTTAAATGGGTTGAATCATACCTCACGAATCGTCAACAAATAGTTAAATTCAAAAGTGCTAAATCAAGTCCAATACATGTAACTTCAGGAGTTCCTCAAGGATCTCATTTAGGCCCACTTTTGTTTATCTTGTATGTCAATGATGTTTCTTTTATACTTAGTAAGACTAATATTCTCATGCTGACGACATGAAACTGTACTTCGAAATAAGAAACAATGAAGATTTTATGTTATTCCAAAATGAAACAAATGTATTTTGCACATGGTGTCAGAAAAGCCTATTGAAACTTAATGTAAAAACCCGAATTAATCCACCTAGCGGTGATGGTGCCTTTCTCGTGCTTTAAAATATCCTTTCGACAAAACTTAAGCGACATGTAGATGACATTGACATAAATACAAAATTAAAACTGCTTAATCTACTCAATATGGATACATTTTATACTAGCATGACATCCGATAGTCAATATAAGACAAAATGATCCAAAATTTAAACCAAACAAGTGTCATGCAGCCGCAAAATTTTGAAGCGTCATTCTAGATTTTCAGGTCATCATTTATGACTTAGACCTATTCGTCACTGTTCATACCCAACGTTTATCAGGTCATCAAACAAAGCCACGATATGATTTATCACTTGAACGTTAGTTCTGCTACACAACAGTTAGTATATGTGATCTCAAGCTATTTTCTTGCTAACCGTTCATTAGGTTATCAAAAAATCTGCGATCTGATGTGTCGTATGATATGGGTTTGGTTCATTTTTATATTTGGTAACTTCCGGTGGGATACCCGGAACTGATTCCATGACACTACCGGTTGTCCCAGATATGGTCTGAGATTATTTTATTGCTAATTCTTCACCTATACCTAATCGCCGCGATTTGATATACATATCGCATGTATGGGTTTGATTCAAATTTACTGTTTAACTGCTTTCGAAGGCACACCCGAACCCGCAATAGTACCGAGAAGTATCTAATGTGGTCTGACCCTATTTTTTACTAATTGTGCATCGGATTGTCGATAAGTCGTGATTTGATGTACCGTCAGTAAAGGTGACATTAGGCCTGGGGGTAACTTTGGGCCAAAAATCAAGAAAGATGTTTCGTTCAAAAAACTGACATTTACCTAATTGACTATCAAAAGTAGGTAGGATATGATAGATATAACTTGCGTCAACCATCTGGTGTAGAAAAAAGGTGATCTTTAGTTAATTTTTTAATTAAGAAACAGTGATGTGAATTTTATTGTTAGACAGACTACACAAAATCGTTGTTTTAAAATATCCTTTAGAAAACAGAAGAACACCCGGTATGCAGGGATGGGAACACTCACTTGCAAAGAGTTACACTCATTTGATATTATCTCTGCTCAGAAGCATGCTATCAAAAAATAGTGTATGGAGCACTTTTAGCTTATAATTTTATCTAAAAGTTTGCCGAATAATGTGAGGGTCGCACATGCATAATAAAGCCGCGACAAAGCTATGAAGGCGACTCTCTACGTGGTGAGTGTAAATAGCTCTGTCGAAGATTTGCTAAGCGTGTGCGACCCTTACACTGTTCGTCAAACTTTCAGATAAAACTACAAGGTAAAAGTGCTCCATACATTGTTTTTATAGCATGCTTCTGAGCTTAGATAATATCAAGTGAATGTATCTGTATGTCAAGTGAGTGTTCCCATCCGTGCCGGTATGTAATGAATTGCTGATTCCAGGGTGTATTGAGCACTTATTCTGAAAAGTAATATAAGTTGTATTGGTTTTGTTTGCTATTTTGTACAGAAAATTTAATAATACGAGCTGTTGTGCAAATCCAGATTTTTGGGGGTGACTGGGTCATGCAGTTGCAAGGAAATAAGCCTGAGAACCCTACAAATTTGAATTAAAACACCTGTAAGCGAGCATTCATAGAATTTAATGCCCAATTCTGCGAAAAGTTTCAGAGATTATTGTAAGATTTAGTCAAAATCCAAAGCTTACGTACCTAATTTTAGCATTTGATGAAGAATACTTCTATCTTTTATTGAGGATACTAGTTGAATATATTTAAGTGACAACGGATGATTTCTATTGCATCGTTGATGGATGACAATCAATGTGGTTCAATTTTTACGTTTATTTGTCTGTGAAGCTATTTTAAACGGATTTAACACTAATCAGTTGTGCGTAAGTATCAATATATTCAATATTTTTGAATCACTTTTATATTTGGCCTCTTCCGGCGGGACACACAGAACCGGTTCCGGAACACTACCGGTTCAGATATAGTCTGAAACTATTTTCCTGCTTATCGCTCATCAGATTATCGAAAATTCCGTGGATCGATGTGTCGCATGCATGGGTTTGATTCACTTTTATATTTGGCCACTTCCGGCGGGACGTTCGGAACCGGTTCCGGAACACTACCAGTTCAGATATGGTCTGAGATAATTTTCCTGCTTACTGCTCATCGGGTTATCGAAAATGCTGTGGTTTGATGTGTCGCATGCATGCGTTTGGTTCATTTTTATATTTGGCCACTTCCGGCGGAACACCCAGAACCGGTTCCGGAACACTACTGGTTCAGAAATGGTCTGAGACTATTAACCTGCTTACCGTTCATCAGATTATCGAAAATGCCGTGGTTTGATGTGTCGCATGCATGGGTTTGTTCCACTTTTATATTTGGCCACTTCCGGCGGGATGTCCGGAACCGGTTCCGGAACATTACCGGTTCTGATATGGTCTGAGACTATTTTCATGCTTACCGCTCATCAGGTTATTGAAAATTCCGTGGTTTGATGTGTCGCATGCATGGATTTGTTTCACTTTTCTATTTGGCCACTTCCGGCGGGATGTCCGGAACCGGTTCCGGAACATTACCGGTTCAGAAATGGTCAGAGACAATTTTCCTGCTTACCGCTAATCAGGTTATCGAAAATGCCATGGTTTGATGTGTCGCATGCATGGGTTTGTTGCATTTTCATATCTGGCCGCTTACTGGGGTACCGTTCCGGAACACCTAAATGGCCATATCTCCGGAACGGCTGGACCGATCCGAACCATTTTCAATAGGAAACAATGGGACCAGATTCCGCGTCGAATGAACCGTCGGTCATTAAAATCGGTTGAGGTTTACTGCCAAAAAGTGATGTGAGTTTTTTTGTACACACACATACACACACACACACACACACACACATACACACACACACACATACACACACACAGACATCACCTCAATTCGTCGAGCTGAGTTGATTGGTATATGTGACTTGACCCTCCGGACCTTCTATCAAAAAGTCATTTTTGGAGTGAACATATAGCCTTTCCGGTACACTTAGTGTACGAGAAAGGCAAAAATGTAACTCCATTTCCATTAGCAGGAAGTTAAACATGCCAAACATAACAGTTTTGTTGGGAGTACAACAATGTGAAAGAATAAGAGACCTTGGTGTATTAGTAGATTCTAAAACGACATTTATAGATCATTATAATACAATCATTAACAAGGCCAATAAGATGCTTGGGTTCATAAAACGTTTTAGTTAGAATTTCACACACAATAAAAACATTATATATTTCCTATGTTCGTTCAATACTAGAATATTGTTGTATAGTATGGTCGCCATTTTCAGATAATCACGTCAGCCGAATAGAATCTGTTCAAAAACAGTTTTTATTATTCGCTCTTCGCAAACTGGGTTGAAGAAGTGGGCAGCCTCTGTCACCTTATGAAGCACGGTGCAAGCTGTTAAATATCCAAACATTAAAAGAACGTCGAAAATTCGCCATGATTTCATTTATAAATGATATCGTATCCAACCGAGTTGATTCACAGGAAATTTTATCAAAATTGAATTTTTATGCACCCACTCGTCAATTAAATCGCAGCATTTTTTCTATTTACTAATCACTATCGTACTAATTTTGCCATGTTTGGACCTATAAATCAAATGATGAGGATATATAATGAACAATGTGAGTCCATTGACTTCGGTTTGTCGAAAGCTAAGCTTAAGAGACAATTGAATGTAATTCGTTACTAAAAAAGTAATGTTAGGTTAAGAAAACATAAATGTAACAAATGGCCTACATATGATTGATGACGAATGAATAAATAAATAAAAAACCCTAATTAATCCACCTAGCGATGATGGCGCCTTTCTCGCGCCTTGGAAACCCCATTTCAATAAAAATCAAGCGAAATGTTGATTTATATCGTACTTCCATACAATTAACAGAAATCCATTTCATGATACCAGAAATCATATCGTTTATCTGGCTTTTAATGTTTGAGCCTCAATCTCTTAAGAAAAAGACGCTATCGTGAATTGGAAGCCGCCATTTAGGATTTAAGATTACCATCTTGGATGTTCTGGTCGCCATTTTTGGTGTCCAGGCATCTTCCCTACGAAAAATATACTTCATTAAACAGCTGCCATCTTGGATTTTAGATCGCCATCTTGTACATTCTGGTCGCCATTTTTTGACGCCGGACATCTTCTTCATACCAAATTTACTTATTATGTTTCCAGTTCAAAACCGAATTAGCGACATTTTTTCTTTGACTTCCGCTGCTTTTGCCTTTCGTTAAACACAATGTCGGAAGTGGGGCGCTGTATTGTACACCTGGTGCTCTATACAGCGCCCCACTTCCGACATTGTGTTTAACGCAAGGCAAAAGCAGCGGAAGTCAAAGAAAAAAATGTCGCTAATTCGGTTTTGAACTGGAAACATAATATATTGCATGGTTTTAGAGCCTTAAACTTCTTTAAGCAGACGCCATCTTGAATTTGAAGCCACCATCTTGGATTTCAGACCGCCATCTTGAATATACTTGTCACCATTTTAGGGGTCCAGACATCTTTCTCATATCAAATATTCCGATATAGCATGCTTTAAGAGCCTAAATCTCTATTAAACAGCCGCCATCTTGAATTTTGAGCCGCCACCTTGAACATTTGTCTGCCATCTTGAATTTTGGGCCGACATCGTGGAGCTTCTGGTCTCCAGCGTTGATTTCCGCACAAAACTCGTCAACCATGCTAAAGGTTACAAATATCGCCGCAGTTTGATGTATCGCATGATGGGGCTAGTTCAGTTTTATGTACGGCCAGTTCTGTAGGTGCTGGTCCGGATCACTGAAATGACCATAACTCTGGAACGCCTTGGCCGATCTAGACCATTTTTGATAGCAAACAATTCCGATTCGATTCAAGCTATAATCCGAAAAATCGGCCAATGGGAAGTGCCTTAAAAGTGAGTGAACTTATTTTGCGCACATACATACATACATACAATACATACACACATACAATAGAGTTAATAAACTATAGAGGACGAATGTCGCTGCTGTTCCCTTTGTTCTCGCTCGCAAACATGTCTGTCTGACTAGATCCACCGAGCCATTTTTTGTTTTTTAGAAAAATCGTTTTTTGAGTGAACATATAGTTTTTTAGTACACTAAGTGTGCGAGAAAGGCAAAACACTACTTTCGAGCTTTTTGCTTTAGTTATCTAACTAAACCAAGAGATTCTAAGATCTTTTTGATAGCAAATTTAATAATCTTTCAAATGCGATAAGTTTGACCATTTTCAAATTATAGCCAGTTTGAAACAAGCAGAGTAAAAAACATTTAAAGCTAAATTACTACGTAACGGTTGAGATTTGACAATATGCGTAAAATATTGTTTTCACCGGTCTGAACCTGTTTGCTTGCTAACGTTCATAAGGTTATCAAAAAATCCTAGATTTACTGTGTCGCATACATAGGTTCAGATCAATTTTATATTTCGACGCTTTCGGAGGGACACCCGGAACTGGTTACGGCACTACCGGCTGTCCCTAATGCGGTCCTAATCTATTTCTTTGATAACCAGTCATCAGCTTATCAGAAAAGCCGTTATTTGTTGTATCGCATGCATGGGTTTGGTACTCTATTATATTTGGCCACATCCGACGGGACCCCCGGAACCGGTTCCGGACAACTACCGGTTCATACATATACGGTCTGATACTGTTTTCCTGCTAACCGTTCATCAGGTTATCGAAAATGCCGCTGTTTGATGTGTCGCATGCATGGGTTTGGTACTCTTTTATATTTGGCCACTTCCGGTGGGACATCCAGAATCGGTTCCGGAACACTACCGGTTCAGATATGGTCTGCTACTGTTTTCCTGCTTACCGTTCATCAGGTTATCGAAAATGCCGCTGTTTGATGTGTCGCATGCACGGGATTGGTACTCTTTTATATTTGGCCACATCCGTCGGGACCCCCGGAACCGGTTCCGGAAGACTACCGGTTCAGATGTGGTCTGATACTGTTTTTCTGCTAATCGTTCATCGGATTATCGAAAAAGCCGCTGTTTGATGTGTCGCATGCATAAGTTATGTTTAATTTGATATTTGGCCACTTCCGGCGGGACACCCAGAACCGGTTCCGGAACACTACCGGTTCAGATATGGTCTGAGACTATTTTCCTGCTTACCGTTCATCAGATAATCTGAAATGCCGTGGTTTAATGGGTCGCATGCATGGGTTTGGTGCATTTTCATATCAGGCCCCTTCCAGGGGTACCGGTTCCGGAACACCTAAATGGCCATAACTCCGGAACGGCTTGACCGATCCGAACCATTTTCAATAGGAAACAATGGGACCAGATTCCGCGTCGAATGAGCCGTTGATCGTTAAAATCGGTTGATATTTACTATCTAAAAGTGAGGTGACCTTTTTTTGTACACATACACACACATACATACACACACACACACATACACACACACAGACATCACCTCAACTCGTCGAGCTGAGTTGATTGGTATATGAAACTTGCCCCTCCGGGGGCTCTATCAATATTTCATTTTTGGAGTGAACATATAGCCTTTCGGTACACTTTGGTGTACGAGAAAGGCAAAACGTTTAATCATATCAACAATGTAGTAAACTCTGTGAACCGCATTTCTGAGTAGATCTACAAGTAATGAAGTGCGCAATTTTTAAATCATTCGAAATTCTTGACAACAACCCTGCAAAGTTGGTGTTTCTCATAGATCCCCTGTGTATATAAAGTCGTGGAAGGCAGTGGAATAGGTAGAACATGACCATTGTAATTTTAATCGAAACACAAACTCGTTAGAATTCCAAGATTGCCAACTTTTGCACCTACTAACGATTTCAGGCGCACAAATCTCTTAGACTATCCCCACCAGTGCGTAGTAAGTCGGTGAGTAGTAGAGTTGTGCAAATCGGTTCTATTTCTGATACCCACCCGTTTTCGCACCGTGCGTTCACATAATCGTTGGTAAAATACTACCTCATCTCCCCACCGCTGGTAGGTAGTAGTACTTCATATCGTAAACAAAGTACAAATGACAACATCATTTTTTGTTTGTCATATTATCATATGCGATTGTACGAAAGTTCTAGAATGCGGATAATTAATTCCTCAAGTCTTTCGTTCAAATTTTTAAATCCTTGGAGAAATTTCAAGAGTAATCACTGAAAAAATGCTTTGATGAATCTCTGATGGTATTCCAGGAGGGATCTTTGAAGGAATTCCTGAAGAAACGCCTGGAAGAATTCATGATATAACTTCTAGATAAATCCTTGAATGAACCCATTGATGAATCCCTGAAAGAACTTCTGGAGAAATCCCTGAATGCATTTCAGAAGATATCTCTGAAGAAACTGCCGAGGAAGTCGCAGGAAGTATTCCCATGGCAATTCCGGAAGAAATTTCCGGGAAATTCCAGAAGGAATTCCCGGGAGGAATTCTGGCGAAATTCTGGAAGGAATTGCCGGCGCAATCTGGGAAGAATTTCACGGGGCAATTCCGCAAGGAATTCCCGGGAAAATCCCGAAAGAAATTTCCGGGGAAATCCCAAAAGAAATGTCCGGATAAATCCCAGAAACTCGGAAGGAATTCCCGAGTAATCTCGGAAGGAATTCCCGGGGAATCTCGGAAGGAATTCCCGGGGAATCTCGGAAGGAATTCCCGGGGAATCTCGGAAGGAATTCCCGGGGAATCTCGGAAGGAATTCCCGAGTAATCTCGGAAGGAATTCCCGGGGAATCTCGGAAGGAATTCCCGGGGAATCTCGGAAGGAATTCCCGGGGAATCTCGGAAGGAATTCCCGGGGAATCTCGGAAGGAATTCCTGGAAAGAATTACCGGGGGAATCTCGGTAGAAATTCCCGGAGAAAGCCCGGTAGGAATTCTAAGGGGAATTCCGAAAGTAACTCCTGGATGAATCCCCGAGGATATTCTCGGAGGAATCCCTGAGGGAATTCCAGAAGTTCTGCTAGATTTCTAGAAGAATCCCTGTGGGAATTACTGGAGGATTCTTCCAACGAATTCCTTGAAGATTTTCCGTAAAATAAATCCTAGAGGATGCTCCGAAGGAATTCCTGACGAAATTTCTAGAAAAATCCTTCAAAAATCTTTAGGAGGAACCCCAGACAGAACTTCTGACGGACGGATATAAACGGACGGATGAAGCTTTCCTGATAAAATGACTAGGAAATTTCAGAGGGAACTCCTGAAGAATTTTCAGAAACAACTCCCATTGTAATCCAAGAATGAACTCCTAAAATATACCCTGAAGAAATTGGTGGAAGAATCTCAAGGAACCTCAAGGAACACCTGGAGAAATTCGCCAAGGAATTCTTGGAGAAATCCCTGAAGGAATTGCTGAAGCACTTTTTTGCGAACGAGTGTTGGTTGGAGTCATGCAGTCAGTAAATTAGCTAACGCTTTTATTAATTGAAAGTCACCAATTTTTTATTCCACTCGGGGCTTGCATCCGAAGCCATTTGCACGTATCCATTGGAAAATTTAAGGAAGTTTTCGTATGCAATAGTTATAAACGTTCATCGTTCTTCGGTTCGTTTGGACAATCGAGTCGAGTCGAGTTCGGCACATCAAACCTCGCCTAGCATTAAGCTTTATCTTCAATATGTGTCCATTTGTGACAAACCAAGTGACAAACGCAATGCATGACAGAACAACGGTTTCAAAAATTATCAAAGATAGGGAATCGCGCCACTTGGGCGGTGGCTTCTATATTCGTCTGTTTTCCACTATAACTCAGTCAAATTTGAACCAATTGACACAATTTTTGGAATGTGGTGAGATAGGTATAGTATCTACCCGTGTACAACATTTCAAGTCAATTGGTTCAAAATTGACTGAGTTGTAGTGGAAAACAGACGAATATAGAAGCCAACGCCCAAGTGGCGCGATACCCTAATCACTTTATTATATTTTACTTGTAGAAAGCTGTCTTGTTTTGTATGTTAGTCAGATTGAAATCATGAAGAAAGTGATATCATCCGCGATAGCAACGGTTGGGTCTGGTTGCCAAATATATGAATCCACTGCTCATTGGGAAGTTAGGTTGTCATTTTAAACCCGATTTGGCAACGCTTGGTGGGTTTCGTGCGTTATGAAAGCGGTTGCCAATTTGGGTTTACTCACGCATTGGTGGGCATCGTCTTAATGAACTAATCCAGCTCACTTAATCTTCTTACTTGAAGTTTATTAAAAGTGAGCAAGAACAAAATAAAAATTACGCTATTGTTAGCAGTTAACTTTTTGAGATTTGTGCATCTGAGAATGTGGTACAATGCTTTAACCCTTATATGGCCGACATTGTACCCCAGTACCCTGCGCCCATTTGAAAAGCACGGTGTAAAAAAAAGCAAAAAGTTTGTCGGACACATAACGGTGTAAGACTCTAAGAAGTTTGTCCTTAAAACGCGCATCAGCCTTACCACATTCACGAAATTGGTCCATTTTTTCATCGCTGTTGAGATGATATCAGAACATTTCGGAAGTATTTCACACCTGTGTACAGCATACTATAGGGCCTCTCCATAAACTACGTAGACTCAGGAGGAGGAGGGAGGTTTCTGCCCAAAGTCAACAACGTCTGCAAAAAAATTCGAAAATATTTTATGAACAAACTTCTACAAGAGGGGAGGAGGTGGGTTACGTGAGGAGTCTACGTAATCAAATATTAACTAAATGCATTGCATTGAGAATCGTTTTGAACGCAAAACTATATAGGGTAAAAGCTCCCTTAGTGGAGGTAGTACCAATAGTGGTGGTAGTGGCAATTAAGCACTATTTGACCAAAAAGCTTGCAAATGGCATTTTTAATAGATGCATCATACCTAATTAATAACCTTAATTCAATTTTGTGTTCAGGATTTGGCGGAAAACCTATTTTAAATCATTATTTTCTTTAACTTTTTTGCTCCTTTGCACCTATAGTGTTCCTATAGTGGTGGGTCCCATAACAATTCAATGGGATGCGCCACTATAGGAACCAATGTTAAATTTTACTTCCATAATAGGAACCATGTACCTATGGTTGGTGCAAGTGATTTATTAGCAAAAACTGAAATAAACAATGGTTTTTACATTTTTCTTAGCAAATTTAAGTGAAAAACTTTCGATAAACGTTTTCAGACTTTTTATTTTATGGTATTATCAATTTTATTCAATTATTTTAGTGCAAGGAGCTTCTAATAGCACCACTATTGGTACATTTGGCCTAGTAGGTATTTAGTTCGTTTTGTTCTTCACGAATCAAACACCGCTCTAACTCGCACGTTTTTGTTCACTGATGGTGACAACAACGGTGCTAAAACACGACATTGCATCACGTGAGACTAACCGCGCGAGTTTTTCCACTATGTGTGCAGCAGGTAGGTACTGGGACTGATAGGCCAGGTTAGCTGCTGCTGCTGCGGCAGGAGGAAAGCCTTAATTTTCAATAGCTTCGTTTAGTCTTGATTGCCAGAGCAGTCAAGCCACCACATACCACACCGACATGCCGGCCTTAGTGGCTGCCATCAGCTCCAGCATCCACCATCAATCGGGGGAGTGGTGGCAGTGCAGCCTAGTCGTCGACCCAGTAGAGATGACATGTGCTCTTTCGCTGGCAGTTGACCTATGTGAGTATGTCGTCGTCGCTGCCTCCCATCGACTTAGAGGGTGGTGATTCTGAAGGAAACACATTGTTGCTAAATCAACGGTTCATTGTTTGTACTGACGGCTGTTGGTGATTGCCTCATGCGACGGTCTATGCTGTTCCCGTGCGGTTCAGGTGTGACATATATGAAGGAGTCGTAAATTGACACATTCATGGCGTTTGCTGATGAGTTCTGGATACAAATTCTATTGATGCTTTTAATTGGGTGTAGTTCTGGATACCGAATAAAGGAATAAATCCCTTGGTTATGATCCTAACTTGTAGTTTACAAACTGTTGTTCCAAACTATGTTTTCAAAAATTCAAAGAAACTTTCCAAGTATTAGAAAAGGGTTTCGAACATACATTGACAATTTTAGGAAAAAAGAATGGTTGTTTGTAATTTGACTAAGATGATAATGGATCCGGTCTACTCTAGGTTTGAATCTTATCAGAACAGGAGAAGTTGTTTATGTCAAAATGTTTCATTTTTAAAAATGTAGGTAAATACAGCCAAATTCCATCCAGATACCTTCATCCAGATCCAGATACCCTCCAGTTACTCCAATCCACGCGATTGCAGTTTCGCCAACAACAACCTTTCGTCGTTTTCGCTGAATTGTGCCCATCAATCCACCCAACCCGCCGCGCGTCGAACCATGATGAATTGGCGCGGTGCAAGTTTATAATTTTTAAATTATACATCTCACTGGCCGTAAACAGAGAGAGAGAGAGACTGAAGCTGCAGCAGTGCCCGCGGGGCCAACCGGTTCAGATCATCTCTATACTGCTGGCTGGTTTGTTACCGAGGTGCGGTGTGCTTCGCGAACCTCTTGCGGGCAGAAAAAAAATCCGCGAAAAAAGGACGAGAAGAAGGACGGCTAAAGATGTTATCCGTGCCAAAAGTAGTTTTCACGTCCGTTTTGCTTTGGGGACAACGGGGTGAACTAAGCTTCTGTGACTGTGACCGAAGAACAATTTGTTAATGTCTATCGAAGCAGGTCTCAATTTGATTTGGAGTTGAGCTTTTCTCATCAAAAAGTTCCGTTTAACCTCGTCCTCTCCTGTCAGTCTATGTCTTGCGTGGATCAACTGCAGCACAGCCGGATGAAGAAGATGTTGTTGGCGAAAAAATGGCATGGTGAAAAGTGTACGAAACGGAATCGCGCCGCGCAAAGTTCAACAATAACACTATCGGCTGGCAATGGTGCCAGCTAGGCTGCGGCGTACCAGGGAAAGGGTCCTCTTCGGATTTGCTTTGCGGAGGGGCCCCTACGGCTGCCTGTGCTCGTGGTCGCTTTCGAGCGCGCCGCAGTCATCAACGCAATGCGATCTCTTCCTCGGAAATGGTGCGGGACCCGAGACTCCTTGCGATGCCAGCCAGTCAACGCGCGCGCGGGTCACACGGGTCAAAGTTGATTAACTGAGATTCGGTGGGAAAGTTGAGAGGTTGCATCAGTGATTGAAAATTGTTGGAATTCTCCGAATTAATTCGATCAATTTTTCCATTAGCCGACCGAGGGGAGTGTGCGATCGGGTTCTGTCATTTTAAAGAAAAAAGACAAAAGAAAGACAATTGCACGGTCTTCGACCTTGTGGCCTCTACAGACTGAACATAACTAACATTTGACAACGGACAGTTTTCCCCGACTGGAGTGGGAATCGAACCCACACTCCGAGGCTTACGAGACACCTAAACGGCTGACGCCGCTAACCGCTCGGTCACGAAGCCTACAAAAGAGGCCAATTGATATCAATGAGGGTTTCTTTTGTACACATTACAACAGCTTTGCCAGCCCTACAATAGTTCGCCATAATACTCGAGGCTGTCGCTCGTCATCTTCGGTCATGCGCAATGCACGGCAGCTCACGTTCCGCATTGTCCGCCCACTTTGTCCATGTCAACTGTGTTGCTCGATGTTCGTGCAACATGCCCTGCCCACCGTATCCTTCCAGCTGTGGCCACCTTCTGGATGCGGTGTGCAGGGAAGAGGATCGAAGCATCGAAGGATATCATACGTGGTATGCTTCAATTGCGAAAGGTGACTTGATTCGCAAGTCGCATGCGATGTATACCATGAGTGGGTGCACATTACACGCACTAGCGTCGATGGCTGCATGTATTCAGTGCGTGTTAGTTAAAAAAGCTAAGCCCAAGAAGTTTTTATAGCCACCAGAGAAGAGCGACATGAAATCGTCTAAAGCTTCGTCGAAGAAAGCATCCTCGAAGGTTAATATGTCTTGCTTTGCTGGTTTGATTCTGCAAGCCTGAATGTATGTTCTTCAGGAGAAGCGGCTCACAACAGCGTCTGATCCCGATGTTAGGGGCGGCTTATCAACGTCCGAGTGTCAGGGCAGGACTATAAGCTCAAATGTGCACTATGGTCGTCCGGAAAGTAGGGGATTGGTGCCAGGCCCTACGAGACAGCCGTAAAAATCCATTGTAACGGAAAATCAGCAACAGATACGAACAGAGACCAACGGTATCGACCACAGGAGGCTGTTCATAAACTACGTAGACCAAAATTTGGCCATCTCAGACCCCCCCCCCCCACCCCCTCTTCCCCTCGTAGACTTTTGTCAACACAAAAATGTTTAAATTTGTATGGAGCGTAGACTTTTGTCAGACCCCCGCCACTTCCCAAAAAGTCTACGTGGTTAATGAACTACCCCCAGCGAACAAAAAGGACTTGCGATTGTGTCGCTGGCGGATGTCACTTTAGCATATGCGCAGAATCTCGAGACATCGTTGCCAGACGAGGGCGAGCTCGATGTGGCCCTTCTAGAAGACTGCCGGAGAACAGTAAAAGCAGCCATCAACGACGCAGCCGAGAGCACCGTCGGGTACGTGGAAAGGAGTCGACAAAACGAATGGTTCAACGAAGAATGCAAAGTGATTTTGGAGGAGAAGAACTCAGCACAGGCGGTAACGCTGCAGCAAGGAAGCCGGCAGAACGTGAAACGTTACAAATAGAGGCGTGGAGCGGACCTGGTGTGATGATTAGAACACTTGACTATCACGTCGAGGACCTGGGATCGAATCCCACTCCCGACATACTCGCAAAACGTGAGTTCTTCCTTCGGAAGGGAAGTAAAGTGTGGGTCTCGGGATGAACTAGCCCAGGGCTTAAAATCTCGTTAATACAAATAAAAAAAGGCAGAGGCGAAAATAGCAGATTCGTCTCTTTCGGGGGAAAAACGCCGCCTGGAAGAAGCGGAGTGCATGTAAATGGAACTGCTGTGCCGTTCGACCGGAAGCTCTACTAGAAGCTCAACGCATCTCGCAACGACTTCGTGCCGCGAGCCGGAATATGCAGGGATAAGGACGGAGGCCTCGACGCACTTCGACGAGCACTTGAATGGCGTGGAGGACGTGGGCACGGGAGACCATGACAACGGCGAGAGCAATTACGTCAATGTGGCAGAGGACGGACATGAGCCAACTCCCACGCTGAGGAAAGTTAAGCGTGCCATTCACCAGCCAATAACCAACAAGGCAGCTGGTAAGGATGGTATCGCAGCTACACTCAGCAAAACAGAATAGAATCACCCCGCTCATAATTTTCCGGACCGAAAAGCCAATTGTAGAGGGATAAATTCTGCCTATCAGTCGGTCGTTTCCACAATTGACCCCGTTTACTCTGGCGACCACGAAGCCCTCATAGGTAGTAGACACCAACTCCTGAACGGGGTATTTACCCGTCGTGCATATCGCCGCCATTTTTCTGGTCCCATCCACGACCCAGTTACCGTTGCCGGCGGGTACTCGGTATGGGTCAGATATGATGGCGATATCCGTCTCCCACTCAGAAACCGCCTGACAAATCAGTTGCTGAGCCGCATCACAGTGGTTCAGGTTCAGCTGCGTTACCTGCACTGTGGTTTGTTGTTCACTGCGGCTTTCTTGAAGGCCGGGCACTTTGGACCACCCATCGGATGTCTGTTGTTCGAGGATTTCCCGGTACAGATCATGCAGATGGGCGGACTCGTGCAGCTTTGGGCCTTATGACCTTCAGCGCCGCATCGCCTTCAAGACGTCCGCATCGTCTTCCGAGACGTCTCGCGCTCGGCACCTGCCCTCCTACGCCTTGGCTTGGCGTCCTGCACTACTACCTGCGGATTCGCCTTCTTCTTCCTCTTCCGCTCTACCTTCGTCCAAGGGGGGTCCTCCCCTTGGATCGTCCTGCTCTGTGGCTGTTGAGGGCCCACCAGCGGTCGCAGCCCCTTGTTCCCATCGTTCCGGGACGGGTCCGCCTTTTCAGGCCCACCCTTCCCAGCTTTCCGGGATTCCTGGCTGGGGTCCGACCTTCCGGCATTATTACCGACTTTTGGGGTAATGATGCGCCTGACCTTGCGGGCACCGCCAGACAGCTCCTCGCCTGACGGCTGCCTCGCCCGCTTCTGCGATTGCTTGCCCTGCTTGCCCTTCCTGCGAAGGAGAAGGCCTCCGTTTGGGTAAACTTCGGCACTTTCTCAATTGCAGGCTCCGCTGCTTTACCAGTCGGCAACGCGAGTGCCGCGTGCTCCTGCTTGGCATCGTCGATCGACACCCTAAGTCGAAGCAAGGCCGTTTTCAGGTCCTTGCTTATGTTCGACTTAGTGGACGCAAAGTCGATGATTTTGCCAAGCTGCTGCTCGGCCACCTCTATGGCGGACCGTCCTTTGGATTCTTGATTGACGGCCCTCAACAACCACGCCTTAACCTCCACTGGCTGGCTTGCCGGGAAGTGGGCTAGAGCTGCGTACGCAACTCCCAGCGCCTATCTCCTCACTTCTCCTTGTCGGAGACCTCATCAACCCGCTTCTTGCGAACGGGTTGATCCCACCACTACTTCCACCTGGCTTCTGATTATTTGATTTGTTGGATTTCATGGATACTTCGAAGTGGTGGAGGAATTCGTCTACCTCGTATCCTAACTGGCAGCTGACAAAAATTCTAGCCTTGAAATAGGAAGGCACATCATTAGTGGAAGTTGTGCTAACTACGGGCTCCAGAAGAAGCTGCGATCTAAAAAGATTCACCCACGCACCAAGTGCAGCATGTACAAGACGCTGATAAGACCGGTGGTCCTCTACGGACACGAGACATGTACCATGCTCGAGGAGGACCGGCAAACTCTCCAGCGACGCGTGTTAAGGACGATCTTCGGCGGTGTGCCGGAGAAAGGTGTGTGGCGGAGAAGAATACACCACGAGCTCGATGTACTTTACGGTGAACTCAGCATCCAGCAGGTGGCCAAAGCTGGAAGGATGCAGTGGGCAGGGCATGTTTCAAAAATGCCTGACAACAACCCTGTAAAGTTGGTGTTTGCGACTGATCCGGTTGGCACAAGAAGGCGTGGAGCGTAGAGAGCACGATGGGCAGACCAGGTAGAACGTGACTTGGTGAGCTTTGGGAGTAACATTAGAATAATAACGTGTGACTAACATCTAGTTTGCCTCGCCCTTACAGCGTCAGTAGCGGTACTATAAGTGTCAAATAAATTTTGTTTACCAAAACAAAAGGTCCTCTACAAGATGGGCACTTAAAAATAATCAATTATTACAACTAAAGTTATTAAAATAATTAAATGGGAAAACTGAGTATAGCACCATTGGCGTTCTAGTGTATTTCTATTGGAGTAACCGAGGATCGAGAGCGGCAGCCACAAACCGAGTATTGTGGCGTAAAATTGTTGATTATGTCTTATCTTAAATGTGATGGTGTGCGAATAAATGTATGTATGTACGCTCAGACTATCAGGAGCAAACCTCCTATTCCCTGTTAGCCTACGACCCAAGTTCCACTAGAAAGCAAATTAAATATCATTACATATAGCTGCACTCTGTGACATAGGGTAACATTATTCGTTTTGGATCCAAGCCAATTAAAGCGCATCAAAAAAGATGAATGTTGATAAATTCCCCCAAATAAGCCCTATAATGATGAACGATGACATGTCCGGCCTGGATGGACCTTCAACGCACGATAAAAAAGAGGTTCACACCGCATAAGCCATCCTGTCCCGGTCAGCCCAAAGAATGCCCCACGGTCGTTCGGCGCAGTATCCATCAAAATTATAATAATTATCGGAATATTCAAACTGTCTGTAATGCAATTTTGATTTGTGAAAAATTGAGCCCTGTTGTATGGGCTGCGCAGCGTACCCCCAGCAGGCACCGCAACACGATAGCAAGTTCCGAATGCCTGCTTCCAGTGCAGTGCAATGTTCCTCCCCGCGCACACATTGACTATGGAATCTCTGAGCAACACGTCATCCTTTGCGCAGTGGTTCGAACTTTGAAGAACCTTTAAAAAAATCAGTAAACAATGCTAATTTACATTAGTTTTTATTCTTCGTTTAGATTAATAAGAACAAGACGAACGAAAAGAACAAGAAGAACCAGAATAAATAGACAAACAAGAAGAGTGAGAACAACCAGGTAAACAAGAAGAACAAGATGAGAAAAAAGAGCAACAAGAAAAATAGAATAAGTAGAACCATAATAACAAGAAGGGCAAAAAGAACAGGACGCATCAGAAGAATCAGAAGAACCATAAGGACAAGGATCACCATAGTAACTAAAACAACTAGAAGACCTTAAACAACCACAAGAACAAGAAGAACCAGAAGAGCCAAAAAAAAAACAGAAGATCCAAAAAAATCAAAAACACCAGAAGAATCAGACAATCTGGAAAAACCAGAAGAATAAAAAAATAATCAGAAGAACTTGAAGAATCAGAAAACCCAGAAGAAAAATAAGTAGATGCAATTTTTAATTAATGATATGTATTATTTGAAGTCACATTTAACTGTTCTGAGCACTTAAACCACTGCCCTCGTATGCAGCGTAGTAGTGCATTGTTGGCCATCATACTGGTAACCGCCGCGTGCGGGACCACAGTGGTGACCGCCACGTTGTGGAATTCTTTTGGTGTCCAGTCTGCTGGATAACAATAGCGCGGCAGCATTCCTCGGTACTACTAGGGTGCCGTGGCGTGGCGAGCCGAGTAAAAAAGCTCGTCATCCCTGCCGCCGGTAATATGCAGATTATTGTGGTTTTGGTTGATGCAAAAATTTGCGTTTGAATTAATTGTTGGTGTGCCTGTGCAGTGCATATTCGGCAAATTGCCGGTGTGCGTTGCGATCCTGTCGCCCAGGGGGACCCGAGGGTAGCAGACAGGTTGCTATCGTCGTCGTCCTCGTTCCGTAGTTGAGTAGCAACCACGCGGTAGCCACGGAAATCAAAATGCAGCTGATTTGCAGTCGGTTGACCGGATCGACGGAGCGGTCAGAGAAAGGCGCATTTTTATCGGTTCCGTGAGTTTGAGCCCTACGGATTGGTAACGTGCTTCAGACGGATAGAACACCTTAAGGTATAGATACGGAATTCATCCGATGCTCCACAATTCAAAATGTGACGAGCCAGAGTCCAGGGATTGAACACAGGACTATCTTCAAAGAATTCCTTCAGGGATTTTTACAGATTTTTCATAAGTAGATTTTACTGAAGTAAATTTAAAGATTTGTCAGTAGTATTATTAGAGATTCTTTCATGATTTATTTCTCGGATTCTTCTAGATGTTTCCTTCAGGTATTCCGTAAAGGGATTCTGAATTATTTTTGGGAGTTTTCTAAGAATCCATGGATTCCACCAGAAACTTCTCCAGTGATTGCAAATCTAATGAATCGGTATTCATATATTTTCTAAATAAGACGGACATCTACAACAATATCCAACCAGTAATTGAGAAATACATAAAGAAGCACAGCTATGAGGCTTGCATTTGATGTGTTGGACCATTCCTACCACCCAGATCCTTGAAGAGTCAACCCATCTAGTATTGCCTATAACCAAGTGGATAGGGCGCAGGCATTTGATAATCGATCTAAATGCCTCAGCTGGAGGCGCAATCGATTAATCAAGCAAAAGAGCGTTGCGTGCTGCGCGGTGACCGAACGAATGGCGTTATTCCGAATGGTAGGAAGGTAGGTAGGTATGTAGAAAGGAATGCAGCATTTATCCGTTCGAATCAACACCACCACTGTGATCTTAAACTCCAACGTAATTTACCAGAGCTAAGAAATTGAGAATCTCAGTTGATGGTTGAATAACGGCGGGAGGTAGGTGACTACGAGGGCAAAAATGCACAAAATAATCGATCTTCCCGCTGTTGCTGCTGCTGCTGCTGCAGGGTTGACATGAAAAGAAATCACTCAAGTGCGTGTGTGAAGGAAAATTACCGATCGGTTTCGGGGGTTCGCTTGGATTTGGTTCGAAGCGGGAAGGCAATTTTTCTCCTATTTTGAGCGAGGCCGTGCGTACAGCGTACAAAGCAGGGGACACACATTTAAATGAACTGATCAATCATTGCAGCTGGCTGGCTGACTGGAATCGACGAGCGACAACCGGAGCGAACAATCGACAGGCAGTTCTATTGTTCGGTGGTAAAGTGTGACTTTGGCATTAGTGTCCTCCTGGTTTATTGATCGGATGGGATTGGCTATATCATGTATGTCTATATGTATTCATGTATCAATTCTATAACCCGAAAGCCAAGGCCTTCCCCAACTAACAATCGCCAGCCACAATCAAGCATGCATGCTGAATTGTTACTTTATAATAGTAATTATAGCTGAACTAAAATTATGCTGTACACATTACTGTACAAATGCTATTTCAATTGAAAAAGTAGCCAATGTTCAACTTTTCGTATTGGTATTAACAATCATAATTTAAAACACTTTTCAAGCGTTTAATAAAATTTTCATTCGACTCGCAGTAATTCCTTTACAACATAGTTTAACAAGACTTTTTTCTGCTTCTTGTTAAGTTCACGTACAAATTAGGACATGTATCTGTATAATGTGCTTTTCACAAGTCAAATAAGCGCTTTCGTTTCATCATACTTCGGCTCAGAGTACATGATAATGATATGGTTATCATTTCACAATATTTGTTCACAGCATTAAGTTCCAATCATCAACCTAGAATCATTTTCAATCATAAAATTGAAAAATTTTGCATTTTTTAAATTGTTTTTTTTTTTCATTTTTGCTAAAGCTGAATAACAGTTTTACTATATAGTTGTAAAACGATTCAATAACAAACAGTTTAGTTGGTACACAACACTATGCTTTAAGGTTTCTCTGTGAATAAAACCCGAACAAAGGTAGCGCCTGAAAATTATCCAAATGTTATTCAGCATCATGCTGAATCGATTCGTCGTAAAGGTGCTTGTAAAATGAGTGATTGTTAGTTGGGTTAGTTGCACCATGTATTTGATACGAAAAATAAACAACGCAGTTGATAGTGTATCCAGTTAATATTAAATCAGTCGTGAATGCGGAATCCTTGGTGAAATCTACCTTATAGGGTAGTAGCCATTCTTAACATGTCAGGGCAAGCCTCGGTGGCCGGAATAGCATATTGATCCGGTGCCTTTTTCACCTTGAGTGGCCTCACTATCACGACAAATTCCTCGTTTGTCACCCGGGCTATCTGACTTTAGCCAGTTTGGCCATAGGCGACGAGAGACCACGGTCGTATATCATGGCACGATCTTCTGGAGCCTCTCGGGAAGCGTTGGCTTCTGTTGGCAACCTGGCAGAGACTGCGTGGAAGCACGTCTGCTTATGTACTTTAATCTCTTTGTTCAGTGCCAGTTAAACTGCCCTGTAGGCCTCACTCCGCTCCATTCTACGCTCGTTGGTTTGAGCTCTTTGCGAGTCTTGAGATTTCTAAGCACTACCAGTACACTGCACTGGTTTGCTCGCATTCCTGTGGATCTTGGGGGCTGTTCATAAACCACGTATACCGAAATTTGGCCATCTCAGACCCTCCCCTCCCCCCTCGTAGACTTTTGTCCATACAAGAGAGGGGCAATCTGGCATTTTGGTGCCGATTTGCACTCTCTATGGCCCTCTTCTCCGCAGAGTTTACTCCTGTCAGGGCCTCCACATACCCACGACTTGGGGGCTCGTTCGAAGCACTTTAAGCATGCCTATGGCGCCTCATGAATGCTGAGAGCCAACTCTAATCTTCCCGAATGCAGTCACCTTGTTATCCTCCCCTACTGGGAATTTTATCGTCACGATCTGCAGATCTTTTTATAACAATCATTATCTACCCATACTGAAGCCCCGGGTGCTTTTCAAATCCATGCCCTGCGACTTTTGTCGATTTTCCATCCTCATTTCCCTCTGCACCTCGACATACACATCCGCCTCGGTCCTGAGGACCAGCGCGTCGCCCTATCCCCTATGACTTTTATCACCTTCTTCTTCGTCCCAATCGTGGTCCAGGGGTTCTCGTCACTCCGTTCGGGTTCGCTCCTGAGCTTCTAGGGGACAGTCTTTGGGGCTTAGGAGCCTGGCTACTCGTGTTGGTCGTCCTCTTAGTCTTAGGTGATCCACCATCCTCTGCCTGGCACGTCTTGTCCCAGTAGGCTACGCCTCTCCGGCAGGATTCGGCCATGTAGCACTTCTGTTCTTGCTCACTTGTAATAAGCTCGAAATAAGAAGATCAGTTGCGCTGGTTTTGTTTCCGCAGAGAGTTGTGCCCTCGAAATCGTGAGTAGGTGCCAAAGTCGGCCACTGTGGCGGTCGTTTTGGGATTCTAACAAGTCTGTCCTTAATAAACCAAACCATATGCATACACAACTTGGAACAACACAATACTAAACACTAAACATTCGCGCATCTATTGTTTTTATTTTCGCGCGAGACAATAGCGAACGCGATTGAATATGCTGAGATACTCATTACATACAGGATCGATGTATGTACATCAAAGAACAGCACAATACTCTGGAGGAAGTCCTGAAGGTTTGTATGTACAAATCTGAAGTAGAATTTCAGGGAACCTTAAATCCCTGGAAAATCAACTGGGAAAATCCCTACAGAAACTCCAAGGGAAATACCAACAGGAACTACGGGAAGAGTCGCTTTTGGGATCCCTGAAATCCAAACAGAAGTCCCTGTGAATCCTAGATAAATCAATTGAAAATCGCAAAAAAAAGCTTGAATAAATCCCAAATGGTATCCTTTTAGAAATTCATAAAGCAGTCTCTGAACAAGTTCTTGGAGGAATTCCTGTAGTTTCTTGAGAAACATCAACCCTTATGTGGCCGACAGGGAACCCAGCACCGATTTTAAAAGCTCGGTGTAGAAGAAAGAAAAAAACGTTTGTCGGACACATAACGGATAAAGCAATTTTTGAAATACACTGGTCGTTGTATTGTACCGTGCTTCCATCTAAAAAAAAACAAACAGCTTATCTGAACGCTCAGCATTGAACGCGTCCATTTATTTCAAAAAAAAAAAAAAAAAAACAAAATATTTGAAGGAATCTCTTGAAACATTGATGGCGGAATTCCGAGTAAAATTCTTTGACGACTCTCTTGCAAATCGAAAGCAAAGGATTGGGATCTTTCTGTAACAAAGAAAAGGAATCGTTAAGCAGCAATTGGATACCATAATGGTTTAAATGGTTGGATCCTATCCACATCCAACCAAGAGGAATAGGAATAACATTGCGGCCTTTTCCAAGTGAACCAAATTTTTGTTCGTTACGTAACTTGTATATAATGCCAACAGGTATACTGAAACTTAAATTTACCAAATAATTGTGATGCTGAATGAAAAATATAGGTTTTTTTGTGAAAAAAATCTGAGAAGAACGCCCCCCACTGTATTATGTTTCCAGTTCAAAACCGAATTAGCGACATTTTTTCTTTTACTTGCGCTGCTTTTACCTTGCGTTGAACACAATGTCGGAAGTGGGGCGCTGTATTGTACACCTGGTATTCTATACAGCGCCCCACTTCCGACATAGTTTATAACGCAAGGCAAAAGCAGCGGAAGTAAAAGAAAAAATGTCGCTAATTCGGTTTTGAACTGAAAACACAATATTCAATTTCCATCGGTCTAGATAAAACACAATCTTTTGGGTCGAAATTAACAAAACTTTTAACTCACCTCCTAGCCCGCTGTTGTTCTTTACTCCGAGCTTCCAGATCGATGTCGAAGAGGAATGCTGCTGAGGTTGTGCGACTTCTTGCCCCTTTTTCTGTTCTCCAACCGGCTGATTATGCAGGTATGGTGAATCGCGAGCAAACAGGGAAAAAATCATCGCGACCGCTGTAGACCCCAGTCAGAGCGTGGTGGACACCGAAGATGGAAGATGGAAGACTGACAACTGAGTACCTACAGACGGCGAACGAGAAGAACAACACCAACCAAGGCAATGCCAACGCGCGCGCAAAAGATTAAACAGAACGATACCCGCGCAGACAGCGAAAATGATTGTGTGTGATAATGAAGATTGATGTGTTGTGCGTGCTCGGGACCGTGCATGACTTTGTTAATTATCTCTATTAGATTAGGGCGACGGGCGGCGGTAAAGGTGCATTCCCTCGGGTGCCAGGCGCAGAGTTTAAAATAGAATTTACTCCACCACTGTCACAGAGCTGAACTTTGCCTGGAGTACAAAATGGTCAGATAAATGGTTTGCATTGGAAATTTGCATTTGACTGAAAATGACTTGTTTTTCTTTTTCTTTATCTTTTTTTTTTTAATTTTTTTTCTCCTTGTTTCCCTTCACGAAATAATCCTGAACCGACCTGGAATCGAACTCAGGCATCGTCAGCTTGGTTGTAGGACTATTAGACTCATGTGTTTTTGGACTGGTTGACTAAAGAAGTTAAAGAAGTTAGTTAGTTATGAATATTTATCATGATATTAGATTGCAGAAACTTTAATGTTTCACGTATTTATGAAAATAGTGCGAAAAATGGTAGACCAGTGTAATACATTTTATTTCATCGCTCTTTTGCGTCACGTATCGGAATTATATCCTCCAAATGCAATTATCAGATCCAGATCCCAGGTGGCTTTCCAATGCCTGACGAATGGAAAAACCAAACTAATCACCACCTTGAACACCGTGTGCCATTGGAATGCCACGCCAAGTGATGACCGACGAGCTTGACGGGCTAGATCATCAACATTGGAACAAATCAATATAGGCTTAATTAAATAAATAAACGAGACGTGATGCCTCGTCGTCGGATCTCACGGATAATGATACTAACGAGTCCCTCTCCCGATGTTCCAGAGCCAACGTTGTCGTCGTCCGCGTCCCGTGACGATGATGATGATTCCCAAGGACTGGCGTATTCTTACTCTGCGGTGCCTATAAATGGCAAGTGAACTAATTTCTTCTTCTTCCTCAGCCCGCGCCAAAGGAAATCGGAGTTCGGGATCATCACGGACTAGGAAAAGAATCAACCAACGAACCTCGTCCAACACACCGACCGACCAACCAACGACGACACTGCGACTGGGATTCCTTTATTTGGTGTGACTCTGTGATAATGAGATCCCACAATACAGGAAGATTGCCACCCGCGCGCGTGCAACCCGGCTTCTTCGACGTCCACGACGGCCACAGAGAGGGCCACGCCACGACGAATGAAGGATGACAGCGAGACATGCGGACTCGAACTACGGCATCGGCGGCGGCGGTGGCAGTCAACCAGTCCCAGTCCCATGTGCTCATTAAAGTGAGAAAACCAGAGCGGGACAGGAAATTAGAAGAAAAGCTTCAAGTGAAATAATTGCTAACGCTTCCCCGGTCGGGACGATGGGAGAGGTGCGGGTCCAAGGGAGGATTCACTGGTGTACATTTTTACTGTTTTGTTGAGAGATCACTTCTGCTGCCGGTCTACCGGGGCTGTTGGCTGCCAAGTCGGGGCGGTAAGCCTTACGATTGGAACCTATAATCAACATATTTAATTGAAAAAGAAGCAAAGAATAGGCTCAGCGTGGTACAAGCCATCAGTTGCGGTCGGTGGTGAGTGAAGGAATTCTTTACGGCAACAGTCCACTCGCTAATGACTGTCCTGTCTTGGTTTACCCCCTTGATGTCCATCATTGTGATGAGACCCGATTGGAATTACACGGTCCTAGTGAGGACGAGAATAATGAAGATTTTTGTTCGTTCTTAAATGTTTGAATCCAATGTTTAAGAAACTTTAGAGGTGAACTCGTCGAGCGAAAAGCCACTTAACCGTAGTAAAATATTGGGGTCAATAATCCTTACATCCAAGGAGAGTTAAGGGGCTATCCATAAACCACGTGGTCATTTTTTGTGAGATTCAGACGAACACCCCCCCCCCATGCCACGTGGTTTATGGATGAACCCTAAAAGAAAAAAAAAGCCTAAGAAGCTAGCGTGTTATTATTGGTAATTTGTAATTTATTTATCAACCCTTCAGGACGCGTGCCTTGTAGAAAGTACAACACCACCAAAAACCTTGCTCGTCGTATGAAGCGCTAGCGCGGTGCAGTTTTAAGTACAAATCGGCGCGCGTCCTGAAAGGTTAACAAAACGATACCATGTTGGCTATGAAACCTTATTTCAGTTCAAGGAGAGGTTATACACTAGAATTTATATAGACTTATATTTCCCACAGTGTAGCGATATCTTCCAACATTTAACGGAAGTCTGATCAATACACATATGAGAAAGAAAGAAAAGTTCGAATAGTGGAGAAAGGGACCTTCTCCGAAGCTAACACAAGAGGCAGAACCAGGAGAGGGGCTAGTGGGCGCTCTAAATCGGGTCTTAGCATAGACGAGGGGCACTAGCCAGAAGTTTTCCAGTTAACCATACAGAACATAGCTATTGGGTATCATCCGTGGCAGTGATGATTTAGCCCTGGTGGCTTTCTTGAGGACGTAATCAACGTAGCCACCAAAGGTGAGGTTATCTTGGAGCCCGTCCACTCGTGTACAACCGTGATCAAGCGGGAAGCAGTCAACTCCATCTTTTCGATCAATACTCCGTTGACCTTCACGGTAATATCGTCAGCGAAACCGATGATGGTTACGCCCACTGGAAACTGCGACGTCCTCCTTCAAATTTAATAACTCGGCGTACATGACATTTCATAACACCGGACCCAGTATGAAACCATGCAGAACTCTTGAGGTTACGCGGAAGGACTGCTGACCCACCGTCGGCGGTCCTCAACAGTCTGGTGAGGATTATCGCCTCAAGCACATTTCCTGTTGTGTAGTGGCAGCATATTGATCTATGTGCCGACGGGTCACTTTTTGGAAGACTTTCACGTCTAGACATTTCTGTAGAGCAGATCAGAATATCCTTTGGCAGTAGCAAACCAAATGGTACTATTGAACGCTTTCCTTCTCCAAGGGTCACTAGTGCACAGTTATAAATTTCACTCCTCCGCCTCCTCCTCCTGCACCAAATTCATCGAGAGACCATGTAAACTGTCGGCCGTACCTCAACAGTCTGTTGAGGATAATCGTCTCAAGCACCTTTCCAGTTGTGTCCGGTAAGCATATTGCTCTATTGCTCTCAGGCACTACATTTACATACATTTCTACATAGCAGATCTGATCATCTCGGGAACCTCTGCAATGGTTATTTTTGAGGCCAGGTTCTGCATTCCGTCCGGGCCTGAGGCCTTATTTACGTTAAAGAATTTTACCATCTTCACACGTTTCTCAATGATGACCATTTTCTTATGGCCAGCCCCAGTCCCCAGCAGTTACGAGAAAAGGCCAGGGCGCAAGAAAAGCCTCTAGATGATCCTCCACAGCATCTCTGAAGACTGCTCAATTGGCGCAATCACATTTCATGTGTTGGCTATCATGATCCTGTAGGCATCTATCCACGGGTTTGTAGTGGCACTAAGCATTATTTGCCTTTAGGGCATCCGCAAGCGCCACCACACCAGTCGTTCACCCCGTTCCTCATCAGTACACGCTCACGCTATTTCTGAACCAGCAGATTATAAAAATTGCATGTACCTACATCGGGTTTCTTTCCATAAAACATCAGTATTCAAGCTATATTTTCATTTGCAGAAGGTTTCAAAATATTCCATCGGGGAAATTTTGATTTTTCCATCTTTTTGACCGTTTTTCATACAAATTTGCTTGAAATCCTCATTTTCGGTCAGTTTCTCTCCCATACAAAATGTATGGAAAAATTTTCACCGATAGAATATTTTAAAACCTTCTGCAAATGAAAATATAGCTTGAATACTGATGTTTTATGGAAAGAAACCCGATGTACATTCAATTTTTATAATCTGCTGGTTCAGACATAGCGTGCGCTACATCCGTCCCTTTATCCTTTGGACAGGCTAGGCACAGGTTCACAAGAGTGAAGTCCACCAGTACGCCGATGCTAGATGCGATGTCGATGATTAACACCCTTTAGGGGCTGTTCATAAACCACGTAGTCATATTTTGGGAGATTCCGAAACCCCCCCCTACTTGTGGTCTTCGGTTCATACAAAAAAAAATGTATGGATTGTGGTACTTGTCCGAACACCCCCCCCCCCCCCCCCCATTATCACGTGGTTTATGGATGGTCCCTTATTACCACCAGTTTTCGCTCTTTCAACGCAGCAGTTATATGGTCCAGCATTTGCATAATCTTCTCAATCAACCACCGAGGAGGCGCATAACAGCTAAAGAAGGCCCCTTTGTATTGCACGACCACGAATCTCTCGTAAGACGTACACAGCAAAAAAATTCTTGTAATATCACATCATTTTCGATGCACATCAGACACGTCGTAAAATTGATGTAAAAATCACAACCGTTCTACGCAGCAAATCAGCCGCCGCAGCTTGAGAGTGGGTCTAGCAATCGCTAGAACCGGATCTGTAGATGAATCATATATAAGTAAAATATTGGCATGGATTCGTACACTGATCCGTTGATTGTGAGCCGTATCCCTTGCCTCTCGGCTATTTCACCGAGTTAGAAGGAAGGTGTTAAATATGATACTGCTTCTAAATATCCATTGAAATGGGTTTGTTGACACTTTCCTGTGCCAACCAAGGGTGTACATAGTGAGTGTGATAAATGTTGGAAAACGATGTAAGCGAATGAAATTACGTTCAAAAATGGATACATCGCCAGAAATTACGCGCCTGGATATTACAAAATTATTTGCTGTGTAGACACTAACTTTTGGAATGAGTAGTTGTCTACATCACAGCAATTTTAGACCCATTCCCACTCAGCCAGCGTCTGCCTGCCACAGCAGTTACTGGGCTGCATCACAGTAGTTCAGGTTTTGCTGCGTTAGCTGCACTGTGATTGTCAGCTGAAGCTCTCTTGAAGGCCGGGCACTGGGTCTCTCAAGTAACAATCAGCATGCCTTGAAGGTTTATTCATGTTTTTTCCTGGTTTTATACGAGCATGTCGAAAAGCTAGTTGTTCTAAATTAGTTTGATGTGGTAGTTTTTTACTTTGAACCTTTGGCGTTCCATAAAACTATCATAAAACTTCTGCTATAAACATCTTCAATTAAAGCAAAGAATAAGAATATAAAGAATGCCCACTCCGCCGATGCTCGGGGGGACACTATCGCAGTGCTATCTGCGGATGAAAGTTCAACCTTCATGCAGTAGTGTGCGTCACTTATTGTATGCGGATACCAAAACATACGCACACCACCTTCTCTTATGACAAACCACGAACACTGTTACAGCGTGCTTCCACCTTGATACGCTTAGAGAGCGCCACTTGTCTTGCCGCTTGATGTTTACATAGATAAATGCAAGAGAGGGCATTCTTTCTATTTGTATTCTTTGATTAAAGACTTGCAAGTAGATATGAATTGGTTTAATCACTTATTATATACCATTTCAATAAAACTTGCATTTGTGGTTGTTGTCGGAGAGTTTTTTTTGTAAACAAATACACAAAACTGTGAGGCAATGCATAAAACCAACAAAAGATTTCGTGGCCGTAACATAAACCAAAAAAATGCTGTGATAAAGCCGTGCGCGATGGCCGATTTTTTGAATCGCCTGATCGCGACACCAAGGATACGAATCAAAACTGATTCAGAAGGCGTTTTGCGAATGCTACGGCATACGAAGCAGGGTGTATCACGGTTTTCTACACAGCAAAAAATATCTTGTGATATCACATCATTTTTGCTGCACATCAGTTGCGTGTAAAAGTGATTATTTTCACGCAGCAGATTGATTGTGGGTCTAGCAATCGCTGGCGTTGTGCCGTTTACATCCATCGACCAATCAGCGACGAGGATCTCATCGACGGCACACCGCTCGGATGTCAAAACTGTTTCTTCTTTTTCCTGTAGGCATTGATCAATTGGGAGTGTGATAAATGTTGGAAAACGATGTAACTGAGTGAAATTACATTCGAAATTGGATACGTCGCCAGAAATCGCACAACTGGATATTACAAAATTATTTGTTGTGATAACATTTAGTGAGGACCAGGCTTGTCCGCACTGAGCGCATAAAAATTCTGCTCTTTGGATTTACACCACGAAGCACATCATAAATTAGAAATCTTTTCATCTTATCAGATAGAAGAATGTTGAAATATTGTAAATGTCATTTCGAACTATCGAAAAACCGCACCGCAGAGCCACACGGAGCGCGCAAAGAGATTTTCACCCGGGTGAAAACACTCCAGTGAATTTCACTTTGAACGGCCCGTGCGGCGCTGCGGTGCAGTTTTTTGACAGTTTGAAATGACATTTAGAATATTTCAACATCCTTCTATCTGATAAGATGAAAAGATTTCGAATTTGTGATGTGCTTGATGGTGTAAATCCAAAGAGCAAAATTCTCATGCGCTCAGTGCGGACAAGCCTGGTGAGGACATCGAAACGCTAATCGATAATTACTCTAACGAAATGTCAAGTGCTAAGGTGTACCATGAACCTATTCGATTCCGTGGGACTGCCGTGGCCTGTGTCCTGGTGCGGGAAGATGATGATGTAGGACATCTGAAAAAGTGGCATCGAATGGGAAAATGGACAAAGCAGATTGACATTCTGGTGAACGTTAACGAAGTTTAAGTACCGCACTGCTACTTCCGTTCCGACCTCTTTGGTACTTTGGATACTCTCATTTGAGATGATATGGCGTGACCGAAACATCGAATTACCATTTGTTGCTTACAGAGTTGAGGAAATTCAGCCTATAAGTAGCATTGAAGAATAGAGATCACTAGGGTGCGATGACGTCACGTTTTCGATTCACGCATCTTGTATCAATAATTGGGGAACTCAAATGCATTGTCAATGGGGGAACCCAATTGATGTTGGCTGCAAACAATACTATTGGGTGGGAATAGGAATGTCATATACGTGATAGAGAAATGTCCCGAGCAAACTTAACTTAAAGCGATAAACCGTATCTAGAAGCATCGGGCCGTTCATTCTGTGATTCACTGTTTCTACTTAGACCGAGACGATGTAGCCTTCACAGAAGAACGTCGAGTAAACACATGACGAGCCTAGAGTATATCTCCTACATTAGTACGTACCAGTTCTACTTCGTCCAATTTGCTTGCAACGTTTCTCTAAATTGAACCGCCTATTGTTAAATCCGACCTACTGGACGCAATTGAGCAAGAGTTACTTCATACTATGCAGTTCTACGGTGGTGGAACATTATATTATGGAGATGAAAGCTTCAGCAAGAATTGGTCAAATATCATGGGACCGAATTCAGATGCAGTTTGGCCACTCCTGGAGGCGGTGGATACTTGCCAATGCAGACGAGACGGATGAAGTAACTCCATGATACAAAATCGATGCGCTGCAACCAAAAGATATGGTTATCGTGATAGACGGTACAAAACGGAACGGTTGGATACCCAGATGCCTTCTGAACGTGACTATAGATAGAGATAAAATAGTTCAGTAGGTAGGCGTTGGTACAAACTGCTCGTGGACTATTTTGATGGTCAGTATCGACCAAATTCCCACATTACTTCAGAACCGTACAGGAATTCCATTTTCTCGCACCACATCTATTGTGGCTTTTTTGCCAGTACTACAGCAGTCTTCTAAAAGGGTCACATCGAGCTCATCATCCTGGTTCTGAAACGCAGCCACGCTGGTACCGTACAGTATTGGTGACGGATAGTTTTGGACACAGTTTGACAATCACCAGATAGTGATCAGATTCAAAGAAAGCGCCACGATGAAATCCTGAATCAGGATTTCTGACCACGTTCATATCGGATAAATGCCGTCCACCAATCAGGACGTGCTTGATTTGCAATTCATGAAGATTATCTTGTAGCCGCTCAACTTGTAGAAGTCAACAGTTTATGGGGGTTTATCTATGAAGCAATGACCACAACAAGTGGCCGGTACAGGGTGGCAAGAGCAGCATAGAAACGAATCCACCGCAGTAAAAATCGACAGCACAAACAAATTGTGATTGTTGAAGCGCAGGAAAGTATGAAGAGGAACGATATGCAGAGGTTTTATGCATCTATCAATGGTGCGTGGCACAAGACTGCGCCAATGCCCACGATGTGCAATGACCGGGAAGGAAATTTGCTGACAGACAAAATAGTGATGACATCCAGGTAGCAGAAGCACTTTGAAGATTTGTTGAATGGTAGTAGTGAAGGAGCACCCAGGAACATGATTAGCATAATGGATGACGGTCAAACAGGGCCCATATAGCCGAGGCGGTAAACGCACGGGTATTCAGCATGAGCATTATTGTAAAGATTTGGGAGGATAATGAATTGCCTACCAGCTGGTTGCCCGAGCAAAGTTTCATGATAAATGGATAACAAACTGTGTTATCTGACATAAAACAATGTTTTTAGTTTGGTTGAATAAGTAGGCAACGTAATAACCAATTATTTCCACGATATTATTAAAATATCTCATTATATTATCATCAGGGGCATCCTGATAACTTCTGTAAATCAATTGATTTGATCTGATTGAAAATTCATTTTGTTATCAGTGAGATAATTGCTCGGTCATTTATAACTAGCTTCTGATGTTGTTGTCGATGATGACGCTTCAGAGTTTGACAGGTGCGGTAACATGAATTATCAGAGTGATAACACAAAATCAGTAAATGAGTTCTGGAGAGAGCACCAGTTACCATTTTGTTAGGGGCTGTTATTCGACATTGCTCGGGTGGGATGGCCTCATATACCCGAAGGGCACAGACTAGAGTGTGCCAATTACAGAGGGATTACCCTTTTAAATTCGACATATAAGATGCTGTCGCGTGCTCTGTACAACTGACTGAGACCTATTGAGGAGGCTGATTTTCGTAAGGGCCGATCAACGACGGATCAGACTTACCATCTGTTCATTGATTTTAAAACAGCGTACGATTCAGTGAAAACAAATGAGATTTGGCAGATACTGTCAGAACATGGTTTTCCGGTGATACTAATTAGGCTGATACGCGCAACGCTGGTTGGATCAAAATCAAGTATTCGGATCGCAGACGAAGTGTTTACCTTGTTTGTGACCTTAGATGGATTGAAGCAGGGTGAAGCTCTTTCAAATGCTGTTCAACATTGCTCGAAGGAGCAATTAGTAGGTCTGGCCTAAATACACTCAGTAGCAAAAAAAAAAGCCGAGATGATTTTTTCTCCTAAAATGCGTCATGTTCAATCTGCTGCAACTTTGACAATTATCAATATTTTTGGCTGAAAATTTTACCACTTCATCATATTCATATTGATAATGTATGAACAAAATTTCAAATTAATAGAAATTATATATTTTGAGTTATAACAACTTATATGAAAAAATCCATTTTTGTACATACCTTTTTCAAAAATCCGTATTTCAGTGAAAATTTTAAGTAGCTTCATAAAAATTTCGCTGCAGCGTCAGTAAATATAGGAAATGTTGTGGTCAAAATTTGAAATGTTTTCATCCACGGGTTTTGGCCACAGAAATCATCAAAGTTGAAGTACCACTGTGGGTGAATACAGTTTTCACTCCATATTGACCACGCTGAAACACCGGTGCAGAAAAAAAGTCGCGGTCAATTCGTTCCATTAATGTTTAGATCTAAGTTTAAATAAACAATCTATATTATATGAAATATTTTTATAAATTTTCGTGTGGTCTGTTAGTTGTTTATGGCGTTCTACACGTAACACATAGTGCGTTACGCGTTACACGTAGTGCGTTACAAACATACATATATTAGTGAATATACAAGTAGTTTGGATAATTTGCAAATTTTGGCTACTGTTAAAACCTTATCATAAGCAAACAAGTGATGTTACATGCCTTTCTATATCATACCTTGTGATTCTCAATTATACCCCTCAACTTGTTTACTAGTATTAATAATATTTTTTTTACAGTTGCCAAAATTTGAAAATTATACAAACTACTTGTATATTCACTAACATATGTACATATGCTTGTAACGCATTATGTGTAACGCCTAACGCACTATGTGTTACGTGTAGAATGTCATAAACAACTAGCAGACCACACGAAAGTTAATAAAAATATGTCATATAATATGGATTGATTATAAAAACTTAAATCTAAACATTAATGGAACGAATCGACCTCGGCTTTTTTTTTCTGCACCGGTGTTTCAGCGTGGTCAATATGAAGTGAAAACTGTAGGCACCCACAGTGGTACTTCAACTTTGAAGATTTCTGTGGCCCAAACCACTGGATGAAAACATTTCAAATTTTGACCACAACATTTCCTATATTTACTGACGCTGCAGTAAAATTTTTATGAAGCTACTTTAATTTTTCACTGAAATACGGATTTTTGAAAAAGGTATGTCAAAAAATGGATTTTTCATATAAGTTGTTATAACTCAAAATATATAATTTCTATTAATTTGAAATTTTGTTCATACATTATCAATATATTGATGATGAAGTGGTGAAATTTTCAGCCAAAAATATTGATAATTGTCAAAGTTGCAGCAGATTGAACATGACGCATTTTAGGAGAAAAAATCAGCTCGGCTTTTTTTTTTTTTGCTACTGAGTGTAGGAATGGAACTATCATCGCACTGTAGAAAGCTTATGATCCTTTAAAGAGAGGGAGAGTAAGAGACAGCGAGGATAGGCTTGATGATTAGCTCTGCCAAGACGAAGTACAATATAGCGGGCAGATACAGAGGTAGGCCTAGTGGTGTTAATTCTAAGGTAGTGATTGATGGGGATGTTTTTGAAGTTGTTGAAGAATTTGAAAAGGCGTATTGCAGATGCAAATAGGGCCTTCTACGGATTGCATAACCTACGATTGTCTAAGTTGCTCAAAGACAGAAAAGAAAATCTATATAATATCGAATCGCGTTTAGCCAAGCTTTGCAGTTAAATTGCTGAACTATAACACAATTTATGTTTTTAAGTGTACTAAATTTCCATTTCGAAGCAACTACTTCAAAAGACATCAAAATTCCTTACACTTGCAATCCTCACCTCCAGTAGTGAATCACATCACCTTCCTCACCTTCGCCACGCACATATTCCGGTTCCGACTAAAGTGACGAAAATTTAATTAAGCCAGCGATTTGATTGGGTCATATATTTTCCTGTCAAGACGAACTGGCGGCGGCGGCAACCGCGCGGCACTTCGGCACCACATTGAAGCCAAACGAAACGGAACCCAGGCAAAAAGTCACCAAAGTCCACGACAACCAACAGCAACGACGACGACGAAGCAGCAAAAAAGCAACATCCACTCCACTGACTGTTCCGATAATCGAATCGATTCCGGTGGAGGTGTTAGTCAGTCAGTAACGACGAAGGGTGGGGCCTCCTTCTCCCGCGTCCGGAGTCCGGACTGTTATCCATCCTTCGGGGGTCTTTTAATGAGGTGTTATTTGGGGACTTTTTTTTCGTTTGTGCCGTTTGAATTGGGCGCGGTTGTGGCTGCATTCGGGCTGATAAGTGGAGTTTTGGAAAGTGGAATAAAATCGACACCAACATTTAAAAAGGGCGTAACTGCTTTTGGAATCATTACCTTCTTTTAAAGCTGTGGATCATGTGTTATGATTTACATGTTTTTCACAACAAGTACCAGATGGGAAAAACTCTCCTCTTTCCGACAACCACGGTGGTTTGAGTGTAAGGGAGGCAGTACGACCTACAGCTTTGAAATAAGGTATTACTTCCAAATGCAGTTACGCCCTTTTGAAATGTAGGTGCCGAAATGTGATATGGCCTGGTCGAAGCAGAGGATTGGGTTCACCGTGCAGTCTTAAGCTTTCAGTACACGCTTTGCCAAGTATGCAAACTTTTCCGCACGCATCAACCAACAGCAAAGCATATACTTGACATTTTCGATGTTTTGTCAATGTTGAGACCGCTGTTGGCCTGTTGGATTATGCGTGCGGAAAAATTTGCACACTTGGCAAAGTGTGTACTGAATGCTTTAGCGTAGGTCGGAGACACATACCCGTGGGGCATCTTTAGCGCGCGATGATCAAGTTTTAATAACGCCATCATTGGTTTTTAATATTTCCTTGTTTGTGTGCGAAGCAGCCGATCCGAAGGTGGCAAAGTTTTACGACTCCGGTGAAGTCGGCCACCCCGAAATCAAACGAGGGGAATCCTGTTTGATGATTTGTCGATTCTATTGCTAAACTAGCTAATTAGCAGTTGAATTGGCAGCCTTTTGCTACTAATTGGGTAAGGTTAATGGAGATTGGCGGGGTCAACCGGAGCTAAGCGGTTTCTGTGTAGACATCGTACGTTGAGTATAAAATTGTAAATTTATACACACTTAAATTACGCAGTGTGCAATTTGTCAGCATATCCTTATATAGAAGCCCACCTAGAGCCCACCGAAAGCAAGTTCAACGAACCCTCGGACATTTGCATTCAACCTTTTGCGCATTCCACCCGCAAATGCGCGTCAAACTGCAAATCATTCGATGACTTGATTTCCAACACCACCGTCCGAAACCAATGCGCATTTTATGGCTTCCCACATTTAATAAAATGTGCATAAAATTAACGCCTCGAATATCAATAGCATCATCATCAAGAGGCACATCGCATCGGGGAAGCAACCAACGAAAAAATAATAATGAAACAAGATCATCGCAAATTCGCCGACATTTTTTTCTTCTCGTGGGGAAAAGTTCTTGCGACGCACACAATGTTTAGATATAAAATCATTTGTCTTCCATTTACTCCAGGAGGTTTTTTTTTTTTTTTTTAATTTCTTTGTATTTGTGAATTTTAACTTATTTGCTAATTCTTCACAACTCCAGGAGGTGATTTGAATTTGAAGATTTGAAGTATTTGAGATTGAATGCAAGCTTAATTGGTAACGCTCAATGAAACTGTTAGATAAAATCTTCAGTAGGTTTCTGGTGGTGTAGTGTCTACCGTTTCTGATTCGTATGCAGAAGGTACTGCTTCAAGCCCTGGACCGTCCCATTTTGTATATTTCCATCCATTTTCTCTCTACAAATACAACTCATGGATATTCATATAAAATAGCCATCGTTAGAACCAGACACGGATTGAGAAATCCATTTCCCTTCCTTCCAACTTCCACAGTACAGTTCCAGTCTATCATAAAGTATCATAAAAACGCCTTAACGTTATGCAACTAAGCGAACTGTGCCATTTCACCTTCATAGTAATGATCAAACAATCTTTCACCCAACGACTAGCTTTCACGCATCAATGCATGAACTCTATGCCAAAAATAATCACTATAGAGTAATGCGAGGCAAAAGTTCGCACCTAACAGACTTCACAAAATAACTAATAAACGAAAAAAGAACAATATAATTTTTCTTCGTTAAACGGGTTCCTATCATGTTGCCTTCAAAACGTAGTACTAGATTTTTTCACGTTCTTTTTGAAGTTTTAGTAATACAAATTTTAATACAAGTACTCTCATGCGAACTTTTGCCCCATAGTGGGGGCAAAAGTTCGCATTATGCGGGGCAAAAGTTCGCACCTTGTACAGGATAGTTTATTGATTTGATGTTCATTTATTTCATGTTAATTCATGTTCGTCTTATCACTCTAGCCATGAAATCTGTTTCCTTCTGTTCTTAGCATTACGCCCCAACTGGAATACGACCTGGTGTTCAGCTTTTGTATAGAGTGTCTTTTATAAAGACTTCCACAAATATTAACTAAGAGCTGTCCTTTCCAGCGTTACTGAAGTTGTCAAAATACATTGTGGGGTAATCATAGAGATACATGTTGCACAAAATACATAAAAAAAACAAATGTGCAGCAAATCTGGTGAACGGGACCGTAATCGAATCTTATCCCCGTCAGTATGGTGATGAGTTATAGCTGTCAATTTACAAACTAAGCTATGAAAGACCCCGGTAAAGTAGATAAACATAAGAACTTCAGAAACTTACGAAAAGACACGACGAGGATGACGAAGAAATTGTATTAAAATGTTTTTTTAAGCCATTTTTCATTTCTTGATTTAAATGTGTGAATATAAAGTTTGCCTTACAAAGGAACTTCTCACAAAACTAAGTTTAAACCCTCTGCCGAAACGATTTCAGGGTGCATACTACACATATTATACATATATAGTAGATTCTATACGAAATCATCATTGCTTCAAAGATTCTGTAATTATATTGATGTACTAGATGCAGAAATCTAGTGCGAACTTTTGCCCCACTGTCGAGGTTTTAACAATGTCCCTCTATGCAAGAAGCACTAGTAGTTTATTGTTTATTCGAGTGCACCTCTCGAACTACTATGGAATAACGATTCTCCGACATCACGTACGAAAAAATTAATGAGAAAATCTAACGGGAGATTGTGCGATATTTGCCAGAAAACCATTCGCCAGAATGCCACTGGCCAGAATGACATTTGCCAGAAAATACCATTTCCCAGAAAACCGTTTGCCAGAAAGAACCATTTCCCAGAAAACCATTTGCCAGAATGTACCATTCTCCAGAAAGTACCATTTCCCAGAAATTTTCCGAAGTTCTCAATCCAGAAGTGGTCGCAATCTAATGATAATTTAAAGCATTCTTATTGAAAAAATAAATCGTGTTTTTTATTTGTTTTGGGCCGATTAGCCCACAATAACGATTGTAAAAATGTAAAATTTTAATTTTGTTCAGATTTATATGCGAAAGTTAAATAAATTATTGGAACTGATGTAAGAGCAAACATTAAATAATTTTAGAGTAACTTTTAAAGAAAAGCCTATAGTTTGAAGAAGGGCAAATCACTCTGAAACAAAAAATTGATGTGAACTCAAACCTTTCAAACTTTACAATACATTAAATCTCTTACGTTATTTAATATTTTATTGCGAAGAACAGCTAGAACATTTCCACAAATTTGTTTTGTGGACAAGTTGATCAGGATGTGGATCCAATTGATCAAATATTATTTTGATGGAATTTGATCAATAGAAAAATTTTCCTTTCTTCAACACGTAGGATGTTCTTTCCAGCTTTTACTGATATGGAATTTTTGGCTTAACTAACATTTTTCAAAGATTCCCTTCTTTCATTTGAAAGTAATTTTAAAGCTTATTTTTGACAATAAAAATAACATGATCTCTTTAAGTAATAATTTTGGTGCCAAACAGCAAAATTACCCGGAATTGTTGATCACACACTGAAGTCAATCGAATACCATACACAAAAACCTTATAGAAGCAACAAGTAAAATACACAGAAATAATAACTTAAGTGACGGTTTTACCTATACCATTAGCCTGACTGTCACTGCCCGAAAGCCAGTACCCCCAATATCACAAGCTTGAATGTACCATTAGGCCGAATATATGGCCTAAAAAGCTTGTTCTTGAGGAAATTGATTCTAATATTTCCAGCAGTTTATTCCTTCTTTTAATCATCTGCTGTTCTTTCTAGATGAACTTCTTAGTTTATGTGCGCCATTTCTAACCAATATATTCCCTTATCACGGTGATTGTAACATGTGAGCTTAACATATTTGGGCTTATCTAATGGCGCTCCGGCTACTGTTATAGAATCTTACTATCAATGGTGTGAGGGCATTCGGCTGAAGGCCATTGGGTCGAATGTCATTGAGTCAAAAAGTTATTTTGCCGAATGGCCATATTTTTTTTTCGTTTTCTTCTTTTATGCTGTCAAAACAATTGTTGAAGTTAGGGCCGATTTCTTCACCCTGGCTAAAGCGTTAATCCTGGTTTAACTATATGGGTAAGCCTGGCTTACCGGGTAAGCCGAGGTGAAGAAATCGACCATTAGAGCTACTGAATTTTACCCATGAATCTTTCCTTCTTTTAAATATAGGAACAATATACGGGTTTAAGATCTGTTATTTTTTTTTTTCAATAATTTAACTATTTGTTCCGCAATATCAATATTGCTTTACGATTCTAATATAATCAACAATTTATGCCAAAAACTAGACTAGATGAAACTAGAAAGAACAGCCTGTGTTCAGAAGAAGGAAAAATTCACTATTTGAACTAGAGAGAATAGTTTCATTGTAGAAAAATAGTTTTTTGCACCAAAACCGTTGATGTTCAACTAGTGAATTTTGCCTTCTTTTGAACATAGGCTGTTCTTTCTAGTTTCATCGTAAGACTAGTTTTTGGCATACATTGTTGATTGCAGTAAAACAATAAGGCAATATTAATATTGTATAAGTATCAGCTAATTATTGGAAAACCGAACAAATTTAAGAAACCGTTCCAATTCCTGTTCCATAATCACTGAATTACGATTCGTGATCACCATTCTACCTATTGAACATTCGGCCTAATGGACTTCGGTCAGCAGTATTTTGACCATACCAGATATTTGTGGACATATGCACTTATAGCCTAGTTACATCGAAGTCTCGCGCGTATCTGCTATGATCGATTTCTCTTCATCGATTTTCTCTTTGCTCAAGAACTACCGGTGAATCATTTCCTGTTGTTTTCGTTGTTCTAGCCCTAGTCGTCCTTTCTCGGAACAAACCAAGAGATCATCCTAGCAGTGAAAATATTGAATTATTGTAAACGATTGAAACTTATGACATTTTTTTATGTAAATGGACTGAATTATATCCACCAAATTCTCACAATCACATCTTTAGTTTCAATTAATTCTTAGAAAACGGAGAAAATTTCTATTTGCCCGAAAGTACCCTTTACCAGAATGTACCAATCCCCAGAACTTAATATTTAATATTAAATTCTGGGGATTGGTACATTCTGGCAAATAGTACTTTCGGGCAAATAGTATTCTGGCAAATGGTACTTTCTGGCAAATGGTTTTCTGGCGTTTGTCATTCTGGCGAATGGTTTTCTGGCGAACGGTTTTCTGGCAAATATCGCACAATCTAACGGGAAAGTAACAAAATCGGAAAAAATTGGAATTCCATTTTTCGGGCAATTTGAGCTGCATGTCAAAAAAACATAGTAGACAGGCAGTACGACGTTTGCCGGGACAGCTAGTTTAATATAAAATCGAAGCAATTTTTTTTGTTTGAATTGTATACCAAAATGGACCAAAACATGTGAAAACTGAGCTTTCGATAAAAGGTTCGGAGTTTTTGGCATCCTCCTCCAGAAGTTTCACAAAGAATTCTTTTTCAAAATCTGGCATGAATTGTTTAAGAAATTGGCCCAAAGGATTACTTCAGAAATTCTACTGGATATTTCTTCAAAAATTTCTCTAGGCATTCATTTGACGAATCTTTTGGCGATTCCATTAGAAAATCCACCAAAAATTTCTTCATAAAATTCTTCTAAAACACTTTTTAAGGCGGCCAAAAACCCCTCATTGCTTCTTTCAAAAAATCATACATGGATTCATTCGGGATTTTTTTAGGGTTATTTATTCAGGAATTTCTCCAGAGATCCTGCAGACATTAACCCTATTTTTTCGGGACTTATCAAGATTTTTGTTTAAAAAAATCCTTAGGAAATTCCATTGAGTATTCTCTCAAACGATCACTCCAAAACTTTCTCCGGGGTTTGTTTCAGAAATTCTCCAGGGATTTTTTTTTAGTCTGAATTTTTGTCAGAAAAAACTTCCTGGGACTTCTTTAGAAATTCCTCAGGGACTCTTTTCAAAAAATTGTAAGATCCATTCGGGAAAATTCTGCAGAGATTCCTACAGAAACTGCCCTAGGGGTTGCTACACATTTTTTTCGAGGGGTTCTTTCAGAAAATCTCCCAGGGGTTTTATTATAAATTTGACTTATATTGAGAAAATATCGCTATATTTTCCCCTAAATATTACTTTTTAAATTTCTACAAGTATAACTTTGCAAAATTCCCACAGATTTTTCGATAATTCTTTTATGGACCCTTGCTGAAATTCACCCTATTCGTTTGAAAATTCTTTCATGAGTTCCTGAAAAAAAAATCCCAGGGATTATCGGAGAAACTCTTTCAGGAACTCCTTTCGAAACTCCACAAAATCCTGAAGAAATTCAGTTCGATTTTTTTTACTAAATCATCTAGAGATCCCTTTATACATAAGAATGTCTTCCAGAAATTTCTTCAAAAACTCCTCAAGAAAGTCTTGCACGGAGAGCTACATAAAATATTGCAAGGATTTCCTTAGAAAATACTTCAGAAATTACTTTCAAAAATTCTTGCAAAAATTGTTCCAGAAATTCATCTTCGAATTTCTATTTTTTCCATAGAGATTCCCATAAATACAAGTTAAAGCATTCATCTATAAAACCTTCCATGAACTTTCTCGAAAGTACTTTATGGATTGTTTTTTGGAAAATGATTCATGGATACATTGAGAATCAAAAAATCAGAACTCCTTCAAAATTTTCTCAGAAGATGTTTAGAGAATTTTACCTAAGGAATGTGTTGTATTACGGGGTCGAATCACGGGCTATTTTTCGGGTAAGAAATCACTTCCAACACGACGCGAATTTATACTAACGAAAACTTCAATTTATTGAGCCGTTTGCAAAAAAACGATATATTTTACTCTATTGGTACACTGTATGGTGTTTATTGCACGAGCTGGTCTCGACTAATAGTATCACAAAAGTGAAAGCAAAAAGGATATGACGAAGTCGATGAAACGCAAAAAAAGGCCAGACAATGGCATATGCAAATGCGTTTTTTGACTAATCTGTTTTATCATCATTTTGGAGATGGATTCTAATTCCTAGTTCTTAAGTTCAAATGTGGAGTTACTTACAACTAGAGGTGCGCCTATACTGAACTATTACATAGGCCGGCCACCTGAAATTTAACATTTCACCGCAAAACTTATCTAGGAGTTCATAGCTGTTAATTTCTAATATTACTCACTGCTATTTCATAATCAATGATGTCCTAAAGTAGAGGCGTTCGTAGAATCGTCTGCACAGGTGGTCTCTTCTTCGTCCGGTATGGGTAACGGACACAGCTTCGTCACTGCTCGCTTCATTATCGCACCGGTTGGAGTGCGAACTGTCACCACACGCGTCACGCCATCTTGTCCTGGATGCAGTTCCACTACGCGAACGAGGGGCCAGCGTACGGGTGGCAGGCAGCTGTCTTGCAGGATCATCACTTGACCAACCTTCAGATTGGCTCGCTTTGGGTTGCTTGTGGACAGACGTTGAAGTTCCTTCAGGTACTCCGTCCGCCAGTGGTACCAGAAAAGTTGCTGTTTCTGCTGGATGACGTCGTACCGGTTTCGCAGCCGGTTTCCGGGAATCTCTTTCATATCCGGTTGTGGTAGAGCTTGCTGGGAAGAGCCAATCAAAAAATGACTTGGCGTGATGGCTTGAAAATCGTTTGGATCCTCTGAAAGCGGGGCCAACGGCCTCGAGTTCATTGCACTTTCGATCATCGCTAGGATCGTCACTAGGTCTTCGTGCAACAAGGGTGAGTTGCCCAACTGACGAAGTAGGTGCTTTTTCGCAACCTTCACCCCGGCTTCCCAAAGGCCGCCGAAGTTGGGAGCCCGAGTTGGAGAGCTGAGAGGAACGAGGCTGTCGATAGATCACCGACTAGCTCGAGGTGTACAGCTTTAGTGCTGAAGCACACAAAGAGGGCAATATAGGCTTTGGTGGGGGTGGACTTGCGGTAGGCGGTTTTTACAAATACAGGTCCACAGTAGTCAATTCCGTGAAAGCAAAGGGGCGACTTGGGGTGACTCGGGTAAGGGGAAGTTGACCAACGGGCTGCTGCAATGGACGAGGGTTTGCACGCGTACATCGATAGCAGGTACGAATCACGCTGCGCACTGCTCTTCTTCCGTTCGTAGGCCAGTACTCATTCCGCACGGTGCCGAGGGTGAGCGATACTCCTCCGTGTATCAATTTGCGATGGTATGACATCAACAATAACCTGGTGAATTTGTGGAAGCCAGGTAGCAAAATTTGGTGTTTGGTGGTGTACGATTCAGTCGATAGTTTCAGCCGGCCACCGACTCGAATTATACCCGAGGAGTCCAGAAAAGGGTTTAACAGTTTGAGGCTGGAATTGTTGGCAACTGGCTTTCCTCTTTTGAGCAGAAGAATCTCTGCCTTGAAGCATTCGGCTTGAACAACCATTACCAAACGATCTCTGGCAGAATCGAGTTCGTTTGGATTGAGGGTGATAGTTGTTTGTTTTGCTTCTTTCCTGGTATGGTGAGCAAAGCGCAAACAATAAGCAGTTGTTCGTAGCAGTCGATCGAACGATGACGAACGGGCAAATAAAGGGTTGAGTGGTGGTAGATTTTGGGTCAACAGTGTGGTTGTCTTGCGCTCATCATCTACATCGGCGAGTGTTGTTTGCGGTATTGCAAGCTTCGGCCAGGTTTCCTCCCCCTCTCCCAACCAATCCGGTCCATGGATCCATTTACTGCTGCTCAAAAACTGCGGCACGGCCATTCCACGGGAAACTAAATCGGCAGGGTTGTCTACTCCGGGTACATGATGCCACATCGAACTGTTCGTTATGGTGTGAATATCCGCTACTCGATTCGACACGAAGGTTTTCCAGGTCTGTGGTGGTGAACGAAGCCAGTGTAGTACCACCGTCGAATCGGTCCAGTAGATGATACGTACGGTTTCCATTTTCAGTGCTGCGACAACTCTCGACGACAATTGGGCTCCTAGTTGCGCTGCACATAATTCCAGCCTCGGAATGCTGCGCTTCTTCAAAGGTGCTACGCGTGATTTGGATGCGAGTAACATCACCATCACTTCTCCATTGGGTTTCACAGTCCGAGCGTAGACACAGGTCCCATACGCTGACTCCGATGCATCGGTGAAACAATGCAGCTGCACTTCCCCCACATCAAAGGCTAATCGGTGGATTCGGAACTCGGATAGTAGGGCCAAATCCTCCACAAAACGTTCTCAAATAGTTCGGATCTCCAAAGGTACTTCGTCATTCCAATCGATGGAGATTGTCCACAGTAGTTGCATCAAAATTTTGGCGCTTACAACTACGGGAGCGATTAGACCCAAGGGATCATAAAGCTGGGCGATAACGGACAAAATTTTACTTTTGGTGATAGGTTTATCTACCGAAAAAGGGCCAACGATGAAGCGAAATTGATCCGTCGCAGGTTCCCAGGAAATTCCCAAAGCCTTTATCGCTTCGTCCGGATCAAATGATGGGCTGGATGGGTTGGCCAGATTCTCAGGTGGGACTCCTTCTAAAACCTCTGGACAATTTGAGCACCACTTTCTTAGGGGGAAACAACCACGGCTCAGCAATTCATCCATCTCCTTCCTTAGTTGGGTTGCCTTCCAGATAGTCTCTTCGCTGCGAATAAAATCATCCATGTAGAAATCTTGCTTGAGTGCCGACGATGCGAGGGGAAACGAATCGCCTTCATCTTCGGCAAGTTGAAGTAGTGTTCGTGTTGCGAGAAACGATGATGGGGATAGTCCGTAGGTCACTCTGGTCATCTCGTATTTGGTAATCGGATCGCTTTTGTTGAACCGCCACAACACACGCTGCAGAGAACGATCGTCGGGATGGATTTCTACCTGCCGGTACATTTTCTCGATATCGGCCAGCAGAACGACCTTGTGCCTACGGAGACGGATGACGATGTCCAGCAGTTCATCCTGGATGACCGGACCGACGAGTAGTGCATCGTTTAAGGAGAACCCCGAGCTCGTTTTAGCGGATGCATCGAAAACGCTCCGCACCTTGGTCGTCGAACTGGATTCCTTCTGAACCGCATGATGAGGAATGTAGCAAGCAGTGGGTGGTTCTGGTTCGCCATCAGGTACCTCCCGCATGTGTCCCAGCTCAATAAATTCAGCGATGAATGCATGGTACCTCTCCTTCAAGTTGGGATTACTATCTAGCCTTCGTTCCAAACCTTCTAGTCGCCGCTTGGAGGTGAGAAACGATTCCCCGATTATAGCTTGGAAATTGTCCTTCTTGGGGTATTTGACGACATATCTACCATCTGCTTTCCTCGAAACTGTTTCCTTGTAGAAATTCTCACAGCGTTGCTCGGTGGGTGAAGGAAGGGGTTTGTCTAATTCTTCGAGTTTCCAGAATTTCTCGATATTCTGGTTCAGAGACTCTAGGGTGGATGTACAGCATACCAAAGCTTGAGGGATTGACTCGTAGGAAACCTTTCCCGAAACAAACCAGCCAAATCTACTCTCGACGAGGGTTGGTGCTTGCGGACCTAGTTGCAACCGGCCACCCTGTAGGATCGCATAAAAATGTTCCGCACCAATGATGAGATCCACCTTGCGGGGCACAATGAATTCTGGATCAGCGAGAGTTATATGCTTGGGGATATTCCAGTTGGTTATTGGGATCATCACAGCAGGTAGATCGGAGGTTAACTTCTTGAGCACCAGGCAGTTGAGAGGGATGTAAAATTCTCCGAATCTCGAACGAACTTCGGTATTCACCGAGCAAACTGCTCGAATTTGGGACTCACCAACACCGAGGATAGGTTGCTCAATACGATGCCGAACCAAACGAAGTTGCTGACAAAGTCGGTCGCTCATGAGGCTACATTGCGATCCGCTGTCCAATAAAGCTCGTGCCGAATGTTCGTTCCCATAACCGTCCAAAACCTTGACGACGATGGTCGAGAGGAAAACGTTTACGCCGCGGGGTTCAACGACCGAGTTGGATGATATCGCGTTAGCACCTCCAGTCAAGTTCGCAGCTACATTACCATTCGCAGTACTGGATTTAGCAGAGGATGGGTCTGATCGATTTGATTGGATGCTGGAGCTGGAATTTCCCGCCGCTGGAGAATCAAAGCCTGGATGCAGAAGTGTGTGATGCCGCTTCTGACAATGCCGACATGAGAAATTGGAGGAGCAGTTCCGTGCAAAATGATTGCTCCTGAAACAGTTGCTGCAAATACGTTTGGTGTTCACCAAATTCAAACGGTCCTTCAGCTGCATCTTCTCAAACACCGGACATTTTACCAGAGGATGACAATCGCTACATGCAAGGCAGCTGGGCTGTGCATGTTCCATCGCAGAGAAGGAGTTGATCTTCGGAGGTGTAGACTGCTGCTTCGATTGTCTGACAGGGGGAGAGTGCTTTGCTTGAGGAGAAGAGTAGGATTGCTCAGCCGAAATGTGTAACGATTCCAAGGTACGAATCTTCCGAGTTAGGAATTGGATTAGGTTTTGATAGGTTGGATCTTCATTACCGGAAACAAATTCTTCCCATTCTTTCAGAGTGCTGTCATCGATCCGAGCACAGTAGCTGAACAAGAAGACTGCACCACTGTGCTGTCGGCTCACCCAGCTGGTTGAGGATCTTTACATGCCGCTGGAAATCTTCCACCACGTTCCGAAGTGCGGACGGCGACTTGCCCGAGACCTTTGTATGGACCATCAACGACTGCAAGTGCTTCTTCTTTAGGAGATAAGGATTGGAGTAGCGATCAAGCAGCGACCCCCATGCAATGGCATAATTGTTCGCAGTAATCGTTAGGGATTCGATCAGCTTTAATGCGTCACCTCGCAAAGCCGACCGCAAGTATTGAAACTTTTGGACGCAAGGAATTTCTGGCGAGGAATGAATTAAGGAGGAAAACGAGTCGTGGAACGTTAACCAATCATTCAAATCGCCGTCGAACCGTGGGATTCGATGGTAGGAAGTTTCACTCCGGTTACATGAGTAATGGCGGGTGCCACTTGCTGGATTAACGGTTGCACTGGGTTGGGAGGGGGAGTATCCTTCGACATTAGACCGCCTTTCACCCGGAAATATTGTTCTTCCACCTTAGCCCTTACCTTCGTATTTGCCGCCTCAAATTCTGGAGAATCGTCGAATGCCTCGTATTCGCCCTGGATGGACTCGAATGCCTCCATCAATTTATCGAGCCTGCTCAACCGAATCGCTATCTCGTTTTGGTCACGCTCTGCATCGAAGTTCCCCAGGAAATCGTCTATTCGTTGGATGGAGTCCATGATGTTTTTCCGCTTCAGCTCCTTGGATTTTATTTTCTTCTCCGCCATGATACCGAAGTGATGGTAAGGCCGCCACGTGAGCTGTGAATGGACAGGAGACACAGGAAGCACCTTTTGGATGACGGTAAGTACTTGGACTGACACTCACCTGTGCCCGTCCAAAGACAGGCCTTGCTTTATAATATAAAGCAGGAACTAGTTTTATCCACCGGCCAGGATGCCGATTAGGATGGGTTGTAATACCGAGATGGGATGTACTACCACCAAAATTGCACCGAATCCTCTCGAGTGCTTGGGAATGGATGATCGTCTTTTCCGTATGTGGTTAGGGATGAGAAAACCAGCTTCGTACCACAGTATAGGATGGGGCATGCCAGTAAATGCAGCGGTAGTAACAGCAACCGCGTGCCCAACACCAACAGCAGCAACACGTGTAAAATCCTGAAGGGGGCAAAAAAGGACCCAGGAAGTACCTCTCAAAGAAATATGGAACGGTTGGACAGATACTCACATGGAGCCTGTCTTCAACAGGCCTTGTACTTTTTGAGCAGGTACTGCTATCTGGAACAATCCTTCCGTAGAAAGTGGGGTTAGCTTGGGTCCGAGCGTCGCGGTGATTCCAGGGAAAATCCAACACCCGTGATCCTGGTCACGGCACCAAAAAATGTTGTATTACGGGGTCGAATCACGGGCTATTTTTCGGGTAAGAAATCACTTCCAACACGACGCGAATTTATACTAACGAAAACTTCAATTTATTGAGCACTTTGCAAAAAACGATATATTATACTCTATTGGTACACTGTATGGTGTTTATTGCACGAGCTGGTCTCGACTAATAGTATCACAAAAGTGAAAGCAAAAAGGATATGACGAAGTCGATGAAACGCAAAAAAAGGCCAGACAATGGCATATGCAAATGCGTTTTTTGACTAATCTGTTTTATCATCATTTTGGAGATGGATTCTAATTCCTAGCTCTTAAGTTCAAATGTGGAGTTACTTACAACTAGAGGTGCGCCTATACTGAACTATTACAGAATGCTTTGAAAAATTCAACAAAAGGTTATTAAGGAAATTCCCAAGATTTCTTCTCATTCTTTTAGTTAATTCTTCAAGACATTTCTCTTCCAGAAATTTCTCCAAGAATTTCTGAAAAAAGTTTTATAAAATCCTCCAACGGTTCTTTCATTCCTTTTCAACAGGATCTTCCAGAGATTGTAATAAGAATTCTTTCGGGAAGGCTGGAAGATTCCTGCAGAAATTTACACAGAAATTTCATCATAAATTCCGCCGGGTATTCCTCTATGTATTTTCTCAGACACTCCTCCAAGATTTACCTCTAGGAATTTATCTATGGATTCGTTCAGGAATTCATTGATATAATGTTTAGGAATTCTATTAGGTGATATCTCCAGATTTTTTTTTTCCAAAAATATCTAAAGAGGTTTTTTAGGTATTCCACATGGGGTTTCCTGGTATTTCTTTTAAAAATTTATCTATAGAATCTTAAAATACTCCTATTTTTTTCAGAAATTATTTCAGGAATTCATTGAAAATTTAGTTAAGACTTTTTTTTAACTTCTTGTAAAATTTTTTCAGCGATACTTTCGGAAATGTCTTCAATATTCTTAGAATTACGTCACAAATATAAGCAGGGATTTCTTTAAAAGTTGTTCCATGGATTCTTTCTGAAGTTATTCCAGCTGTATTTCAAAAATTGCTCAGAGAATCCTCCAGCAATTCATCATGGGAATGTACAAGTGTATGTTCGCTGAAATCGGAGAATCAGGTATCAGTAGGTCGGCTCTAGAGGCACGTTCTCCTCCATTTGGGAAATTTGTGCCATCGCCATGAACACGAGCCTATTCATCATTTACCTGACGAGCTAACTCATCAGCCAATTCATTTCCAGCGATGGAAAAATGGCCAGGTACCCATACAAGGTGAACAGCGTTTGCTGAATTCAGCTCCTTGATTTGAGTTCGACAAGCGATAACTATCTTCGACCTGGAGTTGGCCGAAGCAAGGGCTTTAATAGCAGCCTGGCTATCTGAACAGAAGTATATTACTTTTCCCATTACGTGCTGCTAAAGTGCTGATTGCATTCCGCACATAAGAGCAAAGATTTCGGCCTGAAAACGTTGCAGTGTCTACCAAGTGAATAAGACTGATGCAGCCTTAGCTCACGAGAATAAACACCAGCACCTGCTCGACTTTCGAGAAGGGAGACATGAGTGTAACATACGATACCGTCTGAAATACTTCTCTCAAGATAACCAGATGTCCACTCTTCCCGGAAAGGGAAATTCGTGGTAAATGTCCTATATGGAAAATTTCAAGCAATTGTAAGATCACTTAGAGCAAGGTCAACTTTGTCCCAATTCAACGAGGTGTGTGTTGATGTGCGGTTCACAGGAGTTTCCTCTAGTAGACCGAGTACCCGTAGACGGTAAGTGCAGGAAAGTGCTTCTTGTTTGAGATGAATGTGTAGTGGGGCAACGTCAAAGAGAACTTCGAGCGCTGCCGTAGGAGTTGAAGAGAACGCTCCAGACATCGCCATTAAGCACATCCTTTGGAGATGGCCTAACTTTGATTGGACCGTTCTCACTTCGCCCTTTTGCCACCACATCAGACATCCATAGGCCAATATTGGACGAACAACAGTTGTGTAAATCAATTTGATATACTTGGGTTTTTACCCCCAAGTTGTACCAAAGGTTCGCCGACATTGCCCGAAGGCCATACAATCTTTCTTGATTCTGAACTCAACATGAGGTGTCCAGGAAAGCTTGGAATCAAGAATGACTCCAACGTACTTTACCTGTTCAGTCACATTGATTTCAGAATCAAAGAGACGTAAAGTTCGAACACCATTACGGTTTCGCTTTTCCGTGAAAAGAACAATAGATGTTTTACTCGGATTTACCGAAAGGCCATATTGGCGACACCAACCCTCAACTACCTCAAGAGCGTTTTGCATCAGGTCGAAAAGGGTGGTGATACACATACCAACTAACAATGCTAGGTAGTCGTCGGCAAAACCATAAGTAGTAAAACCGCTATTATTGAGTTGCCTCAATAGCGTATCTGCTACGAGATTCCACAAAAGCGGTGACAAGACTCCCCCTTGGGGGCATCCACAAACACTCAATTTCCTAATCCCTGCTAGACGCAATGTCGAGAAGAGATATCGGTTTTTGAGCATTTGATGAATCCAATTGGAAATCATTGGAGATATACCATGACTCCGTGCGGCTTCCAATATGGCATCGAAAGGCACGTTGTCAAAGGCACCCTCGATATCTAAGAAAACACCCAAACAAGATATGGGTCATTCCACACCAAGTGTACACACCGCATGTTATCGACCATCACGGATTTCGACCAAATTTTGTTGGAATGTTTGTTTAAATGGAGGAAGAAAAAATCCAAATTTTGATGCTGATAGGATCACCCCTCGGCCCTTGGCAGCACCCCTCGTCTTTACCAATACAAGAAAAATCAAAGTTTTACCTTTCTTTTCTTAATTTATAGCTTTGAAACTATAACATATACACGTTTGTGACCTTCGGCTTTTTTGAAGAAAATTGTTGGAGGAATCCAGGAAAAATATTATTTTTTTGATACAGTGTTGCCAAATATATTATTTTTCAATTTTAAAATTTAAAATCGATTTTTCTTCGAATGAGTATATTTTGATTTCAAAAATTTTGATTCCATCGTGTTTATCAGACATTTTCCTGTCGAAAAAGCTTAACTCCCTGAGTTCTTTTTGGCCGTTCCAGAGATATAGCGTTTTTAAGCTTGAAAACCGGTTTTCTCTAATATATAAAATAAGTCCAATTTACAAGTTTCGCTAAGAAAACATTATTCGATGCAATTTAAAGGTGATTTGGGCTGATTTAGACCAAGGGGACTAGAAAACTATGTAAAAATAATAATATGCCAGTGTTGCCAATTTGTCAATTATGGATTTATTAGAATGGATAACAATAAATGGCTGAAGTTTAAAATTTATGTATTATAATCCTTATTTCAATTGATATTCTACCTATGCAAACATTGAGATTGAGGAATGTGTTGCCAGACATTTTAATTTAATTGTATAAATCTACATGAGAACTTTTGTATCAAATCAAATTATCAAGCAAGAATCTTAAACTCCTTTTTTACAATTTCATTGCTATTGGCAATACTGAACCTTGACAGTTTTCGTTTGATGTGCAACTTTTTATTCATGGTTCAGAATTACGCAAATTGATTCCGACTGTTCTTGGTGTATTTTTAGGATGTTTAGCTTTTCAGTCCGATTGTGAGATCAAAATGTTCTCATACTCCGACGCTTCGTATCGGATCTTGAGAAAGATCTCATACAGATCGAAACGTTGGAGTAAGAGAACATAAGGTTGTTTTTGTTCTCACAATCGGACTGAAAAGCCAAAAAATCCTAAAAATAAGTTCAGAATTACAAAAAACCATTCTGGATGACATGTTATGCCTTAACGAACAAGTTTCTATTCTTTTTTTTTCTGTTTATCCATTGTTTTCAACTTGTACGGGGAAAGGGAAGTTCCCAAAAGTGAGTTCAGTTAACTTCATTAACTCGCATATAGACAGAGTACTTTGAGTAGAAGTTCTTTTTACCCAACCGCCAGTTCAAATTACTCAAAGATGCAAAAAAGAGCTCAAAAGTTAGTTTAAATGTAAAAGTTTCACGAGAAGGATTATTGAGTTCCCGTAGAGTTGCATTGTTTCGCACATGAAAAAGGACCAAGCGAAGGATTAGATGGCACATTTAAAAGACTAGCAACCCGGGAGTGCGTACAAGGTGTAATTATCCAGGCACCTAAACAACATTAAAATTGGTAAAAAATGAGTAAGTGACATAGTATTGATAGTTGAGTAATTTGAACTGGCTGTTGGGTAAAAAGAACTTCTACTCTAAGTACTCTGTCTGTATGCGAATTAATGAAGTTAACTGAACTCACTTTTGGGAACTTTCCTTTCCCCGTACAAGTTCAAAACAATGGATAAACAGAAAAAAAAAGAATAGCAACTTGTACGTTAAGGCATAACATGTCATCCAGAATGGGTTTTCGTAATTCTGAACTTATTTTTAGGACTTTTTGGCTTTTCAGTCCGATCGTGAGATCAAAAACAACCTTATGTTCTCTTACTCCAACGTTTCGATCCGTTTCGAAGCGTCGGAGTATGAGAACATAAGGTTGTTTTTGATCTCACAATCGGACTGAACAGCTAAAAATCCCAAAAATGCACCAAGAACAGTCGGAATCAATTTGCGTAATTCTGAATCATGAATAAATTGCAGTGAATATTTGAATTTACCACTGCCCTTATTAAAGGTTTGTTCGAAGAATAGAAAGTTGCACATCAAACGAAAACTAACAAGGTTCAGTGTTGCCAATAGCAATAAAATTGTAAAAAAGGAATTCTTGATTCTTGCTTGATAATTTGATTTGATACAAAAGTTCTCATGTAGATTTTTACAATAAAATTAAAATGTCTGGCAACACTTTCCTCAACCTCAATGTTTACATAGGTAGAATATCAATTGAAATAAGGATTATAATACATAAATTTTAAACTTTAGCAATTTATTGTTATCAATTCTAATAAATCCATAATTGATAAACTGGCAGCACTGTCATATTATTATTTTTCCATAGTTTTCTATTCTCCTTGGTCTAAATCAGCCCAAATCACCTTTAAATTGCATCGAATAATGTTTTCTTAGCGAAACTTGTAAATTGGGCTTATTTTATATATTAGAGAAAACCGGTTTTCAAGCTTTAAAACGCTGTATCTCTGGAACGGCCAAAAAGACCTCGGGGAGTTAAGCTTTTTCGACAGGAAAATGTCTGATAAACACGATGGAATTAAAAATTTTGAAATCAAAATATACTCATTCGAAGAAAAATCGATTTTAAATGTTAAAATTGAAAAATAACATATTTGGCGACACTGTATCAAAAAAATAATATTTTTCCTGGATTCCTCCAACAATTTTCTTCAGAAAAGCCGAAGGTTACAAATGTGTATATGTTATAGTTTCAAAGCTATAAATTAAGAAAAGGAAGGGAAAACTTGGATTTTTCTGTAATGGCAAAGACGAGGGGTGATCCGATCGGCATCAAAATTTGGATTTTTTCTTCCTCCATTTAAACAAACATTCCAACAAAATTTGGTCAAAATCCGTGATGGTCGATAACACGTTTCCATTTTTTCCCGGTCACTTCATATGGAATGACCCATATCTTTTGAGCGAATGCTTTCTCGATATCGTAAACAATCTTGTGTAAAAGAGTCACAGTGGACTTACCAGATTGGTAAGCATGTTGGTTAACATGAAGAGGCACATTGGCCAGATGAACATCACGGATGCGTTCTAAGCATTTCAGAAGAAAAGAGGCCAAACTGATAGGTCTGAAGCTCTTTGCTTCTTCATACGACGCACGACCAACTTTCCGAATAAGCTTTACAGTAATATCCCGCCAGGATTTGGGAATTTACCCTGTAGCAAAACTGCAAACAAGTAGTTGTTTCAAAACATGTTTGAAATTATCAAATCCCTTCTGAAGCAAAATAGGATAAATCCCATCTGCCCCAGGAGATTTGAAAGGAGCAAAGCTATTAAGTGCCCATTCAATCAATTCTAAAATTATGATACTCCGAGCCGAAGCTAAAGAATCATAGCTACAAGAAAAGACATCAGGTTCATCCGAAGATGTAATATCCACACATGCGGGGAAGTGTGTACTGAATAAACATTCCAAAATTTCTTCATCACAGGAAGTGAAATGACCATTTGGTAAACGAAGTTCGTTCACTTAAAATCCTTAGATTTTGCTAAGATTGTGTTCTACCGACTGGCTTCTCTCAGACTGGATACATTTGTACAAAGGTTTTTCCAGCCGGATCGTTCAGCAGACCGAAGAGCTTTCTGGTAGGCCTTGCGAGCCGACCTGAAAGCCTCCGATCCAGCCGAACGTCGTCTGTTCCAACTCTTTCTACATTGTTTTTTTGAGCTTCGCCAGATGAGAGTTATACCAAGGGGTTCCTCTTGTGGTCTTCACAGACCGCAGAGGGCTAGCTTCTTCAAAAACTTCCATGATGAAGGCCGTTGTAGTATCAACGGCATCATCTAAATCACTTGGATTGTCAATGGATGGTGAGTATCCATGAAATTTAGCTGCAACCAAATCGGTAAAGAGATCCCAGTTGGTTGACCGGGGGTTCCTGAAACGCAAAGTTTGCGAAGTAACATTCACATATTCAAACAAGATGTAGCGATGGTCAGATAAAGATTCTTCATCTGGTCAGCTCGTGACTAATTCTGCTAGAGCAAAGCGTTATGTCTAACACTTCCTCTCTAGCAGATACCATGAAGGTTGGGCGGTTGCCTATGTTAAGTAATGTAAGATCTGTACTACTTAAGTATTCCATCAAACTGGAGCCTCTCAAATTGATGTCTGAGCTGCCCCAGATTATATGGTGAGCATTTGCATCACTACCAACAATTAGCGGAAGGCCTTTTGAAGTGCAGTATGCAATGACTTGCTTGAAAGCATCCGTAGGGGCTGGTTCATCATGCGGTAAATAAACCGAACAATAAACGTATTTTCTGTTGAGGTTTCCAACAGATACATCGATTGTGATAGCACATACATCTCTTGTAGTTAGTTCAGAGATGTATGTGCTATCTGCTGAAGCATTACAATGGCCTTTTCAATGAAATTTTCGTCAAATTCTGTGATTCAATCAGCTGAGTACACATACAGATATTATAAGCAATGCATCTATCCAAATATCAGGAATACATTACAACTCTCGGTGAGGAATTCATAAGAAATCTTGAAATAAGTTTGTTAGAAAGCTTTGAGGAAACCTCTGGTGAATGGGCAGTTTTCATGTATCCGCCAAATATGTTACAACTAAAACAATGTTCATAAAATCAAAGATTATGGAAGGCGATATTTATGACTGTCATATCGCCTTCAATGATTTTTTTTTTCAATTGCTCGTCAGCATGCCTTGGTCAGTTGGCAACAAAAATGGGATACAGGGGAATTGGGCAGGTGGTTACATTCAATTCACCCACAGGTATCGAAGACGGCGTGGTTCAAGGGGTTTTTTTTTTTACTTAAACGTTTATTTAAGGCTCATGCGCCATCAGGCATAACGGAGCCGGATTCATTTTGAAACTTTTTTACAATTTCATGTGACTTATTTACTAGGTTAGCTTTGGGGAACCGTAAAACTCGCGGTTTGGTCGAGGTTAGGGGGAACAATAATGTTTGAGGAAGGGAAGGGATAGTGGTGCTTTTCGTTGACTCTCAGCAGCATGATGTGACGTAACTGCTGCTGGTCAAACGTAGAGTGGACAAACAACCTGTAACGATACAAACAAACGATTTTCGAAGGGACACGAGGTGGACAAGTGGAACAACAAGACGGGGGAATCAAACGAAGACTTCAGCTTACTTTAAGAAGTCATAGACAAGTTTCATATACTCAAGATCAAGTTTACCCAACACATCTCTAATGTCTTCCTTTTCTGGTTTCCCTCGGGCCCTGAGGGATGCACATAGATCGGTTCTGGCAATACCGTATTCGGGGCATTCCCACACAACATGGTTGATATCTTGATAGCCTGCACCACAGCTACAGCGATTGCTATCTGTGAGCCCTATCCGATAGAAATGCGAGCCCAGAGAGTAGTGATTGGACATAAGTCGACACATTATTTTGATAAAATCTCGACCTACGTCCAACCCCTTGAACCACGCCGTCTTCGATACCTGTGGGAGAATTGAATATAACCACCTTTCCAATTCTCCTGCATCCCATTTTTGTTGCCAACTGACCAAAGCATGCTGACGGGCAATTGAAAAAAAATCATTGAAGGCAATATGACGGTCATAAATATCACCTTCCATAGCGCCCACCTTGGCAAGCGAGTCCGCTTTCTCATTGCCCGGAATCGAGCAATGCGAAGGGACCCAAACCAAGGTGATGTTATATGCTTGATTCGATAAAGCACTCAAAAATGATCGTATTTCGCTTAGGAAATACGTGGAGTGCTTTACCGGCCTCATTGAGCGAATAGCCTCAATTGAACTGAGACTATCCGTAAAAATGAAATATTGATCAGAGGGAAGAGAGGCGATTCGCTCTAATGCGTAATGTATAGCCGCCAATTCTGCGACATATACTGAGCAAGGACTTTGAAGTTTATGGGCGGCACTATGAAGCTCATTAAATACACCAAACCCAGTGGAATCATTTGTTTTTGACCCGTCAGTGAAAAACCTTCTGTCGCAACTGACATGACCAAACTTGCTTGCAAAAATTTTTGGAATGTGCTCCGATCGGAGCTGATCTGGGATTCCACGGATTTCTTGCTTCATGGTCAGATCAAAAGCTATAGTGGAATTGGAGAAGTCTGGGAAGCAATCACGGTTGAGAACATTCGAAGAAGGGTTAATCTCCAGAGTCATGTACGAGTAGTACACTGTCATAAACTTTGTTTGATGAATTCGTTCGATCAGCTTTTCAAAGTTATCAATTACCAATGGATTCAGCACCTCACAGCGGATGAGGAACCTTAACGACAATTCCACGAAACGATCTGATAAAGGGAGTACTGCTGCTAGTACCTCCAAACTCATTGTGTGAGTTGAGTTCATACAGCCTAACGCGATCCGAAGACAACGATACTGGATACGCTCTAGCTTCAGTATGTGTGTTTTCGCGGCGGACTGAAAGCAAAAGCTACCGTATTCAAGAACCGACAGTATCGTTGTACGATAAAGCTTTATCAGATCTTCCGGATGGGCTCCCCACCATGTTCCGGTGAGTGTACGCATGAAGTTGATTCGTTGTTGGCACTTCTGATACAGATAATTAATGTGCTTTCCCCAGGTGCCTTTAGAGTCGAACCAGACCCCTAGATACATATGTGAAACAGATTGAGTGAGTTCCTTACCCAAAAATTGAAGCTCTAGATCGGCTGGATCACGCTTCCTAGAAAAGACAACTAACTCAGTTTTCTCCGGAGAGAATTCGATACCCAGCTTTACAGCCCAAGCAGACAAATTGTCCAGAGTATCTTGCAATGGTCCTTGCAGATCTTCCGCCTTTGGTCCGGTGATAGAAACCACGGCGTCGTCCGCAAGCTGTCGTAGCGTGCAATTTTCCACGAGACATTCGTCGATATCTCTGACGTAAAAGTTGTAAAGAAGGGGGCTTAAGCATGAGCCCTGGGGGAGACCCATATAACTAATTCGTGAAGTTGCCGAGGTTCCATGAGAGAAAAACATGTGCTTCTCAGACAACAAGTTGTACAAATAGTTGTTTAAAATCGGAGAAAGCCCACACTAGTGGAGTTTGTCTGAAAGGACATCAACGCAAACTGCATCAAAAGCCCCCTTAATATCCAAAAATACTGAACCCATTTGGTATTTTTGAGCGTAGGCCAGTTGAATTTCTGTAGAAAGCAGCGCCAGACAATCGCTCGTTCCCTTGCCTCTACGAAAACCGAATTAAGTATCTGAAAGAAGGCCGTTCGATTCAACCCATGTATCGAGCCGATGGAGAATCATCTTCTCTAGCAGCTTCCGTAAGCACGACAACATCGCAATAGGGCGGTACGAGTTGTGATCCGACGCGGGCTTCCCGGGCTTTTGAATGGCGATAACCCTCACTCGTCTCCAGTCATCCGGAACAGTGTTGCTTTCCAGGAATAGATTGAACAAATTCAACAAGCGCCTCTTCGCGACGTCTGGGAGGCTTTTGAGCAAGTTGAACTTTATTCTATCCATCCCTGGGGCAGAGTTGTTACATGACAGAAGCGCGACAGAGAATTCCAGCATCGAAAAGGGTGAATCCATCGCATTCCTTTCGGGTGGATAACGACGAATATTCGCTTGTACTTGGACCGAATCCGGACAGACTTTCTTTGCGAAATCGAAAATCCATCGAGGCGAGCTTTCTCGATCCTCATTTACCGATACCGCGTTGCGCATTCTCCTTCCCACCGTCCAGAGAGTCCGCATTGACGTTTCCCGCGATAAACCGTTGACGAAATTCCTCCAATAACCACGTTTCATCGCCTTCACGAGATTCGTGAATTTGTTGTGAAGAGAGGAATACCACTCGTAATTCTCCCGTGTACCGCGCTTCCGGTATGTTTTAAACGCGGCGGATCTTTCGCGATAGGCTCCGGTACATTCTTCATCCCACCACAGTGTGGGGGGTCTTCGCCGTATCGAAGTTCCCGGAACCGGCCTACGCTGCGCTTGAAGAGCACTTTCGACGATTAACCCGGACAAGAATTGGTATTCTTCCTGCGGTGGAAGAACGTCGACCGACTGCTCGCCTTCGGAGACCAACTCAGCATATTTACCCCAGTCAATATGCTTCGTGAGGTCATACGCGACGTTAATCTGGCGAGCCTGACACGAATCATTGGTAACTGAAATTTTGATTGGCAGATGATCACTACCATGGGGATCCTGAATTACATTCCACGTGCAATCCAATGATAGTGAATTCGAACATATTGAGAGGTCTAACATGCTTGGAGGATCTGGAGGTTTAATTCGCGTTGCTTCCCCGGAGTTCAAAATTGTCAAATTGAAATAGTCACAGAGGTCATATATCAAGGTGGCGCGATTGTCGTCCTTGGAAGACCCCCAGGCTGTTCCGTGTGCATTAAAATCTCCCAGGATCAACCATGGCGCAGGCATAGCATAGCATATAGCCGCAAGATCTCTTCGAGATACTTTTGTACTGGGCGGGATATATACACTGGCTATACTAAAACTTTTTCCTTGAATAGTAACATGACATGCAACTATTTCAGTGCCGTTCATCGGAGGGAAATCAATTCTATAAAAGGAATGGAGCTTATTGATCCCCAAGATCACCCCTCCATATCCATCCCCTCGATCACGACGAATAATATTGAAATCGTGGAAAGAGACGTCTTTATCGGAAGTTAGCCATGTTTCACTAAGCGCAAATATGTTACAACGTGTTTTGTGAACTAAAAATTTAAACGCATCCATATTTTTAATTAGGCTTCTACAATTCCACTGTAGGACTTCTATCATATCTCCGACCTCACTGGACAAATTAGCCATCGAAAGATATGAAAGATTCAAGAATCGGCCAGTTTGAAGCCAGTTGCTTCAGAAGAGGTTTCACAAAAGGAAGTGCCATGTTTATTAAACTTCTTATAGCGGGTGAGATATTGAAAGTTTCGAAGATGATATCCACTATCCCAGAAAGAGTCAATTTTCCGGAAGGGTCGACTGGATTCTGTCGGCGTTCCTGTTGACTACTTTGTTGTCTTTTTGGATGAAAAACTGGGGCAACTGGGGTTTTAGATGCTCCCGGAAGTGACGGAAAATCTCCAGCCGAGAATTTAAAACCTGGAGGACATACCTTTTTGGTGTTTCCGCCACTTCTTGATTTTACCAGAGGGTTTTGAAGAGCTGGTTGAGCAACAGGAACGTTTTGAGAAGCTCGCTGTTGCAAGTGCCGTTTTGCAACAGCTCGCTTCCTTTTCGTTCCTGTCTCAATTATAGTGTACTCTTCGCCACCCTCAGAGTCAGAACCTTGATCGTCATCTGGCAGGGATGCAAAGATGTTATTGTTACTTGGAGGTTGGACAGATGGAACAGCAGCCGGGGTGATATTTTTCAGCATTTCTGCATATGACCTCCTCGACCGCTGCTTCAAAGAATTTATAGAGCGTTTCTCCCGCTCTACGTACTTTGGACATGCACTGAGCTCATGACGTGGCGTTTCGCCACAAGTTACACATTTTGGCCCCGTATTGCAGGGGCCCTCGGCATGTTGTTCACCACACATACCACAACGTGGTTTATTGCTGCAATAAGGTGCGGTGTGGCCCAACTCCCGGCACTTTTCGCAGTGCATGACCTTCGGTTCGTAGAGACGAACAGGTAAACGAAGAAGCCCAACCACGAGAACGCTTGGTAAAGCAGAGCCGGAAAAGGTCACCCTAAAGGATTCTGATGGCTTTTTTGAGCCGTCAGGTTGTGCCTTATTCATTTGGACAGCATAAAGTACTGGAACCAGTGGGACGGCACGATTTTTAAACCCACCGGCTCCACACAAGATGGCGGCACGAGTCAAATTGTCGTCAGTGACGGCGCAGTATCATAACGTCCGAGGCCATAATGTCCCAGGGCCTTATGGCGCATTTTTTCGGGGCATAACGCCCAAACATACAAGTATGTCACGAAGTCCAAGGAAAGAAGGCACATTGGTTATTATGACGCACCTAAACTTTTGGATGTTATTTCGCAAAAAAACGCGACTTAACGACCGGGACAGTATGGCCTCGGACGTTGTGATCCGGCCCCGTCAGTGACCACTCCATGGCACTCTATCTCGTGACTAGGCAGATATGTTTTATACTCCCTCGAAAAGAGTTCAGAGTTAGCAATCCTGTTTGCCTGGTCGCGGTCGCTCACAGTAACACGCAACTTGTCACGACTTGGTGAGTCAACCTCAAGAACGCCCCGAAACGATTTCGCCAGATCTTTCGCGATTTGCAACTTGTTAAGTTTTTTTCCGTTCGGTTTGGGCCGAAAGAAAACCAGAAAGGGACCCTTAGATCCGGGTGGGTAAGCTTTCGGACGGGGGTCCGCCGGATTGTGTGAGAGAACTGAAGAGGAAGAGGAAGAAGGGAAAGCCAGGGATTGTCTTGAGCCACCAGGCAGAACCAAATTGGTATCCGTAGACTTTTGTGCCGACAAAACTGTTCCATATTCATCATAGGGAGCGGTGTCAATAGGAACATGGGGAATAGTATGGGACAAACATCAAATTCTCACTCCAGTCGACTTTTTAGATCCCATTTAGGTCCCACATGAACTGTACAAAATTTCAGCGCAATCGGTGAAACTATAATTTAGCGCAAGCGGTTCAAAGTTTACATAGGATTTACTATGGGAAAAGTTACACTTTCAAACAAAAAATCCCAGAGGTCGCCCCTTGTCTCCTTAATTCAAATCGATCAATGCTTCTTGTAGAAAAATCATTTATGAAACTTTCCTTCGAAGACCGCAAAATCATTGGATGCTTGTGGAAAAAGTTATTGATTTATTACCGATTAGTGATCCGACGAACGGCTTTTTGTTTTGTTTTATCAGCAGCACTGCTGCTGCCGTTGCTGCATGGGGTGGCGGGTGGCATCACCACCCCCAGAAACAGCAGCAGCCAAGGCAGCAGCTACAGTGCTGCTGATAAAACAAAACAAAAAGCCGTTCGTTGGATCACTAATCGGTAATAAATCAATAACTTTTTCCGCAAGCATCCAATTGTTTTGCGGTCTTCGAAGGAAAGTTTCATAAATGGTTTTTCTACAAGAAGCGTTGATTGATTTGAATTAAGGAGACAAGGGGCGACCTCTGGGATTTTTTGTTTGAAAGTGTAACTTTTCCCATAGTGAATCCTATGAAAACTTTGAACCGCTTGCGCTAAATTATAGTTTCACCGATTGCGCTGAAGTTTTGTACAGTTCATGTGGGACCTAAATGGGATCTTAAAAGTCGACTGGAGCGAGGATTTATTTTTTCCATACAAGCGTGTCCCATACTAATGGGGAACCACTGGAGCAATGTGGACTGATGCTTCTACTTTGTCAGTGATGTCCATGGCCTCGGTGTACTGGGTCTGCACAATTGGATCTTTGAACTGACGAGTTCCTACATCATCGTCAGAAGATAGCACATATTCGGGCGAACCCCCTCCGGTATCGTTAGGCTCCATTACGGAGTTTATTACAACCACTGAAGAGCGACAACAATTTCACTCGATTTATTATCACTTAATCAATTCACTTCACTTTGATAAGCCAGAAAGAAGAAGGAAAAAAACTTATTTTTGGAACTTTGGCTTCCAGCCAAATAATGTGATATTAAAAAAAAAAAAAATAATAATAATAATAAGAAAAAAGAAAAAAAATACTATCGTAATAATATTAGTTTATATGTGTACGAATAATGAATAAAAATATTAGTTCAAAGAGCAAACATATTAAGCCCGTAGTTCTGCGTCAACTTAATTCAATTTACTAGCACTACGTGAGCAAAAACAACAAAAAAAATAATGATAAAGGGTAGGGAAAAAAACGTAAGAAAAAAAAATAATTGGGAACCACTACTGTTGAACAACGTCAGAGGGGAAAGAGGGGGACTTGCGGGCGAAAAGAATTATCAAAATTATTGTTTACCTACAACGAAGAGATGCGTCGTGTATTCTGTAGGCTGTTTTGTGGACTTGGTTCTGCTGTTGCTCCTTGTGTGTAGATATAGCACAGCAAACCATCAAACAATGCGCCGAACCACAATGATGACGATGATGACGCGACGGTGACCTTCGTTTGGATGTTCGTCGTCGTCGTCGCTTATATGAAATGATGATTGTGATAGCGGCTCGTTGGACCAAATTGCAAAAATGATAATTTGGCGGATTTGGTTCCGGTTTACAGCTGATCCACAGAATTATGTCGTGGATAGCTTCTTCCTGCGGTGCACTTGGGATCGCGAGACTTCGAGCAAAAACCCACTACGTTGTGGGGGAAAAAGCTTGAGAACGCGTAATGGAGCAGAAGTGGAAAGCGGCTTCACTCTGCGGCTGCACAACTAGAAGTGTGGTTCAAGCAGCCACTTGTCATCCAAATACTACCCCACAGTAAAAAAGCGAGCCAACATCTCTGACCCCCATTGTGCGTTGAACCCCATTTTGACAGCAAAATTTGTAAACAGTAAACTTTTCTGGACCAACACTTGAAAAGCGCGTAATATTTTCCACAACAAAAAAGAAAATTTTCGAAAATACTAGAAGAATTATGAAAAAATCTAATTCTCTTAGCTGAAATATGTTACAATAAATAAAAACGTGTTCAAATTAGGCCGCAATTGGGGATGTAAAGAACTTTTTTTGTTAACGAAAAAATATCACTCGTAAACTACGCCTAAATCAAATGTTTGACCTGAAACAGATGATGACTTCAAAAACATGGCCGCATCGCAGCTGGTTGGGTTCAAGGGGTTGGACATGGGTCGAGATTTTATCAAGATAATGTGTCGACTTATGTCCAATCACTACTGTCTGGGCTCGCATTTCCATCGAATAGGGCTCACAGATAGCAATCGTTGTAGCTGTGGTGCAGTCTATCAAGATATCAACCATGTTGTGTGGGAATGCCCCGAATACGGTATTGCCAGTTCCGATTTATGTGCATCCCTCAGGGCCCGAGGGAAACCAGAAAAGGAAGACATTAGAGATGTGTTGGGTAAACTTGATCTTGAGTACATGAAGCTTGTGTACGACTCCTTGAAGCAAGTCTTCGTTTGATAATTTCGTCTAGTTGTTCCACTTGTCCACCTCGTGTCTTTGTTTGATATCCCAGTCTTGTTGCTCCACTTGTCCACCTCGTGCCCCTTCGAAAATCGTCGTATCGTTACAAGTTGTTTGTCCACTCTACGTTTGTTCAGCAGCAATGCGCCACATCATGCTGTTAAGTGTCAACGAAAAGCCCTCATCACCCTATCCTTTCCTCAAATATTATTGTTACCCCTAACGTCGAGTTTTACGGTTCCCCAAAACTAACATAGTTTTAGTCATACACATAACATTGTAAGAAATAAAAAAAATAACTGAATTCGGCTTCGTTATGCCTGTTCGCGCATGAGCCTCAAATAAATGATTAAGTAAAAAAAAACCAAAGAAAAATGTACACAAAATCGAGGATATAGACCCGAGGGTCCACTAAATCGAGGTATACCTGTATTAGGATATTTTCTGCATTTCCTTTTGGAATTGCAAAGGTTTTTTTTTTTCAAAGTTTCTTCATACAATTTCTTATGGATTTTTCAAGGAGATCCTCCTGAAATTCCTTCAATGGTATCATTTGTTTTTTTTTTGTCTGAAATTCCGTTTGAGGTTTTTAATCATTCTTTCTGCAATGCTTCCAGGAATTTCTCCTGGTATTCTTTCAGAAAGTATTTCTGAGAATCTTCAAGGAATTATTTCAGGGACTTCTGCAGGAGTTCTTCGCAATGTTCCTCTTGCTAGAAGTCCTTCTGGGAAATTTTCAGAGTTTATTTTAAGGATCCCTTCAAACAAGTTTTTAAGTAATTTTTCCAGAAGATCTATCTGAATTATTTATGGGCTTCTACTGGAAAAGTTATTCTTGAGATTTCTCGTGAACTTTCTTCTGGGGTTCCTTCGGGGGATTCCTTGTGGATCTTTCCGATATTCCAAAAGGCTCTTCTCAAAAATACCAGAAGGAAATATAAAAATTTCAGAAGAATCATTAGGAAAAGTCCTAGAAGGATCTTCTTGAGATATCTTAAAACAGTTTTTTTATTTCCTTGAAATAATCCAGGAATAACTCAACATAGTCTTGGAAAAATCCCCGAAAGCACACCTTTTAGAATCTCAGAAGGATCTTCTTGAAGAATCCAGAGTTAATCTCTTCTGGAACAATTCCCGAAAAAAAAATAATTTCATAAAGTACTGCTGGAAGAATTCCAGAAGATTCCTTAAACCAGGGGTTCCCAACCTTTTTGAGGTGGCGACCTCCTTTAAGAATTGTCGAAACATCTGGGGCTCAATGAAATTTTTTGGAAAAAAAAATTGAATTAAATGAACGAAACCGAGTTTTTTGGGTACAGTGACGTAGCTAGAAATTTACTGTGGGAAGGGTTTTTGACGATCAATGAAACGTTTTTTAACTCGACACTCACATTTCATAAACAATGATGACATGTACATTCAATTTGAGTTATAGCTAAAAAAATAGCGGCGCAGTCGAAATTTTTTTTTTATCTGAAGGCGTTTTATACTGAAAATTTGTTCCTAAAATTGTCGCTTTCGGGGGTGGCGGTATACAAAATTAACAATCGGTATAATTTGCACAAAATAGAATAAAAATTTAACAAGTTTTTGGTAACATCGCGGCCCCCTTGGACTGGCTTCACGGCCCCCCAGGGGGCCGCGGATCACCGGTTGGTAAGGGTATGCGGTATGGGATTTTTTCAAGGCGAAACGAAACGAAACGAAATACAAAATTTTTGATACAATGCGGTACGAAACGAAACGGAATTCAAAAATGTTTCGTGAGATCGATACGAAATCCGAATTTACTCGGTATTTTTCGAAACGAAACGAAATTTTCGTAAAAGTTTCGCGGAATTTTACTGTTATATTTTTTGCGTGTTTGTGGTAACGCGTATTGAGTTTCCATAAATACTCTCATCCCATAGCTTCATTTGGTACAGTGCCATTTATATTTTCATCATTTTCCGCGACGTATATTTAAAATTTTAATAATTCAACCAATAATCTTATCAGATTGCTTCAATGACTAATAAGAGCACACCAATAATGCGTGCTCTAATGTCGTTTGTTAGAAACATGATGAGGAAACATCAGTCAGATGTTTATCAATCAAGCTTTGTTGGATAGCGTGATTTCTGGAGAAAGCCCAAAATTTAAACCTGAAATTTATAGATGATATAAATTACCAAAAATACAAATAAAATTCACAAAGAAATTGAAAAGAATATTCAAGAAATTTGTGCGACACTAATTAAATATGAACTTATTCGAAAAATATAACACAATCATCTGCCGTTTGCGGCGCAGGCGCCGAGGGCCTAGGGTCAAATACTACTCCCAAAAGTTTTCGGGTCTTTCGATTCGAGCCTGTGGGTCCCGAAATAAACTAGCCTAGGGTTTAACAAAAAGACTTTTCAGAACTTATCCACCCAGAACTGCATATCAGTCACATTCGACAAAAGTAGGCATTGAAGAAAATGGAAGTTTGTAACTTGTTAAGTATGGGAAAGGATCAAAATTTAAAAAAAAATAACACATAACGTTGCTAGAGTTTGTCGTGCTCATCTAACTTTGACATTTTAAAATCACTGCTGAAATAAATAAATAAATTAAAACACCGTGTATAACGCTTCGTCATACATATTTGATAGTGAAACTCTTTCAATAGTTCAACTGCAAATTTCTTGGAAAAGAATTTCACCTGAAACTTTTCCATGTATTATACTTTCTACCGAATTTGTCCTAATCAGTTTCTTCTGGCATTTCCAATATATTTTCTAGAGATATATCCATGTTTTCTTAGCACTTTTGCTAGTGTATCCCACACCCTGTGTCACAATAGATCTAAAAACTGGTCGCAGTGACAAACCCGAACAGGAATAAAGAAAAAATCCCACACCCTGTATCATCATAACTAACCTAATATTCTCCATTACTCTGCTAAAAAAATCCTGTTGGGAATCTAAACTGGAGACAGTAATCAGCAACTTAACTTGTATTTGTTTTGCATTTGATTCCATCGGAAAATATAATCAAAATATTATGTATGGTCCGGCATACAGCAAATGTTAAAAACTTACCTATTGAGCAAGGTCTTGGTTGTAGGTCCAAGATAAAAGAAGCATATTCGACATTTGTTCTGTCTTTATTATAGAGCCTGGGAGTGGTTTGTTTTTTTTTTTGTTACTTAAGATGTTTTTTTAACACTTTTCAGTAATTTGAGATTAGCTAGATCTTGGATAGATGATATGGATATTTACACTATGTATTTGTTTTCGAAATTGTCTAGACATTCCGCGGAATTCCGTTTGATTTCGTCAAAATATATTTTTTTGAGACGAAATTTTTAAAATTTGGCGAAACGAAACGAAATTCAAATAATAAATTTCGCCAAGCTGAATTCCGTGGAATTCCGCGGAATTTCGTTTCGAGTTGTATTTGACGAAACTTTTCGGTATACCGCATACCCTTACCGGTTGGGAACCCGTGCCTTAAACGATACATTGCTAGAGATTCTAATGAGAAATTTGTGGAATGGGATGTAACATTCATTCTACATAGTGCTTCAATCTTTATGAAATTTAGAAAGACTAAAGATATGTTACCACTAAATAAAAGTTACGTAAATAAGTGACTATACATAATTATTATTATTATTAGCTTTATTTCGGAGATTTTCAGCTCGTGACTGGTTAATCTCTACGTAAATAAGTTCTATTTTAGTGCACTAAATTTCACTTCGATTGTATTCTATGGACGCAAAAAAATCCTCCATTTCTTTGGCTTTGATCATTGATGTCTGCACGCCACATGTAGCGCAGCTCGTGTGCTCGATGAACATCCTCCGATAGATCGCAAGAAACAAAAAGCAAAAAAAAAAACTCGAGTCACGACACATCAAACTGCTCTAGTTCGAATAGTCGCCCGGGAACCGTCTAAACTGGGAATAACGGACGAACTGACCACACTTTGCAGTGTTTCTTGCATTCTCAGCGCAATTGATTAGATTGAGCCATCATTAGCACTTCCCGCTCGGCCCGGCGGTGGTGGTGGAGTCCCAAATCGGATGGCCATTGATAAACCTGCCAGCAGAAAAAAAGAAGCCAACACGCCCCCACCAAATCTCACTCCCAGGAACTCGACTGGAGTAATCGCGCCACCGCCACCACTAATTTGGATTTCAATTCACGTGCAAACTGTGATTTCGCGCTCCGTTGTGGAGTACCTAAGTATGAACCGTTCGTGTTTTTGGGCCACTTTTTGGGGCACAGGAAGCGGCGGAGAAGGCGCAAATCGTGTGTCTGGATGAGGTTTTGAATTTTCGATTCAGCTCTTCCCGACTTCAGATCGGTGGTATCACATGGTTGGCATCTTTCGGATGTGAGGAAAGTATGCATGTGGCGGCTAAGGAGAAAAATTCATTTGAATTCAACTGGGCCATCGCATGCAAATGTGCTTTGATTCTTTGGGTTGGTGCGGCGGGAACGACAGGTTGAAGCCAGAGCGTGGGGGTAACATCGTGTATACAATTTATACTATACATCCGGCCAATTGTCAGTTTGATTTGGGTTCACGTGCTTCTGTGGAATATGATGCGGAAGACGATGAAGTTCATAGATTATACATAGTACATATTGGGTTAATACACTCCCGTTCAAAAGTTTGGGGTCACCCCCTCAAAAACATGTCATTTTTTTAGGCCCATATCTCCGCCAATTTGCGTCCGATTTCAAAACCCTAGGTTTTATTCTAAAGATAATAAGTCAAAGAAACTTTGAACATGATTTAAAAGAAACTTTTTCAAAAAATTTTGTATGTAAACTTAACCCAAAGTTACCAAATTTTCTAAAAAATGAACATAAACTTACGGCAGTGTCGCTGGAAGTTGGGTCGACCAAATTTTAAGATGAGAGCGGTAATTTGACCCATTTTCTATTAGCTTTCAACTGCTTTTTACAGAACTTAGCTAAAACATCTAGAAAAAAAGTTATTAAGTAAATTAATCCTTGATGTCATCGACCAAAAGTTTGGGGTCACCCCTCAATATGATGTATCGGCCAAAAGTTTGGGGTCACTTTCGTAAAACATGGAAAAGTGATTTGGCGATATCTTCATCATCTATAGTTCAATTTTAATTATTTTTGGCTCATTTCAAAGATAATTTACAAAATTTACGTTTGATGTCTTCAACTTAACGTATTTAACGATTTTTGTATATAAAAATGTTATGTAAAGTTAGCACATTTTACCACGCTTCAAAAAATGAGGCAACTTTACGTTAAGTTTTAGTATGTAAATTTCAACAAATATGTGTGGTTCAATGTCTATGCAGTAAGTATCATTCAGTTTGTTTCAAATAAGCCAAGAAGAATTAAAATTGAATGAAAGATGACAAAGATATCAACAAATCACTTTTCCATGTTTTACGATAGTGACCCCAAACTTTTGGCCGATACAGCATTTTGAGGGGTGACCCCAAACTTTTGGTCGATGACATCAAGGATTAATTTACTTAATAACTTTTTTTTCTAGATTTTTTAGCTAAGTTCTGTAAAAAAGCATTTGAAAGCTAATAGAAAATGGGTCATATTACCGCTCTCATCTTAAAATTTGGTCGACCCAACTTCCAGCGACACTGCCGTAAGTTTATATTCATTTTTTAGAAAATTTGGCAACTTTGGGTTAAGTTTACATACAAATTTTTTTGAAAAAGTTTCTTTTAAATCATGTTCAAAGTTTCTTTGACTTATTATCTTTTGAATGAAACCTAGGGTTTTGAAATCGGACGCAAACTGGCGGAGATATGGGCCTAAAAAAATGACATGTTTTTGAGGGGGTGACCCCAAACTTTTGAACGGGAGTGTATATTAATCTTTATTCCTTTTCCGAGGTGAACCAGCCTAGGGCTGTAAGCATTGCGAATAAGCAAATAATGAAGCTGTTTGCGGAATCAGTACAGAGGCTGCATCAACTGTTGCAGCTTGTGACGGTGTTCAGCAACGACATCCGGATGGAGTTTGGAATTGACAAATGTCGGTCAGTCCATCTTCGCCGGGGTCAAGTAGTGGACGCCAGGTGTTTCCGCGTCATTGAACAGGAGGAGATTCGGAATATGGTTGAAGGCGAAGTGTACAAGTACCTCGGCTTCCTGCAACTTAGAGGTATTCGTTACACAGCGATCAAGAAGGAACTGCAGGACAAGTTCTTGCATCGTGTCAACTGTGTTCTGAGGAGCTTTCTGTCCGCCGGCAACAAGGTGAAGGCGATCAACACGTTTGCTGTGCCCCTGTTGACCTACAGCTTTGGGGTGGTAAAGTGGACCAAGACTGACCTTGAGGCGTTAGAACGAGCAGTACGAGTGGCGTTCACCAAGCACCGCATGCGCCATCCAAAGTCGTCCATTGAGAGAGTCACCCTGCCACGCGCAGTAGGAGGAAGAGGCGTCACCGATATCCAGGCACTATGTGTCTCCCAGATCCAGCAGCTGCGGGCATATTTCGTAGAAAGCCAGAACCGTCACGAAATGTACCGCACTGTATGTGAAGCTGACCACGGTTACAGCGCCCTGCATCTGGCGCAGGAGGATTATCAGCTGAACTGCGACATCAAGACCGTCGACGAGATGATCGTAACGTGGAAGCAAAAGGAGTTGCATGGGACGCACCCCCATCAACTGGAACTCGAGCACATCGATAAGGCGGCGTCAAACGCGTGGCTGGTGCGGGGTGACCTGTTCTCAGAAACAGAAGGTTTCATGGTAGCCATCCAGGACCGGGTAATTGCGACGAAGAACTATCGGCGGTACATATTGCACGAGGACGTGGAGGACCGTTGTAGGAAGTGTGATTCAGTAGGAGAAACGATTGAGCATGTCGTTGCAGGCTGTTCAGTGTTAGCTGGATCAGCTTACCTCGATCGTCACAACGAAGTTGCCAAGATTGTGCACCAACAGCTTGCTTTAAAGCACAACTTGGTCGACAGATTTGTACCCTACTACAAGTACCAGCCGGACCCGGTTCTGGAAAATAGTTGCATAAAGCTGTACTGGGATCGCGAGATCATTACGGACGTCCTCATTCGTGCCAACCGGCCTGACATTGTGGTTTTCGACAAAAGAATGAAGCGAGTAACTCTCATCGACATCGCTGTACCGTTAGACCATAATGTCCAATCAACGTTCTCCGGCAAGATAACCAAGTACCATGACCTAGCGGAGGAGTTGAAGCAGATGTGGCACCTGGAGGACGTTCGTATAGTTCCGGTTGTCCTCTCGGCAACCGGAGTTGTCCCTAAATCTCTCCTGAGGTCCCTAGACGAGCTGGAATAGAAGAAGGACCTGAACAGCATCCTGAAAGCGGTGATTCTTGGAACCTGTAGTATAGCTAGGCGGTTCCTGAATCATCACAACTGAAAGTACATCCAAAAGCAGACTCATTAGGATAAGCTAAAAAACCGGCTAATGAGATCCACAGAGCCTAATCCCCTTTGGCATTCCGATTGCCCGGGGTAGGTGAAAGTTTCCAGCAATTTTTGCTGAGAAGTGCCAAAACTCTATAATAATAATAATCAAGGATGAAGGGGGTAAACCTCATCGACATCGTTGCACCGTTAGACCATAACGGGCTGTCCATAAACCACGTGGTCATTTTTTTTTGGGACTTCTCAACCTACCCCCCCCCCCCCCCCCCCCGTGGTCATTAGTCAATAGAATTTTGTTTTCTTCCATACAAAATGGTCATTGGCCGAAACACCCCCACCCCATCCCCTCATGACCACGTGGTTTATGGACAGCCCCTAATGTCCAATCAACGTTCTCCGGCAAGATAACCAAGTACCACGACCTACCGGAGGAGTTGAAGCAAATGTGGCACTTGGAGGACGTCCGTATAGTTCCGGTTGTCCTCTCGGCAACCGGAGTTGTCCCTAAATCTCTCCTAAGGTCCCTAGACGAGCTGGAATAGAAGAAGGACCTGAACAGCATCCTGAAAGCGGTGATTCTTGGAACCTGTAGTACAGTTAGGCGGTTCCTGAATCATCACAACTGAAAGTACATCCAAAAGCAGACTCATTAGGATAAGCATAACACCGGCTAATGAGATCCACAGAGCCTAATCCGCTTTGGCAATCCGATTGCCTGGGGTAGGTGAAAGTTTCCAGCAATGTTTGCTGAGAAGTGCCAAAACTCTATAATAATAATAATAAATCATTATTCCAAGGAACGCCAATTCTTCAGTAATTTGAGAAACTATTCCCTCTCATCTGTTAGACATGTATAACTTTGTAGATTGGCGCTGTCCATAAACTACGTAGTCTAATTTTGGACCATATTAGAAGGGGTCTTAAACTAAATTATAACCTAACTTATACCAAAACATTGATGGGTGCGATTGGCCTGATCCGTAAATGGAATCATAAAGAAAGGACTTTATCGGTAGGCAACGAAGAACAGAACTAATCTTATTGGGTACTATTCGAAGAAAACCCTTCCTTGCATTATTTTTCGTAATTATTGCGGAAAAGACACTCTTGCTAGAATTGGTTCATGTGTTTTTTCTTTGAGGATTTATCCAAATGTTTCAGGAATGTTCTCGCAGGATTTCTCAAAACAATTTAAGAAAGAGTTCCTTATAGATTTCCCTTCATATCACTTAAAAATGCATCTCTGTTCAAGGTTTTTTTTTTTTAAATTTCGCTTGGGATTCTTCAGGTGTTTCTCAAGAAATTTTCTCAAAAGATTCATCTTGAAACTGGTCCACGGATTGACCCAGAAATTTTGTTGTTCCTCCTGGGATTCCATAAGAAATTCCTCCCAGCATTGCTATATAAGTACATATATCCTTATTACCTTCATGTTTTACTCTATTTATTCCAATTTATCATTTACAATTTACTACAAATATTTCACCATTATCTATTAATCAACATTTTTTATGAAATTTTTCAAGAATTTGTCATCTTGAATACCTTATTATTTATTCCAGGCATTATTTCAAAGATTTTTTCGAAATTTTCTTTTTATTTGTGCAGTGGTTCTCTTACCAATTCCTCTAAGATTTGTTTTAGGAGAAAAGTGGTATCTTAAAATGTTTCTTCAGGTATTCATCCAGGAATTTCCCACAAGACAATATCAGAAAATGCACCACGAATGTTTGTCCAAGAATTCATCCAAAAATGTTTCAAAGATTTCTTTGAGGAGTTTCCAAATGTATCTCCAGGAGTTTTTTAAAAGTTTTCTGGGGACAAACCTCCAGGGATTTCTTAGAAATTCCTCCGTTAAAGAATTCTTCAGTAATTTTTGTGCACTTTCTGAAAAAAAAAACCTCTGAAAATCTCTGAACAAATTTTCCAGAGATCTCTTCAGACACCCCAGGAGAATTTATTATATAACCGCAAAAGAAATTTCTAAAAAAAATCTTGTAAAAGTTTTTGCAGGAATCACTGCAGAAATTTCTTAAAGAATTCTTGTAGAAACCCTGGGCATACATTCAGAATCAATATCTGTAGAACTTCTATGAAACTCCTTCAAAGAACTTTTGAAGAAATTTCTTGCCAAGGGTAAAAAAACACCTAAAATTTTGAAGAAATCTATGAAAAAAAAAATATTACCTCGGAGGAGTTTAAGAAGGAATTTCAGCAGGAATTGCTGATAGTATCCCTGCAGGTTTTTGTGATCAGGAATGCGGGTTCATCCCTGAAGTGTCAGCTTGAACCTCTCACGAACGGATGAGTGCACTTCAAAGGAATATCCGAAGAAATCCCAGGGTAATTTTTGAAGTAATTCCTTGATAACTTCCTGGCGAAACTTATTGGCTCATTGTTGTTGAAATTCCTTGAAAAAATGTAGAACAGACAGATAAGCGTCTGTAAACATCGAGAAATAACTCTTTAGATATTTCGAAAGCAATTTCGAATAAATTTCAGGTCTAATACATCGATCAATGTCTGTAACAAATCTCAAAGAAATCTCTGTATCAACTCCTTTAGTAATCTCTAGAGAAACTACTGCCTTAATCACTGAAAATTATAATGCAAGCTCCTGGAGGAATTTCTAGAGGATTTTCTGGATGAATCCCTGTGTAAATTTCTGGACACATTCATGGGAAAATTTCAAATGGAATCCTTGTAGTTACTCTTGAACAAATCTCTGGTGGAATTCCGGAAGATTTACCTGAACACATTTCTGAAGGAATGTCTGGAAAATTGTCTGAAGAAACTTTTTTAATGAATTCATCGAAGAGTCTTTAAAATAATTTCTAAAAAAAACTCTGTAGACAACTCTGAAAAAATCCCTGGAGGACTTTCCGAAGAATTATTTCAACGAAACCCTAGAAGAATTTGTAAAGTAATTCCAGGTGGAACCCATAAAAATCAAACTTAATGATTTGTTAGTGAATATCTGAAAGATGGCCTTAAAAAATCTCTGGAAGATTACTTTTGAAAAAAAAAAAATAAGCGGAGAGTTTCTATTAGCAACCTTAGCAGATTTTAAGACCTATTTCCTGTGTAGTAATTTCTGAAGGGAACCCATCGTTCAATTGAGGAAGAAATCCATAGAAGATATCCATTGACTTGGAATCCATGGACAAACTCATGGAGAAATTCATAAAAAGTTTTTGATTATCTTTCTAATAGAATCTGTTTCTGGAGGATTTTTTGTAGGAATTTCTGAAAAAGTCTGTGGGAGATTTTCTGAAGATATCTTTGGAGAAATGTCTGATTAAAGTTTTGGTTTTCTTAAAGAAAGGCTGAATGCATTTCTAAACGAATTCGAAGATGACATCCTGATGGAATTTTCATACGGATTCCTGAAAAAAAAATCTATGGAGAATGTTTTAAGGAAACCCATGGAAGCTTTTCTGGAGGAATATTTAGCGAAAGCTCTGCAGGATCCTCTAACAAAAATCTCAGAGAAATTTCTGAAGCGATGCTTGAGAGATGTTCTGAAGAATTTTTAAAAGAAATCCGTGGAAGACTTTGCGAAAGGAACTCCTGGAAAATTTTCAAAAAGAATCCACGGAGAAATATCCAGGGAAAATTTTATTGAAAAGTTCTTCAATTTATTTTCTAGGATAACCTAGATTTCATTTGTAGCTGAGAATTTTACGCATCGTGATAATCATTTAACAAGATGTGTGATAAAATATGTCCAATGCTGTCCTGGTAAAATCAGTGCTAGTGAGTCAAGGTTCTCCGATTCAGCGCCCCTGCATTGGTACATTGCCATGGATAAATTCCTGGACAATTATCTGAAGGAACCACTTGGGCAATTTCTAGAGGAACTGCTGGAACAACTTCCGAAAGAATCTAGGGAACAACTTTTGTAGAGATCCCTGCTGAAATTTCTGAAATAATTCTTGGAATATTGAATATGTCTCTAAAGATATTTCCGAAAGTATCGATGAAATTTCAGAAGAATATAAAAAAATCTGAAGAAAATTCTGAATGAATTCCTGAAAGAGTTTCTGAATATTAGGATAGATGGATAGATAGATGGATTTTCTGAAGAAATCTCAGGAGGAATATCTGAAGAAACACCTGGAAACTCCTGGTGGAATACCTAACTTAACCTCTTGCAATATTTATGAAAAATATTTTGTGGAGCCTCGTAGCCGTGCGGTTAGGGTCACCAAGCTTCTAATCGCACCATGCTATAGGGTGAGGGTTCGATTCCCGCTCCGGGCGATGAAACTTTTCGTGAGAATAGTTTTGGTGCATGCTCCGTGTGTCCCTTGTCCAAGGATGGGAACACTCACTTGCAGAGAGGTACACTCACTTGATGTTTTCTCAGCTCAGAAGCGTGCAATCAAGAAATGGTGTATGGACGAGTTTTGCCTGGTGGTTTTGTCTAAAAGTTTGCCGAATAGAGTTGGGGTCGCACACGCATACCGAAGTCGTGAAGGAGCTGCGAAGGCAACTCTCCACGAGGTGAATGTAAATTACACTCACCTCGTGGAGAGTCGCTTTCACAGCTCTGTAACGTCTTTGGTATGCGTGTGCGAAACCTTCTCTATTTGGCAAACTTTTAGACAAAACCACCAGGCAAAACTCGTCCATACACCATTTCTTGATTGCATGCTTCTGAGCTGAGAAAACATGAAGTGAGTGTAACTCTCTGCAAGTGAGTGTTCCCATCCCTGCCCTTGTCTAGTGTTTAGTTTCAGTCTGTACAGCCTCTGGCTGAAGACGGTGTCCGCGTCTTTTTTAAACCTTCGTTTAAAATTTCATTTAAGAGAATGCTTAAAAAAGAATTTCGGAAGAATTTATCGGAAAAACTAATTAGGAAAATACAAAAAGATATTGATGAATTTACTGAAGAAATCCCTGGAGAAACACTACTTTCTTAAACAACGCTTTGTGAAACTTCTAGGGGAGTGGAATATCTGGAGAAATTGGAAGTTGCTGTGGAAATTTCTGGTGATATCCTTGGAAGGATTTCCAAAATATTCCCAGTATAAATTTTTGAAACAAATTTTGAAACGTTTTCTGAAAAACTAAAGGCGTTGCTGAGAGTTTTATGAAAGGAATCTCTGGAGAAATTTCTGGAGGAATCTCCAAAGGAATTTGAAATAATACCTGGGAAAATTTCTGCTCACATTCATGGATATTTTCTTTGGAAAAATTGAAATGAAGTAGTAAATCATGCAAAATACTGTGGAAGAATTCTTAAAGGAATTTGTAGCCTAGGAGAAATTTCTAAACAAATCCCAAAAACCAAATACTCGGACAGTTTTCAAAATTTCTTTAAAAAGATTGTTTTAAAGAATTTGTGAAGAAATTTTTGGTAGCTTTCTAAAGGGGAAAATTCCTTTAGAAAAGCTGCTCTAGAGTCTGAAAAAGAATGTATAGAGAAATTTCTGAATAAATATCCAGAGGAATCTCAAAAGTAATCACTAGGTGAATTTCTCAAACATTCTCTGGAATGATTTGTGTAAAATCATGTAGGAATTGGTGAAACAATTCATGCCAGATTCGTTATTCGTAAAGGAACATTGTTGAAGCGATTCGTAAAGGGGAAAAGTCCAGGGTAAATAAATGCTCGGAGACATTTTAAAAAGAATCCACAGTGGGAAAAATCGATCAAAAAACGTATCTTTCAACGCCGCTGGTTTCGTTACGTGAAGTTGACCATTTCTAACGTAAAAAAATACGAGTAATCGATTGGTGCTAATTTCATTCACCGCACGGCACGGGAAGTGGTCCATGTTGCCCCATTTTGGCCTTTTTTCACACAAGAGAATCAAAATGTACTTTCAAACAACTAACACGACTGTAGTTCAATGATCAAGCTGCAATAGCTGCAGGTGTAATTGGAAGTAAATAGGAATCATAAGAATACATGAAAGATCCTTTAAAATGCTTATTTTGCCCCATATGCTCCAACAACTGTCGGATATTTACATTTTTTTTTTCCAAATTATGAATGGATTTTCAATGTTACTGACTTGAAGTTGGTTTGTTTGGCATAAACAAAATGCGCTAGATCTGTTATCACCAGAATCATCTTCAGTAGTTGTCCAATTTGCCCCATTTTGCCCTATTTTCATGAAAAAATGAGATTTAAAATGTATTTATGAAAAACAAATACTGCTATGGAACGTTGAAATTAGTTTTAGTTGCAATTTGAAGCTAACAGTTATCATGCGCAAAATGGACAGCTATTTGAACCCTCCCGATAAACCGTATTTGTATATATAAAAAATGATCTAGGACATCATGTTTTGCAACCAGTAATATTACAAAACAATAGAAAACATGTTATCATCCAGCAGTTTTAGGAGCATGTAGGGCAAAATAGGGAAAATAGCTTTCATTTATGCGCATGATAGCTGTTAGCTTCCAATTGCAACTAAAACTAACTTCAACGTTCCATCTGTTTCTTGTAAATACATTTTTAATCACATTTTTCTATTATAATAGGGCAAAATGGCGCAAATTAGACAACTACTGAAGATGATTCTGGTGATAACAGATCTAGCGCTTTTTGTTTACAACAACAACTTCAACTTCAAATCAACTTCAAGTCAGTAACATTAAAAATCCATTCATAACCATATGAAATACACAATTTCCAGCAGTTGTTGGGCCATATGGGGCAATATAAGCATTTTAAAGGATCTTTCATATATGTTTATGATATCTATTAACCTCTTATTACACCTGCAGGTATTTTCAATGATCTACAGTCATGTTAGTTGTTTGAAAGTACATTTTGATTTTTTTTTTTGTATGAAAAAAGGGCAAAATGGGGCAACACGGACCACTTTCCGTGCCGTGCGGTGAATGAAATTAGCACCAATCAATTTCTCGTATTTTTTACATCAGGAAAGGTCAACTTCACGTACCGAAACCAACGGCGTTAAAAGATCCGTTTTTTGGGTCGATTTTTCCCACTTTGGAATTCCTAAATAAATTTTTGAACTTTTTGAATATTTTTCGAACATTTATGTAAATAACGTTATTGTGTAGGTCCATTGCTTATTATTCGTTATTTAACGAGTAAGTTTAATGTACCTATGTCGAAAATTTGATATACAATTTAAATAAAAATAAAATAAAGAAATTTGCTTCAATTTCATGTAAAATTCGATTCTATGGCCATTTCAAAAATTAAAATGTCCACTAAATCGAGGTTTACCTGCCTGCACATGCAAAATGGTCATTGGAATAGGAAGCTCTCAGTTAATATCTGTGGAAGTGCTCATAGAACACAGCTGAAAGGTAGGCTTCATCTCAGTTGGGACGTTACGTGAAGAAGTAGCAGGAGGAGGAGATATTTCAATATGCCCCGATTGCAAAGTGAGCGGAAATACCGTCGCTTGACTATTTACCAACCATCATCAGACGAAAGCGTATGGCGAGAAAGTGCAAATTGAAGATAAAAGTGCCACGATTAAGCGACCTGCTGTTGCCGCCTTACCGACTCCTCCGCGTAGATCGCCACGCCACCGCGGAACGAGCGAGAGTCACTGTACTCCGGTGAGCGCGGTGTGGGATGAAGTGAAAACAAAATATGCATACATTTAAGGCACGAAAACAAGGTATTAAACACGATTTTAATGTTCCGCATGAAATGCTGGGAAAGTTTGCCGGAATAATGGTTTCATGAGGCGCGCAACAGATGAGAGATTGCAGCTGCTCTGTTGTGCCGAAGAGAAGGTGGTTAGTGACTACGACGGCGACGACGACGACGACGACGACGACAACGCGACGGTTGGAACAAAAAGGAAAAAAAAAACCGGCGCAATGAGGAAGGAAACCTGCATTTGAAAAAAAAAAACGATAAAATGAAGAAGAGCTTGCGTTGCAAATTTGCATGATCACATGGCGGCTTAAGACGTGCGGTGTCGATGAAGACGTTACGACGCTGGGTGAGGGGAGGGGAAGGTGAGATGATGCGTTTAGCGATGTTTCACGGATTGTTCTGCTAGAGAAAGAGAAAAACTACCCGGCGAATTATGATCCGTGTAAAACATTGTCAACAACTCCATTTCTAGTGTCATCGAAACAGTCAGCCTCATCCGGTTTTGTGTGACTTGGGACATGTTTGCCGCGCACTTGCAGCAGCAACGCGTGCGATCTACGGTTAGCACTTTCTCATGCTGCACGATGACATGTGTCAAGTTGTCTACTTGTCCCGCGTATCGCACCCCATCGAACAGGCCGCCGCCCCGTCCCATCTCGTCCCAAAAGGAGCAACTCTTTATGATCGACCGTGATTGCTGTATTAATTTTCGCGCACCTCCCCGCGCGTGTTTGAGTTGATGGTCGGCCGCTCAGCGAGCGAAAACCCGAGCGGAGGACTTCTTGGAGGAACTAACTGTGGCTGGCTGCTGCACTGCGCTGCCGTCGTTTTATACGAGTTGAACCGGTTCTTGATTCTGGGATGTTTTATTTTTTGTTTTCGTCGTTTCACGCGGTCCAATCCTTCCCCCCGGAGGCGCCCTGCTTGTTGGTACGTTCGATCGACCGACAGCCGACTTTTGCACTGGCGTCACAAAGGGTTTTTTTCGAAGGATATCGATTTGGACCCTTTAATTTATTAAGTGTTGCATAACAATTAAAATAAAAATGAATAAAAGCATTCCTCGTTACAACACTAGGTCCGTGGATGCAGTCCTCCATCCAAAGCCGCGTCCCACATTTATCAGATGCATTCTGCCATGTGGGTGGGTCAGCCACTTGAACGCTGCCCTCCATGTCTTCTTGCGCCAACAGGAATTCTTGTGAACACCAGCTTGGTAGGGTTGTTGTTCGGCAGTATACAACAAGCCCTGCCAGTCGTATCCATCCAGCTATTGCCACCTTCCGGATGATAGGTTCACCGAAAGGTGCTGCGAGCTCGTGATTCATTCTTCACTGCCACACATCGTTCTCCTGCATACCGCCAACGGCTAACGTTGTTGTCTACCGATCCGAGGTGGACGAAATCTTCCACCACCTCGAAAGTATCCTCGTCTATCGTAACATTGTTGCCCAGGATTGTAGTTTCGTCCGTGGTTGCGCCTGCCAGCATGTGCTTCGTTTTTTGTCGCGTTCGCGTGAAAGTAGTGCTTGGCTGTTGAGCTCGGCTCGTCGAATAACACCTCCATCAGAGCCCTTGTCCTCGTCACCGGCGATAATTGAGTCTAGTTCGACAAATCGCTTGAAAGGCTTTCGCAGTATTCAAACCATCATGGATTTGATCAGTCCAGTCCGCGTTGGCACCTGTTATTCCCGGATTTTTTGGAGACCTAATCCAATATCGAGCGGCCGTTGACGAAGCCGGCTTGATAATTTCCCACAAGCTTCACGTTGAATTATCCTTTGAGTATCGAGAGATTATCGATCTACTTGTATTGCTACCAAATTTCCGTTGAATAAACTTTCGATAATCTTTCGCTCTGGGAAAGAAATTGCTTGTGTGATTTCTCGTTCTGCGAACAATACTCAATAATGAACTGGAGGACGGCATTTGGCGGTGTCGCATGAACTACGAGTTGTACCAAGTATTTTAAGCGATAGATATTGTGAAGCTAATAGAATACGGCAAGGTGCAGTGGGCTGGGCATGTAGCTCGTATGCCGGAGAAACGACAAGCTTGGACTATATTGATCCGGGAGCCAGAAAGGAGACGTCGGCTTTGTTGTAGGCTGCGAACAGGGTGTCGTTTTACAGTTGAGGGGGACCTAAGGACTCAAAACGTTCAGGGCGACTGGATTCGGTTGCCCCAGGACCGGTTGACCAGTGGAGGCGATTGCTTTATTTGGTATGGACTCGCCACTACGAAATTTACCGATATTTTTTGTACTCACAAAGTCAACTAAATTATCCATTTCATTTTTCATTTTACTTTATGATTTCATATTGTTCCAAAAATTCCCACAGATTTTTTTCACGGATTTTTCAAAACAATTTGCCAAGGATTCATTCGAAATTTTTTTCCAGGATTATTTTTGCAATTACTCTTGGGAATCTTTCAGAATGTCCTATAGGAATGGTTTTTAGTTCAAAAGTTTTGTTTAAGTATAATATCGAATAAATTGCTTCATATCTACAAAATTGGTTCAGATTTTCTATTTTCTAGAAATTGGTGCAGGCATTTTTTTAGAAAATTGTCTAGATATTTATTTAGATATTTCTCAATGGTTTTTTTTTCAGAAATTCATCCAAAGGTTTTCTAGAAAATCTTCCGAAAATTTCGTCAGTAGTTCCTCCAGCAGTTCCTTTAGATATTTTTCTGAAAACTATCTCACAATATCCTAGAAGAATTTTCCTATGGATTTCAAAAACAATAAACTTGATTCATTATAAACTTTCTTGCAAGGATTAATTTATGAATACCAATATTGATTACTCGCTTAAAAAAACTAAAGAACATCCTTTATCGATTGCTTTAAAAATATTTCGTTGCCTCAGTTTTTTTCTCATGGATTGCTCCAGAAATTCTTCTCAAACTTTCCTTAAAAAAATCTTTCGAGAATTTTTCAACGAATTCCTCCAAGTGTTTTCCATGTTTTATTCTGACAACCACTGAAAGTTTCTCCAAAATTTCTCCAATATTTTCTTTGAGATTTTTTTTCCTTCAGAGAATACTTAAGAAATATCAGGAATTGCTTATTTTCGAAGGAGTGTCTCGAAGAAATTTATCAGGGATTCTCTTAGATATTCTTGCATGATTTCTTTCGATGGTTGAAGAAGGAATATCTTCAGGAATTTCTGCATGAATTTATACAGATATTACTTCATAAATTCGTTTGGATATTCCTCTATATATTTTCACAGAAATTCCTCCAAAATTTCTTCCAAAGAATTTTTACTCGGATTCTTTCAGAAAATTGATCAAAAATTTCTCCAAAAATATGCTCCAGAAATGTCGCCATACAGTCAGGTCTTTTTAACGCGGTTTTCATTAACGCGGCCGCGTAAATTAAAACTCCATACAAACAAAAATTCAATGCCTTATTTTTGCATGATTTGTCGAGAAATGGTGAGATTTTTTTACGCGGTTTTTTGAATGTTGAACTGAGTTTTTTTACGCGGTACGTATCCTCCGCGTAAATAAATCCTGACTGTATTTTACTTTTTTTAAGCAGATTTCTCTACGAGTTCTTACAGATGTTTGACTAATAGGTTCTCTAGATACTTCTACTAATCCTATCCTATCAAAATAGGACATTTTTTATATTTAATAAAAAACCAGTAGAGATATCGCAATTTAGAGGTCAGGCTTGGCTCAATTGGGTTCTAGAATCACCGATTTAGTCTAGAAAAGTTATGTTTGAAAATGAAATTTGAAATGTTTGTTGGATGTATGCTCTAGCATAAATTCCACTAAAACTCTTTGCGCCACCTCTAAATATCAACCGAAATCGCTCATTTTTGAATAGCTCACTTATTTCGACCAGTAGATCATTTTCCACGTGGGAAATCATATCCCGCAGAGATTTTTCAAAATTAGCCTCACCCTACTCTAGAGTTGCATTCGGTAATTCATCTACGGAATGCCTGTGGAATCCCTCGAAGGCCATCTTCTGGGTTTCCTTCAAGAATTTATTAAGAGATTTTATGAGGAATTCTGACTGAGAATCCTTCAATGATATTTATAGAGATTTCTTATAAAAATAACTCGAAAAACTTTGTCGAGATCTTCTGCATTGATTTAAATGGGAAATTATCGGGGGAACGCTTTGGGAATTCATTCTGGAATGGCTTCTAGAGCTCGGCCCAGGATTTCTTCGGGATTTTTGTCAGTTAGCATTCAATCCTGAGTTTCTATCGCAAATTCTTTCGAGGATTATAAATAGAATCTATTTGAGGATTTCCTTAGGAAATTATTACAGAAAATTCTTTAAAAACATCTCCATAGCATCTGGAAATAGTAATGGTAGGAAGATTTGCGACGACGTGCTGATGGATCGGAATTCCTGGACCTGCTAAGGTTAGGTTCAAAACAGTAGGAGAACCTGCCTCTGAAGCCGACCTGCTGATAGGTTCAAAACAGTGTTGGCCAGGTAAATAATCCCGACGATTACCCCGACGACGATGCCCATAGGAGTTGGGTGAGAAGCAAAACGAGTTAATTCGGCCAATTTCTTCAAAAACTCTTTCGGGAAATAATTTGATACTTTTTTTTGAAAAATGTCTTCAGTAATTTCTTAAAAAAAATCCATAGGAAAACTATGGATTTTTTTCATTTCTTAAGTTGTTTTCTGATGTAACGTAAAAAACATTCGGGAATGCATTCGTAATTTCTTTGGTCAACTCTTACGCAAATTCTTCAGAAATTCCTTAAAAATATATTCTTTCAAATAAATTTTTGGTAAATATTGGTAAATATTTCGCAGATTTTTGAAAAAAAAAATGGGTTCGTCCCATACTTTACGAATTTTTTGTGTATTCTTTTGGTGGTTCCTTCGGAAATTTCCTATTTTTTTTTATAATTTGGGAAATTTTTTGACAATTACTTCAAAATAAGTATCCGAACTATTCTGAAATCTATTCGGGAACTCCTCTAGCAATTCTGTTTGAACGTCATTCGGTAAAATTTCTTTGTTTAAAACTTTTGGAAATATTTTCGACAACTTTCTGAGCAGTTGCTTTGAGAATTTTATTGAAAATTTCTCAAGACATTTATTTGAAATTTACTTTGCAAAATCTTATTTGTAATTTGATTTTGTTTTTCGCGATTTTTTTTATTGCTTCTTTAGAAAAAATCAATAAATCTTGCAAAACTTTATAGTTTTTTATTTTGTGATTTTTTTTGACAATTCCTTCGGATTTTTCTTGTGATTTTCTTCGAAAATTTCTTAGTTAATAGCTCAAAAAACTCATTCGGAAAATTTTACCGAAATATTTTGCGAAATTTTGTTATTAGTTCGTCTAAAAAATCCATCGGTGATTCATTTAGAAAAGTATTTCGGTGTTTGATTTTATAATTTGCTAACCAATTCCTTCAGCAATTCTTTTGGAAAGAGGTTAAGCGATTAATTGAAAAATTGTACCATCAATATTTTAGGGCATTGTTTTGTTGATTTTTTAAAGCTCTTTTGCCAATTATTTCTTTGACTCCTATGATAATAACTTTAGCAGTTCCTTTGGAAATTCCTTTGTTAATTTCTCCGGTAATATTTTGGGAATATGGACCATCAAAAAAATTTAGGAAATATTTTGGGTAATTTATTTGTTTATTCGCATGGAAGTTTCAAAATTTTCGGCAATCCTTTCTATTTTTTTGAAATTTATAAAAAAATGTTTTTGCCAACTCCTCAGAAAAAACGTTTGGAAATTTCTTGGAAAAAATCAAAGAAAAACAAGTTGAAATTTACATTCACCATTTATTTGAAAATATTTTAGATTTGCTACAGAATTTTTGATAACTTCGACGATTTCGCTGGGAATTCAGTTGAAATTGAGAATTCCATCTACATATTAATTGGGAATGCATGCAAAAGTTTCTTAGAGGTTTTTTAGTATTTTTTTGGTAATTCCCTTGGCAGTCCAGATGAAATTGACTTCGACAATGCATTGGGAAATTGCTTCAAGATATCCTTCGGATTTTGTTCTCCAATTCCTACCTTAAAACTACCTTCGGCTATTTCGAAAAACCTCAGTTGAAATTTCTGTACTTTATTTAGAAAATCTATTGAGATATCTCTCTGCAAATTATAAAGAAATTCCTTCAGAAATTTCCTAAACTTTTTTGGTAATATTTTTCTTGTAATTATTTCGGCCATCCAATCGAAAGTTACTTTAGAAAATCATTTGCAATTTTTTTTTTTGAGATTGCTTTCGGCAAATTATTTAGAAATTTCTTCGATAACTTTTTTGCTACGAAAATTGTGAAAAGAATCCAACTGAAATTGGCTTGAGTCATTTATTTCAAAATTTATTTTAGTTTCGTTTCTGCAAATAATTTGAGAATTTTAAAAAAAAATTCACACAAACTTTTTTTGTAACTCGTTTGTTAATTCCTCCATCTATTGTGATGGGAATCAAATTGAAATTCTCGATTGTAAGTTCCTTACAATCCTTAATCCTTACAATTCTACGGCAACTTATTAGAACATTTACACCAAAACCTCCATTCAGGTAGCGAGTCGGGACTGCCTATATAAAAGTTTTACCTAAATGGATTTGAAGACTGCAAAGCAGTTTAAGAAGGGCGCAGGCGGCCATGCTGGGTTACGGAGGGAGTTCATGAGTGTTTCAAGAAGGGGGGAGGAGGGATGTGTCAGAGGCGTTGTACGAGGAGGTGGGACTCCATGGGTATTTTCGGGGAGTTTCGAAGGGTCTCAGTTGCGTTACATGGGATCCGATGGGGTTTTAGGGGGATTTCGAAGGCATTTCAGAAAGCTTCAGAAGATTTTTTTGCAAGTTTCAGAGGCATTACTCAGGGGTTACGAAGGTGCTTTCGGTTGTTTCTGAGGGTCTCAGATGCGTCACATGAGGTCCAAGGGGGTTGTAGGGTGATTACATGGTGTCCGAGGGGGTTTTTGGGAGATTTCATGGCGTTTTAGGAAGCTTCAGAGGATTTTTTACGGGTTTCAGAGGCCTAGAGGTGTTACGCAGGCATTTTCGGGGGTTTCTGAGGGTCTCAGGGGTGTTACAGAGGATTTTGAGGGGGGGTTGAGGGGACCTACAGTTCATTTGGCAATAAATTGGAAATCTTCTTTAAGATGACAAAAAACGTTTTTGTTGATTTTATTGAAATTTCTTCGTCAATTTTGTTGGACATTGAGTTGAAATCGTAAATCTATATATATAAAAATGCAGTGGCATACGTGGGACCGCGCATAACTAGCGACCGGATGGTCCGATTTGGGTCGTCTAAGTTTTGTTCTGTTAGTTTTCACCCAAGGAAGGTTTATGAGGCAAAAAACATGGGAAAATTGAGAGTTTTTAAACATCGGGTTTTCATACATTTTGAATGGGGACTTGGGCTTGGCTAGGGACTTGAAACGTCAAAAAACGCAGTAGGCAAGACAAAGTTTGCCGGGGACAGCTAGTTTATTATAAAATTCCTTCGAGATTACCTTCGGCAAACCGATTGGGAATCCTATCGAAAATTTCTTCCTCTTTTTCAGTAATTCGTTCGACAATTTCATAGGAAATCTATTTAATATTGACTTAGAAAATTACATATTTGAAGTTTTTTATGATTTCCTTCTGAAAATAATTTGTGAATTTCTTAGAATTTATAATTTGATAATTATTTTGGTAATTCTCCGAGGCATTCTGGCCTGAAGAAGTTCCAATAGCAGGACTCTAGCATCAGTGTTGATAAACAAAAAAAATCGGCTTAATTCTGTATGTCCAAAACAAAAAAAAATTAATCAAACTTTTATCTTTTCGAAGATATCCTCACCAGTATCTGGCATACGCTAACTCACGCGGTTGTTTTGAAGTTCAAAGTATTCTTTGTAGAAATCACATCTTTCGAAACTATCACAACCCTGGTTAGACGAAAAATAAGCCCTCGCTACGCCCATGCCAACAGACGTTGTTCGGCTTTTTTATTTCCTCCTCAACGCGACTTGCGCTCCAATTGCAGAAGCAGCAGATCTGTCCATCCACATGTCTGCCGTCGTCGATGCGATGTCGTGGATTGCTGCCGGGAAGCAATCGCTCTCTCTCTCGTCACATATACAGGAGGAACGATGATGGAGCGGCAGCTCCAGTAATTTCGGTGGGACAAATTTTTCCGATCACAACAAAATTTGGAATCGCCTGACGACAGCAATGCCTTCTCGCTCAGCCTTTATCTAGTGCAATCCGGATTGCGCCAACGCCATCACGGACGAAGCCGGGTAACCGTTTTTCCGTCGACGTTCTTGCGCTGTGTGTGGGAACGGGGGTGGATCCCGGCACACCAAGTTGCCTCTATTTCTGATGTTCACCGATGCATGGCTGATAGTTTCTTCCTCCTCACGTCCGTCTGTAGATGTTTCGTTGATGACGACGGCGCGCACCGCTCGTCTTGTCCACCTCTGCCGTAGATTCAGTTGGACCTGGTCGCGAATTCGTCGCGGATCGCTGCGAAAAGACAAAGGCCCTAGTCGTCCGCCCGCACTCGTATCCCACTGAGTAGGTACGCTGCACATTTGAAGCACAGCACAGTGCCAGTGGAATGGTACGGTGGTGGTCGGTGAACGATGGTACCGAACCGTTTGTGAATCGTTCGACGCTGTTTGTCGTCGGGAATGTGCGCGGTGTGGACTGACTGGTGGGAAGGTCAAGGGCAGACGACTTGAAGGGGCCTGCCTGGTCTCGACTCGAGGTTCTGTTCCGTCGTCCCACACTCTTGACCGTGCGCTGTCAGGTGGGACTCGCTGTTGTTGTGCTAGCGATTAGCAGGGAAATAGGTTAAGTGCGGTAATGAGCCTTCTCCTCCGTCAGTCATCATCGTTCTGCTGAACTGAAGCGTTTATGTAGATTGAGGTATTTCGGTTCGAGCTGAGGTGCGCAAAGTAGGAGGAGAGCCCCACACTCGCGAGTGCGCGTTCTACTCCAAATGCGAGTTAATGCTAATATGTTAATAAATGTAGATCTGGCGTAGACGACGGGCACGTACCACCGAACACTTCTGGAACGAAACGGCGAAACAGGTTATCCCTTTGGAGAAGCCCGTGTGGTGGTCAGCAGTCGGAACAGCAGCTACTCCAATCTTCAAGCATATTTTAACATTTAAAGCACAGACACTCGGACACATGTACAGGTACGCTTACGGAAAGGTGAATAGCCGAAAAGTAAAAGAACTGTTTGGTCATCACTTTTTTTTTTCGACGGAGAGGGTTTTGATTCGTGTGTCTGAAGCACGACAACCATGTACATGCTTTACCGGTTGCATTTTAAGCGGAAATCAGTGGGAAATCATTTCGGTACTGCGCCGTATTTTCTGTATTCTTTGTTTGAAATGAGTCAGTTTCAGGTTTTGGCAATGGTACCTAAAAATGTGTACGTAATAAAATCATTGAAAAATGTTATTGTTCAGGTTAGCTCAAATAATGGCCGAAGTTAGAAAGTTAATTATTAAGATGTCATGTGATCCTAATATGATCCCAAATAATCAGAGCGTTCATGATTAACAAAATTTTTAATCATGATTAATCATTGATGATTAAACTTCTTATTTTGGTGATTATTGATTATGATTAATGATTAATTTGATTTTTAGGATGATTAAAGATTATGATTAATGATTAAAATTGGTTTTAGCTGTGATTATTGATTATGAATATTGATTAAAAACAGCTCATTGATTAAAAATCATGATTAATCATGATTAATCAATCACAAAAACTGTAAATGATTCAAAGGTTTTTGCTGTTTAAAATATTCATAGAATATTAAAATATTCATAGAACCAGTTGGATATTGAACATCACACTTCCTACTCGGTGAAATAGTCGAGAGGTAAGGGATATGCCTCTCAATCAACAGATCAGAGTACGATTCTACGCCATTTTTTTACTTATTTATTATCCATTCATCGACCTGGTTTTAGCGATTGCTAGATCCACTTTCACGCTGCGGCGGCTGATTTGCTGCGTGCGATAGGTGTAGTTTGTACATCATTTTTATGAAATTCAGATTATGAACAAAATCTCATTTTAATTGAAAAATGACGAATCAAAAATGGTATGTTTTTTCGTGACTTGGGCTTTTTGGAAAGCATTGTTAAACTTTTCTCCAGGTCCAGATTGAGGATTGTGGGGGCCCGAGCGGATGTGGAGGCCTCTATTGCTATTTGAAGTGAATTACTCTTATACTAAGTGCTAAAATCTTTATAGTTAAATGAATTCTTAGACTAGTTATTATCACAGTAAGTAATCACCATAGGTTTCCCTTAAATCCAATGAAACTAAAATCTTACCCTAAAATAATATCACAGATATGTAATGAAGAAAGGCTACGGGACAAAGGACAGGACAGATGTTTAATATGTGCGAATACCGATAAATGTAAGTTAATTCGATGAATTTATGAACAGAAATATAATAAAGTGAACTCTTTCAGCTTAAAGCTGATCCGCACCGATATAATTGAGTTGGCGGGCTGCTCCACAGATATCTGAAATATTCCCCCCATTTGCTCCCGTAATAGCCTCTCTACAGAAGATCCAAAAGGAATCCTCTGGGAAACTTTTGAAAAAAAAAATGAATTCGGGAAGAATTACTTTTTTGAAGAAATCCCTGGAAGAAGTATGGTAATTCCAGGAGGAATTTTTGCACAAATTCCTTGAAGAATAGCATGAGAAACTGCTTGGAAGACAACTGGCGGAATTCTTAGAATCTCAGGATAAATTTTAAGAAGAATTTTTGAAGGAATCTCTAACAAAATCCTTGGAAGATTTTATGAAGGAAGTCCTGGAGAACGTCTGAACAAATCATCGGTATAAAAGTCCGCCAACATTCCTAGTGATATTTCTTGAGTGGTATCAACAGGATTTCTGTACGAATTTCACAGGTAATATAAAAATATGGCATGATTTTCTGAAAGGATTTGTAGAGAAAAGAGGTATTCTTAAAAATATGATGGTGAAATAGTTAAAAAAAACCTTAAAAATACTAGGATAAATATTTGAAGTAATCACTGAATGAATATTTTCAGGAACCGCCGTATGATTCCTGCTGGACTCACTAGAAGAAATCATGCATGAATATGTTTCAATGGCATTTCTGAAGGAGTTTGTAAAAATCGATTTTTTTTTATTTAATCCGTGGGCATTTTTCTGAGGGATTCCTTGGAGAACTTTTTAAAGGAACCCTTACAAGGAACTTTTGAAAACACTTCATGGAGTAATTTTGCCTGGAATCTATCTAAAATTTCCATAAGGAATCGTTGAAATAAATATCAGGAGGGAATCTTTGGAGCACGGATGCCAATCGTTTTTTTTTTGAATTTTTTTACTTGTTTCAAAAATCGGTATCCCATACAGCAGTTATAATACCTTTTGCTCAAAAATCTCTATTTTACATGAAAAGCAATCTGAACGTATAAACAAAAATCTGTATAATACAGTATCCCTGTATAATATGGTATCCCTGCTATGAAGAAACTTTTGAATGAATCCCTTAGATCGATTGGTAAGTTTTTGAGAAATTTCGTGACGAATACTTTGGGAGAAATAAAAAAAAACTTCAGTAGGTTTTCAAATAAAATACTTGGAGAAATTTCTGAAGGAGTTCTGAATTTGTAATTTTCTAAAAGAATCGCCGGAGAAATTTCTGGAAGGCTTTCCAGATCAATTTCCGGTGGGAATGCTGAACGAAATTTTGTAAGAATTTGGCGGGAAATTTATGGACAAATTTTGAAAGATTCCTTGGGGATATTTCTGGAAGAATCTCTAGAAAAAAAAAAATCAAGCAGTTTTTGTAAATATTCAATTAGAAATATTTTTGGATTAATTCCAGAAGAAAGACATCGAAGATTTTTTGAAAGGAATCCGTGAAGAATGTTCAATGCAAACGCAATATTTCGCTGATTTTTTTTTCCAAAATTCAGGGTTTTTTTGATGAACTGTAAAAATAAATACTGAATTTCAGTAAAACTTTGTTGGTGATCAGCAGATTTTACTGAACAAATTAGCAAATTTTGCTAAATTTCTGCTATTTGTTTTCAAAAAATCTTCAGCTCGGTAAAATTTATAGATCGATCTCGGAAGGATTATGTAGAATATATTCTAAAGAACGTTTTTGTGGATCTTTTTGTACAAATCTTCGGAAAAAAATATTAGATAAACTTCTGGAGCAGACTTTGCAAGACTTTCTAAAATCCAGAGGAAATTATTATTAATTAATAGAAATACGTTGATGGATTTCTGAAAGAATTCATGAAGCATTCTGAACAGGAATAAATGGAAGAACTACTGAGGAAATCTTAAAGAAAATTCAAGAAGGAATGAATCGAGATTTTTATGAATATTTTTGAGAAAAAAGTCTAAAGCGAAAAATTAATGAAGTTGTTCAAGGAAGTCTTTCTAATAGATTTTCTCGATGCATTTATTAAGAAAACCCTGGATTTTTTTTTCTGACGGCACCCTTGGAGAAGTTACTGGAGGAATCCTTAGAATAAAACTATAAAGGAATATCTAGAGGGAATTTTAAGGACATTCTGGAAGAATTTCTGAAAAAAATCATGGAAAATAGGCTGTCCCAAAAAAATGTTCGAAAAGTCAAGGTGCTTAACCCTTAAGTGAAAGATACACATATTTGAAGCATTTTTGTAGAATATTTCGATTTTCTTAAAAATCGTTTAGAGGTTCCGCTAGGGCTAGTAAAAGGTCTAGTTTTTGAGCATTTTTCAACAAAATTTACTAAAAAAATACATGTACTACTCTTTATTTTCAACCATGAAAGTTTTATCTGATAGTACTATTCATATGCGTCATTTCTCTAAAAAAGAATTTAATATATGTATTTGGGAAATTTTTCTTTTTGAGAATTTTAATGAAAAAGGGTAATTTTTCAAAAATTGCTCTACCGGAACCTCTAAACGATTTTTTTTTAGAAAATCGAAATGTTCTACATAAATGTTTCAAATATGCGTTGTGTATATTTCATTTAAGAGTTGAGCACCTCGACGTTTCAAACATCGATTTTTTTGGGACAGCCTAATGGAAAAGTATCTGAAATAGTCCATGGAAGATTTTTTTTGAAAATCCCTTAAAGGAGGAAGTTTGAAATATTTCTGAAGGACTTTCTGCAAAAATTCATGGTAGTTTTCTGAAAGATTCTTTAAAAAAACACCCAGAAAACCCTTTATAAAATTTCTAAAGTAATTACTGAAGGAATTTTTAAACAAATTCAAAGAGCAATTTCTGAAGTTATTTATGCTAGATTTTCTGAATTAATCCGTGTAGGGATCATTCGGAAGATTTCCGGAGAAATCATTGAAGAAATTTCCGGAGGACCTCCTGCAGGAGTTTCTGAAGAAATTCCTGTTAGAATTTGAGATGAAATATCTGAAGCATTTGGGGGCTGAAAGTCTCTTTAGTAAAGCTAAATCAATCAATCAATCTAAAGCATTTTCTTATCTAAAGAAGGGCCGTCAATAATTTGTGAAGAAATAACTAGAGCAACATCGAGTTTCTTTAAGAAACCCCGGAGGATTTTTTTCAAAAATTATTGATTAAAAAAACCGTGGAATATTTCTTATCAAACCCCTGGAAGCAATCATTCCTTGAAACATTATTCCGTGGGTTGTTCAGAAATTTTCCCAAGAATTCCTTCGGTAATTTCCTCAAGCCGTCCACCAGAAATTGCTTCACAAAAAATCTTTGAAGGATTCAATCAAAAACTCCACAAGGGGTTCCTTAAGAAATTTCACGAAGAATTTTTTTTTAATATCTTGGATTAGCTTTAGAAACTCCTCAGTTCAGACATTTTTCAGTTTTTTCTTTAGCAAATCTTTCTAGGGGTTTTCAGAATATTTATTAAGAAATTCGTTAGTACTTTTGTTTCAAACTGTTTCAAAAAATTTTCCAGTGTTTTTTTTCCGAAATTTTGGAAGAATTTTCTTTAGAAATTCTTTCAAGAATTTCTTTAGAAGTTCCTCTAGGGGTTCCCTTGGAAATGCATGTACTGACTTTTTCGGAAATATCTAGGCAGATTTCATTAGAAAACCTCACAGAAATTCCTCCTAGGTATTCTCTAAGAAAATCATCATGGGTGTCTTGAAGTTTCATATGGGATTTCTCCAGAGCAAATCTTGCATGCATTGCATTAGCAATTTCTTCATGAATTTGTTCATGTTGAATCTTTTGAAAATTTCCCAAGTTTTATTTGAGTAATTCTTCCAGACATTTTTTTTTAAATATTTACCTATTCCTAGTGGAATTCTTACATAAATACCTACATGATTTTTTCCTATATACTCCATATTATTTTTTTTACCAGATTTTGCTTTGGACATTCCTCAAGTAATTTCTTTAGAAATTTTCAAATAATTCAGTAACAAATTTTGAAAACGACGTATAATCAATGCTACACCATTGATTATACGTCGTTTTCAAAGTTTGTTACTGAATTCTGGTTAAGACATTTAAATTGATTGCTTTAAAAATTGCTCCGAAAATTTCCATAGAACATTTTTAAGATTTTCTTCAGAAATTCATGTTGAAATTTCTTCGGTTATTTTTAGAAGAAATTTTTTAGAAAATCTAAAGGGATTTTTCAAAAAAAAAATATAGTTTTCAAAAAAATTTGTACAGAAAGTCCTCTTCTAAGAGGACCTTCGGAAATTTTTCGAGTAATTCTTTTAGAAAATGTTTTATGGGATGCTCATTAGAATTATTTGTGACATTCTCCCTGAGATCAGAAAAAAACACTCTTGACATCCCTTAAAAAATCATCCAGAGATACTTTCACAAAGTCTTCTAGAAGTTTCGGAAGAAATTCAGGGATTACTCAACTCTCAGAAAATTCTTCAGCAACTCATTTAGAAAATTTTTAATGGATTGCTTTCGAACCTGCAGAACATTGCTTAGGAAATCTTCCACAGTCATGTGTTCCAACCATCCCACCAGGTCCGCTCCGGTGCAATAGTTGAGTGAGTGTTTTCCATACATGACGGGCATGTTCTCTTGAGTGACACATCACTGAACGTTGCAGAAAAACTCTGCATACCACTCTGATCCATGCCTTCCTGCGCTCTTTTCGTGCTGTCTTTTTTGATGTGGTGTTTTTGTTTTTCGTTACTTTTACCATCCTGTAGGGTAGAAGCTTCAGTTTTGGCTAGCCCGGAGTTTTGGCCATAGTGCGGTATTCAGCCTGTAACGATCTAAATTGGCATAAATTTATTTTTTACTAGTAGATTCTAATATAATAATATGATTGCAGCTGTTAAAATCATACATTTTGATTAAAAACTGGAAGAAAAAATAGTTTTCCTTAAAAAATCAGCTCCCATATATCTATTTTGGCCAGGGTGCTTCTAATTTGGCCACTCCCATAAGAAATACACGTGGTTGGCCAAAATAGAAACCAAAGCTGAGAATATGGCCAAAACTGCGGCAAGGCTTCTGTTTTGGCCAGTGCCATTTTTAATATAAAAATCTAGTATTAGCTTGATTTCTGCATTTTTCTAATAAAGTATAGATCGAAATCTTTCATTTAACACATTGGTAGTTGTCATTGGATTATTGGTTATTTTTATAAAAATGATTTCCCTTAGACAGGCCAAAACCGGTGCCCGCACCCTACATGTTTCTATCAGGACGAATACAATGGCTTGTATTGTAGCAATCGACACCTGGTGGGTGACAGTGTTATCCGAAGTCTTTCATTAACACTCCTCGTTGTTACATTATTATATGTAATATAGTGGCGTCGTTGAGCGTGTCCTGCCCAATCTCTTGAAAAAAAAAAACAGGAATAGAGTATCTTCGTGCCGGTCAGAAAATCAGTGTGAGAGTTGCAGTTGTAGTTGAATATTAACAAACAGCAGTCGTCTTCACTGATTTTTCCATCTCATTTTTTGACGTATTAATAACGTAGTCAACATAAAGTCTTATATGATGTTGAATAGGATGCTAAAGTGGAGGCCATATGCGGACATGCTTCCATTAAACCGCATGTAAAGTGTGCGTATATCGCCTCCACTTTTGCATCCTATCCCGAGCAGAAGGGAATAACAACAGCATAACAAAATGCGTTATTTTGGCAAAATAACTGCATAATGGAATGGGTTATTTTTATGTTATTAACATAACATATTGAGTTATAAACTTGTCTGTCATTCATTTATTTAGTTAACATCAAATTCATGATAATACTGAATCAACAATTTGCCGCCATAATACTCGATTTGCAGCTGCAGCTCTCCAACGTCGGTCACGCCCAACACTCGCCAGATCACGCTCCACCTGGTCCGCCCATCGTGCTCTCTGCGCTCCACGCCTTCTTGTACCAACCGGATGGTTAGCAAACACCAACTTTGCAGGGTTGTTGTCCGGCATTCTTGCAACATGCCCTGCCCACCGTATCCTTCCGGCTTTGGCTACCTTCTGGATGCTGGGTTCGCCTTAAAGTGCAGCGAGCTCGTGGTTCATCCTTCTCCTCCACACACCGTTCTCCTGCACGCCGCCGAAGATCGTCCTTAGCACCCGTCGCTCGAAAACTCCGAGTGCTTGCATGTCCTCCTCGAGCATCGTCCACGTCTCGTGCCCGTAGAGAACCACCGGTCTTATTAACGTCTTGTACATGGTACATTTGGTGCGGGGGTGAATCTTTTTTGACCGCAGTTTCTTCTGGAGCCCATAATAGGCACGACTTCCACTGATGATGCGCCTTCGTATTTCACGGCTCACGTTATTGTCAGCCGTTAGCAAGGAACCGAGGTAGACGAATTCTTCTACCACCTCGAAAGTATCCCCGTCTATCGTAACATTACTGCCAAGGCTTGTCCTGTCTCGCTCAGTCCCACCTACCAGCATGTACTTTGTCTTAGCCGCATTCACCACCAGTCCGACCTTTGCTGCTTCACGTTTCAGGCGGGTGTACTGTTCTGCCACCGTTCCAAATGTCCTAGCAATAATATCCATGTCATCCGCAAAACATACAAATTGGCTGGATTTCGTGAAGATCGTACCCCGGCTGTTGAGCCCGGCTCGTCGCATAACACCTTCCAGGGCGATGTTGAATAGTAGGCAGGAAAGTCCATCACCTTGTCGTAGTCCCCGTCGAGATTCAAATGAACTGGATAGTTCACCCGAAATCCTTACGCTGTTCTGCACACCGTCCATCGTTGCTCTTATCAGTCTAGTCAGCTTCCCGGGAAAGCTGTTCTCGTTCATAATTTTCCATAGCTCTGTGCGGTCGATACTGTCGTATGCCGCTTTGAAGTCGATGAACAGGTGATGCGTTGTGTGTGGGAACGAAAGAGCTCCCAATGCTAAATGTGACAGTGGCTGAATGTGAGCTGAGCTCTTGTGCGTTGTCCCGCATCAGAACTGTCACAGCAGGCGAGCTAACCCAAACAACCACCATCTTATCCTCGGCCTTTCCAGCAACAACCAGCAACCGAGTCGGACGTGCGAACATCGTGGTCATCACACTCTTTGGCCCGCTCCTGGGTGATTCCTTTCCGGTGATATTCGGCTTTGCACAATGGCGATCCTTTGCCAGGTGTGGCTATTTGCTAGCAACGTAATTGCGGACCAGAAGGAAAGGAATCACCCAGTAACAAGTAGGAGGAGAAGCAGGAAAAAGTGCATTTTGTTTGTGGAGTGCGAGGTGGAGTGATTGCGCTGTTGCTTATTGAAACGGATAGACGGAACAGAAAAAAACACCGCCAGCCTGAGATAAAATTGCGCATTGGTAAGTGAAAAGCTTGAATTAGCGGGTCGAAGAGCCGCGCATCGCGGATCAGAACGATCGCGCATTAGCGGGTTGAAATGGCCGCGCACTGGCGGGTCAGGAAGGCCGTGCATAAAAATGGTTCCAAAACCGCGCAGTGGGTCGAAATGGCCGCGCACTAGCGGGTGAGAAAAGCCGCGCACTAGCGGGTCGAAATGACCGCGCACTAGCGGGTCGAAATGACCGCGCTCTAGCGGGTCGGAAAGGCCGCGCATAAACATTGTTTTGAAACCGCGCAGCGGGTCGACATGGCCGCGCACTAGCGGGTCGAATAGGCCGCGCATCAGCGGATCGGAAGGATCGCGCATTTGCGGGTTACAAAAAATACATACCGCGCACCAGTGGGTCAAGAGGACCGCGCATCGACGGGTAATCAGCGAGTCACGCATTAGCGGGTGGCAAGAATCACGCATTACAGGAAAAAAAGGCACATCCGGCGAATAGATGAATCTCGAATTGGCAGGATGGTCGCGCGCTAGCGCATTGGAAAATTGCACAACGCCGACTCATTGAGATTGCGCAGCAGCGAGTCAGAGAAGGGGATTATAAATGCCAAGAATAGTAATCCCAACGTTTGACTCAACATGGCATCCACTATTTTTATTGCTTAGTTCGTAAAAAAAAAATAAACACGAAGCTTGGAATATCGACTCTGATACATACAATATCATGCAAAGTAGTAAATAAAAAAATCAGGAGCAAATTGGCGTCAACCGACCAGAAAGTGTGTACCAAAATGCGGTACCAAAACAATGTAAGTGCGGCGATGTACCATGCTGTATTACCCCTAGGATCTGAAGGAAACACGTGAATCAGGGAAATAGCAACAAAAAAATGTATTGAACATAACCCTCAATCTTTTTCTTCTAGCTCTACAAAAGCATTCTATTCTATAACGAATAAGAATCAAAACAAAATATTGGCTGGTATAGAGGTAATTACGTTTAAATGTATACGGGCCTTTTTTGCAGATGTAGTTGTGAAAGTGTGAGGAAAATATTTGTACTCTCACCATGGACGTTAGTTTAGTCATTATTTACCTGTTTTACCCAATTCGATTGGGTAATATTTACATATAAAATCTGAATAGCTTTGAATCGGCGAGCATTTTTGTGTGAGGAAAAACTCGTGCTAGTGTTCGTGTGTTGAAATGGCACTTATCTCTTCAAAATGCGAGCGATAAATGAATACAAAATTTATCCGATGGCTACGAAAACACTATCATTGAAGAAAAAAGTGTCCAGCGACGAAGTCATTTGACACAGCTTCTTATTGAAGCATGATGTGTTTGAAGTTGACATATTTTGTATCAAACACGCGGATGCGGAATTATTTCCATATGTTTAAACACTCTTCATTCATCACATCAACACCATCTCATCGCAACATTGTTTCTACTAAGTAACCAAAATTTGGCCTGATGCAGCACGCTATGAGTGGGAGAGTTCAAGCGATTTTGGCGTTAAGACGTAATTTGTTTCTGAACGTAAATTGTGAAATGTATATATTTGCATGATTTTTCTATACAAATTATAAACCGCATTGAACGCATAGTACAAGGCGTACTGATGAATCGTCATTAGGGGAAGTAGCCTAAACACAAATGGATGTCAAGATATGCTTGTATATATATTCTTGGAGTTTGGTAGGGAAACTAATGGAGATCTCATGGTTTTTATTTATTAATTTCCTCTTTGTAAATACGATTTTTTTCCAGCTTGCTTGGTAATCGTCCTGGGGATTTAAATACTAACCACGTATTTTGCATTGTGATTAGAATATAAACTTAAATGCTTGGTTACACACTTAGAATAAATCACAGTGTTCGGTAGAAAAAAAATCACCGGAGCTGGTCTGTAAACAAACAAATTACAGATTTACGGTGAAATTATTGAAATTACAGGAGAAAGTCGGTGAAATCTAAGAAATCACCGAAGAAACAGTGAAATCAGACAAGTTTACGGGAATACTGTCAAAATTTTACAGTACTGATCGATGATGGGACTTTATTAACGAACTTACTGTGAAATGCGTTTGACAGTCATGCCGGCAGCTTCGAGCATCAGTTGTTTCAGTATTTAACGTAGCTTTCTAAGGCTCTCTTGTACAGTTTTAGCAAGTGTGCTTCCCGATCAGAAGGTCGTGAGTTCAATCCCACGATCGATGTTTTAATGAAAACAGAAGTTTTTTTTTATCTCCCTTTTTGGCACAGACCTACTGGTCCATACCGACAGAAGCTTTTGTGTTATTGTGCGGGTATTCCCTAATCGAACACGATGGTTCGAAAAGTTCGTGCTTCGAACAGTCTCAAAAATCGTCCGTTGTTTGCCTTCACACCTGGTTTCACAGTCAAACGGGTTCAAAGTGACAGAGTGGCATGTTCTTTTTTTTTTGCTGCCTCACTTAGGGTAAACAGGTATAATATGCCCCCCCTAAGCAGAAATGGTAATATATCTAAAATTGGCGCATTATTCCATCTATTGTCCACTGCAAATCGTTGTTTCTAAAGTCAGTGAAGTATTGCATGAGAACTTTACTTCTGGAGGGGCGGCTATGGAAGCTTTGAAACGTTTTCCGAAAACGTTCCAAAATTTACCTTATCAAAACAAACGGGGCAATACGCCCCATCAAAAGAAAAACATAAAGCCCCGTGATAAAACTGTACCAGGGGATAATTCTACCACATGCTTATCCTAGGAGGGCCTTTTAACAAGTGTTTAACTGCATAAAAGTTGCAAAATAACATAAGCGAACAAAACTAGCTTCGTTTACAATGAAGCCAGCTTGCAAGAGGTAAAATATTACGCCAAAAGCCTCGATTTCAGACTTTTTGATATTTTTATTGCTTCTCTATACCAATCAACTAACGGACCAGCTTGATGGCAATTAATCATCAATATTTAAGATTTCCAATCGATCCCGCATGCAAAAAGCGCTTGAATCGCTAGAAAATGAAGGGGGCGTTTTGCCCCGGTGGGGCGTATTATACCCTTTTACCCTACATTTCATTTTCACTTTCTTTCATTTTTCAACGATAACAGCAGAAGGTCACAGCAAAAAAACGTGGTAGCTTGTACAAAAGTAGCAGCAAGGCGACATCAAATTGACGAGGTGCGTAGAAAAGGACGTTTGATATTTCAAACGGTGTGGAATCGACCTTCGAATCCAGTGGCCAAGGAAACTCATCGGGAGAATCATCTCCCGTATATAATTTTCTTGCGTTACACACTTAAATTAAATCGCCGACCTCAGTAAACGGATTGCCGAGAATCCAACAACTGAGAACCCGGTAATTTTTTTTCACTGAATCTCGGTAAAAGTTTTACCGAGATCAATTTCTGCATTTAAGTGTGTAGGTTTCGCGAGATATTTTTTTTTAGCTCAGTGCCAAGTTAATGTGTTTTTACATAAATCAGGACCACGCACGCAGTGATTTCTGGACTAAGCCCGAAAAGATTACTTTGGGAGGTGACGTTTTCGTGACGTGTACTGAATTTCGATTGAGCAAAATCAATTTCTAGAACAGCATCAGATAGAACGGTACAGAGAGCCGAGTTGCAAGATCTCCATTCTGGGCAATTGCCCAGCAACGCCTTGACCTGTGGCCAGGACAAATTTCTGTCGATTTCATTTAGTTCTTTGTGGAGGCTGCGCCTCTGGGCCTACCTCTGCTTCAATGCCCAGTTGGGCTCCAATCTAAATAAAGCTTGCTTGCAGATTTCGTTTCCTCCCCTGCATAGAGTGTGGCCGACCCACCCCCATTTTCGCTCCCGATTTTTAGTTGCTATCGGCTTGACAACGACGATAGAGATCCACGTTAGAGATCCAGTTGTGAGGCTACCATGCACGAAATACATATATACCGCAGACATCTCTTTATGAGTGCTCTACACTGATACAAACCAGTTTTAACTGGCGTGCAGCAGCACAGATTTCACGTTCGAGTTGAAAATTCGGATTTTGGTGAGTTGAATAATCTGAATGTTTTTCTATGCACCTATGTAGATCTTGGTGTCACCTTCGGCCGCCTTTTGGCTACCAAGATATTGGAAGCTTACAACGTTCTGCACTGCTTGCCCAGCTACCGTCAAACTAGAAGGGTTGGCCATGTTATCTAACCATGTTGTCTAACGATTTGGTCTTGTTGTCGATGGTGGTAAGACAGGGTAAAACCTGACGCTGAGGAGCAATCAATAAGATCAATGAGCTTAAGTGCCCTGCACAATGGATACGTTTGCGTGTGCGTGACAGTAGTTCAACACATTTCCCATGGGAAAATTGTAAAAAAAAAAAAAAAAATAACGGCATGATGATATGTGTATAGTAAAATTGTATGAAAAACATCAATTTTCTTCGGATTTTGTTCGGAGAAATCGACAAAAAAATGAAAATGCCTTTAAAATGAAATTGAACGCTAAATCATGTTCCTAAACATTCATATAGGCTAAAACTTGCAGACTACTATGATTTGGCAATTTTTGCCAGATATTTTCAAATCTGGACCACTGTGCGTCATCAGCCATTTTGAATCCGTTCAGATACTCCATTGTAAGGGTCTGCCATAGCAACTCACGATTTGTTTCACGATCAATCGTATCTACAAGGATCTCGTCGATTAAGGTCGATTACGATGAGAAACAGTAGTGGTGCTAGTTTACATCCATGCCTTACTCCAACGATGACCCGAATAGGATCGGATAAGACACCGTTGCACGAAAATGCCCCATACTGTGCTTGAATTAGGCCGATGATTTTCTCAGGGACACCCTTGCGCCCGAGGGCTCCCCACATATTTTCGTGGTTGAGACAGTCGAAAGCTTAAGTAATCAATGAACCCCAGGTATACAGACTCTTCGAATTTATTTATTTACTCCAAGATAATACGAACCGTGACAAGCAAACTTGGGTGTATCGAAACTTTGGTAATGATAGTTGAAGAGTCAACAGAATGATAAATTGCTGAAATATATAGAAATTGACAAGCATTCAACTTTAAATGTCCCCAATACTGAGCAGCAAGAGTATGTGAATATCCCTTCGGGAAAATAACCGATATTTCCATTAAATTGGAATGCCTTTCTTGCATTCACATAGCACAGGCTACCGAAAATCCAGGGGAATCTGTGAGTAAATCGAAATTTTTTAAAACATTTTGGTTTTGATTGAAACGAAAAAAATACAAAACATTTCGGCCGAACAAAAATTTCTGACCAAAACAAGCTCATAGCCTAGGGGCGGGACAGCTCTAATATTAATTAGCGGTATTAGCAGTATTAGGAAATATTAATACCTGAGCCAAACTGAATTCGAACGAAGTAAGCCATGTCCATTGAAATGAATTGATTTTGTGCATTTGGCATGTCAACTAAAAAAAAACAAAAAGGATCCTTATGTTCTCATCGGTTTAATATTTAGATAAAAAAAATCAGGACTAGGTAACCAATATCGGCCCGTTGGCACACCACCCAGGGTACCATTGCCTACGTTGTGTGATTGTGAATTTTATGGAATAAAATAATTGAGTTTTTGCCAACCTGCCATGTCAGAGGCAGAGTAGATCCTATTTATTGTTCAACTGTACTATGGACAATGAGGGTAGGGTTTCAGTAAATAACGTTCCTTTATCGTGCTTATCATATCAAGAAAATCAGCTCTGGACATATTGCTGGCAGGCACGATCACCAACCCAAACAGTGGTAGTATCCGTACGTATGTCTAGTACGCAAAAGTTTATCTGCGATCTACATTTCCTGACCGTGCGATCTGCTGATCTGATACATCGCTATCGCGGTCACACCATCAGAGCCTATTTTCACACCTAAAATAATCAATAGAAATTAAAGTTTTCAATCAAATAAATTGTATTAGGTAACATTATGAACAAACCGTACTTCCACTTCGCGTCTTTGTGACAGTTGGTTGTTGCATGAAAAGTCATGACATACTACCCAAAAAATGTGTCGGTGGATAGTGAAGATTAGGGTATTAATATTTATTAGACAGTATTAGAGTCGGTATTAGAAGCTGTCCCGCCCCTAGCTCATAGCTGTAAATTGAGCCAGAATTATTTTACTGTATGGATTACAGGCTTTACAGTACGAAAAAAAAACAGCAAGAAAAAAGTGTCATGTCTTAAGCCTAGTTTGGTGTTTGAAAGGAATCGCTCAAGAAACTTCTTGACCGATTCCTGGCAGTAACTTTCCACGGTGACTGCCATTTGAACTGTCATTTCTTCGCAACTGCGTACTGTGATCGAAGAAAAATGGTTTCTTGGGCGATTCAGGCAAGGAATTTCCCATGCATCAAGATAGGCCGAAAAATTCCTTCTGAACTGCAAACAGCGCTTTAGCTCGTATTTTGCTACTTCTGTAAATATCTTATTCAACACTATTCTATGCAAAAAAAAAGTTTTTCAAGGGAGAGAAGGGATGATGTGTGGGAACGAAAGAGCTCCCAATGCTAAATGTGACAGTGGCTGAATGTGAGCTGAGCTCTTGTGCGTTGTCCCGCATCAGAACTGTCACAGCAGGCGAGCTAACCCAAACAACCACCATCTTATCCTCGGCCTTTCCAGCAACAACCAGCAACCGAGTCGGACGTGCGAACATCGTGGTCATCACACTCTTTGGCCCGCTCCTGGGTGATTCCTTTCCGGTGATATTCGGCTTTGCACACGTTGGGACCTGGTATTCACGGCATTTCTGGAGGATTTGCCGTACGGTGAAGATCTGGTCCGTTGTCGACCGGCCGTCGATGAAACCGGCTTGGTAACTTCCCACGAACTCATTTACTTTAGGTGAAAGACGACGGAAGATGATCTGGGATAGCACTTTGTAGGCGGCATTCAAAATGGTGATCGCTCGAAAGTTCTCACACATTAACTTGTCGCCTTTCTTGTGGATGGGACAGATTATCCCTTCCTTCCACTCCTCCGGTAGCTGTTCGGTTTCCCAGATCTTGAGTACTAACTGGTGCAGACAGGTGGCCAACTTTTCCGGGCCCATCTTGATGAGTTCCGCTGCGATACCGTCCTTACCAGCCGCTTTGTTGTTTTTGAGCTGGTGGATGGCATCCTTAACTTCCCTCAGCGTGGGAGTTGGTTCGTTCCCGTCCTCTGCTGCACCAACATAGTCATTTCCTCCGCTGCCTTGGTCCTCCGTGCCTACATTCTCTTCGCCATTCAGGTGCTCGTCGAAGTGCTGCTTCCACCTTTCGATCACCTCACGTTTGTCCGTCAGGAGGCTCCCGTCCTTATCCCTGCAGATTTCGGCTTGCGGCACGTAGCCTTTGCGGGATGCGTTGAGCTTCTGGTAGAACTTGCGTGTTTCCTGTGAACGGCACAGCAGTTCCATTTCCTCGCACTCCGCTTCTTCCAGGCGGCGCTTTTTCTCCCGGAAGAGACGGGTCTGCTGCTTCCGCTTCTGTCTGTATCGCTCCACATTCTGTCGGGTTCCATGCTGCAGCATTACCGCCCGCGCTGCATCCTTCTCCTCCAGAACCGCTCTGCACTCCTCGTCGAACCAATCGTTTCGTCGACTCCGTTCTACGTACCCGATAGTGCTCTCAGCTGCGTTGTTGATGACTGCTTTGATTGTACTCCAGCAGTCCTCTAGAGGGGCCACATCGAGCACACCCTCGTCCGGCAACGCTGCCTCGAGATTCTGCGCGTATGCGGTGGCGACATTCGGTTGCTTCAGTCGCTCTAGATCGTACCGGGGCGGCCGCCGGTAATGTACGTTGTTAATAACGGAGAGTTTTGGGCGCAGTTTAACCATCACCAGGTAGTGATCGGAGTCGATATTAGCGCCACGATAGGTCCTGACGTCGATAATGTCGGAGAAGTGCCGTCCATCAATCAGAACGTGGTCGATTTGCGATTCCGTTTGTTGTGGTGATCTCCAGGTGTAACGATACGGGAGGCTGTGCTGGAAGAAGGTGCTACGAATGGCCATGTTCTTGGAGGCGGCGAAATCGATGAGGCGCAGGCCATTTTCGTTCGTCAGCTGGTGGGCGCTGAACTTTCCAATCGTCGGTCTGAATTCCTCCTCCTGGCCTACCTGAGCGTTTAGATCCCCTATGATGATCTTGACGTCGTGGTTTGGGCAGCGGTCGTACTCGCGTTCGAGCTGCGCGTAAAATGCGTCTTTGTCATCATCAGTGCTTCCGGAGTGAGGGCTGTGCACGTTTATTATGCTAATGTTGAAGAATCGGCCCTTGATCCGCAACCTGCACATTCTTTCGTCGATCGGCCACCAACCGATCACGCGCCTCTGCATGTCGCCCATCATTATAAAAGCTGTTCCCAGCTCACGTGTGTTGCCGCAACTCTGGTACATGGTATGATTACCTCTAAACGTTCGCACCATACATCCTGTCCAACACACCTCCTGCAGCGCTACGATTCCGAACCCGCGGTCCTTCAGTATATCGGCGAGTATGCGGGTGCTCCCGATGAAGTTGAGAGATCTGCAGTTCCACGTACCGAGCTTCCAATCGCAAGTCCCTTTTCGTCGCTGTGGTCGTCGCCATTGGTATCGGTTCGCATTCTTCTCTTGTTGATTTTCCGGTGCTAGTCTTTTTTACGGCTGGCTCGCAGGGCCTGACACCAACCCACTAACCCAGGGAGCTGGGCTTACCTTCCCGGAAGCTACGGGTTCTGCATTGGCATTTCCTCCAACTACAGTGCTAAATAGCTAGGCTCGAGCGCCAGTCTTCGCCGGGGGTGGTGTTTTTAATGAGCGCCCAGGAGATAATATTTTACCTGAGCTTCCACCCCCAAACTTGTCTGTCATAAGCGGCAAAATAACAAGTCACATAACAAAAAATTGTTCCTGGAAAATCAATTTAATAACATGTTTTGTTAGTGTCAATAACAACTTAATAACAGTGAATTTAGGAAAAATTTCAATAACAAATTTTGATATTAAAGAGTTATTGATAACATCCCGAAAGCAAAATTAGTTATGATATCAAATAATCGCATATGTTGTTGAATAGGATGCTAAAGTGGAGGCGATATATGTACACTTTACCCATGGTTAAATGAAAGCGTGTACGCATATGGCCTCCACATTAGCATCCTTTTCTACATCATATATGACTTCGTGTTGGCTGAGAATGCTATACATATTTAGACCAGCATGTGAGAATGGCGGAACAATCATTGCGAACTTTAGTTTCTCTCTTCCCTCATAGGTGTATTTTCAACTATTCATGTAATCTTTTACCACAAATAGGTACCACAAATCCGACTTCATCCTCTGGAACGACAGGGAAAACATGTGAAAATACAAAATATTTCTGAAAAATCCCATTCAAACCCATCTACAATTTTGGATTCAGCTGTCTGTATTAGCTTAGTTCAAACAAGTTTACTAAATAAGTTTGACATTTTTATCATTGAAATTCTCATGTCAAAGGCGGAATCTGGAACGTCCCTTTCAAACCTCACCTTCAATATCGTCTGCTATGTTCTCGTTTTGATGTATGTAGGGTACTGCGCCACTTGGACAGTGGCTGATACTCGCGAAATCGCGAAATACTGTAAATAACGTTGTTGAATGACGTAGGATTTATTTTAAAACTTGTTTTAGTTTTGATAGTAATAGCATTAAGTATTTGTACACTCTCAATAATATAATAATCACCAAACTTGTTCCACAACAAAATGTAATATTGAAATGTTATTTAATGGCTGTACACCAATAGCTTGGTCATAACAAAATAAGATTGTCCAACAAAACATGTTATGGAAACGTAATGCCTTGATAATACAATAATAACAAAACGAGATATAAAAACAGGTTTTGTAATTTCGCAGTTATTAATTTGATATTCCCCTCTGCTCGGGATGCAACATCATAATGCGATCGTGTGTTGACTGGGAAGCTATAACAGATATTAGGCCTCTACCGTTCCTTCACCCACTTTTGAGTTTCGAACCCGTGCCACAGGTTTCAATAGCGGCAGGGAAAAATCAGATGCCAATTCAAATTTTCAAGAATTATTCTCTTAGAATGTCTTAAAATTGTTCCGCCACAGCTCTTCCTCACAAATCGTAACGTATACGTCAGTCGATGAACCAGTTTCCAGCTCTAGTCGTCCTATTGCTTCTGTTTAATTTGTCCTTATCCATGAAAGGAGAGAAGCTCATTAATTTTTACGAGCATCCTTGATCTCACTTCGTACTTGGATTTGTCCGAAATAGATCACTACGGCCAGACGGATAGGCGCAGCAGCTGTCTTTCCATTGTTCGATTTGTTATGTGATATTCACACGCTTGTTGTGAAGGTAGATAGATGTTGGTCGAATACCCTTTCCGCCGCAAGGGAGAGAGAGTGCTCACACAACCGTCCAAAATAGCGAAGATGGAGAAGGCGATCCGTCACCATCCACCAATAATGATGGTGCGCGAGAGAACCAAATTGGCTGATTTGTGCGGGGTGGGGTTCCACGCAGCGTGCCGGCCTGGCTAATGATGGATAATTTGACATGTGTAATTTGGTGTGATTTACCTCCCGGTCAGGGGTGGAACCGGAATGCAATCATGCTGCACACCGAGAGATAGATGGGTGCGATTAGCGGTTTGTTGGAAAGGTGAACCGTAATTGGCGTACATCTAATTAGTGCGTGTGTTTGGAAGGTTCACTGGAATTGCTGTTCTAGGAATAGTTTATTGGACAGAGGACAGTTGTAATTTTCTATTCTATTCATGTACGTTTCATATTACGATGATTAACAATACTTGGAACTAATCGTTCTGATAACTGGAATTGGCTCTCAGAATTCTAAAAATAACTGGTCGATACAGCGTATCGAAATTATTAAAGAAAGCTATAAACGAGGAAGCACATCACAAAACGCCTATTTTATCTGATTCCATTATTGTGCAACTCGGCGTGCAACGATGACGGCTGGACGTCGCCGCCGTACTTCATCACAGTAGAGGCAGCAGACCGGTGCGGTGTTAGCCGATCTTCACAAGATACGATGTAATGAAGGCAGAAAAGATAACGCCAACTGAATTTAGTGGCAAAAATTTGTGAGGTGTAAAACGGTTGGGAAGTGATAAATCAACTCTGGCACACTGTCCAAGACGGACGGAAAGTCGTTTCCGCCGAACACCCAGCCAGCGTTCTTCTTCCGTGTTAGCAGTAGTGGCTACCATTCTTAACAAAATTCAATTTGCCATGTTATTACGCATCTAATGGGCTCGGATAATGCATTTTTTCTTTCGTTTTTATAGAATCCGAAGTTCAAAATGTCATAAAACATAACAACTAAATAGAGGAATAATTCGAAGGGAATAATAATGGTTTGCATTTTTAATGTTTTGCCTTTCTCTGAATACTGAAAGGCTATATATTCACTCAAAAAACGAATTTTCGCTGCCGCTTTCCACCCTCGGTCGCGCTCAATTCTCGCCAGGTCACGCTCCAGCTGGTCCGCCCATCGTGCTCTCTGCGCTCCACGCCTTCTTGTGCTCACCGGATCAGTTGGTTGTCCTTACCCAGACAACCAATTTGCACGTAAGTTTATGTTCATGTTATACGTACTTTTATGCAGTAAACTTATATCGCATAAGATGCAGTAAAAGTGCCTTATGCGTACAAAAGTGGAGGCGCAATACGTGCATTGACGGAAAAATTATAACGCCCTATGACTTTAGGCGATATCTTATGCGATGCACGGTGTGCACTATTGCGACGTAATATAGCATCTTCTGCGTCTTAATAATATTCTTGTCACCTCAGTATTGAACTAAGAACCTTTGGATTTTTGAGCCACACTTCACACTTAACACCAAACACCACTTATGAAACACACTGATCAATTGTCATGACATTCTAACTCACCTCAGTGTTCGTTGGAATGCACTTGGTTTCCCTGCGCTGTACGTGTTCGACAGGCTATCTGGAGCTCAAAATGACGAAGCGTGATTTCCCACACATTTCTGGAGCAACATTTGAAAAGGGCATATAAGCATTGGTAAACAATGACTTCACATGTTGCTCCTGAGCCCCCATCAGCTTATTCACACAAACTAAGGCCGTTATCAGATAGAGCGAACATCCATCTTTCGGATAACGGTGTTCATTTGCGTGGGCGGGCTGCTGTTATGCCCTACGGAGCGTTTTTGAAAAAAGACACAAGACCTCTTGGGCCCTTTTCAAATGTTGCTCCAGATTTATCGTTTCCACTCTCGTGCTAGTACCACCCATTGTTAATTATCAGGTCAACAAAACAAAAATGGTGACTTTGTAACTTGTTTTGTAACCATAATGATGACTGTTAACGCTCCAAAAGCACCTCTGTCATTGTTATCTCATATCTCATCGCAATATACCAACGTTAACGATTCTAGTTTATGCGAGTCTGTATGCACATTTTACCGAGTTTATTTTTACTTTTATGCGATTTAGTTTGTACACCAATGCGAGTTTAACTGACATAATAAGAAAAATACCAAGCAAAGTCGTATAATCATCGCAGTGCGCAGTTTTGCGAATTCAATTGACATTTTGCGAGCCCGCTCGAACTCTTTTGCAAATAAGTAAAGTTCGTCACAATAAAACATTAGAATATCGTCTACAACGATGTTTATACATTATAAAAGTTAATTTGCACTCTTATATGATTTTACCAGATACATCGCAATAAGTTCAAAAAATAACATAATATGTGATGAAAAATATCCCTCAGCCGTATATATATGCGATAGTGAGTAAAGATAGTACTTTATACGATGTACAGCATACATCCTTATGCGATTTCAGCTTGTCTGGGTAGCACGCGTCACTCGAAAACTCCGAGTGCTTGCAGGTCCTCCTCGAGCATGGTCCATGTCTCGTGTCCGTTGAGGACCACCGGTCTTATTAGCGTATTATACATGGTGCATTTGGTGTGTGTGGGTGAATCTTTTCAGGCCGCAGCTTCTTCTGGAGCCCGTAGTAGGCACGACTTCCGCTGATGATGCGCCTTCGAATTACACGGCTCACGTTGTTGTCAGCCGTCAGTAAGGATCCAAGGTAGACGAATCCCTCTACCACCTCGAAAGTATCCCGTCTATCGTAACATTACTACCCAGACGGATCCGGTTGTGTTCGGTTCCACCTACTAGCATGTACTTTGTGTTTGAGGTATTCACCACCAGTCCGGCCATTGCTGCTTCGCGTTTCAGGCGGGTACACAGCTCTGCCACCGTTCCAAATGTTCTGGCAATAATGTCCATGTCGTCCGCAAAGCACACAAATTGTGAAAATCGTTCCCCGGCTGTTGAGCCCGGCTTGTCGCATCACACCTACCAGAGCGATGTTGAATAGTAGGCATGAGAGTCCATCACCTTGTCGCAGTCCCCGACGAGATTCGAATGAACTGGATAGTTCAACCGAAACCCTAACGCAGTTTTGCACACCGTCCATCGTTGCTTTAATCAGTCTAGTCAGCTTCCCAGGAAAGCCGTTTTCGTCCATGATTCTCCATAGCTCTGCGCGGTCGATACTGTCGTATGCCGCTTTGAAGTCGATGAACTGGTGATGCGTTGGGACCTGGCATTCACGGCATTTCTGGAGGATTTGCCGTACGGCGAAGATCTGGTCCGTTGTCGACCGGCCGTCGATGAAGCCAGCTTGATAACTTTCCACGAACTCATTTGTTTTAGGTGACAGACGACGGAAGATGATCTGGGATAGCACTTTGTAGGCAGCATTCAAAATAGTGATCGCCCTGACGTTCTCACATTCCAAATGTTCGCCTTTCTTGTGATTGGAGCAGATTATCCCTTCCTTCCACTCCTCCGGTAGCTGTTCGGTTTCCCAGATTCTGACTATCAGCCGATGTAGACTTGTGGCCAACATTTCTGGGCCCATCTTGACGAGTTCAGCTGCGCTACCATCCCTACCTGCTGCTTTGTTGGTTTTGAGCTGGTGAATGGCATCCTTAACTTCCCTCAGCGTAGGAGTAGGTTCATTTCCATCGTCCGCTGCACTGGCGTCGTCGTTTCCTCCGTTGCCGTGGTCTCCCGTGCCTACGTTCTCCACGCCATTTCACCTTTCGATCACCGCACGTCCGTCCGTCAAGAGGCCTCCATCTCTATCCCTGCATATTTCAGCGCGCGGCACGAAGCCGTTGCAGCATGCGTTGAGCTTCTGATAGATCTTCCGTGTTTCTTGGGAACGACACAGCCAGCAGTTCCATTTCTTCGCACTCCGCTTCTTCCAGGCGGCGCTTTTCTCCCGAAAGAGGCGGGTCTGCTTTTTCCGCTTCTGTTTGTATCGTTCCACGTTCTATCGAGTCCCTTGCTGCAGCATCACCGCCCTCGCTGCGTTCTTCTCCTCCAAAACCGTTCTGTACTTTTCGTCGAACCATTCGTTTCGTCGATTCCGTTCCACGTACGATGGTGCTCTCGGCTGCGTCGTTGATGGGTGCTTTTACTGTACTCCAGCAGTCCTGTAGAGCTACATCAAGCTCGCCCTTGTCTGGTAACGCGGCCTCGAAATTCTGCGCGTATGCTGAGGTGATATCCGGTTGTTTCAGTCGCTCTAGGTTGTACCGTGGTGGTCGCCGGTACCGTACATTGTTGATGACGGAGAGTTTTGAGCGCAGTTTGACCATCACCACATAGTGGTCGGAGTCGATGTTGGCGCCACGACAGGTCCTGACGTCGATAATGTTGGAGAAGTGCCGTCCATCAATCAGAACGTGGTCGATTTGCGATTCCGTTTGTTGTGGTGATCTCCAGGTGTAACGATACGGGATGCTGTGCTGGAAGAAGGTGCTACGAATGGCCATGTTCTTGGAGGCGGCGAAATCGATGAGGCGTAGGCCATTTTCGTTCGTCAGCTGGTGGGCGCTGAACTTTCCAATCGTCGGTCTGAATTCCTCCTCCTGGCCTACCTGAGCGTTTAGATCCCCTATGATGATCTTGACGTCGTGGTTTGGGCAGCGGTCGTACTCGCGTTCGAGCTGCGCGTAAAATGCGTCTTTGTCATCATCAGTGCTTCCGGAGTGAGGGCTGTGCACGTTTATTATGCTAATGTTGAAGAATCGGCCCTTGATCCTCAACCTGCACATTCTTTCGTCGATCGGCCACCAACCGATCACGCGCCTCTGCATGTCGCCCATCACTATAAAAGCTGTTCCCAGCTCACGTGTGTTGCCGCAACTCTGGTAGATGGTATGATTACCTCTAAACGTTCGCACCATACATCCTGTCCAACACACCTCCTGCAGCGCTAAGATGCCGAACCCGCGGTCCTTCAGTAGATCGGCGAGTATGCGGGTGCTCCCAATGAAGTTTAGAGATCGGCACTTCCACGTACCAAGTTTCCAATCGCAAGTCCTTTTTGTTCACTGGGGTCGTTGCCGTTGATCTCGGTTCGTATTATTCTGTTGCTGATTTTCCGTTACAATAGTTTTTTACGACTGGCTTGTAGGGCCTCACACCAACCCCCTACTTTCCGGGAGACCATAGTGCACAGTTGAGCTTAGAGTCCTTCTTTGGCACTCGGACGTAGATCAGCCGTCCCTAACATGGGGATCAGACGCTGTTGTGAGCCGCTCCTCCTGGAGAACAGACGCTCAGGTTTGCCGAAGCATACCCCCACTCCCCTTCCCTGTCAGTCTACGACCAAAGCTCCCACCGGGGATGGTTATTCGATTTTCCCTAAGGTTTTAGTTTCCGGCCGGTACCACGATGAGGTAGGGATAGGAGTTGCTGGGCAGAGGCTAGTGGATCACAATGGGATCTGAAATATGCAGCATACCTTTCCCGTACCAATATTGAAGATGGCAGCTCCAAAATCAATAGGGCGGCTGTTTAATAGAGTTTTAGGCTCTAAAACCACGTAATATGGTGTATATTTGGTATGGAAAAGATGTCTGGACTCCAAAGATGGCGGCTCCAAATTCAAGATGGCGGCTGTTTAATGGAGTGTTAGGCTCTAAAACCAGGCAATATGGGAATATTTTGTATAAGAAAGATGTCCGGAGTCCAAAAACGGCGACCATAATATCCAAAATGGCGGCGTAAAATCCAAGCTGGCTGCTCCAAATTGAAGATGGCGGCTTTCATGGAGTTTCAGGCTCTTAAACCATTCAATATGAGTATATTTGGCATGAGTATATTAGGCATGGGGCATATATCCGGAGTCCAAAAATAAAGACCAGAATATAAAGAATGGCGGTCTAAACTCCAAGATGGTGGTTCCATCTTCAAGGTGGTGATTGTTTACTGGAGTTTTAGGCTTTAAACCATGAAATATGGGTGTAACCGCGGCGGAGTTTGGGAGACCGACGGAGTGTTTGGGATCGTTCTTTCACTGCGCTCAAACCGACACGACACGTTTTACTTGGGACGGACTACTGCGGAACGAAGTTTATTGCGGGCGAACGAAATACGTTACAGAGATGTGTTCTGTTCTGCGGTTTATTTCAACTGATTCGATTCTGGTTTGCATATAGCATTATATGGAAATTCAGTAGAAAGAGAATCTAAAAGGCCTATCCGAACGTAGATCAAAATCGGATTTCTCTTACTAGCCGAAGGCTAGTGATAAGGAAGACTGATATCTGGCTATTATGACCTTGACATTGGAATAACAGTGATCGATAGTGCTATCACTTAAATTTAGTACAGAGAGTATCAGAGAAATATTGAAATTGGGAGATAAATTTCTACTTAGCTCTAGGGTGGCTCCAACATATGCCGGCCCCTGTTGAAAGGTCGGACCTTTCAACCGACTTTCCTGATGCGGATGCTGAGAGAGGGCTGCTCGTTGACCTCAATCGTCTTCGAGGTTTCTCGTCGCAACTCGGGAGACTCGCCGGTCTGTTTTGGTTCCGCTGCTTCTACACACCGCAGGTCAGCGACCTCGATGTTGGTAAACACCTCGAACGTCGTCTGGGTCAACGACCATCGGTGGTGGTGGTATTGTTCGCTTCGGACGATATCTTGTTGGTTGGTGTGACGTCATCGGGAGTTATTTCGTTGCGGCGCACTCGAGGGTAGATTGGGTTGTTTCGTGGTTCATCTCGCAGTCATCGGGTTGGGCGTACTCAATGGTTACCCATCGGAGCAGTCATCGAAGCCGCAGCACATGCCGGAGTACAAACATTCCATTAATTTTTTGAAAATTCGTTATACAGGGTACGGAGGCCCTAAGGCCTCCGATCGTTGCGCAGCACTAGTGTACTGCGATCGGTGATTCGTCAGGGTAGGTCCCAGCTGTGCCAGCTGGTTCGGTTGTGGGTTGACGAATGGGAAGCACGCAGATCTTGGCGATTCCACGTCGATATTCTCCATCGGCTGTCCGGACGTCTACGACCCGGATGTTGCCATTGTCCCCACGAAAAATGTTGGAGATCCTTCCGTACTTCCACTTCAGGGGCGGAAGGTCGTCTTCTTTCAGGAGAACCATCGTTCCTTCAGCGACGTTGTCCCGCACGCGAGTCCACCTAGTGCGCGGGTGGAGGCCAGAGAGGTAGTCGGTTGACCACCGCTTCCAGATTCGCCGGAGGAGCTCTTGGTTTTCTTGGTAGCGATCTAGTCTGGTTCGGGGTACCTCGGAGAGGTCGGGTTCGGGAAAGCAGGTAAGCGGACGGTGCACGAGGAAGTGGCCTGGTGTTGACACCTCCAAGTCGTTCGGATCGGTCGAGAGTGGGGTCAAAGGCCGCGAATTTAGACACGCTTCGATGCGGGTCAACAGAGTGACGAATTCGTCCTGAGAGAGAACGGAGTTCCCGACGGTCTGACGAAAGTGCTGTTTGAAGGACTTCACAGCCGCTTCCCACAACCCGCCAAAGTTTGGGCTGCGTGGCGGAATGAACTTGAAGATGATGCCTTCATCTGCGCAGCGGTCGACTACTTCACCTTGGTGTTGCTGAGAGCGAAACTGCTTGGCCAGTTCCTTCAACTCCCGCGCTGCTCCTCTGAAGTTTGTGGCATTGTCGCACTCTATGAGGCTCGGCTTTTCTCTTCGAGCAATAAACCGATGCAACGCTGCTATGAACGCCGCAGTGAAGAGGTCGTAGACTAGCTCTACATGAACTGCCTTGGTTACAAGGCACACGAAGATGGCAACGAAACACTTTATGGGAGGTGCCTTCCTGGTTTTACGGTACTGGAACGGTCCACAGAGGTCTACCCCGGTATTGATGAAGGGCAACGTCGGAGTAACTCTCTCTGGCGGCAAATCTCCCATGAGCTGCTCGAGATTGCGAGGGCGGCGGCGAAAGCAACTTACGCAGGAGTGGACTACACTTCTGGCTAGATCTCGCAGGCGAAGTGGCCAAAACTTCTCCCGGACGCATGACGCAAATAGCTGAGGTCCGGCGTGTAGATTCTTGAGGTGGTAGTACGATACGATAGACGTTGTTAGAGGATGTCGTGCGGGAAGGATAATGGGATGCTTTCGGCATTCGGAGATGGCCGCATTCCTGAGCCGGCCACGAAGTCGGAGGATGCCGTCGACGAGAATTGGGGCGAGAGTACGTAGATCAGAGTTTGAATCAACCTGACCGTGTTTTGCTACAGCTGCGAGGTCCTTGGCAAAGGTTTCGTGTTGCGCTAGTCGAACTAGGTTGTCGGTGGCTTCCGCGAGCTCCGACGTCTGGAGGAACCCGGTCCGCCGGTTAGAGCGATTGCAAGGCTTGCTGTTATGGTAGAAGCGACGAAGAAGAGCAACGATACGAACGACCGCTGGAAATGACGATCGGATGGAGAAGATTTCGTTTGGAGGGTGCACCTGCACCGGAAGCGATACTGCTCTTTCTTCTAGGAGTTCAGGCGGTATGTCGACGGAGGGTTGCGGAGTTAAGGGCGGCCAGAACCTTGACAGTTGGCTTAACCATGGCGGGCCATTCCACCACGATGCGGTTTCTTGCAGCTGTGCAGGATACATGCCGCGGGAAATTATATCCGCAGGATTTTCGATGCCAGGAACATGCGCCCAAATGCCGCTGGTGGTGAGATGCTGCACTTCAGACACTCGATTCGCAATGAAAGTTTTCCACCGCGAAGGTGTCGAACGCAACCAGTGCAAGGTGATCATCGAGTCTGTCCAAAAGATCGATTTGGCATTCAGCGCTGTACTGCTTTGGACCTTGTGATAGAGGTGACTTAGCAGAAGTGCCGACGAGAGTTCCAACCTAGGCAAACAGATGCGCTTCTGCTTCTTCGAGTCGCCGAGGGGTGCCACCTTGGATTTGGCGGCTAGCAGGTGAACGGCGATCGATCCGTCAGTCGAAACGGTTCTCAAATAGAGGCAGGCTCCGTATGCCTTCTCAGAGGCGTCGCAGAACCCATGCACTTCAATTGATACGAGTACCGAGGCAGGCGCCGCCCATCTTGGAATGTTGATTGTAGCTAATCCGTCTAGACTGTTACGAAACTCCAACCAATGCTGTTGCTCGGATTCGCCTAACGGGTCGTCCCAGTTCTTGGAGGAGCGCCAGAGTGTTTGAACGAAGAGTTTGGCGAGCACTACGACCGGCCCGATCAATCCAAGAGGGTCGTAGAGTCGCGCCGTGTCCGATAGAACGATTCGTCGAGATATTGGTCCATCCTGAGACCACGTGGGAACGGAATAAAGGAATTCGTCATCCGTTGGCTGCCATTGCAACCCTAGCGTCTTGATCGAAGCAGAAGGAGATTCCAGCGAAAGTGTGGTTCGTTCATCGCGAAGTTCTGACGGTATTTTTGAGAGAATCGCTGGCGAATTCGACGTCCATTTCCGCAAGCTCATACCGGCAGAATTCAGCAACTGCAGAAGCTGCTGACAGGTTTCTTCACCTTCGTCCTCGTCGTCAACACCGGTCAGCATGTCGTCCATGTAGAAATCCTTGGCTAGGATCAACGAAGCGAGAGGAAATTCTTCGGAACCATCCTTGGACAACTGCTGAAGGCACTTCGTTGCCAAATAGGGGGCGGATGCGGTGCCATACGTCACTGTTGTGAGTTCAAAGGTGCGAAGAGGTTGCGAGGGAGAATCACGCCACAGGATTCGCTGCAAAGGGTAGTCCGTAGGGTTTATACGGATTTGGCGGAACATTTTTTCGATGTCCGCAATAATGACAAATCGGTGCATCCGAAAGCGCAAAATGATTGCCAGCAGGTCGTCTTGGATGACTGGGCCAACCATCAGCGCTTGGTTCAAGGAGATTCCGCTATCTGTGGGGCAGGAAGCATCGAATACTACCCGCAATTTCGTGGTGGTACTGTCAGCCTTTTCAACGCCGTGGTGCGGTAGATAGTACGACGTACAGTTCGCCAAAGCTGCATCGTCGCACACTTCCCGCATGTGGTTTAGCTGGTGGTATTCATCGATGAAGGCTGAGTACGAGGTCATCAACTTGGGATTGGCTAGCAGCCAACGTTCGAGAGCGAGGAATCTTCGAGCAGCAATCTCTTTCGAGTTTCCTAATTGGTTGAGAACCAGTGGGCGCTTGGGAAGGGTGACTACAAAGCGACCCGATTGGTCGCGAAAGACAGTGGCGGAGAAGTGCTCTTCACACTTGGATTCCTCCACCGAATGAGTGCTGTTGGTCCAGCAGGATTCGATTTCCGAGAAACGAGAAAGCTGTTCGTCGAGAGAATCTACACTGGTGACATGAGCGAGCTTTGGAGTACCTTCGGATGCTTGATTGGAACCGACCTTCCCGGATGCTACCCAGCCAAGGACGGTGTTCTGCAGGATCGGCCTTTCAGGTCCCAGTTTGATGAAACCTTCAAGCAGCAGGTCGTAGTACATCTCCATTCCTATCAGGAGATCGATGGGTCCGGGTTCATGGAACTGAGGGTCAGCTAAGGTGAGATTCGAGGGGATGTTCCATGGCGAAGTGTCGACGCATCTGACCGGCAGCTCTCTGGTAATCTTCTTCAGGACGTGACACCGAGCATCAGCGAGGAAATCCGAGCAGCGAGATCCCATTCGAACGAGAACAGCGTGGTATGAAACGACGATAGAATTACCCACACCTCCGATTTCTTGGCGATCGGAGTGGCGAGGTAACTGGAGTTTCTGGACGAGATTTTCAGTAACCAGGCTGAGTTGAGAAGCGGAGTCTAAGAGCGCTCGGGCCCAATGATGGTGTCCGTGATTGTCGAAGATCTTGATGACAGCAGTCTGCAGCAACACAGTGGCAGGAACAGTACGGGAACTTCCGACGAGAGTGGTGGAGACGAGAGTAGAGGCGTTGGCTGATGGCGATTGTGCTTCCGCTGACAGCGGAGTTCGAGAGTGTGAGGGTTGGTTCGATGGGCACGGTTGACTGCCCGAGGGTGACGACGACGATTGCGAACTGACAGCGGAAGTGGGTGGTTTTGTCGGGGTGGACGAACGATCTTGCGATTGTTGGTGGAGCATGGTGTGGTGCTTCTGGCTACATACTCTGCATGCACTGGAAGAGCAATTTCTAAGTAGGTGGGAGGAGGAGAAACAGTTGATGCAGAGGTTTTTCTTCTTGACCTGCTCGAAACGTTGGGCGACTGACAACTTCTGGAACACTTCGCACTTGAAGGGAGAGTGGGACGGTTTCGAACAGAACGGGCACGCACCAGCTGACGAACTAACTGTAGTAACGGTGTGGACTGTATTTATTTTGGATTCGTGTGACCGGAACGATTCCGGTTTAGCGGGTTTGAACGAGCGAGACTTCGACGGTGGCAGCGATTGCAGCACCGTAAGATGAGTACGAAGAAACTGGATTAGATCTTCGTATTTGGGAACCTCTGTTGATCGGTGGTGAGCTTCCCACTGCTTAAATGTGGACGGATCTAGTCGGCTACAGACCATGTGTGCAAGCAACACACTCCATCCCTTCGTTGGAATGCCCATCTTGTCTATCATGCACAGGTTTCGCTCGAAATCATCAACCAGGTGCATAAGAGACTCGTAACACTCTCTCTTCATAGGCTCGATCGCGAATAGGGAATCAATGTAGGTTTTCACGACTTATTTCTTGTTGTCGAATCGCCTTTCCAACAAGGTCCAAGCGACAGAATAATTAGCAGCAGTGTGCTCAACGGATTCGATAACCCTTTTAGCGTCTTTGGAAAGGGAAGCAACAAGATACGATAACTTACAATTGCTTGCGTTCCTGCGGTAAATTTGCGAAGTTCTCTAGTGAGAAAACTGTGGACCCGTACAAAATCGTTTTCGAACCCCTGTCGAATGACGCGATTGGCTTCTTCCGTAACTCTCATGCCTTCTTCATCCGTTTCGAGCCTATCGCTTTCATCGCCATACAGCTCAATTTTTAATCGATTGCCCTGAAAGTCACTGTACAAAGCCTCCGCTCGTTGCTTCCATCCTTCGAGCTGTCCTCTATCGCGCTCAGCCGTAAAATTATCCACAAAATGCTTCAAATTGGCCATGGTGTCCAAGTAGAACCGCTCTTGGTGGGAAAGTGTCCTCAAACTCGGCGACATTTTCCACACCCGGACGATCGAAATCAATCGCTCAACTCCTCACCTATGCTCAAAACGAAACCACCGACAAATTTGAAAGCCAGAGCACCTAGCTACCAACCAAAAACCGCTCACCCAGGATGAAAGCAACGCAAATAAAATATCAATTCGTCAACCAAAGAACCCTTCTACTCACAGTAGCGTGGTGATCTGACGTCGTTGACCGACGTCCTATTGTCCGGTGCAGCACAATGCAGACCCAAGCCAAACCGGCGTGGTTTGCTCGCACAATGGGGACCACGCTGGAAGCACGTTGGATTGCAGCACCTCGGGAATCGCAGCTTATCCTCGAACGACACTAACGAGATCGATGTTAATTAACGATCGATCTTACGCGCACTGTAATTATGCTGCTCAGGGGCAGGCAATCTTCGCAATCTCACTTGCAATAGTCACTTGTAATCACTGTACGACGTCACGTGACGTGCGGTATATGTTCACTCCTCGATAGTACACCGAACCGCGAATCGAATTGTCCGAATCGATTACCGTTTTTTCGAGAGGCATTAAACGGTTGATCCGGCTCGAAGGACCAAAAATGTAACCGCGGCGGAGTTTGGGAGACCGACGGAGTGTTTGGGATCGTTCTTTCACTGCGCTCAAACCGACACGACACGTTTTACTTGGGACGGACTACTGCGGAACGAAGTTTATTGCGGGCGAACGAAATACGTTACAGAGATGTGTTCTGTTCTGCGGTTTATTTCAACTGATTCGATTCTGGTTTGCATATAGCATTATATGGAAATTTAGTAGAAAGAGAATCTAAAAGGCCTATCCGAACGTAGATCAAAATCGGATTTCTCTTACTAGCCGAAGGCTAGTGATAAGGAAGACTGATATCTGGCTATTATGACCTTGACATCTGAGTATCAGAGAAATATTGAAATTGGGAGATAAATTTCTACTTAGCTCTAGGGTGGCTCCAACAATGGGTATATGTAGTATAGAGAATGTCCAGAGTCCAAAAATGGTGACCAGAATTCTCAAGATGGCGGGTTTAAATCCAAAATGGCGGCTAAAATTCAATATTGCGGTTTTTTAAAGAACTTAAGGCCAAACAATCCTCGTGCCTACGGGTTGTTGTTAAAGGTATGAAACTGCGATATTCATCAACATGTCATTTGAGTTTTATTGAAATGGGTTTTTGAAGGCACGAGAAAGATACCATCACCGCTAGGTGGATTAATTACAGTTTTTTTTCTTTTAACATTTTGTTTAAACATCATTGATTAATTTATTGTTTTGAAATTATACGTTAACAAACACAGAAATACAAGATTGATAAGCAGGACTTTAAAAACGAGCTGTAAAATACTGCGTCGGACACCTGGAAAGAGCGTTCAGCATTGTTGTGGTCCTCAGAAGTTCCTACCTGATGTTCAGCCAATGAGCTAAAGAATACCCCATTCGCCACTCTCACCTGCCACCTCACCGGCAGAAGACGAGTTCAGTGTTCTTCGCCGTATTAACAGAGTCCAAATGCAGGAAAGTCGCGCGCGTTTCTTTGATCGTCGACACAAAAGGGTGAGAGGAGAAAAAACACATCGAAAGCCTCGATACGTGTTGAATACATAATTCGTTGGGTATCATCGCCATAACAATAAAGCCGACACTAGTGGAGAGGCTATATGTAAGTATGCTAACACTCTTTTCGTGACGATTTGTAGATTGTCTTGTGACAAAGACATCATAAAAATAACACTACACCACGAAGAGGCTTATTACGAGGTTGTTCATAAACTGCGTTCAAAACCTGCGTAGATCAGCTATCATTGTACATAGCCGATCTTATCCTCCGATTCAATGGATTTCGTATATACAATATTTAGTAGATTTGTAGACCGATACACTTTGGTGAGATCTCTCACCTTCCTCCTATAAAATTTACATATTTTATGAATGACCCCTAATTTAATTCAGATGTCCGAAACCGTCCATCCAAAATATTTCCAGTTTTAAAAATCCCATTCTTCGTGACCAGCTGAAAAATTTCGCTCTAAAAACCGCAGCTGGTGCCCGGTTAAATCCTGTTCCGGTCCTCGTCCACGTCCACAACTCTCTCAGTAGTGCTCCTAGTGCCGTCCGTCCCTTGGTCGATGGTGTAATAATAGCCAACCCAGTCCAAGTGGGTCTATCGGATTTTTTTTGACAGACCCATTCAGTCGGTCCCGATGTTCTATTCAGCTGGAGAGTTAACCGGCGCACGGTGCATGGACCAAAAGGGACAGCCTTAGAAGAGCGGCCGAAAGGCTTGTTTTCGGAGCTACCCGTATATGTGTGTCTGTTTCGTGCATAGACGGAAAGGGAAATTTATATTCACCTGCAGATGATTTATGACCCGGTTATTATCCGAATGAGCGTTTTATTGTTCCCCCTTCCCGCGGACGGGTCCGGGGTTTCCTCCCGCTTCTTTTCGGTGTTTCTTCTGACGGACCGACGAGGTTCGTTGAGTCCCTGCGGACGTCCCCTGCCAGTGGATAGAATTCAATTGAGTTTTGGATTTGTATGAGTGTATTCACGCTTCTTTTTTACGGGTGGCGTTCTATGCTATGATACCGCCATCGTACGCATTTGAATACTGTGGTAGGGATGTTTATTTCTTATGCTGGAATTGTGAAATACAAGTCCAGATGGTGGAAATTCAATAAAAATTATTATTTTTATTATACAATTATTATAGAGATTTTCAGCCCAATGGAATGAATCAAAACAAGCGAAATAAAGGGTGATACGGTCAAAATTTGGTCACACAATTTGTTTCATAACTTGAGACTGCGTACACCAAAACAGCTGATTTTTTGACCAGTAATGGTACATTATATGTAGCTTATACCATAAAATTTTTATCAAAATCGGTTTAGTATTTGCGGAGATATTGTGAATCCTGAAAACTGCAATTTTAAAATTTTGTACAAAGAGGATTAAAAAATAAGAACACATTTTTACTCTTTTTTTTATAGAACCAGAAATACTGAACCAATTTCAATGAAAATTTTTCTGTGTGTAAAGTATACATATCAAAATGTTGTATAAAAATTTCATTCAATTTGATTTAGCCGTTACAAAGTTATATTTGTTTAGGTGGTCAAATTTTGTCAAATTTTGTCAAGTCAAGTCAAATTTTGGTCACACAATTTTTTTCATAACTTTAGATTGCGTACACCAAAACAGCTGATTTTTGGATCAGTAATGGTACATTATATGTAGCTTGTACCATAAAATTTTCATCAAAATCGGTCTAGTATTTGCGGAGATATTGTTGAACCCTGAGATCCGCAGTTTTAAAATTTTGTGCAAAGAGGATTCACACATTTTTACTGTTTTATTTATAGAGCCAGAGATACTTAACCGATTTCAATGAAAATTTTTCTGTATGCGAAGTATGCATATCAAAATGTTGTGTAAAAATTTCATTCAATTTGATCCAGCCGTTACAAAGTTATATTTGCTTAAGTGGCACCCGGTCAGTTTTTTTCATATTCAAACTGCTACAACTTTGAAAGTATTCATACAAAATGGCTCAAAATTTTACTAAGAACGTATTTTCATAATAGTACTATACTGTAAAATTTTGATAAAAATCGGAGCAGTATTGGTAGTTCTATAATCAAAATTGTGCTTTATTGACCTTAAATTTCCGAAATTTACTATGGAGCGCCTTTGTACAAAATTTTAAAAAGGTAGGTCGATGGTTTTGTCTATATATCAACCAATACTCAATCGATTTTGATGAAAATTTTATGGTATAAGCTACATATAATGAAGCATTACTGGTCCAAAAATCAGCTGTTTTGGTGTACGCAGTCTAAAGTTATGAATAAAAATATGTGACCAAATTTTGACCGTATCACCCTTTAATCGAAACAAAAGGGTTAAAATTAGGTTTTAGACCTTTGTCTCAAACTGAATTTGTTTTCAAAAGATCTCTAACGGCGTCAATAAAGTAATGCACAAGTATCATGGCTTCTGATGTGTGGCGTGATGATCCGCGCAATGCATACTGCAAGAAACCAGTGAATAGTGCATTTGAGTCATATTCAATTTCATACTTCAAACATGTTTAAAACCAACCTTATTATCCAAATTTTATTAACCTCAAATAATAAATATGAATTTAATGGGAAAATGATTTACAGCTCAGCAAGCTTCTGCATGGCATAAATACCCCAAACTGCACACTGGACAGAACACCTTTCTCATGTCCCCACGCTTCGACATCAGCCATAAAACGCCTAACGCCAACACAAATAATCTAACTAAGCAAATTAAGTAGACGGCAATTAAAAATTTTAGTATTCATTAAGCATATCGCGTTCGTGTTTGGCAAATGCCACCTGACCATCCCTACTCCACCGGCCGGTCGATGAATATGCGGTATCTGCCGCACGGTGGCCTATTCGTGAGCAAGCAGTCAACCAACCCGTTCCATGGCTCCGTCACGACTTTTTTGCTTCAGCACAAATCTTAAAGTCGTAAAATTTCGACATTCTTTCTTGTTCCACACTGGCACCTTCGTCCAACCCCGAACACCCGCACCCTCATCACGCCATTATCATCGTTTGCAAACTGTCCGCTGCTCGTATCGTGTGTCATAGTTTTGGGGGCCGGTAGCTCCATTCATAATCCACTCAAACGGCAAACTACAGTTCTGCGGTTCCCGATGCCCTTCAGAATGCACTCCAGTGCAAGAGAGCCCAAGTCTCCTCACAGTAGGAGAACCTGAAAAAATCTTATAAAAATGATGAGAACAAAATAATATCATAATAATGAAAGTAATAGATTAACTTTGTTACACTAGTTTACAAAATAAAATTAAAGCAGTGAACTTCTGTCAACGACCAACATTTTTGAACCACAATTTAACGCTGCTTTCGAAACCGACCTTCAAAAATTTTTTAGTAGAACAGTTTTTGAATTTTAGCTGAATCTCGAGATTTACAACTTTTTAAAATACGGAATTACTAAAATTAAAAAATATCTGCGTTTTGTTTAACCAATTTGAAATCTTTTTCCAAAAATAAAAAGCTAATAAAATACCATTCGATCATCTGAATGCAGGTTTTGCATCTGATTGAGGAATCCAAGATATTGGCGAGTTTTAGGGACGATCTTCTTGAATTTTAACAAAATTTCCAAAAATATACGAAGAAATGTATTTTTTTTTTTTTCAATTAAAAAAAAAACAATTTAACAATTTTTTCTCATCGTTCATTTAACATATCATATGTAGGCGAGGGCCCATATAGCCGAGGCGGTAAACGCACGGGTATTCAGCATGACCATGCTGAGGGTGACGGGTTCGATTCCCAGTCGGTCCATGATCTTTTCGTAAAGGAAATTTCCTTGACTTCCTTGGGCATAGAGTATCTTCGTGCCTGCCACACGATAAACGCATGCAAAATGGTCATTGGCAGAGGAAGCTCTCAGTTAATAACTGTGGAAGTGCTCATAGAACACTAAGCTGAGAAGCAGGCTTTGTCCCAATGAGGACGTTACGCCAAGAAGAGAGATAGAGATGTAGGCAGGGTTCAGTAAAAAATTCAGGGCCGAACGCCCTATGGTCCGAAAATAAATTATGAACTCAAGCGATAATGCCACTGTTCCCCACATCAGTATAACGCGAGAGGAAAGCCTGTGTTTCAAGGTAGGATAAAGCTCTAATAAAATAATGGCAGTTTTAACGCCAACAAATCTCTGAAGAAGGTAATATTTCTGATGATCATATTAACAGTTAGCATGTTGAAACAGTTCTTTTAAATTCCTTTGATTTTACTTCGGCCGAACGGCATTCGGCCAAATGACCCATTTAGCCACATGGCCGGTTACTGTTCTAAATACACTAACCCATCCTTGATTCATTTTTTACATAGTAAAATGACTTAGAAATGTCTTTGCCGTTTTTGAACCAATTTTCAAAAAAAAATCAATTGCAATTACCAGGAATTGTCTCATAGTACTGGAATTATTATAGAGTATCATAGTTTTTTTGGGTGATGATACGTATCTTAATTGATGCCGATAAATGCGTTTCGACGCACCAACCTTCATGAATTTACAAAACGAAGCCATTGAAGAATATTTCGAAGAGTACGGGTCACAATGAGCACTTTCCTGGATCTTCGCTACCCTGTTCCACCGGAAAAGTGGCTTAATTTCAATCGTTTCAAATCCTGGCTGGCGAATTTCCACATTTCTTGAATATATGAAGCAAAGTTAAAAAACCCAGATTAAATCCACCTAGTGGTGATAGAGCCTTTCTCGTCGAATATGTATTCATAAACTTTTCTTCGACGTTAGCCAAAATGTTCCTGAATCCTGAAAACACATCACACTAGCAACAATTTTAACAAAGCCATCATCGATTTTCGAAACTTATTGATGATACATATTCCGATGTTATGTTCAACAACAAAACAGAGCAGGAAAAGATCAGACCTCTCAGTTGACTGCTTGACCACCTTAACCCTAGTCGTGTATTGGGGTCATTGTGACCCCATTCTATCCACTACGGCAGCGGGATGAGCGTCAGCTATGTTTGAAGAAGGTTAACTTTATTCACAATCACAGATCACTTTGTGATCTTCGCCAATGTTTATTTCAGCACACTTTAGGCTATATTTTATTATCATTGGTAACACGATTCATGTAAAATTTGACCTTCCTACGAAGAAAATGCAGAAAATGTAGATTTTCCATTAAAATTTCAATCGCAATGAGAAGAGTGAGGGTTCAACCAGTCGCACCCAAATTGTCAGCAGTAATTTTCAAAGCATAAGGAGATTGGAGATTGAAAAACTGTATAAGGTTGATGCGATTAAATTATATTTTTATATAAAACGTTGATCCATCCTACTATACATTTACACCGCAGGAATCTGAAATGGTGTGATTTGAAGAGGTCGCTTTGGTCACGATTTCGTTCTCTCGCATATATGAAGACTTTGATCATTTCTTCATTTATAATCTTACCCAACGTTTACATGCTATCAAAAAAGCCACAATTTGATTTATCGCTTTGACATTTATTTTGTTAACCTTTATAATTTCGCTATTTGATGTGCAGCTTGCATGGGTTTGGTTAAATTTTACGTTTGACTACTTCCGACGGGACACCTGGAACTGATTCCGGTTGTCTAAGATATAGTCTTAGACTATGTTTTAGTCAACTGTTCATCACGTGACCTGAAAAGCCGGAAATTGATGTGATTTGAGGCTATTTTCTTGCTAACCGTTCGACAAATTTTTAAAAATGCCGCGATTTTATGTATCGCATGCATGGTTTTGGTTCACTTTTATCAAATCACACCCGCAACCGATTCCGAACTACTGAGGCCTGAGCCTGTTTTCTTGTTGACCGTTCATCAGATTATCAAAAACGCCGGTATGGTTTAGTTCCTTTCTATATTTTACCACTTCTGACGCGTTACTCGTCTTGTCACCAGTTCTGGAACACTTCCGGTTCTCCCAAATATGGTCTGAGATTATTTGTTGGTTAACCGTTTATCTTGTTACTGAATAAGTCATCGATATGTCACATGTATTGGTTCTCTTTTACATTTGATCATTTCTGGCGGGACACCCGTAATCAGTTCCGTAACACACTGATAGGGCTTGCGTCTATTTTCTTGCAACTGTTCATCATGTTACCTAAAAAGCCGTGATCTGAGGTATCGCATGCATGGGTTTGGTGTCACTTCCGGCCCGGAACCGGTTACGAAACACTACCGATAGTTTCTTAAATAGTCTGAGCCTATTTGCTTGCTAAAGTTTATTAGGTTATCAAAAAAGCCATCAATTGGTTCAATTTTATATTTAGCCTACTTCCTAAATAACCGGTTATCAAGTTTTCGAAAAAGCCGTGATTTGATTTGCCGCATGCAAGAGTGTTGTCAACTTTTATATACGGCCACTTCCGGCGGAACACCCGGAACCGGTTCTGAAACACTATCGGTTCATATAAGGTCTGAGACTGTTTTCTTGCTAACTGTTCATCAGGTTATCGAAAATGCCGTAGTTAGATGTGCCGCATGCATGGGTTTGGATCACTTTTATATATGACCACTTCCAGCGGGACATCCGGAACCGGTTCCGATACACTGCCGGTTCAGATATGGTCTGAGTCTTTTTTATGCCAACCTTTCATTGGGTTATCAAAAAAGTCGCGCTTTTATATATCGCATGCATGGATTTGGTTCACTTTTATATTTGTCCACTTCCTGCGGGACTCCCGGAACCGGTTCCGGAACACTACCGGTTCAGATATGGTCTGAGACTGTTTTCTTGCTGGTTATCATCAGGTTATCCAAAATGCCGCAATTTGATGTGTCGCATGCATGGATTTGGTTCACTTCTATATTTGGCCACTTCCGGCGGGACTCCCGGAACCGGTTCAGATATGGTCTGAGACTGTTTTCTTGCTGACTGTTCATCAGGTTATCCAAAATGCCGCAATTTGATGTGTCGCATGCATGGATTTGGTTCACTTTTAGTTTTGGCCACTTCCGGCGGGACTCCCGGAACCGGTTCCGGAACACTACCGGTTCAGATATGATCTGAGACTATTTTCTTGCTGACTGTTCATCAGGTTATCCAAAATGCCGCAATTTGATGTATCGCATGCATGGATTTGGTTCACTTTTATATTTGGCCACTTCCGGCGGGACTCCCGGAACCGGTTCTGGAACACTACCGGTTCAGATATGGTCTGAGACTGTTTTCTTGCTGACTGTTCATCAGGTTATCCAAAATGCCGCAATTTGATGTATCGCATGCATGTATTTGGTTCTCTTTTATATTTGGCCACTTCCGGTGGGACTCCCGGAACCGGTTCCGAAACACTACCGGTTCAGATATGGTCTAAGACTGTTTTCTTGCTGACTGTTCATCAGGTTATCCAAAATGCCGCAGTTTGATGTGTCGCATGTATGTGTTTGTTACATTTTTATGTATGGCTCCTTCCAAGGGTACTGGTCCGGAACACGTAAATGGCCATAACTCCGGAACGGCTGGACCGATCTGAACCATTTTCAATAGGAAACAATGGGACCAGATTCCGCGTCGAATGAACCGTCGGTCATTAAAATCGGTTGAGGTTTACTGCCAAAAAGTGATGTGAGTTTATTTGTACACACATACACACACACATACACACACACACACACAGACATCACCTCTATTCGTCGAGCTGAGTTGATTGGTATATGTGACTTGACCCTCCGAGCCTTCTATCAAAAATTCGTTTTTGGAGTGAACATATAGCCTTTCCTTTATAGGCAAAACATTTCAAATATTGTTTAAGGGGTCGTCCATAAATGACGTAGTTTTTTTGGGGGGGTGGGGGGTGTTTGTGATTTTGTGACGAAGTGTGACGATAGGGGGGTAGGGGCTTATGATATGCTACGTAGCTTTCTACTAGGCCTATTGAAAAAAATATTTCATAATTAATAAACTTTTTACTTGTATTCAGTATTATCATACAGTAATTAAAAAAATGCATGATTTTTTTTCATTCACATCAATGTAAATAACAAATAATGGAAATAAATGCCGACTTCATTTCATAACACATGCAGCTATCGGACGCAACAACTGTATCTGAAAAAGTGGTTTTGAAATCCTGCGTCAAGAATGATATATTGTGTTTGCAGACAAAAACCAATTTCGCTCATATGCTTCACAAGACCAATAGTCTGCTGCTGGCTATAGAGGGCACTGCACGCCGCTAAAGTTACAAAGGAAAATTTTTCTAAACTTTTGGCATTACGGCAAGATTCCAGGAGTTCCTTATATAGTTTCTACAGGACTTCCTCGAAGAATTCATCCAACAATTTCTTAAGGAACTCCTCTAGCAACTTTGTAATGAATTTCTCATTGTGTTCTTCGTAGGTTTCCCGAACAGGAGAAAAATAACATTTCCACAGGAATTCCTACTGGGAATTCCAGAAAAAAAAACTTCTGAAAACATTTCGAAAGGTTCTGGAGGAATCTCAGAAGGAATCCTTGCAGGAACTTTCATAAGAATTTCAGAAGGAACTCCTGCAACAATCATGAAAGGAAATAGAAAAGAAATTCCGTTAGAAGTACTTGGAGCAATTTAGATGAAGCTTTCGGAGAAACCTTGAATAAACTTCTGGAAGAATCTTAGATGGAGATATTTGTAGATTGTCAGAAGGAACTCCTGGCTTAATTTCTGAAGAAAGCACGGAAGAAATAACTGAAAGAATCCCGTTAGGAATTCCTCAAGCAATCCCGAAAATAACTTTTGGGGAATCTCAAAAGATTATCTGGATATAACTCCTGGTGATATCTAAGAAAGAAAATCCTGGAGGAATTCCAGAAGCAACTTCCTCCAGTATCCAGGAAGAATCCTCAAAGGAACATCTGGAGGAATCCCGGAAGCAACTCCTGAGAGAGTTTTGAAAGAATATCGGAGGGGTTACCTGCCGAGATCTTGGAATGTATATCTGAGTGAATTCCAGAAAGAAGCCAAGAAGGAACTCCTGGAGGAATGCCGAAAGGAACTTTTTTAGGAAACACAAAAAGAAGTTCTGACGGAATCTAAAAAAAAATCCGGTTAAAATTCCTGTAGAGATGTCTAAAGAAACTGCTGGTGGAAGAGGGGAGAAAAAAAACTTGAAAGAACTCCTGAAGGAAAGGAAACCATGGATAAACTTTTAGAAAAACCTTAGAAAACTCCTGGAGAAATCTCAGAAGGAGCTTTTGGAGGAATCTAAGAAGGAACTCCGGAATGGATTATTGGAGGGATTTTTGAAGGAATCCCTGAAGGAATACAATAAGGAGAAATTCTCTAATGGAATCCCAAAAAAAAAACATGGAGAAATCCCAGAAGAAAGTGCTGAAGGAACTAAAAAGGGAGACATTCTCAAAAATGGGAATCCCAAAATAAACTTCTCTAAGAATTCCAAAATGAACTGCTGTAAGAATTTTAGAAGAAACTCCTGCAGGGTCCTTCGAATGTCGTGGTGAATTTTATACAAATAAAATCAATTTGATATTCTTAATAGATTTATTAGTGAACAAACTAATATCTTCGGAAGAGCTTCTAGGCTAATATGGTATTGAGAGCATAAATTTCCGGTTCTTCGACATCAAGCAGAACGATGGGTGGTTTATTGAGTCATTAGCTTTGATTACAATCTCCACTGGTTGCATCTATGATCTTGATGTCGGCGATCTGAACCTGGCAGTCGGCAATGTTTTCTTGCTATTGTTGTTTTTTCATAATATTATATTAGCATACAAGTTAAAATTGAAATCAGAGCTAAGTTTGAGTTTTTTTTACATGAAAATTTTGTTGAAGGGGGGGGGGGTGTTTAACAAGCTACGTAATTTATAGGGGGGTATCTGAATTTGTGCCGAAATGCTACGAGGGGGGAGGGGGGTATTAAAAATCGCTCAAAAAAAGCTACGTCATTTATGGACGCCCCCTAAATAGATTGTCTACATTTCTTGATGTCTTGACACCCAGAAGCTCCAGGAAATTCAACCCGATATTGTGCAGGATTGGAACCAGGCTTGTGTCATCCATCTGGAATTGCTCCAGCTATTTAAAAAAGTTTTTCTGAGAATCAGAGGCGTATGAAGGGGTTATTTCATGGAATTTCTGGAGTCTTCTGGACGTTTCGTTTTATTGGCGTTGTAATATTATAATGGGATTGCTGGTATTTCATCGATGTTTCAATCATCCAACGGGGGTAGCAGGGACACTTCAATGGGTCTACAAATAGAGCTCTTAAGAGGTGGGTCTCAGGAGCCTAGTAAAATTAGCTCAAGGGGTTTCAAGGGTATTTCAAACAGATTACACGAAAAAAAATCCATTCCCAAGAACATGAATATGACTCATAATTTCCCGATATTTTTATGATTTTATGTTATAAATATACACCATGATTATAATTTATGATTTTATGATTCATTTCACCATATCGCTATGCACCCGTTATTGTTTTGGCTTTCGGCGATCAAAAGTGGAAAGTATAATCATGAAGCCATGATTAAATAAGCTGGGAAGCCGAGAATAATTTTCATAAACCTGGATGCAGATCTTGATGCTTTACCACCAGACTCATAAAATTATGGTTTGGTAAGGTAGAAACATGCATAAAATTCATGGAATCAAAAAATACTTTTATGATTCCGTCATCGTCGGACCTAAATGCTTTTAATTAGATAAATAAAACGATGCAAGCAAAAGTCATAAGTAGATAAAATACGTGATATCAGAGCCTATTTCTATGATTTTGGGACCCATCCATCATCTTTTTTATTCCATGAGCAAGCAGCACTTTCCAGTTGGCCTCTAGTGAAGATATGTCATGTTCAAATTTAAAAGAGAACAACAATGATCGAACTCACCGGATAATCATATTAAGCTGGTTTTCTATTTTTTTTCTTTGGCTGCTACATCCAATAGGCTAAGAATGCCCTCCAAATCATATCGAATGTTCACTAATTCACCCCTCTTGCTGAGTCTCCGAAGTCGTCGAAATTTCCTTTGAAATGCCCCCGAAATCTCCTGGCATCGCCTGAAAATCCCGAAGCATCCCTTCAAATACCCCTTTACAACACCTGAAACGCTTCTGAAACCTCTTGTGACCTCTGGAACCCCAATAGACCCCTGAAATGGCCCTGAGGCTGCCTGGAACTCCCTTGATGCTGCAGCGAACCTCTTTGATACTCCTTGGAATAGCCATGAGACCCTCCTGAAGTACCCTTGAGGCCTGCTTAATCACTTCTGAGACCAGCTTTAAACTTCCAGGAAGAAAGATCCCCTGAAACTTTCCTGAAACCTTCTGAGACCCTTTAAAGCACCCCTAAACCCCGTGGAACCCTTTGAGCCCTCCGAAACTCCCATGAGACCCCCTGAAGTACCCTTTGGACTCCCTGAAACCCCCTGAGACGACTCTGAGACGACTCTGAGAACCCCTTAAACGGCCATGAGACCTCATGGTACAACGTAAAACCCGTTGGATCCCGTTGCTATGTGTTCTTATGCGCAATCTTGGCTCTGATTGTTTTCTACGGGTCATTAACAGGTGTTAAAAAATAAAAGGGTTTTTTTTTTTGGGTTGCAGGTCTCAGGTGCATTGCAGCTTCAGACGATTTTTGGCGAGTTTCAGAGGCTCATTTCCCTTAAACCAACCTTATCGCTAAAACACTCTAACTGCTCTGAACACAATCAGATTCCATTTAGGTAATGTTACCTAAATGGAGGGACCTAAATAGATTTTACCTAAATGGATTCGACCTAAATTAAGGTTTGAGTGTACGTCGAAACTGCTGATCTCTCTACTTCATTAGCGGCACCCGAATGCTCGCCGATGTAGCGCTGCTGGAGGTGTGTTGGACAGAATCCATGATGCATGAACGTTTCGAGGTAATAATAAACGTGCACAGCCCTCACTCTGGAAGCACTGATGGCAAAGACGCATTATATACGCAACTCGAACGCAAGCACGATATCTGCCCAAAACATGACGTCAAGATCATCATAGGAGACCTAAACGCTCAGGTAGGCCAAGAGGAGGATTTAAGACACCCATGCACCTAATGCACTACGTACAAAACGCTAAATGACCGATGGTCCGCTACGGACATGGCCCAAGCTCGAGGAGGGCCTGCCTGCAAGCACTCGGAGTTTTTGAGCGACGCGTGCTAAGGTCGATTTTCGGTGGTGTGCGGGGAAATGGTGTGTGCCGGAGAAGAATAAACCACGAGCTCGCTGCAGTTTACGGCAAACCCTGCATCCAGGAGGTGGCCAAAGCCGGAAGTGCAAGAATGCCGGACAACAACCCTGCAAAGCTAGTGTTTGCAACTGATCCGGTTGGCACAAGAAGACGTGGAGCGCGAGAGCACGATGGGCGGATCAGATGGAGCGTGACTTGGCGAACATTACGCGTGACCTAGGATGAAGAGTGGCATGGCAGCCACTGTCTTATTTTGAATGTGATGTTGTGCAAATAAATGTATGTATGTAAGCGTAATGTGCCGCTCAATACAGTAAATAAAAGAATCCAGATTATGTAACACATCATCCCCTTCCATTAACAGCAATGTCTTCCCGAGATAATTGTGGAGAAGTAGAGAGGATTTCATTCTCTTATAGCAACGGATGTCGTTCTTGACTTTATGAAACTTAGAACTTTCAAAAATACACATGTATTGAGGATGGTATGTCATCCTTAGGCTCCACTCACATGTTGATTCTATGTGGATGTTCTATTTATGTTCTATTATTCTTTATTGTTCTATTAATGAGAGGACAATCTTTGGCAGATACACTATTAAGTGTATCAAATCCCATATTTTGTCCAGTTCTTAAAAATGCTAGCCAACTGTTCATATCCCCAATTAAATATAGCTTTAGATTCGTGACTAGTTGAACCATGACCAGCACCGCGTACTGATTTTGTGGCCACAACGACGATGACGACGACGACGACTACACCGCGGTGGTGGTCGCTTTTGTCGACGAAATAGACACAAGATTTACGATCAACGCAAGATCATTAAATCATCTTGGGAGATCTATGACTCCCTGGACTAAACATGCGAGGCGTTCGGACCAACCGGGAGAATCTCCAGCATTCACCATCAACAAGGACATAAACGCCTCCGTGTGTGTCCAATCAAACCCGGCCATTTGTGAAGCTGCGTGCGCGGGAAAAAGAGTTTACGACTAAATTAAATTAGTGCAAGACGAATGGCCACGGTGCGTGCTTGGCCGTCCAAATGCCTCGCCCCGTGTGACGGACGACCGGGAAGAAAGACCATAAACACCTCGCGTGTGATCATTTGGTTGAGCGCGGGTCCATGTGTGGTTTGGTGTTTTGCCTATTGGCATTGTCTGTTCTTTATGTAGAGAGAATGATTCTATGGTAAGAGATGTGGTCACGTCCAAACGATTAAACTCGATCGCCCTAAACATAGCGCATGTTAGAAGAATCGAACAACGTGTTTCAATCATGGCATCTTTTGTGGGTCTTCAAATGCGCTATTACTCCGAGTCGTTTCTTGGCTGTTGTTTGGGTACCCATGCAAAGGTACTAATGTGGCTCGCTGTACTGGTGTGAAGAAACCTATCGAGCTGGCCGCACTGTTAGTGCAGTTGTCGGTTCTATCGCAAGGTGGTCTTTGATGCTGATCGAAGAGATAGGTAGAATAGGGAGACAAATGAAAGATAAAACAAAAACAAAACTTAGATTGAGCAGTTGGAGTGTGATATTTCGTGGTGAAATTGAAATTATAAATTTAAAGTCTATTTCGATATTCTAGTGGGGTGAGCTTGAGTAGGCTGTTGCCGTCAATTAAAGTGCTTTAAAATTGATGTGCATAGTGCGGTAATTGAGATGAATTAATGGAAAAAAACATGAATTTAATTGTACTCGTTTTGAACATAGGTTAGACTGTCAAGCAAATTTCCTCCACAACAAATAAGGTTCCACTAAACTAGGCTGAACTGCTAAAATTCGTTAAGTAAGTAGATGGCAATAACGACTATAATTACGACAAAGTTTGTGTAAACTAAACTATGGTAATTTGAATAGGCTAGTGTTGGGACTGACACGATTTAAATCACTCGTCGTAAGAGGTGTAGCGGTAAAACTATCTCTGTAAGTACAGAACAAAATTTGTAATTGGGATTTGGACATGGGCTGTTAATTGAAACTATACTAAATTACAGTTTGAGCTGCTGAAAATAGGCTGCTACGAAAAGGTTGTGTAATCCCCTACAATTCCGAACAACTGGTTTGATGCAGCTTTACATACAATCCCATCACGTGTTAAGATAAATGGGCTACAGAGCAGCGATTCTCAATCTAATACGTGCTCAGTATACGGTGAATCGAACACTCCGGCTAATTGTTGATTCAGTGTTATCATGAATTTGATGATGTTGAACTAAATAAATTAAATGAATGACGCGAGCTAAGAATTTCATCAAACCTTGTAAAATCTGTACATATATACCAGATTCCCATGTTTTGGTTCAAATACGTTCGGGAACCGCTTCCATGGAACCGTAGAGATCAACAAAAGAAAACCGCTCTCTTGTTCGTCGTTCGAACAGATGTTGCTCGTTAATTAATTTACGCCTTTTGGGATCGATTTCCGAATGGTACACTTCATCCGGAATGGGAAATCTACACCCACGCACGGTTGGCAGCGTGCGTGCGCCTTTGCTGTCGCAACGCTATCACGGTGTGCCAAAAACCGTTATTAACAAATAAAAATGTCCACCAATTTGGCACCCATCATTCGAAAGATATACTATCCTAGTATCTTCTCTGAAAATTTGAAAATCTTTCATCGAGGGAAATTGAAGTTTTTGCCATTTGAGCATATTGCGTTATTTCTATAGGATTTTCTTATATGAGTAAAAAATATGCACATATCGTAGTTCTACGACCATTTATAATTTCAACCCAAATAAACAATAGTTTTTCAAATACTATCCAACGTGTATGATATTTTGGCAAAATTTTTGTTAAATTCCTTCCTTTGAGATTTCTCTCAAGTAACAGTTATTTGAATAATTTACTCTATTTTCCTAAATTTTACTTATTATCGTTATAATCCAATTATTTCCATGCGACTATCAAACCCGTATATGTCAACAGAGCAAAAATGTTAACCTTTTCAGAAATTAGTATTTAATATGCGTGATTTTTAATCCAATTTGCGATAAGTTGGAACCACTCTATTGATGAGTTTGACAATCACAAAGGTATGGGAGCTTAAAACGTTTGTAAAATAAATTTGAAAAGTGTATCTTTCGAGTATCTTTTTACGAGCTGAATCTGAGCTATTCAACGACTGAAATTTCATCAATGATAAGACATCCCTGCGTACGTTTATATACGTACGATTTTATGTATAAATAAGTGATTTTTTATAAAGTCTAATAGATTTATTATGTGTTATTATTGTGATTTATTATGCGTTATTAAATTGTACTTGAAATGCTATGTAAATGCACGGTTTCTAATGATCGGAAGTTTAAAAAAAGTATTATATTCCGTTTACTGAACAAAAAGATAACTTTGAATTAGATACGACAAGAAGCACAATAGCTAATCATTTTGAAGTATAGGAAAATGAATATAAATTGTTTATGCAATTTTCAACCTAAATGTCAAACACAGGATTATATGTATTGTTCCATATGTATTAGCTGGTTATATGAGAAAAAATGGGAAAACTCTCGTTCCTGTATACTTTTTGAGTGCCATTTTGCCCTCATATCAACTGTGCAGAATTTCAGCTCAATCAAAGAACTATATTTTAGTGCCCGTCTTTTTTAATGTTCATACTATTTAGGAAAGAAAATCGCCCCTTGATCCCTAAAAATGAGTGATGTGATCTCTGAAGAAAAATTCACGAGAATTTAGACCTCCGAAGACCGCAAAGCGATGTAATGTTCGTTAAAAAAACATAAAGCTTTACCCGATCAATAAAATGACGATATATTATTATTTATTGTTAATCCTTGGATGTTAGACGGCATTATTGCCATGCTATTCGGTTTTCAGTCAATATCTTTTCCCACATGCCTTAGATCGATTTGCGGTGTTCAGAGAGTTGATTACTCGTCATATTTTCTACAGATATCATTCATCAATCTAATTTTTAGGGATTAAGGGGCCACCTGTGGCGATTTTTCTTTTAAAAGGTGATTTTTCCCATAGTTAATTGTATAAAAACTTAAAACGGCTGACGCTAAAATATAGTTTCTGCGATCGTGCTGAAATTTTGCACAGTTGATATGGGGCCAAAATGGAACTCAAAAAGTGTGCAGGAGTGTAATGTCTATTTCTACCCATGCTAATATATATATTGTTGTTGTTACAATTTCAAACACCTCATGACAGTTGTTTAAGGGTGTAAATATGATAATCTCATAATCTCACTTAATTTTTGATAAATTGAAGTTGATAACCAATACCATAAGCTATAACTCCAATTATTCGATGGATTTTTTTTTAAAGATCGGTTATCCATGTTAAATACACATTTTTACTCTTTTATAATAGACTAGAAAATATTTTAAACATGTGGTAGATTTTCTTCCTAACATTTTTTCAAATTATTTTATAAATGTCTTAAACTCTTAAGCCAGCGGTACTGTCAAACCCAGCAATATAATGGTTTCTAATTTATCGCATATATGCCCAACAATCACGTATATTCAATACAAATTGCTAAAAAAATGTTTTAATGACGTATACGGGTTTGAAACTTATATGTAAGTAACTGAATTATAGGTAACATATTAGGGAAATATGTTGGGATAACAGAGTAAACTATTCAAATTACTGTAACTTGTGATTCCTCCAACAAAATGTTGTCAACTTTGCAGAAACTATGCTTGGATATCATACATGTTGATAAGTATTTGAAAAACTAATGTACATATATTTGTTGAAATCATAAATAGCCGTAGAACCACGATATGCCCATATTTACTCATATATGAAAATTCTATATAAATAACGCAATATGCTCAAATGGCAAAAACTTCAATTTCCCTCGATGAAAGATTTTCAAATTTTCAGTGTAGATACTAGGATAGTATATCTTTCGAATGACGGGTGCCAAATTGGTGGACATTTTTGTTTGATAATAACGGTTTTTGGCACACCGTGCTATGCTACATCAAAGGTGATCGACAATCGTACACGCTGAACACGGTTTGATCTTCGTCAGTTTGAAATTATCAATTTCTTGTTTACTATGGAACTCGTGGGACGTCGGACACGGTACAAATATCCTTTGCCTTAACGTACCGCATAACGGTTTTCCATAAGTTACATGCTGCGACATCAGTGCCGAGCTAGTGAATATGCAACAGAAGATCCCGTTCTAAGCAAGTTTTTGCTCCATTCATGAATAGCAAATACTACGTTCATGACTGCGAGCGGAACTCCCGCTGTGATCGATATGATCATCGTAGAATTGCAAATCGTTCCTAGCGCAAAGCCATACTCATCAAGTTCAATACATCAAACACCACCAGTTCAGCAACGTGTGTTTCTTCGAGCAGCGATCAAGGAACGGCTTGACACCGCCCCATGGTATGGGGACGACGACGTTGCGACGACGGATGAATGGGACAGTGATCGATTCGTCAAGCGTTTACACGCTGGTGGCCATCGATCACAGCATACGGCTGCGAGCGGAGGCCAGCCGGCTGTCGTAGTCTTTCTGCAGCTTTATGACAATTTGCGTGGTCGTGTCGTTCGCCGTTGTTGAAGATGATTAATGAGGGAAAACCTGTAGCTCTCGGTGTGTGTCGCGTTGCGACGGGTTAACTACGAGTACGGGCCCATTCAATGAGATTTTATTGCTATTGTTATTCCTTTACATGTTAAATGTTAAGCACCACCAGATGGTCTGCGTGTAATATCTTTTCTTACAAGCTTCGGATGACTTTGCGGTCTTCGACAAAGTTTTTCAACACATGTGAGACTATAGTTCTATACAATCGGTTATGTGTTTTAAGTAAAAATAGTGCCCCTCATGAGAAAAATGCTTAAAACGATGTTTTCCCATATAAACTCCCATACAAACTTCAAATGAGTTTAGCACCGTCCTAATGTTAACGGATTTAGCTGAAAATTTGACCAGAACATCGTGGCGTCATATAGAACGAAATAAGAAGGGGGCCCATCGAACTTTTTGACATGTGGTATTTTGAGCCACGCTAGTGTGTAGTCAGATGTGCTTGATATCATGAGAATCGAAAAAGTATGTTTTGGCTAATATCCGATAATCAAAATAATTCATTATCCAACAAAATATGTTTCCGAATCGGACGACTCTCAACGCATTTTTTTATGATTGATAAACAAATTAACACGTAAAAATCCTTTTTATCCTGTTAACCATCGTATTTTACCAGATCATTGTGTTGAAGCATATTGCGGCATTTTACGTGCAGACAGAGTGGACCATATGTCTCTTAGAAAAACAAGCTGAAATTATCTTTTATTCGTAAACCTATCCATATCGAAATATGTTTGTTTGTAAGCTGGTGGGCTCCCTCTTGGAATGTACCATTACCGGTTCGATGGAGAAGTATATTTAACCAGTTAGGGGCTGTCCATAAACCACGTGGTCATTTTTTTGGGACTTCTCAGATCCCCCCCCCCCCCGCGTGGTCATGAGTCCATACAAAATTTTTTATTCGTCCATACTAAATGGTCATCGGCCGATCCCCCCCCCCCCAATGACCACGTGGTTTATGGACAGCCCCCTATTTAAGAATCGTACTTAGCTCACTCTGACTGAACGAATATTTGAAAAACGCCAGTCATCTGAATATAATGTTGTGAACTGTGTAACTAAAATATTCTAAAAACCTATCGAACTATTTAAATACGTTCAAAAATTGGTTAGCTGTAACACGCTCTTGTCAAATGAAAAGGTAATTTAATGACAAACATTCATGAGATATTGAACTGTTGTACTTGGTTCACTCTGACGGAACATAAAAATTGAAAAATGTTATCTTCTGCGCAATAACAAAAAAATCAAATTACAAACTTTCGGTTCACATATTCAACACTCCTGGGTTCTACCCCGTTAGGCCGAATGCCGTTAGGTCGAATATCGTTAGGCCGAACTGGTCACTAGGCCAAAAGGGTTGTAAGGTTAAACGGTTTGCTTAGGCAACTCGATGGTGAAAAACTGCTTAATGTTTGAGGGAAACGGTCTTCGGTTTTGAATTTTTTTTTGGCTTTGAATGGTTAATTAAATAAATACACTAATAGTTTTTCGTGATTTAAAGTCTAAATTAAATTATAGTTACACCGGGAACAAATTCAGCGTTCCAGTACAAACATGATTAACAAGATTAAGTGCAACTGAATCGAGTTCTCTAAAACTTAGAAAGAACAGCATATGTTTTCGATGAAAAAGTTGTTAGCTTATGCTTATGGTGAGTATAAAAATATTACGAAAAAACACCCTATGTTCAGAAGAAGGAAAAGCTCTGTTAAGGGCTGTAATCCTCATAATGAGTAAAACTTTTAAACTAGAAAGAGCAGCAGTAGACTACCGCCGTGAAACAGTTTAGAAGAAGTAAAATTTCAGATGAAAAAGTTGATAGCTATTATACATATATGAGTAAAACAGCCTATGTTCATAAGATGAAGGAACTCTGATGAAAAAGTTAATGGCTGTAATCTTTATAATGAAAAAAGAACAGCCTATTTTTAAAAGAAGGGAAAAATTCCGAAGAAAAATTTAATAGCTGCAATGTTTATAATGACTACAAAAGTTAGGCTAGAAGAATACCCTATGTACAGAAGAAGGGAATACTCTTATGAAAAAGTTTATGGCTGAAATACGTATAATGAGTAGAATAGTTAAACTGGAAAGAACAGCCTATTTTCAAAAGAAGCATAAAGCTCCGATAAAAAAATTTATTGCTGTAATGCTCATAGTGAGTAGAACATTAAAACTATAAATAACATCCAATGTTTAAAAGAAGGACAAATCCCCGATGATAAATTCAATAGCTGAAATTCTTTATCTATTCTTAATCACTTATGCTTACAGCTTTATTTGTCCACTTGGGCACTACGTAAGTGATTCCAATTGGCAGCTGCACTTACACTTTGTACAGCGCCTAAATATGTTCTGTTTTACTATATTGAACTGGTTGCCTTTGCGCTATTGTATTTTTTGTATCCTGCTCATAATAGTATGATAAGCACGATGATGTTGATGCTTTTAGGTTAGGTATAATAGCTTTTTTTGATTTGTATTACATTCATTTGCAAGTATGTAGTATAATTATGTTGACAATGTTACTTATTGAACATCTTTATCCTGTAGATAGCTTTGGTTGTGCCCCTTCATCATAACTCTTTGATTCTGATTAAAGCTAAGCTTTTTCGAGATGCTGTTTTATAAGCCTTTTCTACTTCGCCTCCCAAATTGATTTCCCCCACAGTTCCCCAACGATGTCGACTTTTCTCATGTTTATTTCGTTTTGTGCAATATAAAACGATAAAATCAGTAGACACATATAATGACAACCTATTCACCCTAACGACCCTTTCGGCCTAACGATCCTTTCGTCCTAACGGAATTCGGCCTAACGGCGTTCGGCCTAACGGCTTTCGGCCTAATGACCTGCTCCCGTTGATTATCGTCCTTCCTCTGCACTAATTTTTATCAAATATCTAAAAACTTGAGTGTGTAATGTACCTAGTTGGTTGTACGCTTGTCAAAAATCATTCAGTCAGAGTGGACCAAGTTCAATCAATTTCTTAGCACCTGCTCGGTTTTCAGCTTAATTTTTACGTTTTTTCGCGATCAGTACAGAGTGAGGTTTTGATGAATAGCAATTAAGATTTATTTAAAGAATTCACGAAAATTTGTTGAGACACTCAAAATTTACGAAGTTGAAAACTTTAAAGTCGATTTTCTCGAAATAAAGAAAAAGACACATGGTCATCTCTGACTTAACTTTGCTGCATGTATCAAAGACATTTGTATGGTTTCTTTACAGATTTTTGCAAGCTTCTTTCAGCAATTTAAGCAAGAAAGCCTCCAGAGATTTCTGAAGAAATGCAAACATACATTGCTTCAAGAAATCTTGAGCGTATTCCTTCAGTTATTTTCTGAGATATTCCTCTTGGATGTTATTCAAGGATAACTCTAGAAATTTATACATGGTATCTTACTGAAGTTCATTCTGATATTTCTTCAGAATTTATTCTACATTTTTTACGATTTCCGCGAGAATTTTGAGGAGATTTTAATGATTGTCCAGATGTTTCTTCGGTATTCCCACATTTTTTTTTATCTAAAAAAACATCCCAAGCTCCCTTCAGGTTTTTTTTTTCAGAAAATGCTCCTGTATTTAAATCATTGCATTTCTCCAGGAATTCATTCAAAAAAAAAAATGTCAAGAACTTCGCCCAGAGTTTTCCAGAAATTTAAAATGGTAATGCACCCAGCTGCCTGTAAGAGAAAGTTTTGTGCTGACTATTCCAAACGCTATTGAACATTTATATAAAAAAATGTGCACAGCCTGCAATAGTGAATTCGTTTCCTTAGGTTTCGAGTTCCCCAAATCTACAAGTGAATATTGTTCAAGCAGATAAATCGATCAATTGAAAAATGCTTATTCACACCACATTACTTGCTTACAAATGAAGTTTTCTATTTCTCTGAATTACGGATAATCCCGGAAAAAACATAATAGGAGGATTCACTAAACAGATTAAATTGCTGCGTAAGCCATGATTGTCTGCTTATTCAAAATGTTTCATGATTTTGCAAATGAAATAATCAAAGATTGCCTTGGTGATCGCGACCTTTAATCAGTTTAATCATTTTTCGCTGTTTAGTTAATCCCCCTAATAGGAGGATTCACTTAACTTAGCTTAGCTTAACTTAGCTTAACTTAGTACTTAGCGTAAACTGATTAACCCTCTAATACCCAAATTTTTGATTTTGATCTAAATATAATTTTTCGTCATCTAAAATCGATTTAAACATGTTTTGGAAGATGATTCTTTTAATTCTCGATTTCGTGAATTTCAGTTTTTGATTTTTCTAATTTTTATTTTTGAACATCCCCGCACTTTTATATGTTTCCTGGAAGCCTATTTGGGGTACGGATTTTTTGGGATGAAAACATTTTAAGATTTTATGATTATTGTTGAAATATTTTTATTTTAAATTTTTTCCATATAAAATTTTATTTTCCGTGTTATTTTAAGGAAAATAATTTTGGAGTGTATTCGATCCCCTTAAACTATTAAACAAGGATAGAATGGTATGGGAAAAATTTGAAATATGTTAATTGTAGCGATTCAATACAAAATAAACAATGACTTCTAAAAGGTGACCAAAACATCAATTTTTCAATAATTTTTGAAAAATGTAAATACGCTTTAAAATACACCAAAAACCATTTTAAGATATACAAAACAGTCCTAAATATCAGCCAAAAATATTCCCTCGAAACAAAAATTACAAAAATGCTCAAACTATACCCCGTCTAAAGGCGGGGTTGGGTATTAGAGGGTTAAACTGATTAAACGTCGCGAACACCAAGGCAATCTTTTGAAGAATTAGCAATACCGTCGTTGGGGGTGAGAATGGGTCAAAAAAGGATACTCAAAGATTGTTTGTTAAATTACAAATGCAATTGAAGTCAGAATAACTTTTTATTTGGTATGTATACTCTTCTATGTGGTTATGATAGTTTAGCAAGAAAGTATCACATTAAATGAATTGCATACTAAACTACAAATGATTGAAAATTGACCCAATCTCACCCCTTAGAGGGGGTGAGAATGGGTCAAAGTATTCAAAATCGCTTATTCAAAAATATAAGTTAATTTTATTGATCATATCTAGTAAAGGTACTTGAAATACGATGTAATCATTACGAATTAAGACTTAGGTAATTTTAAAAGATGGTTAATCCGCCTAAAAGGGCTAATACATCCGAAAAAATGGTTGAAATTTGATAAAATAACGTTTGCATGTTGTATCGCCATTTTTAGCCACCATAATCATCCTCATTTAAAGTTTCAACCTCCATGAGAGGAGGGGGGATTGCAATGAAGGAGGGGCGCATTGAAAGATTGATTAAAAAATATATTTTTAGTATACTGCATAAGACATGTTTAACCAAACCCTCCGTTATAAACTCTTACGTACATGATCTTTGGCCTCTATATAGCCAAAGCAAATCACTCCATCTCAAGATAGAGGGTCGATCAAATATTATGTTACACAACATTTCACATTATTAGAACCTCTCCCGCAATAACATTTAAAAAGATTTTTGAATAATTTTTTTTTGAGTCCTAGCAAAACGATAGACTTATTCTTCGTTCTTCAGTATTTTCTATGTATTTTATGAATGATCCTAATATGACACTATTTTCGAAAACAAACGTGCTCTTATGAAGATACGGTAACATGGCACCACTCTAACGTCAAATGGGGACAGGAAAACTAGTTGAATTTTTAGTTAAGTTTATGTGCACTCGATAATTTGCTTGACCCAATCTCACCCCATTCTTAATATTTAGACATAGGGTCGAAAATATTGACTTTTAATATAAAAAGAGCAACGACAGCCCGTTTTTTTCATTGCATCAACCAGGTAATACCTACAGCTAACCACTTATAAGAAAATTTATGGTTAGGTACTTGTGTTAAACATTCCGAAGGAGAAATTTTTTCAGAGTGATTTACTAGTAGCTTCATCATATAAGTTTAGCCACAAATTTAACAAAAAACGATTATTGCAAAACATTTTAATCTGCATCATGACGTGTAAAATCATTTTCTCTTTGAAATAATATAAAGTTTTCAATATAAATTAGCGATAGTTGATAAGCTATTTCTAATTTTATATTTCTCCGTTTTGACCCAATCTCACCCCCCAGACCCATTGTCACCCCCATCGACGGTAAGTTAAAATTCACAAATACAAAGAAATTAAAAAAAAAAAAAACAAGGCAATCTATGATTATTTCATTTGAAAAATCATGAAACATTTCTTCTCGTGAATTTATTTCCAGATTTTCTCAGGATTTTTAAGGGTTTCCACATAGAAATTGCTCCACGTATTCCTTCAAGAATTCCTCTAGATTTCTGTTCTAATTCATCCACAGACGCTTCCCGAAATGTTTCGATGGGTTCTACGAGGATTAACTCCAGGCTTCATCCTAGAATTCCTTTGAAATTTTTCCGGACATTCTTACCGAGGTTTCTCCTGCGGTTTTTAGATTCTTTCTGGGATTACTGCAGGGGATTCCTGCTGAGTTTCCTCCAATGACTTCTCCAGAGATCCCCACAGGAATCTTTCTCGTGATTAGATATTTCTGCGGAGTCTTGATTGCCTCCAGGTTTCATTCCGGGAGTCTTCAAGAAATTCCTCTTAGGATTTCTTCCAGAAGAGAGAATTCTTTTAACAGATTTCTACCATCCATTCTATTAATATTGCTACAGAAAGCACAGGAAGCTATTTGAAGACCCGAAAATCACATTTGGTGATCCTAAATTCAAAGAACTGTAAGACATTTTTCGACTACCCAGAAACAAACGTATAAACTGCTGCTGTTATTGAACTCTTGTGATGAACCTCGTCAGCCAAAATACACAACCCACGAGCATGTACCGTCCATTTCGACCTGTGCATTATTCATACGAAAACAGCTGCTTAAAAATACATGCATTAAGCGCCCTTACAGTAGTGAATTCACCGAGAGGGGAAAGTGTTACCCCCCTTCATGCAGCTAATAGAGCTCAATCATGTGTCCCCCCCTTCAGTCAACCCGCCATAACCAACAACAGCAACAGCAACAGCAGCAATGATTAATATGTGTCCCCACCGGCGCGCCATGCGTGAGCAACCACGTGCGTGTCTGCGCCCGTGTCTGTGTGTACTCTTCAGAGGAGGCCAGATAATTGCCGTAATCATTCTGCATTAACTTCAATTTGTGTTCTGGCCTCGGTTGTCGCTTTCTCGGGTTCACCTGCTTCTCTACGATGACGGTGCGGTGCTGAGTGCGGAAAACCACAGCTCTGATGTGCCGGTGCTCGCAGCTGATTGAACAGTTCGTCAAAAAAAAAATATATATATATATATGGGAAGGAGAGTGTGATCGAAACGACGCCCTTTTCTAACGATCGAATACCCTACCCTAACCTACCTACACGCGGACGAAAGGTGTCTTCCCATCATCGGAGCTTTCGGTGGTTGCCGTCAAATAAGTGGGTTCGAACATATGTTGTTGTTATTGGGCCACACACATCCAGCGTGCCTGAACTGAACACCAGCGACGAGTGATTATCTTGAATTTTAGATCAATTTTATGACAGTATGTTGTTCTTCCCATCATAAATTGGACGGGTTTTATGACTAGATGGTGGGTTGCCTTCACTGTGGGACACCAGTAGCAGGTTTTTGGGTTAAATGAAATTAAAGGCATGAAGATTTGTAATTTTGTAGAGTTGCTCTTGAATTCGTAGATTACGCATGATATTTTGATGGAAATTACACTACTCTCCAGCAATTCATCAGGAAATTCCTTCTAGAAACTGGAAATTTCTGTGGAAATTCCTCCAGGAATTCCTCAGGAAATTCCTTTTGGAATTTCTCCAGAAATTCCTCTGCGAATTCCTTCAGCAATCCCTTTGAGAATTCCTTCATTAATTGCTCAGGAAATTCCTCCAGGACTTCGTCCGGGAATTCTTCAAGGAATTCTTATGGTAATTTATCCAAAAATTCCTCTGGTAATTACCCCACCAATTCCTGCAGGAATTCATCTGACTATTCCTCCTGGAAATTATTCCGGAAATTCTTTTGGATATTATTGCAGGACTTTTTCTGACAGTTATTCCAGAAACTCACCCGGAAATTGTTTGGATTTCATCAGTGAAATCCTTTGGAAATTTCTCCAAAAAATCCTCTGGAAATTTCTCCACGAAATCCTCTGGAAATTATTCCAGGAGTCCTCACGAAATTCCTCCAGGAGTTCTCCTGGGAATTCTTCCGAAATTCCTCTGGGAATTCTACCAGGAATTTCTCTAGGAATTCTTCCAGGAATTTCTTTGAGAATTTCTCCAGGAATTCCTCGGGGGATTCCTCCAGGAATTCCTCTGGGGATTCCTCCAGGAATTCCTCTGGGATTCCTTCACGAATTCCTCTAGAAATTCACCTGGAAGTTGAACCCAGGAGTTTCACTGGGAATTTCTCCAGGAATTCATCTGGAAATTTCTCCAGTAATTCCTCTGGGAATTTCTCCAGGAATACCTCTGGGAATTTTTTCAGGGATTCTTCTGAAAATTCCTCTGAAAAAATCTCCAGGAATTTCTCTGGGAATTCTTCCAGGAATTCCACTGAAAATCTCTCCAACAACTCGTCTGGAAATTCCTCAAGGAATTCCTTTAGTATTTCCTCCAGGAATCCCTCTGGAAATGTCTCCAGGTTTTCCTCTGGAAATTCCCCCAGCAATTCCTGCAGGAATTCTTCTGGAAATTCCTCCTGGAAATTATTCCGGAAATTCATCTGGAAATTATTGCAGGATTTCCTCTGAAAATTATTCCAGAAATTATTCCGGAAATTGTTTAGATTTCTTCTGGGAATTCCTCCACGAGTTCCTGTGGGAATTTCTCCAGGAATTCCTCTGAGAATTTATCCAAGAACTCCTCAAACAATTTCTCCAGGAATTCCTCCAGAAATTTCTCTGGAAATTCGGCCACCAACCGATCGAGTGCCTCTGCATGTCGTCCATCACTATAAAAGCTGTTCCCAGCTCACGTGTGTTTCCGAAACTCTGGTAGATAGTATGATTAGGGTGGGGCGGGGCAAGATGGGTCGCGGGGCAAGATGGGTCAGTGCCGTTTTCGGGCGCATTACTCATGTTTTGATTATGTTAATAATTTTGTTAGATGACGAGCATGAATATACAAAAGTTTGGGGCATTGATTGAAAAATTATACACTCTCATTGGAAATAAAAAATAAAATGGTTGTTTGCCATTTTTCTTATGCGATACATTCCATATATTCTCCATATAAACGGCCGCGGGGCAAGATGGGTCACCTTCAATTTTGAACGTAATTTTGGAGCATTCAAAAGTTATTTATTTTATTTATTACAAGACTATCTCATAAATGACTTCAATCAAGCGGAATGAACGCTCAAAATTATAACATAACATTATGATAATTTTTTAGTAAAAACATCGATTTTCAAGTCGCCTCAGGACCACTCAAATCGAAAAGTTTTTTATATTCCAAATAAATTTATAAAATGTTTACTAGTAGCTCTTGTTTACTCAGTATGGATATGGAGCATATTTGAATGCGGAACAAATCTTATATTTTGACGTTTCTCGTTGAGAAAATGTTTTTACTTAAAAGGTGACCCATCTTGCCCCGCAATTTTTTCACGGCACAAAATCGATCAATTTTTAAAACTGCTTGTTTAACATCATATTTTGTATTTAATGAACTTTTTATCGACTTTTAGCATAGCTAACTAGTGTATTAAAGAGTAGCGGACGTATGCAAACCAATCCGATTTGTATTTACGAAGTTATGGTGATCCATCCTTATGCGACCCATCTTGCCCCGCCCCACCCTACCTCTAAACGTTCGCACTATAGATCCTGTCCAACACACCTCCTGCAGCGCTACGATTCCGAACCCGCGGTCCTTCAGTATATCGGCGAGTATGCGAGTGCTCCCAATGAAGTTGAGAGATCTGTAGTTCCATGTACCGAGCTTCTAATCGCAAGTCCCTTTTCGTCGCTGTGGTCGTCGCCATTGGTATCGGTTCGCATTCTTCTCTTGATGATTCTTCGGTGCTAGTCTTTTTCACGGATAGTTCGCAGGGCCTGACACCAACTCACTAACCCAGGGAGCTGGGCTTACCTTCCCGGAAGCTCGGGGTTCTGCTTTGGCATTTCCTTCAACTACGGTGCTAAATAGCTAGGCTCGAGCGCCAATCTTCGCCGGGGGTGGTGTTTTCAATGGGCGCCCAGGAGATAATATTTTACCTGAGCTTCTACCCCCTTATAAATTAGTTATTGATACCAAATTGTCCATGAGACATTACGCCAGGTGCACGAATAAAATCGATGATTATTGGTCGTTGCTTAGTTAGACGGGAAATAGATATAAACCCTATATTGAAGAAGTGTGAAACAATTCCACATACTGTAGTAAGACGATACCACTCTGCGCTAACCGCGACAACTGATGACGGTAGCTAAACGACAATGCATCGTCAAATCTTCACGTTTTATCCCTCAACAACTGAAGATGAAGAAACACTCTTCACAAAAGCTGGGAACAACCTCTCGTCCCGACTGTCATACAATGCAGCAAACTCGGCAATATATGCAACGACAGCAGTAATGCAATTGAATCCGCGTCAAATCGATTGTCGTAATGCTGATGTGCTGACAGCCGCCTGCCTGCCTGTAGGGTACGCGCGCGCGGTGCGGAAGGTCTTCGGTTTCAATCTCACCTTGCGAAGCGATCGACGACAGAATGCAATCCCTGAAGACGCAACCAACCAGCGCAGCGTTGCAACCGGTATGGTGCGAAGGAGAGATGACATCTTGGACCAACTGTTGTTTGTTATTTATTGTCGGGATCAGTATGTAAATTATTGGAGATTTTTTTTCGCTTTCGCTTTCGCCTCTCCTGGACCGACCAACAACGCCGAATGCCGAACGCCAAACGATACCACCGATGATGGGTAGATAGAAGCCGCAGCAGCAGAGCCACCAAACGCGACGAGACTTCAGTCGGACGGAGGACTTTTAGATCCCAATCACGTCGTCGCCGCGTCGCATCGTCGTCGTTGGATTCCCGCGCGCGTTCCAGGTTGGAGCAACAAGACGTGAATTTTTTCCACCTACTTTTGAGCAAACGTTTCCAGAGACAAGGAAGACTGATGACACGGTGTAAGCTGATATCGAGGACGTCGACGAAACAGAACGGTAACGGTTCCGATGGGGGCTGTAGTCTCCAAGCCGTGGTTCGGTATTTTTAGAAGATCTACGAGACATCCATGGTGATTCCAAATTAAGGCACCCGCAATCGTTGGCATCAAATGCAGATCTGGACTCCGGCATGCGACGACGACGATGACAATGAAACAGAGTGGATTGGATTTCCATTCTTCGAAAGGAACATTCACACACGCTCGCTGAACTCTCTAATCATCATTTATCACCTTCGGTTGCGGCATCGCCGGTTTGTTTTAAGAAGTTAGATACCTGGTTGCACGCTGTTCATTGAATTATTAGACACTAATCCAAAGCCAATCCAAATCCAATCCAAATCCAATCCAAATCCAATCCAAATCCAATCCAAATCCAATCCAAATCCAATCCAAATCCAATCCAAATCCAATCCAAATCCAATCCAAATCCAATCCAAATCCAATCCAAATCCAATCCAAATCCAATCCAAATCCAATCCAAATCCAATCCAAATCCAATCCAATCCAAATCCAATCCAAATCCAAATCCAAATCCAATCCAAATCCAATCCAAATCCAATCCAAATCCAATCCAAATGCAATCCAAATGCAATCCAAATGCAATCCAAATGCAATCCAAATCCAATCCAAATCCAATGCAAATCCAATCCAAATCCAATCCAAATCCAATCCAAATCCAATCCAAATCCAATCCAAATCCAATCCAAATCCAATCCAAATCCAATCCAAATCCAATCCAAATCCAATCCAAATCCAATCCAAATCCAATCCAAATCCAATCCAAATCCAATCCAAATCCAATCCAAATCCAATCCAAATCCAATCCAATCCAAATCCAATCCAAATCCAATCCAAATCCAATCCAAATCCAATCCAAATCCAATTTAGATCCAATCCAAACCTAATCCAAGTGATGTTGAAGGTCTTTCTTTCGTTGAAATGAGCCAAAAAAGTTCGACTAGAAAAATAAATAGAAACTATGCTTCTAGACACGAAGCCATCTGATTTGAATATCGATTCCAACCGCTTCTCAATTGAACGACACTCACTTCAGCATAATTTTCGTCCTCCATCTGTACTTTCCAAGCCTCTAGCAAGAAATTCCTTCCCATCAGTCGAAAGAGTGGAGAAGCGGAAAGACGCCACCCGGCAAACCGGCAGATAATTGATTTTCTCATTAGTGATCATTACGTTGGAGTTTTATTGAGAGCGAAAACTATTACAACCAAGTTTTGTGTGGTGGCCTTCCCGCCCGTCCCTGTCCCCTTAGGAGAATAGGTGCTAAGCGATTCAGCCTTGGCTGTGATCACCCGCCCCGGTTTCGTCTCCTCCTCCGGCTTCGACGAGGGCCCAATTGTCTATAATGTCGCGACGAGGAAACCGACTCTATCTGAAAGTCATCTCGGTAGCTATCTCCGTCACCGTCATCGTCGTCGTTGCTCGGTGTGTGCGTGCACATCGCATGTAGGTGAACTCACAGAGTTCGTCCGCTTTGGATAATTAACTTAACGAGGATGAGTTTCAAGTTTTGTGCATCGTTGGTTGCCCATTGATCAGGTCGGTCCCGCTCGAGACAGAACGGCGAAAGTAGAGCACACAGAGAGTGGTGATGGTGATGGGGCAGTACGATACTAGGTACAGTTAACTTCGGTGCGGTAGTTGAGTTATATTTGCCTTTGATTGACGGTCGGTGGTTTGATTAGCGTACCATTAGTGGGATTGGTAATTGAAATGTGCAGTTGGTTAAATGGAAAATTATTTCGCTTGTGACGCCATTGCCGGGTCAAAATTTCTCTGGGTTTGTTCATATCAGTAATTGGTTGGATAAACCATACCTGGTCATGGTCATCTGATGTTGTTTAGAGGAATCAACAACGGTTACAAGGTGAAGAACCATGAAAGTTGATGCTTATAATTAATGCTTCCAGTTGTAGTGTACTTCATTGATACGCACCACGTTTCATTGGCGTATAGAAGCAGCGGTTTCATATAAGAGTTCAATATTCTTATTTAAATGGGATCGCAACAAACATGTGTGCTGTACAAGAGTGGATCAAACTACTCTCAAGCAAACTTTAGCTAAAGTAACTTCTTGGGATTGATAAAAAGCGAAAAGTTGTGAACCACGTTTTGGAAATTATAGTTCTTTTGAACAAGCTTACACAATAGCGTTGCTTTTTCTGAAATCTAATCAAATATAAAAGGTTACTCATACCAACGAAAGATCTATTTCTGTTCCCTTTTGCTGTTTTACCATGTCGAAGAAAAAATGGAAAGCATGCAATATTATCATCACACTTCATCATCATGGATATGTCTTCTCAATTTTTTTTGAAAATTTATGAGGAACTCCTTACCCATGAAATAAGCTAGTCTAATTTCACCTTTTTCGTACCATTCTAAGATCGACAATGTATCGAATTCTACCGAATTGAATTCCATTGAATTCCAATTTCGGAAGGGTTTTTCAATAGTTTTTGATTTCCAATGTTTAGTTCTTCCCATGCTATCAGTAAATTTTTGAATATAGAATAAGGAAGTTCAAATCTCAGTTAAGGAAATTATATCACATTTGTAATGCTAAAATAACTTGAAAATAAAATGAAATGAAATGAAATGAAATGAATTCCATTGAATTCATATAATGTTCACAGATAACTTCTTCTGAACCTCAATGTTTCATATAAGTAAGACGAAGACATACATACAAAAAAAACTCCAAGATCTATAATTTATAAATCCTCTCACATGATTTGCAATCCAGCTTGAAGCTGAGAACTCGATTAAGCCAATAAATTTTGACAATGATCATAAAATTATAGATTTCTGAGCACACACACGCCGCTCTCAGCCAGTCGGTATGCTCTCAGTCAGTCGATGCGGCGGCTACAGCCAGGCTGCACTCCAGCTTCGAATCCTACGCGAATTCAGCCACTTGTCTGTCTGATTGGTCGACCATCCGTTCGGATCGCTCATCTGCTCGTCCGTCTGTCTGTCTATCTACGTCTGTCTGTCGATTGTGCGCTTCGTTCTTCCCAGCCTAGGCTGGCTGAGACTGAGGTCCCGCATTTTTGTTCCTTTCCACAGAACACTCACGGACGGAACATTTTTTCCTGGTTTTGCCCTACGGCGGCAAACGTTTCAACCTCCTTGCCAAACTCCCCTTGCACCAATCAAATTCATCGATTGTCAAGCGCTGGTAGTTAACAGTGAGAAATGTGGAGCACAACATGGTTTGCCTTACCTTGTCGTAGCTCACCAAAATCTGAGTGGAGAAATATAAGAACACGATATCAAGTTCTGGCACTTGGTTTAGGTGGGATATTGTTTTTGAAAAAAAAAAAGGTGAATCTTGTTTTCAAAATGATATTGATTCCTTTTAAGGTTTTTGTTTAATTTATGTAGTACAACAGAATAGGTAATCAGCTTTCCTCAACTGCTTCATTCGCACCACGTTCACTAAACATCGTCCTGTCCCATCTGAGTCTCTTGAGAATAAAATCTTATCAAAGCTATTGGGGGGATGCGAGCAATGAGGGGATAATCTGCTCAACAGACACCTGAACAGTGAGGTCCAGATAGTGTGGGGGTAAGGACTGTCTTCTACAACCACAGTAGAAGCCAGGACTACCATTTCCTCGACCCACTAAATATTCCCTTGGTCGCCAAACCCTTCGTCTCTCCGGAACCACAAAGGAAACTTTGCTTCAGAGAGGGGCTAGTACACATCGCACCCTTCGTAAGATTAGTTGAGTAGCCTGCAGCAACGACCATCGATGATTCGCTTGGGGTGTCCACCAAGGTAGCATGTAGGCGCATAGCCAGTTTTCAAAGTGATCCATGCCACTCCCTTCATCCTCCGAAGACAGGTACGGTCGACACCGCAGCATTGGGCAAATCTGGCTGAGACGTCGATTTTTGTGAATCGAATGGAATCGGATCAGCAGAATAGATTCACCGATTTAGTCGAATGCTTTGAATCGATGTTTTCACATCGATTCGATATTATAAAATATTACAAAACTATAAAATAATTCGTTTGCTACATTATTTGTCTAATTAAATTCAATATCAAAATATTGGAACACTTCGCGACTCTGATTCGAAAATGAATATAACGTTAAAAAAGTGCATTCTGAAAAACAAAAATGAAATTTAGTATTTTTGAATCGAAAATTCCCAGAACTCTGAGAAGTATTCCCATATAGTACTGAAATAAATAACCGCGACATTATCTAGAAAAGAAAACAAGACTCTTCACTCTGAATTCTATTAAGATTGTTCTAGAATCCTGAGATAACTCCATATCTATAAGATGGATTGTCTCAGAGTCCCGAGAGGAATTTTTCCAGAATTCTGTGATAGATAGTCTCTGAATCCTAAGAGAAGCTTTCCCTTGGGATTCCTTCGAAATGTTCCAGATTCGTAAATAAGATTATCCTAGAATCCTAAGATGAATCCTCCCAAAATCATGAGAGCAATTCCAAGAGCATTTCTTTCACATACTTGAGATAAATTAATCTAGAATTGTGAGAGAGATTCCCACAAAACAAAAAAAGATTTTCGGAATTCTAAGATGAATTCTCCAAGAAACTTAAAAGAAATGACCCAGAATCCCGAAAAGCGTAGCTTAGAATCCTAGGTAGGATTCCAGAATTCTGAGAAAGGTTCCCTCAAAATACTGGGCGAGTTTGCCAAAGAAACTGAGATATACTCTCATAGAATTCTGGAAGAAAGGATTCCCTCAGAAACTTGAGAGGATTTCCTCCAAAATCCTTTTAAGTATTCTCCCAGACTTCCCCTAAAATTCTGAGTGGAATCCTTTAGAATGCTGCGAATAAGTATGCCATAATCCCGAAAGGTATTCTCTAGAATTCTACGAGTGATTCCTCCAGAATCCTGAGAGGGATCATTAGAAAGGTTCTTCCAGATTCTTGGGAGAAATATATCTAGAAACCTAAGAGGGATTTTTCCGAAAATCTGATGAGGATTCTCCCTAGAAGGGATTACGAATACTTCTAGACATGGACATCTCCAGCATCCTGAGAAGGATTATCTGGAATTCTGAGAGGTATTCCCTCATATAACAGAAAAATTATCGCATATTACTGAAAGACATTGCCCAGAACCTTTAAAAGGACACCCCTGAATTCCTGAAAGGGATTGTTCCTGAACTCTGAGAGTGATTCCTCTAAAATACTTTAAATTATTTCATCAGTATCTCAACAGAATTTTCCTATAATCAAGGGATTTTCCCTGATTACTAAGAAGGATTCTCCCAGAATCCTGAAAGGGATTTCTGGGGGCAACTGTTCCAGAATACAGAAAACAGAATTCAACTGGAATTTTCGTAAAATGCTGAGAAGGATTTCTTCCGAACCCTAAGAGGAATCACTAAATCTATGCACGGGATTCTTCAAAATCCCAATTTCTCTAGAGATCTCTACCCAGAATCTCGCAAAGATTCTGCAATGATTGATAATTCTGCAAGAAAGTGCCCTAGTAACTTGAAAAATGTAGCCCCAGAATCCCAAGGATTTCTCCAGAATCATGGGACAAATTTCCCAGAATCTTGAGAGACATTTTCACAGAATCCTGATGGTATTACCCCAGAAAACAGAATTTTCAAAGAATCTTGGGAAGAGTATTAGTGATATTCCCCCAGAATCTTAAAAGGATCTTACGCAGAATCCTGAGAAGGATACTAGAATAATCCTGTGTGGGATTTGAGAATGCTGAGTATGATTCTCCAAGAACTCTGAGAGGAGTTCCTGAGAATGCAAAGAAAAAATTTCCTCAGAATTCTGAGTGGGATCCTAACTGAGAGTTTTCCAGAATCCTTAGAGGGATCGACCCAGATCATCCAGAAATGACTTATAATCCTGAAAGGAATATCACCCTTGGTAGGGAATACCCCAAAACCCTGAAATGAATTCCCTTAGAATCTAGAGAGAGATTCCCTAGAATCACAGACAAACAGACGTAACAATCTTCGAAAGGCCTTGGTACATGGATTTAAAGATTAATTTAAATTTTGTTTGATTTCCGCGATCCTTCCACCGGAGGTGCTGGAGTTCGATCGCTTTGCCGTTTGCTAGTGTACACATTCCTGAATGATGCAAACAAAATTTACAGGTGGTTCTACCAACATGTATTGCCTCAGAATCCTGAGAGAAGTTTTTCCTCGGGATTCTCCCAAGAATGCTTTGACGGATATCCCTAAATCTCCCTGGCGGATTCTTCCAGAATTCTGAGAGAAATCCTCCTGCAGTATTGTAAGGCATCCTGAGAGGGAATCTTCTACATTATTAAGAGAAATTCATCTAGAATCCTGAGAGAGATTCTAAAAAAATGTTCGGAATGCTGAGAAGGATGCGCTAGAACCCTGAAAGGGACTCTGTAGACTGTTAGCCAGAACAAGCTATACCCTGCTTATGCCGGTACACGGATAAACGGTCACCCGGTTGCGAGAAGGTACTGTATCAAATAGCGCCGAACAATGAGAGGCCAAAATGACAGCAATGATTTGGCACAAATGCACAGGCAAACAGTAAAACTGTAAACCATACTCAGTTTGATAAATTTGTAAAATTATTATAATCGGATATATTTGAAACGATATTTTTCAGAACTTAGTTAACGATTAAGTGTAGTTCGCATTTATTAATCACGATCAAAACGATCAAAAAAAAAACGATCAAATCTGACTATACATGTCAATGGTTGCTACTCCGTGATTGATCTGAGCTGGTACCAATTGCACTGAGATCCAAATGAATAAGGGCTGGGAAACTCCACTTATTCTCAAAGTGCAATTCTAGCAGCTCATACATTTTGAATCAATAACGGCGCCGGCCACGTCCTTATAGTCAGTTGGGAAGGGAAAGGAATGTTAGAGTGTGCTGGTTGTTGCTACTAAAGACCGAGATCACCTCTGCATCCCCACAACCAGCACGGACTGGGGTATTTGTTAGACTGAAAGGATGGGAGATCTGGGAGTCACCGTTGGGTCGGTGACACGATCCATGGATATGGGGTTATGTATAGTGTTCGTAAGGTGATAGATTGTGTGGTTAATGAGGTGAATAAGGTCAAGCGGCACAGCACGCTTTGGTTGCATAACTTGTAGGCGTTATATACACTGTGCTGTGAGTGGAAATTGGAAGGGAGGGAAACGACTTTTTTCCAATTCGTTTCTGGTTCTAGCGATGGCTATGAACATATGAATATACATGAGTTGTGTATATAGAGAAGAGAGAGAGGAAGTGGATAGAAAGATACAAAGTAGGATGAAAGGGACGGGCCAGGGATTGAACCCACGATCTTCTGCATATGAATCAGAAGCGGTAGCCACTAGACCACCAAGCCCGTCATCATTTGGGTTGCAAAACGGTGAGTCGATAAAGAGAGCGTCCAACATAGCTCTGGTCCTCACAAGTTCCTACCTCATGCTTCCACGGGTCAAGCGATGACAAAGACCGCCAGCTAAGAGTTGTCTGCTTAGCTGGTAGTGCAGTCTGGGCACTGTTGTCCTTCTGACTTCAGCTAGATTGAGGAGGTACGATTCGAGCGTTTGTTCACCAAGAAGGTGCGGCTCAAACAGCGTCTGTTCTGGCATCCAGCGGCTGAATAAGAAACGCTGCACCACGCCCAGCTAGATCCAAGGTGGTAGCCCCATCAGCGTGGTCGTTCCAGTGTTGGTTGAGACGTTAATTAGATGTGGCAGTGGTGATAGAAATACTCGGAGTTGTTATTTTGCTCATGTAAAAGGAAGGGAAAAGAAAAGAAGGGAAGGAAAGGATATGATATTATTAATGATTTATTAATCGTGAGTTTCTCGAGATATTTAGTTATGCACATAAATTGTTATTTTCTAATGTATTCTGTACTATAATGTAGGTTACGAGCAGAAAGTGGATAGCACATAATTTTGCTGGGCTGCGAAACGGTGAGTCGATAAGGAGAGCGTCCAATATAGCTCTGGTCCTCACAAGTTCCTGCTTCATGCTTCCACGGGTCAAGCAATGACAAAGAACGCCAGCTAAGAGTTGTGTGCTTAGCTGGTAGTGCAGCCTGGGCACTGTTGTCCTTCTGACTTCAGCTAGATTGAGGAGGTACGATCCGAGTGTCTGTTCACCAAGGAGGTGCGGCTCAAACAGCGTCTGTTCTGGCATCCAGCGGCTGAATAAGAAACGCTGCACCACGCCCAGCTAGATCCAAGGTGGTAGCCCCATCAGCGTGGTCGTCCCAGTGTTGGTTGGGACGTTAAACAGAACTGGCACGATGGCCCTCCGGCGAGACAGGAGTGTTGGCGTAGGCCCAATAAGCCACCCGTAAAAATCCCCATTGCGAATAACATAGAAGAAAATACGACTCGATACAATCGGCAAAGACTCACGCGACGTAATAAGGACTACGAGTGGAAACATGGAACATGGAATTGCAAGTCACTAGGTTTCGCAGGATGTGACAGGATAATTTACGACGAACTACATCCCCGCAACTTCGACATCGTGTCGTTGTAGGAACTTTGTTGGACTGGACAGAAAGTGGGGAAAAGCGGGCATCAAGCGGCTACCTTCTACCAAAGCTGTGGCACCACCAATAATGAACTGGGAACAGGATTTATAGTGTTGGGCAAGATGCGACAACGTGTGATCGGGTGGCAGCCGATCAACGCAAGGATGTGCATGTTAAGAGTTAAGGGCCGTTTCTTCAACTACAGCACCATCAACGTCTACTGCCCACACGAAGGGAGACCCGATGACGAGAAAGAAGCGTTCTACGCGCAGTTAGAGCAAACATACGATGGTTGCTCGCCGCGTGACGTGAAAATCGTTGTCGGCGACATGAACGCGCAGGTAGGAAGGGAGGAAATGTACAGACCGGTAATCGGGCGAAACAGCCTGCATGCCGTATCGAATGATAACGACCAGCGATGCGTAAACTTTGCAGCCTCCCGTGGCGTGGTTGTCCGAAGCACCTTCTTTCCCCGCAAAGATATCCACAAAGCCACCTGGAGATCACCCGACCATCAAACAGAAAACCAAATCGACTACGTTCTAATCGACGGTAAATTCTTCTCAGATATAACCAACGTCCGCACATACCGCAGTGCGAATATAGATTCGGATCACTACTTAGTCGCTGTATGCATGCGCTCAAAACTTCCGACAGTTATCACCACGCGTCGAAGTCGAACTCCGTGGCTCAACATTGAGCAGCTGCGTAACGTAGAAATGGCTCAAGACTACGCAGCAGTTAGCAGTGGCCCTACCAACGGAAGAGCAGCTTGGCGCAGCTACACTTGAAGATGGCTGGAGGGCAGTGAATCAAAATTCAACCATCGCGCAACAATAATGACAATGTCGCAACCTGTATTTGTTGCGACAAACAAACCCAAGCGACATAAGTTTGTCCCAACTTGAAAATAATGGGATTAACATCGTACACCACGAGTTTAGAGATTTGTAAGCCTTGCATTGCGATTTTCGAATGGTAACTTCGAGTCGGTAAACACTGCAACTCTGGTGAAGCTCTATCATCAAACAGTTTCGACTTTGGGTTAGCAATAATTGATTATTCACGAGTTGAAAAGTACACAACAAATTCAGCTTCCGTTTTGTCTGCAACAAAAAAAATTAGAGATCATGTCATTATCTGTTACCAGTAGGGATAAAGAGTAATCGTCGCACCTTCTTTGTTGCTTGTTTTGTGCCTCTTTTGTCTGACAATTCTCTTCACTGCTGGAGGGACATCCGATCCGCCATAGGTAGTACCTCGGCTACAGCACTAGGCTTCGCGACTCCGAATCACAGAAACGACTGGTACGACGGCGAATGTGAACAGTTGAATAACGAGAAGAATGCAACATGGGCGAGAATGCTGCAATACCGTACGAGAGCGAATGAGGCACGTTACAAACAGGCGCGGAACAGGCAGAACTCAGTCTTCCGGATGAAGAAGCGCCAGCAGGAAGAACTAGATCGCGAAGCGATGGAAGAGCAGTGCCGCGCTAAGGACACACGAAAGTTCTACGAGAAGCTGAACCGCTCGCGCAGAGGTTTTGTGCCACAAGCCGACATGTGCCGAGATAATCACGGGAATATTCTCACGAGCGAGCGTGAGGTGGTCGAGAGGTGGCGGCAGTATCACAATGAGCACCTCAATGGCGACGTTGCAAGCACCAAAGGTGGCACGGTAACAGATCTAGAAGTACGTGCGCAGGACGAAAGATTTCCAGCCCCTGACCACCATGAGATTGAGGAGGAGGTTAGATGGTTGAAAAACAACAAAGCCGCTGGAGCAGATCAACTACCAAGCGAGTTACTAAAACACGGTGGAGAAGCACTGAGTTAGTCTCCAGTTAGCCTAGTGGTTAAGGCTATGGATCGCCAATCCGGAGACGGCGGGTTCGATTCCCGTTCCAGTCGGAAAACTTTTCTCGACTCCCTGGGCATAGCGTATCATTGTACTTGCCACACAATGTACAAATTCATGCAATGGCAGGCAAAGAAAGCCCTTCAATTAATAACTGTGGAAGTGCTCTAAGAACACTAAGTTGAAGAGAGGCAGGCCAAGTTCCAATGCGAACGTCGAGCCACAAAGAAGAAGAAGAAGGAGAAGCACTGGTGAGAGCACTACACTGGGTCATTACCAAGATTTGGGAGTATTACCGGAGGAATGGATGGAAGGTATCGTGTGTCCCATCTACAAAAAGGGCGATAAGTTGGATTGCGGGAACTATCGTGCGATCACACTACTGGGCACTGCCCACAAGGTAATCTCTCAAATTTTATGCCGCCGTCTATCACCGATTGCAAGAGAGTTCGTGGGGCAATATCAGGCTGGATTCATGGGTGAACGCACTACAACGCACCAGATGTTCGCCATCCGCCAGGTGTTGCAGGAATACCGCGAATACAACGTGCCCACACATCACCTGTTCATCGATTTCAAATCGGCGTATGACACAATCGATCAAGAACAGCCATGGCAGATTATGCACGAATACGGATTCCCGGATTAACTAATACGATTGATCAAGGCGACTATTTATATCGACGGTGATAAAATCGAGGCGGTTGAAGAATTCGTGTACTTGGGCTCACTGGTAACCGCCGACAACGACACCAGCAGAGAAATTCAGGCATTGTGGCAGGAAATCGTGCTTACTGTGGACTCCGCAGAACTCTACGATCGAATAAAGTTCACCGTAACACGAAGTTAACTATCTACAAAACGCTGATTAGACCGGTAATCCTCTATGGGCACGAAACATGGACCCTACATGCAGAGGACCAACGCGTCCTTGGAGTTTTCGAACGGAAGGTGTTGCGTACCACCTACGGCGGAGTGCAGATGGAAGACGGGATTTGGAGAAGGCGAATGAACCACGAGCTGCATCAGCTGCTAAGAGAACCAACCATCGTCCATAACGCGAAAGTCGAGAGGCTACGGTGGGCGGGTCACGTCATCGGGATGTCGGATGATAGCAACCCGACTAAAATGGTTCTCAAGAGTCATCCGACCGGTACAAGAAGACGTGGAACGCAGCGAGCTAGGTGGGTCGACCAAGTGAAGGGCGATCTGCAGACCCTACGCAGAGTGCGGAACTGGAGACAAACAGCCATGGACCGAGTGGAATGCAGACGGCTACTATGTACAGCAGAGGTCACCGGAGGAATGAATCGAAAGTATCGTGTGGCCCATCTTCAAAAAAGTCGGCAAATTGGATTGCGAGAACTTTCGCGCTATCACACTACTGAGCGCTGCCTATAATATACTCTATCAAATTGTATGCCGTCATCTATCAGTATCCAAGCAAGTACCCAAGCCCAAGTTTAGCGCCCACCTGCTAGGACATATTGCAAGTATGCCGGATGACAACCTTTCAAAGTGGTAGATTTTAGTAGTCGTTCACTGGTTATTTATTTCTTCTCGGGAGAAGGTAGTTACCATTCGGGATGGTTGATCGAACGAGTGAGTGGTCGTTCCGAGCCATTGGTTTTTTTGTGTTGGCTTGTTTGGTGGCTTCCAAAAGACGCTGAACCGTGGCTTGGCACGGCATCCATCGAGACGTGGCATGGGGGTGGTCCCGATGGTGGCGTCGTCCTTGAACTAGATACCAGCAGCAGGACGAGTCCTTCCCATCCTTGAAGTACGTCGCGACGCGGCACAACCAGTCAACCAACACAGAAAGAGAGTGACACAAACGACACCCAAGAATAGCGCCCGCTTCCCGTCGTCATCGAACGATGGCGTTGGCGAAGAAGACGACAACGACGAGAGGGAAATAAAATCACTAATCCGATTGAATATTCAAACGGAATAGCATAAACATCGGTGTGTACCCTCCGGCAGGCGGCTGTCGAAAGTGGGTGTGGGTGTTTTGAGGTGTGGTGGGACCTTTCTTCTTTCGATTGGGGTCGTCGTGTCGGTGCGGATGGCTTTGATCAAATCGGCTTCGGGGCGGGCGGTGGAAAGTGAATGAAATTGGCAACAGGGGCCGGGTATGGTTAGAGGTTACGATTAATGAATGATTCAAACGGAGGACGTATAGTTGCTATGAAATTCAATTTTTATGAATGCATAAATCCCATTGATGTAATAACACAGGAGTATCCGAATGGTGCGGAGGGTGAATTTGCGTTTGGCAGTATCTTTCTTCATCTGCCAAACGTGACGTCCCAACTAGGGTTCATTCACAAAGGTCACAGGGTCAGGGGGAGAGGACATAGTATAGAAGAACATAACACATCTTACAGTTACATTTATCTTAATGAAGTTTTCGAAACGAAAGTCTTCATGCCAAACGTTTCATAAGGATGAACCCCGACCCTGTCTGGTACCATTAATGTGGAAATCTTTCGCAAATTAGCCCTACGGCTCACCGTTGGATCCAGCGTAAATACAGTTTGTGCCCATATTTGAACGAGTTTAATGATCCAATCCGACAGTTACTCCTCCTCTCGTGCGGCAAAACCGGATTGCGTCGTGTTTGTTGAAACTCCAGAGGAAAGCAGCACCCTCGCAAAAATCCGAAACATAATCGCATACCCACACTACTCACATACGGTCCAACAACGCAAATTGTATGTGTGAACGGACCGGAGGAATCCGGAGCCGGTCCGACAGCATGAGGAGCAAGGAAGAAATGATTTATTAATTTTAATTGAAGTAGATGATCGCCCTTGCTTGGGTTCTCCAGCGGCCGAAGCCCGACAGTTAGGACCAGTGTTGCGAATACTCACTAGCAAAAAATTATACTCACTTGCTTCTATCTCAGTCCAGAAGCATGCTATCAAAAAATGATGTTTGAAGGGGTTTTAGATTGTAGTTTAATCTAAAAGTTTTCCGAATAAAGTAAAGGTCTCAGACGCATGCCAAAACCGTGAGAGAGCTGTGAGTACACGGTGAGTATAAATTACACGAATTTTACTCACCTCGTACTCACAGCTCTCTCACAACTTTGGTATGCGTCTGCGACCTTTACTTTATTCGGCAAACTTTTAGATTAAACTACAATCTTAAAGCCCTTCTAACATCATTTTTTGATAGCATGCTTCTGGACTGAGATAGAAGCAAATGAGTATCACTCTTGCAAGTGAGTATTCGCAACACTGGTTAGGACCCCTGTGGTTTGAAGTTGCTCTCCCTCCTGGGTGCTGTGCCCAGTCGCCTTGGCCGTCGTCGTCGTGATTTTGTCGCATGCTGAGCCCGGTTAGTCGTTTGCTGCCAGAGGGAGGCCACCGAGATGAGCAAATCGAGGGATGAGGACTGTGGAACCAGTTGTTGCTGTTGGGTGTAGGTTCAAAGACTGTCTTTATGGAACGAAAGGAAAAGTTGACTACTCATTCGGGGAGGGGGAATACCGTGCTAATATGTGCGTGATTTGAGGATATTACGCGATCCACCAAAACAGTGGCTTCCGTTTTGGTGCTGATGATATTTCTGTCGAGGTTACTGATTTGCATAAGAGAAATGGGACATCCTCATGAAATGGTCGACGCTGTGAGAAAAATTCGGTATCATAATTCAATTCCGGCACGACAGGTGAATCGTTCGTCGTGGCATTTGGAAACGATTAGTCTTTTTTTTTCGGAAGGTGGCATCCGTTGGCAATAATTTGACAGTGATATCCAAGATGAACGAGAATCCCTGTAAAAAACAACACCAACCATCAGATCATCCTCAATTCAGCGCAATGAATAATAACAATATTGAGTCATTTGGTGTAAGAAATACCATAAATAACCACAATCGACTTGAAACCGAATCCGCTATGTTGTTGGAAGTCAAGTAGGCAAACCCCAACAAGAGCCAAGCTAATCCAAGTTAAGCGAAAAAAAAAACAAGAAGGAACTGCCGCCATCGGTTTACAACGTCGTCACTGCTCCGCGCCGGAAAAGAGGATCAACGGCACAAGCAAAGTGAAATAAACAAACAAAAACAGAAAAAAATATCTAAGAATCGTGAATATAAATCGTGTTTCGGCGGCTGCTACAGAGGGTTCGATGTGCGACAGAAAGAGAATCTAAACGACAAGAAATCAGTAGAGGTGAAGGTTTTTCATCAGTGCCCTGGACTTGAACAGTCTTTACCGCTATTGACGAATCATACTATAAGCATGTGGCAGTTCAACGGGAGGATCTAGCATATTACTGTTCGATAAATCGAACTAAATCCTTAAGGATCATCCGACAAAATTAGATTATGTTAAATGTGAAACTTGCCGACTTATTCTCTTCTGCATTATTTTACGCCGAACACATTTGCGTCCACATTTTCATGCCAGAAATATAATATAACATTATAACGTCCATATCAATCATTGCTCTAAATCTTGAATAGTTTTCAAAATATACACATGTAATGTTCAGTAAATCACCTTACGCCTGGCATCTACGCACCAATGTGTGAACCTTTTGCCAACCATATCCCACCAATACTCCGACATCTGCATGAGTTTGTGCAGACGCAGAGGTATTTTCGGTCTGATGTGGATACAAACGATTGCAATCATCACTTCCTTCCCCTTCCCTACATTGGCCTGCAACCTGACGTGGCAGGCGCCATTGTTGCCTAAAAATAGAAGATTACCAACTCTCACACACTGAAGATGCCTGCTAGTTCCCGGCAGATAATCTCATTGGTTCCTTGTGTGAGTGTAGGTGGTCTGGTGATACTGGAGTAGCATCTACGGGCGGTCAATCAAGCTCAAGCTTAAGCTCACTGCTGAAATGTAAATAAAAGTCTGAATATGAAATTCATTACAATTGGGATGGTTTTGATGTCCATATTGTAGTTTGAAGTAATGTAACGCATTATCAACAAATCATTTAGATTTACCTGGAGTACTTGTATTTAAAAAATTTGGTTATTCAAAATTATCTCTGCAACTGGCAACATTGACCATTCAAATTCAGTTACTCAGATCCGATGTGAGATAGGCAATTCGAATGTTCGACAATGTTATAGTACATTCTTTCACATTGTTACACAAAAATTATATTATTGCTGCCAGATAATCCCGAGCAGAAGAAAATATCAACATCATAATAAAATATGTTATTTTGGCTTAAAAACTGAAGAATGGAATCAGTAATTCTTATGCTATTAGCATAACATATTATGTTATAAACTTGTCGGCTATAAGCGGCAAAATAACAAACATCATAACAAAAAATGTTCCTGGAAAACTAATTCAACAACATGTTTTGTTAGATCATTTACAATTTAAAAACAGGAAATTTGTGAACTTGTTATTATTGTGTTATTGTTCATCACATATTTGTACATTCTCCATAGTCGAATAAAAACTTAACTTGTTCTACAACAAAATATATTATTGTAATGTTATCTTGTGGATTAAAAACTTTAACCTAACAAAATAAGATTGACCAACAAAACATGTTATCAAAAGAATATGTTTTGATAAGTTCAAAATAATAAATTATGATATAAAAACAGGCTATGTGATTATGTTGTTATCAATTTGCTATTCTTCTCTGCATCCATATTTCCCAGAAAATATCAAGAGGCTTCAAGAAATACTCATGTAAGCTTCTGACGGAGTGCTGGGACATGGCACTGGACTGATCAGTAAAAAATCATGATGAAAGAATACCTGAAGGTTTACTGGAAGGTTTCAGGATTCAGATTTTTGCCATTCTTGTAAACTAAGTGTACTGGAAAGGCAGTATGTTCACTCCAAAAATGACTTTTTTTTTCATAGGAGGCCCGGAGGGTCGAGTCACATACACCAATCATCTCAGCCCGACGAATTGAGATGATGTCTGTGTGTGTATGCGTATGTGTGTATGTGTGTGTACAAAATAAACTCACATCACTTTTAGGCAGTAAACCTCAACCGATTTTAATGATCGATGGTTCATTCGACGCGGAATCTAGTCCCATTGTTTCCTAATATAATTCAAAATGGTTCGGATCGGTCCAGCGGTTCCAGAGTTATGGCCATTTAGGTGTTCCGGACCTGTACTCCAAGAAGGGGCCATATATGAAAACGCTACAAACCCATCCATGCGACACATCAAACTGCGGCATTTTCGTGAACTTGATGAACAGTAAGAAGAAAAATGGTCTCAGACCATATCTGAACCGGTAGTGTCCCGGAACCGGTTCCGGGTGTCCCACCGGAAGTGGCCAAATATAAAAATGAACTAAAACCATGCATGCGACACACCAAACCACGTCTTTTTCAATAACCTGATGAACAGTAGGTAGGAAAACATTCTCGGACCATACCGGAACCGGTTCCAGATGTCCCGTCGGTGGTGGCAAAGTATAAAAGCAACCCAAACGTGCCTCTGCAGCCGACCTACTGATACTCAAACCTGTACTTGCGACATATCAAATAGTGGCTTTTTTGATATCCTGATGAACAGTAAGCAGGAAAATATTCTCAGAACATATCTGAACCGGTAGTGATCCGACACTGGTTCCGGTTGTCCCGCCGGAAATGGCCAAATATAAAAGTGAACCAAACCCATGCATGTGACATATCAAATCGCGGATTTTTAGGTACCTTGATTTGGCAAAAAAAAGTTTCCGGCCATATTTGGTACAACCGGTTGTTTTCCGCAACCAATTACGGGTGCGCCATCGGAACTGGTCATATATAAAGGAGAACCAAGCCCACAAATGCGACACATTGATTGACTTTTTAGGTAACCTGATGAACAGTTAACAAGAAAAAAAAATCATAGACCATACTTTGGAAAACCAATAGTGTGCCAACACCGCTTCCAGATGTCCCGCCGGAAGTGGTCTAATGTAGAACGGAACTAAATGCATGCACGCAGCATATTAAATAACGGCTTCTTCGATAACACGAAGAACCAGAACTAGAACAATCAGTTAGATAATAGCCTCAGGCCCCATTTAAGACTACCGATAGTGTTCCGGAACCAGTTTCGAGTGTCTCGCCGGAACTGGCAAAATGCACAAATGAACCACATCCATGCATGCGACACATTAATTCTTTTCAGGAAAACTGATTAACAATTTGCATGGAACTAGTCTAAGACCACATCAGGGACAACCACATCGTGAACTGAAAGTGATATAATGTGAAATTGAACCAAACCCATGCTTGTGATACCATTAAACCACGCTAATTCGACAATGATTTCAGTTAAATTACCTGGGTAAACTTTTAATTCGAGAAACTAACTCTATTTTAGTTTTCGTTTAGATTGTAGGATTTATTTTTGAATAAAATCCTACAAGTACTGTGGTGGTACGAATAATAGCTTGTTAATTTTACGATTGTTGGTTTCCAAAGTTCACTGCGGTTGATCACCGAATGGATTAGGTGTCGGAAAGCACCAAATTCGAACTTCCGGAAATAACAGCTGCACGAGGAGCACAATATCCCGAGCAGAGGGGAATATCAAATTAATAACTACGAAATCACAAAACCTGTTTTTATATCTTGTTTTGTTATTATTGAATTATCAAGGCATTACGTTTCCATAACATGTTTTGTTGGACAATCTTATTTTGTTATGACCAAGCAATTGGTATGCAGCCCATTAATAACATTTCAATATTACATTCTGTTGTGGAACAAGTTTGGTTATTATTGTATTATTGAGAGTGCACACATACTTTATGGTATTGCTATCTAAACTAAAACAAATTTTGAAACAAAACCTACGTCATTCTACAACGTTATTTACAGCATTTGAGGGAAAGCAACTGCATATTCACTCATCAATTTGTCTTCCTCTTCCATTTATCATTACATCCAAACTGAGACAAAGTGCATGCCCCATATCACTAGCTAGTATTCCGTGAGAAAAAGTTTGCATAATGCACCAGAAAAACTGTTTAACGATTTTTTGAAAAGTGCGCAAAGTTAGGCCCTAGGAGCGCAAAGTATAGTACGCTTACGGTATCACATTTGATAAGAGGTGTGGTATATTACGTGACATGGAGGTGCTGTAATGTGTACAAAACAAAGTCCCTGCTGGGCGGCGCGAGGTTTTGCTAAATTTCTGAAATTGACTGAGTTGTAGCTAAAAAGTACCCAAAATACCAGCCACTGCCCAAGTGGCGCAGTACCCTGCATACATCTGAACGAGAACATAGCAGACGATATTGAAGGTTTTTAAGGTTTTCAAAGGGAGGTTCCAGATTCCGCCTTTGACATGTGAATTTCAATGATAAAAATGTCAAACTTATGGAGTAAACTTGTTTGAACAAAGCTAATATAGACAGCTGAATCCAAAATTGTAGATGGTTTTGAATGGGATTTTTCAGAAATATTTTGTATTTCACATGTTTTCCCTATCGTTCCAGAGGATGAAGTCGGATCTACCTATTTGAAAGATAGGTACATGAATAGTTGAAAATACACCTATTAGGGAAGAGAGAAACTGAAGTTCGCATTCTCACATGTTGGTCTAAATATATAGAATTCTCAGCCATCCCGAAGTCATATATGATGTAGAATAGGATGCTAAAGTGGAGGCCATACCCGACTAGATGAACATAACAAGAATATATCATAATTGTATCTTAATGTGATATAACTAACAAATTATGTCATAATTTTGTTATGACATGGACTGTTTCAAACTTTTTCAAACTAAATTATAACAAAATATATTATAATCTTTTGTAACTAGTTTTGTTACAAATAAATCAGAACAAACTCTGTTAAAACTTTGTTATTTTTGCAACTGAACAAAATAATCAGTTGCAAAAATAACATAATTATATCAGAATATGAAATAATTTTAATTTTTAGCTATATTACAAAAAATGAGAAATTTGATTAAGTATTCGTTTTTTTCATTGCTTGTAGAGCAAAAGGTCGATGGATAGCAGGTAAAAGATCAGAAAATGTTTATAAGGATACAGCTTTATTCTATGTAATTGAAAAATTAAAAAAAAAAAAACATTCAATTGCTGTTGAGGGGCTGCAGTTTTGCTTGTTTTTCATTGCGTAGAATGCCGGAAGCGTGTATCCGGCTACCCTCAAAACTGAAAAGTACTCATATTTTTTCAACTTTGAATCGATTTAAGTGAACTTCGACTCGTTTGAATAAGAAATCTTTTTTTTATTGATTGGTTATGCGAATAGAACGATTGGGTTACGCAGTATTCCCAAAAGTACAAATTTTCTGGAACATATCCTTATTGAGGGGCCCAGATGCAAAGAGGTGTAAGTGACCGTTTTGTCGAGTTTGAGCTGAACATATCAAAAAATCTTCAGATTTCAAGCTCACAGGAACTTTATAAAGATTATTTCTATGATGATTAGAAAAATTACAGTAAATCAGAGAAAATTGGGTTGATATTGAAACTCCATACATTTTGAATGGGATGAAAAACTTCAAAGCTCATTTACTCGCAAGTGGGTTTTTGTAACTTACACCCCTTTGCTTCTCAGCTCCTCTGTTCTAATATCGGCGTTGTTGGAGTTAGCGTATTGAAAAGATATGGTCTCTCGTGAAACATGCTTCGTAATTACACTGTTGAAAACGCTTTGACATCCACGTGCAGCACAACAGAACATGTGCTCGATGAACAAATTGAGATTTGAATTATGGAAATGCTACGGTCAACCTTGGCTTGGTCAGCCAAAGCAAAATCAAGAAATTGACATTTATGCTTCGTAATGATTACTTTGAAGTCAATACTTTTGGCCTAGGCTGGGCAGATATGCTATTGGTGATTTGATGGTGCATGAAGAAGAAGAAGAACGATGGTGTTTTGAAAAATCCTATCCCTACCACACAGGAGAAGATTTTAAAATGCCTCTATAAAATCTAAAACAAAATCTAATTAAAAACGGTTTGATGTACGGTGTAAGACTTTGGACGGACTACATATTGAACGTATAAATTTAAATTTAACATTTTTTTTCTTGGTAAGGTACTTGATTTGTACCAATCACCAATTGGGTTTTTAAATTAAGAATAATATATTGATTTTTTGATTTTATTCGAAAGAGCACGTTTTTTTAAGCCAGTATGATTTTTTTCAGATTTTTAAAACTTTATTTTGATACCTAAATTCAATTACAAAAAGATTTTTTGAAATCACCTTTTGACAGCTGGGCAACTGCTTGACAGCTCCGCCCAGTACGAAATGTGACGAGGGGTGATTCGACAAATCGATCCCATACAAACTTTAAATCGATTTTTAAATAGGTTCCCGGGCACCAAAGTTCATGAAAATTTGGATTTCGGCTCAGTTTGGCATGTAGATTGTGAATATGGAATTATCTCAACACCACTAAAGAAGCCAATTGCAGCTGGTCTATGGAAAATTCCACGTGTATGGCAATTCGGGTTTTTTCTTAACTCACGATGACCAGATCGGTTCAGTCGGATTTGTTTTTGATGGACAAAATTAATCTGGATCAAATGAGATCAATATTGTCAAAATCGGAGAAAATTAATCGCAGATACAACCATTACATTGTTTACCTTCTTTATTTTATTGTCTGCTGTTTCATATTATGAAGTAAAAAATAAAGGCATTGCAACTTCTAGAAATTTCATCAGACTCTTCCGTATTTTTTATTTTATTCATTGCTATAATTTGAGTTTTGGGTAAATATAGCATCATAGCTATTGATATGTTTATCTTTGTATTAATTTCCTTCTTTCAATATCCCAGTCCCGTTACGGTGCCAAATTCCTATCACTTTTCTACGATTCCCAATTCTTATAGCTTCAAAAGTGATACATCTGCAAATGAGTTTTTTTTAATCTCAACATATAGTAAACTTAGTTGAATTTATATGTCATTTTAACAGTACTGCTATTCTAACCTCTTATTATAACGTCAAAAAGTACCGAACAGACTATGTAATACGAAGTAATGAATGTAAGTGAGAGTGGAGATAGCAAATATGGTACCTACTAAATAATTCTAATCAATAAAAATGTCAACTATACAGACAATTCTGCTCAATTGATGATTTCATTTGTCTATTATAACTTTTTTCTTTCGATCTATTATTATTCGATCATGTATTGTTTGACATTATGTCATAAATATCATTTTTCATTACTAAAAATAATCTAAAACAGAATAAAACTAAACAGCATCTGCAGAAGTAATCATATCGGCATATGATATAATTACCTTTTACCTTCGCTCACGTAGGTACGTTCGCCGTTCTCACAACGCGAACAAAACAAAAAAAAAATCATCTCCGTCTGGAAAGAATCTTTGTCGAAATGCACCCCATGACGAAGCTCAATCATAAATAGTCGACTAGCAACTTTTTCGTCGTTCTCTTTGTTCCGAAACAGCCGACGACGGGCCATGCGAACGCCACCACTGTTATTAGTGTTACAGTGCACATGGGGTTCATTCAAATATTACGTAACGCAAAATTTGTCAATTTTAGACCCCCTCCCTCCCCCACGTAACAACTTTTGTATGGAAAATTTTGAAATTTTGTATGAAGCGTAACGCAGCGCTGGACCCCCTCCCTCCCCCCTTAGCGTTACGTAATATTTGAATGAACCCATGTCTGCGCACCGCGATAGCGCTGTTGGTAAGAGAGAGAGGTTCATTGTTTGATCTTGCATTCAAATCTCTGTCTATTTTTGTCCTGCGACTGGCAAACATGAAATGGGGGAATGGGGAAACTGGCAATACGTAGATAGCCTCATTGGTAAAGGCGACTGAAAATTTACGATAGCAGGATTGGAGGTTCAAATCCCGTCCATGTTTGTAAGTTTTTATAATGAATTCGAATTTTTTTTTATGTGACCCATTTTTTTCTAAAAATAGAATAACACACTTAAAATAATTACCCAAAAATGAGTAAAAAAAAGTTAGTTTTTACCCTAATTTTGCTTTCGGAATGTTATCAATAACTCTTTAATATCAAAATTTGTTATTGAAATATTTCCCAAATTCACTGTTATTAAGTTGTTATTGCCACTAACAAAACATGTTATTAAACTGATTTTTCAGGAACAAATTTTTGTTATGTGACTTGTTATTTTGCCGCTTATGACAGACAAGTTTATAACTCAATATGTTATGTTAATAACATGAAAATTACTAATTCCATTATGCAGTTTTTTTTGCCAAAATAACGCATTTTGTTATGCTGTTGTTATTCTCTTCTGCTCGGGATTGGATAATTCGTATTTACAGAGTATTACACTGTGACATTTGATCATTTTTTAATTCGACAAATGTCGAATGAGCCGGGTACGAATTAAAAAGTGTCGTACTAAAGAGTGATGAAAACGCGGTGTTTGACAGTACATCAAATAGCAGTTTTTTTTTTGTTAACATGATGATCGATTCGTAAGAACATAGCTTATTTCAGACAACTGGTAGTGAATAAAAAGAAAATCGGGTTAAGTACGGTTCCTTTGACTTCCACTAAGAATTTGCATCCTTTGACAGATACGTATTTCGACCTCAGCTGTAAGAACGTCTTCAGTAGTATGGGACAAACATCAAATTCTCGCTCCAGTTGACTTTTTCGATCCCACTTAGTTCCCATATGAACTGTACAAAATTTCAGCGCAATCGGTGAAACTATAATTTAGCGCAAGCGGTTCAAAGTTTACATAGGATTTACTATGGGAAAAGTTACACTTTCAAACAAAAAATCCCAGAGGTCGCCCCTTGTCTCCTTAATTCAAATCGATTAACGTTTCTTGTAGAAAAATCATTTATGAAACTTTCCTTCGAAGACCGCAAAACAATTGGATGCTTGTGGAAAAAGTTATTGATTTATTACCGATTAGTGATCCAACGAACGGCTTTTTGTTTTGTTTTATCAGCAGCACTGCTGCTGCCGTTGCTGCATGGGGTGGCGGGTGGCATCACCACCCCCCGAAACAGCAGCAGCCAAGGCAGCAGCTACAGTGCTGCTGATAAAACAAAACAAAAAGCCGTTCGTTGGATCACTAATCAGTAATAAATCAATATATTTTTCCACAAGCATCCAATTGTTTTGCGGTCTTCGAAGGAAAGTTTCATAAATGATTTTTCTACAAGAAACGTTGATCGATTTGAATTAAGGAGACAAGGGGTGACCTCTGGGATTTTTGTTTGAAAGTATAACTTTTCCCATAGAAAATCCTATGAAAACTTTGAGCCGCTTGCGCTAAATTATAGTTTCACCGATTGCGCTGAAATTTTGTACAGTTCATAGGGGACCTAAATGGGATCGAAAAAGTCGACTGGAGCGAGGATCTATTTTTTCCATACAAGCGTGTCCCATACTAGTCTTCAGTGTCTTGTACGTGACTCGACTGTCGACTCAGTCGAGTCAAGTACAAGACACTGAAGACGACCTTACAGTTGAGGTCGAAATACGTATCTGTCAAAGGATGCAAATTCTTAGTGGAATTCAAAGGAACCGTACTTAACCCGATTTTCTTTTTATTTACAGATATTCCCCTAACAAGCCCAGGTTAATCATCATCAACTGGTAGTGTTTCGAAACCGGTTCTGAGTGTCCCACTGGAAGTGATTGAATGTAAAAGTGATCTATCCCCATGATAAATCAAATCGTGTTTTTAGGTAATCATATGAACGATAGCAATAACATAGTCTCAGACTATACTTGGGAGACCCGGTAGTGCTCCGGAATCTGTTCCGGTACCGCATCGAAAGTAATCAAATGTACCATGCGACACATCACATCTCGGCTTTTTTAATAATCTGAGGAACGGTTAACTAGAAAATAGGCTCATACCACATTAGAGACTACCAGTAGGGTTGCACAACTAGCGTTTGATGCTTCGCCAGAACTACGAAAGTAAATAAAATCAATGCAAGCGATAAAAATGTGTGAGAGAACAAAATCTTGACAAATTAAATCCACATACAAACAGACGTCTCACTTTACTCACTACCTACATACATACATTTATTTGTTCAACATCATTAGGGCAAGATCAACAATAGTACGCCACAATACTCGGTTTGTGGCTGGCGCTCTCGATCCTCGGTTGCGCCCAATGCTCGCCAGGTCACGCCCATCGTGCTCTCTGCGCTCCACGCCTTCTTGTGCCAACCGGATCAGTTGCAAACACCAGCTTTGCAGGGTTGTTGTCCGGCATTCTTGAAACATGCCCTGCCCACCGTATCCTTCTGGCTTTAGCCACCTACTGAATGCTGGGTTTGCCGTAAAGTGTACTCACTACCTATTGTTCTTGTTTTCAATTGTCATTAAAATACAGCCTAAAATGTGCAGAAAAAACTTTGTCGAAGAGCGCAAAGAGATCTGTGATCGAGAAAAAAGTTATATCTTAGCTTGTTGTCACGTCGAAGTAGCCCAGAGAAAATCACGGTTCTTTTAGCAGTTCTTCCTTTATTGAACGATTCTCTAAAGCTAGAAATACAAAAAATAATACCAAATTAATCACTTAGATGATAAACTATTCTGTGGAGCGGACCTGGTGTGATGGTTAGAACACTTGACTATTATGCTGAGGACCTGGGATCGAATCCCACTCCCGAAAAACTCACAAAATGTGAGTTCTTCCTTTGGAAGGGAAGTACAGCGTGGGTCCCGAGATGAACTAGCCTAGGGCTAAAAATCTCGTTAATACAGATAAAAAAAATAATTAAACTATTCTTACAATTCCGGTGACTCTTCTCATACTTGCTACTTCTGGTTGACAGACAGTTTTGCATGTATTTGCCCTAAAGATTCTATGAATTTCACCGATTAGGCTTTAAGTAAACTACAGTAATTGTTTGCATGAAATTACTCACAGTTCAATTAGTTTGGGCCAATATTCTAGATATTAGGATGATACTATTTGTAAGGTTGTTTCGCGATGGCGATCTATATTCAATGTGTGTTTGTTAAAGAGATTTTCAGCCCGAGGGTGATTCATCTCTCACAAGAATTGATCCATGGAGGAATCCTGATAAACATGCCTGATCGATTCCCGAGAAAATCTCTTAAGAATTCTCAAGAGAGGGATACATTAAATCCATGGAGGAATCTAAAAAATAATCTTTCCTGAAAAAAAAAATGAACGTTTCCGGAAAAAATCATTGAAGAAATCCCAGGAAGAATCCCTCTGCAGGAATGCTGAGAAAAATCTAGATATTGCTCTTGAAAATATCCCAAACTATCCTAGGAAGAATGAATAAATTCTTGAAACAATCCCTGAATGAATACCTGGGGAATCCTTGAAAACAAAATTAAGATCAGAAGAAATCCAGTCAAAAATATCTGGAGAAGGTCCTGAACGAATCTCTAGAAAATTCCTGAGCGAAACATTTCAGAGAGAATTCCTGAGGTAATTAAAAAATAAATGAACTCTAAGAAGGAATAAAGAAGGAATTTAGAAACTGTGGAAAAATAATGAAAAAAAGCCTCTCAGATCAATACTGTGGAAGTCCTCATAAACAAGTGGATGTTTATGTTTAAAGTGCCAAGAAGAAGAAAAAGGACGTCCTGAATAATCCCTGAAGAAATCCATGGAGAAATCATTGAGAAAATCCCTACATAAACTCTAAGAGAAATCCCTGGAGGAGTCTCGGCAGAATTAACAATCATGCATACTATGGAGATTGCCTGTGAATTACGTCCAGCGATTCCGGCAGGATTTCCTCCTTGTATTACCCCAGTAATTGATCTGACATTTCTTCTGAGGATTATCCCAATAACTTCTTTACAGATTGTTCGATGAATTTATTCAAAAGTTTCATTCAAAATATCTCAATTTTTTTTAGTAGGGATCTTTGCAGATGCATTTGTCCATGTATTCAGAATTATTCTACAGAAATTCGTCTACATTTTTTCAGAGAACACTTTCAGAAAATCTTCCATGAAATTTAACCCGAGAACCAGAAAATATGCACGAATTCCGTCTTCGGCAAAGTTGATCAGAATATCAAGGCATACCCGTTAGTGAAATTGTTGGTTCTAGGTTTATCCGCTAGGTGGCGCTAGTGAGTTCTAAAAATTCAAAACCTCTGTATCTCGAGAATCAGACTACATAGCTGCATCAACATGTCTAAAGGGTCTAACTCGTTTTGTAAACAAACATTGTTTCTGTCGCTGTAGGGCTCATCTCGATCCACCCACGCATCTGGGGGCCGTTATCAGAAAGAGCGAAGATTGATCTTTCTGATAACGGCCCCCAGATGCGTGGGTGGATCGAGATGAGCCCTACAGCGACAGAAACAATGTTTGTTTACAAAACGAGTTAGACCCTTTAGACATGTTAATGCAGATAGAATAATTTCGTCTTCGGCAAACACGGAGAAAAATATAAAGTTATGTCATATCACGGTCCCAAACAAGCATATTTGTGCACTGACTTTTATATAATCTTTTTTTGAAATTGCATCACGCATAATATAATAGGTAGAAGAATAATGGAAGCTTGAATTAAACAGAATTGAATATTTGATTAGAGCAAGAAATATAGTTCATTCAACCATATTATGTTTACATCAACAATATTTATGGTTGATGATTTGACAGCTCACTTATTCTCATGGTGGATTCAAGAATGTTTATGCTTAACTTGACCCTCAACTTCAGGGTTGAACTAACTATATCGGATGATTGGTTTAAGCATTACACTGAGAATTGTTCAAATGATGTTTTTATTATTTCTAAAATCATTAAAAGCCTTATTTAGGATGGCTTTAGGACAGAAGGTCGAAGGACAAATGGTCGAAGGACAAAAGGTCGAAGGACAAAAGGTCGAATGGACAAAAGGTCGAATGGACAAAAGGTCGAATGGACAAAAGGTCGAATGGACAAAAGGTCGAATGGACAAAAGGTCGAATGGACAAAAGGTCGAATGGACAAAAGGTCGAATGGACAAAAGGTCGAATGGACAAAAGGTCGAATGGACAAAAGGTCGAATGGACAAAAGGTCGAATGGACAAAAGGTCGAATGGACAAAAGGTCGAATGGACAAAAGGTCGAATGGACAAAAGGTCGAATGGACAAAAGGTCGAATGGACAAAAGGTCGAATGGACAAAAGGTCGAATGGACAAAAGGTCGAATGGACAAAAGGTCGAATGGACAAAAGGTCGAATGGACAAAAGGTCGAATGGACAAAAGGTCGAATGGACAAAAGGTCGAATGGACAAAAGGTCGAATGGACAAAAGGTCGAATGGACAAAAGGTCGAATGGACAAAAGGTCGAATGGACAAAAGGTCGAATGGACAAAAGGTCGAATGGACAAAAGGTCGAATGGACAAAAGGTCGAATGGACAAAAGGTCGAATGGACAAAAGGTCGAATGGACAAAAGGTCGAATGGACAAAAGGTTGAATGGACAAAAGGTCGAATGGACAAAAGGTCGAATGGACAAAAGGTCGAATGGACAAAAGGTCGAATGGACAAAAGGTCGAATGGACAAAAGGTCGAATGGACAAAAGGTCGAATGGACAAAAGGTCGAATGGACAAAAGGTCGAATGGACAAAAGGTCGAATGGACAAAAGGTCGAATGGACAAAAGGTCGAATGGACAAAAGGTCGAATGGACAAAAGGTCGAATGGACAAAAGGTCGAATGGACAAAAGGTCGAATGGACAAAAGGTTGAATGGACAAAAGGTCGAATGGACAAAAGGTCGAATGGACTAAAGGTCGAATGGACAAAAGGTCAAATGGACAAAAGGTCGAATGAACAAAAGGTCGAATGGACAAAAGGTCGAAGGACAAAAGGTCGAATGGACTAAAGGTCGAAAAGACAAAAGGTCGAATGGACAAAAGGTCGAATGGACAAAAGGTCGAATGGACAAAAGGTCGAATGGACAAAAGGTCGAATGTACAAAAGGTCGAATGGACAAAAGGTCGAATGGACAAAAGGTCGAATGGACAAAAGGTCGAATGGACAAAAGGTCGAATGGACAAAAGGTCGAATGGACAAAAGGTCGAATGGACAAAAGGTCGAATGGACAAAAGGTCGAATGGACAAAAGGTCGAATGGACAAAAGGTCGAATGGACAAAAGGTCGAATGGACAAAAGGTCGAATGGACAAAAGGTCGAATGGACAAAAGGTCGAATGGACAAAAGGTCGAATGGACAAAAGGTCGAATGGACAAAAGGTCGAATGGACAAAAGGTCGAATGGACAAAAGGTCGAATGGACAAAAGGTCGAATGGACAAAAGGTCGAATGGACAAAAGGTCGAATGGACAAAAGGTCGAATGGACAAAAGGTCGAATGGACAAAAGGTCGAATGGACAAAAGGTCGAATGGACAAAAGGTCGAATGGACAAAAGGTCGAATGGACAAAAGGTCGAATGGACAAAAGGTCGAATGGACAAAAGGTCGAATGGACAAAAGGTCGAATGGACAAAAGGTCGAAGGGACAAAAGGTCGAAGGGACAAACGGTCGAAGGGACAAAAGGTCGAAGGGACAAAATGTCGAAGGGACAAAAGGTCGAAGGGACAAAAGGTCGAAGGGACAAACGGTCGAAGGGACAAAATGTCGAAGGGACAAAAGGTCGAAGGGACAAAAGGTCGATGGGACAAAAGGTCGAATGGACAAAAGGTCGAATGGGACAAAAGGTAGAATGGGACAAAAGGTCGAATGGGACAAAAGGTCGAATGGGACAAAAGGTCGAATGGTTCATGTTGTTGCTCATTGAGAGAAACATTATGGTGCTTTTATAGTAATCATATGTATTTCAGCCACTGACATTTCTATAGAAAATTTTTCCTACTTTTGTTTATAGGCTATTCTTTCAAGTTGTGTTGATGTAGTTTTTAATGGTAATTTAGTTTGATGTTTTGTTCAGTAATTTTTCCTTTTTAAATTTATAGGCTGTTCTTTTAAGTTTTCTACAATTATCACCGAGGACATCATATTCTACCTCTTATATATACAGCGCTAGAGCGCTAGTACCACCTACTCATACTAAACGATCGAAAAATTTCTTCAAATGTCGGCTGCTGATAATTATGTTGGGAGGTATGGCGTTCAGTCTTTGCAAGAATAACTCAAAAACGGATTCTTAAGCTTTCATAAGTTATTCCTATAAAGATTGAAAGCCATACCTCCCAACCCGTGAACCGTATAGTACATTTTTTTCATTATCGGATTTTGGAGGCATTCCAAAGAGCTTCAGAGCATTTTTCGGCGGTTTTCACGAACGTTACGGAGGCGTTATATGGCGTTTTTAGGGGTTTCGGAGGGCCTGAGGTGCGTAACATGGGGTTTCTGGGGAGGTTTAAGGGGGATTTTGGAGGCATTCCAAAGAGCTTCAGAGAATTATCGGCGGATTTCAGATACGTTACGGAGGCGTTACATGCCGTTTTCTGGGGCTTCGGAGGGTCTGAGGTGCGTTACATGGGGTTTCTGGGGATATTAGGGGGATTTTAGAGGCAATCCAAAGAGCTTCAGAGCATTTTTCGGCGGATTTCAGAAACGTTACGAAGGCGTTACATGCCGTTTTCTGGGGTTTCGGAGGGTCTGAGGTGCGTTACATGGGGTTTCCGGGGGTTTAAGGGGGATTTTGGAGGCATTCCAAAGAGCTTCAGAGCATTTTCGGCGGATTTCACAAACGTTACGGAAGCATTACAGAGCGTTTTCAGGGGTTTCGGAAGGTCTGAGGTGCGTTACATGGGGTTTCTGGGGGTTTTAGGGGGATTTTGGAGGCATTCCAAAGAGCTTCAGAGCATTTTTCGGCGGATTTCAGAAACGTTACGAAGGCGTTACATGCCGTTTTCTGGGGTTTCGGATGGTCTGAGGTGCGTTACATGGGGTTTCTGGGGGTTTTAGGGGGATTTTGGAGGCATACCAAAGAGCTTCAGAGAGTTTTCGGTGGATTTCACAAACATTACAGAAGCGTTATATGGCGTTTTTGGGGGTTTCGGAGGGTCTGAGGTGCGTTACATGGGGTTTCTGGAGGTTTAAGCGGGATTTTGGAGGCATTCCAAAGAGCTTCAAAGCATTTTCGGCGGATTTCACAAATGTTACGGAGGCGTTATATGGCGTTTTTGGGGGCTTCGGAGGGTCTGAGGTGCGTTACATGGGATTTCTGGCGGTATTAGGAGGTTTTTGGAGGCATTCCAAAAGGCTTCAGAGCATTTTCGGAGGATTTCAGATACGTTACGGAGGCGTTACATGGCGTTTTCGGGGGTTTTGGAGGATCTAATGTGCGTTACATGGGGTTTCATGGGGTTTAAGGTAGATTTCGGAGCCATTCCAAGAAGCTTCAGAGCATTTTCAGCGGATTTGATTTCAAAGTCGTTACAGAGGCGTTTTGAGGATGGCGGAAACCCTCAGTAGTGTCCCTATATTGTCCCCAAAACCCCAAGCGCAATATTTATTTCCAAAATAGCCTAGGATATCGGGTTTCAACATCAACTCAATTAGCCAGGTTCGAAAATATTCGTATGGCATGAGACTTTTTGATTTGTTAGACGTGGGTCATAACTATTCAGTTGGGAGCCACTGACTTTTGTTCCCCTGCTCCATTGGTGATTATGACCCGTTCGCAGTTTTCGGAGCCACTGGGATTTCATTAGTTCACTCAATTTGACAACTCTCTACATTTTTTGCCGGGATTAAAAAAATGTCACAGTCACCCATGAATATTTCATCTGCTCATACGTGAATGTTTCTGTTGCATGATAGTCAAGACCATACACCGACGATTATCATGCAAACTACAGTTTTTGACAGTACATTTTGGATCACTGCTCCCAACGTAAATTATTTCGTTTTGTTTGCTCATTTTTTTTTTTTTTTTATTTAGTTCACATCAAATTCATGATAATACTGAATCAACAATTTGCCGCCATAATACTCGATTTGCAGCTGCAGCTCTCCATCCTCGGTCACGCCCAACACTCGCCAGATCACGCTCCACCTGGTCCGCCCATCGTGCTCTCTGCGCTCCACGCCTTCTTGTACCAACCGGATGGTTAGCAAACACCAACTTTGCAGGGTTGTTGTCCGGCATTCTTGCAACATGCCCTGCCCACCGTATCCTTCCAGCTTTGGCCACTTTCTGGATACTGTGTTCGCCGTAAAGTGCAGCGAGCTCGTGGTTCATCCTTCTCCGCCACACACCGTTCTCCTGCACACCGCCGAAGATCGTCCTTAGCACCCGTCGCTCGAAAACTCCGAGTGCTTGCATATCCTCCTCGAGCATCGTCCACGTCTCGTGCCCGTAGAGAACCACCGGTCTTATTAACGTCTTGTACATGGTACATTTGGTGCGGGGGTGAATCTTTTTTGACCGCAGTTTCTTCTGGAGCCCATAGTAGGCACGACTTCCACTGTTGATGCGCCTTCGTATTTCACGGCTCACGTTATTGTCAGCCGTTAGCAAGGAACCGAGGTAGACGAATTCTTCTACCACCTCGAAAGTATCCCCGTCTATCGTAACATTGCTGCCAAGGCTTGTCCTGTCTCGCTCAGTCCCACCTACCAGCATGTACTTTGTTTGCTCATATAGTATCTAGAGATTTGTTCTTCTCTTATTAATAGATTGTTTAACTTTATTTAATCGCTGTAATGATTGGAATTTCGAATGACAATATTTCAATATATTATTCATCCTTCTTCTACCCATAGGCTATTCTTTCAAGGAGTACTTTTTTCCACATTTAACTTTCATGAATAACATTACAATATCCTTCTATTGGCTTCTACTTTCTATCATTCTAGGCAGCTATTTCGGATTGCAATGCGGTAGTAAATAGCTGCATATAAGCTAATTGTCGTTTTTCTGTCAAATACTGACCACTTTATCATGTCTTCTAAATTGTCTACTGTCAATTATACCTTTTGTTCTATTCGACCTTTTGTCCATTCGACCTTTTGTCCTTCGACCTTTTGTCCTTCGAACTTATGTCTTTCGACCTTTTGTCATAGATTCTCCGCTCTTTCTAACAATTTGCCTCGCGATTTTGAAGAAGGAAAAGTCAATTTCTACTGCACTGACGTTGCTGAAACTTTAGTCGATTGCGCACCGAAAGTGAGCAAATGAACCAACAAATTTCTAGTAGAAAATATGAAGTAGAAGTTAAGATTTGCATCTTTTTAACAACAGAGCAATGGCGGACGATTCAGCCACCGTCCCGTCCGGCCCTAATACCTTTTACTAATGTTACTATATCACAGAGATTTTTCTACTTTTGTGGATATTACTTTCATATTAACCTATAGTGAAGGCAATTAACAGCGGCACCAACAATGTTTAAAAGATTAATGACAAATTACAGCCCTTATTCGCCCCGAATCCTTGACGGTATTTGAATTGATTCTTTACAAAATGTTTGAACTGATTGATCAAATCTTAGGAATCAGCTATTTAATTTTCAAAATACTTTCTAAATCTCCTTGACAACAAAGTTCTACTTGGTAATTGGAATTCAGTAGCAAAAATTTCACCAATGAACGATTAGTAAAATATTCGCGCCATTAAAGTCTGCTATGGCGCGATTCAGCTTTACCCATAAAAACAATCAATTCACCTGATTACCCAGCTCTATTTCAACGCAACTATAGTGTTTCTTCGCTAATGAGACGAGCATGATTTAATTGCCTCTATAGGAGAATGTAAATGTTTAGTAGTACCATCATAGTCACAGCAGTGGGCAGTGGGTGGCAAGCTTCCGCAATCCACCCGCACCAATTTACTGCCTTCCCGTATAATGGTAGCTTTATTTGTCGCACGGCCACTACTGCAGCCAAAGCACTACATACAGACCCATCGTCACCATGATGCGTGGTATAATAGCATGTGCAAGGAGATTAATAAATAACCAGGTATCACCAACTGGTCGGTCGGTCCACCAGACCAACCAGCCCAGCCAGGCCAGAGCCTCTAAAACCGGGTTGACGTGGGACCATCATGATCGTCCGTGTAATCCTGGTCCCTGACCGCCGTCGCCAGGAGTGCCTTAATGATGGGCTCAACCCGCTGCCGCCGCTGGCACTAGCACTCTCAGCTGCTGCTGCCTGCTGCCGTGGCTCATTAAACACTTTATGACACCTTTGGTTGGCAGCTCATTGAAAGGCCCAGAGCCTTTACATCATGAATAAATGAATTGGCTCCGAATGAATGATATATAAACGGACGGGGATTGACGCATAATTACGCTAATTAAATGACGCGGCCAGATTTGCGGTGGATTGTGAAGTTATCCCTCGTTAATTGGATAGTGCTGCTGTTCTAATTGGCCACCCGTTTTCCACCCGCGCGGACCGAAACACAATGCTCTCCTGGTATAATGTCTACTCCCGGGTAGGATATGGTGGTTTCGGGATATAATTAACCGCATCTGCACCAGGTCCCCCCAGCCGAAAGGTAGCTCGGATGGTTGCGTGGTGGAAGGAGGTGGTCACATTGTGGGAGACCCCATTGTTTGCTCCATAATGCTATCGAGCACAAAGGCAGAGAGAGAGTCGGTCTTAAGAGCCAAAGCGACGTTCTTCATACGCGTATATGGTAATGAGTGGTTTCAAGGTATAGATTGATCAAGAATGGAAACGTCGCCGTCGTCGTCGTCATCATTATTGTCGGCTTGAGAGGGAGGAAACAGCGGCAGCAGAAAATTCTAATTTCCGATAAGTGTTAATTTCCACCGAGCCACCACCGGCTGCCGTGAGCGTATTTTATCACCTAATTAATTTAATGGGCTCTTTCCTGTTGATGGCCACCACAAATGGTCCAAGGCCTAGTTTTGAGGAAAGTAAAGACGTGTGTTTGGAACTTTCGGTCATATAAATGAAAGCATTGCGTTGGTGAGACCTCGTGGGCTTGAGGGCTAGGCGTTTGTCTTGAGAGTGGTTGGTCATGGGTTCAATTCCTAGTCCTGTGATGAAAAAAAAACTTTTTGCTAAGCCAATACGAATCGTCGATTGATATATAATGAGATAATAAATCTATTGAAACACCTGATTTTCAGCTGCTAGGATATCACGTCACACTGATACAAATTTGCATAGGTATATATCGGAACCCACGCATTGGTTCCCGAAGAAAGGACTCACATTTTGCGAGTTTATCGGGAGTGGGATTCGATTCCAGGTCCTCGACGTGATAATCACGTGCTTTAACACCAGAACCGCTCCAATTGACAGAATTTGATAGACAAACCATGGGGAAACTTTCAACGCAACCGCGCAAACCAATTCTGCACAGCCATCTAACATTTCTCCAAATAATAGAAATGTTCCAGGGATTACTTCAGAAATTAGTTCTGTGAAGACTTCAGTATTTTTTTTAAAGATATTCCTTTTTTTCCTCTAGGGTTTATTTTTTAAGAATGTCTTTGGGAATTCTCTCAGGAATTTCTTTACTGATTCTGTCGAAGAAATATTCGAAAATTTTCTTTGAAAATTCAATTGGATGTCCCTTTAAAACATTCCTAATGGTTTATTTTAGAAAATCTTGAAGGACTTCTCTAGACATTTCTCAATAAATTTGATCAGAAACCCATTAGGAATTTCTACATAAGATTACTGTAAAACATTTTCGAAGAATTCATTTAAGAAACCTATCACGTTTTCCAAAGGTTCCCTCAAAGGTTATGTTACGTTTGTAAATAGTTGTGAACATTTTGTCAGTTGATTTTCCATTTTATACTAAGGTTTGTACATCTGTCCCTGAATTTGAATGTGCATTTGTAGTGCTCCAAACATTTTAGGAGTGATCCAGTACAAAACACACAAGCCGTCCCCTAACACGGACATCAAATTGTAGACGGTCTTGTGTTGTTGCTCAAATCAGGATGCCCCCTTAGGATAAGAAAATCCTAGACCAAAACAAGCTATGTAAGCAAGTAACGCTGCAAACAAAAGGCAATCCGCTAGAAGAAATACGATTACAGGATTGACTGATGGACCAAGAACAAAAATGAAACCTCGTCATCCTGGGTTCGGACTGAGTTATCTATTTGGATAACTGGGCACAATTTATGTTATGTTTTGCATGTTTGTGTTTTGTGCATTTGTAATGTTCCATTTTATTTTGCGTATTCAAGTTCCGAGACGTGGGGCTCGATGCGGAAAATAAAATGTACATTTATGAGGTTCCAATGTAATATTCGTTACATTGGCGTCCAACTAAAAAACCCACGTTCATGTTATAGTTTATTGTTTCTTTGTTGATCCATCTGGTTTAGGTTACGTAAACTTAGAGTAGATCAGATATGAGTGTCCGCAACAGTAAAGATGGATAAAGGGTAAGTGCTTGGTTGATGGCAGTTCTTTGGCTGTTGGTTAATGGCGTTAGATCATACCCTTTGCCAGGATTCGCTGGCGTTATTAGTTTAAAGTTAGCCTGGTGGCAATTAGTTTTAAGTTAGCCTGGTGGCAATTAGTTTAAGGTTAGCCTGGTGGCAATTTAACTCGCGGAGTTATCTGGTAAGCGTTTGGCTTACGTAATTTAGTTAGTCTGGTGACACCAAATATAATGATCATCGCTGCCATCAACCGACCACTTAGAAGGATGGTAAATAGGAGTGTTTCAGAATTTTTCAAGAATCGCGATTTCGATTCTTGAAAAATTCTTCCGCTGTTGCTGGTGTTGTGTTACGTTTGTTAATTAGTTGTGACGTATGTAAAGTAGTTTTAAGAATTTTCCATGAATTGGACAATGCAATTCTTGGAAAATTCTTCGATTGTTGCATGGAGTGTGTTACGTTTGTAAATAGTTGTGAACATTTTGTCAGTTGATTTTCCATTTTATACTAAGGTTTGTACATCTGTCCCTGAATTTGAATGTGCATTTGTAGTGCTCCAAACATTTTAGGAGTGATCCAGTACAAAACACACAAGCCGTCCCCTAACACGGACATCAAATTGTAGACGGTCTTGTGTTGTTGCTCAAATCAGGATGCCCCCTTAGGATAAGAAAATCCTAGACCAAAAACAAGCTATGAATGCCGCAACAGATGCTGCGAACTAAAAGGCGAACTGCCAGAAAAAATACGATTACAGGATTGACTGATGGACCAAGAACAAAAATGAAACCTCGTCATCCTGGGTTCGGACTTAGTTATCTATTTGGATAACTGGGCACAATTTATGTTATGTTTTGCATGTTTGTGTTTTGTGCATTTGTAATGTTCCATTTCGGTTTTCGTATCTAAGTTCCCAGACGTGGGGCCCGATACGGAAATTAAAATGAACATTCGTAAGGTTCCAATGAATCCGTTACAGTTATTTCAGCAGTTTTTCCAGAAATTTCGCAATAACTACAGAGGAATTCTTGGATTTTTAAAGAAATTTTTTGAGGATTTTCTGATCAAATCTCTAAGAGTAACCCAGGAGATACCTGTGGAGATTTCTAAAATGAATATCTGAAAAATTTCTGGAATAATCTTTGAGGGAAAACCAGACAATTTGTTATAGAGATGCGCGAAGACTGAAACCAAAGGCTCAAATTGAACCGTCAACGCGGTCCCAATCAAGCAAATTCAAAGAAATAGAACAACATGGGAAACAAAGCGCAACATGGAAAGCATATGAAAGAGTGTTAATGCAAAGCATGACGTTTCTTATTTGCTTGTCATCTTATGGGCAGATCAAACTAACACTCACGCGAAAATATCATTTTGTATATCGCAAAAATTGATTTTTGTTAGGAATGATGTTAATAAACATAACCAAAATCCTATTCGCAATTTTCTATAACAAATTCTCTAAGGAAAACCTGAATGAACTCTTTAAGATATTTCTAAAAAAACCCTAGAAGGAAATCCTGGAGTCGTTTTCAAAAAAATAACGATTGTCTGGTGGAGTTTCCTTATCTCACTTTTCTGTCTTCTCTGTCTTCTCTGTCTTCTCTGTCTTCTCTGTCTTCTCTGTCTTCTCTGTCTTCTCTGTCTTCTCTGTCTTCTCTGTTTTCTCTGTTTTCTCTGTTTTCTCTGTTTTCTCTGTCTTCTCTGTCTTCTCTGTCTTCTCTGTCTTCTCTGTCTTCTCTGTCTTCTCTGTCTTCTCTGTCTTCTCTGTCTTCTCTGTCTTCTCTGTCTTCTCTGTCTTCTCTGTCTTCTCTGTCTTCTCTGTCTTCTCTGTCTTCTCTGTCTTCTCTGTCTTCTCTGTCTTCTCAGTAATCAGTCTGTTCCAAACTCGCTGAAGCCTCTTGAAATGCCTTGAAACGCATTGAAAAACATTGGAACGCATTGCAATGCCTCTGAAAAGACCTCCCCCGTAAACTCCCTCCTAACCCGAGAGCCTGAGTGGTCCCCTAAAACACTTCTAAAACCATTTGGAGCACCCTGAAACGCATGGAAACGCTCCTGGAATCCCACCTAGAACCTATTGTACCTGACCTGAGAGCCTGTGTGACCTTCTAAAACCCCTCTGACACTCTTCGAAACCATCTGAACCGCTCTGAAACGTCCCCTAAACCTGACTATAACACCTTGAAACGCCTATGAAACCCACCCTAACAATCCTACGAATCTCATCTGAGAGCCTGTGAAACTCCCTAAAGCCGTCTTTAGCCTCCTGAAATAACTTGAATGCCTCACAATTACACCCCCCCTCCTCCACACCTTGAAACTCCCTTGAAATTCCTCTGAAACTCCGCATTAGGTTGTCCCAAAATTGCACATGGTCAAAAAGCTTGGGGGCTCACCCTGCAAATGATAGCTAAGGGTGTTAGAAATAAACTTTTGTATGACGGCAACTTTCAGAAATGACGTTTAGAGGTCGCCCCGGTGAGATTTTTGAAAAATGACCATTTTTCGTAATAAATTTCATACAAATATTTTTTACCGTACAAAAATTGGCAATACCCACTATTTTTATATTTTTTACAGCTTGATATGGATCCAAACTTCTTGGAAAAAATAATTAACGACATGTTTTGCAGGTAACTTTTTGATGCTGAATTTTTGAATTTTCTAAAATTTGTCATTTTTTGATATACTCTGCATTTTACCCATCATAAAAAGCATCTGAACCTAATGCAACATTTAAATAATTTTCATAAAAAGATAGGAAATTTTATGAGGAAAAACTTTGCCGAAGACAGCATGGCGTTTTTTCTATCCGTTTTAGAGATATTCACGATTTACTATTTCATGAAATTTGAATTTTTAGGTATTTTTCAAAAATGTCACATAAGAACTTCTTAAAAACATATACAAAGTAAAAAATCACGTATGCTCAACAATTTTTTGTCTTGATTGTGTTTAGGAATTATGGTGACATCATTTATTGAATTTTTGTTTCCGTTAACAAATTCATTTTCTTTGATACAGAAAGGTATCTACTAGCGAGAAACTTTATCATCAGGTACCATTTTGAGATGCCTCAGTAGGCCATGGCATTTTTAACGGTGATGTATTGACAATGGTTTATACGAGCATAATACACAATGAAACGCACGGTACATTTTCTATATCATTTAGAAGGTGATACATTCCGCAAAACATGCCGATTTTGTTTTTCAATGATGTTGTTCTAATCGTTCAAAGACATGAATAAAACGTTCTAGTAGTCCCTATCATTTTGATCAACATATAGGATGATAAAAATGACGTCACTTGTTTACGTCCAAAACTGTTGTTTACCAACAATAGCCTACCTTGTCTTATTGTATGCCGTGTATGTGTAATGGTAATCATATTGTTCTAACCTAGGATAACATTACGTTAACTCACTGGTTCATCTCATCCCACCCGTTTTAATTTGCCTCGGTGTATCTTATTTTCGGTGTTGATAAGATAGTTCAAGTCAGTAAGTGTAAAAAAGACATGCTCTGCTTTTTAGAATGTCTTGAATTGTAACTTAGAATCTAAAAATTGTTTTCTTACGTAAGATGTTCGTAATCGCGATTTGAATTTGATATGGATCAACGAATTCACCTTTATTCACCTTGCCACTGTTTCCAGGGCTGTTTCACTGGGCCAGGACTCATACGTCTTCGTGTAGAAAAATAATTGAGAATATCGACAGGAAAGTAAGATATACGAGAAAATATGGCTCAACATTTTGTGGAGAATATCTTTAAAAAATCAATAGGCAGTACGAAGCTTGTCAAGAGAGCTAGCTTTTTAAGAAATCTTTGCTAGTTAATTTCTATATGAAGGGATTAAATAATAAAAAATAAAAATCAATTAATGATGTCACCATAGTTCCATAACACAATCAAGACAAAAACTTGTTGAGCATACGTGATTTTTTACTTTGTATGTGTTTTTAAGAAGTTCTTATGTGACATTTTTAGAAAAATACCTAAAAATTCAAATTTCACTAAATAGTAAATCGTGAATAACTCTAAAACGGATAGAAAAAACGCCATGCTGTCTTCGGCAAAGTTTTTCCTTATAAAATTTCCTATCTTTTTATGAAAATTATTTAAAATTTGCATTAGGTTCAGATACTTTTTATGATGGGTAAAATGCACAGTATATCAAAAAATGACAAATTTTAGTTTATTAAAAATTTCAGTATCAAAAAGTTACCTGCAAAACATATCGTTAATAATTTTTTCCAAGAAGTTTGGATCCATATCAAGCTGTAAAAAATATAAAAATAGTGGGTATTGCCAATTTTTGTACGGTAAAAAATATTTGTATGAAATTTATTACGAAAAATGGTCATTTTTCAAAAATCTCACCGGGGCGACCTCTAAACGTCATTTCTGAAAGTTGCCGTCATACAAAAGTTTGTTTCTAATACCCTTAGCTATCATTTGCAGGGTGAGCCCCCAAGCTTTTTGACCATGTGCAATTTTTGGGACAACCTACTCCGCATGCCCCCCATTTAAATCTATAGCTACTAATTCTCTTTAACCTTCCTGCATCACTTTGGGAACAGCTCGCTAACCCTAATGTAAAAGGAAGGTTGAACTTCTTTGCAACTTAAAAATCCATTCAGGTATTAAACTGAATCCAGTGAGGTCGTCTTCAGCGGTCGTCCATTTTTTTTTGGTCCAAATATATAAGTCAATTTCATACCGATTGATTTGAATTTTTGTTCAGATTTAGATACTGTACGTGCCTAACTCCATACAAAATTTCAAATCAATCGGTTTGAAATTGACTTACTTATAGCGGCAAGTGCCCAAAATAGGTACACCTGTCCAAACGGTACAAGTCTCTACTAAAAATATGGAATGTCAAAAACAGACCAAAGAATTCTCAGTTCCACCAACGTTTATTTTAAATTCAAAATTATGATATTTTGATAGCGGAACAATTTGTTCCATGAAATGAGTTTAAAGGTGTTCGTTTCGGGAATTCTTCTAGGAGATCCAGGAATTCTTTCAAGCACTGGTCCGTCGGAAATTCCCTTAGAAGTTCCTTCTAGAATTCCTCCAGAAGTTGCTCCTGAAATTACTCAAAGAGTTCCTCTGGAAATCACTCCACGAGTTCCTCCGCAAATCATTCCAGGAGTTCCCCTGGAAATCGCACTAGGACGTTCTCCGGGAATATCTTCAGGAGTTCCTCAGAGAGTTGCTTCAGGAGTTCCTCCGCGAATTGCTCCAGGATTTCCTTCGGAAATTTCTCCAGGAATTCCACCGAAAATTGTGTCCTGGAATACCTCAGGCAATTGCTGCAGGAGCTTCTGTGGGCGTTGCTCCAGAAGTTTTCCGGGTATTGCTCCTGGAGTTCTTGCGGGAATCGCTCAAGGAATTCCCCCGCGAGTTGCGCCAGGAGTTCCTCCGGGAATCCCTTCAGAAGTTTCAAAGGAAATTGCTACAGGAGCAGGCTTGATAATACTCCTCAAAATCAAAAGAGTTTTGCAGCATGCTCTAGAGCGGTGAGCTTCTTCTTAGCTAGTGGTGAGGGAGCAAATGAACCCCGAGTAAAGAGGTGATAAACACCAAACGAGAAAGAAGGAAACGAAAAATCAAGGGATGATAATGTCGAGTGAAGGAGTGTTTTTTAAGCCTAGCGATCCTTTATTTGAATGGCAGTAATTTGTGAGTATTATTTTCATTTCTCAGAAAGTCGCAAAAATCGCTTCCTCATTTTAAAGAGGGGGTTTCTATCAAACCTGTCCAGGAGTTCCTTTAGGAATTGCTCTAGGAGTTCCTCTGAGAATTTCTCTAGCGCAGTTCCTTCGAAAATTTCTTCAATGGACCCTACGTAAAATCCATGATGAGCTCCTCGGGAATTGCTCAAGTAATAACTCCGGGAATTGCTGAAGGAATTCTTTCGGGAGTCCCTTGAGGAGTTTCATCGGTAAATTATTCAGAAGTCTCTCCCAGGATTCCTCTAGGAGTTCCCCCAAGAATTCCTCCAGTATTTCCTCCGGCAATGCTACCAGGAGTTGCACCGGTTATTCCTCCAGGAGTTCCCCCACAAAATCTTCCAGCAGTTCCTTCAGGAATTTCTTCAGGAGTTCTTCCGGAAATTCCTTCAAGAGTTGCTCCTAGAGTTTCTCTATGAATTCCTCCGGGAGCCTTTCTGAGAATTCCTTCTGGAGTTTCTCCAGCAATACTTTAAAGAAGTGCTCCAAAAATTTCTTAACCCTTCAGTGCGCGCGCTGTTGTAAAAAGTACAACACTACCTAAAAACCTCGCTTTTCGTATACAGCGCGAGCGCGGTGCATTTTCGATTGCTTGATGGCGCGCGTCCTGGAAGGTTAAAATCCCTCCAGAAGTTCTTCTGGGCATTCCTCCAAAAGTTTCTCTGGAATTTCCACCAGAAATTCCACCAAGAGCTTCTTCAAAAAAATTTCAAAATGTTTCTTCAGGAATTCCTCCAGGATTTCCTCAGGATAGTCTTCCAGGAATTTCTTTAGGAGTTGCTCTGAGATTTGCTTCAGGAGTTTCTTTTTTTATCTGTATTAACGAGATTTTTAGCCTGAGGCTAGTTCATCTCGGGACCCACGCTTTAATTCCTTTCCGAAGCAAGAACTCACATTTTGTGAGTTTGTCGGGAGTGGGATTCGATCCCAGGCCCTCAGCGTGATAGTCAAGTGTTCTAACCATCACACCAGGTCCGCTCCACGATTCAGGAGTTCCTTCGTGAGTTGCTCCAGGAGTGTTTATGGGAATTGCTCTAGAAGTTCATGCGGGAATTGTTCCAGGAATTCCCTTAGTGAGTTGCTCCGGGTGTTCCCACAGCAATATCTCTAGAAAGTTCTCCGGAAATTGCTCCAGGAGTTCCACCGAGAATCACTCCAGGAATCCCTTTTGAAATCGCTCCTGGAGTATCTCCGGGAATTGCTCCAGAAGTTTCATCGGCAATTGCTCCAGGATTTCCTCTGGGAATCGCTCCAAGAGTTTCTATGCGATTCACAACGGGAGTTCTTCTGGGAATTGCTCCATGAGTTCATCCGGAAATTGCGCCAGGAATTTCTTCAGGAATAATACTAAAAGATCGTCTGTCAGTTCTTTCAGCAATTCTTTTAGGAGTTCTTCCGAGAAATCCTCCATAAGTTATTCCGAGTCTTAATTTTCGACGATTTATTTTATTCTACCCGAAGTTTCGGCCATGGGTTTTGGCCTTTTTCAAGGGAAAAATTGTCTATCGTCCTTGTCCTTGTTACAATTTGCTTTGCATTTGTCAATTTATCCGGGTCATAGCTTTTTTGTACAATTTTAGGGTAATTTAAATGATAATTTTGGTCAGAGATTTGCTTACACATTTAACGACTGTTATATGGTTAATTAACCATAAAGCTCTAGACAGAAATTCACCATTTTCTCCTCCTCCTTTTGCAGGAATTCCTTCGGGAATTGCTTTTGAGCTTTCGTCGGGAAATTATCAAGGATTTCTTCCGCCAGTGCTACTAGGAGTTTGTCCTTTAATTCCCTCGCGATTTCTTTGGAAACTTCTCAAGGAGTTCCTCCGGGAATCGTTCCAAGAATTTCTCCGGGATTCACAATGGGAGTTCTTCTGCTTCTTGCTCCATGAGTTCTTACGGAAATTGCGCCAGGAATTCCTTCGGGAATTATACTAGGAATTCGTCCGTGAATTCCTTCAGCAATTCCTTTGGGAGTTTTTCCGAGAAATCTCCCCCGGGAGGTCCTCTGGAAGCTCCACTGGAAATTCCTGCGGGAGTTCATGCGGCAGTTGTTCTAGGAGATCCTCCGAAAATTCCCCTGAATTTCCTCCGGCTATTCCTTCAAAATTCCTCCAGGAGTTCCGCAAATAAACGCTCTACGAATAACTCCTGGATTTGTTCTACTTTTTTTTTCTAGGCATTCCAATTATACTTGGGAATTCCTACGATAGAACTGCCGGAATTTCCTCTATGAGCTCTTCTAAGTATTATTCAGGAAGTTCCTCCAGCAAGTCTTCTAGGAGTTGCTTCGAGAATTCTTTTAAGAGGTACTTCGAAAACATCCTTCGGAAATTTCTCCGGCAATTCCTCTAAGAGTTCCTCTGTAATTTATTTTGTTTTTTAACAGTTCCCCTGAGAATTCTTCCAGGAGTTCCTTTGTGATATTTTTTTACGAAATTGCTCAAAAGGTTCCTCCGGGAATTACTCCAGGAGTTTTTCCGGGAATACCACCGGGAGTTCCTCTAGCAATTCTGCTAGGGTTTTCGCGGAGAACCCCTTCAAGAGTTACTCAAAGAGTGTCTTCTAGAGGTTCTTTGAGAATTATTCCTCCAGGTGATCTTCCGGGAATTTGTCTATGAGTTCCTTCGGAAAAAAAATATCAAATAGCTCCTCAGAGAGCTTCTCCGAGAATTGCTAAAGTCGTTCCTCTGGGAATTCATCCAGGAGTTCCTTCGGGAATTCTTCCAGGACTTCTCAGGAAATGTTACCAGGAATTCGTCCCGTAATTCCTCCTGGATTTCCTTCGAGAAATTCCTCATGAATTTCTCTGAAAATTCCTCCAGAAGGCTTTCGGGGATTTGTGCAAGGAGCTTCTCCCAAAATTCTTCCACAAATTCTTCCAGTAGTTCCTCCGGGTAAATCTTCAGGAGTTTCTTTCAAAACTCCTCCTGTATTTTTCATTTTTTTTGTTTCGGTAATTTCTATTGTAGTTGCACTGCGAGTTGTTCCGTAAGTTCCTCCGAGAAATCATCCAGGAGTTCCTCTTGGGGCTCTTCTGGGAACTCTTCTGAGAGTTCCTCCAACAATTCTTCTATGAGTTTCGCCGAGAATTTCTCCAGGAGTGTCTCCGGGAATGCCTTCAAGAGGTACTTCCAAAAATTCCTTCAAAAATTGCACCTGGAATTCTTACGTTTTTTTTTTATGTGGGGAATTTTGTTATACCCGAGCATTATAAAATCGGATGCAATCAGCAAGAAGACGACTTTTATAGAGACATCACAAAAGAAAGATGTACATGCGTAGCTCTTTTCTCAAATAACAATTCGATTCAACAATCCTTTTCCTATAATGCTACATCGATATATATTCCTCCACAATGCTTGTCCTTAGAAAATTAATGTTTTGATAGTTTTCCTGCGTTGGCAGAACATTTGGCAAACAATTACCATTACACTCACAAACAAATCCATTAAAACGCCAAGCAATCAACCACCCCGCCGCCATTGCCAGATTCACAATACCATTTGCTCAAGGTCCGCCCGAGGCAACCCCCGTGGGGAAAGGAGCGCACACCCGTCACGAATTATCATCGTAAAATATGGTTTTATGATTATCGCTATAATTTATGAAGTGTAAGAGAGAAAGATAAAGAATAAAACCATGCGGGACCTCCCATTTCCTCGTCCTGGCACTGTGCGGCTGGCTCCACATTTCAGGTTCTGTAACCAACTTTAGACGACGGACGTTGCAACGGAGCGCTGCGCTGGCTGCGGGCTGTCGCGGTCGGTCGATTTGTGGGAGTCACCGTCATGCGAGCGAGCGCAATATAATCTCCCACGTACGACACGGGTCCAATAAATGTGATTGGATAAAGCTCGACCGTGAATTGTAATAAAAGCACTGCTAATTCAATTAGACCGAGCAAGGAATTCGCTGGAATCCGGTGAGCCACGTTGTTAATTGAATAGTTCAATATCCAACGCTGCTAAATTACCGAGAGAAATTCCTTGAGCATCCGGAAGCTCCGCAAAGCTGCGAGCGCCCATCATCATCACTACCAGCCAGCAGTCAGTGATGTAAGAGGCAAAAATTTCAAACATTACAGCTAATTACCGGTTCGGCTATCTCTCGCTTGCTCGGTACGCAAAACTATTTAATTAAAAACTTTCTAATTTCTATTTGCTGGCAAATTTTCGCATAGCTGTTCTGCTTCCACCAGCAGCCACCAGCCAGTCAGCCGAGACGAGCGCACAAACCAACAACGAGAGACCCTGTAGGTATAGGTTGGACAACGACGACGACGACGGAAGAGTTCACCAACGGATGCACTCCGAAAGTCTGCATTACGGACACTGGGAAAAATTGGGGTAAATTGTTGGAACATTGATTGTTTGCTGGTGATCTGTTGATGACATTCGATGTATCCATGAAACCCTTCGTATTTTATGGAGGTTTTCTCCTAATTGTTGATGAGTTGAATTTTAAATGCTGAGGAATCCTCAGACTGTTACCACCGATGAACCCGTTTTACCCCACTGTTCCCTGTTTCGGCTAGATGGCTTGCAATTATAGTTGGGTGCAATTGCTGCAACTAAACAAGAATGCAATTCAATACGATATCTACCCTCTCTTCCCGGAAGCACGCCCACACCCACACACCAGCACAAACATTTGGACTCCCTCGCGTAACCCTACGCCGTAGTTATCAGGAAACGGGCGCGGTGGATGGAACTGACGTTTCCCCCAATTGCAGTTTTAGATTTTTTTGTTTCCAGTTTTGTTTCCGACATGAAGTTAGTTACATTAATTGGATTTTTTCGCCCGTTGCCAAGGCCAAAACTTTTATTGCATTTTTGGCATCAGGATTCAAACTCATTGCACCCGCCGCCGTCGTCGTGCACTGCACTGAGGAGCATCGCCGCGAAAAAAAAAAAAAAAACATCCCCGATGAGGATCAGTGGAAAATGATAACGCTAACAATTATTGCATTTCATCGGTGCGGTGCTGTGTTTGTACTGTGTGCCAGTAGGGTGGGGCTCATATTAAGAAAATGTTAAAGATACCTACTAAATCGCACGATAAAAGCTGGGTATGCGGCGCAATACCGATCCCATTGTTATCGACTAGCCTCTGCCCGGCAACTCCTGTCCCTACCTCCTCGTGGTACCGGCTGGAAACTACAAGCAACCTTAGGAAAGATCGGTTAACCAACCCCGGTGGGAATTTTGGTCGTAGGCTACAGGGAAAGGGGGGTTTGCTTCAACAAATCTGAGCGTCTGTTCTCCAGGAGGAGCGGCTCACAACAGCGTTTGATCCCCATTTTAGGGGCGGCTGATCTACGTCCGAGTGCCAGGGAAGGACTCTACACACTAAAAAAATCTCAATATTACAGTTGACACAATGTTTATAAATGACGCAATGTCATATGCCGTAAACTAAAATGAGACTGATTTTTGTGTTTTATTAAACGTTTTCACAAACTTTTGCCAAAAATAGTTGATTTAGGGCTCATTCACAATATTTTTGGATGCTCTCACTGTTTTCTGCAGGCAAAGCCTCAGTTTCCAGTATGGAATGACATAAAATTACACGTCCTCGGACATAAACAGCATAAACAACGATGTGCGCGTCAAACGTCAAAATGCTTTCCGTTTTGGTTCTCGTGTTTGCTGATTAGTTTCGGTGGTCAATTTTCACGGTTTCATTTCGCGTTTGTGTTGAAATTGTTGAATAAACGAAATATACGTTAGCAGAACTGCATTGGACTTAATACAGAGTAGTGAAAGAATACCACCATCCAGTCCAGAAGTTGCAAAATAAGGGATCTCCAAAGAGCTGAGCGGCAGTGTTTTCAACATGCTCCGTGATCAATTCAGTGATTCAGCACTGGGAAGCGGTGGCAATTTTAGAAGTCGATAGTGCGAATATTTATTGTTTGTGGAAGTATTTGTAAATAATAATGTTGTGACGAATATTTAGCGGTAAGAACCTGCAGGTAAGTGACGATGACAATAATTTGTGAATGAGTGCAATGTTTAACAAGAACATAACCTTGAAATGCACGTCATGCCGTAAAGTTTATTTTTACGTCATGACGTGTATTTTTTTATCGACGTTCGCTTCTTGTAATTTTAAGAACGGACGTAATTGTGCGTTTGAAACAGACGTATTATTCCGTCAATCTACTCGCTGCAATATGTCGGCGTAAAATGACGTAAAATAAGCGTGATTATACGTCATTTTACGCCGACATATTGCAGCGAGTAGATTGACGGAATAATACGTCTGTTTCAAACGCACAATTACGTCCGTTCTTAAAATTACAAGAAGCGAACGTCGATAAAAAAATACACGTCATGACGTAAAAATAAACTTTACGGCATGACGTGCATTTCAAGGTTATGTTCTTGTTAAACATTGCACTCATTCACAAATTATTGTCATCGTCACTTACCTGCAGGTTCTTACCGCTAAATATTCGTCACAACATTATTATTTACAAATACTTCCACAAACAATAAATATTCGCACTATCGACTTCTAAAATTGCCACCGCTTCCCAGTGATGAATCACTGAATCGATCACGGAGCATGTTGAAAACACTGCCGCTCAGCTCTTTGGAGATCCCTTATTTTGCAACTTCTGGACTGGATGGTGGTATTTTTTCACTACTCTGTATTAAGTCCAATGCAGTTCTGCTAACGTATATTTCGTTTATTCAACAATTTCAACACAAACGCGAAATGAAACCGTGAAAATTGACCACCGAAACTATTCAGCAAACACGAGAACCAAAACGGAAAGCATTTTGACGTTTGACGCGCACATCGTTGTTTATGCTGTTTATGTCCGAGGACGTGTAATTTTATGTCATTCCATACTGGAAACTGAGGCTTTGCCTGCAGAAAACAGTGAGAGCATCCAAAAATATTGTGAATGAGCCCTAAATCAACTATTTTTGGCAAAAGTTTGTGAAAGCGTTTAATAAATCACAAAAATCAGTCTCATTTTAGTTTACGGCATATGACATTGCGTCATTTATAAACATTGTGTCAACTGTAATATTGAGATTTTTTTAGTGTGTAGGCCAGGAGGAGGAATTCAGACCGACGATTGGTTAGTTCAGCGCCCACCAGCAGACGAACGAAAATGGCCTACGACTCATAGATTTCGCCGCCTCCAAAAATACGGTCATACGTTGCACCTTTTTCCAATACAGCATCCCTTATCGCTACACCTGGAGATCACCACAGCAGACGGAATCTCAAATCGACCACGTTCTGATTGACGGACGACACTTCTCCGACATTACACGGGTAAAATTCTGCTCCCAAAAATCATAAAAACGACTCATGATTTCATGAGTCTAGTACATTTTCGTTTTATAAAAATACACCATGTTTTATGATCATGATACTATGATCCATTGTCTCGTAACGCTATCAATGCGTAACTTTTTTCCTGAAATCATAAAGCTTAATCATATTTTTGAGATTTTGAATCATGGTTCCGGGTGCGCATCGCTTATGAATCTGACAGCTGTTCTAGGACCATGAAGCTAAATCATGTTTTAGAGATTTCGGATCATGGTTCCGGGTGCGCATCGCTTATGATTCTGATAGATTTGCTAGTTGATGTATCATTTATTTAAAACAATTTTTGGAATTTTTGGAGTCAGATCACGGCCGGTGCTATTCTGTTGTTTGACCGAGCCGGAACGGGATCCAATAGGTACGGGGCGAATAATGAAGAGGCCCGGCTGTATGCAGTTGGAGCAAAGTCGGTGTCGTTGATCGGAGCCGGCACAGGAATCGGACACTGTCGGAACGGTGCCTGTGTCGTTTGATGCTGCCGAAACGAGAACAGATGGATGCGGTCGGGATGGTGCTGCGGGATTGGACGGAACCAGGCGAGGATTAAAAGCCGCAGCCGATTGAGTTGGAATGAGAACGATGACGTGCAATCGAATGTTACTTAGAAATCATTTTTTCACTCTCATTTAGAAGACATTTTCAAGAGTTTTTTTTTACTCACGTGTCGTTAAACGGAGCCGGAACAATAATTGAACTGGACGCTGTCGTGACAATGCCTGCGCCGTTTTATGCAGCCGACAAGAACGGAAAGATGTAGTCGGGATGGGGCTGGTGTCGTTTCACGCCGGAACTCGACCAAAGGAAGCCAGAACGGAATTGCACGGAGCTGAAACGAGAACGATGGTGTGCAATAGACTTAGGGAATGAGTGAAAAAAAAGACGTAAGAAACATTTTCTGCACATTTTTACTTACAGTTTCTTTGTGCGGATTGCGCGTAACGCTTGAAAATTTTCATGAGTTCGAGCTTATAAAAATGGTTGCAGCGAATCATGATATTAGTTGCTCGGATAATGCTCATGAGTTCGAGCTCGGAAAAATGGTTGCAACGAATCGTGATAGTAGTTGCTCAGTTTATGAAATTATGATTCGTGATCATGATTTCATAAAATGGCAAACCTTTATGTTTCATGATTTGTGAATCATAAAAATAGGATCCGATTTGTTTCCGTGTATCGACGCCAGGGCCTATCGTGGCGCCAACATCGACTCCGACCACTATCTGGTGATAGTCAAACTGTGCCCAAAACTCTCCATTATCAACAATGTACGGTACCGGCGACCGCCACGGTACAACCTAGCGCGGTGCCAGACAAAGGCGAGCTCGATGAGGCCCCTCTAGAGGACTGCTGGAGTACAGTGAAAGCAGCCATCAACAACGCAGCCGAGAGCACTATCGGGTACGTAGAACGGAGTCGACGAAACGATTGGTTCGACGAGGAGTGCAGAGCGGTTCTGGAGGAAAAGGATGCAGCGCGGGCGGTAATGCTACAGCATGGAACCCGACAGAATGTGGAGCGATACAGACAGAAGCGGAAGCAGCAGACCCGTCTCTTCCGGGAGAAAAAGCGCCGCCTGGAAGAAGCGGAGTGCGAGGAAATGGAACTGCTGTGCCGTTCATAAGAAACACGTAAGTTCTACCAGAAGCTCAACGCATCCCGCAAAGGCTACGTACCGCAAGCCTTAATCTGCAGGGATAAGGACGGGAGCCTCCTGACGGACAAACGTGAGGTGATCGAAAGGTGGAAGCAGCACTTCGATGAGCACCTGAATGGCGAAGAGAATGTAGGCACGGAGGACCAAGGCAGCGGAGGAAATGACTATGTTGGTGCAGCAGAGGACGGGAACGAACCAACTCCCACGCTGAGGGAAGTTAAGGATGCCATCCACCAGCTCAAAAACAACAAAGCGGCTGGTAAGGACGGTATCGCAGCAGAACTCATCAAGATGGGCCCGGAAAAGTTGGCCACCTGTCTGCACCAGTTAGTAGTCAAGATCTGGGAAACCGAACAGTTACCGGAGGAGTGGAAGGAAGGGATAATCTGTCCCATCCACAAGAAAGGCGACAAGTTAATGTGTGAGAACATTCGAGCGATCACCATTTTGAACGCCGCCTACAAAGTGCTATCCCAGATCATCTTCCGTCATCTTTCACCTAAAGTAAATGAGTTCGTGGGAAGTTACCAAGCCGGTTTCATCGACGGCCGGTCGACAACGGACCAGATCTTCACCGTACGGCAAATCCTCCAGAAATACCGTGAATACCAGGTCCCAACGCACCACCTGTCTATCGACTTCAAAGCGGCATACGACAGTATCGACCGCACAGAGCTATGGAAAATCATGGACGAGAACAGCTTTCCCGGGAAGCTTACCAGAAGAGCAACGATGGACAGTGTGCAGAACAGCGTAAGGATTTCGGGTGAACTATCCAGTTCATTCGAATCTCGACAGGGACTACGACAAGGTGATGGACTTTCCTGCCTACTATTCAACATCGCCCTGGAAGGTGTTATGCGACGAGCCGGGCTCAACAGCCGGGGTACGATCTTCACGAAATCCAGCCAATTTGTATGTTTTGCGGATGACATGGATATTATTGCTAGGACATTTGGAACGGTGGCAGAACAGTACACCCGCCTGAAACGTGAAGCAGCAAAGGTCGGACTGGTGGTGAATGCGGCTAAGACAAAGTACATGCTGGTAGGTGGGACTGAGCGAGACAGGACAAGCCTTGGCAGTAATGTTACGATAGACGGGGATACTTTCGAGGTGGTAGAAGAATTCGTCTACCTCGGTTCCTTGCTAACGGCTGACAATAACGTGAGCCGTGAAATACGAAGGCGCATCATCAGTGGAAGTCGTGCCTACTATGGGCTCCAGAAGAAACTGCGGTCAAAAAAGATTCACCCCCGCACCAAATGTACCATGTACAAGACGCTAATAAGACCGGTGGTTCTCTACGGACACGAGACATGGACGATGCTCGTGGAGGACCTGCAAGCACTCGGAGTTTTCGAGCGACGGGTGCTAAGGACGATCTTCGGCGGCATGTAGGAGAACGGTGTGTGGCGGAGAAGGATGAACCACGAGCTCGCTGCACTCTACGGCGAACCCAGCATCCAGAAAGTAGTCAAAGCCGGAAGAGAACGATGGGCAGGGCATGCCCAAGTAACACACTTGTTACAGAAGAGTCACGGCGGCGCAGGTTTTTGTTGCGGAGAAGTCACTGTGACTTACTTCTAGCAAGTAAGTATTTATTTGTTAGAAGTAAGTCACAAAGAACTTCTGCGCAACAAAAACCTGCGCCGCCGTGACTCTTCGGTGACAAGTGTGTTACTTGGGTGTTGCAAGAATGCCGGACACCAACCCTGCAAAGTTGATGTTTGCTAACCATCCGGTTGGTACAAGAAGGCGAGAACATAAGTAGTGCACATGGCAAAATGGTAGGACCAGGGAGAACGTGATCTGGCGAGCATCGGGCATGATATCAAAGATGAGAAGCGCAGTCACGAACCGAATATTGTGGCGTACTATTGTTGATTATGTGCTATTCAAATGCGATGTAGTGAAAACAAATCAATGCATATGATATAACAAGCATCACCCTAATCTGCGCAGGGATGGCAAAAGGGTTATCTAACCTAAACGGACAGGGTGGAAACTTGCGGACAGGGCGTGTGAAAGTGTGCGATGCTCGTCGTCGCCAGAGCCGGAGAGTTGCCGTAGAGATAAGCAACTCCACTTCCACGCCCCCTCCCCCCCTAGCTGACAGCATCACTTAACTCTGTTTGGCTCAATTCTCATCCATCGCTGTATCGACCAGGGGGATATGGCGAGAAGATGTACCCTATACCCGGCCCGCGTGCGGAACTTTGCATGGAACTTGCTGGTCGAGGAGCAACAACAACGCCGACGACGACGAGGAGTGAACTCGGTACCATAAACAAACCCCGACATCAAAGAAATTTAATTATCCAAATGATCATAATTAAGATAAGAGGCTGCGAGGGAAATTGAGGGAATTTATAAAGTTTTGTGTTTTCGTTTTCTGTCTTCGCCGGCGCTCGTTGTTGTTGCTGCGGCTGATGCAAGTTCCCGGACTGGCGGTGGTGGCGACGGAGCTCGATTGGTTCCCGATTAGAAAGCAGCGGAGGATATCGTGCCTTCGATTTGAGTAGGTATACACGGTTAACAAACTATGCAACCTTGCCGCCACTACCTGACTGTTTGCTCCACCACACTGCTCGCTGGCTGGTTGAACGGAACCTGCTCTTGCTCACGCTCCGGTCGTTGATGATAGTGTGGGAAATTGCAGACTGGGGAAATTATGTGATAGTTGAGAGCTGAAGATGGCAAACTAGGAAAACGACTGGCCGGAGATGATTGGTGTTATTTGCGGTCGTTAATGTTCTGTAATCGATACCAGGAAAAGAAGCGACCATCGAAAATGCCAATATTCAGAAATCGGTGTGTTTCGACTTTTTATTTTCGGAAATTTTTGCCATTTCAAATATTGACTTACAGTCATATGTTCTGCATCAATTTTGCAAGTCATTTACTCAATTCACAAAATTACACATAACTACAACCAAACAGCAATATGTACAATATGTACATTCAATGACAATCAGTTGGTAAAACCTGGTCATTTTCCTGAGGGAAGGGAAAAATCAACGACATATAAATAAGAAATTGTCGGAGCCCGTGGTGTAGTGGTCCGCACGTTCGCTTCATAAGCGGATGGTCATGGGTTCGAACCCAGCCCCGGCACTTGCAATTTTTCGTCAGTTGCTCTTCCCCCCGAGAGCAGCTGACACCTGACCCTCTTCGGAGCATATGCTCTAACGGACCCGGAAACTTGGATATCGGCGAACCGCAACTCATAATGGACCCCCAATCGGACTGGAAAAGGAACAGCAGCCACACATCAGCATCATCGTGCTCATCATTCTACTGTGGACATGGTAGAAAAGTGAAAGCAGCACAAGGCGCCAGTTCGATATAGTTGAATTATAATAGTATACATTTAGGCGCTGTACAATGGTATAGTGCAGCGTCCAATTGGAATCGCTCACGTAGTGCCCTAGTGGACAAAGGAGCTGTAAATTAGGTTAAGTGATTAAGAATAAAAAAATAAATAAGAAAGGGAGCCAGATGTAAATAAGTAACGAAGCAGTTGTCCATGGTATATCCTTTTCATCACCATTTTTAGGGAATCTTCCAGAATCCTGAGAGGGATTGTCCCAGAATTCTAAGAGGGATTCTCCCTGAATCCTGAGAACCTGAGAGGGGTTCTCCCAGAACCTTCAGAGGGATTCTCCCAGAATCCAGACAGGGATTCTCTCAGCATCCTGGGAGAGATTCTCCCAGAATCCTAAGAGGGATCTCCCAGAATCCTGAGAGGGTTTCTTCCAGAATACTGAGAAGGATTCTGTCAGAATCCTGAGAGGGATTCTGTCAGAATCCTGAGAGGGATTCTCCCAGAATCCTGAGAGGGATTCTCCCAGAATCCTGAGAGGGATTCTCCCAGAATCCTGAGAGGGATTCTCCCAGAATCCTGAGAGGGATTCTCTCAGATTCCTGAGAGGGATTCTCTCAGATTCCTGAGAAGGATTCTTTCAGATTCCTGAAAAAGATTCTCTCAGAATCCTGAGTGGGATTCTCTCAGAATCCCGAGAGGGATTCTCTCAGAATCCCGAGAGGGATTCTCTCAGAATCCTGAGAGGGATTCTCCCAGAATCCTGGGAGAGATTTTCCCAGAATCCTGAATGAGATTCTCCCAGAATCCTGGAAGAGATTCTCCCAGAATCCTGGAAGAGATTCTCCCAGAATCCTGGGAGAGATTTTCCCTGAATCCTGAGAGTCGGGAGAGATTCTCCCAGAATCTCGGGAGAGACTCTCCCAGAATCCTGGGAGAGATTCTTCTCCCAAAGTCCTGGGAGAGACTCTTCTAGAATCCTGGGAGAGATTCTACTGGATTGCTGGGAAAGATTCTCCTGGATTGCTGGGAAAGATTCTCCCAGAATTCTGGGAGAGATTCTCTCAGAATGCTGGGAGAGATTCTCCCAGATTGTTGGAAAAGATTATTCCAGAATGCTGGGAGAGATTCTCTCAGATTCTCCCAGAATCTTAGGAGAAATTCTTCCAGAATCCTGGGAGAGATTCTCTCAGAATCCGAGATTCTCCCAGAATCCTGGGAGTTCGGGAGAGCTCGTCGAAGTATGGATAAATTCTGACCTAAAAATTAATCTTATTTCCACCTGTCATACCAGTATTCAAAAAAATCGCTTTACCGCTACTCAATTAGCAGCAGCTATCACTGCATAAATCAGCACCAACATCATTAGTCATCATCCACCGAAAATCCAATTTAATCTGCAATTCCCCGAAACTTTCAGCTGAGCAATTTTATCGCCAAATTGGATCCGAAAAAGAAAATATTCAACCATTTCGACTGCCAACCGTGGCAGTAAGATTCCGATCGCACATAAAACCATTAGAAAACACAATCTTAATTGAGTCCAAACATCCCGGTCGTCGGGCGATCGGTTGAGCAACGGAGACCAACAACCGTGGAGAAAACAAAGGTCCGGAACCATCTCCCCGAATGAAATGAAATGGTCCTTATCCAATTTCTCAGCAATAAGCGATAAGGGGTTGACTCATTTGATTGTTTTAATGACGTTTCGCTGACCACCGGCGCTAATTGAATCTACGTTATTTTTCTCTTCTTGAGGAAGCAGGTGATGGGGTTTGATTATGATTATCACTTTTAGCAGGCGGCAGCAGCAGCAGTTTTGAAGCTGGATTGACTAGAAAATTTAATCCCTTCGAATGGGTCATAAAAGCATGGAATGTTATTGCTCTTCGTTATTGATCGTAATTGCTGTTGGTTCGTTTGAGTGGCGACTGCGACTGCGACTGCGAGAACCCGCTCAATTTTAATGACATTAATAAGTTTTATGTTTCTTTTCATTTATATTTGCAGATAACCATAGAGCTAAATTCAATTTGGAGGAGATATTAGCGACCGTGACAAGTTGTACAAGGTGAGCTTGGTTCAAAAGCCGACATATAATATCATTTTCTTATTTCAAATGACAATTGTAGTAGTTAACTGAACTCGTAGTTGGACATTCTATGTAAGAAAGGCAAAATATAAAAGTGATGTAAATTTCGAAGTGAATCAACAAATTATACTTCTTAAAATCAATGCATTTTTAGGCGTGAAAAGCTGAAAAAACACCTTAAAATTTATCAGTGCTTAATAAGACATCCAACGCAGTTGAAAACGCATCGTCAATGAAAAACGTACTCATACCGATAATCTTTCTGAAAACCACCCTTCCCGGATGACGCACAGTCAGTCAATTCCGTCGTGGGTGGTATTACATCGAAGCCAGTAATTACATGAAAATCAACTCTGTCACCTAGGGTGATCCCCAGTCCCGTCTCCCTCCCAACTCCTCAACCAGGACGGGGCTGTCCAAAACGAACAAACGAATAGTGAGAATTGGCGAACGAGGGAAACCCATCCAATCGACCCGGTAAACTGGGGATGGCTCGGCTGCTGGCTGTAATCGTGTGCAGCTGTCTGTGCGTTCGCGGTGCAATCGAATTGAAAAAATGAATAAATAAAGCGTATGCAACATGTAATTAATTGATTACCGATAATCCTACTCCCGTTGCCGTCATCGTCAGCATCACCATCATCATCAGCCGCTATCAACGCTCTAGGCTGCGGAGAGATGAGGGGCGTGTGGCTGCTAGGTCGAGGTGTACGTAAGGCAGAATAGGTCAATGTTTCGTTACACCAATTAACCTAACTTGATTTTTCATTAACAATGGAGCTATATTTTCAAAATCAGTTTTTATACAAATGTAAAGGAAGGATCAAGATATCTCCTATTTTTGTGGTGAAAATGGTTTTCGTTTTTGCATAAACCATGTTTAAACAAAATTTCGAAAAAAAATGTTTTGTTTTGTTAAAAAATGAATGACATTTCCCACGAGGAACAAAAAGAATTTTAATTTGATCCTTCCTCTAAATATGTATCTGTGCTGCTATACGCCAGTGAAACCTGGTGTGTATCAGTGGAGAGCACTCAACGGCTGCAGATGCCTGCGGTTCGTGCATGGCGACCTCACAATTGGATCTCCAACGTGTTGCTATATCACCGATGTCATCAAAAGCCGATAGCCACACTCTACGCAGGAGCGGGGATGAATTCTGCAAGCAGACGTTAAATTGGACCCACAAAGGGGCCGTCCATTAATTACGTAAGGGTTTATGGAGGGAGGGGGGGGTTTGAGAAATCTTACGCGTCATACAAAAATATTTGGGTTCTCATACAAAAAATCTTACAAGGGGGGGAGGGGGTGTCGAAAAATCGAAAAAAATGCCTTACGTAATAAATGGACAGCCCCAAAGACATCGCAGCAAAGGCAAACCCAGAAGCTAATGGCGCAGCCTCAACGAAGAAATTAAGCAAGTCGACAGAAATTTGAACTGGCCACAGGTCAAGGCGATGGCTGGGCCCAGGATGGAGATCTTCCAATTCGGCCCTCTGCACCACCAAGGGTGATCAAGACTGAAAGTAGAAATAAGTAAGTCTAAATGTGTAATTTGGAAAATACTGCTTCTTTATTAAATAAAAATCAAAATATGAGGGAAGCATCCAGTTTCGCCACAGAATGCCGAGATTGGCTGTGGAAACCTCGGTTCGTTCACTTGCTGAAATCTCTTATGTTTGATGCTAGTGGTACCATGGGTTCTGCTGCGAATTAAGTTGACTTTGGTTTGGTACCTTGTGTATCGACTTCCAGTAATCCAATCCAGTTCGAAGACAAAATTAAGTATACAAGTGTCGGTGTTATATAACTCGCAAACAAAAATATGTGGCAAGCATTGTTTGACAAGCTTCTCTGTCTTATAGAAATAAAAGCTTCGTCGTGCAAGTTAACCAGCCGTAATGATTCAGTTTCAAATAAAATTGGGCAGTCTCTCGGTTACTTACTTGTTCTTCTTCTTCTTTTTGGCTCTACGTCCCCACTGATACTTGGCCTGCCTCTCTTCAACTTAGTGTTCTTTGAGCACTTCCACAGTTATTAACCTTCACATACCCGAGCCCCGACAACTCATTTTCAAAATGCTGGCATTTCGTCAATTTTCATCCGATTTTTTTAAAGTCGCCCTTAATCGATCATAAATTGTTGCAAGTTAATCATACTCAAGTGGTCATGTAATATCCGGAACCATTCCGGAGATATTCCAGATTGTACTGGGGTCAGAAGGTGTGGGAGGGGTCTGTTTTGCCAAATGACTAAAAGGGATTATTTCGTGTGTTATTGTGTTTGAGAGGCCCCCGCGGAACCTGTTTCAGGTGTTCCGGAGCGGCCATATCAGTTGCTACATACTTCAGTCAATTTTTTCTGCCCCATTCTCTTGAAATCATGAAGTTTGATATGTCGCACGGCATGTTTTAGTTGAAAACCAGAAATATCCCCGATGCCACCCCCGTGGAACCTATGTTAGATGTTCCGGGATGGCCATATTAGTTGATACAGACTTCAGGGTGTCGTTTCTGACTCAGTCATTCGAAATCATGAAGTTTGATATGTCGCACGACACGTTTTGTATGAAAACCAGAAGTGTCCCCAATGAGGCCCCCGCGGAACTTGTTAAGGTGATCCGGATGGGTCAACTTATTCAAATCTGATTATCGCAGTTGTGTTTTATTGTTTGCAAAAAAAATTTCGCTGAAAATCGATGGTTCAAACACAATAACACACGAAATAATCATTTTTAGCCATTTCGGCACCCTACCTGACCCCAGTACAATCCGGAATAATTCCGGAATGGTTACGGATCTTGCATGGCCACTTGATAGTAATAAAGTTGCACCAATTTATGATCGATTGAGGGCACTTCAAAAAAAGTTGGGTCAAAATTGACGAAATGCCAGCATTTTAAAAATGAGATGTTGGGAGTTGGGTACGTGAAGGTTAATTGAAGGGCTTCCTTTGCCTGCCATTGCATGAATTTGTATATTGTGAGCCAAGTACAATGATACACTATGCCCAGGGAGTCGAGAAAATTTTTCCGACCGAAACGGGAATCGAACCCGCCGTCCCCGTATTGGCGATCCATAGCCTTAACCACCAGGCTAACTGGAGACCCGGTTACTTACTCTTGTCTTCAAACAACCCTCTGGGACATTTAAGTTTCAAACTAGAACGCAATGTAATTCTGGCAAACTGAAATGCACGATATTTGTATAACGTGATGAAAATTTTAGCTAATCGGACTGCTGGGAGCTGATATACATGGTCCTAAACTTCAGCATTTTGTATGGGGAAATAGTCATTGTCACCGACTTTATCAGTTGAATTATGACTGCCGAGCGATCAACTGCACAAATCACGGCAAAAGATAGCAAATAAAACTGGCTCCGCTGGGTGTGTTCAAGAATTTAGAATGATAAATGTTCTCCAGAAACTCCTTTAGGAATTCCTCTGAAACTCTTTTAGGAAATTTACTTGAAGATTGTCTTTTGCGATTGCGAAAGTTTCTGTTGACAATTCTCTGGAAATATTGTTTGGGAATACCTTCCGATATTTCTTCAGAAATTTTTCAACCTTTTTCGTCAGTAATTCTTCAGGTAATTTTTCTTGGTGAGAGAAGAATTATTATAATTATTAGTGCTGAAAATTGTTGTTTTGCAGAATTCTCTCCGTAGTTTCAGCGGAAATTCCAAAAGAAATCTCTCGGGCAGTTTCTTAGGACTTTATCTGGAATTTTTCTCAGGATTTCTTCATTCAGGAATGCTTCCAACAGTTTCTTCAGGAACATCTTAACCAGCTGCTAAGGGGCTGTTTATTAGCCTGATACACGGTGTATATGGGAAAACATAAAACATGGGAAAACTCCAACTCCTGTATACTTTTTGTGTTCCATTTTGGTCCCATATCAACTGTATAAAATTTCAGATCGATCGAAGAAACTATATTTTAGCGCCCGCCATTCTTAGTTTTTCATACGATTTACTATGGGGAAAATTTACTTCTTCAAAGAAAAGTCGCTTGAGGTCATCCATTGATCCCTAAAAATAAGTCGTTGAATGATTTCTGTAGATAACTTCACGAGGAATCAGACCTCCGAAGACCGCAAAGCGATGAGACATTCATGGAAAAAGTTATTAAGCCTTTCCCGATCCATAAAATGACGAGATTATATTATTTATTGTTATTCCTTACATGTTAAACAGCGTTGGCATGCCATTCGGTTTTCAGTCAATAACTTTTTCCACATACCTTAGATTGCTTTGCGGTCTTCAGAGGGTTTGTTCCTCATAAAATTTCCTACAGAAATCATTCATCGGTATATTTTTAAGGGTTAAGGGGCAACCTGTAGCGATTTTTCTTTGAAAAAGTGATTTTCCCCATAGTAAATCGTATGAAAACTCAAAATGGCTGGCGCTAAAATATAGTTTCTCCAATAGAGCTGAAATTTTGCACAGTTGATATGGGGCCAAAATGGAACTCAAAAAGTGTACAGGAGTAAAATGTCTTTTTGTGTCCCATACTATTGTTTATTTATCACGTAAGAGAATGTTTACGATTTTTTGACACCCCCTCCCCCATATATGATTTTTTGTATGAGTACTCAAATATATTTGTATGAAGCGTAATTCCTAAACCCTTCCCCCTCTTCCCATAAATCCTTACGTAAATAATGGACAACCGCTAAGATAACTGTTTTAACTTCCTTCCGGCTTTAGCTCAGCGTGCCAGCCTGGATCATAATGACCCCAACTAGGGTTAACTGGGCACACATTTCCCAAATGAAGGAGAACGTGCCTCTGGAGCCGACCTACTGATACCTGAGGGTTAAGGATTCCTCCAGGAGCAGTTTCTCTATGATTTCTCCGACAATTCTCTCAGAAAGTATAGAACAGTTCCATCAGGAATTTCACCTACAGTATCTACTAGAATTCCTCCGGATATCTACAGGGGGTGGCCATAATGTTTGGGATAGGCAACTTTTTTTCTACCACAAAAAAAAACAACATGCTGTAACTTTTCATAGAGTGCACAGTGGGAAAAATCGACCCAAAAAACGGATCTTTTAACGCCGCTGGTTTCGGTACGTGAAGTTGACCATTTCTGACGTAAAAAAATACAAGAAATCGATTGGTGCTAATTTAATTCACCGCACGGCACGGGAAGTGGTCCATTTTGCCCTTTTTTCATACAAAAAGAGAATCAAAATGTACTTTCAAACAACTAACACGACTGTAGGTCATTTAAAATAGCTGCAGGTGTTATTGGAAGTAAATAGGAATCATAAAAATACATGGAAGATCCTTTTAAATGCTTATTTTGCCCCATATGCCCCAACAACTGTCGGAAATTCACAATGTTTCCTAATCATGAATGGATTTATAATGTTATTGACATGAAGTTGATTTGTTTGGCATAAACAAAAAGCGCTAGATCCTTTTTCATTACAATAATTTTCAAGAGTTGTCCAATTAGGGCAAATGGCCTATTTTCATAGAAAAAGATAGAAAAAGGAGATATAAAATATATATATGGAAAACAAACACTGCTATGAAACATTGAAATTAGTTTTAGGTGCAGCTGGAAGCTAAAAGTTATCATGCGCATATGTAAAAGATATTTTCCCTATTTTCCCTATTTTACCTATTTTACCTTACATGCCCCTAAAACTACTGGATAATAACATATTTTGTATGGTTTTGTAATGTCGCTAGATGCAAAACATGAAGCCCTGAATCATTTTTAATATATACAAATGCGGTTTATCGAATAATACTACAATCATTCTCGGATTGGTATAATTGGCTGTCTATTTGACCCCAATTTGCCCTGATTTTTGTCTTGTGATGAATAAATCGATTTGCCTTGATTTTTTTTCAAGTAATTAATTAATAAATTTATTTTATTAGCCATGAAACCAATGTTATCAAAAAGACATATGTAAGATTTTTTCTATAATTTCAGTCTTTGATGGGGAATTAAGGGTATAATAAACATTTTATAAAATATGTCATATGTGCGCTAAACTGATTAAATAGGGCGTCTCAAAGCACCAAATTATATATATTTAAGATGTCTCATTTAATCAGTTGTGTACATATTTGCCACAAATTACGATTAGAATTAAGCTTATTATACCCTGTATTCCCCACCAAAGTTATATGTTTTAACTGTCCTTTCGATTACATTGGTTTCAGTAACAAAAGTCTAGCAATTCGGACATAAGTAAATGGGGGAAATCAATTCATTCATGAAGCGACAACAAATCAGGGCAAATTGGGGTAAAATGGACAGCTTTTTGTACCCTCCTGTGAATGATTCGAAACCTTATCGATAAACCGTATTTGAATATTGTTTTTGTTGTATTGTATTTGTATTTGTAAATGATATAGGACTTCGTGTATTGCAATCAGTGACATTACAAAACTTTAGAAAAAATATTATCATCCAGCAGTTTTAGGGGCATGTAGGGCAAAATATGGAAAATATCTTTCATTTATGCGCATGATAGCTGTTAGCTTCCAATCGCAACTAAAACTAATTTCAACGTTCCATTACAGTATCTGTTTCTTATAAGTACATTTTACATCTCATTTTTCTATGATAATAGGGCAAAATGGAGCAAATTGGACAACTACTGAAGATGATACTGGTGATAACAGATCTAGCGCTTTTTGCTTATGCAAAAAAAAAACAAATTCAAATCAGTAACATTAAAAATTCATTCATAATTAGGAAAAATTCACAATTTCAGCAGTTGTTTGGGCATATGGGGCAAAATAAGTATTTACAAGTATCTTTCATATATGTTTATGATTTCTAATAACCTCTAATTACACCTGCAGCTATTTCCAATGAATTACAGTCGTGTTAGTTGTTTGAAAGTACATTTTGATTTTCTTTTTGTATGGAAAAAGGGTAAAATGTGGCAAAATGGACCACTTCCCGTACCGTGCGGTTAATTAAATTAGCACCAATCGATTTCTCGTAATTTTTTACGTCAGAAATGTTCAACTTCACGTACCGAAACCAGCGGCGTTAAAATATCCGTTTTTTGGGTCGATTTTTCCCACTGTGGAGTGTATCAAAAAAATCAAATTTTGACTGTTTATCAACCTGTTATATGTGTATCATTGGTACAAATTTGGGCTCGATTGAATAATTTTTCGCGAAGCTAGAACCGTTCGGGTAAAACACTATTTTTTAGACAACTCATTTTAAAGCTGTCATATCTCGGAAACCAGTGAACCGAATTGAATGAATTTTTTAACGTTTATCAACAATATATTGATACTTAATACACCGTTATAAAATGTAATATTTTCTCACGGCGAATTAAGTTATACCGGGTTGAAATTTTTACCCATATAGAGGAAAATAAGTCAAATTTACAATACTACACAAAAATTACTAAATGTGTTCTTCCTTTAATCGAAATAGGCTCTTATATATCTGATTGAAGATAACCTGAGAACAGAAGTGGAAAATCTTTGGACATCAACACTAAAATTTATTGACATTGACGTAAAAAAATTACATTTTTTCGAGAAAATTCCTAAAAGTGTCAATCTATGATAACTTTTTTCAACGTTCAAAAAGTATCTATGTTTTAATAGTTTGTGAAGCATTTGTATATTGTTAGTGTACGTTCAAAATGTCATTCAATTCGGTTCACTGGTTTCCGAGATATGACAGCTCAAAAATGAGTTGTCTAAAAACAGTGTTTTACCCGAACGGTTCTAACTTTGCAAAAGATTAATCAATCGAGCCCAAATTTGTACCAATGATGTACATATAACAGGTTGATAAACAGTCAAAATTTGAGATTTTTTGATGCACTTTATGAAAAGTTATAGCATGTTGAACTTTTTTGTGAGAGAAAAAAAGTGGCATATCCCAAACATTTTGGCCATCCCCTGTATTTGAGTATTTATTCAACAATTACTGCTGGAATTCTTCAGGAATTCCTTTAAGAGATTCTCAGACAAAATCTAAGGAAATTCCTTTAAAAAAATCTGTAGTATGCAATTCCAAAACTTATCTAAAAATAACTATCGAAATTCCTTGACAAAATGATTCTTACAAAAATGATCTCATGAATTCCTTCTTCAATTAATTAAAGAACTTCCGACAATTTGTTTAGGAATTCTCCGGCCATTTTTCATGGCTTCGTCTGACAATTTCTTCAGAAATTTCTTGAAAAGAATTTTCGAAAATTTCTCAGTAAGCATTCTCCTGAAAATTTCTTAAGGAATACCACAGACGAATCTGTTAAAAATACGTCCGAAATTTCCCCTGTCATTATTTTTTCTTCTAACAATTGTTTGCAATTGTATCTGACAATTATTTTCCGATTTTCTCGAGTGAATTATCGGAATAATTGGAACCCCTCCGTTAAATCATTTGTTTATATCTCCATCAAATATTTTAGGAATTCCTCCGGTAATTCCTGTATGAATACTTCCGGTGATTTCTTCAGGAATTTCACTGTCAGATGTTTTTGAATTTTCTCGGGTTTTTCTGTTTCTAGCTTCTCCGGAGAAAAATAATATTTCTTGCAATGTTTCTAGAACCGCTTACGGCAAATCTTTAAGTAATTTATATGACAGTACCGGGATATTTGTTTGGTTTCCAGCCTTGGCAGTAGTCAAACCATGGTGTGGGCTCGGAGTCAGTTTGGCTTTCTTTTCCGCAGAATTGTTCACTGTTTTGTGGCTAAGTTGGTTAAAGCGCCGGTCTAGCGAAAACGGAGTTGTGGTTTCGAATCCCACCAGAACGCTTTTTTTTCACAATTTATCATTTTTTTTTCCTCCGCTGTTGGGGAAATTAAGCCCCTGCATCCAATAGGCTGAACTTTTGTGGCATAAATATCAATGAATTAACATTCAGTGTCTTTTTTCTAGTTTTTTACAGGCCGTCCTCTAACAGAATTTCCAAGGAATAATTTAAAAATCAACCGGAATAATTCCAGAGGAAAGTTTGTATGGGTACGTGAAGGAGGGTATTCTTGGCTTTTTTCTGGTGGAGCTTTTCAAGGAATTTTGTGTAGAAACCCCTGCGGAATTCGCAGGGGAATTTCTAGTGGATTTATTTTTCATAATTTCCATAATTTTTTTCAGGAATTTATCCGAAAATTATGAAGAACTTTTTCGTGAATTCGTTTAGGACCTCCTTCAAAAATTTCTATGACAAAATGTGTTTGAATTGTTTCGATAATTTCGTCAGAACTTCCTCCAGGAACTTCCTGAGAAATTCATAAATAAATCGCCAGAATAATAATTTCCTTTAAAAAATAACTGTCGCAGAACTTCGGGAACAAATAGCTTGAATTATAATGAATTATATGGGAGAATTTTTGAACAAATTGCCAACAAAAAAAAACTGTTGAAAAAAACACAGGAGACATTCCTAAAGGAATTGCAGGAAGAATTTCCATGGAAACTGCAGTAGGAGTTCGTAAAAAAAAAAACAGAAAATTTCTCAAGAACTGTCGAAAAAACAGATTGAACATCCGAAGAAAACCCTGTATAGTTGGCTGGAAGAAATTTTTCAGAAGACAATTTTGGGAAATTCCTACAGGACTTATCGGAGAAATTTGTGAAGGAGTTACCGGAAACATGTTTAATGAAATTGCCTAAATAATTTCAATTCAAAGAGAAGCCAGCAGAATTTCTCAAAAAAAAATCCAGAATAAGCAAAATAGGGTGGAATTAAAAGGTACAAAACTGATTACACTCTATCGAAGAGGGTATTCTGCTTAGAGGGTTCGAAAAGTCGGTACAAGATACTGTTGGGAATATGTATTTTGTGCATTCGAGCACCCCTCGTGAAGAAGACAACTTTTATGTTCATGGATACACCATGATCATGTTGTGTATTGTCAGATAATGTTATTGTTTATATTTGAGAATGTAAATAGTCAATAAAATCATTCGTTCGTGTATCGTCAAACTGTACGCAAGTAGTTTGCTTTTACTCCGGTCCGGAAAGTTCCTTTCTCGTCCCGCTGTTGTGTGTTCCGCTGTGTGATATCTCCAACAGGTTATGGGCCCAGGTATGGACGAGAAAGCGAAAGTCGCCGCGTTCGACGGGTCCGGATTCCATAACTGGAAGTTCCGGATGGAGACCGTCCTCGACATGTACGGGCTATTGGATTGTGTCTACCGGGAGATCGGTGAAATTGACGAGTTGCGTGAGATGGCCGACGATTCCACGCAAGTGAAGACCGAGAAGAAAAGACAAATGGTGGAGCGAAGTGCCGCAGAGAAAAAGTGCAAAGCGATTATCGTTTCGGATATCGCGGATAGTCAGCTGGAGCTTGTGAAAGACTGCGCGAATCCGAAACAAATTTGGGACACGCTAAAGGCGGTGTTCGAGCGTTGTGGTGTTGCCGGCCAGTTATTTATTCGAAAACAGCTCCTTCGGTTAAAATATGAAGAGGGGGCTGATAGTGATTTGCCGGAACACTTGTTAAAGTTTGATCGTTTGATTCGCGAGTTGAAGGAGAGTGGTGCGGCAGTGGAAGAGGCTGATGCAATTTGCCATTTGTTGCTGACAATGCCTGCGTCATTCGATTCGGTGGTGACGGCCATCGAGACGCTTCCCGGTGGTGTGACACTGGCGTTTGTCAAGAAGCGATTGCTCGATGTGAACCTGAAGAAAAATATGTTGGCCCCTGCGGCCGAAAATGAGCGAGAAAGTGAGGGTGTTGCCATGACGAGCAGGCATGTGTGGAGAACGTTAAAGTGCTTTCGGTGCGGCAAAATTGGACATAAACAAGCTGACTGTCGCGTGCGTTTGCCAGTGAATCCGAGTGAGTACGAAGTTGTGAAACGTCGAAACAGTAAATCAGACATGGTGGTTGAAGAAAAACGTACCTCGGATCGTGCGGACGTTTGCTTCATGGCGTCGCAGGAAGAAAAAGAAGAGCTGGTGAAAATGCAGTGGTTCCTAGACTCTGGTGCGACGGACCACATGGTAAACGATCCCAGTTTGTTTAAAGTGATGCGACGATTGGAGCAGCCGGTGCCAGTGCTTGTGGCGAACGGCGAGAAGATGATGGCAGAATTCTGTGGCGATTTAGTGTTGCTTGCTGACGTCGGCGGAAAGATGAAGAGATGTGAAGCGAAGGAAGTGTTGTACCTCCCCGGATTACGGAGCAATTTGTTTTCGGTGAATCGTGTGGCGAGATCCGGGTTGCAGGTCCACTTTGCCGGCGACAGAGTGAAAATTGTAAAGAGAGAAGAAGTAGTGGCTGTCGGGAACCATACAGGAAAGCTGTACGAGTTGGATGTTTGGTGTGAACGCAGGCGACGTGATGCGGAGAACCCGATGATGGCGCTGAACGGGAAGAATGTGATGAAGTCGCGAGAATTAGAAGAAAATGAAGTGCAGAGCAAAGCAGGAAAGCGGTTAAGAACGAAAAGAAGAAGTAGAAGAAATAGTATCAAGAAAGTATCGTGGACGACGATATGAATTGTGTAGGTAACGAGGTTGCCTAGTTAGACAAAAAAAAAACTGTTTTTTAAGTGTTTTGACCATGTTTTTTGACGATTGATGTTTGTGAAATTGGACTGTATTGGACGTTTATTATGAGAGAGAATTGATGTTGATTTTGTGTGAATTTTGAAGTGCCAAATTTGGCGATCTGACATAGGAAATATATGTTGATTTGGACTATTGATGATAGGATCTGTGACATTTGTTTGTAAAGTTACTCGGGTTGTCGACCTGAGAGGGGGTGTTGGGAATATGTATTTTGTGCATTCGAGCACCCCTCGTGAAGAAGACAACTTTTATGTTCATGGATACACCATGATCATGTTGTGTATTGTCAGATAATGTTATTGTTTATATTTGAGAATGTAAATAGTCAATAAAATCATTCGTTCGTGTATCGTCAAACTGTACGCAAGTAGTTTGCTTTTACTCCGGTCCGGAAAGTTCCTTTCTCGTCCCACTGTTGTGTGTTCCGCTGTGTGATATCTCCAACAGATACCCGTAGGGATCCTTATAAATAGTGTAAGGGAATCGTATGGATTCCCTTACAAATTGTTTGAGAAATTCCTGAAGAAAATCGGAAGGTGTTTAAGTTTAAGCATTTGGACTTGTAGTTTCCAGGCTTGGTTCATCCTTCTAACAAGGAATTGGCGAAATACGTCCACAGCAAGTTATCAAGAAATCACTGAAAGATTTGCCTAATAAATTAACATGAGAACTCCTAAAGTTATTTCCGGTGGAATTTCTGAAATAATTGCCATGCGAATTTATCAAAAAATAAAACTGAAAAAAATCTCAAGAATTTTTCAGAACTATTCCATGGGAAACTCCCAGATAAATTCCTTAAGAAATGGTTGTAGGAATTACCGAATAAGTTGTCTGAGGAATTCTTGAAGGAAGAATTTCTCTTTTGGAGAAAATTCTAAGGGATCTATCCGGAAAAAAATCTAATGAAATTGCCGGAAGACTGTTCAAGTTTAATATCTAAAGATCTCTTGCAGGATATGTCGACGAACTTATCACGAGAATGTCTTAAAAAATATAAGAATTGTATATTGAAACCCTTCGACATTCATGGATACAACAGAAATATTTCCTTGTTCGATGGACAAATTGTACATGTATATAATGTTGTTGTATCCATGTAGTAAAAGTGTTTATTTTGTTGTTGTCCATGTAGTTAAAGTATTCCAACAAAATAATTACAACTGTAAAAATCGCCACCAGAATTTCGTAAGCAGTCGCCAAAGAAATTAACAGTGAAACACCTGAAGTTTTTTCCAGAGGAATTACTGAAAAAGTCGTTGAAAATTTTCCAAAGAGATGAGAGGAAAAAAAATCAGGAAATTTCCGAAAAAAAATCATTTCAAAATCTTCTTAGGAGCACTTAAATAAATTGTCTGAGGAATTCCTGAAGACAATTCCGGAGATATTCTTTAGAAGGTTTTCGAATGTACTCCTAAAATAAACAATAGATGAATTTCTTAAAAAAAATTAGTACAAAGCACAACTCCCAAAAAAAATCCAGGGGATCCTTGAAACATTATCAAATAAGTTCCAAAGGACCTTACTAAATGAATTCCCAAATAAATTGTCAGAGGGTTTCCTAAAGGAATTATCTATAAAGTTCAAGTTATGTTGTCGGAGAAGCTGGACGATCTTTGATGGTGTACAGAAGAACGGTGTTTGGCGGAGAAGAACCATGAGCGTGTTGCGCTCTACGGTGAACCCAGCTTCCAGAAGGTGGCCAAAAACGGAAGGTTGCGATGGCCAGGACGTGCTGAAAAATGCCGGACCCTGCAAACTCGGTGTTCGCTACAGATAAGGCTGGCACAAGAAAACGTGGAGCGAAAAGAATGTGATGGGCGGACCAGGTAGAGCGAGATCTAACGAATATTAGAGGTATCTTCCATCCTTGGAAACTGAGTATTGTTGCGTTGATTATGTTGATTATCTTCAATATGATGTTGAACAAATAATTCGGCGCCAGGTTCTTTCCTAGTTGTGGAACGTATTTGATACTTTCCAAGTAATTAGGAGGCAGAGAAATTGCTACTCGTTCCGATAGTCGGGGTGGATGGCATGAGAGTGATGAAGTACGATCCACAGCTTTGGAAGAAGAAGTAGTCTGAAAAAACAGTTACGCCCTTTTGAAATGTTGGTACCTAAATGTATATGATGTGCATATGTCGTAGAAGCAGGAAAATGTTTGAAGAGGAAATGCAAGAAAATCTTGTAAAGATTTCTGAAAAAAAAAAACCGAGAAATAATTGTAGCCGGGGCTAGGGGCGGGACAGCTCTTAATACCTGTGCTAATACTCGTTAATGAATATTAGATTCCTTATACTCAGCCAAAATTGGAACGAAGTTTTTGTAGTATGTCATGACTTTTTCAACAAAACCAAATTGACAGTAACGAGAGTGAAAAGTGATAGCTCGGGTTCGTCGGATCGCGCGTCGTCGTGTGTGTGGGCTTTTTTTTTCTAGTTTCTAGTTCCCTCGCAAATGGCATTCAAGATGGCGGTGCTACAAAGAAGTAGCCACCTAGCCATCAGTGAAAAGTGATAGCTCGGGTTCGTCGGACCGTGCGTCGTCGTGTGTGTGGGCTTTTTTTTCTAGTTCCCTCGCAAACGGCATTCAGGATGGCGGTGCTACAAAGAAGTAGGCACCTAGCCATCAGTGAAAAGTGATAGCTCGGGTTCGTCGGATCGCGCGTCATCGTGTGGTCGTGGTGGGCTTTTTTATCTTGTGAGATTGTTCCTTGCTGCTTCTTTGTTAATTTCTTTCTGGATGTCTCTCTTTTCATTATTTTATTTATTCATTATGTGTATATATATCTTTTGAACATTTTGATCAAATTTGTATAGTTCGTCACCATGAGTGTCGACTTGTTTCTTGTTGTCAATGTCGAGAGTTGCATCTTGAAAATTATCTCTTTCACTTTGTCTATCATGTATCTATTTGTGTATATTTCTCATACGAGTCCGTCTTGGTTCGTCGTTGCATCGCGTCGTCGTCCTGTGTGCGTGCTTATCTTCGTACGGGGCGGTTTAGTTTGTTTTTGGAGGCAAAGTGAAAGTGCCGCTTTTTTCATTCGGATCGGCCGCGTCGTCGTCGACAATTTGAATGTGCACATCGTCGCACCCGTGTGTTGTTGTAGCGGTTCAGTGTGATTTCGAGGCCAGTTAGTGGAAGATGCTGCAGCACATATGCACTGGACACTTCGAAGGATGTTTATTGGTGAGCTCGCTCCATTTTATCATAATAATTAATGCTAAAGGATGTATAAAATTCTGCTCTGGTTTTTTGTGTATTTATCTAACAAATATTGAAAAGTTCGTCACGTCATGTGTCGGCGCTAGTTCCAAATGCACATTTAGTAGATAATAAATATTTTTCTTTCATTTTTTGCATGTACACAAAATTTTGAATGGTTCGTCATCTTCGGTGTCGACATTTGTAATATTTTAGTCTAAATGAATAAATGTTTTGACTCAAATAAAGGTTGCATGAATTTCTGGAAAAAAGAGAGGGTCGGTTAAAGATAGACGGTGAACCATGCGGTAAGATGTTTCTGATTTATTTATAACGTGTTATTTTTTTAATACTTGTGAATTGATCGCGTTTAGCATTGTCTCGCGCGGAAACGCAAACTACAGATGCGTCGGTGTTTAGCATTGTATTCTCCTTAGTTGCGAATGAATAACTTATGTAGGGTGAGTTTTGAGGCACAATAGATCGCGTTCGTCGTCCACGGTTTAGAAGGGTATTTCTTCTTGAGCGCATTATTAATCGCGAATCAAAACATGACATTCGTTTACCACGATGAAATCCTCAACATATCTCCATTTCCCCTGTCCAAACTCCTAGTGATTTCTCGTAGTAACGCAGAGAATTCCTCGGTTATTGGCCTAAGCGAGAATCACGTCATCACTTCCTTCCCTATCCTCAATTGACCTGCATTCGGACGCGGCCGGCGCTGGTATTGCTTATTGAAAAGTATTGGGATTCCAGCATTTACACAATGAAGAGAAAGCTAATCCCAAGCACCATCTGTTGGTTCATTATGTAAATGCAGTTGTCCTTGCAATAACAGAGGAGCAACCGCGGGCGGTCAATCATGCTCATGCTCATGCTCAAAACCAAATTGACAGTAACGAATGTTGGCACTTGAGGCTAGTGATACCAGTACTAGTTGCTTTTTATTTGAATACCTATGTACATATGTTTTTTTGTTCAGCATTAAATGATATAAAGATCAGTACTGGTTCAAAGATCTGTCCTACAGTGAGTGTATGAGTTTCAGGAGCCCTTATCTTGCTAAGATAGCAAAGCTTCTACAATACACAACCTTCACCCGATCCATAAGCTCAAATAGTGGATTCTGTTCTAGTGCCAAATATCTGGAGCGCAATGGTCCACTGCACGAAAGTATGCTTCTGCTTACTCACACCGAAAATTTGACGTTTGAGCGGTGCCGACACCTCTCAAACGTCAAATTTCGTGTGAGAGTAAGCAGGCCAGCATACATTTGTGCAGTGGACCATACGAATATTAATTCCTCCAGCTGGTTACAATGTTACAAAGATTGAAAACTATCGAGTGGGTCGGGAACTAAATGTGAAAATAGCGGTGCTGTAAATCTCAACTCCTCCCGTTCCCCCCAGGCGCACTCCCTTGTACTCATGCAAACTTATCCTAGTACCTAACAGATAGAGGGAAATCATCTCTATCTTTTGGTTGAAAAAGACTACATGAATAATGTAAACACGCTCAGGAGAACGGAAGAAGCCTAGGCCTGTCACCTCCACATGACTTCCTTGACATGATGCTCTAGAAATCTCCAGTCTAGTCTATTCATCCACATAGATCTACATTCTAGCAGGGATGGGAACACTCACTTGCAAAGAGTTACACTCACTTGCTATTTTCTTAGCTCAGAAGCATGCTATCAAGAAACGTTTGCCGAATAGAGTAGGGGTCGCACACGCATACCAAAGTCGTGACAGAGACGTGAAAGCGGCTCTCCACGAGGTGAGTGTAATTTACATTCACCTCGTGGAGAGTTGCCTTTGCAGCTCCCTCACGACTTCAGAGCCGGGGCCCGTAGCGTAGTGGCTACACGTTCACTTCATAAGTGGATGGTCATGGGTTCGATCCCAGCCCCGGCAATAGCAATTTTTCGTCAGTTGCTCTTGCCCCCGAGAGCAGCTGACACCTGACCCTCTTTTGAGCATATGCTCTAACGGACCCGGAAACTTGGATATCGGTTAACGGCAACTCATAATGGACCCCCAATCGGACTGGAAAGGGAACTGGAACAAGAGCCACACAGCAACATCGTGCTCATCATTCTACCATGGACAGGGTAGAAAAGTTGACAGCAGCGCAAAAAACAACCAGTTCGAATTAGTATTGGAATAGAAAACATTTAGACGTTGTACGAAGTATAAGTGCAGCCGCCAATTGGAATCGCTCACGCAGAGCCCTAGTGGACAATAGAGCTGTAAAATTAGGTTAAGTGATTGAAGAAAAAAAATATAATTGTAGGAGGAATTAAAAAAAAAACTGCCCGAAAAATTCTCAAAGTAATTATATTATATTGTTTTTATTAGAATTTGCATGTTGTGAGAAGCAAATGAAGCTTATTTATTTTATATGGTAGGAAAAATATGAAAAATTTAGCTTTATTTTTTTTAAGATGAAATTTTGATCTGATTGTGAAATTAATGCCATTTTCTTTTGCATAAGCCAATGATCGTTGACACTTGGAGATTTCACTGCTTACGGGCTGATATTTCCACAAGAAATAATATTAAATTTATCAAAGATATGCTCATAACTAGATACGACATTAAACTCTCGGCAAATATGGTTCACAAGACCATAATAAACTTATAGCCTTATTTTCCATTTACGCTCTATTCAAATCATTATATTTATAATATTTTTTATGAAAATATATTTCCTGGAATAGTTATTTGGATCTGAGACTCTCTAATTCAAGTTGCCTAACATAATTCAAACCAAAACAAGGATTATCTTTGGAATTATTGGCAGCTTTCCCGCACAGGATTCGGAAATTAACAGTCACAAGGCAAACTCCTCCTTATAAACCTAAAATTAGATAGTGTTCATGGATAAAAAACTGAAACCCATATAGATTGTGAAACTATAGATGAGATTCTATGATCACAAATAAAAATCTTTTGAGAAGATTCAGTTTAATTCAAAAATTTCGTTAGATATTTCACGCCATTAAAACACATCCAACGAATTTCGTCAGCAATCGTCTTTACAGCTTCCGAGTCATATTGCTCTGCGTCAAAACATTGGTTTCTTGTATACCAATAATCTTTGTACAAAATCCTTCCCATCTGCATATTTTCCGAACAAAAGTTTATGCGAAAACATTTTTTGACCTTAACTATCCAAAAGACTTTGATTTTCCATAAATCCCTTCTAAGTCTTACAGAGCTATGGTAATTTCGGCAATTTTAAAACACCCATGGAATATTTTTCTCCCCTTAATCAACAATCATAATACCTAAAACGAGTTTATACTGCGTAATCGGTAAATATGGCAATTTTATATCCCTACACTAATTTTGAATCTGACGATCATTGGTTTTTGCTCAATTTGTGCAGAAAAAACTGGCACTATTTACGAATTCAGATCAATACTTTATCTATAAAAATTAAAACAGCAAATTTTATATTTTTCCTGCAAACTACAATAGATAAACTTCAATGGCTTCTAACAACACTTTTTTCCAAGAGAAAACGTTCTGATCTGCAGCCGGTTGAAAATGTACCGATTCTAACGTGCGCAGGCTTTCTTTTTAAACATATTTAGAGAAATTAGCCCACTAAGTGCTCTAAAATTCCGTACAAAAAGAGGATCAAACAATTTCAAATATCGCATGCTGCATCAAATGAGTACCCCGAAGATTGAACGGTAGTTCATTCAAAATTCGACCTAACGACCCATCACCCATCAGTTGTAGGGAAGAGTTGGAAAAATCCTCTCTCGCACCGATCAGTCGAACTCAGCCATCCAGCCAGCACAGTCAGTGGCGAGGGGGTGGCCGATCGGTGGCGACGGCGTCGGCGGTCTCCATTGAAGCAGCATTACCAGTTGGGCGGCCATTATCTCCCGTTTGGATATTTTATAATTGATTATTATGGTAATTATTTACGTGCGCCGGGAGTATTTACCTGGAAGTACTTGGATGGGCGACGGTGGCTGGCCCTGTTGTTGAAACAGAGCGCTAATGAGTGTTGGGCGACCCCCGATAAGTGGCGAGATTTTCTGTCCACTCGAAGGTGCTCAAGTGAGCCAATGGTAAACGAGAAAGGGAGCTCAACTCGCCGAGAATGATGGCAGCAAGACCCTCTGGGTTGGTCGGTCGGTGGGAAGTTACTACGGTGTGCACGATGTTGACTTGCGGATTGGGGCTGGCGAAAAAAAAAATCGTTCTGCCAATTAGTGGTGATTTCGAAAGGATTTAATTAATGAACATGATACCTAGCGCAGTCCTACATCATTTCGGGACAGCTAGTAGTGTGGAGGGCCAGTTAGGTGTGTGATGCAACTTGCTCGGCCAGGAGCACTGGGTACAGGAGCTGTGGGAATGAGGACTAGTGAGTAATTGGTGGATGTGAGATTGGATTAGATTGTGAAGTGTTGTGGGGCTTGGGTGTAAGCCTTTTTTGAATTTAATTGGCGGTTGCTGTTACTATGGATTGCTTTCCGATTTGAGCCAGAAGGTTTCTCGAATGCTGCTTGCATTTTTTGTTCTTCAAGTCAGTTATTGCGAAAATAAATCTTGCTTGAGAAGTATGCAATATTTGTTCGAGGATAAAATTTGAACATTGAATTACTAGACTGCATTCAGTTTTCTGTACCATGGTATTATTTACCAGAATAAATAATAATCATTGCTCAATAACCACATATTTTGGGTCATTAAATTCTCCCTATTTTGGATCATTAAATTCTCTATTATAGCCAAAACCAAAATCTTACTAGACTGTACATTGGTGCCTCGGTTCGCTATTACTATAAAATACAAAAAAAAGGTCACCGCAATTGAGTGTGGTCAGTCTGCACCTCTGTTTGATGTTTTCCTGGTTATTCCTCCAAAATAAAAAAAAAATCTTCCAAAAAATTTGCCAGAAGTTCCATCGTGACCTATTCCAGCAGATCCATATATTTTTTTTCCATTTCAAGTTCTTTCAAAAGCTCTTTTGGAAAATGTGATATTTTTTTAGGAAGTTCTTTTGAAAGTTCCTCTGATATTTTTTCAGAAACTCTTCCGGGAATTATCGGGCAATTTCTTTAAGAAATTTACCAAAAGCTCTCCTGGGAATTCTCTCAGGAGTTCTTCCGGGAACTAATCCAGAACTTCCTGAGGGAATTGCTTAAAAAAAACTTTTTTGGTATGTGTTCCAGTAGTTCCTCCTTCTACCACAACTTGCTCATGAGATTCATCTGGAAGTTTGCCGGAGGTTTCTATGAGACCTTTTCCAGAAAAACTTGAAGTTTCTTAGGGTTTTATCCATGAACTCTGTATGAAAATCCTTTGAGAATTTCAAAAAATCATTCAGTGTTTTTGACAGTTCCTCCCGATAATTCTTCAGGATTTTTTTTCTAGGTTCAGAAGATTTTTATAAAAAAAACTTACTGAAAATCAGTTCAGAGCTTCTTCGAAAAAACGAAAATTGCAGAATAAGTTTCTGGGTATACTTTTTCAAGAATAACTCAATTGTTCTCTCATGCTATCTTCGGGAGATGCCTTCATTTATACCTCCAAAGTATTTATGCTTGGGAATACATCCCAAGGATTTTTTTCCAAAAAAAAAACACCTAAAAGTCCACGAAGAGTTTTAACTGGAACCAAAAGGTCATCGCAGAACTTTTTCTAAAGAAACTAATATTTTTTCCAGGAATTAATCCAAAGATTTCTTCTGAGAATCTTCCGAGGATTGATATACAACTTTATTTTAGGATACTTTCAGGAATTGCACCTAGGACCCCATGCATTTTCCCAGAGATGTTTGAGAAGATCATTTTTGGATTCATGTAGGAATAATTTCCCAAAGATTCCTGCTGCAGTTTCACAAAGATTTCCTCTGAGCAGTCTATTGATATTTCCAGCAAATCCGCCCAGCATACATTTTTTCCAAATTTTCCTACGGATTCTTCCAGGAAATTATTTAAAAAACAGCTGCTTTTATTCCGAAAATTGGTTCAGGAATTTTTCCAATGATTCTACAAGAGAAATCACGGCTCATCATACACCGCAGGATTCCTGCTAAAGCTTCTTCAAGATTTGCTCCGAGGAGTCTAATATTTCTCCAGAAAGTCCTCCCAGAATCCGACTTCTTCCAGAAATTTGCCAAGGACTCTTCTAAATGTTTTCCGAGATTTTTCCATAAGGGTTTTTTTTTAATGATTCTTGCTTGAATTCCCACAAGGGGTTTTCAAGGAAGTTCTATTAAAAATCTTTTTTAATTCCTGTCAGAATTTCCTTATGCATTTCGCCGAAGAATGCTCCAAAACAGACAGACTCTACAGACTGAACATTACTAACATTCGACAACGGACAACACATAGATCACCCAGTGGCCCAGTGGATTATTTTCCGTTTGACTAAAGTTTTCCTCCACTGGAGCGGGAATCGAACCCACACTTCGAGAAATCAAAACGACTGACGCCACTAACCGCTCGGCCACGAAGCCCACAACTCATTCTCAACAATTAGCATTGGCATTAGCAAAGCACAGTAATTTGGTGCTAATCACTGACTCTTAGACAAGATTGACGCAATCCTGCAACGGTCGAGAGCTGCCTTGGCCACGTCCATGCGACAGCTGAGGAATAGGAAAGGAAAATTAGCTGGACACCTATGAAAGGCGTGGAGACGTCCTCTCAAGCCTACAGGGGATGGCCAAAACGTTTGGGATAGGTAACTTTTTTTTCTCTCACAAAAAAGTTCAACATGCTATAACTTTTCATAGAGCGCATCAAAAAATCTCAAATTTTGACTGTTAATCAACCTACTATATGTGCATCATTGGTACCAATTTGGGCTCCTGTTATATGTGCATCATTGGTACAAATTTGGGCTCGATTGATTAATTTTTCGCAAAGTTAAAACCGGTCGGGTAAAACACTATTTTTTAGACAACTCATTTTTGAGCTGTCATATCTCGGAAACCAGTGAATCAAATTGAATGAAATTTTGAACGTACACTAACACTATGTAAATGCTTCACAAGCTATTAAAACATAGGTGCTTTTTAAACGTTGAAAAAAGTTATCATAGATTGACACTTTTTGGATTTTTCTAGAAAAAATGTAATTTTTTTACATCAATGTCAATAAGTTTTCGTGTTGATATTTAAAGATTTTCCACTTCTGTTCTCAAATTATCTCTTATCAAATATATTAGAGCCTATTTAGATTGAAGGAAAAACACATTTAATATTTTTTGTGTGGTATTGTAAATATGACTTATTTTCCTCTATATGGGTAAAAATTTCAACCCGGTATAACTTAATTCGTCGTGGGAAAATATTACATTTTATAACGTCGTATTAAGTATCAATATATTGTTGATAATCGTTAAAAAAAATCATCCAATTCGGTTCACTAGTTTCCGAGATATGACAGTTCAAAAATTAGTTTCCTAAAAAATAGTTTTTTACCCGAACGGTTCTAACTTCGCGAAAAATTAATCAATCGAGCCCAAATTTGTACCAATGATGCACATATAACAGGTTGACAAACAGTCAAAATTTGAGATTTTTTGATGCACTCTATGAAAAGTTACAGCATGTTGATTTTTTTTGTGGGAGAAAAAAAGTTGCCTATCCCAAACATTTTGGCCATCCCCTGTAGGTATCACGGGAATTGGGATGTTGTTAATTGAAGGGAAAACTCCAAAGGATACGTTTGGTCAATGTTTAGATACCACAGTTTAAAAACGATATGCAGGAACAGACTCACCAAATCATACGATTTCCAGTACTTTCGAGGCGAATACAACTCATTATTTCAGAAATGTACTAATATTCCCGTTTTTTTTTAATTTACTCTGGAATTTCCAAGAAATACTCCAGGATTTTGTCCAAAAGATACTCCAGAAATGCCTTTAAAGAATGCTTAACGAGTTCTTTAAAGAATTTCTCTAATAATTCTTCAAGGATTATATTGGGGGTCGTTCATAAATCACGTCGACTTTTTGGGGGGAGATGGGGAAGTGTATCTGATCAAAGTCTACGCTTCAAACAAATTTACAAATTTTTGAATGGACAAAAGTCAACGAGGGAGGAGGTTGGTCTGAGATGGCCAAATTTTAGTCCACGTTGTTTATCAACAGCCTTTTAGAAATATAAGTTTCCTGCACAGAAATTTTCTTTAAAATTATTTAAGTATGTTTTTCAAAGAATTTTTCCAAAAACTTCCTCAAGGAATCCAATAATTTCTCCAGTATTTCTTCCAAAGAGTTCTCCCTAAAATTTTCGACGGGCTTGGTGGTCTAGTGGCTACCGCTTCTGATTCATATGCAGAAGGTCATGGGTTCAATCCCTGGCCCGTCCTTTTCATCCTACTTTGTATCTTTCTATCCACTTTCTCTCACTCTCTCTTCTCTACATATACAACTCATGTATATTCATATGTTCATAGCCATCGCTAGAACAAGAAACGAATTGAAAAAAAAAAAAGTCGTTTCCCTCCCTTCCAACTTCCACTCACAGCACAGTGTATATATAACGCCTATAAGTTATGCAACCAAAGCGTGCTGTGCCGCTTGACCTTATTCACCTTATTCACCACACAATCTATCACGAACACTATAAATAACCCTATCCATGGATCGCATCACCGACCCAACGGTGACTCCCAGATCTCCCATCCTTTCCGTCTAACAAATACCCCAGTCCGTGCGGGTTGTGGGACGCAGAGTGCTCTCGGTCTCTAGTAGCAACAACCAGTACACTCTAACATTCCTTTCCCTTCCCAGCTGACTATAAGGACTTGGCCAGCGCCGTTATTGATCAAATATGCATGAGCTGCTAAAATTGCACTTTGAGAATAAGTGGAATGTCCCAGCCCCTTATTCAGTTGGATCACAGTGCAACTGGTACCAGTTCAGATCAATCACGGAGGAGCAACCATTGACATGTATAGTCAGAATTGATCGTTTGATCGTTTGATCGATCAAAGAGTTCTCCCTAAAATTTTCCAAGTATTCTTCAAGGAATTCCATCCACAAGTTCCAGGAGGAAATATTCCAATATATCCTCCAGATATGTTGGCAAAGGTTTTCTTTATTAATTTTTTCATGACTCCTTCCAAGAACTCCTCCAGCAATTTTTCAAGGGGTAGGGTTTCGAACTACCGTCAAGGCTCCATTCACCGTGGGGGCTCCATTCACCGTGTGCCTTCGAATATGTTTTCATTATTTCCATATTACGATTGAATGATATGACAATTCAAGACGAACAATTGAAAAGGCCATAACAACATTTTGTAAACAGACATGTTTCTATCGACTTGAGGCCTTTTGAACTCCACCCACAGACCTCACCACCACTAACAGAAAGCGCAAACTTCAAGCTTTCTGTTAATGGTGGTGAGATGCGTGGGTAGATCCCAGAAGGCCCTAAGTCGACAGAAACGTGTTTGTTTACGCAATGTTGATGTGGCCTTTTCAACTGTTGGTCTTGAATTTCCCTTCAATTTCACCAATACAATACTAATGTATTGTTACCAGGTCAAAACGCTCATTAGAAACATTTAAAAGAATCATTTTGACACTAAAGTGTGTTTACATGAAGCGGGTTTCTGCTCGTTCACTGCATTCATAGTGAAAAAACGAAAACTGCGCTAAGGTGATTTAAGCGATAAACTAAATGTTCACAGCTATTTTCGATTACCGACTTCGGTAAAATTTTACTGGGTTTTTGAACTGCTGAATATTCGGTAATTTCTGTCATTACCGAAGACTCAGTAAAGTAGAAAGTTGAAGATCTGTCAAACAGAAACTGGGTTACCCAGTAACTTTTGCATGCAAATTTTACTGACTTTCAGTTCATTACTTGTTTACTTCTGGTTACCGAGTTTCTCAGTTTTCAAAATGATCCCCAGCCTCCTACCTAACGAATGCTGCATTTTTTTTTCTCAAAAGATTCCATTATTCATTGCGGGAAGGAGGCTTGGCTTTTACTGTGGCTCTTCAACTCCTGGCAAAGTAATCAGAAACCTGTAGTGTCCAGAGGAACTGACATACCTGCAGCAACAGATTCCTCAGATTCTGTCGAGATGTCTTGTAAAGTATATTGCGCTGGAGAATTGTGAAGCTCTCGGTTCTGTTGTATGCAGGACAGAATCTGAGAAATGTGCTGCTCCAGGTGTGCCAGTCTCATCCTCCGGACACTACAAAACCAGCACAGAATTAGTGATGAAATAAACTCACGACGGTCTAACAATGGTGCTGACTAAAACTCCTGAGCAAATGAAAAAAAAATCCAAAACATTTGGCTGAAGAAGTCTTGCCGTAGCACCTCTTTCAGTCACTATGTAATTGGCTATCCGTGTATTTCACTTTCACTAATTTTTACTGATTATACTTACCCAGGAGTTGTTAAAGGTACAGAAAATAATTTAGCCTTCTCCCAGTAAGATAAATTGTTGCTGATGGAACATGATGCTGAAATTATCATGAAGACCTGACAGCTGCTCGAGAGGACAATAATGTTTACCTTTTCATTGACGAAAACTCAGTAAACGAACAATGATTGCGAATAGTCGGTACTTGCATGTACTGATTTTTTAGTCTGTTCGGTGAAGTGTGAATATCGCTGAACTTTTAATTGATGAAATTACCGTACTCAGTAAAATGTACAATATTTTACCGAAATTTGTTATTTTCGCTGTCAAAATTACTGGGTTTTTGCAAAATGTCCAATTTACAGTTTGAGCCCGGTTTAATGCATTACCGAACTTTTAAATACTGAATAAGTGTGTAGTAACGTTTTTATTCCACCAAGAAGCAATTAAATTCACATATCAAGTATGTATTTTGCATTACCGAAGTAAGTTTAGTCTAGTCTAGTCTACACATACACAGCCATTCATTGAAAGAATCCTGGAAAATGATAGAATCGACCACTTCTACCATTTTTCTTGTCATTATTAATGCTTGCAGTACATCAAGAATGCATTACAAGCATTAAAGCGGCCAGGCCTACTGTGCAGCGTTGTTGATTCTACAATAAAACCATTAAGGCGGGGACATCTCGTACCAACCGCTCAGTTTTATAGAGAAAGCTAACTACGTGAAAAATCGGTGGGGGTGACGATGCTAAGATGGTTAATGTCACCCCTTAGTCCTTGGAATCCTGGGATGGAACACAGGTATTTGGTCCGTGTCCTGGCCCTTGTGCCTAGGTTTAAGCGCCTTTGCTCGCTCTCTGAAATGAAACAAGAAACTGATTTCTAAAAGTTGAGGAGCTGTGACGTAATAAAAACAAGTTTCTCAAGAAGTTCCGAAAGAAGAGGAAAGAATAGAAAGTAATATGTAGCCTGAAACGATCTCACCAAATCGCCAGAAAACTCCGTGGAAAATCGCCAAATGCAACATTGTCCTTGTACAGTAATAGCAGCATGCCTTTTCCTACTCAGTTTTTTCCTCGGTTTTCCCCCACAGGGCTTCTTATTCCCTTTCCAAGGCAGCACAAACTAACAAAATCGAAAACACCAGCTGGACTCCGAAAACACTTTCACGACTAGTTGCTATAGGTTTTGCATTACCGAAGTAAGTTTAACAAAAAAAGTACGATCACTCGTACTTTTTATTTGAAACAAAAAGGCACGGTAAATGGGTACCCTAAAACTCAAAGGTCTCCATTCACCGTGCCCCATATTGTCCCATATATCTAGAAAAAAAATGAAAATTTGAACATTCGTTTTTCTAATAAAATCTTGCAAGTTATTACTTGAAATGAATTTAAACGAAGAAAATTCCCTTGGCTGGGTTGTTTTGATCATTTATAAAATTTCTCATACACGGTGAGGGTCCCTACTACCACGGTGAATGGTGACCTACCACGGAATCAGGCGACCTTACTACCTCTACTAATTGTACTATATCCAGTGCTGAAAAATTCATTTGATCATATCTAAATTCAATCACCTACAGTTCATTTTAGAAGCTAAACCTGAGAATATGGTATATGAAAAACTTGTGCGGCTGGACCAGTTCTGTAAGAAAGTCACGGAAAAACAGCTATTTTTCGAATATTTATGGTAAATGTCACGGGCTACCTTTGAAAAATGCCAAATGATATTCACCGTGAATATCATTGGCATTTTTCGAAGACAGTCCGTGACATTTACCTTAAATATTTAAAAAAATAGCGATTTTTCCGTGACTTTCTTGCAGAACTGGTACAGCTGCACAAGTTTTTCATAAACCATATTCTCAGGTTTTGCTTCTAAAATGAGCTGTAGGTGATTGAATTAAGATATGACGAAATGAATTTTTCAACACTGACTATATCACCAAATTTTGTGAAAATTTTTCATCTTCTGTGGATATTGCTTTAATTTTAACCTATAATGAAGGCAATTAAAAGCGGCACCAACAACATCAACAGCATCGAGATCAACAGTCAATAAGCTACACCTTCACTCTGAAGCCGCACAAGTGCTTAAAACAACTTTTACACGCAGACGGGCGCACTTCGTCAGATGGGTGCCGATGCCGAAGTGATTTATCATTTGATTTTCCTGGAAGATCGGCACTGATGCCGAAAATTGGTGCTGGACTAGGTGCATTAAACTCGTTCAAAATCAACTTTCCGGCAGAAAATCTTCACAACAATCACAAGGCAAGGAATCATAATACCCACGCTTTTTGCACCATTTCATTGCAGAAACAGTGAATTGACCTTCTCACCATACTAAAATTCAGCTCATTACTTCAAATCTAGTACTGCACCAAACGTGCCCCATTACGTCAAAATGGTACTCAACTAGAGAAGTTTTTCAGTATGTTATTTTAAGTATCCCATATTTTCGATTCTATATTGCTTAGTTAACATTGCTTGTTTGTAGATTTCATTTAAGTCTATACAGGACAGTGGGCGGCTCTTCTCGGATATCGTCTTTTGATGATGGTGGAGTTTATCGTTGGACAATGTTGCTATTTTTCACCGATTACTTGCTCATCAACGCTCATCATTTGTATTTTAATCACGCGTGATTATGCCGTGCTCTGATCATGGATGAGCAGGAGCAAAGATATGGGAAGTAAAATATAATGAAAAGCGCAAACGACTGTGTGAGCATCTGCTTGTGTCGCAGCGCTCTCGTTTGTTCGGCTCGGCCATACCGAATGGATTGGATAGACACGGTTCAGCCCGAACGCTTGCGGTGCACACAGGTGAAGTATTCGAATATACCGACACAAACGTGCACGCATACCAAGCCAACTATGTCTCGTGATGAGCATATTCAGCGATGAAAAGCACGGCTTGACTGCAAGGCTTCCACTCAGTGGCGAAAGATAATTAGCAACATCGCTGATCGGTGTCGAACCCAATCGTGTGCTATTCGTACGGGCGGTTGCACAGATGCTGCGGTGGAAGGAGACTTTTCGCTCGCTGTTGACAACGACTCAAGGCTACTCGCCTATGTTTTCACAAAATAGCAAGGTTGTCGTTGGAGATTCAATTTTGAGGCCACCATGAACGAATAACGCACCACAGACATCTATTGATGAAGACCAGCTACAGTTGAACGATCAGCACTGATTCACACCAGGTCTCAATGGCGTACAGCAACACAGACTTAACGTTCAATTTGAATATTCGGATTCTGATCCGTCCTCTAATAATATTTCTCTTGAACATGTTCTTTGAATTCACAAACGCAGCCAGTGAAGAATATTTAAATACATGCTTCGCTTATTTTACCTCCCATTTTTGTAAATAACAGCTGCATGTTACAGCACTTTGACCAGATGCACTTACTCCAAGGACGTTATCGAAAATTGCAACTTCCCGTAACGTTCAATAAATGTTTTGGTGCGAACCTTGACGTAATCAGACAACCCCTCCCAAATGGCATCGGGTGTGAAGCTTACAAACCAGACACCACGCTCTGTGGCCTACGTACAGAACCGCGCGTCTCGCACCCGGAATACCAAAAGAATGTATTGACCAAACAATAAAAATGGATCTGCGTTCAAATCGTACCCCCGAAAATTGGATTACCCACACAAGTGAGCCGAAGAAAAAAGAAAAACACAATCATTTTCGCAATCATCGCAGCACCAACACATCACGGTCGTTGCAAATCGATTGCTGTAGCTAGAGGGCCAAGTTATGGGAAAGGAATCCTCGGAAAGGTTGGTTAAGTGCAGATGGTGGCAAGAGGTGAGACGCGCGCAAATTTTTATGCCACTCAGGAATCGTGACGTGCAAATTGAAAGCGTTGCACCTCACGCCAATCGACCAGCTGTTCTACCCCGCTTCTTCGATAACTCAACCGTGGTCTGGCCCTTTGAAACGTGGCACTGAAACAGCTCAGCATGCTATGTGTGTTTACTTTGCCCGTGAATTCGTTGGAATTTGGTGAATAAAGTCGGAAGCCGGTTTTTGCGATCCAAGACGATGCGATGATTGAAATGCAATACCACTTAAAGCTATAAAAACTTTCCACCGTGATAAGTCGACATTTGCTACCTCTGCTATCTGTCCCATTGTGTCATGAAACTCAGCAGTGAGTACCGCATTTCACACCGAACCACAAAGTGCCACTTAATGAGTTCCATTCAATACAAAAAAAAACCATCCACCTTAAGGCGAAACTGGAAGCATTTCCTCATTTTTTGGTTTCTGATTTTGTATTAAATAACAAAGCAATATTTTCAAAATCGGGTTTCGTGCACATGTAGAGTATGGATCAGGGTATCTTCTGAATTTTTTACGCGGTAGAAAATGTTTTTCGTTTTTGCAGAAACCATTTTTGAACAAAATTTCACTAAAAAATAGTTTCTGCAAAAACGAAAAACATTTTCTACCGCGTAAAAAATTCAGAAGATACCCTGATCCATACTCTACATATGCACGAAAACCGATTTTGAAAATATTGCTTCGTTATTTAATAAAAAATCAAAAACCAAAAAAATGAGGAAATGCTTCCAGTTTCGCCTTAATGACCATCACAATTCACGCAAATGAGCACAGAGTGGAAGAAGGAACTACCTCGCGCGCCAACTAGAAACTGTCTTCTGCTGGACCCCAACCCTAATCACGGCTGAGCGCGGACACGAAGGGTGTCCGTTCGTCCATTGAAGGGTGATTCAAGGAAAAACGAACGATTTTTTGGTGAAGCTGAACTACGCGACAGAGAAAGAGTCATTTAGCAAAGAAGGGACAAAAGTGATCCCACCGAATGTTTCAAGCTTTCTGGGAGAACAAGGGGAAAACTGATTTCTGGATTAGAATTTCTTAATTATCCTGTGGTTGAAGAAATGTTCCTTGATTTAATCGTCATCATTGACAATTAGAAAGCAATTTTCTTGTTGAGTTCTGAATTATTTGCATTCGCAACATAGTAAATACATTTTCACTGTGATAAATTTAGTTTTTAACGAGAAAACTGCTTTGATATTTTTAATGATGACGATTATATTAAGGACCACTTCTTCATCCTTAATCATTCGCAGTTACATGCCACCCAAACAGCCAATGGGAACGGCATTTTCAATTTGCTATCATCGGTCATGTTTCATCCGATTTTCATAATTGTTAAATTTTGCCATAACTATCCAGTTTTATTACGTGACAGAAATCACTCTTATTCAAAACATTTACGATACTTGATATATTTTAGATGATAAACGTTCATATTTAAAAATTATTCTATCGAATCTTTGGCAATTGGTGCGGAAATATTTCGAAAATTATGGATTCCGTTGGAAATTCCCTCAGACTTTTTTCGGTAATGGGGCACGTTCGGTGTATGTAGTACACACTAGATTTGTAGTAATGAGCTGAATTTTAGTATGGTGAGAAAGTCAGTTCTCCGTTTCTGCAATGAAATGGTGCAAAAAGCGAGGGTATTATAATTCCTTGCCTAATTTGATGCTGTTTGAGCAAAACTTTGGATAATTATGTTGTTTATGTTGCAAGAAATGGAGAAAACAACAACACTGTTGCCCAAAGTTTTGCTCAAACAGCATCAAATTAGGCAAGGAATCATAATACCCACGCTTTTTGTACCATTTCATTGCAGAAACGGAGATTTGACCTTCTCACCATACTAAAATTCAGCTCATTACTACAAATCTAGTACTTCACCGATCTGTCCTATTACTTTGGAAATTTAATTTAAAATGCCGTCGGCAATACATTAAGCCGAGATATGAATAACGAAGCATTATCTTCAAAATCGGTTTTCATACACATTTGTGGAAGGATCAAGGTATCTCCTGATTTGTTTCCTGTTCGAAAATGTTTAAAAATTTTCATTTTTTTTCATAATTTTGTTTAAAAGTGGTTTTTGAAAAACGATAATCAACATCCACCAGGAAAAATATTATCAGGAAATACCTTGGTTCTATCCTCTATATGTGTATTTTCATGGGTCATGTTTTACCTTAAGGAAAGTATTTGGAAATTGAAACCGTGTATTTTTTTTTTTTCATTTAAAAAAAACACGGACACCGTCTTCAGCTAGAGGCTGTACAGACTGAACGAAACTTAACACTAGACTACGGACACGACATACATTACGAGCAGCAGTGGATACGAGGAAGACACATTTCTTGCGAAAAGTTTCATCACTCGGAATGGGAATCGAACCCTCACCCCATGGCATGGTACGTTTATACGCTTGGTGACACTAACCGCACGGTCACGAGGCTCCAGAGGTTTCAAACCACAAGGATTCATTCATCTCTCCATTGTTCTTATGAAAATTCCTTTGGGAATTCAAGAATTCCTTTTAAATCACGCTGTGCATTTCTTCAGTAGTGTCTTTAAATTTTGCACGTCAATTCTTTTTGGATAAAAATAAATTCTTTTTGGTAACTCTCTCATACATTACATAGGGAAACTTACGTATTTTCGGCAGTTTTGTTCTCTTCGTCATGGAAGGTTTTTTGAAAGCTGTTGAACTCATAGTTGACCTCAAATCCTTCCCAACCAAGCTGAGTTATATGCCAAAATTTCAGGCAATTAGGTTTACATAAACTCCCCATGACGAAGAGAACATATGCATATCGTTAAGCCTCGGAGTGTGAGTTCGATTCTCGCTCCAGTAGGAGAAAACTTTTCGTTCGTTGTCTAATGTTAGTAATGTAATTTTTGTATATAAGAAAATCTTTTGGAAACTGATTCACTATTTTATGAATTTTTTTCACAATTCCATCAGCAATTTCTTCGAAAATTCATGTGGTCATTCCTCATACAGATTTTTGCAAGAGAACAGCTGAGGGAATTTTATGATGGTATTTCAGAATAAATGTCCAAAAAATGATGCAAACATTCTCAAAGAAATTTCCCGAAGGAGATTCCAAAGCAATAGTCTATGGACTCCCTAAAGGAATTACAAAATAATTTAGCGAAGATATTTTAGAAGAAATTACCAGAGCATTCCAGAAGAATTCGTACAATAAATAAACTAAAAATGCATGAAAATATTCCTGAGCAGCTATCAAAAAAAAATTCTTTACAAGAAGAACACACAAAGAAATTTCCGGAAGGATTTTCAAAAACCCGGATTAATCCACCTAGTGGTGATAGCGCCTTTCTCGTCGATTATGTACTTGTGATCTTTCCGTCGACGTGAGCATCCTGAATCCTGTGAATACTTTATTTATAAAAGCAAGAATTTTATCCAAGCCGTCATCGAGTTGGGAAACTTATTGATGGTACATATATCCTACGTTATGTTCAATGTATAGGCAGAGCTGGAAAATATTAGACCTCTTAGTTAACTGCGTGACCACCTATACTATTACTGGAAGCCGATCAATACCAAGACGATACAGTTTCTTACCGATTTTGGCAACACCCGTTTTTGGCAACATTTCCTTCCCGATTTTGGCAACACCCGTTTTTGGCAACAATTTCTTACCGATTTTGGCAACACCCGATTTTGGCAACAATTTTTTACCGATTTTGGCAACAAAAAATTTTGACCAAAAATTTTTACCGAAAAATCGTTTGTATTTGTAAATGTAGTGTTATTTTATCCTTACTTTTCTTTAAAAATCAAAATTCATTAAATTTTCCAATATCGACAATTTTACAAATCATGACGTAATTTATGAACGTCACCTACATGGATCGTTTTATAGCTTGTGAATAGTCCATATTTATAATATAAGCCAAATTGACGCATAAAAGTTGAAAATTATCCACAAAATTTTTTTTACCGATTTTGGCAACACCCCAATTTGGCAACATTAAATTCACCTCGTGTTGCCAAAATCGGTAAGAAACTGTAATAACAAGCTAAAATATAATTTATTTCACAATTAAAAATCACTTTACAGTCTTCGATAAACTTTTTTCTGCACACCTTAGGTTATATTTTATTATCATTGGTTGTTCATAAAATTTGACCAAACAAATGGAAACAAGCGAAATGTTTCATACTGAATCCAATTCAAATTTGAAACATATCTCAAAGCGCGAGGAGCAACCAGTCGGATCAAAATTTTGCGCATTGATTTTAGAAGCAAAAGGGAATTGAAAAACTTTGTTCGAGGTTGATGCGATTAAATTTCATTTTTCAAATGCCACCCTCATTCTTCTGTATATTTACACCTCAGGAAGTTGAAAAGGTGTGATTTGATGAGTCTGCTTCAGTTTTGTCAAGATTTTGTTCTTTTATGCATAGGGTCTGGCACCATTTGAGCACGAGCACCTATTTTGGGCACTTGATGCTATAACTCAGTCAATTTTGAACTAATCGACTTTATTTTTGAGACACGATCAGATACGCACAGTATCTAGCCATGTTCAAAAATTCAAATCAATCGGTTTGAAATTGACTGAGTTATAGCAAAAAATGCCCAAAATAGGTACTCCTGCCCAAATGGTCCCAGACCCTATTTATCGCTCGCATTGAATATTTTCGCTGTTTTTACCACTTCCTGTGAAATACCCGGAACCGGTTCCAAGACTGTATCTATTGTCTTACATATGGTCTGAGACTATTTTCTTGCTAACTGTTCAACAGGTTTTCTGGAAAGCCGAAAACTGATGTGCACGCATGGATTTGATTCATTTTACATTTTGGTCATTCTGGCGAGACATACAAAACGGGTTCCGGAACACTACCGGTAGTCTCTAATGTGATCTGAGACTATTTTTTTGTAAACCATTCAACAGGTTAACAAAAAAGCCGCGATTTAATGTACCGCATGCATGAGTTTGGCTCCCATTTGCATTTAACCACTTCCAGCGGGACACCCGGGACCAGTTCCGGAATACTACTGGTTGTCCCAAATATGGTCTGAAATCATTTTCTTGCTAACCGTTTATCAGGTTATCTAAAGCGCCATGCATTTATGTGTCGTATGCATGGGTTTGATTCACTTTTATTTTTGACCACTTCCGGCGGAACATCTGTAACCGGTTTTAGAGCACAATCGGTAGTCTCTGCTGTGATCCAAGGCTATTTTCCTGCTAACCGTTCACCAAAAGCCGCTATTTGATGTGTCGCATGTATGGGTTTGGTACACTTTTATATTTGGCCATTTCCGGCGGGATACCCGGAACCGATTCCGGAACACTACCGGTAGTCTCTGCTGTGATCTAAGGCTATTTTCCTGCTTAACGTTCTTCAGGTTATCGAAAAAGCTGCTATTTAATGTGTCGCATGCATGGGTATGGTTCCCAGCTACATTTGATCACTTACGGTGGGACACATGAAATCGGTTCAGAAATACTATTGGTTTTCCCAAATATGGTCTGACTCTATTTGATTGCTAACCGTTCATCAGGTTATCTAAAGATCCGCGATTTGATGTGCCGCATGCATGGGTTTGGTTCAATTCTATATTTGGCCACTTCCGGCGGGGCACCTGGAACCGGTTCCGGAACACCACCGGTAGTCTCTGGTGTATCAAAGGCTATTTTCCTGCTCACTGTTCATGTCGTCAAAAATCGCAAGGAGAAGAAGAAAAATCAGCCCAAAAAGGAGGAAACGAAAGGGAATAATCGGATCGAAAAAGGTAGAAAGCCGGCTCGAGACGAAAGGAGATCCAAAGAGAACAGGCAAGAACGCCGTCTGCCCCATCGAGAGAGACACATGGGAGACGCCCTGCTGGTCAAGGCAAACGACCAACAGTCGTACGCAGCAATCCTCAAGAAAGTCCGAGAGGATCCGGAGTTGAAGGAACTGGGTGAGAACGTGGTGAGAACCAGGCGCACTCAGCAAGGAGATATGCTCTTTGAGCTGAAGAAGGATCCGGCGATTAAAAGTTCTGCCTACCGAGAGCAGTTCGCCAAGTCATTGGGCGACCTCGTCGGGGATGGTGGGAACGTGAAAGCTTTGTGCCAGGAAGCAACGATCGAATGCCGATACCTGGACGAGATCACAACAGTGGAGGAGCTTGGGCGTGAACTGAAGACGCAATGCGAATTGGGAGAAGAGGTTCTAACGATCCGTCTGACGAAGGGGTACCAAGGCACACAAACAGCGATGATTCGACTGTCGGTGCCTGCGGCTAGCAAATTGTTGAAGGTAGGCAAGGTACGAGTTGGTTGTTCAGTGTGCCCGCTGAGGGTCGCCGCCCGAATAGCAAGGAGTGACCGCAAACGGGTGTTGAGATGCTTCAAGTGCATGGGCTTTGGACACATGTCGGCCAACTGCAAAGGCCCAGACAGATCTGAACAATGCAGAAAATGCGGAGAGAAGGGACACTTTGCGAAGGACTGCTCGCAAGCGCCAAAGTGCATGCTCTGCACAGCGGAAGAAGGAAACGTCCATTCGACGGGTGGATACAAGTGCCCTGCATATAAGAAGGCGATCGCAGGCCAACAGTAATGGAGATAATGCAGATCAACCTGAATCATTGTGATACCGCACAGCAACTGTTGAGGCAGTCAACAACGGAAGCAAAGTGCGATGTTGCGATTATTGCAGAGCCGTACCGAGTTCCTCTCGGTAACAACAACTGGGTGTCAGATAGCACGGGAACGGCTGCTATACAAGTGATGGGAAGATTTCCTATTCAGGAAGTGATTGCAAGCACGTACGAAGGTTTCGTCATCGCCAAAATCAACGGTATCTTCATATGCAGCTGCTATGCACCCCCAAGGTGGACAGCGGAGAAATTCGACCGGATGCTGGAGGAGTTAGCCGACAAGCTGGTTGGACGTAGGTCAGTACTGATCGGCGGAGACTTCAATGCGTGGGCCGTGGAGTGGGGTAGCAAGCTAACCAACGCAAGAGGTTACAGCCTGCTGGAAGCACTAGCGAGGTTGGAGGTACAACTGTGCAACGTTGGCACCGTAAGCACATTCAGGAAAGACGGGCGGGAGTCGATCATCGACATTACCTTCTGCAGTCCATCGCTAGCAAGCAACATGAACTGGAAAGTAAGCGAAGAGTACACCCACAGTGATCACCAGGCGATCTGCTACAGCGTTGGCCAACGGAACCCTACGGCCATGCAGAGAAACAGAACATGCGAGCGAAAGTGGAAGACGAAGGCCTTCGACAAGGACCTCTTCGTTGAGGCACTCCGTTTGGACAGTGACACTCCAGACCTAGATGCGGTAGAGCTAACAAGAGCGATTACAAGGGCATGCGACACTACAATGCCACGGAAACGGGAGCCAAGGTACAGACGACGTCCTGCGCATTGGTGGAACGAGACACTCGGCACTCTCCGTGCTGCCTGTCTAAGAGCTAGAAGACGCTACCAGAGGGCAAGAAACCTCCCGGATAGGGAGGAGCGGAAGTTAGCGTTCCAGGAGGCCAGAGCCGCATTTAAAAAGGAGATAATCGTGAGCAAGTCGAACTGTCACAAGGAGCTATGCCGAGAGGCCGACGCAAACCCCTGGGGTGACGCGTACCGAGTCGTGATGGCAAAGATTAGAGGTCCAGCGACGCCAGCAGAAATGTGTCCAGACAAGCTGAAGGTAATCGTGGAGGGTCTCTTTCCGAAGCACGAACCAACGACGTGGCCACCAACACCGTATGGTGAGGAGGACGAAGCAAGTGCGGAAGCTCGGCAGGTCTCCAATGTCGAGCTGAAGGCAGTAGCGAAAAAACTGAAAGGGAACAAAGCCCCGGGTCCGGACGGGATCCCCAATGTGGCGTTAAAATCGGCGGTCCTAGCTTACCCCGACATGTTCAGGACGGTGATGCAGAAATGTTTGGAAGAAGGCCACTTCCCAGACATATGGAAGGTGCAGAAACTGGTTTTACTGCCAAAGCCTGGAAAACCGCCGGGGGATCCAGCATCGTTTAGACCGATATGCCTGTTGGACACACTTGGGAAGCTGCTGGAGAAGGTCATCCTTAACAGGGTGGTGCCGTTCACAGAAGGAGAACGTGGACTGTCACAGCTGCAGTTTGGATTCCGGAAGGAAAAGTCGACGGTGGATGCTATCCGGACGGTTCTGGAGAAGGCCGAGAAGGCGTCAAAACAGAAGAGGAGAGGAAACCGGTACTGCGCCGTAATCACAATCGACGTCAAGAACGCGTTCAATAGCGCCAGCTGGGAGGCCATCGCCGTAGCGCTGCATAGAATGCGAGTTCCAGACTACTTGTGTCGGATCTTGAAAAGTTACTTCCAGAACAGAGTCTTGGTGTACGACACTGAAGCTGGGCAGAGGAGGATGAAAGTGACGGCGGGAGTTCCACAGGGCTCCATCCTCGGGCCAACGCTGTGGAACGCTATGTACAACGGAGTGCTTACGTTGCAGCTACCCACAGGCGTCGTGCTCGTGGGTTTCGCGGACGATATCGTCCTATCAGTAATAGGCGAGACACTGGAAGAGGTGGAGATGTTGGCGGCAGAATCGATCGGCATCATCGAAAACTGGATGGATGGAGTCAAGCTAAAGATAGCCCACCACAAAACGGAGGTACTTTTGGTGAGCAACTGCAAGGCAGTGCAGCGAGCGGAAATCTCCGTCGGAGAACACGTAGTAGCGTCGAAGCGAGAGCTGAAGCACCTGGGTGTGATGATTGACGATCGGCTAAACTTTAATAGCCACGTCGACTATGCCTGTGAAAAGGCGGCGAAGGCGATCAACGCACTGTCGAGGATTATGCCAAACACCGGTGGTCCGAGAAGCAGCAAGAGGCGGTTGCTAGCTAGTGTGTCATCTTCGATACTGCGGTACGGAGTCCCAGCCTGGGGTGCGGCGCTGAAAACAAAGCGAAATCGGATGAAGCTAAACAGCGCGTTCCGGCTCATGGCCATGCGAGTAACGAGCGCGTATAGAACAATATCGTCGGAGGCAGTTTGTGTGATTGCAGGGATGATCCCGATCTGCATCACCTTGGAGGAGGACATCGAGTGCTATGAGCGGAGGAGGACCAGCCAAGTGAGAACGTTGGTGCGAACGGCCTCAATGACAAAGTGGCAACAGGAATGGGATTCCACGGAGAAAGGGAGATGGACCCATCGGCTCATCCCTGATGTGTCGACTTGGGTGAACAGGAAGCACGGAGAAGTGAACTTTCACCTAACCCAGTTTTTGTCTGGTCACGGCTGCTTCAGGCAGTACCTACATCGGTTTGGCCATGCCGCTTCGCCCTTTTGCCCGGAGTGCGAGAACGTGGAGGAGACACCGGAGCACGTAGTGTTCATCTGCCCCAGATTCGAGGAAGTAAGAAGATCGATGCCGGCATTAAGCGTGGACAACGTCGTCGACGAGATGTGCCGCACTGAAGAGACGTGGAATGCGATCAGCAGGGCAGTCACAAAAATGCTGACGGAGTTGCAGAGGAAGTGGAGGAGCGACCAGCAAGCTGGGATCGCTTAAAGAGTAAGTGCATAGACGATGAGCACAGATTAGAAGCGACAAAAAGTGCATGAGCACTATAACAGAAAAGCGTATGAGCGCATTGCCCCCCCTGAAGCAGTCGCATCAGTGGTACCAGGGGGATTGAGGCATCTAGGTGTAGCAGAGTTTTTCCAATCGGTTTTCTCTGCTGGGGAGGTTGGGAGGAAAAAAAAAACATACACACACATACATACACACATAAATACACACACATAGACATCACCTCAATTCGTAGAGCTGAGTTGATTGGTATATGTGACTCGACCCTACGGGGCTTCTATCAAAAAGTCATTTTTGGAGTGAACATATAGTCTTTCCAGTACACTTAGTGTACGAGAAAGGCAAAATTATTCCGAAAAAAGCGCGGAAGGAATTTCCAGTATAATTGCTCAGAAAATGTTCATTGGAATATCTTTGGGAATATCCAAACGATTTACCAGTGGATTTTCTATGGAATTCCCAAAGATATTTTCGAAGCTCGTTTTAAAGGAATTGCCGAAGAAATTACCACAGGATTTTTTGTAAGAATTATTGAAGAATTCATGAAGAAAAAAGCTAAAGAATTCACACAGGAATTGCAGAAGGAACTCACACAAATGCTGCAGGAATTTTTGAAAGAATTGACGAAAGATTCCTCGAAGAAATCGCTTTAAAAACTACGAATGGCATTGATAAAAAAAATCCAACAAGAACTATCGAAAAAATTCTATGATTAAAAAATCAACGAATTCCAAAAGAAACTGCCGGAGAAATTTCTTAGTAAATCAAGAAACTCTCGCTACGAAGCTACAAAGCACCAGGAAAATTTACAACGCCTTTGCAGAAGTGGTGTTTGAAAAATATGTATCCGAAGTTCGTGAAGTTAAGCTGACACAAATTTCAATTTTCTCTTATGTCACCCCCCTCCCACCTCGGAAATTTTTTGTCGAACAAATTAGGCCGTTACAAATATTTATTTTTCTTTTTGTCCCACCACTCTTTGGCTGGTCGAGGGGGGAGATAAAAATAATAAAGCATTTAATCCGAAAAATATTAAAAACTCATCGGATTCGTTAAAAATTTTTTAAATCCAGCCACAAATTTTTGATAGGGTGGGGGGGTGGACAAAAAGTCAAAATAAAGTTTGTATCAGCCTTATTCAAGAAATTTAAAAATTTTAAAGTGAAGTTAGAGTCGTCCAGAAAATTTCTTAACAAATCCAATGAGTTTGACTTTTTTGCCTAATAGGCTCCTAAAGTCCTATCGGGATTCTTGTTTTAAACCACAATATATGGTTCAAGAGTACATATTTACTCATTTTTTGACGTTTTTATTAACCGTAGTTGAAAATATATAATTTTTATTTTTTTAGCCTTTTGTCTCGTCCCTAGCTTATAACACATACTTTGAGTGATTTTTTTTCGCCGTGTATGTCAGATAGGAACATTTTTGAAATCCCAGTGCGAAAAATGTCGAGCTCAGTCACACAAGGTTGACCTCAAATGTCAAAGTAGAACTATTTACCATTTTACTTATTTCGAATTTTCTCATTATTCCTTTGTTTTTCAAGTTCGAGTAAAGTACAGATCCGATTAGAATACCATGCTTGATCGTATTATTCAATATAAGCGAGATTTCGTCTTTAATTTTAGGACCCTATTGTTTGGGTAAGTTTTCATCGAATACATTTATTATTTATCATCCCCCCCTTGGCGAGTCAATGACCAAAGTGTCAAAAGAAGAAAATCTCATTCCGGCCTTATTAATTCTCGAAAAATTTGCAGCAATTTTTTGAACCAAATGCTTATAAGAAAATTCATAGTAAGATTTCAAACAAGTTTTTAAAATATTTTCAAAGCAGTTGTCTGCAAGAATACTCAAAATATTCTTAAGTAATGTTCAGGAAATTTGTTGGAGGAATTCTAGAAACAATTGCTCGAAAATAAATAAAGCAATTTTCAATCTATTTTCAAGGGAATTGCAGATGAAGATATCCCCAAAGAAACTACCGCAGGAATAATGAAGCACTCACGCAGAAATTATCTGAAGAACACAGAAATTGCAGAAGGAATTCACAAAAAAATGATAAAAGAATTGTTGAAAGATTTTCCAGAAATTTTCGCTACAGAAACTGCTGTTGTAATGGATAATCCGCAGGAAATGCGTTGAATGTAGGTCAGCTGGAGCAAAATCTTTTTATTTTGCACGACAAAAAGCATCTAAACAAGAATTTCTAGAAATCAAAAGCTTTTACAGCAAAAATTTTTGGTAGGCACCAAAGCGGCCACAATTGTTTATAACCGCTACCAAATATTTTTTTCGAACAATGTGCTCTACTTCGAGAAATTCGCCTTCACATTTTATTCATCATACAATATTTTAGCGATTTACTTTTTATCTTTTTTTCGCGCATAGACGCTAGCGCCACATTAGTTGATGCGGAGAGTAGGAAAACAGCCTAAGCATATAAATAATTACGAACAATCAAATTTTAAAAGAAATCGCCAAAAAAACATACTGACGAATTCCAAATTGAGAAAGAAACAACCGAAGAAATTGCCGATGAAGTTTATGAAGTAATTGCCGAATGAACTTCAGTCGAAGCAGTTCTAAAAGAAACTGCAAAAAGTCTCACAATAAATCTTAACAAGCTTCTAAAAAGCAGTCTGAGATATTTTCAAAGCTTTTGCAGTAGTTATTTTTTTAAAGTGCATTTCTCAAATAACACAGCGTAACAAAAATTAACTTTGGTCTGTCTCAAGAGCAAACTTATGTGTCTCTGACAGATTTTGGGCCGCTGAATCCGAATCCTGGCTCAGATTTGCTCCAGCACGTCACAATTTTGAGCTATACCTCAATTTATAGGGCAAAATATGCGATTTTGGGCTTTTTTGACTGCAAAGGAAATATTTTTTGAAGCGATCAAACTGTAAATTGGTCAATTTACATCAATATTAACGACTCATGCAAAATATTCCATTTTACAATATCGAATTTGATAGTTTTAAGCGATTTATGTTAGGTACGATATTTCCTGCTTAAATCTATCAAATTTGATTTGGTAAAACCAAATATTTTACATGACTCGTTCGAAGCTTCTAAAGAGCATCCTGAGAAAGTTACAAAGCTTTTTCCGAAGTTATTTTCTAAAAAGTGCACCTACATAATAAGCTGACGAATTTTCCAAAAAATTACAAAATCAAATGTCAAATAAGTTTTTGAAGGATTTGCAGAAGCAGTTTTCAAAGAAATTTCCGGAAAGATTTTTTAAGTAATTACCCATTGCCTTTTAAAAGCACCAAAAGATTTTCCGATGAAACATTTGAACTTTTAAGCCCTAGTGTAATTCATCTCAAGACGCACGCTTTACTTCCCTTCCGAAGGAAAATTTTCAATCGATTGTTATTCCATTTCTAAGCAGAATTACTCACTTTATACATATCATTATCCGTAACCAATACTTCGATTTAGCTGAAATTTTTACTGTTACTTGCTTACATCGATTTCTTATTTTGTGTTTAATTTTCCATTGCTTAAAATATATTTCTCCATGTTTTTTGGTAATTATTTAAAATATTCTGGTAACTCTCCCGCATACTCGCTAATATACGACTTTTATCAAATTAACTCAAAAACTGCTTATGATCCGAAACAAATAACATTTAACTACTATTTAGGAACAGTACTTAACGCGATTTTCTTTTACTTGCAGATATTCCCCTAACAAGCCCAGGTTAATCATCATCATCATGGCTACCAAGCGGACGGAGCAGAGTTATTCCATCGATTTGAAGAGATCCATCATCAGCATTCAGAAGGACGTGGCATTTCTGAAGAAGTGTCAAAAGGAGAAACTAACACCCGTTAGTCATAGGATTAAGGTCAAGAAGCACATCCCACCCAGCGTCACCAGGAAGGCCGAAGCAGAGTACATCGCAGACACCATCAAACGCCTCTACGCCAAGTTGGACAAGCTGACACTTAAGTGCTATTCCCTGCATTTAAAGTTGGCCAACGAATATCCGGAAGGCTTCCCATTGTTCCTCACCAAGGTAAAGCGAGCAGAGGAATGTGAAGCAGACAGGAAGAGACGGCTACACAAAAAGAAGCTGACGAATCTACGGAACGAGACCAGTGCGACGAAGGACACCCACACTATTGTTCCGATGGTTCAATCCATTGAAGGATTCGTAGTAAACCGTTCGACGCAACAGTTCACAGAGGAACAATTGACACACCTCAATAAGGGGTTAGGATATGCGGTTACTTCGAAGCCAGACGTGGAACAGATCATCGTGGACATGGAAACAGCGATCACACAGAACGTTAACATCAAAGACCAAAATACAGCCAGGAACATCGTAGCAGACGCCATCAAAACAGGACAGCGCAGTAAGGTAAATTCAGACGAGACAAGGATTGTAACGGAACTCAAAAAGAAACCAGTATACTACATGAAGGCAGACAAAGGTAACGCGGTTGTTATTATGGACAAGAAGGACTACGACGAACAGATGGAGAAGAAGATAAACGAAGGACCATACAGACATCTACGAGTAGACCCACTACCCGGACTAATTAGGCTGACAGACAAGACCCTGAAAGACTGTAAACCCATCATCGGAGAGGCTCGTTTGAAGGAAGCAAATCCCATTCTTCCGCGGATCAAAGGTCTCCCTAAAATTCACATACCCGGTCAAGAGATGCGAGAAATTATTTCAGCTGAAGGATCCCCTACCCACAAATTGGCTAAATGGTTAGTCAAAGAGTTTCAAAGTATGCCAAAACCCTTCCCCACCAGTTCGGTCAAAAACACTCAGGAGTTCACCCAAAAGTTGTTGGAAACAAGAACCATCGAGGAGGACGAGATTATGGTTTCTTTCGACGTCGCAGCACTATTCCCAAGTCTCGCGTTACATTTGAAAAGGGCCTATCCCTAAAATGTAAACAAATCGATTTTGATACCTTTCCATAGCATCCCCCAACAGTAACACACTGTACAAGCATCACCCGCCTAATCGTTAATCTTATCAGAATAAACCCCACCTTCAAAACGGCCGATCATTGCTTTTTTCCCAATCATTCATAAGCTCGTGCTCCAAATGGGCCAGTAACGGTAAAATTTTGTTTTCATTTGTTGGTCCTTTCGTTTAAAGGGCCGACAACCGAAAATTTTCCGAACGGCTCTCAGCCCGAGCGCCGAGAGAGAGAATTCTCTCTCTCAAAAACGGCCAAGCCTTAAAACGATGTCAACAACGGACTCACACGGGGGGCCAATCCACGCTAAGAAAATTTTAGAAAGACCCACAATAAGGCGTACACCGGGAGAAATTTTTCAAATAAGCTTAACATGTTTATCTATAATTTTTCATACTTTTTTGATAATTTTTAAAGCAAACTTGATTATTGAAGCAAAGATACATCTATTCTTGTGTCATTAAAACGAAAAGCACATTGAAAAATCCGAAAAATGTGAAATACGAATAGGAAATGTGATGGAAAATGTTTGCATCGATTTTTCTCAATGTTTACGTTCTGGGGATAGGCCCTTTTCAAATGTTACGCGAGAAGTGTCCCTGTAAAGGATGCTCTTAACCTTCTCGAGGATTGGTTACTACCCCAAAAGTCTGACGCAGCTTGGAAAGGAAAAGTTAGGACTTATTTACGTTTAGCCAGACTGTGCATGGATGAGAATTACTTCCAATTCCGTGGACAGTTCTACAAGCAGACCAAAGGTGCCCCCATGGGAAATCCCCTATCCCCATTTTTATGCGAGTTTTTCATGGCAAATTTAGAAACCAAGCTAAAGGAGCAAGGTTTACTTCCGGAGAAAACATGGAGATACGTAGACGATATTTTCAGTGTGATCAAACGGGAAGCTTTATCTAAGGTTCTAGAGGTCATCAACAATGTGCATAAGGATATCAGGTTCACTCACGAGGAAGAAAAGGAGGGAAAACTTCCATTTTTGGATCTATTAGTTAAGAGGGAAGACAGTTCATCGTTCGAATTCGAAATTTACAATATTTAAAAATATATTCAAGAATTGATTCCGCAATATTCTTGCGAAAATTCGTTTGGTACTTTCTTGAAGAGACCACCGAAGCAGCGTCCAAAGCAATAAACGAAGAAGTATCCCAAGAAGTAACTGCAGCTGTTTCTAAGACATTTTACAAAGGCTCAGAAAAAATGAAAGGAAACATATTTTGGGTACTTAGAAATTCTATGACCAAGAAAGTCAAGACAATTTCCATTACGAAAAGTTCCTGGAGAATCGAACCCGTCACCATCAACATGATCCTGCTGTATAACCATGCGCGTATCGCTTCAGCTAAATGGTTCCTACAAATTTACTTATTTTGAAGTAAAGCCTGTATCTGCAATAATCGGGACACAGAAATACAACTGTAACTCTGCAATAGATACATTAAAACTGCTCAAATTTGGCCTAATACCATCTTAAGATGTATTCATTTCACCTACAAAAATTCATGTGAATCGGTGCAATACTTTTTGTTGCAAAAATGAAAGAGTAGAATGTGCGCCATTGAATTTTGTACAGCCCATAGTTTTGCTTGGAAGCACTGTAACTTTTGAATTTGGCAAAGGAAATGGATGAAATTTTGAACACAAACTTCTCAATCTACATTTGTTGCATGGGCAAAATTTCAAAAAAATCGATGTATTACCAACCATTTTATAATCGAAACATGTATTGGGACTGAACGTGGTTTTAGCCCCTCAGACAGCAATTAGACAGCACCCTTTATTGTTTCGATTGTACTATTGAAAGTACTATACCAATAATCATCAAATTTTGCAGACATAAAATACACATAATCAACTACCTTCTGTGAAAAATTCATGAAAATTGGCAGAGAAATTCAAAAGTTATGAATAGGCAAACATCGCATATGAAAAACCCGAAAAATTTTCACTAACACTCACCTCTATCAACACCAGTAGCTTTCAAACCAATTGATAAAAGTTGATGAAATTTTGCAAGAAAGTGTCTCTATAAGTATCATAACTGCTAATGAAATTTCATAATTATCGTCACAGAACTTTGAACTGTAGCGTAAAAGAACCATCTACCATGCGAATGAAAATTGGTCATGATTGTACAAAATGCTTAAAAGCACGTCTGTTTGTTTTTCCTCCACAGTTAAAAGTAATGCATCGATTTTAATGAAATTTGGCACAAATAAAAAACACATACCAAAGAGTTCTCAGTCAATTATTTGACCAATTTTACCGATTCACTACAGAGCTACAGCCATACTTCTGTGTCCCGATTATTGCGGATACAGGCTTTATTCAATCACCTTGTAGATGTCTGCTGTGCCCCCAGTCCCCATATCTAGTCGCAACTCTGTCCTCATTTGCGGAAGTGGGTTGGTCGGCACTGGGGGAAAGGACGCCGGTCCGCAACGCGGCGGTGGCAAAGGGTGTCACACCAAAAATTAAAACAAGAGAAACCAGCAGGACACGAAACTCTAGATGAAACGGTGGACACCAAAATAGATATGAAAGAGGTGGAAAAAGTTAATTAATATTTACCTTTTTTCTAATTAAATTCATACAATTTTCATTCAATTTAATTTAATTGGATACACGCTCTTCGTGTTTCGTCGCGCGCTTGCAACCGAGTCAACAACGACGGCGATGTCGACGGAAGGCTACGGGCGTGCGGCGCGTTCTGCTTGGATGTGGCGGGTGGGGCGGTGGCGCGGCGATGAATGCGGGTAGATGACGTGGTTTTCCACGGTGGACATGGTGAAAAGCGTGCAGTCGAACGAATTGCAAGCTATTAGCTGGTCGGATTTGGTTGACCGAATTTCAGCTGGGCTGGGCGAGGTTGAACATTGTGTAGTGATGGGGTATAGTGGAGGCTGGTTGGACCGTATTTCCACATTGCGATGTTGTAAAGGGATGAGCCTATGAATTTTCTTTTTCTGGTCATTATATCTGTCAACGCAAAAGCCGGCAAGCTGGCCACCCTGCCATCCATCGCACAGAACGTTGCTGTTTGATAAATTGAAAGATGAATTTGTGGTGAAGGAACGCGTTCTGGTGTGTTTCGAACCCACGACACCGTATTCGCTATACCGACGCTTTCACGCTTGAAGTAACTATATCATCTAAACAATTCGCTATCACTTGAATTAAGTGGGCACAAACGCGAGTGTGTTGTGGATTGGCATCGAAGCCGAAAGAGAGATCGATTTGTTAAAAAAGAGAGTGTTCATGCTGTGGTCTCGGAGTTAGTTTGGCTTTCAATTCCACAAAATAGTTCGAATCCCCCACCAAAAAACTTTTTTTTTAAATGCATATCTCAATACACTAAAACCTCTTTTTATGCATGTTTTTTTTATGCACTTTTAATTTATGCACCTTTTTTATGCCCTGCATAAAAAGAGGGAAAGCTACTCAGAACCAATATTGTGCATAAGAATATTTAATAATGACAGGAACTATTGCAACGGCGACCGGGGGGTGTTTACAGATGAGAGCAAAGGAAGGTTACAGGTTCGTTTTTGGGTGTGTCCGAAGGTCTCATGTGCGTTACATGGGCTCCGAGTGGGTCTTAAGGCGATTTCGGAGTCATTTCAGGAGTCTCAGAGCATTTTAGGCTGGTTTCAAAGCCGTTATGGACGCGTTTTTAGGGGTTTTGGTTTAGGAGGATTTTTTTTTTAGATTGGAGGCATTTTGGAGGCATTTTAAGACGTTTCAGAGCATTTTCGGCGGGATGCAGAGGCGTTACTTATGCGAGTTAACGACGTTGCCAACCAAGAGTTCGACATTCCACACGGCAGTTGGCAGTCAGCAGAAATCATCCCGATGGTAACAGCGATCGATAGGTCGATGGGTCGGACGTGGTGCCCATCGCATGAGGTGCTGATGCAGCAGCTACCGGCGTACGTTCATCGGTTAGGTGTTACTTAGCTAGGGCCAATAAAGTTAGTCTTTAATTAGCAGTAAAAGTGTGTAGACCTTTTTTTAAAAAGAAGTCCCGGTGGTGAAACTCCGAACTTGCGTTACGGAGGAGTTTTCGGGGTGTTCGGAGCTTCTCATGTGCGTTACATGGGGTGCGAGGGGGTTTAAGGTGGATTTTGGAGGCATTTCAAGACGTTTCAGAGCCCTTTCGGCGGGATGCAGAGGCGTTACTTATGCGTTACGGAGGAGTTTTCGGGGTGTTCGGAGCCTCTCAGGTGCGTTACATGGGGTCCAACGGGGTTTAAGGGGGATTTTGGAGGCATTTCAAAATGTTTTAGACCATTTTCGGCGTGCTTTAGAGGCGTTACGGAAGCGTTACGGAGGAGTTTTCGTGGGGTTCGGAGCCTCTCAGGTGCGTTACATGGGGTCCGAGGGGGTTTAAGGGGGATTTCGGAGGCATTTCAAGACGTTTCAGAGCATTTTCCGCGGGATGCAGAGGCGTTACTTAAGCGTTACGAGGAGTTTTCGTGGGGTTCGGAGCCTCTCAGGTGCGTTACATGGGGTCCGAGGGGATTTAAAAGGGATTTTGGGATTTTGGTTACGGTAGCGTTACGGAGAAGTTCTCTGGGGTTTCGAAGCCTCTCAGGTGCGTTACATGGGGTCGCCGGGGGGTTCAAGGGGGATTTTTTAGGCATTTCAGGAAGTTTCAGAGCAGACTCTGAAATACCTTAAATCGCCCCTCAAACCTCATGCACCCTTTAAAGTCTCCTGAGATCCCTTGAATTGCCCCTAAAGCCCCTTGGAACGCCCCTGAAACCCACTTAATACTATTGAAATACCCCAGAATTCTCCGTAATCCCATGAAAACACCAAAAAATCTTGACAGAACACCCTTGTAAGGCTCCTCAAACCCCCCGAAACAACCCCTTAAAACGCCCCTGAAGCCCCTTGGAACCCCCTTTTTGGGCTCTCTGGGAACATTCTGGAAACCCCCTTAGCCCCACCTCATCTGCCCAGGAGCAAGATCTGTTCTCGCAAAGTAGATTTTGTAATTAAAGCCCAAACTTAATTTATGCATAAATTTCCCTCTTTTTATGCCTTTTTTAATTTATGCACATTTTTAATTTATGCAGTCCCAGCCATGCGCAAAAAAAGAGGTTCTAGTGTATGTCAAATACCAACATTATGTGCCTTCTAATTGATTACATGTTTTTCAAGTCTATACTCGGTTTGCTGCTGCCACTCTCCAATGTCGGTCAGGCCCGATGCTCACGTTATACCTGGCCAACCCAGGTAGCCCACTGCATCCCTTGTCTTCTTGTATCACCCAAATCTGTGGAAAACATCAATTTTACAAGATTTTTATCCGGTATCCCAAAGTCGGCCATTGTGGCGGCCATTTTGAGATTCTAACAAGTCTGTCCTTAAGATGCTCGTAGGTGAATTTCACGGAGGCTTCATGAGGGTTTCATAGATGTTTCAAAGTGTTTCAAAGCATTTCAAGGAGTTTCAGGGTATTTCAAGGCGTTTCAGGGCGTTCCAGGGCATTTCAAAAGGTTTACGATGAATTTGAGAGGGCTTAAGAGGCTCGCAAGTGAATTTCACGGAGGTTTCATGAGGGTTTAAGAGACATTTCAAAGCGTTTCAAGGCGTTTCAAAGCTTCAGAGGATCTCAGGTAAATTTCACGGATTTCACAGTTTTCAAAGACGTTTCAAAGCTTTTCAAAGCATTTCAAGGCGTTTCAATTCGTTTCAGTGCGTTTCAGGGTGAAGGGGTCTTGAACCAACCGACCCACAACGCCGAAGTGAATAATGGGGGTCTCCGGAAGAACGCTGGCCGTAGTTGGGGTCCATACACTGTTCCTTGAATTCTGGGGTTTCCTCGGACGATCGTTATCGTTACACAAAACGCATAGTTTACTCCAAACTTTACTTAACATATAACAATTTATTATTCAATAGAAACATCACATGTTTACAATGTTGGGACCCTCTGAGAGCCCTATTGGATGTGACCTTTTCCAATGCAATATAATTGCTACTGACTAGACAGTCAGTCTCTTCTCGATCGCCCAGCGATCGTAGATATATGACGTCATAACCTTCTCATGGTGACGATAGACCTGAGAGAATCAATTACCTATCTAGGGGTGTGTCTAAGGGAGGTGAGTTACCACAACGCTACCGAACACCGGGGGTTTCAGGAGTTTTAACAGGGTTTTCAGGGAGCTTTGGAGGCTCGCAGGTTAATTTCACGGAGGTTTTAGAAGGGTTTAAGAGACATTTCAAAGCGTTTCAAGGCGTTTCAAGGCGCTCCAGGGCGCTTTAATGCATTTAAAGACGTTTCAGGAGGTTCAGAAGGCCTGAAAGGGGTCACGAAGGTTTCATGAGGGTTTCAGAGGCGTTTCGAAGTGTTTCAAGGCGTTTCGCTGCGTTTCAGGGCGTTTCACTGTATTTCAGGAGGTTTCACAGGCGTTTAGGGAAGGGTTCCTGATTTCCACTTTTTATCTTCTTCCACATTCGAAGACAGTCAGCAGCGAACGGTTGTCGCTTTAGTTCGTGTGTATGCTTGTCAGCGACGACAGCAAACTCCGGCGAACGGTGGGAAGCCACACTTGGAAGTTACTCATTCGTCAACATTCGCATCGCAAGCGAATGCGATTCGTGAGTGATGCGATTGATATTGTGCATACGAATATTTGATGTTTTCGAATTATTTTCTTTGCTAATCTAGCATTTCAACAACAATACAGTAAAAATGTATGCATTACATGCAGAAGTTCTCTTTTACTTATGATAATAGCCGCTTCGATCGCTCACCAGCATTCTTCACCATTCGCCATTCATTCATTCGCTTGCGATCCAAACTGCGACGAATGGCAACGAATATTCATGTCAAGCAGCTGGCTTATCGCTTCCCACTGGTGATGGGGTTGCGTGTTTGATCATGACGATCCGTTTGCTGCATCTTTCTCGATTCGCTTCAGCAAAGAGGAGTGAATATGAATGGAGTGAGGCGAATATACCGATCCTTGGTTTAGGGCGTTTTAGGGGGCTTCAGAGGCTTTCAAGTGAATTCCACGGATGTTTTATGGGGGTTTTAGAGGCGTTTCAAAGTGTTTCAAGGCGTTTCAGGACGTTTTAATGAGTTTCAGGAGGTTTAAGGAGGGCTAGATGGGGTTTCAGAGGATCTCAGTTAAATTTCACTGAGGTTTTATAGGGATTTCAGAAGCGTTTCAACGGGTTTTAAGGCGTTTCAATGCGTTTCAGGGCGTTTCAGGAGGTTTCATGGAGATTTTAGTGGGCTTCAGAGGCTCTCAGGTGATTTCACGGAGATTTTAAAAAGGTTTTAGAGGCGTTTCAAAGCGTTTCAAGGCGTTTTAGGCTGTTTTAATGCGTTTCAGGGCATATCAGGAGGTTTAGAGAGCTTCAGAGGCTCTCAGGAGAATTTCACGGAGGTTCAAAGACGTTTCAAGGGGTTTCCATGCGTTTCAGGGCGTCCCAGAAGGTTTCAGGAGGTCTCAGGTTAATTTCACGTAGACTTCATGAGAGTTCTAGAGGCGTTTCAAAGCGTTTCAAGGCATTTCAATGGGCTTCAGAGGCTTTGGATGACCGTTCTTGGAGACCCATAAAGAATCTTCTAACTCGTAAATTGATAGCACATAGCTACATGAGGCTGTGTAAGCATAAAATTCATACGTAATGCTCTGCCGTGAATCGCATATCTGTCCCATTTGCATAGGAAATCCAGCAAAGATGGGACTGATATGCGATTCACGGCAGTGCTGCAATAAGGTATGCGCACAGCAAAATCTGGCCAAAGAAAATCAAGCAGTAATAATTCATTCCAACTTGTTCCCAAACCAAAAGCAATTCATCGTAAAAAAGCATTAATTTACTTTAAATCAACATCAAGACATTGCTGATTTGACTTGTTATATCCGTCATCTCGAGTTTTGAGCTTGAGTCCTTCCGTAAAGTTTTGCACAGTACCTTCGACCGCATGCCAAGAAATTTTTACCACCTTTGTGTCAAAATCAATCTTATTTTTCGATGAAAGCTGTCGTTCTTGACATTTTTTGAAGGTTCCAATTCACGGTTACTCAATATTTTTCAATTGGGTTGAGTTTTGAAGTGTATGAGATTTTACGTTTTTTGGAAAAATGCAGTACAATTTCTACATAGTTTTCTGCATACAAACGCAAGCATTCTCCGCCAAAAACAGGGGACAAAAATCAATTCAAATCAATACACAATATCTAAGCTTTTAAATAAGGGGTGCCAGCCATTTTCCCGACTTTTCTCGTAGTGAAAAAAATGATTTGCTGTACATGTATTTCTAAAAGTTCGGTTTTTCAAACCACAAATTCATATTGTTGACCAAACTATGTATTTCTTGCCAAACTTCGATTTTTTCTTGCTCTTAAGTTGATCTGCAACCTTTCCAGGTTGAAATGATGTATAGAACCGAATACTTGAAAGCTAACTTAGGTCTGCGGGGACGGTCGCTTTAATGTACATTGTCAGATTTTCTGCACGTTTGTGCAAAAACTTTTCGAGGACTTCTTGTTCCCATGACTCTATTTTAAACACAATGTCAAAATATATCCCGAAGTAAATATTTTTCGATTCCTTACACAATAAGCTTTCATTTGCGCCAGAGATTGCCACGATTCGTTGAAAATAGAGATATTTCTATCCAAAATGCGGTGGCTAGATTTTGCTGTGTGCATACCTTAGATCACTGATTACATTTGTAGATACGATGGTCTTACCTCCAAAGAGTTCTTGGATACTCCTATTCTATCATAGAACTCACCACTTGAAAGAACTTACATGCCTGAGGCTGTGTGAGTATAAACCTCATTCTAATCTAAATGCTCTTAGATAGAACTAGTAGCTCTCGTAGATTCAATGACCTATATTCAAGGGAGTTCTTGGAGAACCTTAAAGAATCGTCGAACTCACCACTTGATAGATCATATCTACCTGAGGTTGTGTGAGTATGAATCTTAGTCATGAAGCTCTTAGAGACAATCAACTACGTTGGTAGATCCAATGACATATACTCAAGGAAGTTCTTGGAGATCCTCAAAGTGACAACGAGCTCACCACTTGACGACACATAGCAACATGAGGCTGTGTAAGCAAAAATTTTATTCATAATGCTCCAATTGATCACTGGTTACGCTTGTGGATCAGTTGGTTTCAACTCTAGGGAGTTCTCAGATATGTTATACAATCATAGAACCCACCACTTGATCGAATATAGATACCTGAGGACTTGTGGGTGTAAACCTCATTCTTAATGCATTTAGATACAACTAGTAGCCCTCGTAGATTTGATAACCTTTACTCTAGGGAATTCTTGGAGACCCATAAAGAATCTTCGGTCTCATACTTAACTTGATAGATTGTAGTTACCTGAGGTTGTGTGAGTGTGAACCTTAGTCGTAAATCTCTTAAAGACAACTAAATACGTTTAAAGATCCGATGATCTATACTCAAGGTTGTTCTTGGAGATCTTCAAACTGACAATGAACTTCATAGCATATAGCTACATGAGGCTGTGTAGGCATACATTTCATTCACAATGCTCCAATAGATCACTGATAACGCTTGTAGAGCAGACGGCCTTACCCGAGCAGAGTTCAAGTACTGACGATCAAAATGTGACATTGGTTTGTTTGAGATAAGAGGTAAAACTACTGAAAATAATAGCAAATGTTTGTTCTTGAGCCATCTAACTAATAGCAAAATATGATATTTGAAGATCAATCAAATAGCTCACTACTATTGGCAAGATCTTACCAAGAGCTAAATGTGCTATGATGATGATGTTCCAGGAGTAAAATTGAGATATTCTTTTCAGTACTTTTACCTCTTATCTCAAACAAACAAATATCACTTTTTGTTCTCCATATCAAAATATGTTATTATTGAGCTTTTTTCCTCTGCTCGGGTAACTCCAGGGTGTTCTTGGACTTATCACTAGAAAGAACACAGATGCCTGAGGCTGTGTGAGTATAAACCCCAGTCTAAATACTCTTAGATACAACTAGTAGCCCTCGTAGATTCGATGACCTATACTCAAGGGAGTTCTTGGAGACCATTAAAAATTCTTTGAACTCATAACTTGATAGATCATAGTTACCTGAGCTTGTATGAGTATGAACCTTAGACATAAATCACTTAAAGATAACCAAATATGCTAATAGATTTGATGCCCTATACTCAAGGAGGTTCTTGGAGATCCTCAAACTGGCAACGTAATCGCCACTTGACAGCACATAGTTGCATGAGGCAATGCAAGCAAAATTTCATGCGTAATACTCGAATATATCACTGGTTACGCTTGTAGATCAGATGGCCTTAACTACAGGGATACAACTCTTAAACTTTTAACCCTTAAACTCTCCGTAAACGTCCCTTTTATTCTTAATTCTGATTTTTTTCGTAATCCAACTTTATCTGTAATGTTGAGTGCTCCAACTACTCTTAACATAATCAAATTCCATTAAGGTAACGCTAATAATAATAATAGAGTTTACCTAAATGGAGGTTTCAGTGTATTTTTTACACTACCCCATTGTTCAACCGTCCGTATGTTTCTTCTATATAAAGGCGTTTGGGAATGAACTTGTAGCCTTTCCAGAACACTTACTGTACGAGAAAGTCTAAAACAAGGACAAACAGTTCTCTACACATGTCTACAAACAAAAAATACACCAACTAATGACCCTCACTGGTTGCTTAGTCATCCTTGCTATGATCACATTCACACAATTCCCCAATCACTGCGAGAGTATGTAGCGTGGCAGCAGCGGCCGGAACAACCATCCGAGCATCCCCGAACGCGACAAGGAAAAAGTTTCCCCCGCATAAAGGATATATAACGAGCTCGAAGCAATTTATTTTAATGATCGTCCGTTTAAAATAGAAGTTTAGTTTTGTATAATTGTACCGAATCTATATATTATAATGAACGGGGGGAAGCAAGAATAAATGAATGTACGTGTCTTCCTTCGCTTGTGTTATTGTGTGCTCTCGTTTCTGTACCTGCCTTCTGGCGAGGAGTACACACCACCATCGCCACCATCACCAGCAACCGACGCGATGGAGGACTACGGCGCGCGCGGCAGCAGCGTCAGATTCGTTCGACAATTTCCGTATCAAAACTTATTCGCCGTTGCAGGCGCTTGGCGCATCAGACAGAAAGAAGAGTCTGCCTAGCAGAGATCGACTGCTCTCCGCCAGGAGCAAGCATTAGGGGAGCACCAGCCAGCAGGCATTCAGCCGGTGCAATCTTTTGTGTCTCCAGCCGGGAGTCGGGCATCTGGTAGGCTTGCGGCAGCGGTCGTCGTCACACGCTTTTCCACCGCTGCTATGGTTTGACTCGACGCTCGTTCCAGGGAATAAAATGTGCGGTCTCATTAAATTTCATCGAAGTTCGGCATCATGCCCCAATCGCGCCAGGGTTGTATGCTGCTTTTTTTTTAACTTAGAGTGCGTTAAGCGTTGGACCGGTGAAAAACGTTTTCTAATTGGGTAAGGCCACCCTGAAGTTTCTTACAACCATGGGGTAGAACAAAAAGAGGTCATCCTGGACCGCTTTGCGTATGTTTCCAAGGTTTTGTTCCAGAATTCGTGTAATGAGCATCTTATTGTGTCATTGCCGTTTGGTCTACCGCCTTGTTGTTACATGAAGCAGATGAGCAGCACTCCTTCCCAACGAACGCAATTCTCGAACACGGCTACGTCGACGAGGGGGAAGATTCCCCTTTTGAACTTTTCCTCTCGGTGACCCCGAGCTGACTTCGAAGAAAACCGAGAGGACGAAGGTTCCTCTTTCTCTGTCTCTCTCGCCCGTACGCAGCGCCATCAGCTGAAACAATTATTTTGAAATTTAATTAAAAAATTAATTACAAAGAAAATAATTATGTTGCAATAATGGTTCGCCGATGCGATGGTGAGTCCAGTCAATGGTGTGAGAACCAGCGGCGACAACCAGAAGGGAGAGAACTTGTGACCCTTTTTCGGGATTGGATTGCATTTGGCAACCCCCGTTTCACGGTCCCACGAGGGAAAGTGGAAAGTTAAAAGGAAGTTTAGCATCCGCTGTGCTACACTATACCACGCGGCTGTTGTCGCTATTGCGTACCATACGCTGGGGAACAAGCAGTAATGGAACGGAGAGGTTAATGAGACGAACACAAAGTGCATAAAAAGTTTTGCTTTATGATGCTCCGGAGGGTAAAGTCACGGGCGTTGCTGAATGGATCCGTGGTTGAGTGATGATTGACTGACCGACGAAACAAAAGATGGTAATTTCAGTGAACACTATGGACATTTACATTTGTTGCTATTGAACCCAATACTAGTCCAATACTAGTGTCTGAACAATGGGAGCTAACCAGAAGTGTTATGGTGTCTATATTGTGTCTATCTCAGAATAGATCCTGCATTTGTTTTCTAAATTTCAGGACGACAAAAATCATATGGACTCTAAAAAAGGAAACTTAAACAAGGAAATTTAACAAACGAAAGAATCTTTTACTCAACAGAGTATCCCCGTGTTTCTCAAAAGCCTGGCAGACTTCAATGTCAGCTGTCTTCCAACTGACACTGAGAAAGGCTGCAAGGGGTATTCGAAATACGCTTTTAAGCAAAAGAATAATCAGTAAAACAGGGTTCGGAAAGTCGGCACAAGAACTCCTGTGATAATACTAGTCGACAACATTGAAACTTTCAGCATGCACTTTGACCATTTGTTCAGTTTCTGATGGAATTTGACCCGCTGATTCCGAATCTGACTTCAGAATTCCTGTAATACGTACAGTTTTTGAGAAAAATAGGATTTTATTCACGAAATTTCATATTTTGATAAAAATAAAATATTGTCTTTCGATTTTAATGTTTTTATCTGCTCATCATAACCAATATTTATACTTAATAGATTTTGATCTGCTGATTTAGAATCTAACCTTAAAATTTCGTTACATGTTTTTGAGAAAAAATGGGGTTTTATTCACAAAATTTAATATTTTCAAGGAAAATAAAATATAGTCTTTATAATTTTATATTTTTTAACTGCTCATCATAACAATATTCAAATTGAATAGTTTTCGGAAACTGAGCTAAGAATTTCTGTAGCAAGTATAGTTTTTGTGAAAAGTAGGGTGTTATTCACAAAATTTTATATTTGTTTAAAAAATAAAATATTGTTTTTTTTTTATTCTTTTTGTCTGCTCATCATAACCAATATTTATATTGAATAGATTTTGAACAACGGATTCAGAATCTTACCAAAGAATTTCTGTAACATGATCAGTTTTTGAGAGAAAACAGTGTTTCACCATTACATAAAAAATCAATTTATGAAAAAAAGGAGAGGTGAACCAGCGTCTGGCTGAAAGCCTCTTAAATAAAGAAAAAAAATATGAAAAATATGTTTTTTTTTCATGGAAATATAAAATTTTGTTAATGAAACCCAATTTAAAAAAACTGTGTGTGTCACAACCAGGGATGCCATATAAACAAATATAACTGTATTATACAGATTTCTGAGCTTCCATACAGATTAAATTGTATATAACATGCAGATTTTTGAGCTAAAGGGGCCATTTTATATCTTTTTTGGGATACATATTTTTCTTTCAAGTTTTGTATAAAATACTGATTTTTAAGAAGAGTGATACAGATTTTTAAAAAAATCATCTGGCATCCCTGGTTACAGCGATTTTAGGGTAAGAGTAAGGAATAAGTGGATAAATCAAATGCAATCTAAATAAGTTCTAGTAAGAAGCTGTCCATTAAAAACGGTAGGGTTTATAGAGAGAGGGAAGTTTGAGAAATCTTACGCGCCATACAAAACTAGGTGGGGACTCATACAAAAAGACTTACAAGGGGCGTTGAAAAATCTTGTAATTTTCCTTACGTAATAAACGAACAGCTCCTTAATACAATAATTTAATTCAATGAGCTTATTCAAATTTGGAAGAAAATACTGTATTAAATTTATTTTACACGTATATATGTAAAGTTGTGAATTAAACTGTGTTTTTCTCAAAAAAAAAACTGTACGTGCTGCAGAAGTTCTGGGGTGAGATTTTGAATTAAAAGAATAAAATATAATACATACAATTATTAGTTTAGATGAAAGGAACTCAATTAAAAAAAAAGTATTTTTATTTTTTATGAAGATATAGAGTTTTGTGAATACAATTCTATTTTCCTCAAAAACTTAACTTGGTATAAAAAATAGGACAGATTACGAATCATTTGATCAAAATCTATTTTATACAAATAATGGTTATGATGAGCAGGAAATATATTCAAATTCATTATCTTTATTATCGAGATTTTCAGCCAGAGGAAGGACAATGATGTATTTTCTATGAAAATAAAAAAATATGCGAATCAACCCAATTTTTCTCAAAACCGTACGTGTTATACCATTTCTTAGATCAGATTCTGAATCAGGGGATCAAAACCTATTGAATTGAAATTTAGGTTGTGATGAGCAGATAAAAACTCTAGAATTATAAGGGCAATGTTTTCTTTTCCATGAAAATTTGTGAATAAAACCCCATTTTTCTAAAAAAAAATTACGTGTCACAGAATTTCTTTAATCAGATAACGAAACAGTGAATGAAAATCTATAAAATATAGAAATAAGTTATGATGAGCAGATAAGAAATTTAAGATTATAAGGACAATGTTTAATTTTATAAAAAATATGAAATTTTGATAATTAAACCCCATTTTTCTCAAAAACCGTGCGTGTTATTATTACATATTTGATCAGATTCTGAATCTCTGAATCTAAATTTAATAAATTTAAATATTGTTTATTATGAGCATATGAAAAAATGAAAATGACGATATTTTAATTTCTTTGAAAATATGAAACTTTGTGAAGTAAATCCCATTTTTCTCAAAAAAAAAACTGTACGTTTTACAGAAATTCTCACGCTAGATTCTGTAACAGTGGATCAAAATCTTTTAAATATAAATATTGGTTAAGGTGAGCAAAAAACATTGAAACATTTAAATTATAAAGACAACAGTTAATTTCCTATGAAAATATGAAATTTTGTGAATAAAACCCTACTTTTCTCAAAAACTGTAAGATTTACAGGAATTCTGATTCTTAATCAGTGGGTCAAAATCCATCGGAAAAGGAAAAAGTGATTAAAGTACGAGATCCACTGCCTCTGCAAAAAAATGTTTCTATTTGAGTATTCGTTCAGTAGTTAATATGTAAATTTATGCAGTAATTGTTTTGCAAATACTAAATGATTCCCACCGATAATACCTATTAGATTTAATTTCCATATTTAATTCTGTCGGCATTTTTTTAATTCTTTGGCAAAGTCAATTCCTTTGGGATTTTTTTTTCGACAATTTCTTTGGAGCTTCCATCGAAAATTTCTTTAGAAATTGATCGGGTTATTCCCTTAAATGTTCTTTCGGCTATTATTTCGGAATTCTTTCGAAAGTGCCTTAGGAAACTAATTTGGATTTTTTAATTTCTTCAGCAGCTTTTTAATTTTTTTTTTTTAGTTTTTATTTTTGTGTATTTTAACTTAGATGCTAATTCTACACTCTTTTTGAAAATTGGGAAGCGAGTTCTTCAGTGCTGTCATGGTAAAATCAGAGCTGGTTATTCAAGGTTTCAAAATCTCAGTACCCCCTACACTAGTATGCCTCCATAGGAATGACTTCAAGAAATGACTGAAATTGTTTTCTGTAATTTTGAAGGCGATTCTCGCAGAACGATTTAGGAAATTCCTTCAATGATTGCTACGGAAGCTCGTGCATGTGTTTCTTCAAACATTTATGTTAGAATTTGCCATCAAAATTCTTTTGGAAATTTCTCAAGAATTCTAAAAATGTCTGCATGGTTTCTCAAAGAGTTCCTGCAAAGATTTTATCAAACTATGTAATTCCTGGAAAAACAGTTTGTTCCTTTGGAAATGCAGATTTTTCTCTGGAAGCCTTTCAGAAGTTATTGCTAATATTTCACCAGAGCATCATAAAGTTTTATTCCACATAATCAGAGGTTCCCTCAGGATTTTATTTTTAATTTTCACCAGCAATTTCTCAAGATATTCTGGAAGTTCCTCCAGATATTCCTCCAAGGATTTCACAGGGTTTATACAGACCTTCACTTCAAGTATTCTTCTTCCATAACCTTTTCCGGTGATGCTTTAGTAATTTCACCAAAGATTCTCACAAAAAATTCTGCAGAAATTACTCCTGAATCTATTATTTGGACTTTTTTAAATAAATTATCAAGAAATCTGTCTATCAATACTTGCAAAGGGTGCTTCTGTTCTCCTAGGCCTTCTTCAAAAGATTCTTAAAAAAAAGAAATCTTTTTTTTTTTTTAATTTACTCAGACGTTTCCCAACATTTTCGGAGAATCTTGTTTTGTTTCTGTAGGATTTTTTTTTCAGGAATTTGTCTTCAGGGATTTTATGTTATTATCCCTGGCGAAATTGTATGAGAAATTCTTCCATGCATTCCTCTAGAGACAACTCCAGAAGTTCTTCTTAGGATTTCTTCAGAAATTCCTCCAGAGATCCCTCAGAAATTTAGTGATGTATTTATACAAGAATTCCATCACTACCAGAAATTTGAGTAGATATCCCTTAAAGGTACTTTCCTGAATTACTCATATATAGCTGCAAGTCTTCTCTTAGAAATATCTTGGGAATTTTTTGATGAAATTCCAGTGGGAAGTTTTAGAAGGCTTCCTAGAGAAAAATATGGAGGAATTCCCCGGAAAATCCTTGCATGGAATTCCTAGAAAGGTTTGTTATGTAATATTTAGAAAAAAATCTTGAAGAAATCCTTAAATAGAATTCTGGAATTTCCAGAGGAACTTTGATCTTTTGATTTGGAGAAGGAGTCGTTGAAAACACTTCTGTAAGTTTTCCTTAATCAATTTGTGGACATTTTTCTGAAGAATTTCATATAGAAAATACTTGAAAAAAAAACGCCTAGATAAGCTTCTGTGAAGATCCTTCGAAAAAATTCGAGATATTTCTAAAGGAGTTCCGGTAGAAATTCTTTTTATTTTTAAACTTTTTTTTCAATTTTTAATATTTTTGAATTAGTTCCTCAAAGAATTCGCAGAACAATTCTTGGAGTGGTCCTTTGAGGAAATGCCGGAGGAATTTATGGGGAAATACATGGCGAAATATCTAGAAAAAGATCCAAACCCGAGGATCGAAACGTCGGCGATGAAATAAAAGAACCAACGCTTATTTCTATGACTGCGAGCCGAAACCATTAGAAGTCCCACCAAAATCAGTCATTCAGGAAACATATCTAGAGGAAATTCTGAAGGAATATCTGTATGAACTCCTGGAAGATTTACTGCAAGATTTTCTGGATGAATCCCTGTAGAAGTTCCTGGGCACATTCTGGTGGGAATTTTCAATGGAATCCTTAGAGCAATTTCTGAACAAATCTCTAGTGGACTTCCTGAAAAAAATCTTTGAATGAATCTTTGGAAGACTTTTCGAAGAAACGACTAGAAGAATTTACGAAAGAATCTTTGAATCTTTTCCTAAGCGAATCCCTAGGAGAATTTCTGAAGTAGTCTCTGGCGGATTTTCGGGAGGAACTTATGAAGATTTACATAAAAGTATTTCTGGAGAAATTTTTAAGGAAATTTCTGGAAGTATTTCATAGTTGATTTCTTGATGGAATCCTTGGCCAAATTCGTTAAAGAATTTCTGGAGAAATTTCCAGGAAAATATTTAAGGATCCCCCGGGAAAATTTCTGAAGAATACTTTGGAAAATTCCTAAAGGAGTCTGTGAAAAGTTTTCGTGAAGAAATTTCGGAAGGAATACTGAGGTTTTGATTTTCCGAAGAAATCGCTGAAAACATTTCTGAAGAAATCCTGAAAATTCTCGTACGGAAATCTGAATAAATTAATGGAAGAATTTTTGAGGAAACCTATGGATGATTGCCTAGAGGAGTTCCTGGAGGAATTTTTGGAAGGTCTTCTAGAAGTCATTCTAAATAAAATACTAGTGTAATTTCTGAAGAAATCCTAGGTAGGAGACAATTGATTGATTGATTTGTCTTTATTAAAGAGCCAAGGGCTGAAGGCTGGTTCGTCTCTATGTATAAGACAAGATTTTCTAAAAGAATCCACGGAGCAATTTCACAATTAATCTAAGAAGCGATTTCCCAGAGCATTAGGCAGTTTTTTTTTAAATTCTCTGGTTTTTTAAGGAATCGCTTTGGAAATTTCTGAAAGATTTTTACAGGAATCCATGGAGTAATGTAAGATATCCATAACTTGTTTACCAAATGCATCCTTTGATAAATTTCTAATCTTTCAAAGAATTTGTAATGGAATCCTTGCAAGATTTTCTTAAACAACCTTTTAAGAAATTTCGGAGAAATAGCCAATTAAACATCCATAAACTCCTGCAAGAAACACAAAAAAAAACAACTCTGGAGAAAATTTAGGTATGAATTTTTGATAGATTTTTTAAAGTTATTTTCGGGGATTGTGTGAAAATTAATTTTGTATTTTTTTATATCAGGAGCTGAATACTCAGTGAGTAACTTGGAGTTACCATTGTTTCTTGGGAAAGTGCTTCGGTAGTTTGTATACTATGCCTTCAGCTATTTCAATGTCGTCGCTGTTAATCCGGGTACCCAGCACTCATTTAAAATACACGGAGTAGAAAAAATCGGACACATACACTAAGGTCTTTTTTTACACGGGTAGTTTTTCTGCTTTAACTCGGTCAATTTTGAACCTACCTATCTGATTTTCCGTACACAGGTAGTACTAACCGTGTCTACCTGTGTACAAATTTTCATGTGAATTGGCTCAAAATTGACCGAGTTAAAGCAGAAAAACTACTCGTGTAAAAAAAGACCTTAGTGTACCGGTTAAAAATTGCACTGTTAAAATTTCGATAATTTTTTTTTTGGAAACTTTAATGGCAATTACCTTGATACTGGAGAAAAAACTTGTTATTAGAAGGCACGAAATGTTGCTACATAATTGACTAACTGAGAGATGAAGTTTGTGGAAAATCACGTTCTGATGAGATTCGAACACACGACTCCGTATTCGCTAGACCGGCGCTCTAACCAACTAAGCCACTAAATTCATAAGAGAAAATTTAATGGAATTTCCAAAGGAACTTCCCAAGGGAAATACCAGAGACATTCAAGACCTAATTGACCAAGTATTGTTTAAAGATTTTGTCAAATGGATTGCCAAAATATTGCTTGAAAAATTAAGAACACCCCAAAATATTATTTCTTAAGAATTGTTAAATCAATTCCAATTGAAATAATCAAAGGCAATTCAAAATGAAAGAAATTCCCAAAGTAAATAATTGCCAAAAGATTTTCCAACAGACCTGTCAAAAGAAATCAAAAAGGAATTTCCAGAAAAAAAAACGTACAAATACATATTCAAAAACTGTATAATTCAGGCGGAGGGGGGGGGGGGGTGGTAGATGTGAGACAAAAAGTCAAAATTAAATTTGTAGGGCAGCCACTTGGGCAGCGGCCGGTATTTTGGGCACTCTTCGCTATAACTTAGTCAATTCCAAATCAATTGACTTGAAATTTTGTACACGGCTAGATACTATACGTCATAGGATCCCAAACTTTCAGGTCGCGCGACCCCCTTTTGCCAGCAGACCTAGTTTTCGCGGCCCCCTCATAGAAATTCTCGTATTTGTTGTCTGTTACAGTAAAATATTTAACTGTCCCTCGCGACCCCTGGATGAAGGCCGGTGACCCCCCTGGGGGGTCGCTACTCACAGATTGGGAAACCATGCTATGCGTATCTCATCGCGTTCCAAAAATTGTGTCAATTGGTTCAACATCGGCTGAGTTATAGCAGAAAAGTGCTCAAAATAGGACCCCTGCCGAGATGGTTCCACTTCCCTATCAGCCTTACTAAACAGGATGCTCTTAAGTACATTAGCACTTGATGTTAACTAACTACTTAAGCATGATATACCTCAGGATAACGTTAACAGTAGGTTGAACCTTTCCTTGCGGATGCTTTCAAGCAATTTGTTGCATATTGTTTTCAGCACCTTTCAGTTGATGATGAACCTGGGCTTGTTAGAGGAATATCTGTAAGTTAAAAAAAAAATCGTGTTAAGAGTACTGTTCCTTTGAATTCCACTAAGAATTTTCATCCTTTGACAGATACGTATTTCGTGTTTCGAGATTTGTTGATTTTTTTCGGTGAAAAAAGACTTTCCAAATCGTTTTGGTATAACGTTTCGGCCTACTTCATTCAGCCATCATCAGATACAAAACGTTTGTTCTCCACCACTGTGGCCTATCAGTTGACAGGCCACAGTGGTGGAGAACAAACGTTTTGTATCTGATGATGGCTGAATGAAGTAGGCCGAAACGTTATACCAAAACGATTTGGAAAGTCTTTTTTCACCGAAAAAAATCAACAAATCTCGAAACATAAAATTCAACGGTGACGAAAAAACCCCACAAAGATACGTATTTCGATCTCAACTGTAAGGTCGTCTTTCTTCAGTGTCTTATACTTGACTCGACTCGTGTCGAATTTTCAGACCCCCGCTCCCCCCCCCTCCCTCTCCGTAACGCATTTTTGCATGAAATCCTAAAATTTTTGTACGGGCTGTAACGCTCGGCCGTACTTCCTGCTCCCCCCAGAACGTTACGTAATTTGTAGGTGGCGCCTTTGATGAAATTCTTGGGTAGTACAGTTTATGGATAACTTAACATAAAATTTCTCATAACCTAACTCTGCTTGCACAGAATTTGTCATGAGTTGACATGTGTCAAATGAGATGTCTCCATTTGACCTTCTTTGCACATTTGAGAGTTCCTTTGCAAAATTCCTTCCAAAATCCCTTACATAACATTCAGTTTAAACTTCAGAAAAGATGCTAAGAATCTTTTCCGAAATTTTCTAGAATTCCAAAAATATAATTTTAAATTTATTTTAGTTCATCCTTTAGAAAGTCCAAATATACAGTGTCGAAACGTCGAGTAATACAAAACAGGTAGTTTAGAATTGCCCTGGACTGAGAAAGCCAACCCTAATAAAAATGTATTATACACTGCCGATTAGGTGAAAGATTGTACCATTCCGTGTATGATCAAGATGATAGCCCGAAAGGGTTGTTAAGCACGTTGTATCATATTTTTCTATTAGGGAATTCAAATCGATAAAATTAAGTCCATTCTTCAGGTTTCTGAGTCAATCTGCCACTGCGTATAAGTTACCCTCAACTTGATGAGATAAAAATAAAAATTGTGTTTATGCAATTCATATGCTATTGAACACAATACTCACCGATTACTTCAGATAAGAGCACAAATCCCAACAATAACCAGGTGGAAAATTGAATCTCTCCACATTCCACGCACTGCATCGTAACTGCCAGTATGGATTCCACCAAATCGGAAATACACCGTGAAATAAAATTTAAATCGAATATTGTGTACCGCCCTTGCTCCGCACACCCAGCCTTAGGAAGGCAAGCAATTCAATTCTAGATCCGAAAGAGTTCGAGCCTCCTGATGCCAAGAAACCACCACCAGCATCATCATCATCAGCATCATCTTGGTGTCGGTCGTCAATTGTTCGGAGGTTAACTATCAAAAGTCGAACTGCTTCCTCTTCACATCACATTTCCATCCAATCGTCGTCGGCGTGCATTGGTCGGGGGAAACTGTGCTGGGGAGCAAGAAATTTGAAATCCCTCTCGCCACCTCCCTGAACCTCATCGCCGCCAGACTTGATTCACTACAATTTGGCTGCTGGTTGAGGCCTGAGGAGAGTCAATTCGATAAACGCACCCCCTTCAGTTTTCAATCTTCTTCATAGGTATAATAGGTATGAGAGACGTGCCAGGCAGAAAAGCGGAAACAGCCTCGTTGAGGAAGTATGTAGGAAATTGAGAAATCCCACTTTCAATGTAATCAAATCGAGAAACAGATTTGTGGTTGATAAAGTTTGATTGCTTCTGAGCTTTGAGTAAGTGTGTCCTGGGAAGGTTGAGTCGGTGGGGTAGGTGGGGATTTAAGGGGTGCGAGCGCGAGGGGAATAGTCCGAATCCATGAATGGAGAGAGCGCACCGGAGCACTGAGCTATCAGTATATGTATTTATTTTCGAATCCAATTAAATTTCAATCTACTGGCTCGGCTTATTGGCCGGGAATGGCCGCGGGGAAGCGACAGGCGTCGTTAGGGTGTGAGAGAAGTAGGAACGGTACATGAAATTGAGCAAAATTCCGGCTATCCACTAAATATTATAGCACAATGTGGGGAGAAATTGGCCCGTTTTCACAATTTATTGCGCCTACCTACTTTTCACTTATTTTATCAGTGTAAGTAAGTACAAAAGTTGAAAGACATTTTTGCAAAAGTTGTGTAGTTGCAACACAATACAATTGTTGATAAACGTGTATAAACGATGCAGAAATCACCGAAAATAGTGCACACTTTTGAGTACGTTCACAAGGTTGATTTTCGGCCTAGGAACAGTACCTTTCTTCCAAAATCTTAGCGTAACGTCCCCACTAAAATAAAATCTGCATCTCAGTTTTGTATCCAATGAGCAGTTCCACCCACAGTTATTTACTGAGAGACTCCTCTGTCAATGTACATTTCGTGTGACATGCATGAAGATACTCTATGACAAAAAAGTCTAGGGGAATGTCTGTTGGGTCTCCAGTTAGCTTAGTGGTTAAGGCTGTGGATCGCCAATCCGGAGACGGCGGGTTCAATTCCCGTTCCGGTCGAGAAAATTGTCTCGACCCTGGGCATAGTGTATCATTGTGCTTGCCACACAATATACAAATTCATGCAATAGCGGGCAAAGAAAGCCCTTCAATTAATAACTGTGGAAATGCTCAAACAACACTATGTTGAAGAGAGGCAGGCCAAGTCCCAGTGGGGATGTAGAGCCATAAAGAAGAAGAAGAAGAAGAAGAAGCAGAAGAAGAAGAAGAAGAAGAAGAAGAAGAAGAAGAAGAAGAAGAAGAAGAAGAAGAAGAAGAAGAAGAAGAAGAAGAAGAAGAAGAAGAAGAAGAAGAAGAAGAAGAAGAAGAAGAAGAAGAAGAAGAAGAAGAATTTGGTTGGTTTGCGTGAAAGGAGTATAGCGGCCCATATAGCCGAGGCGGTAAACGCACGGGTATTCTGGCAAGGATGGGAACACTCACTTGCAAAGATTTACTTTCACTTGCTATTTTCTCAGCTCAGAAGCGAGCAATCAAAAAATGATGTATGAACGACTTTCGTCTTGTGGTTTTGTCTAAAAGTTTTCCGAATAGAGTAAGGTTCGCAAACGCATATTAAAGTCGTGACAGAGCTGTGAAATCGACTGTCCGCAAGGTGAGTGTAATTTACATTCACCTCGTGGAGAGTTGTCTTTGCAGCTCTCTCACGACTTCGGTATGCGTGTGCGACCCTTACTATATTCGGCAAATTTTTAGACAAAACCACGAGGCAAAAGTCGTTCATACATCGTTTCTTGATAGCACGCTTCTGAGCCGAGAAAACAGCAAGTGAGTGTAACTCTTTGCAAGTGAGTGTTCCCATCCTTGTATTCAGCATGACCATGCTAAAGGTGACGGGTTCGATTCCCGGTCGGTCCAGGATCTTTTCGTACAGGAAATTTCCTTGACTTCCTTGGGAATAGAGTATCTTCGGGCCACTCGATATACGCATGCAAAATGGTCATTGGCAGAGGAAGCTCTCAGTTAGTAACTGTGGAAGTGCTCATAGAACACTGAGCTGAGAAGCAGGCTTTGTCCCAATGAGGACGTTACGTCAAGAAGAGAGAGAGAAGTATAGCGATTGGAGTTAAAAGAAATTTAAAGTGTGTTCAGGGATGAGTGATGAGGTGTTGATGATGGGTTGGGACTGTTTAAGTTTTCCTAAAATGTATCTTCAGCATATTTAAGTCATTGAATCTAACTCCATAACTTGTGTGGATGCTAACACTGTCTCATACAACTCCGTGCTGTCAAATAGTGAGTTCAACGTTCGTTTAAGAATCTCCAAGAGCTCCCTTGAGCTTTAGCTCATCGGAATGACTTGAATACCTTCTGAAACCTCCCGAAGCAATTTTGAAACGCATTGAAACGCCTCTGAAATCCCCCTGAAGACCACATCATTTATTAAGTTAACATCAAATGCATGATAAGACTGATACAACAATTTGCCGCCATAATACTCGACTTGCAGCTGCAGCTCTCCAACGTCGGTCACGCCCACCACTCGCCAGATCACGCTCCACCTGGTCCGCCCATCGTGCTCTCTGCGCTCCTCGCCTTCTTGTACCTACCGGATGGTTAGCAAACACCAACTTTGCAGGGTTGTTGTCCGGGATTCTTGCAACATGCCCTGCCCATCGTATCCTTCCTGCTTTGGCCACTTTCTGGATGCTGGGTTCGCCGTAAAGTGCAGCGAGCTCGTGGTTCATCCTTCTCCGCCACACACCGTTCTCCTGCACGCCGCCGAAGATCGTCCTTAACACCCGTCGCTCGAAAACTCCGAGTGCTTGCAGGTCCTCCACGAGCATCGTCCATGTCTCGTGTCCGTAGAGAACCACCGGTCTTATTAACGTCTTGTACATGGTACATTTGTCCTGTCTCGCTCAGTCCCACCTACCAGCATGTACTTTGTCTTAGCCGCGTTCACCACCAGTCCGACCCTGGCTGCTTCACGTATCAGGCGGGTGTACTGTTCTGCCACCGTTCCAAATGTTCTAGCAATAATATCCACGTCATCCGCAAAACAGACAAATTTGCTGGATTTCGTGAAGATTGTACCCCGGCTGTTGAGCCCGGCTCGTCGCATAACACCTTCCAGGGCGATGTTGAATAGTAGGCAGGAAAGTCCATCACCTTGTCGTAGTCCCCGTCGAGATTCAAACGAACTGGATAGTTCACCCGAAATCCTTACGCTGTTCTGCACACCGTCCATCGTTGCTCTTATCAGTCTAGTCAGCTTCCCGGGAAAGCTGTTCTCGTCCATAATTTTCCATAGCTCTGTGCGGTCGATACTGTCGTATGCCGCTTTGAAGTCGATGAACAGGTGATGCGTTGGGACCTGGTATTCACGGCATTTCTGGAGGATTTGCCGTACGGTGAAGATCTGGTCCGTTGTCGACCGGCCGTCGATGAAACCGGCTTGGTAACTTCCCACGAACTCATTTACTTTAGGTGAAAGACGACGGAAGATGATCTGGGATAGCACTTTGTAGGCGACATTCAATATGGTGATCGCTCGAAAGTTCTCACACATTAACTTGTCGCCTTTCTTGTGGATAGGACAGATTATCCTTTCATTCCACTTATCCGGTAGCTGTTCGGTTTCCCAGATCTTGACTACTAACTGGTGCAGACAGGTGGCCAACTTTTCCGGGCTCATCTTGATGAGTTCTGCTACGATACCGTCCTTACCAGCCGCTTTGTTGTTTTTGAGCTGGTGGATGGCATCCTTAACTTCCCTCAGCGTGGGAGTTGGTTCGTTCCCGTCCTCTGCTGCACCAACATAGTCATTTCCTCCGCTGCCTTGGTCCTCCGTGCCTATATTCTCTTCGCCATTCACGTGCTCGTCGAAGTGCTGCTTCCACCTTTCGATCACCTCAGGTTTGTCCGTCAGGAGGCTCCCTTCCTTATCCCTGCATATTTCGGCTTGCGGCACGTAGCCTTTGCGGGATGCGTTGAGCGTCTGGTAGAACTTACGTGTTTCTTGTGAACGGCACAGCAGTTCCATTTCCTCGCACTCCGCTTCTTCCAGGCGGCGCTTTTTCTCCCGGAAGAGACGGGTCTGCTGCTTCCGCTTCTGTCTGTATCGCTCCACATTCTGTCGGGTTCCATGCTGCAGCATTACCGACCACGCTGCATCCTTCTCCTCCAGAACCGCTCTGCACTCCTCGTCGAACCAATCGTATCGTCGACTCCGTTCTACGTACCCGATAGTGTTCTCGGCTGCGTTGTTGATGGCCTGATGGTTAGTGGTTGAAGATCACCTGAGAGCAGTAATACAAAACGAACTTTCAAAACCATAGCCCCCTTAACCTTCCGTAACTCGCGCGGTTGACTACCTGCGTCAGCACCACGCTAACGCTGAGCAACCCTGTAATGCGCATGAAACCTCCGAAAACGTATCAGTAATGCATCCAAAATCTTTTAGCTGAGACATTTCGAAATCCCCTAGGGCCCCTGATCTCTGAAAATTCTCTGAAACTCGATCTACCTCTGAAAACCCCCTGGAAACTCCTCGCACTACAAGTAATACACCTGAGACTCTCCTAAACCCCCAAAGTCGCCGCTGTGACGCCTCCAGAACCCCCTTAAATTACCTGAAACTTCTTGAAATGCATGTTCTCTGAAACTTCTTGGTATGCCTCCGAACACCCTCTAAAACCACCTTGGATTCTCTGTAAAGCACCTGAGAGTCTCAGGCTGAGACCCTCCAAACGACTCTGAACACCACCACCCAAACCCACCTAAAACTTCCTAGTGCTCTGGTGTCCCATGAAACTCCTCATAGTCACTTTTCTTGAAGTTCTTTGCAACCTTGAATCCACTTAGGTAATAAGGTAATGAACTGAATCCACTTAGGTAAAACATCTATGTATGCAGTCACAACTCATTACCTAAATGGAGGTTTGGGTGTATAAAACATTGTTCAAATTATGAGCCGTATGCTGGCAGCTGCATTAAGGGGCTGTCCATAAACCACGTGGTCATTTTTTTGGGACTTTTGAACCCCGCCCCCGCGTGGTCATTAGTCCATACAAAAAAAAATATTTGTCCATACAAAACGGTCATTGGCCGAACCCCCCCCCCCCCCCCCCCTCATGACCACGTGGTTTATGGACAGCCCCTAACACTTTGTACAGCACCAAACTGTATTCTATTCTACTTTATCGAATTAGTTGTGCTACTTTCACTTTGAATTGGCTGTTATTCCTTTAAGTAGTCCATTACTAGTTTCAGTTTGCCGATTTCCAGCTTTCCAGGTGCGTTTGACCAACAAATTGCATGTGCCAGGCGTGGAAATCAAACCCATGACCATCCGCATATGAAGCGAACGTGTGACCCTACGCCACGGGTACCGGTTGTTGCATAGTTGTTGTCCGGCATTCCCATAACATGCTCCGTCCATCATATCCTTCCAGCTTTTGTCACCATTCCGACACAACGCCAAGGATGATCCTAAGCACCCGACGCTCGAACACTTCGGGTGCCTAAACATGTTGATCTCAAGCCTAGCGCAGATCTGGTGCCTAAAGAGAATCACCGGTCTTATCAGTGTTTTGTACATGGGGCATTTGGTGCGAGGATGAATATTTCTAGGCCGCACATTTTTGCAGAACCCATAATAGGCCCAACTTTCACTGATGGTGTGTTCTCGTATTTCATGGCAAATGTGTGGTTCCATAGCTCTGTGTAGTCGGTGCTGTCGTACGTCACCTTGAAGTCGATGTACAGGTGGTGTATTGGAACCTGGTATTCGCGGAATTTTGAAGGATTGGTCGCACGATGAAAATCTGGTCCTTTGTCGAGCGGCCGCTGACAAAGCCGACTTGAAAACTTCTCACAAACTCAGTTATTTTAGGGGAGAGTCGAGGTAGCTGTTCGTTCAGTCACCCAGATCTGGATTATAAGCCGGTGCAGATGGCCAACTTTTCAAGGTCCATCTTGATAAGTTCAACTTCGATTCCATTCTTACCAGACTTATTGTTCTTGAGCTGCTGGATAGCATCATTAACTTCCCTCAAAATGAGAGTTGGCTCGTTATTGTTCCCTGCTGTACTGACGTAGTCACTTCACCGGACGCCTAGATCGCTCCCTGCACTATTCAAGCGTTCGTCGTAGTGCTGCTTCCATCTTTCGAATACCTTACCTCCATCAGTCAAGATTCCTCGCACTCCGCCTTCTCCAGACGGCGTTTTTATTCCGAAAAAAGCGGGTCTACTGTTTCCGCTTCCATGTTCTGCCAGGTTCCTTGCTGCAGCATTTCCTTCAGTGCTTCGTTCTTCTACTCTAAAATCGCTCTGCACTCCTCGTCGAACCATCCGTTCCGTCGACTCCGCTCAATGTACGTGACCTGCCAATGAGGAGCGACTGGCAAGATCAACGAGCTTACTCTGTATATCAGAGCGCCGTTGAGCTAGGAGAGCAACGTCATCAGCCAATTCGAAGTCATTTAAGTGCTTTATATTAGTGTATCATCCCGCACGGAATCCTGCTTGCTGCTGTCACAGAGTTGCATCAATCTTCTCCTGTATCCGGTTAAGGATCACTTTGCAGAGGACTTTTAGGAACGATACACAGTAACATGATGCCCCGCCAATTATCGCATACAGTCAGGTCACCGTTTTTGGGTACTTTACTAGGGTTACGTACAAAAAGCTGAATTACGAAGGGCTGAAATAACAAAAGGCTGAAACACGAAAGGCTGAAACACTAAAGGCTGAAATAACATGAAGCTGACATAGTGGTTTGACTAGTTTTCAAACACGTTTGCTTGTTGGTCGATTACCCAGCCGCGGCACTCGCATTGGTTTTGCTTGAGCTTGACGATTGACCGTCCCTTAGTTGGTTGGCCAAACCAAGTCATTTTGGGGGTACATGCTTCAGTTACGATGTTCTGAATCAGAATGTTTTACGACTAGCCACAATGCTATGGATTATTGAACGCCTACGTTACTAAGATAGTATTTTCCAAGAGAATAGCATATATATTTCAAAGAAGGAAAAATCTCTGATGATATTGTTAGTAGCAGTGTTGAAAAATTCATTTCATCATATCTAAATTCAATCACCTACAGCTCATTTTAGAAGCTGAACCTGAGAATATGGTATGTATATGGAAAACTTGTGCGGCCAGACCAGTTTTGCAAAAAAGTCACGGAAAAACCGCTATTTTCGAATATTCGAGGTAAATGTCACGGGCTACCTTCAAAAAATGCAAATAATATTCACCGTGAATATCATTTGGCATTGTTTAAAGGTAGTCCGTGACATTTACCTTGAATATTCGAAAAAAGCGGCTTTTCCGTGACTTTCTTGCAGAACTGGTCTAGCCGCACAAGTTTATCATATACTATATTCCCAGGTTCAGCTTCTAAAATGAGCTGTAGGTTGTTACTCTGGGTCAGACGTACCCCTGGCTTTCACCTGAATACCGGAAAGCTTGAGCGTGGACTCCCGGCTCTGCAGGGTCGGCTTACTTCGAGGGGCTAATCAAGGCTCAATGAATGGCAACATCAACTAAATAGTTTTAATCTTAATTTATTTAACTTACTTACAAATAGTCTGTGTGTGGGTGTGAGAGTCTGTTGATGGGGTGGCCGGCCGGCGTCGATGGTGGTGCTGCTGCTAATGGTGGGGGTGGCGAACGGGTTGCTGAAGCACGGGATATGGGTCTGGCGGTCGGTTTGAGGGAGGGCTCAACCGGGATATGGGTCTGGCGGTCGGTTTGGTCAATCCACAATGGGCTGGGCAAGACCACGTCGTTGTGGGAGTCCAAGGTGTTCGCGGATGCCTCCAATGGCCCTTTACAAACGGAAATAACGTGCGTCCGACGTACTATGATCACTGGTTCCTCTTCCAATAGGCAATCCGACCACGATGCCCGCCCTTAGACCGAGCGAGTTCGGCCTTTTGATGGGTTTGTTGTGCCCAAGGATTAATGGGTCCTATTAGCACAATGGGAGTACCAATTGGAGGTTAGCTTTTATGGGTTTCACAGAGGGAAATATCGCAGGGTGAATTTATAGATTTCTGGCAATGAACATCATACCTGATTCGCTTGGTAGCTTATTTCACAGCTGCTGAAGACTTATTTCGGCAGACCTAATAGGTCAACTTGATTTTACCGGGTGGATCTCTGATTTTTTAGAGCTAATAGCAAACTTCTACTGACTTTGGCTATCACAGTAGGAAAGAGATCGATGCTTCTATCCAGATTTGCCAGTCATCTACCCTTTTGTGCGATATTCCCTTTTCCTCTCCTTTTGACCGTCCTTTAGCTAGCTCGCGACAACCATTCGAAATGATCCCCTGCAGCAGATTTTAGTGTATTTTGTGTCGTGTTCGAAATGTGTTTTACAAATTTTGTTGGGAATCTTAATATAACATTTAGAATTTACTTTGTGTTTAATTATTTATTAATTTATTTATTATAGTGTGCATGCTCATAGTAACTATCCCTAGCTAGGTTTTTAACAAATTTAGGATAATATTGGAAATGACAAGTATTTATAAGGAAACAACATGTAACATCAACAGTCAATTTGAATATTCTTTTTCTATTATTTTTACTCGGCATCATGATAAGGGATTTTATGATCCAACGGTAACAAGGTGGTTGAATTTAGATATGACGGAATGAAATTTTCAGCACTGGTTAGTAGCCTTAATGACAACAATCTTCAAAACAACATGACTCGAAAGAATGACTCTTGTCTAAAGAAGGAAAAATTAACGATATGAGTATTATCAGTGCCTTTTTGTGTTCGTTGGTATGCGCCACTAGAGCTTCTTCATTAAGCTCAGTTTCAACACTAATACCTATGCTGAGGGTTGCGCGTTCGATTCGCGTTCGGACTAAGAACTTTATGAAAATTTTCTTGACGCCCTTTGGCATTGAGTATCTTCGTACCTATTACACGATATGTAAAAACTTAGAAACAGGCTTGATCTCAGTTCGGGCGTTACTCCAAGAAAAGGAAGACGTGTATAACTTATATATGCATTTTCGTATTTTCAGCCTTTTCAATTTTCAGCCTTTTGTAATTTCAGCCTTATGTTACACTTTCTTGATTTCAGCCTTTTGTGCATTCAGCCTTTTGAAATTCAGCCTTATGCTACCATCCCGAAGGATGTCACCGGTGATTGCGACTTTCTCGCTGGAATCCGCTCACGCTCTTTTTTCTCGCTTTCACTCCCTTCTCGAGTGCCGAATAGCGCTGACGGGCTACGGATTTGGCTCCTCGTGTTTTCGCTCGCTCTATGCGGCTTTGGCGTTCCTTCGTTCCTATATCTTCTTCCAGGTATCATCTATGATGCACTGCTCTCTCCGGGTACGCAGCACACCCAAATTATTCTCGTCGGTGGCGATAAAGGCGTTCTTGATGGTTCTCCATTGATCTTCTACGCTTCCACTTTCCGGAATGTCTGCATCACGGTTCTCTAGCTCTTCGACGAAGGACTTTTTCACTGCAGCGTTTTCCGGTCGGCGTGTGTTGAACCAGCGCCCGATTTTCACCTTCTGTCGATGGATCCTAGCAATGCGCCGCCAGATCTCGCCGATTAGGAGATGACGCGATGGCCGGACGCAATATCAGCGCTATGTTTGTTCCGCACATCAAGAAAGCTTCGTCTCCATTTCCGGCTAAATCAGATGTGGTCGATTAGATTTTCCGGGACGCATCACTGTATGCACTGGTAGATGAGGAAAGAGCGATCTCCCAATCATCATGTCATTGTTGCCACAAAACTCTGCAAACAGCACTCCGTTCTCTTTCATTTCTCCGAGTCCATAGCGTACCATGACGTACTCATAGTCCGAATTGTAGGAACCACACTTCGCGTTGAAGTCGCCCATGAGGATCTTGATATCACCTTTCGGAATCTTATCTACGACAGCATTCAGTTGCCTTTCGGCAGCATCAGTTGACGCGTAACATTGGATCATGGTAAGGGTTAGAAGCCGTGTTCTGAATCTGGCCACAATTACCCTCTCGTTAATAGGTTACCACTACATTAGCGCAGCGTGGGCACGAGCGCTGAGCAGGAAACCATCTCCACGAGGAGCGTGTTCGCGAGTATAGCAGAATTTGGCCCGACGTTAATCTGTGTTCTCCAAAGTTCGGTCAATGGACTTCACTCAGTCCTAGAATCTTAAGCTTCATTGGCTAGTTTCGCCACTTTACCCTGTTGGGCAAGGGTTAATACATTCCAAGTTCCAATTCTGGTCCATTGTTTCTAAAAGTCGTTACTGTTGAATCAGAATCTTTCATTTCTGTAATAGTTTTTAAGGTTCGAGAACAGTAGGTTGGCCTAAGGTCCCTGTCACCTTAGGTATAGCTTCCGATGGAGGAGCATTTCATACTCAGCCGCTAAATGCCAGACAGACGCTGTTTGAGTCGCACCTCCTTGGTGAACAGACACTCGGGATGTACCTTCTCAATCTAGCTGAGGCCAGAAGGACAACAGTGCCCAGGCTACACTATCAACTTGACCGTGGAAGTATGTCGCAGGAACCTGTGAGGACCAGAGCTATGTTGGACGCTCTTCTTAACGACTCACCGTTTTGCAGCCCAGATATGTTACACACATTTAAATGAACTTCCTACGGATCATATCTTGACCACATGTTTGAACAAAGAAACTGTCTGCATAAGTGGCAGCTTTTCAATCTGCCATTAGAGAAAATCGAACGAATGATGAAATTTAGACTTTACTCCAATCCGTCAGGTCCAGAGCAGAACAGGATTACTTCGGGCAGCAGCAAAATCTGTCTGGAAGAAATATTGTAAACTTTCTTGAGCATGGCAGAGTACATGCTTTGCCCAGTACACACGCGTGTCGTCCTTCAAGAGAGCAACAGTTCCTCACTCGGACTGATATCTGCAGCAGTCCAATTTCCGCACGCGTTGGGACGGGGCGCCGGAGCTGAAGTTGCACCCCGAGAGTAAAGACCAACCGACTGCTGGAGTACCTAGTAGATCAGAGTCAAGCATCCGACCGACCTCCCGACTCTGACTCTCTACAGACACAGCGCAACAAGGCAGAGTGTGTACACACTTGCTGGTACTCTCTCTCTCGCTCCGGTTTGCTTCTCTGCTGGCCGCCCACCCACGGCTGATAATTTAATTAGAAAATTAATTAAATTTCAATTTTATTTATTTCATTTTAAACTGTTTTCCTGAAGTTTTTTATGTACCCACTTATTCCGAGTGCGGCGGATGGCGGGACGGGGCGTGGAGGAGATGCTGGATCGACAGCCAGCAACTCTCTAATAGGGCAAACAGCCAGGCAGCCAGCCATCCAGCCAGTTGGAGGGATGAAGAATGTGAAGCGAAGAGCTTTGGTTCGGAGTCAAACTCACTCGCACGCCTGCATGCTGGGAAAGGGCAGAGGGAAAACGGGGAGGGTGGGGAACAAGCCAGAGAGTAAATGGTGATTGGTGTGGGTCCGATATAAATTAAATTAAATTAAATGTAGTTGATAGCGATACTGAGCTATTCTGCCGTGGGATGGGGAGGTGCAGGTGCAGAATACTATGGGATACGATGGAAAATAAATACACGCAAATAATAAATTACATTCGACCTGGGCTGATGTTGGAGGAATCGGTTCCGAAGTTTGATGTAAGAAAACATCCCAATAATAGGCAAATGCAAGACTTAATTACAAGGCTGCGTTAATTTGATTTGATTGAATATAGTGATCCGTAGAGGTGACGGCTTTTTGAATATACTGACTTTTTCTGTTGTGATGAGCTAACTTCTGTTTCATGGATCTTCAATAAAAACTGTATCAACATCAAATTTTTGTTTATTTTTTTTACTCTGGAGCTGTTCAAAATATGTTTTTTTTAATCCATAATCCGTTACATACAATCAAGAAAATAAAATGCACAAAGTTTTCAATTGTAATGTAACACAAAGCGTTTATTTGGGTTTATGAACATCTACCTCCCAAGTAACACACTTGTCATAGAAGAGTCACGGCGGCGCAGGTTTTTGTTGCGCAGATGTCGCTGTTACTTACTTCTAGCAAGTAAGTGTTTATTTGTTACAAGTAAGTCGCAGTTACTAATGCGCAACAAAAAGCTGCGCCGTGACTCTTCTGTGACAAGTGTGTTGGGCTATCACTCTTCAAGCAGCAATCACCATAATCGCAACTTGTTTTTGGTGTTTGGAAAAAGACTAGGTGTCAGAAGTTCCTCTTGGTGCTTGGATGCCATTTGGTAGGCGTAAGTTGATACATTGTGTGTTAAGATTAAGTTATCTTACGCCAACCAAGTAAAGTGATGCTAATAGAAGTTTATCACATTTTTTCTCTTCATCAATTGTATGGAACTCAGACATTATTTTTTTAATAGAATCATCAAACTTTTTTCAACATATGTAAATTTCGAAGAATTTTTAAAGTTTTTTCAAATTGATAAAAAAAATCACTTATGCTCTTTGTATCTGGTCCCTTCGTCGCATTGTTAAATTGATTGATTGATTTGTCTTTATTAAAGAGACTTTCAGCCCTTGGCTAGTTCGTCTCTGCATTGTTAAAAATGAACAAATTCAAATAAATCACGGAAAATCTTCTGTAAGTCATATACTCCACACTTGGCAGCATCACTACAACAGCTGCTGAATATGAACATCAAAATCAAATATTATTCGAACGCCACTTGTCGAATAAATAGAACAATATTTTTGCAATCACTTGATAATGGCTAGGAAAAACATCTCTCGATATCAAGGAGCTCTCCTCGGCTGACTCTCTCCATTGTATGTTTGGATCTCCCCCGTCCATTTTACTCATACCGGCCGGCCGGTTACCTACCTAGCTATAGCAAACGAACGGACGTAGGTAAGACGATCATCCACGGCAACGACCGACGACGAGACATGCTAAAACGATGATGTCTTGGAAGGAGGAACTTTGCAGCCAAGTGTGACACAGAAGCGAAACAGGTGCGGTTTGTTTTATCACCCGGCCTCCTTCTCCTGGCTGTCACCCGGCGTGCTGCCAGGTCATAGCCGCATTCCCCTACTCAACTCAGATTCCCGAGAGAGATAGAGAGTGCTCAGCCAAAAGTCGTGAGTCATCTTCGTACCACGTGCATGCCGCCTCCGTACACTAATTGGAGGTGGTAGACGCCTGGAAAGTACAGTAGCACTTAATGTATTTTAAGAAAATATTTTTTTGCACCTTATTCTCTTTGTCTTAATTTCTAAGGCCTAAAATTAACAGAGGTTATAATGTGATAGGACTTATGATCATATTATTCGAAGTTGTACGTTCTCTATTCCCTGCTAAGCAAAACTTGGTTCCTACACCGATAAGAAGGGTTTAAATACCACGTGGATAACCAACTTTCGAGAGAAGGCTCAGATGGCCAAGTTGAGAGCCCATATAGCCACATCTGGCGGAAATGCGTGAATACACAGCATGACCATGCTGAGAGTGATGGGTTCAATTCCCGATCAGTCCAGGAATTTTTCGTAAAGGAAATTTTATTTACTTCTTTGAGCATAGAGTATCATCTTGACTGCCATACGATATACACATATAAAATGGTTACTAGTAGAGGAGACTCTCAGTTAATAACTAAGAAGTGCTCATAGAACACTAAGCAAAGAAGCCGACTTCGTCCCAGTTACGCCAAGAAGAAGAATAATGAACAAGTCTCTGTTTCGACAAATTTAAACGCAGATATCATCAAAACGACTAAATTTAAAGAGTTCGAGCATGTATGGGTGAAAGTGCAAATAGCAGGTGAAACACATGTTTTTGTCTCTGTGTACTTTCCACCCGGTAATGCACGTAAAGTTATCTATGAAAAATTCTATCATAATGCTGAAAATATCATTAGCAATTTTCCCCCCGAAATAAAAGTGCATATTTATGGAGACTTCAATCAACGTGCTATCGATTTCATCCCAGACGTTGACAATGAGAGCATCTTGCTACCAATTTACGGAGAGAATGAAGCGGTGCAATTTATATGCGATAGTTCTGCAAGTCTTGGTCTCAATCATATTAATAATGTTAAAAATCAACAGAATCGCTATTTGGATCTTTTAATGACGAATATTGATGAAGATTTCTGTGTGGTAGAATCATTGCATCCCTTATGGAAAAATGAACTATTTCATACAGCAATTGAATTCTCTCTAATTGTGCATGTAAACAATAGACCTGAAGAATGTGTTTTTGAAGAGTTCATGATTATCGTTCTGCAAATTATGATAATATACGACAACAAATTTCTCTGGTGAATTGGCAAAATGTGTTAGGAAATGAAGAAAATGTTGAAGATGCCGTTACAACATTTTACAGAATATTATACGATATAATTCACGACAATATACCTTTGAAGAAAAGAAGACATCATCATACCTCAAGGTACCCCATTTGGTTCAATCGAGAAATTAAAAACCTGAAGAACAGAAAGCAGAAAGCACATAAAGCATACAAAAAATACAGGAATGATCAAAGCTTATCCAATTATTTAAATATTTGTGACCAATTAAATCATGCCATTGATATTGCATCCGAGGAGTATAAAGAGAAAACTGAGCGGGAAATAAAATCATGCCCGAAGAATTTTTTCAATTACGTTAAAACTAAATTAAAATCTGACAATTTTCCACCTGAAATGCACCTTGACGAAAAAGTTAGAGTAGACTCTGAAGCAAATTGCAATCTTTTTGCAACATTCTTTGAAGTAGTCTACACCACACATTCAGAGGAAAATCGGGATCGTGAATATTTTTCATTTCTTCCTGAGCTATCTAAAGACATCAACGTTCATCAAATCAAAGTACATGACATAACGGACGCATTAAAAAGTCTAGATGCCTCCAAAGGTGCTGGTCCGGATGGGATTCCACCAGTATTCTTGAAAAATGTATCAGTAGAACTTACATCCCCGTTATACTGGCTTTATAACATGTCACTGGAATCAGGTAGTTTCCCTGAAACGTGGAAAAGCTCTTTTTTAGTGCCAATTTTCAAAAGTGGCAAAAAATTCAACGTACGTAGTTACCGTGGAATAGCTATAATCTCTTGCATTCCGAAGATCTTTGAGGCAATAATCAATAAAACTTTATTCGACATGGTCAAAAACAGAATAACTCACACGCAACACGGGTTTTTTAAAGGACGTTCAACATGTACAAACTTGCTCGAATTCATACATTATTCGTTAACGGCCATGGACAATGGCAATCATGTGGAAGTTCTCTTTACAGACTTCAGTAAAGCTTTTGATCGAATTGACGTACCTGTGGCATCCTGATGTAAGTGTGTGGGTAGCGACCAGTCAGTTGACTAGATGATTAGCAATGGAACGGTAGTGCAGTCACATTGCCAGAATTAGACTATAAATTAGTAGTGTCAGTTAGAGTAATTGTGAAGTGATAGATATAGAAATTGTAGGATATCACATTGGCGATCCTGCCACGACGTTGGCAAGTGTTCATAGTGCAATTTAAATTAAATTGAAAATAAAAATAAAAAGGTAAAAGATTTCAAGACATATATTGTTTGCGAGTGTGAGTGATGTTAGTGTCAATTATGTTTCCAATATGAGGTAAGGTGTTCATGCGACATGGTTGCCAAAAATGATTATAACCAAAAAAAAAAAAATGTTGAGTCGGGTAAAGCCCAAGGCCAACAGAGCTGCAAGTGTTGAGTCGGGTAAAGCCCAAGACCAATACAAAAAAAAAACCTTCCTAATGTTGAGTCGGGATAAGCCCAAGGCCAACAGAAGTGCATGTATCGAGTCGGGTAAAGCCCAAGACCGATAAAAAGAAGAAAACAAAAAACGTGTTGAGTCGGGTAAAGCCCACGGCCAACAGAGGTGCATGTATTGAGTCGGGTAAAGCCCAAGACCAATACAATAAACAAAACAAAATGCTTGCGTAGAGTACGGCTCATTACCAAGCCTTTTAAATGTTGAGCCGGGAGAAGCCCTAGGCCAACAGAAGTGCGTGCATTGAGTCGGGTAAAGCCCAAGACCGATACACTAAAATCCATGGTGCTGAATCCAGAATTGCTTAAAACAAAACAAAACAAAAGAACAATAAAACGTGGAAAATATGTTATGGTTAGTTGTAGCAATACGGACAAAATTACATCGATACCTGAAAACAAGTTGAGAAAGTGGCAAGTGAAAGCAACGGTTGAGGAGCTAATGGTCCATTTTACGAGCCGAATTTTTGAATGAAAATTTGACAGGAGCTCGCTCCTTAATACGTGGAAATTAATATCATCATCAGCATTGTTGTCGTTTCGTACAATGGCTCATACAACAAGATTATGTACATATTATTTCTGGCTGCACGGCTCAAGCACTAACGGTTGTCTGATGACAACGAAGTGTTCATTTTCTGTTACCTGGCTGTGTGCGTGTCAAGGCACATTTGATTTTCTGCTCGTTCAGCCAGCGATGGTCCGTGGTGAGGAAGGTAACTGCCGTGGGGGGAAGGTAAGATCAACACGAGGTGATGTTTTGGAAGGTTTAGATTTGCAGAGTGGAAAATGCGGACATAAGTTTTTTCTACTATTATTTAGTTTGTTTTTTTGGCTTCGTTCCTTACTTCATGCGCATGCGATAATTATACGATATTGTTGGGAAGTGGCGCTGTAAAGAAGAACAGTCAAGAGAACAGCTGTGATTATTTTGCATGTTGCGTGTAGCAAACAGAGCGCACAGTGGTTCACTGTAGATCAAATACTAATCAAAATATTTTGCTCAAAACCTTCAAAAACGTATGAAAATCGCGAAATTTATCGCAATTTTTCGCCAAATGCATCTACCTATAATCAAAAGCTATTATCTTTCAAAATCACCCAACGTATCGCTGACGTGCACATTTTAATATTTAAGAAATATGTTCACACAAAATAGACATTTTTAATAACTAAAATCAGTTTAAATTTATCGTTTTGGATTTCAACAACTGAAATGTTCAAGATGTTGATAAAAGTGTTACGGATGTAAAATAGTAGTTTACGTAACAAGGTGCAGAATGAAGATTTTTACAGCACGAGTCGTACATTTATCCAACGAGGCTTGCCGAGTTGGATAATTACGGCGAGTGCTGTAAAAATCGAGTTCTGCACCGAGTTGCGTACAACGTTTTTTGCAATTTCATAAATTACCGCTTGAGGATAGTTTTCAACAAAACCTTTTCATTAAACTGCACACTGATGTTCATAGTCATGTTTAAGAAAGTCTGATCATAGCAGGTTATACTGTACAACTGTCACATTTTTCAAGTCTGCGTTCAGAAAGCATCAACAAGTTGATCAAAACTGCAAACAGTGCTGTAATGGTTCATTACGCAACGCAAATCAGTGCTGTAATGAACCATTACAGCACTGTTAACATGGTGTGGGAAAGTAGGCCTTTTCCTGGCAGACTTGCGTGAGGTAAAACAGCCTATTACGATGAGAAATTGCAAAAAAATATTTTGGAGATTTCGGGCGGTTTCGTACCACTGCGGAAAATGTGTGCCGCGCCACGCTTGCTTTCATTTCGTTTGTATTTTGGTCTCGTTTTCGTTTGGTGCGGGCTGAGTGAGCGGCGAGAGTTCTGCTTCATATTTGCGTGATGGTGCTAGTGTGCATCAGTGAGTACGATGAGGTGAAGGTACAGCACACTGAACGAAAACGCCCGCCGTACAAAGAATGATTCTTCATTCAATGCGGTACAGACCTGCAAAATCTGAATTTTAAATGATTTCTCAGCAGAATGATTTGACTGCCTTCGATTGAACCAAAATCATCCTGTAATAAAACTAAAATTGACACAATTAATGAATGATTTTTCGCTTGGGGTTTGTTGTGAATGATTATCAACCATCCGAAAGCATTTTCCTCTATGCTTCATACCGAAAATCATTCAATCGCTGAATGAAAATCCCCACAATTCAAAATATGAATTGTCATTCAATCGTGTGCTCAATCCAGGGCTCACTCGGTGATTCCTAAAACTGAATGACAATCGCGATCGAATGATTTACTGAACAATAATGACGGATTCTTGTTCACTTTTTGTATTCTAATTGTCTGCATGTTCCCCATTCTAAAAGTAATTCAATTTAAGATTGTTTTTCATTTTGCTGTTGGTGCGCCATCCTTTGCCAGTTTATAATGGCAAAATCAACGCGTTGAAGTGGGCGCGGAAAAAAATGCGTCGTGCAAAACTGTTCGACTGTGATGCAGAATAGTGATAATTTATAATGTGTATTAATATAAAATGAGATTTCTGATAATAAAAACCAATAAAATTCAAATAAAAAATAATTCACATACATCAAAGTTTGTTCTATTGTTATTTTCCAAACAACAACTAGTATTACAACCATTTCAACGAGTTCGAGCGAAATTGACTTCAATTGAAATCAGATTCCTTCTAACTTGTTGTGATGGTTGTAATATTAGTTGTTTAATTAAGAATTAAAATCAATTTAAATTGTAACTGCAGTGAACAATGTCTATATACTTTCGTAAAGATTTTCATTCTCATTTCAACCGGTAAACAGAATGGGTTTTAAATGAAAATCATCCATGTCCAGATTTGTTTTGATTCTGAATAGTATGATTATAGTGGTCGCTTTGGATGATTTTCATACCGTCTGTTTTGATTCTGTCAGATCAGCTCTTGAATGACAAAAATCCAAAAATCATCTGATTTTTGGCATGGGGCTCGGATGAGGCAATTATTATTCAATTTGTGGCGGGGATTTTCGTTCAGTGCAGGCTGCTAAACTGTCAACTGTTGCACACATACACATTCTGCACCGCGCGTGTTTTCCGTTCTGATTTCGTGTGGAGTTCATTAGGGTAAAATGAGCTTTAGTGGACTTCAACGAAAGCACGAAAGAAAAGGAGACTAGTGAGCAATTATTTTGGGCACATTTTGTGTGCACATGGCGTCGAGCATGGTGTTTAGTAAGGATTTAAGCGCAACATGCGGACTTGACGAGCGTGTGAATTTCGTGAAAAGAATTTTTGTTAAAAAAAAAATGTTTAGCACAAACTTGTACAAACAGTTTTGTTTAGTCTTGTTGGAGTTGAGTTCGATATGTAGGGTGCTAGAAATGCACGGATTTCTTTTTGGCTGTTTGTGAATAAAGCAGCGTTTAGGTGCCACGATGCATCACTGAATTTTCAAACGTATCATTGGCCTAGTAATTTGCCTCGCGTTTTTTAAGATATAATCAAGAACTGGAAAAAAAAAAGTTTTATCGCAATCACTACGAGTGAGTACATAGGGTGCCTGTACCAGTTATCGTACTACCTAAGGAAAACTATTTCTACGAAAATAAGAAGAAGACCGACGAATGTTTCCAATATGTCAAATGATTTTGTGGTTTCCATACTTTACAGGAAAAATAAACAAACTGAGCTAAAACTACTTTACGTATCAATTACGGCATGTGTCAATGATAGGAACCATGTACCAGTTATGGACACATTTTCTTATTTCCACTTCGCACTATTTGCATGCATTCCTTATGGGATTACCCATAACTGGTACACTGAGCCTAGTATGATATTATTCATACGAATATTCGCTTTTGTGGCTGAAAATTATCGCTTTGAAATTTAGAGCCACATATCAAACATGGCTACCGATGCGGATGATGCAGTACTCAGCCATAAGCAGATGTATAACTTAAAAAACTGTACATAACTCTGTTGGTTAGCTATAAGAAGAAAGTTGATTTCACAAAACTACAGTGGTTGGATGTGTGACTTGGAGGGAGGCGCAGTAGAGGATTATGTGCAGTCGATTGTTATGAATCCATTGGTATTCCATTTCGCCTAATGCATTCATCACATGAAAAAAAGTTATTCAGCAATGCGCAATAGTCCATTTTATCGAACGATAAGAATATGGATATTGATACGCTTTCAACTCATAAAACAAGTTATTCAGCAGTTTCAAATCGTATCTTAAATATGTACATAGTCCTTTTGATTGGCATTGAAGGTTCAAAAATTAGCATACTAAAAAACGATCAACGTTGACATTTTGCGTTTTCATTAATATCTGTGTTTTAATTAATCCTTGCAAAAACAAAAATGAAGGAATATTTTATTTTGTTTATCTGGTTTTGGAAGGGGCAGTAGAGAGGATAGGTTGCGAATAACAAGGCTAGAGAAAAAAATACAAATTAATATATGGCTATATGATTTGAAAATTTATATGTTCTTTGGAAATACTTATAATGTTCAAAAACGACTAAAACAAGGGCTTCGCAGGCTTATGACAAGTATACAGCATTATAATATTACTTACAAAATATCACTATTACTTGTTGCAACAGATAGCATTCGAACATTCCTGAAAGGGGAGGATGTGGCATCCTGATGTAAGTGTGTGGGTAGCGACCAGTCAGTTGACTAGATGATTAGCAATGGAACGGTAGTGCAGTCACATTGCCAGAATTAGACTATAAATTAGTAGTGTCAGTTAGAGTAATTGTGAAGTGATAGATATAGAAATTGTAGGATATCACAGTACCAATGTTGCTTTTTAAACTAGAAAAAATAGGATTTGGTCCAGGTCTTCTTAAATGGGTCGGGTCATACCTTTCCAATCGTCAACAAATAGTTAGATACAAGGGAGTAAAATCTAAACCTATTCAAGTTACATCTGGAGTTCCTCAAGGGTCTCATTTGGGCCCATTATTTATTATTCTGTACGTCAACGACATTTCCTTCATTCTTAAAAAAGTTAAAGCTCTCATATATGCCGATGACATGGAACTCTTCCTAGAAATAGTAAACCATGAAGACTTGCACACTTTTCAACAGAAAATCGATATGTTTTATGTGTGGTGTAAAAAAAGCCTTTTACAACTGAATGTGAAAAAATGTAATTCCATAGCCATAAGTAGGAAACGTAGTACACCAGATGTAACAATATTATTAGGTGATCAACAGGTAGAAAAATGCGTCAGAATCAGGGATTTGGGAGAGATTTTAGACTCCAAACTAACTTTTACTGATCATTATAATACAGTTATCAACAAAGCAAATAATATGTTAGGCTTCATAAAACGATTTAGTTATCATTTTCACGATCCATATACAGTAAAAACATTATATGTAGCCTATGTACGTTCAATTTTAGAATACTGTAGCATAGTTTGGTCACCATTTTCGGTTACACATGAAACTCGTAGAGAATCAATTCATAAACAATTTCTACTATTTGCGCTTCGTAAACTAGGTTGGACAAGGTTACCACTTCCGTCTTATGAAGCACGATGTATGTTCATTAACATTCAAACACTAAAAGAACGACGCGAATTTGCAATGTTATCATTTGTAAACGATATCGTTTCGCAGCGTATTGATTCGATAGAGCTTCTTTCAAAATTAAACGTTTATGCTCCCTCTCGACAACTACGAAATCGTAGTATTTTTTATACAAATCATCACCGTACTAATTACGCTAAATTTGGTCCCATCAACCAAATAATGACAACTTACAATAAATTTTGCGAAACTATAGATTTTACTATGACAAAATCACAACTAAAAAAATATTTACATCAAATCGTAATTAGAAATAAAATAAGCAAACAGTTCTAGTTTTAAGTTCAAATTGTATTGAAACGGTCTACTTATGATTGACTACATGAAATAAATAAATAAATAAAGAAATATACCTATCTAAATTTCAGTTATTTTTACTGTTTTCCGCTTTTCTTCATATGTCGTTTCATCTACATATATCTTCAGATATTCGTTTGAATTCTGGCCAATCGCTCTGTATCTTATTAAGTTGTGGGAGCCTAATAAAAACATTTTCATATGCCATGTTGCGATCTATTTGGTCATCAACCTATTTATTTTGAAAGTATTTTTAATAGACTTTTCTATTTACATTCACTTGTTATTTACGCTTTCCCTGGAAGCTAGTTACAATGGCTTTAAAGAACCAAATTTTCAGATTTTCTATTCTTTTTGAACGATTTTAACCCTAAAAGGGATACCTTCATGGCCTCAGTTTCGTCACCTCGCTGAGTGTGTTCCATCAAAGACGAGTTCTGAAAGGCGCATGGGGTCCAATGGACCCTAGGTATCCCTTTTAGGGTTAAGGAGCTAGTCTCTATGGCTTGACTGGACCAAACTGATTTGTTTAAATAATCAGCCAAATGTTTCTTCACGATATCGTTGTACGATCCTCAATTTCCTCCGATTCTGTTGGCTTTCATAAATCTTTTTCTGTTTTCAACGCAGCACAACACTCACTTTCCGATGCTTCGAACTGTTCAATGTTTTTATCAGCTGATGGTATCCGCCCTCGCTGCACCTGCTGGCCTTTATCCGTAGCAAAGTCAGCTATTTACGACTTTTCCAAAAACACAAAGCTCTTAGCGACTTAAGATTTTTTAGGAAACACTCATTTCATCTTCTTACACACAATTTTCTTTACGTTGCGTTGCGTTGCGTTGCGTAACGGAGTATTTCGTAGATTGCATACTGAAAGTTGTCATGTTAAAACTTTAATACTCCTATTCTAATTTCTCCTATTCTAATTGGATTGCTGTTTGGGAAGGAACATCTATCCAATCAGAGGTTGAAGTAAAAAAGACATGATAACTTCCATTGCCGGCCACGCCCATCTTCTCCGTTACGAGGATAAGAAAGGATGTGAAGATATGACACCTACTTCATGAAAGGCCAGCGACTCACCGGCGCCCCCATAAATGTCAAAGAGTTGGATATTTGGAATGGGTTGAATGGGAATCACTATAAGCGTGTGATACGGCAAGATTTAAATTGTGTAAGTGTATTTGAGTAGATCATGTAGAAGTGTTGGTGTAAGTGTTTTGTATATTTAAACGTTGGGAGTGACGTAGCTAAGAAATGTTGTCACTCCATGGGCCTTTTTGCTTCAGAGATGGGGCACAGGCACTAGGGCCCATATAGCCGAGGCGGTAAACGCACGGGTATTCAGCATGACCATGCTGAGGGTGACGGGTTCGATTCCCGGTCGGTCCAGGATCTTTTCGTAAAGGAAATTTCCGTGACTTCCTTGGGCATAGAGTATCTTCGTGCCTGTCACACGATATACGCATGCAAAATGGTCATTGGCAGAGGAAGCTCTCAGTTAATAACTGTGGAAGTGCTCATAGAACACTAAGCTGAGAAGCAGGCTTTGTCCCAGTGAGGACGTTACGCCAAGAAGAAAGAGAGAGGGCACAGGCATTTGGACCATGTGTCCTGGCTCACAACCCTAGGCTCGCTCTCTGAAACGAAAAGAAGCACAATTTGGTCTACCTCAATTGGGTTTTTAAATTTTGAAAAATGTATTGATTTTTTGATTCTATTAGAAAGAGCATTTTTTCTGAGCCATTATGATTTTTTTCAGATTTATAGAACTTTATTTTGATGCCTAGAATCAATTTCAAAGAGATTTTTCGAAATCACCTTTTGACAGCTGTGCAACTGCTTGACAGCTCCGCCCAGTACAAAATACGACGAGGGGTGATTCGAGAAATCGCTCCCATACAAACTTCAAATTTATTTTTAAATAGGTTCCCGGGCTCCAAAATTCATGAAAATTTGGATTTCGGCTCAGTTTGGCACGCAGATTCAGAATATGAAATTATCTCAACACCCCTAAAGAAGCCAATTAGCATACATATAGCGTTGCATATTCTTCGTTACGAGCATGGGAAGGGATAGTAGGGAAGGGATGACATCTATTTATCGAGGGGCCAGCGACTCATCGACGCCCTCGTAAATAGAAAGCATTGGGTTTTTAGTTAGGGTATGGTCTGGGATTCAATATAATTGAGTATTTTGACTGGATTATCATTCAGATCAGATAAAAATTCCTTCCTGAAGTGTATGACCTCACCAAGTATATGTCTTGCTCCGGTTGATCCATTATTCCCAACAGGAGCCATGAATAGCTATCCATTTTCCACAGCGCAGCGGTAGCAGCGACTAGTAAAACAGCCCTCCTCGAAACGGTCGATGTCCGGCTAGATGTCCAGTCTGTGTAACAAGCGATCGCGAACGTTTGGTATAGGCGGGTGCACGTAACTGTTTTTCCGATTCTATTCAATGAATGCGGGGGTCTCGTCCGGCCGAAGGAGCAGGAACCACTCACATATGATTTTCAGTCTTCATTCTATTTATTTTTGAAGACAGCATTCACGAACCAGAACTTTCACCCACACCATAAGGATTCTTCCGCATCGGATGTCGTCATTTTACACATTTTGCTAGATTGTCGCAAAACATCGTAGAAAGATTTTCTCGAACACAATACCGTCCATTCCCCACCCTTACATGTCAAAACACAAAATTGATCATAACTCTCAACACTCCCGTTTGTGGAATTGCTAGGAGCAGCATCAAAACACACACGACACGACGAATCAAAAAGCTCGCCGGATGGCGTAGCACTAGCACTACCAGCCGTTTTATGCGGAAGCGGGAAAACCGTGACAGACGATTTGAAAATTCAACCGGTCGAGCGCGCGGTTTGCTGCGATCCCTTCTTACACACCATTTTCTTTACGGTAGAATTACTGCGGCAGTTCCAAATACACTTGCCGAACTTCAGGCGCCGACAACACCGACGCTCGACACATCCAAAAGTCCACTTTCCTCTCTGGAGCCACCATAATGTAATTTCTGCATTTGTGACCAAAACATTGATTTAATACTATCCTATATTATCGCGTTCGTAATATCTCTTTTTTGGCCCCTATGCATCCTCATCCTAGCTTGGAAATACTATGCACGCTGAGCAGCAACTGTCAGATTCCACCACTTCACAGGGCGTTGATTGTTTATTGGGCTTCGCATCCTTAGTATGACTTGGGATAATGTCTGTGCCTCAGAGCAAAACCTACTTCTTTTTCCGTTATGACCTTGTCCTTGTATTGGCATTGAAGGGTTGCTTCCGGACACAAGGCCCTGACGTCGACGTTGCCGACCTAAGATTTCTTCTTCGAATGAGTGCAATCAGTTTTGTACCTTTTAATATCGCCCTAATTGTTTATCCTTTGACAGATACGCGTATTTCGACTATCACTTGGAATCTTCCTCACTGTCAGCAATCCACTAATAACAGTTTACGTAGAATAAATTTTATGCTCGGCTTAAAGACAAGAAAATGGGTTTTATGGAATGGACTTTTAGGTATCTACAAAGTGTTTTAAAGTTGTACAAAGGGCTTTGCATTGTAAAATGTTTCATTAAACATAAAAGGGTTAACCAAATCAGTGACAAAACCTTCATAAATTAGGCATCGTACACATATTACGTAACGCTATAGGAGGAGGGGGAAGTCGAGCTAAGTGTTACGATCCATACATAGTTTTTTGGCTTTAAATACAAAAAGCGTTACATAGGAGGAGGTAGGGGGTCTGAAATGGCCAATTTTTAGGTCAAGTAATTAGCGTACCATGCCTTATGTATAAGAGCAGAAAACATAGAAATTGTTACTTGGTTAGGGTTCTGCAAAACCGAACCAAAGTTCATTATTTTAAAAAAAAAATGAGTTTTATTGACCATTGGATGAAGAATATGATGATCTACCTTCAGTGTAAAAATCCAGTAATTCTTACACCTCTTAGTGGAGTAAATTCAAAATTTCTGTTTGGCAGAACATACAAAAAATGAAATTGCACCCAGCCAGAGTGAACTGTAAACCATTTCATTGCTTTCAAGTTTTCCTCATCGCCGTCAGATTTCACACTTCTAACCGACTCATAGTAACAATCTGTGAGAGAATTGAACACGTATGCTTGTATGCAACTTTTTGAGGGTGACTTGTATGAGAAATATTGTACCTAACGTAAATCACTTAAAACTATCAAATTTGATTTGGTGAAACGGAATATTTTGCATGAGTGTGCTGTGTTATATGGTCGGCGTTAAGTCAGAGGGGACCAAGTAACAAAATTGACGAAAATTAGATTTTAAGGGCATTCGATTAAGAATTACTTAAGCTACTTAGAACATTCACCCAATTTTCTTAATGTTACAATTAACGAGAGTTATAGAACAATTTTCTTTTGATTGAACTACAAAAATCGATAATAGAGTGCAGTCAGAGTGGACCATATGCTTGATGTCAAGAGAGTTGAAAAAATGTGTATTGGTTAAAATCCAATAAAGGAAATAGTTTATCATCAAAATGTGATACGTTTCTAAATCGTATGACTCCCTAACGCATTTTCTGATGATTATTGATCAAGAAAGTACGTAAAAATCCATTTTCTTATGGTCAATATCGTATTTTACAGATCATCGTGTTGAAGCATATTGTGGCATTTTGCGTGCAGACAGAGTGGACCATGTGTCTCTAAGAAAAATTGTTGAAATTGCCTTATTCTTCGTAATCCTTTCCAAATCAAAATATGTTTGTTTAGTAGCTGTTGGGCATCATATTGAAATGTATCAATACCCGTTTCATGAAGAAATTGATTTTACCGATTATTTAAGAATTGTGTACTTGGTTCACTCTGTCTGAACGAATTTTTGAAAAATGCCAGTCCGTTCAATAAATTATTATGAACTGTGTAACTACAATATTTCAAAAACGTACCGAACTATGAAAATGCATTCAAAAGTTGTTAGCTATTAAATGTTCAAGTAAAGAATTCTTAAATAGCTCATTAATTGACTACCCTTCACGTGATATTGAACTGTTGTACTTGGTCCACTCTGACTGAACATAAAAATTGAAAATGGTAATCAACAGTGTATAAACAGAAATATCAAATTTCAAACTTCCTGTTTACATTATACACTACTCCTATTAACTGTTGTCCTACTTGTGCATTATTTTTTTTATCAAATATGTAAAAACTTGAGTGTGAACTGTAGTTGGTTGAAGATTTTCCAAAAAACGGTCAGTCAGAGTGGACTAAGTACAATCAATTATTTGGCAATTTCTCAGTTTCAAGCTTTATTTTACGTTTTTTCGCGATCAATACAGAGCAATGCTGTGATGAATAGTTATTAAGCTTTATGGCAAAAAATCAAGAACATTTGTTTAAAAACACAAAACTTATAAAGTTGCAAACTTTAAAGTCGTTTTTCTAGAAATTAAGTAAAAGACACATGGTCCTCTCTGACTTAACGCCGACCATATGTCGATGAACCTGATCGCCGTTTTTCCAAATCACATTCAGCCAGAGTGAACCAAACCTACTGCATTTTAGAATCAATTTATTCTCAACAATTCAAAAATCAACTGGTTTTGAATACCTGCGTTATGTCGATTCACCTTATACCAGTGCTTCCCAAACCGCGGCGCCCTGGTGCGCCGTGAACATCTCTCAGGTGCGCAAAACACAAAGAACAAACTCTTGTTATTGAATGCGGAACATCTTTCTTGCTATTTTTGTTTCGTTTAGTAAAACTAGTATCACCTTCCAGCCTTTTTTTTAGTATTTTAGTATTTAGTATTCTTTACCACAGTCCTGTGTTTTTGAGGAAGACTTCGAAAGAAAGTCGCTCAAAGGGGTGTTCCTCTTCCAAATTTTCAATTAAAAAGTAATCAAAGCCTTCGAATGCTTTCCGGGATTTCTAATATACTCATGACACTTTTAGATTTTCACAAAAAAAAAAAAATTCCGGATTTTTTTTTGTTAAGACTTTGATTTTGAAATTCCGTTCATTTTGTATGAAATGAAAAAAATAGTGAGAATCTTTCTTTTTTTCAAAAGTGGGTTTTTGTTAACCCACCAATTCAAAGTAACTTTTTGAAGGGGTTTCAAGGAACTTTTTTGAAGCTCTTTCCATAATACTCACTGTCGATCTCCCGGTCTTCATGCAGTGTTAAAAGTATTGGGGTGACATGTTTTCTTACATCACTATCATATTTGTTTGATTTCTTTATTATCGAGATTTTAAGCCTTAGGCTGGTTCATCTTCATATCGTTAAAAATTTGTGACAATTTATGTGTCGGTTTCGTCTACGAAGCTGAAAACCATCTTTTTTTTAGTTGTGTCTCTCTGAATACGAAAAATTATTCATATGTGATGATGATTAACCTGGGCTTGTTAGGGGAATATCTGTAAATAAAAAGATTTACGTATTTCGACCTCAACTGTAAGGTCGTCTTCAGTGTCTTGTACTTGACTCGACTCAGTGTCGACTTCAGTGTCGAGTCAAGTAAAAGACACTGAAGACGACCTTACAGTTGAGGTCGAAATACGTATCTGTCAAAGGATGCAAATTCTTAGTGGAATTAAAAGGAACAGTACTTAACGCGATTTTCTTTTTATTTATTCATATGTGATGGTCAGCCGTCCTTATTTATTTTCTCTAAATTTACATACTTTATTTAACAAGTTCAAGGATTTGCAATGTATTCATACAGAAATCTAAAATGTGTGTAAAGTTCTGTGAATCATCAAGCAAATTTTCGTTACAAAGCATTTTAGGAACCTATTTTTGGATTACAAGAAAACATGACATTGAATGCTTTTTCTACGATTTGTATTTTAAAATTTTAAACTGAGAGTGTTAAAATATCATTAAATTTTTTTGTAAAAAGTTGTTGGTGCGCCGCGACATTTTTGAAAATTTCAAAAGACGCCGTGGTAGCAAAAAGTTTGGCAACGTCTACCTTATACCGATACTTTAACACAGGAGCCGTTATTGAACAACAAAGATGATAAGATCAATAAAGGTTTAAAAAAAATCAAACACTTGGTTCGCTTTGGCTGACCCAAAAATGGCGTTTTCACGAAAACCATCCTTGAGAAGAATGTTTAGAACTTGATTCTGACTTAACGACTGACCTTCAGTTAGGTAAAATGACCTAGAGGTAACGCGCTTGGTTATCACTCAAATGATCCAAATTTGAATCTATTTCATTACATAACATACATACATACGAATCTCTTTCGTATTTGCGAAATTTGTTTTGTCTTGGTTCACTTTGGCAGAACATTTTCATGGTTTTCTTCGACTAGCATAAATTTGAAGTACACAAATTGCTCCACTTTCACATCTCAGGACCGCAGGACATGCAAGGACATCATTTGACATAATCACTCTTGCTCTGTGCCGGCACAATGCATGGCCTATGAAAAAAAAACATGGGTGGCAATTGCTGAGTTGGGAGCGCTTCCGCCGTTCATATTTCATATTTTTGAACCTCCGTGTTACTATTCCTACTATACGCGTCCTTCATGTTAAGGATTGTGAATGATATAAAGTTCAACTTCAGATGATGAAACATCGAGATTTTTTTTTTCACAGTCCGACTGGTTTTCTCTGAAACAAAGAAACACAGTCAGCCACACTGAACTAAATACCATACCATACCATACCAAGTACCATATTCCAATGTCTTTGTTCAGCCAGAGTGAACTGAGTGCAAAGTACTGAGAAATTAAATGTAATCATATCAATGATTTCAAATAATTTAATGTATTCTTCATCTCTGATGGTTAATAAAGGCTTGTAAGTTACATGTGTGCGGAAAACTTTCAAATTATCTTTACTGTTGTTTATTTGTGAGTTGTTGAACTTTAAACTTAATTATCTCGGAATAAACTTTTTGCGCTTATTTTGGTTTAGCGGAACCCCGTCTAATCTCTTAGCGATACCTTTGGCCCCTTCTAAGTGAAGAAGGATGTATTAACTATCCTCCACTGACTTCTTAGCTATTCGAGACAACCGCCACCGACACCACACATCTAGGTATCTAGGCTGATCGGGACAATAAGTTCACATTGATGGTTATCTTCTAAACAAGCCCTATCAACCTTTGCCAGTAGATAATATTTCAAGACTTAGATTTGAAAAGGGCGTAATTCCTACTTCTCCAAGTCCTCATCAACGTATTTCCAATTATTCATGCAATCTCCGACCAGCAACAGGTACAGAAAACTTCCTTCTATTCGATAACGGGAAAAGTTTGCATAAGAAGCATGAAGCTTGAAGAAGCTGAGGCGTGCAATGGTTTTTCCTATCCTCTACTGACAAAGGCTATTCGGGACGATATTTAGATAGCTGTGAGTGTCGGTAGCAGTTGTCTCAATTGGCTAAGAATAACACTACGGACCAGCTGTTCCGGGGGTAAAACTCCACCAAGCAGTGAACCCTATTCCAAGGTGTCAGGCGAGCCGTACTGATGGATAAATGGTTGAAGGTGCAAATTTGCAGTAAATAAGATCTGTCGATCATTTAGCTTTCATTGGAAAAGTATGTTCAAAATTGGAATTGGTAGTGTGACGTTACAACGTTGCAACGTCACGCCATTGATTCCTATTTAAAACATGCTTTATCACTAAAAACTAAATGTACAACAGAGCTTGAGCTTAAGCTTGAGCTTGATTGACCGCCCGCAGTTGTAACTCCAGTATCGCCAGATCAATTACACTCACACAAGGAACCAATGAGATAGCTGCTTGGGACTAACAGGCATCTTCAGTGTGTGAGCGTTGGTGGTCTTGTATTTTTAGGCGTCAATGGCGAAGGGGAGGGAAGTGATGATTGCCATCGCTTACCCACATCAGGCCGTTGAATCCTCTGCGCCTGCAAAAGGTCATGCGGATGTTGGTGTGTTGGTGGGAAATGTTTATTATTGGCACATGGATCCATGCATTGGTGCAAGGGTGCCAGGCGTAAAGCGATAGATTGTGTGAAGATTACTGTGAAGCGGCACAGTCCGCTTGGTTGCATAACTTGTAGGCGTTATATGATGATTGACACTGTGCTGTGATGAAAGTTGGAAGGAAGGGAAACGGCTTTTTTCAATCCGTTTCTGGTTCTAGCGATCGCTACGAACATACGAATATACATGAGATGTATATGTAGGAAGGAGAGAGAAAGTGAGAGAGAAAGTAGAAAGAAAGATACAAAGTAGGAGGAAAGGGACGAGCCAGGGATTGAACCCAGGACCTTCTGCATATGAATCAGAAGCGGTAGCCACTAGACCACCAAGCTCCCAATTTTACAAGGAATCCGAATATGCAAAAATATTTGAGGTTTACTGTACACAGCATTGTAATATCCAGGCGCGTAATTTCCAGCGAAGCTGCGTAGAAGGGATGTAATATGTACATCACTTTTACGACGTGACTGATGTGCACCGAAAATGATGTGATATCACAAGATTTTTTTGCTGTGTACGTATTTATGAGTTATAGAGAAAAATCTTACCAAAAAGGTGTCAAAATGGAAATCAGTCCCAAACCCCGTTGGAATCTGTGAACCTAATAAAATAGTTGATTGTACGTATTTTTGTAATTCAATCTTCACAAGAGATGTCGCATTTTTTGGAAGCCATTGATGATGTCGTAGATTTTCCGATCCGCCGTCGCTTGCACCTAAGCATCTCTTTTTTGTATGCTTTTTGTCACCATGTTGAAGGATCTAATTGAAAATTATTTGTCAAGTGTCGTTCGACCACTACTGTACGACAGGATAAGCCAGACCCAGCAACCACCTGATGGTTCTCCCGCTGCCGTTGTTGCCACTGCAGTCTTGGAGAAAGGTTGAAGAAGAAATATACCTTCACCAGGTAGTCAGTCCCGTGCTCCCCATCATCTTGAAGTGATTTGCACCTACCCCCTGCGAAGAATACGGGTGAGATCATCCTTCAGGAGAAGCCGGCGCCGGGTGGTGGGGAGAATTGTGGCAACCCAAAACCGCAACCTGTTGGTTGAGGTGGTTTTTCTCGTTTGGCAGCATATAGATAATTTTAATTGAGTCTTTTACAACCGCCTGGTGACAATTCTCGATGGTTTTTATTGGCTCTGCAGAGATAATTTGCGCAGTCATTGGAACAGGCTTTGGCCCCCACTCTCTATCTCACCAAGGTGGAAGGTTCCAAACTGTTGACAGTGGGGAAGTGTGCTGCTGTGAAAGTTTTCCTCTTTCCGACTCAACAATCGAACCCAGAACCAAGATAGCTGAGCGGTGCACTTCTGCCAATCATCGAACCCCGTTAACACCGATCGCTTATTGCAACACGGGCACCGTGCGCCGGCCGGGAGCAGGACAGCCCGACAGCCAAGTGTCGGATTAATGATGTGTCTTTCCACTCACGAATTCGTTCCCGTTTATTTTTCAAGCAGCGACCTAACAGGCTACTGCTGGCTGGCAGCACGAGCCGCACTTTGCCACTGGCATGCCACGCCGCTGCCGCCGATTCGTCCAATCCAGATCGAAAAACGGGAGGACTGGAAGGACCGACAGCCAAAATGACATCAATTTCGATTTAACAAGGCATGTTTTTGACTCTTTTGCTTTCTCGGTGATTTTATTTTCACTTTGAAACGGGAAGTTATTTTGGGACGCCCGGGTGTCCCATCGCATCGCGATCGTCATCAGCGGCAGCAGCCAGCGGCCAGCTCGCCGCCACACATGTCTAGAAGAAAGTGCACTCGGCAAAGGGATCGGAACGAAATACATGGCGCAACAGACGAACAGATGGATTCTGAGCTCCGTGAATGCAGTGTCGTATTTGGATTTGTTGTTTTGCGAATTAGACATATATGGAGTGTTAATTTCTTAATTACCTCCCGCTGTAAGTGAGCGGACGGTAGTAAGCGACAGCCGTTTGCCACCAAATATAGAGCTTGCATGAAGGCATGTGAATGGTGACGTAGAGTAGCACGAAATGCCGCTCCACACGGCCTCAAAGAGTGTTGGTTTATTCGGTTGGTCTCATCGGGAAAACTTCTTTCATAACGCATTTTTTTCAATATAATCAAATCAACTCGTTTGCTTTGTATACGGATGGCTATGACATAAATCATGGATTGGCACTGACCTTTATATGTGCAAATGCTCTAACGGAGCCCAAGTAAGGGTTGACCGACCTACGTCGATAACAAATGGATTCTAATGAACTGAGAAACAACAAAGCAGAAACTACTAAATTTTCAAATAATTATACATAGTAGCGAGAAGTAGGGCCCATATAGCCGAAGCGGTAAACGCACGGGTATTCAGCATGACCATGCTGAGGGTGACGGGTTCGATTCCCGGTCGGTTCAGGATCTTTTCGTAAAAGAGGAAATTTCGTTGACTTCCTTGGGCATAGAGTATCTTCGTGCCTACCACACGATATACGCATGCAAAATGGTCATTGGCAGAGGAAGCTCTCAAATAATAACTGTGGAAGTGCTCATAGAACACTAAGCTGAGAAGCAGGCTTTGTCCCAATGAGGACGTTACGCCAAGAAGAGAGAGAGAGAGTAGCGAGAAGCACTAACCTTCGTCACTGCTCTAGTCTTCCCCCATTCATGCCAATTTAAGAAGGAAATATCCGCCATTGCTCTGTTGCTAATACATATGGTAATCTCAGATTCTACTTCATATTTTGCAACATAAACCTATCATTGTGTATGCTCACTTGCAGTGCATATGCTGATTGATTTTCAGTATCTTCTGTGTGATAGAACTCGACATTACCATCTTCAAAATAGCGAGGCAAATTTTTAGAAAGAAAGGCAAGAATAACATGGCGTCCCGTTTCACCTTAATTTTTTATGTTCGGAGATTAAGGCAGAATTTTAAGGAGGTGAAGTATAGTGCAGTTACCCAACAAGTGTATTGTATTTTTGGTTCAAGCTACACATTAATCGCTAAATTTTTATACAATCACATATGTATTGCAAAGATTCTCCTGTAAAATTGTGATATGAGCAATACAGCAAACTAGAAAAGCTTCACAACATTAGCTTCACAACACTTTCACAGTTATCAACTGAGCCTGGCAGGCATGTAGATACAGGGGATGGCCAAAATGTTTGGGATAGGCAACTTTTTTTTCTCTCACAAAAAAAGATCAACATGCTATAACTTTTTATAGAGCGCTTCAAAAAATCTCAAATTTTGAATGTTTGTCAACCTATTATGTGTGCATCATTGGTATAAATTTGGGCTCGATTGATTAATGTTTCGCAAAGTTAGAACCGTTCGAGTAAAACACTATTTTTTAGACAACTCATTTTTGAGGTGTCATATCTCGGAAACCAGTGAACCGAATTTCATGAAATTTTGAACGAACACTAACAATATGTAAATGCTTCACAAACTATTAAAACATAGGTACTTTTTAATCGTAGAAAAAAGTTATCATTGTTTGACACTTTTTGGATTTTTATCGAAAAAATGTATTTTTTTACATCAATGTCAATAAATTTTAGTGTTGATATTCAAAGATTTTCCACTTCTGTTCCCAAGTTATCTCTAATCAGATATATTAGAGCAGATGTGTGGTATTGCAAATTTAACTTATTTTCCTCTATATGGATAAAAATTTCAATCCGTTATAACTTAATTCGCCGTGTGAAAATATTTCATTTTATAACGTCGTATTAAGTATCAATATATTGTTGATAAACGTTAAACAATTCATTATTCAATTCGGTTCACTGGTTTCCGAGATATGACAGTTCAAAAATTAGTTGTCTAAATAATAGTGTTTTACCCGAACGGTTCTAACTTCGCGAAAAATTATTCAATCGAGCCCAAGTTTGTACCAATGATGCATATATAATAGGTGGACAAACAGTCAAAATTTGAGATTTTTTTATGTACCCTATGAAAAGTTACAGCATGTTGAATTTTTTTGTGGGAGGAAAAAAGTTGCCTATCCCAAACATATTGGCCATCCCCTGTATGTCCAAGGAAATCAATCAAATTTCTGTTACGGAACCCATCACCCTCCGAGCTTATCGCATCGGCTTTATGGGCCCTTGTGAAAGTAATCTAATGCACAATAGCGTGGGTCATCGGAACCGTTTTCGCAGATCAAAGCTTTTTGGTTCCGTTTCGGGTCCTGAGTATCTGAGCAAAATTTGAGCACGATCGGTTGCGTCTACATTTTGCGCATTTCAATTGAAATTCGTATGGGATTTTGTATGGGAAAACATACTTTTTTGCATTTTTGTCATAAGTTGAAAAAGTTTGTCTGAAACTTTCTAACCGATACTGTAAAATGATAGCCTAGGATGTTCTGAAAAACTTTATGGAAGACCGCAAAGCGATCCGATACTTGTGAAAATAGTTATAATCAACGAACCGCATGCATGTGTTTATGTTTTAACATGCAAAGGAATAACAATAGCAACAAAATCATGCTATTTCGCCAAGCAATGCCAACGCTATAACTTTTTTCATAAGCATCAGATCATTTCGCGGTCTTCGACAAAGTTTTTCAGGACACCCTAGCCTATGTTTTCACTTTATTAGTTACATAGTTTTAGAAAAGTTCGAGCTTCTCATGAGAGAAATGCAAAAAAGTATGTTTCCCCATGTAAAATCCCATACAAACTTCAAGCGCGATGCGCAAAATGTAGACCGATCGTGCCCAAATTTTGCACACTTATTTGGGCCCTGAAATGGGATCAAAATAACTTTGATCTGATGGAATACCATTGAATTTTTCATTTTTCCATATAAACGATGACCCACTCTAATGCACAATTGAGATTATGGTTTTGCAATACGATATTTATTAGCGTTTACTTCCATTGTGAACTCTTATGGACTGTATTCAAAAAAGTCTATGGAAATTGTTCCGGTAATGCATTTGGAAATTTTGTTGGCAATATCCTTAACAGTTTTTTGGAAATTCCTACGTTAATTTTTTTAGGAACTCTTCCGACAAATCCTTAATGAATTTATTCAATGGTATTCATTTGCCACTTCTTTGAGTACTTTTCACAAAGATATTAAAAAACGTTTTCGACAAGTTCTTTGGGCTCCATCCTTTTTTGGTAATTCCTACGTTTATTTTTTTTTTTTTTTTTGAAAATTTCTTCTGCAAGGAAATGGGAACTTTTATGAATTTTGTTCAGCAATTCTCTTGGGAATTCTTTGAAAATTTCAACAGTTTTTTTTTATTATTATTATTTTTCGGTGATTTCATTGTAAGGCCGTTACAAATATTTATTTCACTTTTTGTCCCACCACTCTTTGACTGGTCTAGGGGGGGGATAAAAATAATAAAGCATTTAATTTGAAAAAAATAAAATAAAAGCTCAACGGATTTGTCAAAGAGTTTTGAGCAAGACCCGAAATTTTGATAAATATTTTTTTATCTGCCCCCTCAAAATGAAAAATCCAGCAAAAAATTTTTGAAGGGAGAGAGGGGGAGACAAAAAGTCAAAATAGAATTTGTATCAGCCTAAGTATTATTTATTATTTATAGATTTTAGGGAGATTTCCAGCCCACGGCTGGTTCATCTCCGAAAAAGAAAGGAAAAGATCTAAAGATGCCTCAAGGGTAGCAGCTGATTACAGAGTTTTAGCAGAGTAGTTGACATAAATCTACTTATTTCTAATTAAACCTCTCTTATCACTTGGGCCAAAAGGGCTACTAAAATACAGGGGGTGGCCAAAATGTTTGAGATAGGAACCTTTTTTTCTCTCACAAAATATTTTAATATGCTGTAATTTTTCATAGGATGCATCAAAAATTCTCTGTTGACTGTTTATCAACCTATTATATGTGCATCATTTCAGCTCGTGAAACACTATTTTTTACACAACTAATTCTTGAACTATCATATCTCGGAGACCAGTGAACGGAATTGAATGAAATTTTGAGCGATTAATGATTAAAAATCCTTAAATCAAAAGTACTTTTTGAACGTTGAAAAAAGTTATGATGATTTGACAGTTTCACCCATTTATAGGAAAATGAGTCAAAATTTACAATACGACAAAAAAATAATAAATGTGTTCTTCCTTTAATCTAGATGGGCTCCCCTAATAAAAATGTATTATACACTGACGATTTGGCGAATGATTGTATCATTCCATGTATGATCAAAATGATAGCCCGAAAAGGTTGTTAAGCACGTTGTATCATATTTTTCTATTAGATCTAATATATCTTATAATAGATATCTTAAGAACAGAAGTAGAAAATTTTTGAATATCAAAAAAAAAATTAATGACATAGATGTAAAAAAATACATTTTTTTCGAGAAAGATCCAAAAAGTGGCAATCCATCATAACTTTTTTCAACGTTTGAAAAGTACCTATGTTATGAAGAATTCAAGCATTAGTATATTGTTGATAAATGAGCATGAGCATGAGCATAGATGACCGCACAATTCGTAGTTGCTACTCCGTGATTGACCAGAACAATCGAAGTTGCACAAGGAACCAATGAATAGGGCTTAGGACTAGCTTACTACTCTCAATGTACACAGTTCGAGAGCTCTCAACTTTAATAGGGTCAATAACGGCGCCGGCCACGTCCTTACGGTCATCGAGGATGGGAGGGAGTGTTAGTAAGAAAAACGTTGTTATAAAGACCGCGAATCGCTGCATCTCCACGTTTGTCTCAGGAAGGACTTTTTTGTTAGTAGGGTAAGGTACATTGTCAGTCCGGTCCGGGAGTCACCTATGGTTGGTGATATGATTTGACAATGGATCAATATACACAAACCTCCGTTAACAACCGAACACTTTTCGACGCAAGAACTAGCCAAAAAGAAAATTCTATCGCGCGTCTCCACTCCACTAGGGAGCAGAAACCTTTAGTCTATTCCACACAGAAATATACTGAACGCGACTCACTTGTCGGCGCCCGGATTTTTTTTCTCGACCGGCGAGCCCGAACTAACACTTTTCACTCTTTTGTAAAAATGAAAGAAAATATTTATTATCAACTAAAAGTGTATTGGGAACTAGCGCGACGGGAAGCGAAAAATTCGGAACGGACTCGATCCACGACGCGTCTAACGCACACTCACCGCCGTCGAAATGCTCACTTCGGAATACAAAATAGAAACAGCAAAAATCGAACCACCGAAGCAAACGCGCGCGACACTGGCACCCGGACGGAATTCTACCACACTCCAGGTATTAGTATATTGTTGATAAACGCTCAAAATTTCATTCAATTTGGTTCACTGGTGGATATGACAGTTCAAAAATTAGTTGTCTAAGAGTTAGTGTTTTACGAGAACGGTGCGATTACAATAGGTTGATTAACAGTCAAAATTTGAGAATTACTGATGCAGCATGTAAATAGTTACAGCACGTTCAACTTTTTAGTGAGAGAAAAAAAAGTTGCCTTTCCCAAATATTTTGACCACCCCCTGTATACTGTCAATGTGTTTTAACTGTCCAATCTAAAAACTTGGGTGATTTTTGTGTGAGGCGTGTTAGCTGTAAAAAAAACGTTCCAAGGGTTTCGCGAGGGGAAGTGTGCTTGAAAGAGATATTGCCTGATCACCTCTAGGTGGCAATCTGCCATCCTTTGTAGGACAGGATGTCCCGACGTGAAAGAGAATAAAAGAGGGAGAAATCTGCGGAGTTACAAGTGGGGCTAACGACACCGAGATAGAAGATCCCGGGCTGTCCAAATCCCATTCCATTGTAAGTTTTTGAAGAAAATTCATTTGGGAATTCCATTTGTAATACCAAGTGGATCTTCTTCGTAAATTTAATTGACTATGTCAATACTATTGACATCGTATTTTTGTAAGATCTTTTGATGATTCTTTTCTAATTTTTCTTTGAAAATTCTGGTGAAATTGCTAAAATTTGTTCGGCCATTTTTATACAAATTGCACCGGAAATGTGTTTAGGAAATATGGTTCCTCAATTTTCCGCAACATTCCTCAAGAATTTCTTCGGTAATTTCTTAATGTATTGCGTCGGCCATTCTTCGAGAAATTTTTCAAACAACTCCGTTAGAATTTCCGGACTGGATTTTCTTAATGAATATCGAATAAACTTCCAAAGGATTTTTTTTTTGTAGAAACAGAAAAAAACATACCGAAAACAAAAATCCGAAGAAGTGTTTCAGGGAATTACCGAAGGAATAGTACACGAATATGATCGATTAAGTACATACTAGATAATTTTTTTTGTAATGAATGGCGTCCGTAGGAGCTTTAGGGTGATTTTTGAGGCATTCCAGGAAGTTGCAGAGCATTTCCGGCGAGATTCAGAGGCGTTACGGAAGCGTTACGGAGGAGTTTTCGGGGATTTCGGAGCGTCGTCGGTGCTTTACATGGCATCCGAGGGGGTTTTAGGGGGATTTTTGAGGCATTCCAGGAAGTTTTACAGCATTTTAGGTGGGATGTGAAGGCGTTACGCAAGCGTTACGGAGGAGCTTTTGAGAGTTTCTGAACGTCCCAGATGCGTTACATGAGGTTCGAGGGGGTTTTGAGGGCATTTTGGATTCATTATTTGCTAGACAAGGAGGCATTATTTGCTAGACAAGTGCATTACCAACTAAGCTACCGAGCCAATTAATGACCCGGCATTTTTGTTGTCATAAGGTTCAATTCTAATCTCATCGATCTATATCATTTTCCCCAAAACCGCAAATATAACCATCTCTGTTGTACACATGTACGACGAGCGACGAAACTGTTTGCCTATCGTACAGGCGCCGCTTCCCCAACGACTGTGTTGAGGAAGAACAATTCTCGGATACGTATAATACACGCAAATCCTATGTTGATACGTCGTTTTGAATAAGTATCCGAGAATTGCTACCTGGAAGGTGATCAAACGAGTCGTTCGCATTCTGTTCGATACGACTGATAACTACGTAGAGGTCAGGGCGCAAAATTTTCGAGCAGACGAGTTGAAGTTCACCGTGCGGCAATTTTCATTCACTTGCCTGCATATTCATATTCAGCTGCTCGATACTCGTTTGTCAACTGAATGAAAGTCAATGAATATTTGTAAACATCTTACAAAGTGTTAAATTGCTGATAAAATATTAACGTTTCGATTACATTAGACGGTGCTTTACGCAGATCTTATCCCATTCAACTGTTGTTGAGTGTTTTTGGAAGGAATCGTAGCCATAAACGTAGGTTATTATAAGGATGTTTCTCGATCGGCTTCATATTCGATGACTACGAATTGACTGACTGTGTGAAGAGGGAGAGCAAAAATGAATTTCTTTGTTTTGAATATTCAGTGCAGAATCATTCAAATTCGTGCTGTTTTCAGTCAATGACTATGAAAATTTTGCACCCTGGTAGAGGTCGATGCTCGAAAACGACTCACTCAATGTGCAAATTTTCGGTAATACCAATCCGTGTGGTCGTGAGCTATGCCCCTGAGCTGTAGATTTTTTCTCAGTTTTACCAACAATGTTTCATCTGTACATATGTACGTTGAGTTATTTGAAAATCGTAATTGACCACACGGATTGGTATTACCGAAAATTTCAGGAAGTTTCATAGCATTTTCGGTGGGATTCGGAAGCGTTACGGAGGAGTTTTCAAGGGATTTCTGAGTGTCTCAGGTGCACTAACGCCCTTAAACGCGCCTGCAAACCTATAGAAATGCCTCTAAAATGCTTTCAAACGCCCCTAAAACTCTAGGAACGCCCTTAAAATGTTCCTGAAACCCCTTTAAATTCTTTGAAATTCCGTGAAACGCCCCTCAAACCCCTTGTAACGCCTTTTGAAGGCTTCTGAGATCTCCTAAATTGCCCTTAAAGCCCCTTGAAACGTCCCTGAGCCCCCAGCTATGTGCATAAATTGAGGTTTAGTGTCATTTTTGAAATAAAATTTCGAAATAAATGGTTTGTTTGAAATTGATAATAATAGTAATAGTAACTACGAATTTAATAATCCCTTGTCATCAATGCTTATGTTCACAGCAAAAAAGAAGAAGGTACACCGTGCTCATGCTCAAAGCTATTTTTTGGAATTTTGTAGAAAAACAAAGCCTAAATTTATTGGGAATCGGTGATTGAAAATAACGTCGCACGTTGGGTCCCATCAACTGCCAGAGTTAAACTGCCATGAACCACTCTATTATCATCCCACATCATAACATGTCTCAATAGACTCACCCAGTCATAAGCATAACAACACCCACCCCCACCTTCCCAAGCAGCCAGCCCCGTCGCCGCCGTCATCCACCATCCTTCCCGTGTTCGCTTATAATGTCCCACTAATTAGGAACATTATTAATTAATTCATTGATATTCAGTACATGCATTTAATGAAGAAGTTTTCCGAAGCAGTTTACATTCACCTCCGCGTCGATTCTTCGTCGTCGTCATCGCCGTCACTGAGACTGGTTTAGCTTCGAGCCTTTTGCTCCGGATCCAACAACGTGAGATGTCGTTGATGATGGGCGGCTCGGCCGGCTGGCCTCCGCTCCAAGCCATTGGGTGTAATCGTGCAAAACCAAGCGCCACCACTAACTACCAACCTACGTAACGTGTGTACCTACCTATGAAGGAAGGCCACCCCATTATCCAGCCCTCGGCTCGGTCGGGTTGGTTGGAGTGCGCGGCAGTGCGGTTCTTCTATCCCATGAGACTCATATCTGCCAGTTAGTGGCGCAGTTAGTTAGCTTGGATGCAACCTTTCAGATACTTAGGTGCTCGTCACTCAGCGGTGGCGATGCTTCCCCAAGCACTGCATGATGGGGATAAGTGTGGTGGCGGTCTAAGAGGTGGTGAAGGAAAATCCGAATGTGATATGATAAAGCAGAAAATAAGTGGAATAAGCCAGAAGGGCGGGATCAAATAAGGGTTGCCAGAAACAATTTTCAATGATTTTCGTTGAGAAATGCCCTAAAGAGCTGCCTGTCGATTTGTTTTTTGCAACATTTCCTAACACTTGTGCTCTACCACTTGTGAGAGAGCAGAAGCATAGGAAAAAGATAGAAATAGGATAGGAATAGGATAGGAATAGGATAGGAATAGGATAGGAATAGGATAGGAATAGGATAGGAATAGGATAGGAATAGGATAGGAATAGGATAGGAATAGGATAGGAATAGGATAGGAATAGGATAGGAATAGGATAGGAATAGGATAGGAATAGGATAGGAATAGGATAGGAATAGGATAGGAATAGGATAGGAATAGGATAGGAATAGGATAGGAATAGGATAGGAATAGGATAGGAATAGGATAGGAATAGGATAGGAATAGGATAGGAATAGGATAGGAATAGGATAGGAATAGGATAGGAATAGGATAGGAATAGGATAGGAATAGGATAGGAATAGGATAGGAATAGGATAGGAATAGGATAGGAATAGGATAGGAATAGGATAGGAATAGGATAGGAATAGGATAGGAATAGGATAGGAATAGGATAGGAATAGGATAGGAATAGGATAGGAATAGGATAGGAATAGGATAGGAATAGGATAGGAATAGGATAGGAATAGGATAGGAATAGGATAGGAATAGGATAGGAATAGGATAGGAATAGGATAGGAATAGGATAGGAATAGGATAGGAATAGGATAGGAATAGGATAGGAATAGGATAGGAATAGGATAGGAATAGGATAGGAATAGGATAGGAATAGGATAGGAATAGGATAGGAATAGGATAGGAATAGGATAGGAATAGGATAGGAATAGGATAGGAATAGGATAGGAATAGGATAGGAATAGGATAGGAATAGGATAGGAATAGGATAGGAATAGGATAGGAATAGGATAGGAATAGGATAGGAATAGGATAGGAATAGGATAGGAATAGGATAGGAATAGGATAGGAATAGGATAGGAATAGGATAGGAATAGGATAGGAATAGGATAGGAATAGGATAGGAATAGGATAGGAATAGGATAGGAATAGGATAGGAATAGGATAGGAATAGGATAGGAATAGGATAGGAATAGGATAGGAATAGGATAGGAATAGGATAGGAATAGGATAGGAATAGGATAGGAATAGGATAGGAATAGGATAGGAATAGGATAGGAATAGGATAGGAATAGGATAGGAATAGGATAGGAATAGGATAGGAATAGGATAGGAATAGGATAGGAATAGGATAGGAATAGGATAGGAATAGGATAGGAATAGGATAGGAATAGGATAGGAATAGGATAGGAATAGGATAGGAATAGGATAGGAATAGGATAGGAATAGGATAGGAATAGGATAGGAATAGGATAGGAATAGGATAGGAATAGGATAGGAATAGGATAGGAATAGGATAGGAATAGGATAGGAATAGGATAGGAATAGGATAGGAATAGGATAGGAATAGGATAGGAATAGGATAGGAATAGGATAGGAATAGGATAGGAATAGGATAGGAATAGGATAGGAATAGGATAGGAATAGGATAGGAATAGGATAGGAATAGGATAGGAATAGGATAGGAATAGGATAGGAATAGGATAGGAATAGGATAGGAATAGGATAGGAATAGGATAGGAATAGGATAGGAATAGGATAGGAATAGGATAGGAATAGGATAGGAATAGGATAGGAATAGGATAGGAATAGGATAGGAATAGGATAGGAATAGGATAGGAATAGGATAGGAATAGGATAGGAATAGGATAGGAATAGGATAGGAATAGGATAGGAATAGGATAGGAATAGGATAGGAATAGGATAGGAATAGGATAGGAATAGGATAGGAATAGGATAGGAATAGGATAGGAATAGGATAGGAATAGGATAGGAATAGGATAGGAATAGGATAGGAATAGGATAGGAATAGGATAGGAATAGGATGGGAATAGGATAGGAATAGGATAGGAATAGGATAGGAATAGGATAGGAATAAGATAGGAATAGGATAGGAATAGGATAGGAATAGGATAGGAATAGGATAGGAATAGGATAGGAATAGGATAGGAATAGGATAGGAATAGGATAGGAATAAGATAGCACGAGGATTTTATGTTGGAGCATAACAACTTGTAAGGAGGATCCTGCTAGGGGTCCTTAAATTCCTGGTTTTAGCGCCAGACGACGACGTCGTCTACCAAGAGCTCCAGATTCAAAGTGCCCAGCTAGCAACGTCAATGCCCACCAACAGGATCCACCTCCAATTCCTACCCACCAAATACTCCGTAGTCCCAAAATCCAAAGTCCTATATTCCCAAAAACTTTCCACTTCCAATTCAATTTTAGGTAATTCTCTGAATTATATAAGGTTAAGAAGATGATCTAGTAGCAGAGAGAAAAGTTTATTGAAGGAGTAAAACGATACGTAAAAAAATAAGTCGATCGATTTCAACGATTAAAATTCATCGTATTTTCCTCTCATAAAAAACGTCTACAATGCCCTGGCCTTCCTCCTATTAGAGCTAGCTGGCTACTGAGCGGCTATCGGCAGTTCTCCCGGAGCTTACGCTGGCCAACGGTACCGAACCTCTCCGATAGTCTCTCACTCCCTAGCTGTGACGTCACTACCCTGTTCGTGTGTCTTCCGTGAGTCGTTCTAACCCCCTAATCTGCGTTCTTCCCCTACTAATACACTTTGTGTTTTCCCTACTAATTCTCGTTGCGTTTCGTGTGTGTTGTTGTTTTCTGGGTTCGTGTACTTACGGTTGGACGATGATTACAGACCTCGAACGGTCCCCATGCAGGGGGAATGGGGGGGATAGATAGATCCCGACGATGCTGATTGCCTGTGTGCGAGCTCGATCACGAAGCACTTTCCGAACGAGACCGGCGTGTGCAGTGCGTCTGGCGGCCGTTGATTACGCACACTGATGCACGGCTACGGCCCGTGCGGGGTGGAGATGGTGGAGACGGGTGGTTGTTTATCTTGCTCCTTCGATGAGGGGTGGTGGAGCAGCATGCACGGTCACAACGATAATGCTCGCCGCGCCGCGGGTCGTATCCGTTCCCTGGGAAGTCGGTGGGTACACTCCGATCGGCAGATCTTCGGAACGTGAGTCTGGCGGTTACGCTGGCGTTGGGATTCTTTCCCTTTAATGGACCCTCCCACTCGACGGACAATCACGTGTAGCGGATGTGATTCACGGTGGGGGCCAAGATTACACTCCGATGGCCAACGCGCTCCAGACGTACCTATAGTGGCCCGAAGCCACGAGACGATAGGTACACCCGGGGTAACCTCGCCGTGTACCAAGCACCAATCCACTCGCTTCCGTTATGTGCGGGGTATGCGACCACTAATAATTCACCACGGATTCGTCATGCACCGAACTCACACCGATTATCCCAACGGTGGATGCCACCGGGTTGTGGCCACTGATCTTTCTCACTTCGGTAACACCGTAATTTCTGCCTCCGACTCACTTTCTATAAAATTCTGCACTTTTTTATGTAAATAAATTTTCGTTTGAGTTTTAATTTTTTTTACTAATATGCATGAAACTTACTTTTTAAGCACAATTTTAAATGCACGACTCACGATTTTAATTGTCATAAAAAATATAGGTTTATCTGAAAATAGCAATGAATTTACACGTTAAAATTTCACTCACTTTTCTTTTTAAACTATTTTTATACTTGTATTAGCTATTGATTAAGGAACACTTTCTCACTGAACTAAATATCAACTTCTGATAACTTGACTCCTTGGCGGTCCAAAAGGGAAAGAACGAATAATCGCTCCCGGTTGACCAAGAAAGTTATCATATATAATTTTCTACTTAATTCGAGGGTTTCCGGTTTCTTTCTTGATTTCAATTTTGTATGTACAAATTTTCTTGCGTTTAAAATAACATTTCTTATGGTTTCCTGTTGATCAACTTTCGTCACCAACTATCATATCAATCTCTAAACACACACATATAAACATTGAATTCGAGCACTTTTCATTTCTTACTGTTGCCTATCTCACAGGCGTGAGATGGCTAACGCTACTATTTGAAACGGCGGATTTTCACCAAATCTGCTCGTTTCATTATCCCCAACTTTCCCCAAAAAAAAAAAAATATGTCAAATATTTTTTTTTCTTACTAACCTTTTCTCCGTTTTTTCAAAAATCACAAATTCTACAAACTTATTCACTTTCCTAATTTTCAGACTTAAATACTACTATTTACACTTATTCCAAATATCGAGCAATTATTTACAATACCGGTTCCGTTTACGTATTTAATCGAATTTAAACATGCCGAGAGAGTTCCGACGCGACCGTAATTTCGTTCCCGCACCAGAAAACTAACTGGTAAATTACGCTTTCTACTTGATATCCAACGATATCTTACACCAATACATTTATTGGAAGAAATCTGGGCTTTGTGTAAGATATCGTTTCAAACTATGCTTGAATTGAAACTAGAAACTGGCATCCCTGCTCCATATCCACAATTGATGCACTGATGAGCCTCTGATATCGAGTGGTGTAGTCGGTGCTCGGTTGACTGGGTGGGTGATGTGGTGGTGACGGAAGCAGAACAAGGTGGTAAAAAGATTATTAATGAACTTATTTTTCTTGTTTTCAATTAAACGCAATCCGTTGGGGCTGGCTGAGTGAACAACGGGGGAGAGAGTTATTCGTACGTAGTAAGTACGCCTCGAAGCTGGATCTGGGCTGGAAAGAAGACGAAAGCAGCTCGAAAGAATCGGGTGCAATCAGTCCGTCCAAATGAGACCGCATTCAAGGTGGATTCGGTGAGCTTTCGGGACGGAAGGAAAGTAGCTACTGAGTTGATTTGTGGAGGAGATGACACGATGTTTTCGGAGTAGAGCGGTGGCAGACCCGGATGGAAGGGAACTACCTGTTGAGTCCGATGAAAGCGCTAAATTAATGGTGATAGACTCCGTGGGGAATCGGCTTGTTAAAATAAATGGCGATTGCTCAATTTTTGGTAAACTGAGAAATGATTCGATTTGAGTTAAGACTGGTCGGTCATGATTCTTGTTCTTCAAGAGGGTATCACTTCTGCTGTTCCCAGTATACCTAGCTATGGAAGCGTTGAGAAAATGTTTCCCAGCTCGTCAGATCCATTATAAAGCGAGATCCAATTAGTGCTCTTGAACATCTACCGGTTTACCCAATCAATCTTCCCCGCCAATCAATCATTCAACCGCGGAGCAGACTGGCATTCCTCGTCTAATGATTTCCAATCATAACGCATTAGCGAACAAATCACTCCAATCATAATTTTTCCACGCTCTTCCGTCTCTCTTATCTTCATCGCGGCACGGCTGAGCTACATACCTACCTGTTCCGATGCTGCGGCGATGGATGGCGCTTGATGCTGCCTGTACCTATATGACTGCCTTTTCTGCACCTTAATTTTTGCTAATTTTCACATTCGCACCTTTATCGCTCAAAAAGGTGCAAATTAACACATACACGCAATCTGTGCGCACTCATAACTGATCGCCACTTGGTGGCGTTCCATACTTGGACAGAGTTGGAGTTGGCAAGTGGGACGGGGGCTTGCCATCGTCTAATTAAAACTCAAGATCGTATCCGATCCTTTCCGCCGCCCTCACCTTCTGCGCAGTTCGTAGTTTTTCCCTAGTGTGTAGTTAGAGTATAAAGCATAAAAAGATATAAGAATGCGCTTACTCTTAAAGAGATAAACCATTGGTAGTTTTATTTTAATGAATTTAGCGGCTAATTCGTTTAGTAGTTCATGACTTCCGAACTTCCAACATAAAAAGTTTAATTATTTCTTAACAAAAACACTTTCGGCATGTCTCATTTGACTCGCCAGATCCGAAACGGAACCACTCAACCGCATCGGTAGCCAAAAACCAAACGCTGTAAATTATTTTTCACACAGCTCCATTTCCGTGTTTTTGCCGCCGAGATAAAGACACTCGCAGCAAAAAAAAAAACACAAAATGTACAAAACAATCAACAACTCAGAGCAACTCGGCAGCGGGTCGCTCTTCTCTTCGGCCACGCAGTGCCACTGCTACCTACTATCCGTCCGGCGTCCGGTCACTACTCCAACCTCTGGACTGGAGCCGAATCGAATTACTTCCAGGAAAGCAGCTTTAATTGATTTCGGAAATTTCATGATCCAGTTTCAAATTGTGCGAACAGCAATTTCCTCCCCCGCTCGGGCTACCGGTCGGACCTTCACCACCAAACAATCAATCGGCACTACAATTGGGACACTTTTTGTCTTTCTATCAGCCAACAGCGCCACGCCGCCGCCGCCGCCGCCGTAGCTAACACTCACGCGAACGTGCGAACGCAGTCGCAACCAGTGTTGCCACATTTTTATCTGTACCGAAGGCTCAAAAATCTTATTTATCTGTACCAGACATTCGAAAAATCTGTACCCAAAATCTGTACCAAATTTATACCACATTTGATTTAAAATCGCTTAAAATACACAAAAAAGAGCATTACATTCAGTCTAAACTATAAAAAACACTTAATTTGAGTATACTGTTAACAATTTCTGAACTTTAAAAACAAAAATATCAGCATTAAAAATGTTTTTAATTTGAATTTTAATGTATTTTTCTCAAATTCAAAAAAACTGTACCATTCTGTACCTTTTGCTGAAAATCTTTAATCTGTACCGTACAGAATCTGTACCAAAAAGTTGAAAAAAATCTGTACTTTTACAGAATAATCTGTACCTGTGGCAACACTGGTCGCAACCGAAAGAAATCAATTAAAACAGAGATCGAGTCGCGGCCGGGTTTCGGGTTAAATGAAATCGGTTCTTTTCGGTGGGTGGGTACTACACGTACACAAGTAAGTGCCGCAGCATGGTTCGATCGTGACCATTTCCGGTTTTCGGTCAATTGGTTCGAGGTGACTGTTTTTGTGACGAAATTAGGTATCGGCTGACTTTTAGAGGAAGTTAACAAATTCTGTTAGTGAATTTCATTATTAGAGGTGATAATGTTAATTTATTGTAAATCTTGTTAGAGATCAGAGATATGAGACCTCGGACTTTAAAATAAGCAAAACTCGGTTCAATGCGACTAGAATATGTGGTCACAAAACAAGGCTTTATCTGATGAAACACTTTGTAACATGAAAATTACATCCAATGGTATTTCGAATATATATATATATCACATTTACAAGACGTCCACCATTTGAAGCATTCATTCCTCAGAGAATTCCTCCGGGAACTCCTCCTTGAATTCCTCCTAGAATTTCTTTTGGTTTGCTTCCGGGATTTATTTCTGCAATTTCTCCAGAAATACTTCCAGGAATTCACTCCGAGAATTTCTATTGGAGTTCATCCAGGAATTCATCCGAAAATACCTCCTGGAATTTTTTCTTGAATTTCTCCTGGAATTGCTTCTAGAATCCCTTTTGCAATGTCTCCAAGAATTCATCCAGGAACTCCTCCTGGAATGCCTCCCGATATTTCTCCTGGAATTCGTCCTGCAATCCATCCTGGAATTCATCCAGGAATTCCTCCTGTAGTTTCTCCTGAAATGCCTCCAGGAATTCCTCCTGGAAATTCTCCACCTTCAAGAATTCCTCCTGGAATTTCTTCGGGAATTCCTGCAGCAATTCCTCCTGAAATTACACTATTTGCCATTTTTTTAATTTCTGCGGCAAATTCTTCAGATTTTTTTGAAGTTCGTAAATTTTTCAGTGGTTTAGTGGTAAGCATTTTTTATTTAGTCATCAAATATTTTGGTGTTTAGTATTGTTTTGACAATTGATTGGAGAATGTCTTCGGTAATGTATTCAGTAATTCATTCACAACACTCCTTGCAAATAACTTCGTCATGAGTTGCCAAATTTCTGCAGTTTTTTTTCGGGATTTTTTGTCATTTTTTTTTATTTTATGGTATGCTACTCTTTTTTGAATTTTCTCTATTACTCCAATGAGGATTCTTCACACAATTCTTCACTGCAATTCCAGAGACGAACCAGCCAAGGGCTGAAAGTCTCTCAAATAAAGATAAATCAATCAATCACCCTGCAATTCTTTTTAGAAAAAAGTTTTTTTTTCTGGAATTTCTTTGGTTTTTTTTTTGAGAATCCTTCGATAATTCTTTTGAAAATTGATCCGGCAATATAATTTTAAAATTTCTTAGGCTGTTTTCAAATCTTTTGCAAATTCTTTGAGCAAGCCCAATTGAGAACTTCTGAATTTTCAGAAAAATTGGCTGGGAGTTTCCAAAAAAACAAAGAAGAAATTTACTAAACATAGCCGATGAAACTCAAAAGGCATATACCAAAGAAATCATGAAATGAATTCGTCTCTATTTGACCTTGAGTTTAAAGTTCTATAAGGGGTTCTATAATATGGGAATAATTGATATAAAGAAAATGACAGGAGCTTAGAAATAGTGTTCAAAAAATTCAAGAAAGCGATCTCATACAGAGCCAATCAACATTTAATATGGAGACTGTTCTATGAAGATTATGGTACCAAAATCATGCAAAAGGGGAAATTTAACATAAAGAAGATGCAAGGATTAAGAAAATCCTGAAAATTCAAGATGGCGAACTGTAATACAAAATTTCAGAAAGAAAAATTAAAAAAAGGAAAGCGATTTTTTCGAGGAGTTTAATGGCTCCGAAACCATGCGAATAAAGCTATACATATGTACTTGGAAGGGGGAGTGTGAAATCTTATACAGAAAACCGCCTCATTCCTGAAACTCGCCATTTCAGGAGTTTTTATTTGCGTCAAAAATGACCTGAAAATCCAAGATGAATGTGTTATCGAATCAGCGTGTCTGTCAGGGTCAAACCACTAGGGTTAAATGTAAAAAGTAAAATGTAGTAATCTGGAATTTTCTTTGAGTGTGTTACGACATAAATCGCCGTCGCGGCAACACTGCCGACCACCAACCTGCGTCCGGCTGTGGAAATGCTATCAATGTCAACGTAGATGATAACGTACACCGGGGCAAGTTGAAACGGGTGAGGCAAGATGAAACACGAAGCTTTGAAACAGATTTCAATACAATTTGGTAATTTATCCTTCGTTAAAAGATTGTTTGAATCAAAAACTATTCGTTATGGCGATCAAACTGTTTATCATCATTAGAAAACCTTAAGGCAGATTAGGAAGAAAAGTAAGCACAGTGTTGTGGATCGGATTGCTTCTGGTTATTAATAATTCCATGGTGATTTATTATTATTTTTTTCATTTATACGTGTATTCTAAAAATAATTTGATTGTTACAGTGCCTAGCAAGTATAATTTTGAATTCCTACAGTACCGTGTATAGTGTAGTTAATTTGAACTAGTTCAAATAAGATCAGGCAGACTCTATTGCAGAAAAAGTCGACTAAAATTGTAAGTTAATTTAAGTATTACTTGATGTTGCTTTCATTAAACCTATTTTGCAGCTCAAAGCATACACAACGCAACAGAACGCATTGCTTTAAAGAGTTGATGTCATAACCTAATAGAGTGACATCACAGTTAAAATAAAACAAAAGATTTATAAACGATAGAATATTTAAACCGACAGAGGGGACCGTTTTCAAAAAACGGTTATTGCATTTTAACCCGACGTAGGCGATGAAAGTCGATAAAGCCGTCAAGAAAGCTCCACTGAAAATACAGTGAGGTACAAACGGATCGACACAAGAGCAGTGAGTAGTTTCTGGAAGTATTGGGAAATATGAAAATGTAATTTAATTGTAATTAGCCATAGCGGACGCCATTACATCATGACTCCGTATATTGAACGTTCCCAGAAATCTAACAAGAAAACGTGCATCTGTAAGTGTTAGAAAGATAGGGTCCTAAGCCGAAAAATACCTTGTAAAATGTTACCTGTTTGCAAAATTTCTTTTTAGAATCCTTGAAAAAGGTTAAATAAATAACCGAAACCATCGGGTTAAAATGCAATAACCATTTTTGCAAACGTTTAGAGACTGCCAAGGCCGAAAGCACCCCCTCTGCCGGTTCAAACACCAACAGTCGTAACGAAAATCAAAAAAGATAGAATATTTATTCAAAATAAAATACAAAATTTATAGATTTGACACTTGAATTTTGTTGGACTGTTCTATTGCAGCTTCGAGAAAGGCACCTTCAGTGCTTGGTGCACTAATCAGGGTTTTGAATCAAAAATAACATTGTCACAGTCCAGTAAAAACTAGTAAACGCTAAGCAGATTCAGACGAAACCCAAATTGCCCGTGTAGCTGCCGGCTTAGAATATCACTACGGACCACCTGTTCCGGGGGTAAAAGTTCATCAAACAGGTAATCCCCATCCAAGGTGTCAGGCGACCCGAGCTGATGGATGAATGATTGAGGGTTGGTCTACCAACCGAACCCTAGTCCTAACTACTTGTAACTATGGAATAGCATATTTTAGTAATTAAAGGAAAAATTTTGGTCCTTATTGCATTTCATACCTTGATGAAAGTGATAGGTTTTGGTTTGGTTCTGGCCGAGATGGATCATGGAACAAGGAAAAATGGGTTAGTATTCCCAATATTTTATTCGGTGTTCACTGGTTTAAGACAGTCAGGACTAGGGTTTCGATGCATGGTCAATATCGGTATCACTTTTTCGTTAAGGGATCCGATTTTGACTGAAAAAGGACGTTTTAAAAGCGGAAACTGTCAATCAGTATCCTTCCTTGCGATTAAGTTGAAAACAGAGCGTTAATGATTAATGACAATTTTAATCATGATTAATGATTAAAAATAGTGATTAATCGAGTATTTCATTGAAATACAGTGAACTTTTTGATACTTTTATTTTAATCACATAAACTAGGCATCAAGTTTTACTATGTAACCCATTCATTGCATACTTACAGGCGATACATGAATACTTTATAAACGTTTAATCATAAGAAAAAGTTTAATCAATGATTAATAAGTGATTAAACGCTTTTCGAATGATTAAATGGGGTAAAAGTAAACAAAATACACCTAAAAGTATGCAATGAACGAGTTAAATACTAAAGCAAGATTGCCATTTTGTGATTAAAGAAAATTTACCAAAAAGATTACTGTATGCTAATAAAAGGCTCGATTAATCACTATTTTTAAACAAAAATTTGTGATTAAAATTGAAGGCTCTGGTTGAAAATGACTACTGTAACAAAACCGACTTTATAACTTCTCAATGGTGATAAAGTAACACGACACGCACTATACAAAGGACACGGGATGTACCACAATAGATCAACTGCTGGTCGCAGTAGTTATGCCCCGAACAGAGGAAAAATAATGCTAACATCGTGAACATGCGAAGCTTTCACGCTCTTTTCTGTAATTTACGAAGCGAATATTATGACTAGAATATTAACGTGCACTGAAACGGCAAACTAGCAAAAGCCGATATCTCACAAAAATAAAAACTCTCTAAGTCTTTGATAACAGACAGATGTTCCTTCTTATTATCATCGGCACAAAAAACTATGGAAAAATATTCATAGAACTTCCAGTAGTACTTTAAAAACCTAAATTTTTATTGCTTCGCCCATTCAAAGTGTTATGCTGTTTTGATCACGTTTATTGCTAATTTCTAATTTTAATTGTGCGATAATATAGCTGCCGAATTTTATTGTAAAACTCGTTTGCTAAAGTGGCAGTTTTGCTTTTCAAGAAAAAAAAAATGAGGTACAAAACATTATTTTATTTTCTATTTTTAATGAGTGTAATCAGTTTTGTACCTTTTAATTTCGCCCTGCAATGCTTATCCTTTGACAGATACGCGTATTTTAACTAGCACTTGTAATCTTCCACAGTGTCAGTCATCCAGAGAAAAAGCAGTGAAAGTAAATGAAAAAGTTTCGCTAAAAGCAGTGAAAGTAAATGAAAAAGTTTCGCTAGTTTGGTTTTGTACTGGAAACATAACATTGAAATAAGAACAAGCTGCAATCCATATTTCGGCCGAAAAGTCTGCTTTCCAATTTTGTAGTTTGATCTAACTTTTCCGTTGTACACTATTCAAATCATCACTCAGAATTAATGACAGCGCTTTCTCACAAACGTAACGAAACATGCCCGGCCCAAGCCGGCTGGCCGCGATCCAAACGCGCGTGCCAACAATCACTTGACACCACCAGAGCCTGCATCACCACGAGCACCAAATCACTATTTACGGTCTATTAAAATGCCTGACATTCCCTGTGATCTCAAGTTCTGTTCAACAACTGTCCTCCGCTCTCATGGTCCCACAATAATTGCCAACTAACATTACCGACCTGACAAATGACCGTCACCTCTTGCCCGGTTGTTGATACCTACGTACCTACCGACACCGACTGTGTGTGATGGGAATTTTGCAAATTAACAATTTTTGGATCGAGTTCAAGATCGAGAGAACGCGCTGCTTCTGGTTTCTTGGGTTGTTCTCGTGTCGCTCATCATCGTTTATCATCATTCATATAAATAAACCGTACGCTCTTGGAGTCATAGGGGCAATTGGCTTCTTTAACGGTGTTAAGATAATTCGATATTCTGAATCTGCATGTCAAACTGAGCCGAAATCCAAATTTTCATGAATTTTGGTGCCCGGGAACCTATTTAAAAATCAATTTGAAGTTTGTATGGGAGCGATTTGTCGAATCACCCCTCGTCGCAGTTTGTACTGGGTCAAGCTGTCAAACAGTTGCTCAGCTGTCAAAAAGTGATTTCAAAAAATCGCTTTGAAATTGATTTTAGGTACCAAAATTAAGTTCTAAATATCTGAAAAAAATCATAGTGGCTCAGAAAAAGGTGATCTTTCATATAAAATCAAAAAAATAATAAATTTTTCAAAATTTAAAAGCCCAATTGGCACTTGATTCAGTCAGTTGGATTGACAGGCCGAAATCCATCCACTAGTAACTAAATGTAAGTGAAGCAGTAGAATTGGGATATTTGTTTATTTCCTCACGTTGGTTTGCCACCGTTATCAGTATTTTCTGCTGTAACGATTTGAAAATGTGAGGTATGGAGGGATGTATTGTATCAAACATGAAAATTCCATTAAATTGTCAATCAGAATGATAGTTGGTATTTTTTTTAATAATGTAGCACTTGATTTGTTTCAATATAAAACAAATTATAAATATGCGTTCCTTGACTGGAATTCTTTTTCCTTTTTTCAATATACGCAGTAGTATGATAGGAAACGACAAAGTTTAATGCTTATTAGGTTTTCTCAATTTAATTTATTCGCTATTCAAGACAACTTGACGTGCTTTTTTTATAGAATGAGGAGATTTGCTAATCAGATAACCAAGAAGACCCACCCCGAGTTATGTGGGGGTCGACCGATTATAAACTCATTAGAGATTACTTTCGCGGTGCCCGTTAGAGATGACTTTAAGAAGAGGGGGCGTACATGAGTACTTAAGTTGTCCTCTTTCTTCTGGAAGATTGGATCCTGGCCAGTACTATAGACTACCCGTAGGACTCAAGCTTCTGGAAGGGAAGGGGCGGCCAACTCAACATGCTGTTATCCTCCCCCCCCCCCTCATTTTCTCTATAGTTCAAGTACGATTCTATTCGCTCAATGAGGCCGGTAAAGCACTCCACGTATTTCCTAAGCGACATACGATCATTGTTGAGTGTTCTATCGAATCAAGCATGTAACATCACCATGGTATGGGTCCCTTCGCATTGCTCGATCCCGGGCAATGAGAAAGCGGACTCACTCTCCAAGGTGGGCGCTATGGAAGACGATATTTATGACCGTCATATCGTCTTCAATGATTTTTTTTTTCGATTGCTTGTCAGCATGCCTTGGTCAGCTGGCGACAAAAATGGGATGCAGGAGAGTTGGGCAGGTGGTAACATTCAGTTCTCCCACAGGTATCGAAGACGGCGTGGTTCAAGGGGTTGGATATGGGTCGAGATTTTATAAAGATAATGTGTCGACCTTTGTCCAATCACTACTCTCTGGGCTCGGTCTTCTATCGAATAGGGCTCACAGATAGCAATCGTTGTAGCTGTGGTGGAGGCTATCAAGATATCAACCATGTTGTGTGGGAATGTCGCGAATACGTTATTGGTATTGTCAGATCCGATTTATGTGCATCCCTCAGGGCCCGAGGGAAACCAGAAAAGGAAGACATTTGAGATGTGTTGGGTAAACTTGATCTTGAGTATATGAAGCTTGGGTACGACTTCTTGAAGCAAGCTGAAGTCTTCGTTTGATATCCCCGTCTTGTTGTTCCACTTGTCCACCTCGTGTCCCTTCGAAAATCGTCAATATGTATCGTTACAGGTTGTTTGTCCACTCTACGTTTGACCAGCAGCAATACGCCACACCAAGCTGTCACGTGTCAACGAAAAGCCCCATCACCCTATCCTTTCCTCAAATATTTTTGTCCCCCCTAACCTCGACCAAACCGCGAGTATTACGGTTCCTCAAAACTAACATAGGGTAATTGTTCCCTTAGTTGTGGTAGTACCTAATGTTGCGGTAGTGGCAATTGAGCACTTTTTCGACTGAAATGTTACAAAAAGGCATTTTTAATAGATGTATTATGCTTAAATTATGAGATTGCACCATTTGTGTGCCTAAGATTTGCCCAAAAACCTATTTTAAAAAAAAATATTTTTAAAAACGATAGTTTTTATATTTTTCCAAGCAAATTTCGATAGAAAACTACCAACTAACGTTTTGCAACCCTTCATTAGATGGTACGATCATTGTTTTTAAAATGAATTTATCTTAATACCACAACGATGGGCACACTTACCCTAGTTTATAAGACAAAAACATGAAATTGTAAACAGGTTTAACTGAATTCGGCTCCTTTATGCTTGTTGGCGCATGAGCCTTAAATAAACGATTAAGTAAAAAAAAGTACGATTTGGGAGACCGTGGAAGTAACGGAACCCCACTTGTCCTTTCAACAATCTTGTCCGGGTGATTTTGCGTAGTTCTGCGATTTCCGGAAACCCCCATTACTCCGGTTTGCATTCAGTAGAGCGTAGGGATCGCTTTGCCGACCTTGGTTTACCCTTCATGAGTAATCGCAACATAGATGTCGGCTTATCAAAGCGTGAAGTTAGTCATCCCCGATGGCTGTCATTAACCCTCGGCTGCGGCCGTCTTCCTCCGTGTTCCACCCTGTAGCGCCAACCCATCAGTCTGAGCTACACAGCAAACCTTTCTGAAAATTACACCCGACGTAAACAAATTTGGCATATAAGTTTCTATTCCATCTCACTGAATTTTACATTAAAAAATTTCTTGTATGGAATGTTGAACACAAGCTTCATACTGAGAGCAAGCTGTATATTTATAAATTGATGGAAAAATGTGTGTGATATGACGGGGTCCTTTTGTTACAGGTAGATATGATTTAACATATTTTTAACTAAAAAAATAAAACAATAACAAGTCAGTGTCAGTTAATCAAACTACATTTTCTTTCAAACATATTTTTTTAACAAATGCTCCACGTAGCAATTTATTTTTAGAAATTCACCACAAGACGAAAAGTCTGAAAACCCCTGCTTTCTGCCGGGCTTTTCATCGATATTTTATCGAGATTTTTTTTATTGATGTCTCCCGGGATTCTTCTGCATTTTCTGCAAGGATTTCTCTAGAGATTATTTCCTAGATTCCACCCAAAATTGCTTATTGATACCCTAATCTTGCCATTTATTTTAACCAGGTTGTTCTTTGGGATTCCTTCCAAGATAAGTGTAGCGACTTTTTCAAGAATTTTTCATTAGATTTTTTAAAAGATTTCCCTTAGGATTCCTTCCGTCGTTCCATGATTTTTCCGGGGGTTCTTTTGTTTTTTTTATTTATTTTTTAATTTTTTTAATGTTCTGTGTATTATTACACACTATCATCCTAATTTGGTAAATAAATTTAAACTATTATCAATATTCATTTACTATAGCAATTATGACGTATTACAGGTTACGTTCCCGATTTTTACCTGCGTGTGAGATTTTTTTTACTTACCCTAACACTAACGTAAATAAGACTAAACATATCAAGAGCAAATCTTAGAAATAGAAGATTGTAAAGAGTTCTGACGAAAATTTGCTATGATTTTCGTTGACATCTGTACCAATGCTTCAATATTGAAAATTTGATGCAACTCATAAGTGCTAATACCAGGGAGGCAACTTCAAAATCATTTTCACAATTTTATTCTGAATCCTCTGAAGTTGCTTCTTTCCAACTATACCAGCTATCCCGAGCAGAAGAAAATAACAAGAAAAAAACAGATCAAGGTATTTATCTTAAATACTACCATACCTTGATATGTTCTTCATTAGGTGGTAATAAGAGGCAAAATAACAAAAACGAATACTGTATAAATAACACCTAGAAAATAACAAGTCTTGTTATTTCAATAATGAAGGCATACCTAAAATTTCAAGTGCTGTATTTGTTATCCTAAAGTTATTGAATAACAAACTAATAACATTTCTTGTTATTAAATGTTTCATTTGGTCGATGACTTAATGATGTTGTAGCAAATCTTGCTCTTCGGTTATTTCCACTGCTAAACCAACAAATACTACATCAATACCAAACTCTGCTCAAATACCTCCAACTGTTATTGTGATACTCTCATAACATTTCATAGAATAACGCAGAAATAACAATTTTAGATATTGGAGCACATGTTGCTTTTCGCATGGTATTAGTAAGGTATGCCCTTCTGCTCGGGATATACTACATATTTCCAGCTATACCAATAGCTCGACTATACTGGGACAGAGTACAACATGGCCGATCTGAAAATTTGATTCTAAATCAAAAATTTGTTTCTGCGACAAAGTTTTGATTTTCTATTAATAAGTGGGTATAAACACTGAATGCATTTATTGCACTTAGTTTGAATACTTTCAATGTGGTTTTTAACCTTCACATACCCGCCCTACGACAACTCGTTTTGAAAATGCTGGCATTACCTCAATTTTCATCCGATTTTTTTTAAGTCGCCCTCAATCGATCATAAATTAGTGCAAGTTTATTACACTCAAGTGGACATGCAGTATCCGGAACTGTTCCGGAGATATTCCGGATTGTACTGGGGTCAGGGGGTGGGGGAGGTTTTTTGTTTTGCCATATGGCTAAAAGTGATTATTTCGTGTGCTATTGTGTTTGAGAGGCCCCCGCGGAACTCGTTTCAGGTGTTCTGGAGCGGCCATATCAGTTGCTACATACTGCAGTCAATTGTTTCTGCCCCATTCTCTTGAAATCATGAAGTTTGTTATGTCGCACGGCATGTTTTGGTTGCACACCAGAAACTTCCCCGATGTCACCCCCGTGGAACCTATGCTAGTTGTTCCGGGGTGGCTATATTAGTTGATACAGACTTCAGGCTATTGTTTCTGACTCAGTCATTCGAAATCATGAAGATTGTCCCCAATGAGGCCCCCGCGGAACCTGTCACGGTGATCCAGATGGGTCAACTAATTCAAATCTGATTATCGCAGTTGTGATTTGTTGTTCACAATGAAAATTCAGCTGAAAATTAATGGTTCAAACACAATAACACACGAAATTATCATTTTTAGCCTTTTTGGCACCCTCCCTGACCCCAGTATAATCCGGAATATCTCCGAAATGGTTCCGGATATTGCATGGCCACTTGGGTGTAATAAACTTGCAGCAATTTATGATCGATTGAGGGCGACTTCAAAAAAACCGGATGAAAAATTACGAAATACCAGCGTTTTGAAAATTAGATGTTGGGGGTCGGGTATGTGAAGGTTAAAATTTAAGTTTTTATCTAGTGAAAGTAATAGCAGGATCTCGATTTCATTGGAACTATCTTTTCTCCTCAGGTTTTTAAACGGATCAGAAGTTTCAGATCGTCGACAATATTAACTGAGTCGAATTTGAGTTCACACTTTGGTATTGACCTGTATTGACGCGTCTCTTGCTTCGACTATAGTATAGCATTTTTTGAAATGCTTACTGGATATTTTTAGGGATTCCTTCAAAGATTGATTCCAGAGTTTCTTCTTTGTTTTCTCCCAAACTTCCTTCAGGGATTCTATCTGGGATTTCTTTGGAAATATTTTCCTGGATGTCTTCACTGGTTCTTCCTTAAGGAAGTAATTTAAGTTTTTTTGGGATTCCTCCCCAGATTAATTTCAATATATTTTATCAAAAATCGTTCAGGAATTTCTTTCAAGATTTATTTAAAGATTTTTCCTGGTATTCCTTCAGGGATTCCTACATTTATTTTCTCGGTATTCCTCCGAAGGTTCCTTCGATGATTTCTTCAAAGATATGTCCTGGGATTCCTTCGGGGGTTGTTCCAGGATTCTTTTATGGATTGCTCTAGTATATCCAAAAGTACCCCTTTTGAAAATCTTTTAGGATTTCTCCCGAGATTCCGTTCAGTATTCTTTCAAGTATTCCTCCCGTTGGACATTCCATCAAAAATTTCGATCATGTTTTTTATAGATTCTTAACGGATTGAAACTTGCAATGGACTTCTCCGGGAATATTTCCTGGGTTTCTCGTGGGATCCCTTTTTGATTTTTTTTCTTGACTCCACCAGAGTTCTCTCAAAGATTCCTCTAAACATTCTTTCAGGGATTACTTCATGATTCTTTCATGGATTGATCCCGACATTCTTTGAGGGATTTCTTCTGGGATTCCTCCTGGATTCTACCAAGGGTTTCTTAAGGGATTTCCTCTGGGATTCGTCTTGGACTTTCTCCCGGTATTCCTCGAGGGATTTCATCCGGAATTGCTCCCATCAATATTCCAGTGATTCTTGGGAGGAATGCATAATTATTTATGGATTACCCTAACTGAATGATCCTGGACCAACCGTGAGTCGAACTGAGATATTCTAGCATTGTTTTATTAAGCAAAAGGGTTTAAATTAGATCAAACAGTAGTGGAAACAGTGAGACAGACATTTCTATTATTATTTTTAACTTTTTTATTATGAGAAAATTCAGCCCGAGGCTGGTTCATCGCCGTAGTTGACATTTCTTTAATTTATTGAAACTTGATTGCTGATGTCAAATTAATATAAAAATCCGAATTGTGAGATACATTGGGCGTTAACTGATAAATGTTGCCATTTTGATAAAATGCTGCAAAAAAAGAATCCATATTGGAAAATACCTGCGTGTGCAGATTCAGCAATCATATGTACGACCATGGTAGCATTTCATGGAAACTTTTATTTTCGAATACATTATAACTCACCTACAATCCATTCGGTGAAACCGTAAACCACCAATAACGCTTCGAAACCAATTTCAGACACTCCATTACCGACACCTCCGCATCAGATGCCAGTTAACTCTAATGACAAGCCGCATTTCCATTTCGTTGCCGGTTCACATCGCTAATGAACCACTTACGGACACTTAATAAATTGAGCTTCTTATTTAGTTGCTCGACTTTCTTCCATCTATCCGTTCCACTCCGGTGCGTCGCGTCGGTCGCATGATTAATCCTCTCAACCTACACGACGCGACGGTTTCACCTGAACAGGGCAATGCGATGTCGATCACAGTGCCATACAATCAGGGTTGATCAGCAAGGGGGAATGAACGCCATCATCGAGGTGAACTTATTTTGAACATCCCTGTCGACACTTCTTAGCCTCTTGTAAGTAGTTGTCACCAAGCATACATCAGTGCAGTGTGGCTAGAATATTGACAAAAAAAAGATTCTTTAAAACTAAAATGTTTTTCAGTTGGTTTTCATTTGGAAGTTTGTAAAATTTGAATTTTTATGAAAGAAAATGAGTAAGCATGACATCTTTGCCCGCCAATCATATTTTTCCGGGAGGGCACCTCCGTTAAATGGAGTTGTCATAGATAGCCGTAGATGGTCATCTTGATTAGGGTCCAGCTCGTCAGTCGCAGTTCGGATGAAAGTGAATTTAATTGGCTAGACGATAGGTTTTGCAATCTCATCCACCTGGTGCTCCACCTCTCCACTACATACTAACAGTTTGTGTGAGCGAACCACTCGGAAAACATATTAAATTGGACAAATTTCAAATTAGCTTTCGGTCGTTAGTCCCTTTGGGCGGCTTGTTGGCTGGCTGCAGTAGTAGTGCACATGGCCGAGGGGCGGAAAAATGGGTGTTGATTATCAGTAGTTGGTCGCGAACGGTAGGGCAGCCGAGGATGTGGGCCGTATCTAGTGGGCTACTATCTTGCGCGCTACTACTATGCCAAATGCTGAAAATGTGTCTTTTTAATAGGTTGCCACAGATGGTTAGGGCCGCGTGGCTGCCTGCCTAACAATGTTTGGCCACGGTGTTCATAATCACTAATTAGCGATCGTGACTTGTCGGTCATGCGTGAGAGCGTCAGTAGCTGCTACTAGACATATCGCATGTGTCATGGCACTAGGTACCTACAGATCTAAAGATGCAGTAGCAATGCAGTCGGATGTTGTCTTTTCATTACTTATGTTTGAAAAGGTTAAACGAACCATGTCAAAACAATTAAGCTTCATAATGGGAGATTCGATAATAAAGTATGTTATATGAAGTAGGATAGAATAATTTCGGTTAGGCTTTCTTCATAATATCACAACATTCACTGAATCCACAGTTGATTGAGAGTCCGAATGAAACCGTGTTTTATTTGTCCATTGTTCCATAAACATAAATGTTAGTCCTTGATGGCGCGTTAACCGTGGCCAACTCCGGTCGGGTCGGGTGGACTGTATATCTCGGGGATGTGGAAAGAATCAACACTACACTTTTTCTGCTGATCACTATAAACTACACTTTATTTTCTCTTTTTTACACTACACTTCACTACTACACTTTTCTGTTCACTATCTTATTGTAACTTTCACTACTAGTCGCTATTGGTTCACTTTCACTATGGTCGAGGTTGAATTCGCGGCGGTTAAATCAGTACTGAACTCTGCGGTCGAACTTGTCGCATATTTATATGCGCACGGTTTTCGTCTGGAACATTCGCGCAATATCGCTATATGTGTTCCAGACGCGGGAGGAATCTTCTCGAAGGAGCGCAGGTTGAACTCACCACCCTGCTGTGGTGAGTTTCAGATGAGTTACCACACTGGCGACGGTGACGATGGTGGGAGCCTCTCACTGCCACTCACAGGTGACATTTACGGTTGCGGTGGGAACTCACGGTCGCAGCGGCGTAGGCAGGGTGGGTCGTATCGCGGGTTACATTCTGATGAGCGCAACGAATTGGTGGACTAAAGTAGCGTGCGTCTGGTACGTTGTAGGGAACTTCCATCGGACTCTTTTGCGGTACGTTCCGTACGGAACATACTCCCCCCGGTTGAGACGGAGTATCAACAGCACATTGTTGGATACGGGAAGCTGCCTCATACACTCAACGATTTGTCTCTTCGGATGATGGTGCCTCGGTTGGAAGTAACGATGTGGTAGCTCTGTCGTATTGCTGGTCCTGGTAGGTCGGTTGTGCTTCCAATTCTCGATGTGGTTGGGCTCTACAAATCTCATTGGGTGGGAAGCGACGTCTGAAAGTATGTCGTCGTTATCGGAATCCTCTGATCCTGTTCGGGTTTCGTTGGGCTGGTCTATAAACTGCTTCGTCGGGTGCTGCTCAGGCATTCTGAATGTCGATTTGCGAAAGCCGGAGTGTTGTTGTTTGGAGTACCGATGGTTGGATGTCGTTGCAATTCTCTGTCGGTTGGATAGGAACGGTCTCTCTTTTAGGTCATGGTCGTTCTCAAGATCGTTCTGCAATTGCTGCGAGTCGGTTGCTGAACGGTTACTCCTTTTCTCGTCGTTTCGGCTCGGATTCCTGTCAACGCTTAGAAAAACTTCAGGAGATTGCTCGGCAGGGTCGGAATAAGCTTTCAACTCTTTCTTGATCGGTGGAACCCATGGTTGGCGTTGTCTAAACTGGTTGTCTTCGTTCACAAAGGCGTTGATCGACTGAGTCGTTGCGTAACCGTTAATCGGTTGTCCTAACTCTTCGTCAGTGGCTGCGGGTTGCCGAATCTCGGTTTCCGAAGAATCAGCTAAGTTGCCGGATGTCGAACTAAGAGCGGCTTGGGGATTCGAACTGCACTTCATACTCTGGGATTGGTCGGCGTAAGTAACAATCCTCGGATCGGACAGGTTGTTCTTCGGTTCCTGGCGAAGGTCTCGAGTCTTCTTCTTAGGCGGTTGTAGATCAGCCGATGTGCTACGTTGGATGTACTCTTCTCGTGGTTTGAAGCTCGTCGGTTGTGGATCGGATGAGAACTGCGAACGCTGTGGTGTGAACTCACAGTTCTCCTGCACTAGGACATTCGACTCTTCGTGGCTCGGCAATTCGAAGCCCTCCTGTAGATTATCGGGTGTGCTAGTTGGGTTATCCATTGAAAATGCTGGGAAATAAAGTTTTCGCCAGTCGGATTTGTAGTCATCAATATCGGAGAAAATCGGAGCACTCAAAGGTTGCAAAGGTGAATGTTGATTTGTAGCGGGATGCGTGTCATGAGCGTTCAACAAGTCACCAATGGTCGAGCGGAGATGATTGTATCGCTCCTCAAAGCCGATGTATATTTCCTCTTGCTCTCGTAAGGCCTCCTCTGGAACGATCGTGATCAGCTGGCTGTGTACGGCATTAAACTCGGCATAGGCGTCGTCTACGTTCTTCAGGTAAGTCCTCAGTCGTGGTTGGCTAACTTGGCTTTGGGCGGCAGCAAAAGCGTTCTCTACTCGGATTAGCTTCAAATTCACGTGTTCTCGCTGGCGTGAGAGGGACGTAAACTCCTTCAGTATATGAGGATCAGCGGATGATCTCCAATCGGTGTTTTGGTCAGGCAGAACAGAGTCATGTCGGTCCATCTTGATGGCCTCAGCCAACTTGTTCATCGATGCTGTGGAACTACTTCTCGGGTTGGAATACGCTCACCACGTGCCAACGTGTCGAGTTTAAAGCACCTACACTGCGGAGACTCCAATGGATGGCGTGGGGAATGTGCTTACTCGTATCTGGATGATCCGTCTATCGGATGCAACGGCAGCTCTACAGCTCTTGGGTCGGAATATTCTCTGATAGGCGATTCTTCGATTGGTGGTACTTACTTTAGTGCACTCTCTCAAGCGGCTTGAGTTGGTCGATTCTAAAACGGTGTACGTACACTATGGGAATTCGCAATCGTGTCGGGTCGGACGTTGTCGCTGTAGAGCACCTTCTTCGGCTATCAGTGAAAACGGAGTGAACTCTCTAGCGTTGTCGGCAGATTCGTATACGGGACTACACGTGTTGAGAATGTCGGATAGTTGAGGCACGAAATCTCCTGGACTGACGTTCGGCCTTGGAGCCAGCAAACGAGTCGGTGATTGGTATCAGACGACGATACAACTTATCTTCGATGGTACACGTCCTGATTAAGGAACCACGTAGACGTGTCGGGTATTCAGGCGGATATTGCGATCGACGAAATCCTTCTCCTCAGGGTGCTACACTTTCAGGTACGAGCACCTCGGAACGTGTTGGAAAATTGACGGTGGTAGAGCACGGCGATACACGTTGTGGGTGAGAGACCACGGCGACGTGTCGGAAGATCTCAACGAGGGTCCTATTGGCAATACAGCGCCTGGTTTGAACGTCTGCTTGGTTGAGACGTGCCGGAAATACACGGGATGACTTGCGTTGGCGTATGTGATCAATCACTTTCTCGAAGTAGAGCACGTTGTGGTGCTGGACCACGGCAACGGGTGGGTTGGTCAGGCGGTAACAGTGATCAACGGAATCCTCTTGGAATACACGTCCTGGTTTGCGACCACGGAGACGTGCCGGAAAGTCGATGGTGTAGATGTTGAACACTTCTCGGGGATACACGTCCTGGTAAGTGCACCACGCAAGCGTGTCGGATGGCGATGGTAGTGATACACGTTGTGGTTCAGGGACCACGGCGACGTGTCGAATGGTCGGTCGACAATAGTGATCAACGAACTACTCTTCAAAATACACGTTCTGGTTCGTAACCAGAGAGACGTGCCGGAAATGCTCGGGATGAGCGGCGATGTCGTTGATCACTTCACGGGGTACACGTCCTGGTAAGAGCACCACGCAGACGTGTCGGATGGTCGGGCGACAACAATGATCAACGGACTCCTCTTCAAAATACACGTTCTGGTTCGAAACCAGAGAGACGTGCCGGAAATGCTCGGGATGAGCGGCGGTGTCGTTGATCACTTCACGGGGGTTACACGTTCTGGTGAGGGCACCACGTAGACGTGTCGGATGACGGTGATGATCAGCAGAAACCTCTGGAATACACGCTCTGGCTAGGATGCCACGCAGCGTGCCGGAATTGCTCAGGGTGAGCGGCGATGTCGATTCCTTCCCACAACGGCGGGCGGCGCTGGATCCGGCTCGAAGGACCACTATGTTGGCGCGTTAACCGTGGCCAACTCCGGTCGGGTCGGGTGGACTGTATCACTCGGGGATGTGGTGGAAAGAATCAACACTACACTTTTTCTGCTGATCACTATAAACTACACTTTATTTTCTCTTTTTTACACTACACTTCACTACTACACTTTTCTGTTCACTATCTTATTGTAACTTTCACTACTAGTCACTATTGGTTCACTTTCACTATGGTCGAGGTTGAATTCGCGGCGGTTAAATCAGTACTGAACTCTGCGGTCGAACTTGTCGCATATTTATATGCGCACGGTTTTCGTCTGGAACATTCGCGCAATATCGCTATATGTGTTCCAGACGCGGGAGGAATCTTCTCGAAGGAGCGCAGGTTGAACTCACCACCCTGCTGTGGTGAGTTTCAGATGAGTTACCACACTGGCGACGGTGACGATGGTGGGAGCCTCTCACTGCCACTCACAGGTGACATTTACGGTTGCGGTGGGAACTCACGGTCGCAGCGGCGTAGGCAGGGTGGGTCGTATCGCGGGTTACATTCTGATGAGCGCAACGAATTGGTGGACTAAAGTAGCGTGCGTCTGGTACGTTGTAGGGAACTTCCATCGGACTCTTTTGCGGTACGTTCCGTACGGAACAGTCCTTTATGGGGAAAGTATTCTGCCCATAATCGCATAGTTGACGTAACCACCATTGACAATGACAGCACTCACAAGCTAATATCTATCAGACATGCATAATTGTGAACAGTTTTATTCAATAGAGCACAAGATCTAATCACTAGCTAGACATCAACGTGAAAAAGAAACATAAACTTTTCATTATCCATTCTTAAAATTTTAAAAGTGTGCTAAAAACTACAGTGGCGCTTACGTCAACTATAAGATTTCATTTCATTTCATTTCATTTCATTTCTTTATTAGAATCAGTAACTTAAGACTATCTGTCTTATCTATGCTACAATGTTTATAACGTAGAAGCAGTGCCACATTCTAAATATTTAATTCCATACATTTGCTTTCTACTACACAATCGTCAAAAAAAAATAAACATACTCAATAATTCAACAAACTTAACTAAAGTGCTCAAAACATTTTCTTCTGAATCTCATTCTTGATGGCTCATTCGTTAGATCATTGGGAAGGGAATTCCAAATGGTAACACCTCTGACAAAAAAGGAATTTCCGTATTTAGTAGAATGATGTCTAGGAAGAATGAATTTTTGAGAACGGAAATTTCTACATGGTGTCAGTTTAGTGAATAAATAGCCGGGCTGCTCAGTTGTTATAATGTTTTTAATCAGAATACAACATCTCAGTTTAACAAAGTTTTCCAATGAACACCCGATTAGTACTGATTGCAAATGTGAAACATGATCAAATCTACCCAAATTAAAGACATATCTCACGCAAGAATTGAGAACGACTTTTAGTTTATTAATTGTACTCGAAGAAGCTTGCATCAACAAGAAATCACAATTAATGAAGAAAGGTAAAATTAAGCTTTTGAATAATTTTAGTTTTATATTTGATGAGAGAAAATGTCCTGTTAGCCGTAGAGTTCTCAATTTAGAGTATATTTTACCACATTGTTGCAAGATGTAACCATCCCATTCAAAATTGCTTCTGATAGTGAATCCGAGACTAGTTGCTTTATCTGCATAATTTAATCGATTTCCATTAATCGTGAGCAATGGCAGCTCTTCGTGATAAGGGCTTGAAGTAATAAAGAAAGCGTAAGTTTTAGCAATGTTAATCGATAGCATATTTTGTGAGGACCACTCAAAAATGCTAGATAAATCCTCATTAACGCATCTAGAAATAGATTCATTAGAAATGGTTGAACAATCCAGGTAAATTTGCACATCATCATTATGGGCAGTATTGTCAGACTAATGTGCAATCTAAAGTTCAACCATCACTAGCAACGAAGAGTGGTGAGCTCGTTTTTTGCTATTATTCATTGTGGAATTTTATATTTGTTGATACTATATCTTTATTTTTCAGAAATCGATGTGTGTAAATAATAAAAAGTATATATTTGGAAGTTAACATCCTTTGTCGACACACATCAACTATTGTCACCTGTACCGTATGCGTGATAATGTTTGCACCATTGTTAAATAACGTTCCATTTTAACTTGTGAATACAATTTATTGGTTTTCTTTGCAGGTATTTAAGCTGTAACTCATATCATACAGTGATAGACATTCGTTTGGCCGAGGCCAAAAAAAATTCAAAAAATTGTCAGGAAACTCATACAAAAGATTTTATGATAACACTTTTTAATCGTAGTGACAGCATATCTAGTACTGTTTTATAAAAATGTGATACATAACATTTACATATACACTGAAACAAAAACCAGGGTAAAAACCCTTCAAATGTCATTTTTTGCCTAGACATTCGTTTAGCCGAATTGTACAATTTATTGAATTCCATAATAAAAACTAACAAATTTCGAAAAATATTCAACAAAATCATTTTGTATGGTGACCTGCAGTATAGATTGACTTGTAAATCATGAATTAGATAGTTTTTGGAAGTGTTGCCATATTAATTTTACATGCATCTCATATATATATATGTCATATTATTGTAAATGTTTCCAAATTGAGATTTGATGTAGTTATTTTTATCGGAAGTGTTTCAAATCAATCTAATGGAAGTTTCATGACGAGTGCAGGTTGCAAATTTACGAAAAACAATATTTTTAACAGAAAAAAAATAACGCAAACCATAAAAAAATCACGTATTTAAGTATTGTTTTGATGAAATATGATGGTTGCATTAGCATAAATCACAGCGTTTACTACTATTACGTCTTCTTGTAGCTCCCAATATCTTCTAAACTGTATTCTGGCTGAAATAGCATACATTAGATGGATCATATTTCGAGAAATGGCACCGAAAGTATTCAAATTTCTAGCTTGAACTACTTGTTTCATAATTTAGACGTTCTTTTCAAATAAATTATGTTAAAAATGAATGTGGTATAAAAATAAGACTCATTTTTAATATATTTTTTCATATTGAATGAAATAAGCCAATTGTTTGACCATATCTTGCATTTTTGTATGAACATCTGCTTTTAAACAAACAGGGTACACAAAGTCTGACACTTCTTGCAGTTCTTTCACTTAGCAGTCTTCTAACTCATTTAGCAATGCTAGTATTAAACAGGTATATTCCACAGGCATTAGGGCACGTCTTTATTTTAACGCAGAACTATCTATTTTAGCTTTTATCAATCCCATTTTAAACCAACCAAAAACCAATATGCTTAATTTTTTCAAATCATTTTATGCAATAATTTGAACATTACTAACAATATTTCTGTGCCATATTTTCAAAACTGCTAATCTAACTTATGTTTGAGTGTTTACAGAAATCATTTTTTCTAAATAAATTTGTTTATCATCGCTTCTCCTTATCGGGACATTTTTTTTATAATATTACTATGAATTTCTCAAATAAATAAACTTTTAAGGTCAATTATCTTGCTAATACGTCATAAACTAAATGCTTTGAGGTATATCCTCGAAATATACTCACGAAATTGCAAAAATCTATTGAAAACCAATTTTTCATTTACCTCGGCTAAACGAATGTCTAGGCAAAAAATGACATTTGAAGGGTTTTTACCCTCGTTTTTGTTTCAGTGTATATGTAAGTGTGATGTTTCACATTTTTATAAAACAGTACTAGATATACTATCACTACGATAAAAAGTTTTATCATAAAATCTTTTGTATGAGTTTCCTGAAACTTTTTTGAAATTTTTTTGGTCTCGGCTAAACGAATGTCTATCACTGTAGTAGGCTGTGCATAAAAATGTTGATTTTCTTAGTTTGACACTTGCACAATAACTAATGCCGTTTTTCTTTATTATCCAGTTCCAACCTGGGTTGGAACTGGATCAGATCACAGTTTCAACCCCAACCCGACTTCGGTTTCACTTGTACTAAAGTTTATTTGACGTTGTTTGTTTACACATTTTCCGCCAATCCAGTTCCAACCCAGGTTAAAGAAAAACGGCATAAGTGGCAACCTAGCTCGTGATTTCTCCACGCGCAAATGTCGGAAAGTGTCCGTGGAAGTGTCACAGTCAAAAATCAAAATCGGGATCGATAGTTCGTCGGAGAACGAAAAAACGGGTATTTATGTGAGTTTTTTTTTATGGTCGAAGGATCATAAAGGCCACCGTAACTTTTCTTTTCAATCTGCCGTGCCGTTAAGTCACTGATTTCGCGTTTCTTTGCCATTTTTCTCATTGGGTGAACATCATTCGCCCAAATCTTCTTTTTGATGGCAGCGATAGCCTTCTTAATCCATTCTAACCTTGGACGACTAGTGGACTCCTTCGGAAATAGGGTCTTGTACCATTTGGGCAGGTGTACCTATTTTGGGCACTTGCCGCTATAACTAAGTCAATTTCAAACCGATTGATTTCAATTTTTGTGTAGAGTTAGATGCTGCACGTGTCCTTGCATGTGTTAACGACGTGCATTGTTGTCAGTCATTAACAAGGATCCAAGTTAGACGAATTCCTCCACCAACCAATCGTAGAATTACTTCTCAAACGAATGCTTTCGTGGTTTCGGGAATAGGGAACTTGCGTACATTTTCAAAACTTTTTAAAGACATGGACTCGATTAGTACTTCCAATCAGACACGAATGCCAAATAAGTGGTAAAGTGTCTTTAATAAATATTAATAATAATTTTGTACTTCTAGTGAGCTATTCGCTCTTTGAAGGAAGCACGACACTAGACAACGGACTATCATGCAACGCCCAGTGGCACAGCCGAAAACTTTTCCTGACAGCTGCGGCGGGAATCGAACCCACGCTCCTAGCACGATGCGACTAAATGTTTGGTGACACAAGCCGCGCGACTACGGAACCACACTTTATGAGAGGGAAAGAGATGGGATCTGAAATGTTCCAAATTTGATCAACGTGGTTTATGAACAACCCCTTATTCTGAAAGGAGTACCCAGAAGGTTTCAGGATGTTGGGCAAGGAGTGTCTTCTGAACCTGAAAAAAAAAAATAGAAAAATGATGCTAATAAAGTGTTATTGCAAAACTCTTTTTTTCCGCCCTCCTGAATACAATAAAATTACCTACATAATTTTCCTAATCTTTCTGTGTTTTCACTTACATAGAGTACTCATGTGAATAATACGACTTTTATTCCTTCATATGTGTTGGAAACTTCTTCTCCTTAATATAACAAACAGTCTTCGAATTTCTTGCGGCCTCATATATTTTGAAAAACCTTAGCGAATTTTATAATACTCTTTTAGAAATTCGTCCCGGGATTTCTTTTGAATTTGATTCAAGGTTAACCCCACAAATTCTTCTTGAAATTCGTCCAAAGGCTTTTTTTTAAACAATCATAACCTCATTCGCCAATTTTCTTCAGAGATTTCATTTGCTTTTTGCAGGAATAAATTCAGATATTTCTCTTGTTATTCCTCCGAAATGGCCCATTGGAATATTTTAGAAAGCCTTGCATGATTTTTTCCAGAAATTTTTCAATCAATTTCTGAAGAAACTCTTCAATGATTCCTTCAAATATTCTTTGAGAGATTCCTCTAGAAAATAGTCAAAGGGTACATTTAAAAACCATGCATGGATATCTTTAGAAACACATGCAACAATCCTACAGTTATTTCTTCAGATATTTCTCCAGCGATTTCTTAAGAAAATTTTTCAGGGAATTTTAAAGAAGTACTGCCATGAATGCCTTCGGAGATTTCTCCAACAATTTCGTAGGGAATTCTCCCATCGATTACTTTTGAATTTGAACAAATTTTTTAGAGATTTCCCTACAAATTCATCAAGGAACTGACATTTTCTGTATCTTTAAAAAATCCTCCAGGAATTCCTTTTTTAGAGTTTTACACTGACTTTTTTAAAGTTCTTAAAAACGTCTTCCATCGATTGCTTTAGAGTTTCATCTATGATTTTCTTCAAAATGATTGTTGAAAAACCCTTCAGCAATTTCTTTAAAAATTCCTCTGAAAAACTTATTATACTTTGAAATTCTTCCTGAGATTTTATTCAGGAGTTCTCTTAGGACATCATACAAGGATTCATTATTTTTTTTATTATTAAATTATATTAAATGTTTTCAGTGTTGTTTTTTTTTTAAATCAACGGATCAAGGGATTTTTTTTAGAAATGTCTCAGAAGATTTCATCAAAAATGCCAAATGGAAATCTTTTATGGCCTTCTTCCAACATAAATCCATAAATTCCTCTTTGTACCAACTTATCGAACCCTCTAAGCAGAATATCCTCTTTTTAGATTGAGTGTAATCACTGATCACTGATTACACTCATCCATAAATTACTCCAGGAATTTGATCTTAAAATCTATAACGTTTCTGGCAGAAACACGTATGACGTTGTTTTTAAAAAATTCTTCCATGGTTTCTTAAAAAAAATATCTAGGGCTACCTTCAGATATATCCTCATATTTTTTCCTTCTGAAACTCACTCAGTATTTTTTTAAGAAATGCTTCTAGTAGTTTATTGGAAAATTCTTCATGGATTGATGCTGATTTCTCCAGGAATATTTTTGAAAAATTCTCCAAGTATTTTATGAAGGGTTTCCCGAGAAGTTTTCGGAAATACAACCTGAATTTCCTCCAAGAATTCCCCTGGGATTCCTTCTGGTATTCCTTTAGAAGTTATTTAAAAACTACTTCCTAAGATTTCTACTTTACAAAGCCTACATAAGTTTCTTCAGAGACAATTCTTTCCAGGATTTCTCCAAGAATTCTTTAAAAAGGTTTTAAGTCTGTTCCCTACAGAAATTCCCCCATAGAGTATTAAAAAATGCTCCTGCGGTTTTATCAGAAATATCTTCTGGGATGGCTTGGGAGATCCCTGCAGATATTTTTTTAGGGATTTTTCAGAAGTTCTTCCGGTAATGGCCCAACAAATACTGAAGACCTCAGGATTTTCTAAGAAATCCCTGAACGATTGCCTTGGGATAATCCCAGAAGAAATTCTTGAAAATTTTCTGGAGGAATTCCTAGACCTTAATTCTTAAATCAATATCTGAATTCAACTCTGAAGCTATTTCTGGATGAATAACTCGTATAATACCTAGAAGAATACCAGAGGAAACACCTTAATATACCCCTTTAATTCTCAGAAATTCTAGAAAAATCCAAGTTTAAGGAATCTATTTCAAAATGTCTGCGGAAATTGCACTGCCCATAATCGCATAGTTGACGTAAGCGTCACTGTAGTTTTCACCACACTTTTGAAACTTTAACAATGATTAATGATAATTTTATGATTTTTTTTTCACGTTGATATCTAGCTAGTGAATAGATAGATTATGCGCATTTGATAGATATTAGCTTGTGAGTACTGACATTGTCAACGGTGGTTACGTCAACTATGCGATTATGGGCAGTGCAGACAAAGGTTTTCTTGAATTCTTGAAAAAAAAATTTTTCTTGGGGATCCTTCAGGTGTTTTTTAAGGAATCCTTGGAAGAACTCCTAAATATATCATTGAAGAAATTTTCAGAAAAAAAATCATAGAAACGTTTCTGAAGGGGTTTGAACACAAAAGTCTCTTGATCCAAGAAAAGTTTTTGAATAAAATAATGCAGAAACAAAAAAAAAACTTGACAAATTATTTAGAGAACCAAGAAGGAAATAAAGAAACAGAATTTATCATGGATTTTTTTGAAATAACCTGGAAGAAATGGAGAATCCTCATCCGGTATTATTACAAAAATGTCTTGGAAAAATCCTTGAATTGATTTTTGAGAGGAATTGTAAAAAGAATCTTTTGAGAAAAAAATCTGAATCAATTCTTAAAAGATGATCTAAACAAATCCAAAGCAATGCCTGGAGAACACTTCAATGAACTAATGGAAAAAACCCCTGGATGAACTTGCAGAAGAATCTCTTGAGAATTTTCTTTAAAAAAATTCAAATAAATGTCCACGAAAATTCCTTAAGCAATTATTCCAGAAAAAGTTTCTGAAGGAAAAAAAAACTTCAAATTCTGTGTCAAAAATATCTCCTGGAATTGCATTTTTGGGAGAATTGCTTGGATGCACTCCTGAAGGGCCCGTTGCAGAAATTCGTAGAAGAATTTCCTGAGAAATTTCTGGAAGAATTTACGGATAAATTCCAAAGAAAAACTTCTGCAAAAACTTATATTGACAATATTTCAGAAATTCCTTCCTTGTTTTAAGATGAATCATTTGGGATTTTTTTTTAGAAATTCCTGTAGAAGTCTGAAAAAAATTCCTGGAAGAATTCCTGAGAGAATCTCAAGAAGAATTATCATGAAAAGGTATGAACCTGGATAAGAAGATAAGATAATAAGAAACATTGGAGGAATTCTTGCAAAAATATTCTGATAAATGCTGCGAAAAAATTCTCTCTGTAAGCGTTCCCGTAAATATTTTTTAGATCACTTGCGTCACTTTAAGCCTAAAGCTTTTTTTTAGAGAAAGATCTGAAAAAATCCTTGTGATTTTTGAATGTTTCTTTAAGGATTTGCACCATTTAGGATATACAAGAAGTTTGTCCGTCCGTACTTTAGAAATTTCTTCAGGAATTCCTCCAGGGATTACTTCGAAAATTTTTGTGCCTTTCTGAGAAAGAATTCGTTTTAGGAATTTTGAAATCACTCAAAGGGGTTTTTCCCTCTTTCAAAATTTAAAGTTAAAATAAATAATAATAATAATAATAATAATAATAATAATAATAATAATAATAATAATAATAATACTTCGAAAATTTTTCGAAAACTCTCTGTGGATTTTTATTGATTTTTTTTTTCAGGGAGCACTTCCACGGAGACTCCTTCAGTATATTTGTTTTTTTTTTCAGGAATACCACTAAGGGATTTCTCCATAAGCTCATACGCCATTTATTTTTCAGAAATCGTTCTGGAAATTGATTCAAACAATCCTTTAGAGATGCCTCTGGAAATAATTTCTGGAGTCCTTCTAGAGTTACTTCATTTTTTTATGGATTCCTGCGGAAATTCGACCAAGATTTTTTTAAATCTCTCTTTGGATCTGTTAGAAATATCTCCTGGATTTCCTCCAGAGATTATTTCGAAAATTACGACAAATCCGTGAATAACCTCTACAGGGATTCCCAGGAGAATTTCATACGAAATTGCTGCAGAAATTCCGGAAGATATGTCAAGGAAAGAAATCCTGGAACACCTATGGAGACGAACCAGCCAAGGGCTGAAAGTCTCTTTAATAAAGACAAATCAATGAATCAATCCTGGAAGAATTTGAACATAAATTACAGAAAAAATCTCTGAAAGAATTTCTGATACTTTTTGAGAAAATCCCTGAAAGGATTTCTTAAGGATACTAATGAGGAACATCCGTATGAAAAAACTTTTGAAGAAAACCCGGCAGAACATTCAAAAGAAATCCTGGAAGAAATCTGAATTCAATGAAGAAAATTCTGAAAAAGAAATAAAGAACTCTCAGCAGGTATTCTAAGAAGAATTTCATGAAAAATTTCTGATGAAAAACCAAGAAATAAATCCTGAAGTAATTCAAGAACGAATTCTAGTGACAATCTTTGAAGAAGTTCCAAAGCTGCATAAATGCTAAAAGGCATTTATGGAGCAAACCCTGAAGGAACTTCTTGGAGAATGTCTCACAATTTTTTTAGAGGAATTACTGGAGAAATGCTTAGGATTGATTCCTTGAAAAATTGTTGAAGAGATACTTGTGAGAATATCTAGAAGAATACAGCAATTTTTTGGTCAATATATTTTTTTCATATAAATGTTTATAACTTTTTCATGCGTCAATCAAAAACGCTGAAATTTTTACCAATTATAACCCATATATTAAAGCTCCATTGGTCAAGCTTTGAGCAATATCGAATACATTTTTTGAAAGTTATAGAACTTTTAGTAAAGCTTATCTAATTTTTGAACACATTTTTAAAACATTATATCATAAAATGTACTTTTTGAAACTTTTTCATTTTTTGTTATGTTATAGCTTATATACGAGGCTTACATATGCTGCTTCGTTTGAGGTTTTATATTCACTACAAAAAATATGAAAAATCTGTATATGTTCAGAGTGTCATTTGGAAATTTATCTTATATTGATCAATAGAAGTGCCAAATGTTTTCAACATTTTTAAACTCTCTCAATGTAATATTTTTATACAGGACCTACTAAACTACATATGAAGAGTAGGTCCTATGGATTTTTCGTTCAGGTAATGCACTTTTATTTGTGCAAAACGTTTGGCAGATTATTTGTGCAAAATATGGTAAATTTTAAATTATCGTCAACTACATACGCACATTTTTCATATTTTGTGTAGTGAATATAACCCCCAAACATAGCTGCATATGGAAGCCTTAGGTATAAGATGTAACACAAAAAAAAAATGAAAAAAAAAATGAAAAAAAAATTGTCGAGTACATTTTGAGATATAATGTTTTAATAATGTGTTAAAAAACTTATAAGTTGTCCTGAAAGTACTATAACTTTCAGAAAACTTATTCGATCTCGCTCAAAATTTTACTAATGGAGCTTCGTTTCTGCTGAAACATTATTTTGACAAAAAAAAATTGCTGTACAGACAATTGTTTGATACACTGTAGATGAATACGTGAAGGAAATTTTGGAGGAATTCCAACAATATTTTCTGACTGAGTTCATAGTAAGAATTTCAAATTTCTGATGGAAAACATAGAAGCAAAAAGAATCTTTTAAGGAATCACCGAAGTAAACCCTGTATAAGTTTCTAAAGGAACTTCTGATGGAATCTCTTATTGAATTTTTGTCCACTACATACCAGATTTCACTTAAAGGATTCTTCATTTAAAGATTCAGGAGATCCTTTGGAAATTTCTGAATTTCTGATGGGCTTACTTTGGTGAGGCAGACAATTAAACGTTCCATAATAAATACAAAATTTCCCATAAATAATTCGAAAAGTCCCAGTGAAAAAATAGGGGTGTAAGCAGTAATAAACTACAAAAGTTCCATAAACAAATAAAAAAATGCACAAATAAATCGAAAGTTTCCATAAATAATTGATTTTTGAGCAATGAAAAAAGTCAAAAGTGCAATGAATAAATCAACTGTTGCAATAAAAAAAGCCATTTTTCCCACCAAATAACTTCGAATTTTCCATACATAAATCCGATTTTTCCATAATTAATTAGAAAATTCACAATAAAAAAATATCGAAAAAGCAATAAAAAATTCAAAAAATGCAATAAAAAATGACTAAACTACCCATGAAAAACAAATGCAGGAAAGGATGAGGCAGTGAAATGCTGAATCGCACTTCTATGACTGTAACGACTGAAAAGCCTGCCTAACTATGATTGCAATTTACCGAGCAATCGCTTGCTGTCCGAACTTGCTATCGCTCGTCGGACCTAAAAAAGGGATAACATCTATGTTTGCATTATACCGGGCAAATTCTTGGATCTGTGGTTTGCCTAGAACCGACACGATGCAGTTGCGGTGCATCGGATATCGGAAACTTCGGCGGCCTTCTGCCGCCTCAGTTCCTCAATCCTCTATGCGGCTTCGCCGCATGGTCTATGTTTTTTTTTTGGCTCAAAATGCATTTACGTGTATTGCTCGTTTTTTGACATTTATTGATAATTTATTTTTTCATTTATTGCACTTTTTAAATTATTTATTGCTTTTTCGATATTTTTTTATTGTGAATTTTCATATTTATTATAGAAAAATCGGATTTATTTATGGAAAATTCGAAGTTATTTGGTGGGAAAAATGTTTTTTTTTTATTGCAACAGTTGATTTATTCATTGCATTTTTGACTTTTTTAATTGCTCAAAAATCAATTATTTATGGAAACTTTTGATTTATTTATGCATTTTGTTATTTGTTTATGGAACTTTTGTAATTTATGACTGCTCACACCCCTCTTTCTTCACTGGCACTTTTGGAATTATTTATGAAGAATGATCACTTTCTTATTAGTCGTTTATATTTTAGCCCTTTGGTGATTCTTTTAGAAATTCTAGCAGAAATTCTGTTCATATATTCTGCTTTGGGCCTGTCGATAAGCTACATAGACCCTTAGGGTGATTGGGGGAGGGGAAGGTGTGAGCTTGTTCTAGCCAAAGTCTACTATTCGTGCGAAAACTTTGTATGAATAAAAGTCTATGAAGGGGGAGGGGGAGGGTCTGAGATGGCTAAAAAAAGTCTACGTGGTGTATGGACAGCGCCTTTCCTGGTTAGGAATGTCTGAAAGAATACATGGAGGAATACTAACTTATTTCTGAAGCAATCCCAGGAGGAGTTTCACTTAAAAGAATTCCTGAAGGAATTCCTAAAGAAACTTGAAGACAAGTTCTTAGAAGAATTTCTTGAGAAATTTCTTGAAAAATTTCTGAAAAAAATCCTTAGGAGATTTTTTTAAAGAAATACATGGACAAGAATGCATTTCAGCGGGATATCTGAAATAACTATTCTTGTGAAATCAATCGAGAAATTCATTCTCGTGACCAAACATTTCGGAAGGATTTTGATAGATCCTAAAAAAGCATTTGAAAGAAGTTGAGGCACCGCTGGAGGTAAATCGTAGAGAAAATTTTGAATTAATACATGGAAAGAAATACATTACATTGGACTTTCTAGAAATATCTTAGGGAGAATTACTGCTGAGATAATAGAAGGAACTTCAGCCAGAACGCATTTTTCAGTATTAATTCCAGAACAAAAATGTTTAGAGCGACAGATGAAGTTCTTAGTTAAGAACTGTGCTCATAGAATATACTAAGCTGGGAAGCAAGCTTTGTCCCTCTGAGGACGTCACGCCAAGAACAAGAAGAGGAAGAATCTGATTAGGAACGCCTTGTAACATTTCTGGCTATATCCTTTTGACAAGTCTTAAGATTGGTTCTTTTGAGAATTTTAGTAAAGAACGAGGATACCATTCGTCATCGCAGTTTCAAAACTCGATACGATAACAAGTCGCTGAAACAGATATCATTACAGAAAGCAACACCAGACTGGGCCACTTGTCGCCTGAGCTCCCTCTTTGCTCCCTGCCGCGCTAGCGCCACGTGACCCAACCCGCAAATCGAAAACCAAAATCTCATCACGGAAACCATTACTCACCAGAAATGGTCTTGAAAATTGCCAAGTTCGCTCAAATTTTACATTTGCTAATTACAGAAAGTGGTTAGAAACCATCGCCGCAGCCGCCGTCGCCGTTGCAGTCAAGCAGCTCATTACTTTTGGCAGAAGTAATTTCAACCCGCCCCAACCAGGCAGCTATGCTATATAGTGCCAGCCAGCCAGCAAGAGCCAGTCGATGGCCGATCGTTTCGGTGATTGGATCATAAAAAATGTCATTAAAATTTGTATCTCCTCCGTTCGGTTCGCTTCCTTGAATAGCTACTTCGGGGTCGGCCGACTTACGGCTGGCTGCTGACTGCTGGCTCCTCGCCGATTCGCCTGGGTGAAAGGAAACCACACGCACACTTCTCGCGTGCAAAACCGGAAAGTCACACTTTGCACTGATGATGGTGCTCCCGCGCTCTGAACGGGCACAGTGGAAGGTCTGGATGAAATTGAGGCTAAAACTATTGAAGAAGTGCAGATAGCTGTTAGTCCTAATCAATTATCTCAGCGGCTTCTTGTGTAAATAGCTGATCAGATGATACTGGAGTAACAACAAAGGGCGGTCAATAAAAACAACGAAAATAGATCATTTTAGGCGCTGTTCGTAAACTACGCAGACGCATCTTTAGACATCTCAGACCCCCCCCCGCCCCCTCTTCAGTAGACTTTCGTCCTTACAATTTTCAAAATTTGTATGGATGAAGGACTTAACCCAGATCTCCCTTTATCAATACTACAATATTGATTATCTCCCTTGAATTTCATCCCTCTGTGCATCGTCAGCACGGGCCAAAATCGAAAATATTGAAGACACCGGCTGCTAGGGCATCCAATGGGTGTGGGAAACGACAGGACAGAACTGAGGAAACGGCCAACGAACGACCACATCATTAAAAGTCGGAAAATGAGCAAACTTCTTGGCGGCCACACACTCTACCGCCCGCCTTCGCTCGCTCCCTTCCATCATCGCAACGTGGTTCGCCTCCTCTTAACGGCACTGCATCTTCGCACCACCGACCGAGCCGGGTCTCGCTTTCCGATTTCGGAGAGTGCCAATCGTGGCCATCCATGCCAGCAAATATTTTATGTTAATCGTACCACGTTAATTTAAAATAAAATCATTAATTTTGTTAATTAGTCATCAAAAACCAATTTCTCGTCTGGAGCCACTTAGGAAGTGCGTAAGTTGGCGGGAACAGAATCAGAATGACACCGTATATAAAAGATGAATGATGTGGAGAAGACTGTGGGTGAAGATTTGGAACTGACTTATAAACTTGCTTAGAAATGATAATCTGGGTTGGCTATTTATAGTTCTAGTTGCGGTCTTCGACAAAGTTTTTCAACACATTTAAGGTAATATATTGATGACGTTCAGGTTATAATTACATAGTTAGGTATTAGCTTCGGGCCCGTATGAAGTTGATCAGCAATATTAACTTCTTTTCCCGATCAGCCTAGATAGCTGTGTAGTATCGGTAATGTTTGGTTCAACTGGCCAAGAATAGCACTACGGACCGCAGTTCCAGTGGTAGGAGTCCACTAATCAGGTGACCCCTAATTCAAGGTGTTATGCGGCTTTACGCTTACCGTGCCTAGGAATGAATGGTTAGGGGGGAGGGGGTCATATAAAAACCTAATCGCAAACGGAGCCTGTGGAGTACCAGGGCACCCTCCACAGTATTTTGCCCTTACTGCGCTAACCGGAGCAATAGTGCGGTGGACCTTGTGTTTCTCCGAGACAATCAGCTGCCCTTCTTCAATCTCATACTTGAGACTGAATAAGGGCGAGATTATGGAGATGTTATTAGTTAGTTTAAATTTTCACCTATATGGTTCGCATTATGCGTTTTACACAGATGCACAGAATACACTCGCCTTTGGCGCATTCAAATCGATACCGATCTGGCATTATTGTTGCTGTTCTTTTTTGTGCTGTGATTGTTAAGAGTTTAATCTTGCATAGTTTGGGTAGTGGCTATGGTTAGGATAGCTCAGAACATCTTCAGCACAAAAGAACAGCAACGATCAATCTTTGCAGACTTATGCAAAATGGTACAGTCCAAGAACCATACTTTCATAAGGGGAATTTCTATCTAGGAAACCTTGTGAATCTGGTGTCTAGGTGCTACTTTCAGTAAACATGAAAAGGCAAACTCGCGTGTCATACCTCGAGCATGTGTGCTTGTCAACAACGCAATAGTTGCTACACTCATCTCTGAACTAACCGCCAGAGATGTATGTGCTATCACAATTGATGTATCTGTTGGAAACCTCAACAGGAAATACGTCTAGTGTTCGGTTTATTTACTTCAGTAGTACAGATCTTGCATTACTTAACATAGGAAACCGCCCAACCTTCATGGTATCTGCTAGAGAGGAAGTGTTAGACTTAACGCTTTGCTCTAGTAGGATTAGTCACGAGCTGACCATGGCATGTGTCAGATGAAGAATCTTTATCTGACCATCGCTACATCTTTTTTGAACATTTTAATGTTACTTCGCAAACATTGCGTTTCAGGAATCCCCAGTCAACAAACTGGGATCTTTTTATTGATTTGGTTGCGGCCAAATTTCATGGATACTCACCATCCATTGACACTCCAAGTGATTTAGATGATGCCGTTGATACTACAACGACCTTCATCATGGAAGCTTCTGAAGAAGCATGCCCTCTACGGTCTGTAAGGATCACAAGAGGAACTTCTTGGTGGAACTCTGATCTGGCGAAACTCAGGAAACAATGTAGGAAGAGTTGGAACAGACGACGTTCGGCTGGTTCGGAGGCTTTCAGGTCGGCTCGCAAGGCCTACAGGAAAGCTCTCCGGTCTGCTGAACGATCCGGCTGGAAAAACCTTTGTACAAATGTTTCCAGTTTGAGTGAAGTCAGTCGGTTAAATAAAATCCTTGCGAAATCTAAGGATTTCCAAGTGAACGGACTTCGTTTTCCAAATGGCGATCTGACTGGAATGCTGGCGAAGTTCTGGAATGCTTATTCGGCACACACTTCCCTGGATGTGTGGATATTACATCTTCGGATGAAGCTGATGTCTTTTCTTGTAGTTACGATTCCCTGGCTTCGGCTCGGAGTATCGTAACTATAGAATCGATTGAGTGGGCACTTAATAGCTTCCCAGCCAACCACATATCGTAAATCATTGTGTGGAAAAAATCGTATATTTTCATATATTGAATCAGAATCGTATAATAATATGTATATTTGTTGACAATGATTGCGTTTCATGCCAAATTAAATTTTAATTGCGATTTTGTTTCATATAGTCGTCTCCGATCATAAAAGGTGCGAGATACTATCGGTAGGATCGCACAGAAAATTTGCTCCTTTTAAATCTCCTGGGGCAGATGGGATTTATCCTATTTTGCTTCAGAAGGGATTTGATCATTTCAAACATGTTTTGAAAAAAATACTTGTTTGCAGTTTTGCTACAGGGTACATTCCCAAATCCTGGCGGGATATTAATGTGAAGTTTATTCCGAAAGTGGGTCGTACCTCGTATGAAGAAGCAAAGAATTTCAGACCTATCAGTTTGACCTCTTTTCTTCTGAAATGTTTAGAACGCATTGTCGATCATCACATCCGTGATGTTCATCTGGCCAATGTGCCTCTGAATGTGAACCGACAAGCTTACCAATCTGGAAAGTCCACTGTGACTTTTTTACACAAAGTTGTTTACGATATTGAGAAGGCATTCGCTCAAAAGCAACCTTGTTTGGGTGTTTTCTTGGATATCGAGGGTGCCTTTGACAACGTGCCTTTCGATGCCACATTGAAAGCCGCACGGGGCCATGGTTTATCTCCAATGATTTCCAATTGGATTCATCAAATGCTCAAAAACCGACGTCTCTTCTCGACATTGCGTCAAGCGGCGATTAGGAAATTGAGTGTTTGTGGATGTCCCCAAAGGGGAGTCTTAACACCACTTTTGTGGAATCTCGTAGCAGATACGCTATTAAGGAAACTCAATAATAGTGGTTTTCCTACTTATGGTTTTGCCGACGACTACCTAACATTGTTAGTCGGTATGTGCATCAGCACCCTTTTCGACCTGATGCAAAACGCTCTTCAGGTAGTTGAGGGTTGGTGTCGCCAATATAGCCTTTCGGTAAATCCGAGTAAAACATCTATTGTTCTTTTCACGGAAAAGTGAAACCGTAATGGTGTTCAACCTTTGCGTCTCTTTGATTCTGAAATCAATGTGACTGAACAGGTAAAGTACGTTGGAGTCATTCGTGATTCCAAGCTTTCCTGGACACCTCATGTTGAGTTCAGAATCATGAAAGCTTGTATGGCCTTCAGGCAATGCCGGCGAACTTTTGGTACAACTTGAGGTCTAAAACCCAAGTATATCAAATGGATTTACACAACTGTTGTTCGACCAATATTGGCCTATGGATGTCTTGTGTGGTGGCAGAAGGGCGAAGTGAGAACGGTCTAATCAAGATTATGCCATCTCCAAAGGATGTGCTTAATGGCGATGTCTGGAGCGTTCTCTTCAACTCCCACGGCAGCGCTCGAAGTTCTCTTTGACGTTGCTCCACTACACATTCATCTCAAGCAAGAAGCACTTTTTTGCACTTACCGTCTACAGGTACTCGGTCTACTAGAGGAAACTCCTGTGAACCGCACATCAACACACACCTCGTTGTTTCCACTTTTGGTGAATTGGGACAAAGTTGTCCTTGCTCCAAGTGATCTTACAATTGCTTGTAATTTCCCATATAGGACATTTTCCACGAAAATCCCTCCCCGGGAAGAGTGGACATCTGGTTATCTGGAGAGAAGTAATTCATCGGCATCGTATGTTACACTGATGACTCCCTTCTCGAAGGTCGAGCAGGTGCTGGTGTTTATTCTCGTGAGCTAAGGCTGTATCAGTCTTACTCACTTGGTAGACACTGCACCGTTTTTCAGGCCGAAATCTTTGCTCTTATGTGCGGAGTGCAATCAGCACTTCAGCAGCACGTAATGGGCAAAGTAATATACTTCTGTTCAGACAGCCAGGCTGCTATTAAAGCACTTACTTCGGCCAACTCCAGGTCGAAGATAGTTATCGCTTGTCGAGCTCAAATCGAGGAGCTGAACTCAGCAAACGCTGTTCACCTTGTATGGGTGCCTGGCCATTCTACCATCGCTGGAAATGAATTGGCTGATGAGTTAGCTCGCACTGGAGCATCACATGACCTCATTGGCCCTGATTCAGATATTCCGATATCGAAGTGTTGGGCAAAGCTTCAGATTCACACCTGGGCTGCTACTCAACACAGACAATACTGGAATAATTTGGAGCCATGTCGTCAAACCAAATTGTATTGTATTGAGGCATCTCCAAGGGTGGCTAAGTATCTTACAAATCTGTCAAAGCAGAATTGCAGCATTCTGGTCAAAGCATTGACTGGCCACTGCCGACTCAGCTATCACATGGCGAATATTCAGCAAGCTGATTCATTTGCAAGTGATAGATGTGAATCCGATTATGGGACTTCGTATCATTTGATATGTAACTGTCCAGTTTTTGCGCAACTGCGTTTCTGAGTATTCGGTTAACACTTATTAAGTGAAACTGACTTCAGAGACCTGAATATTCAGGATAAAGAGCTATAGGCTATAGGCTCTCTTTCACTTTATGCGTTATTACAGTGCCCTTTCCAGGGCGCTGTTCGAACCCATTGTGGCACGCTTATGCGTTAGTACCTTCTTCCAGGGTATTTTTCGTATTTTCCTACCTGTCCTTATCCCCATCCTTATCCTTATTTTCTTCCTTTTCCCTCAGGTAGATGATGAAATTGGCTATTATTTTGGCGATGGCACAAATGTCCCAAATGGAGGATAACGTGCCTCTGGAGCCGGCCTTCTGAAACCTGATACCTGCAGAACTTGGAAATGTCTTGGGGTTCAAAAATTCCATTGCATCTGGATGGAAGGCGATGCGTCCGTGGCGTAAACTGAATACTTGAAGCATGGTAATTAATGAACTATACATATGCGAATATCAAAAAGAGTCATAGGGTATGTGTACCATTAGTAATCTCATGCTCCCATTTTCATCCTATTCGAAAACAAGCGATTATGGCACCAATTGACTCCGTTCTTTTTGTTTTCATGGGTGCTCACTTCTAACAAAAAATACAAAAATAAGAAACAAAACAAACAGCGCTTCAATTCATTGTTTTTCGTGGGATGAAAATGTAAGCCACATGCTTAATAAGGGAACCAATACCCTACCACAAAATTTCAATTTATTCTGCAACATCAAATCTAGAGAACAAAACATTATATTTATAAGAGAACGGCTAACGTTTTTTGTTCATAGTTGTATCGAAATTTTGAGCAATGTTTAAGCCTATTGTAATAAAACTAGTAGTCTATCGTTAATTCCTTGAAAGCGTCCTCTACTCTCTCTTCTGGGCTACTGTGAGTACGAAAGAAACACATATCTCCCAACCAAACTGCCTTACTCGCTGACTAACGACAAACCATCAATATCATCTGCCTGAACCAATCTGGCTAATTATTTTCCATTGCTTTTTCGGATCACTCGAAAACTTTTTCTTACCTCCTCCTTTCTCCACGATGCTTTCTACCACTCCATCAAGCCAGCACCCACTCATTACCTGCAACAACGATGGGGAGATGATCCGTACGCGCCATCCCCTACCTTTCCTTTCCCATCGGGGGGAAACCAATTTGTGAAAAATCATTCCCAATGCCGATATTCACTCCCTTTACGATTCTCCTTCGCTGCGCTGTGGCACACACGTTTGGCTCTCACAGACCAAGCAGGGTTGGAACCATCCATCAGGGCTGCGCCAGCAGCATCAGGACTGCCTGAACCTGAAATCAAATCGAGAGTAGCCAACCAGGCAACGGAACGGAACGAACGATGCGATCCATGGTAATCCATCGGGATACACTGAGTGAAAATTAGTGAGTGAAAGGTACTTTTGTACGGAGGGCCAAAAATGATGGGAACGGCATCCATCCTGCAGCTGGAGAGATTGGGCGGAGGGAGGGATGTTGGTTGAAAAACAATGAATTGAATTCGTGCACTAATTGGCTTCATTCATTAGACTTTTTCACAAATGAATTACTGGGGGGGGGGGATTCTACAGACGGCGCCGCCGGCCGCCGCTCCGTGCTGGTGGATTCCATTTTGTATGGAGGTTGGAGTGAGAAGTGAAGTGAACGAGGACGTGTTGAGATCATGCACCACACCTGCCAAACAAGTGTACGTGGGTTGCAGCAGTGGTTTCTTGTATGTAACCCAATGGCAGTGGTGCCATTTTCTTTTGATGCTAGACAAGTTTGGACTTTGAGGTTAAGATGAGAAAGGTATCCCGTACAAAAGGAACCCATGAGCAGTGTTGGGAATACTCACTTGCAAAAGTGATACTCACTTGCTTTTATCTCAGTCCAGAAGCATGCTATCAAAAAAATAATGTTTAATGGGCTTTTAGATTGAAATTTAATCTAAAAGTTTGCCGAATAAAGTAAAGGTCACAGATACATATCAAAGTTGTGAGAGAGCTGTGAGTACGAGGTGTAATTTATACTCACCTTGTGCTCACAGCTCTCTCACGGTTTTGGTATGCGTCTGCGACCATTACTTTATTCGACAAACTTGAAGATGAAACTACAATCTAAAACCCCTTCAAACATCATTTTTTTAATGGCATGCTTCTTGACTAACATAGAAGCAAGTGAGTATAACTATTTGCAAGTGAGTATTCTCAACCCTGCCCATGAGATAACTTATAGTCGAAGCGGTAAACGCACGGGTACTCAGCAGGACCATAACTGAGGATGACAGGTTGTTTTATGAAACCTTTTTTCATATCATAATGTAAATGCTTCAATATTGCCCCCCTTCCCCCCAGTGTATTGCAGTGATGATTTGTCAATGCCGAAAACGTTTAACCTAGTTAATAGCTTCCAGGCAAATCGTAAATTGTCTCATTCTCTCTAAGGAATTCTTCACAATTCCCCTATAAATGCTGATGAATGACAACTCCCACAACCAATTCCTCGAAGGATGGTACAGTTAGAAGGAACATATCCTATCGGGCTACTAACTCTATTGCTTTCCGCGTCGAATGGTTGCCCAAAATTCCCTAACAGTGTTACACATTCACTGGAGTACAATTCCACTATGTGGTACTACACTATCGACCCGGGACTAGTTGGAGTACCAAGAGTATCGCAAAATCCAGTGAACGGATGCATTAACATGCACGTTTCGCGCACTCCGTATTTCCTCCAAGTGAGCTTCGAGTGCTGCTCTGAACCCACGTTAAATTGCAATGACAGTCACTTCAAGTACGTTACTGATCGGGCACATGAGTGGCATACGCGTTTTGCGTTCGAAAAGCCCAAACGACTGGAAGTGTTGATCTGCTGGATTGGGGGCTACATGCGAACTGCGTTTGATACAAGGAGAAACTGTGCCGGCCGTAGACCAAGTCTATGCCGCCAGATAGCAAGTGGGATAAGCTATACCAACAGTGGTGGAGTTTTCAATACGTTTGACTTTCAACAGGAGAATCATGCGAAAAGGTTGGGAGAGCAACTCGTATATGTGATTGTTGGCTTGTTAGTGGTAATATTGGCTTCTTAATAGTAAACAGTTACATGACAATGTGAGTGCTAACCATTCAACAATTCGGCACCAATACTTTAAAGCGCGGAACGGCTGCTGTAACCAATGCCTTCTTATAAAGCTGTGGATCGTATTTCTTAACACGCAATTTGAATTCATTGAACGAAAGAGGAGGATTTTATCTTTCTATTTGCGCTAGGGTGATATCAAGACCCTCATGGGCGACTTCAACGCGAAGGTTGGTTTGGTTGCGGCAACTCGGACTTTGAGCACGTCAAGAGACGCCATTGTCTCGGAGAAATGAGCGAGAACGGTGAGCTGGTTGTGATTTGGGGATCGCTCTTTCCCAATCGACCAGCACCCAAAGTGACGGTGTCATGGAAAATCAAATCGACTGCATCTGCGTCATCAGGAAATGGAGACGGAGCCTTCTTGATCTGCAGAACAAACGGGATCCGGCTGCGCATTGCGAGGATCCATCGACATCCATCGGGTACCGGTTTAACACAAGCCAACTGGAAGACCCTGCGGTGAAAAGGTATTTCGTAGAGAAACAGGAGAACCGTGCTACGGATATTCCGGAAGGTGGAAGCGTATGGATGATCAATAAAGCGCCATCAGGAACGACTTCATAACCCCAACCGAGATTAATTTGGGGGAGCTACGCACTCAGTGAAAGAAGTGAATCACAGATGACACCTGAAGGTAGAGGAGTGAAGGATACAGCAAACGAAAACACGAGGAGCCAAAGCCGTAGCCAGTCAGCTCTCGGCTCTCAAGAAGGAAGTATGTTGCACTCCTGTACACATGACAAAAGAGCATGGACGGACTCCCTAGCCGACGAAGGCGACAAAGCCTTAAATACCGGCGACTTTATATGTACGTACATATGTACAACAGAGATGGTTATATTTGCGGTTTAGGGGAAGATGATATAGATCGATGAGATTAGAATTGAACCTTATGACAACTAGGTTGCCGGGTCATTAATTGGCTCGGTAGCTTAGTTGGTAAAGCACTTGTCTAGCGAATAAGGGTCGTGTGTTCAAATCTCACCTGAGCTGTGGATTTTTTCCCAATTTAATCAATAATTTACCCATCTGTATATATGTACGTTTTTAACTTTAGAGTCCTGTAACTTTTAAACCGTTTGACCAATTTTAATTTTTTTTAGCTTGCTTTTGTAGATATTTTTGTTGCCTAAGATGCTGTGAATAACCTGTACCTTTAAAAAAACGTTCCAAATAGATAAATACCAAAAACCGTTTAGAAACACGTATTTTATTGGAAAAATCGGAATTCTGGAGCAACATTTGAAAAGGGCATACAAGCATTGGTAAACAATGACTTCACACGTCGCTCCTGAGCCCCCATCAGCTTATTCACAAAAACTAAGACCGTTATCAGATAGAGCAAACATCGATCTTTCGGATAACGGTATTTATTTGCGTGGGCGGGCTGCTGTTATGCCCTACGGAGCGTTTTCGAAAAAAGACATAAGACCTCTTGGGCCCTTTTCAAATGTTGCTCCAGAATTTTGGCAAAATTTTAATACTGTCGTTGGGGGTGAGAATGGGTCAAAAAATGATACTCAAAGATTGTTTGTTAAATAACAAATAAAAATGAAGTCGGAATAACTTTTTATTTGGTATGTATACTCTTCTATGTGGAAATGATAGTTTAGCAAGAAAGTATCACGTTATATGAATTTCTTACTAAACTACAAATGATTGAAAATTGACCCAATCTCACCCCTTAGAGGGGGTGAGAATGGGTCAAAGTATTCGAAATCGCCTAACTGAGAATATAAGTTAATTTTATTGATCATATCTAGTAAACCTACTTAAAACACAATGCACAATGGGTCCAGAGCCGTATTTACGAAGACAAAAATGTTTGTGCCTAAACCATAAGTTTTAGATACATGGTGTCTTTGGGAAACTTTCTTCTTATTTTTCGACCTTTTTTCTCATTATTGTGAAATTAGGGTGGTCCATCTAGTTTTGCTGAGCCAAACATCTGCTTTTTAATAGTTTTATGTACGTTCACAAAATGTTCTACAAAGTTGTAAAAGAACTTATTTGGAGCAAGTTTGCCGAAGAAACCATTATTTTATCTCTTATGGTTCCTAACTTATATTTTTTTAAAAGATTCATGTTAGGGTGATCCATGAATTTCAGTTTTCCTGAAATAACTTTTAATGCGTTCGTTTCTCGTAAATACTTTGTTCCGAGCACTTTTAGAACTATCAACGATGCATATTTTCTCTAAAGAGCTCAAAGTTCTTACTCTCATAGTTAAAAAGATATTGGCATTTTTCTTCCTAAAATCACTTTTTTAAAGAATATCATATCTCAAAAAGGAGCAAATGGATTTTCAATCTCCCGGTTGCATTGGAAAGATCGTACTCTGTTCTATTTATGGTGAAAAAACTGTAGGTACCTTTTTTGTTTAAAGCTTTTTATTGAATTTTGAAAATACGATTTTTTTCATGGAAAAGCAGTTGTAACTTTGAAAATCGATGAGATACAAACTTGGCGTCTTCGACAAAATTGTGAGTTTTTGGCTGCTATAAAAGTGCCCAGAACAAAGTATTGCGAAAAAATCAACATATAAAATTATATTGAGTAAAAACAGAATTTCATATGGAAAGCGGAACAATTTCAGCAAACTCGACTAGTCTTTGTTAGATAGATCGAAGTAACCATGTCGAAAATGTTTAAATTTGCTTATAATCCATAATTCGTCAATAAACTCAACTTAAAATGTGATTTTGAGCTGATTTCCATCAATTTAATTTCAATTTCATCACTTCAATGTATGGATAGTGAAAATGTCAATCACTAGTATATGTTTATATTAACGTAAAAGCCTATCAAAGTTACATGATTTACAATATCTTATCAATGTGCCTAAATGGTGATGACAGTATAAATAAACATTGGTTCTACAATGAAATGGATGACCATTTACCAAGCTACTTTGATCTATCTAACAAAGACGAGTTGAATTTGCTTGAAATGTGTCATTTTTCATGTGAAAATCTGTTTTTACTCAATATAATTTTATGTGTTGATTTTTTCGCAATACTTTGTTCTGGGCACTTTTATAGCAGCCAAAAACTCACAATTTTGTCGAAGACGCCAAGTTTGTATCTCATCGATTTTCAAAGTTACAACTGCTTTTCCACGAAAAAAATCGTATTTTCAAAATTCAATAAAAAGCTTTAACCAAAAAAGGTACCTACAGTTTTTTCACCATAAATAAAACAGAGTACGATCTTTCTAATGCAACCGGGAGATTGAAAATCCATTTGCTCCTTTTTGAGATATGACATTTAAAAAAAAGTGATTTTTCGAAGAAAAATGCCAATATCTTTTTAACTATGAGAGTTAGAACTTTGAGCTCCTTGGAAAAAATATGCGTCGTTGATAGTTCTAAAAGTGCTCGGAACAAAGTATTTACGCGAAACGAACGCATTAAAAGTTATTTCAGGAAAACTGAAATTCATGGATCACCCTAACATAAATCTTTTAAAAAAATATAAGTTAGGAACCATAAGAGATAGAATAATGGTTTCTTCGGCAAACTTGCTCCAAACAAGTTCTTTTACAACTTTGTAGAACATTTTGTGAACGTACATAAAACTATTAAAAAGCAGATGTTTGGATCAGCGAAACTAGAGGGACCACCCTAATTTCACAATAATGAAAAAAAAGGTCGAAAAATAAGAAGAAAGTTTCCCAAAGACACCATGTATCTAAAACTTACGGTTTAGGCACAAACATTTTTGTCTTCGTAAACACGGCTCTGGACCCATTGTGCAATGTTATCATAGCGAATAAATATTTACATAATATTAAAACATGATTAATCCACCTAAAAGGCCTAATACAACCGAAAAAATGGTTGAAATTTGATAAAATAACGTTTGTATGCTGTATCGCCATTTTTAGCCATCATAATCATCCTCATTTAGAGTTTCAACCTTCATGAGAGGAGGGGGGATTACAATGAGGGAGGGCGCATTGAATAATTGATTGTAAAAAAACATGATAGTTTAAGTATACTGCATAAGAAATATTTAACCAAACCTTCCGTTATAAACTCTTATGTATATGATCAGTGGCATCTATATTGCTAAAGCAAATCACTCCATCTCGAGATAGAGGAACGCTATTAAGTCTATTTTGTGAGCTTACGATAGCTGCTTTCTTCAGAGTTTAGCTGATGATTAGAGGAGCTGTCCAAATGCATGGGTGTATTGCTATATATGATTTTTGGCGCTAATCGTATTAACACACTCGTTTGACACTTCTCGACATATTTTCGAAAGAAAGCGTGCTTTAATGAAGATACGGTAAACATGGCACCACTCCAACGTCAAATGGGGACTGGATAACAAGTTGAATTTTTAGTAAAGTTATGTGCACTCGATAACTTGCTTGACCCAATCTCACCCCCATTCCTCATATTTAGACATAGGGTCAAAAATATTGAATTTTTAAATAAAAAGAGCAATGACATCCCGCTTTTTTCATTTCATCAACCAGGTAATACCTACAGCTAATCACTTATTAGAAAATATTTGGTTAGGTACTTGTGTTAAACATTACGAAGGAGACATTTTTTAGAGTGATTTACTAGTAGTTTCATCGTATAAGTTTAGCCACAAATTTAACAAAAAACGATTATTGCTAAACATCTTATTCTGCATTATGACGTGTAAAAACATCTCCTCTTTGAAATAATATAAAGTTTTCACTATAAATTAGCGATAGTTGATGAGCTATTTCAAATTTTATGTTTCTCCGTTTTGACCCAATCTCACCCCCCAGACCCATTGTCACCCCCATCGACGGTAGTTTTCATGCTTAGTTCCGGGCTCAAAGTGAAAAAAATATTCTCAATAATCATATGGAAGCTTTAAACTTCAGTTTTTGGAGTGTTCTGAATCAAAAAATATTTTCATGTTCGAAATGCGAGAAAAAGAAATTTGAAAAAAAAATCCTTCAATGTGTTCCATATCCCTAAATATGATGCTAGGTATCTGGTTTGGAGTAAAAAATTGCAAATATGTAATCATCAAAAACTCCAATTTTGCATGAAAAAATCAAGTTTTAAGGCATGTTTTGGCAGTTTTTGGTGAAAAGTATCATAAAAATGACTACTTTGATGAAAAGTTTGTTTAGAGCAAAGATAGACAACAAATATCTACAAAAGCAAGCTAAAAAAATTAAAATTGGACAAACGGTTTAAAAGTTACAGGACTCTAAAGATACAAATTTTTGTAAAGAGAAAAAAAAATTAATTCTTTAAAAACTCATATTTTGCGTGACTTTGGAAAAAAATTGATGTTCTACGAGTTTGTTTGAAATTTAATTTGTGAGAAATTCATAAAAAAAAAGATTGGAAATCGGTTGAAAATTGAGAAAGTTATGGCACTTGAAGTGAAAACACCTTTTTATTAGTCGAAAATTCAACTTTGAAGCGACTGCGCGACCTCTAAATCTCAATATTTTTGGCCTAAACTCAGAGGTTTCTCTTTTGGTGTCAATTGAATCCAAAAGAGCTAACGAATTCCAGGTTTCAAAAACTTTTGAAAAATAAGCCTATTGCTCATGTGATTCTTTTCAAAGCCATACAAATACAAATATTTATATGAAAAGTTACCTGCGGTATTTTTCAAAATGTTGCGCATCCATAGTTTAAAAGATTTTTTTATTCCGTCCTCAAGAATATAATATGTTCACTTATATCATTTTTCTTATCTTTCTGCGCTCTCTCATTCACATGATTCAGGTGAATATTAGAGATTTTGTGGCTCCGAACGTAATGGAAATTTCTCCTTCTTAAATTCTTTTAGAGATTCCAGCAAAAGTTTAAATAGAGATTCCTTCAAGATTTCCTCCAAATATTTCTCTATGTATAACCCCAGAAATTTATCTGACATTTTCTCTAATAATCGGTAACTCCAATAATTTCTCCACGGATTTTTTTAAGAAAAATTTCTGCAAGAATACTTTAAGAAAATGCACCAAGAATTTTGTTAAAGGATTTCTCCAGGAATTTCCTATAAATTAGTTATTTTCTAGGAATTCAGCCAACGGTTAACCCAGAAGTTTCTCCACCAAGTTTTTTAGTCATTGTTCCTTGGATTCCTTCAAGAGTTTCCTGGGGATTTTTTTTTGGATATTACTGCAGAAATTCAAAAGCTCTTAGTAAGATTTCTACAGGGATTTTACTGATGATTTCTTCACTACCAAAAATACAGGCACCCAAATGTGCAGTTTCGATGAAGTGTACTCATCCGTTCATGGAATGATGGGTTCAAGCAGACACTTCAAGGGTGAGTCCGCCTTCCTGATCACAGAACTACTTGCAGAAATTTCTGCTGGGATTCCTTCTGATCTGCCTTTGTGGAGATATTTTTATCTCCAGAGATTTCCTTAGAATTTTAGTGCATTATTTTGAAATTTCGGCAAGCGATTTCTTCTTAACTTCTCTGAAGGAGCTTTCCAAAAGCTTCGTCAAGAATTGTCTGAGAAAATCGATCGGTGTTTTTTAGAAATTATTCTAGCGGTTTCATCAGGAATATCTCCTGGGAAGGCTTGAGAAAACTCTGCACAATGTGTTTGGATATTTCTCCAGGGATTTCAGAAGCTCTTCCAAAAATTCCACAAAATTACTTAAAAAAATCTTGAAGTAAACCATGAAAGAATTTCTTTGCAATCCCTGAATGATTGTCTCAAGAAATCTCTTAAAAAAATCCTGGAGATACTTTTGAAGGAATCCTTGGAAAAACTTCAGGAGATACCTCTAATGGATTTTCATATACAATTTCTGAAGGGATTTGTACACAAAAATCCCTGAACTACTTCCTGGAGAAATTTCTGTAGAAAATCCTGCCAAAACCTTTAAATAACATTGAAGGACTTCTTTAGGGATCCACTGAAGACATTAAAAAAATAATGAAGGAATTGGAGGTATCTTTGAAATAATGCCTGGAAGAACTGAAGAATCCTTTTCAAGTATACATAGAGAAATTTATTGAAAAAAATCATCATTCCAAGGAATAGATTTTGGAATAATTTCCGCAGAAATTGTTGAGAGAATCTTTGGAAAAAAAATCTGAGAGAATTCCAGAAGGTAGGTCTGCATAAATCCAAAGCAATGTCTGGAGGAATACCTAATGTTGGAGTAATCCTTGGAGAAGCTTTCAAAGTATCTATTGAGGTCTTGCTAGAGGAATTCCCAAATAAATGCCTGAGAAAAAATCTGAAAAAAAAATGGAGTAACACCGGTAGGAACTTGAGGTGCAATTCAAGCAACAATGTCCTAAAAGTTCTGGCATAATAATTTGAATTAATCAACGAAAACCCTAGAAAAAATTTTGAAACAATCCGAATCTTGGCAACTTTTTCCCTAGAATTGCATCTTTTGAAGTTACGGGTGGAGGAATTCCTGCAGTATTAGTTGGGAAATATCGGAGAAATCTCAAAGAAAATCTCGTAGTAAAATCCTGGAAAATCGGGAGGAATTCTTTCAAAAATGTTTGGATAAATACATGAAAAGAAGCATGTACTTATGCAGCAATCATTGGATAAATTTCCTATAGAGTCTGTTATCTAACTCCAGGAGGAATTCCGGAAGAAATTTCTGAGGAAACGCGTGGACTAGTTTCAAAATTCAACTTTTAAGATTTTTTGAGAAACTCCTGAAGAAGTTGCAAAAGAAAATTTCTGTGGGAATTGCTGAAAGAATAGCTGGAGGAATACCTCTATAAATTTTCAAACAAATCCATGAACAGGGATGCATTTTGAAGGGATACTAAAAGGTATTTTAAGAAATCCGGCAAGAATCTTGTTTCTGTAAACATTTCAGATTATTTTTAAAATTTCTTTGGGAATTCCTTGAGGATTTATCAAGGAATCCTCGTTGAAATTTCCGGTGGTTTCTCTGGAAGTAATGCTCGAGAGTTTTCTTGAAGTTTTAAAGAAGAATTCTTGCGAAACTCATTATAGGAATTCCAGCAAGAATGTTCCTTTCGCGATAAATACAGGAAAATTTCGTGAAATAGCAATGCATGTAAGAGTTTTCCCGGAATAATTCTTAGTACACGCAGAAAAATAAATTGTAAACACAATTAAATTCTAGTTCAAATCAAAACATTTTTCAGTTTACTGATTTCTAGTTTAAACTGAACTGTTCTATTGTTTGATAATACACATATTTTCATTTGTCGAAGTTTTGACAGTTTGTTGAAACAAACAGAGATATGGTATTTTCAACATGAAATAATGGATTGATTCAAACGACTGCACTTTTGCAACTAACAAATCCGGAATGTGATTGTGTTGGTGACGGCAGCTGCAGCGGCAGCTCGGAAATCTATTTTTAGACCGTCGGTAAGCGGATGGGGAGGAGAACGACTAAAAAAAAAAGACAAAAAAGGCGAAACCGGGCAACTTTTTGTGGATGCTGCCGTGAGTACCTGCGCGTTATTCACCACGGCCAAAGCTGCACTTGGAAGTTGGCGTGATGGATTTTCCACACCCTCTTCGTTGTGGCGATGTTGGGGTAAGCATTTTAAAGATGTGTGAGTGCTTTCGGGCCATGTTTATGGTTTTTATTTTGTTGAAACAAATGAAATTATTGACGTTATATGAAATGATGGTAATCGGTTGTTTTTATCGATAAACTCTAAATGAAAACAAAGAAAAACTTTGGAATAAGTAAATTCTCAGTTTGAAAATCAACCATGCGTTTTATTGTTTTAAACAAGCGCCATTTTTCTGCGTGAAGTTGATCAATGTTTGAATTATTGTAACCGCAACGTTTAATCATAAGGCATGCATGCTAATTATTTTGCAAGTCTGTCAGTAATTCACGGTGTTGTGTTGTAAGATTGCTATCGCTTCAAACTTTTTTTTATTTGAAGTCTAAACAAGTGAACTTTATTTATTTTCACTGCTCCTGTTTTGTGTCGGGAGAAGAATATGTAAAACTTGTGTATATGTCCAGACAGCTATAAGATATGGACATAAGGAAGATGAGCCCGGTTTGACCGGTGGCACCGGAGAAGATTGTCAATACCAAACAGAGAAGCCGCCCAGGATCCATTTCAGCTGCTTTTTCTGTTTTTTTTTCGTTGCCGATTTTGTTGTCGTTATGGAGCGTGTAGTGTAAAAGGTGAGTCAGAATGTTTTTAAAAGTGTGAAAAGTGTGATATTTAGAGCTGCTGCAAGAAGTTTGTTAGATCCTCTCTCTCTCTCCTCTTCTTGGCGTAACGTCCTCACTGGGACAAAGCCTGCTTCTCAGCTTAGTGTTCTATGAGCATTTCCACAGTTATTAACTGAGAGCTTCCTCTGCCAATGACCATTTTGCATGTGTATATCGTGTGGCAGGCACGAAGATACTTTATGCCCAAGGAAGTCAAGGAAATTTCTTTTACGAAAAGATCCTGGACCGACCGGGAATCGAACCCGTCACCCTCAGCATGGTCATGCTGAATACCCGTGCGTTTACCGCCTCGGTTATATGGGTTTGTTAGATCTTCAAGCTTGTAGCCGTGGTTGCTCTTTTTAGGCTCCTGATCAGCAATCGTGTTTACAAAAAGAGGCAGGGCGAACAACGATAATTAAGTGACACAGTACCACTGCTAATCAATATTGCTTGAATAAAAGTGTAACATTTGTATTAAAGAAACATAGTAACATCTTGTTGTTAAGCTATATCAGTGTAGTTGAATAAAATGATCAAGCAAAAGTTGTTAAACTTTAAATAAGCTACTTGTTCCATTGAAGATCTTATGTGGAATAATGGCATCTAATACGTCGGAAGCAGCTTGTATTCTATCGTTATTAGAGCACTATTAGACAGATTATGTGAATACCTAAGCAACTGTTTTTAAACTTTTATACCATTGGTTATTCAATGAGCAGAACTATGTTTAACTAACGTGCAGTTTCCACTGCATGAAACATTTATTCGCCATTTTGTTCAACATAAACTCTTGTACAACTGTCGGCGCCTTTGTAGCACATTTAATCAACTGACATGCTTATTAATGATTTTGAATTGTTATTTGGGTTACGCAATTTTTCACACCGTCCATCGTTGCTTTAATCAGTCTAGTCAGCTTCCCAAGAAAGCTGTTTTCGTCCATGATTCTCCATAGCTCTGCGCGGTCGATACTGTCGTATGCCGCTTTGAAGTCGATGAACAGGTATTCACGGCATTTCTGAAAATGTGGAGTTTAAATGAGTGCGACTACCTTCTGTGAACGTGATCTGTTGTTCACAATTTATTTCTTGTTGGTTTACATCGTTAAAGGGTAAAAATTAACTATGGTGAAAAATTGGTACTATAGCCACAATTGGTACACTTACCCTATGATAAATGCTACGATGCCCGTGAAAGACGCATTTGGACTGCTATTGACCGACCCGGCTGACCAGTTTACATACTGGTTCGAGCACTTTGGAAACCGTTTTTAACCTTCATCCAGCCAACGTACATTTTCCACCTTCGGAAAAGCACAAAAATGGTCATAACTTTTTTGTTTTTCGATGGATTTTGATGAAATTTTCACAACTTCCCGAAAAACTCTTCTAGTTTATGATGCCGGGGACATGGGTGCCTGGTCCACATGGTTTAGGAGTTATTCCGGATTGTCTTGGGGTACCAAAATTGGTCACATACTTTGCGCAACGTATATCTCAAGATCCCGATGAGGTAGAAGTATAGTGTCTTCGGCGAATTTGTTCAGTAGGCTAAGAACCAACTGGCAACGGCAACTTTGGTTCGCGATTCGGCCGCTAGGCGGCGCCAGTGTCAAAAATGTTCAAATCCTCATATCTCAGAAACCTGATAAGATAGAATGATACTGTCTTCGGCAAAATTCTTCAGCAAGCTCAGAACTATCTGATTGTAAAGCCTTTGGTTTGGGATTTATCCGCTAGGTGGCGCATTGTCTCTGAAAAATTCAAACACGTATATCTCGATACCCTAATGAGGTAAAAGCATGCCGTTTTCAGCAAAGCTTTTCATCAGGCTAAGAACTATCTGACAACAGCGACTTTGGTTCGCGATTCGGCCGCTAGGCGGCACCAGTGTCAAATATGTTCAAATCTTCATATCTCAGAAACCTGATAAGATAGAATGATGCTGTCTTCGGCAAAATTCTTCAGCAAGCTCAGAACTATCTGATAGTAAAGTCTTTGGTTTGAGAATCATCCGCTAGGTGGCGCCAGGGTCAAAAATCTTCCAATTTCTATATCTCAGAATCCTGATAAGATATAATGATGCCGTCTTCATCAAAGTTCTTCAGCAAACTAAAAACTGTTCGAGTCTTTGATTCGTGATTTATGCGCTAGGTTATTCGCTACATCGTCTTTGATCCCATGCCACACCACAATACTGCTCCGTTTTTCTTCCGGGAATGTCTCCGGGAATTTCTACAGAAACTCTTCCGGGAATTTTTCCAGGAATTTCTCTATGAATCCCTCTGGAAATGTCTCCGGGATTTCTTCCAGAAATTTGTCCAGGATTTCCTCTAGGACCAACATCAGGAACTCCTGCGGAGATTCCTTCAGGAATTCCTTCGGTAATATCCCCAAGAATTCTTCTGGGAATTTCTACAGGAGTTCTCCTGGAATTTTTCCGGATTTCCTCAGAAAATTTTCCCAGGAATACCTCCATGAGTTCCTCTGGGAATAACTTCATGAATTGCTCCTGGATTTTCCTCAGGTATTCTTTCAAGAATTTCTCCAGGCTGGATTTCTCCGAGAATATCTCCGGCAATGTCTCCGGGAATTCCTTCGGGAATTTCTTCAGAAAATGCGACAGGAATTGCTTCGGAAATTTCTTCACGAAATTGTCCGGGAAATCCTCCAGAATTTTTTCCAGGAATTCCCCCGGGAATTTCTTCAGGAAAACTACCGGATTTTTTTTTTTTTTAAAAAATCTACTCAGATTTTTTTCTAGGAAGTCTTCCGTGATTTTCTTTAGAAACACAATTTCTTCAGCATTTCCTCTGGGAATTTCTCTAGGAATTCCTCCTTTGTTTTCTCCAAGAATTTCACGGGAATTTCTCCGGGAATGTCTCTGGAAATTCTCCCTGGAATTTCTACAGAAATTTCACTAGGATTTTTTTCAGGAAATCCTTTCAAAATTTTTCCTGGAATCCCACTAGGAATTTCTTTACGACTTCTTCAAGGAAATTTCTCCGGGAATTCTTCTAAGACTCCCATCAGCAATTCCTTCAGCAATTTCTCCAGGATTTTTTCCGAGATTATTTCCTGGAATTCTTTCGAGTATTTCTTCAGGAATTCTCCCGGGAAATCCTCCAGGAAATTCCCTCAGGGGATTCCTCCAGATTTGCTTCCAGAAAATTCCTTCGGGGAATCACCCAGGAAGGAGGATTCTCTGAAGAATTTTCCAGAGGAATTGCTGGAGAAATTACCGGAGGAATGCATAAAGAAATTTCCTGAGGAATTCCTGGAGGAAATCCTAGAGGGATTCTCAGAGGAATACTTGATGAAATTTCCAGAGGAATTCCTGAGAAAATCCCAAAGATTTCCTTAGAAAACTTCCGGATATATTCCTGGAAAAACTCCTGGAAAAATTCCCAGAGAAATTCCTAGAAAAATTCTTGGAGGAATTCCTGAAGAAATTCCCAGAGGAGTTCATGAAGAATTTCGCGGAGGTACTCATGGACGAATTCCTGGAGAAATTCTCAGTGAAATTTCCGGAGAAAATCTTGGGAAAAAGTCAGGAGGAATTCCTGGAAAAAATCCCAGAAGAATTCCTGCAGATATTGCCGAAGGAACTCCTGAAGGACTTTTTCCTGGGGAAATTTCCGGAGGAATCCCCGGAGGAATTCCTGAAGGATTTCCTAGAGGATTTCCTAGAGGATTTCCTAGAGGATTTCCCGGAGGAGCTTCTGGAGGATGTCCTAGACAGGGATGCCACATATTTAATTTTTGTATGGGATAGAGATTTTTCACTAAAATTTTGTATGGGATACAGATTTTTGAAAAGAGTGATACAATTTTTTCCAAAAATCATCTGGCATCTCTGGTTCTAGAAGAATTTCTGGAAGATTTCCTTAAGAAATTACTGGCGGAAGTTCTTGAGGACTTCCCAGTGGAATTCTTGGATAAACTCCCAGAGTTATTCCCGAGAAATTCCTGGAAAAATTCCCGGAAGAGTTCCTGTAGAAATTCCTGGAGACATTCCCGGAAGAAAAAAAAACGGAGCAAAAGAAGCAATATTGCCTTTCACTTTGCTATAAGATTTGGCAGCACTTGATCTACAAACATCATCGAGGTTACATTTTACTCCCCCAAATCTACATCACTATCCTCATTTCTTCTAGTTCTTCTAATTAATTAATTGATCCAACCGATCCAGCGGCGACGGTAGAGGAAGTCAATGATTAGAGACTGTTTTCTGCTTGCTGACTGTGTGCCAAACCACGGAGAGTCAAGTCAAATAGGGATGTCATGCAATAGAAAGATTAAAACACTCCTCATTCTAGCTATATCTTATTTAAAAATATTAGAAGTAGTGATGACATATTCAAAATTGAACCCCATTTTCCCGTTATCTTGTTATTGGAAACATTTTTCTTCATCAAGCATCATCGAGTCTAGACAAATTTAGGGTTCCTCAGAACTGGCTCCATATCAAAGTCGTCGTCCTTGTCTGGTTCTCATTCGTTGTCGGAGCCAATTGAGCAAGTGATAATGAACGTGCTCTCGCTGCTCCTCACACAAATAAGTCACATTCCGAGATTTTTGGCACCGTCATCACCCAACCGTTCACCGACTGTCGATGGAATGGGAGAAAATCAATTTCAATCAGGGAAAGTCTTCCGGTCCGAACGGACGATGGACGAACCGAACCGATGCGATGTAAGGTCACTAACTTTATCATCTGCTTGGCTCACGGGTCACGCAGCAGCCCGGCTCAAGTAATCGGAACTGATGTCAGGGCCGTTAGTAGAAGCACTTGCCCATAACGGGAGGAAATTTCGGGTACTCTTACATCATCGCTTGCGGTAGGCAAATTGAACTGTTTTTGCCAGATTTTGCCTTTTCTTGCGCTCGCCTGACGATGAAGTCTAATTAACCTAAATCGCGCGCCGTTACGGTTGCCCTTCTTGTGCTTTCTTAGCCCGGGCTATCAGGATAATCAAATTGACTAACTTTTTCTCGGCTCCCATTTCTCTTCTGCTCTAATTTACAGATTATGCGATATTATCAGAATAATTAAGGATATAATTAACCTGAAAGGATAATTCCAAAGGTGAGTGTCGATTTTTTTTTGCGCTGAGCGTCCTTACAAGTGATTGTCATTTTTTTCGACGGTTCTGATCCCTTCTTTTTTTTTCTTGATACACCTCAATTCTGCCTTGTTTCAGTTTCACTCCATCGGTGGGGTTGCTGATACCCGATTAAACACTTGGCATTTTCACTCAACCATGCTTCGCACTTGCACTGTGTGGTTCAGTTGAATATTGAGGGACAAAATCCACTTGAACCTCGATTAAAGTAGAAGCTATTTAGGTAAATCCTATTAAAGAACAGAATTTATAAGAAATTCGACTATTAAACCGAGAGCGGTCGCGTCTTGTACTTTAAATACGCACCATGAAAAATGCGCGCTTGTGGTACACAACGTGAGCGTGAAGTTTCAGAGTACTTTTTATTACAGGCGAAAGGCCCACTATGCATCACCGTCCATCAGGGTAATCATCCCCCGTTACCCGAATCGTCTCCCACTCAGTTTTTTAATTTGAATAAATTAATTAGGATTATACCTATTTTGGGGTTTAATTACTGCAAAATTTATCTAATTTCACCTCCTCCTCGGTTTCGGCTTATCACAATGCCGAACACACGCTCCTGCCATCCACCCCGCTTCCCATTAGATGTTGGAGCCCTTCCAAAACAGACCTGAAGAAGGTCGGTCCTCGGATAAACGGCGTCCTGCTTCCACCCACTTTTTTATTGCCTCCCAACCAGCCAGTCAGCCAGCCAGCGTGTCTAGAGTCTAGTCTGGGTGGTGGTCCGTCAGCTCCACACTGCTGCTCCAGTTGGGCACCCATCGCCCCCGGCCTTGGGAAGAAACTCGACGACGACGACGGTCGAGTCTTTTGGCTTTGTATTGTATGCAATCTCGTCTTCCTCCTTGATGATGTGGGGGAGGAAAACCACCCCCTCAAAGACTGCGCGGCTGTGGCTCCCGGACGGGGGAGCTTGACGACTGGTAGAGGAAGAGAAGCACACAAAAAGTTTTTCCTTGTGTTATCCGCCTGCAACAACGAGGGCTGAGCTGATTACAATTTTAATTGGATTGCACCTTCTCGGCCTTCCTGCGGCCACCCGCCGCGGTCGGTCGACCATCGTCCTCGAGCGCGACTGTTTCACTGACTAAATGGCTGTGTAAGTGTGAGAGTGAGCGGATCATCTTCTTGGCTTCACATGAGGGGATGATTAAGCGGAGGTGAGGCTTTCGGAAGGCATTCAATTTTCCAGAAGGGTAGCACTCGCGAGGCCATCGTTACTCGCTGCTCTACTAAGGGAGCGGTGTCAATCAGAGGAGGATTTATGACGTCAATACTTAGATCTAATATTTAAGCAGCTTCTAAGTAGCGGGGACGTCTTATCAGTGTCCTTCAATAGCTTGTCGACAATAATTATCATTGTTTTCAACTTATTTTATGTCTTGGTGACAGAACAGCGTAGATTTGCACCTCCATGAGCCTCTACACTTGCTTCCAGATTTCGTTTCCTACGTAGAGTGTGGCCGATCCACCTTCACTTTTGCTCCCGAATTTCTGTCGCAATCCGCTTTCGATGATATCGACGAAGGATCCCTTCGTTGGATCTCCAATTGTGAGGACACCATGCACGAATTATATACCGCAGGTTAATGGTTGGTATTGATGGAGATCTGCAGCCGATGAGTGTTCTCCGCTGATACACACCAAGCTTCACTGGCGTATAGCAGCACGGATTTTACGTCGACTAATCTGATTGTTTTTCTATTAATTTCTTAAACTCGCAAAAGCAGCCCTGACCTTCTTGAAACGTTCACCTATGTCGATCTTGGTCATCATCGGCCACCAATTGGCAACCAAGATATTGGAAGCCTTCGCTTTCAGCATTCTCTACATACTGCTTGCCCAGCTACCGGGAAGCTGGAAGGGTTGACCGTATCGATATTCAACGATTTGGTCTTGTTGACATTCACGGTAAGACCTGCCACCGAGAAGCGATCAACAAGATGGACGGCCACAGCAACCCTCGATTTAATATATGACCAGTCGCACCTACCAGGATCTCGATGAAAAACAGTAACGGTCAGTGAATCAAAATTCAACCATCGCGCAACAATAATGACAATGTCGCAACCTGTATTTGTTTCGACAAAACAACAAAACAAAAAAATGGGATTAACATCGTACACCACCAGTTTAGAGATTTTTAAGCCTTGCATTGCGATTTTCGAACGGTAAATTCGAGTCGGTAAACACTGCAACTCTGATGAAGCTCTATCATCAAACAGTTTCGACTCTGGGTTAGTAATAATTGATTATTCACGAGTTGAAAAGTACGCAACAAATTCAGCTTCCGTTTTGTTTACAACAAAAAATTTCGAGATCATGTCATTATCTGTACCCAGTAGGGATTAAGAGTAATCGTCGCATCTTCTTTGTTGCTTGTTTTGTGCCTCTTTTGTCTGACAATTCTCTTCACTGGTAACGGTAATAATACACATCATTGCCTCACTCCTTCAACAACCCGGATGGGATCGGACAGAACACCGTTGTGAAGTACTCTGTACGAAAATGTCCTGTACTGTGCTTCAATGAGGCCGATGATTTTCTCAGGGACACCCTTGCGCCTGAGGGCTCTCCACATATTTTCGTGATTGGCAAGGTCGAAATCTTTTGCGTAATCAATAAACACCAGGTCGAGAGATTCTTGGATTTCATTGAATTGCTCCAAGATAACACGGAGCGTGACAATATGGTCCACAAAGGGTCGTCCGACACGGAATCCTGCTTGCTGCCGCCGGAGAGTTGCATTAAACTTCTCCTTTATCCGGTTAAGGATCACTTTGTACAGGACCTTGCGAACGATGCACAGCAACATGATACCCCTTCAGTTATCTCATACAGTCAGGTCACCCTTTTCGGGTACCTTTACTAAGACGCCTTACAGTTGACCGGAAATGTCGCGGTTTCCCATATGTTGCGAAAAAAATTGATGCAGTAGTTGTGCGGATACTACGCCCGAGCAGAAGAGAATACCTCACTAATAACATATCAATACCAACCTTTGCTCTAATACCTAAAATTGTTATTGCGATGTTATTATGCGAATTGTTATAAGACCATCGCCATAACAGTTTTAAGTATTAGAGCAGCGGTTGGTATTGATATGTTATTTGGTGCTAAGATAAAAAGTGAAGTATAAGTTTTGATATTAGAACACGTAAATGCTTTTAAACGGGTATGACGACACATACATAGATTCGTTCAAGCATGTCGTTGAAATTGCCTACTTTGTTATGGACCCCGTGAAAATACTGGTTGTTAAGTTTATCACCCTCATTCTTGTTTTCGAACAAATCCACTTTCAAACGAAAATCGTTAGCATTCTTGTACACGCCAGTAAAATCAAATGGCCTGAGTCATTCTTCAAAATTTGTTCTACGAAATATTCCAAAAATTCTCTTCATATTTTCAAGTAAACCTCTACAAATTCATTCTTTAAGTTCCTGATGATTTCTTGTAAAATATTTTTCAAACGCGTATCAAAACGTTTATTTAAACGATTCAATGAACTTCTTTAGAAATTGCATGGAAAATCAATACAGTTAATTGTGGTTAATTCTTACCGATATACTATTTCTTCATAGTTTTTGCTGGCCAAATTAGCTGAGACTTGGTCACATAGGGTAAGTGTGCCTATTGTTGTGGTAATAATGTAAATTCATTTAAATATAATGATCGTACCACCTAATGCAGGGTTCCAAACCGTTAGTCGTGTAGTTTTCCATCCAAATTTGCTTGGAAAAATATAAAAACTATCATTTAAATCGCTTACACCAGCATTAGGCACACTGTTCCTATTATGGAAGTAAAATTAAATTTTGATTCCTTATATTGCGGTATGATATTGAATTCATATGGGACTTTGGAGGATAGGAACACTACCGCAACGATAGCGCACAGCAGCAAAAATATTAAGCAAAACATTTTTTGATAGGTTTTTGGGTAAATCTTTTGAGCACACAAATGGTGCAATCTCATAATTCAACACATCATTTAAAAATGCGTTTTGGTAACGTTTCAGTCGAGTGCTCAATTGTCATTACCGCACAATTTGGTACTCCACAACGAAGGGAACGATTATACTACCTAATTTTATTTTGGGATATAGTTTTGAGGCCAACTTTAACCTGAACATGTTGCATAAACCCCCATTACAACTATCCACCCCACCCCAAACTTACTGTTCGTATTGGTTGTCACAATCGGTTCCCACCGTTCCCACGCAATCTCTGTCGAAGCCCAACACAACACAAAATTTGTGTGTGTGTGTGTGTGTGTGATTTAATCACTAGCGCCAACACATGCAGTTTCGGGTCCAGATTCTAGAAACCCGCCCACAGCAACACCTGGGAGTTCTCCAGCCGGATGCTTATCACTGCTGCATTTCCGTGGGAATCACTTTTACAACACTGCATTTCTATCGTCTTCACTGTTTTTACGGTTTCACTGATTGATCCGATCGATCGGATCATGCACGCACTGAATCAGATGACATATTCACGCGTAGCATTTGAAAACGTCCTACCCCCAGAAGATAAATATTTTCGGAAAGTTCTAGCGGGGTAGCACGGGCGTCAACCACGAATAGATGTGCCGTAGTCCACATGAATTTGACATGTTTGAGAAATTGACACTTTTGGGAATTGACAGATCTGGGATGTGCAGGGCATTTGCGAACTAGTCATTACCATAAGTTATTACTTAAGTAAAACGTGAAAACTAGCAAAAAGTTATCTAAATTTTAGGGTGCAATCGTTCGAAATTACACGAACCAAGGGAAGGTTCAAATATTACGTCCATCGTTTTTCGGGTTTTCCAGACCCCCCCTCCCCCCTCTGTCACGCAATTTTCCTATACCCAATACACGTTCTGTCACACTTTTCTAGACCACCCCCCCCCCTACCCCAAATGTTGGACGTAATTTTTTAACGTTCCCTAATGCTTCCATTTTCAGCACAAACAATTTTCAACGTGTTTTTGTTGCGAGCAACGGTGATTTTGCCTTTCGCTGACCCTCTGGAAAATTCGGCAAACATGTTCGTTCTCACAGCAGTAAATATAACAATTTTCATTTAACATAATTTTCAAAACATTCATACCCTTTCATTCCTGATGTCTGTTCGCTCATTGCAACATGTTCAACAATGACGTTTAACGCACGCACACTTCAATGACCAGGTTTGGAATCCGAGCGCCATACCATACTATTTTTGTAAACAACACATTCCCGAATGTCAAAACTTGGTCGAAATTTCTTTTATTTTTTGATTGGTGTTTCACAATATTTGCGTTCTGGAGATAGGCCTTTTTCAAATACTGCGCGAGAAGTACGCATGTCATCTAGAGCAACCGGCTGCGATGCGGCCATGTTTTTGAAGTCATCATCTGTTTCAGGTCAAACATTTGATTTAGGCGTAGTTTACGAGTGATATTTTTTCTTTAACAAAAAAAGTTCTTAACATCCCCAATTGCGGCCTAATTTGAAAACGTTTTTATTTATTGTAACATATTTCAGCTAAGAGAATTAGATTTTTTCATAATTCTTCTAGTATTTTCGAAAATTTTCTTTTTTGTTGTGGAAAATATTACGCGCTTTTCAAGTGTTGGTCCAGAAAAGTTTACTGTTTACAAATTTTGCTGTCAAAATGGGGTTCAACGCACAATGGGGGTCAGAGATGTTGGCTCGCTTTTTACTGTGGGGTAGTATTTGGATGACAAGTGGCTGATCTAGAGTCTGTCTAGTTAGAGAATAGAGTTAATAAACTATAGAGGACGAATGTCGCTGCTGTTCCCTTTGTTCTCGCTCGCAAACATGTCGGGTATCTATCTGTCAAACTGCATACTTTTTCGCTTTGACACTTATAGCCCGGCCTATCTCCGCCAGCAAGAGATGTTTCGGCAGCGACGCCAGCGACATTCTTCCTCTATAGTTTATTACCTCTATTAGTTAGAGTCTTGCGGACTGTCACTTTCGACACAGTCGAGCATGACGTCATAGTATCTGCACCGATGAATGCTACACCGTGACGTCTTGCTCGATTGGCTCCGGTCGAAAAGTGACAGTCCGCTAGACTCTTACTAGACAGACTCTAATGTCATCCAGTGTGCATAGTGTGCAGTGGTGGTGAAAATACAGTGTAAACAACAAAAGTTCAAGTGAAAATATTGAATTTCCACGGAAGTGCAGCAGCCGCGGCCAAAAATTCAGATTTATCCCTCGGAGAAAGCAGGTGGAAGATGTGTCTGGAGGATTCGTGGATGTCCCTGTCAGCGGCGAGGTGGTCTTCAGAACCTGTGCTGGAGGAGTTGTAGGGGCATTTTGAGGAGATGGCAATTCGAGTGCCGTAGACCTCGGCGGACCAGGATTGCATTTGCATCGGATCCAATAGATCGGTAAGTTTATTGTTTCGGTACCTGATTGAAACCCGAAATTTATGGTAAAATCAATGTTTATCCATATCTGTACGTCGGATCTAACATTGGACACAGTAGCGATCTACTCAGTGCACTACTTGGTTAAATCTTGTGGATTTGAAGGAAAGCGGTTTTCGCGTGTTGAAAAATTCCTGCTTTCAACAGCGCAGACAATAGTCCTATTCAACGACGTAGGTTGAACTTGCTCGAAGTTGCTGCATCCCGCTTTTACCCGTTTGATGACAAATAGGTAAGAGCAAAACGCAGCAACTTCGAGCAAGTTCAACCTGCGTCGTTGAACATGACTAATTCAGTCGTGCTTATTCTGCTCGGCGTGCGACGTGACAAAAGTCGTGTCGCATGTGTCACCCGATTCCCGTAGGCGGATGCGGTGACATGAGTCGGTGTGGGTGAACACCGATGAACTCTCACCGTATTCCCACAGTCGTTTCAGATCGACAAATGTCGCATTCAAGTGACGATTGAATGTGAGATTTGTCGTAACCTCGGGAGGTGTCGACAGCTCAAACAAAACTAGTAAAACATAAACAAATGGACATAATCGGTAAGTATTTTTATAAATTTGGCTTAATCTCGTTATTTCTTTTGATATTTCATATATTTTTTCAGATGGAACGGTGCATCGGCTAACCAACTGCTGGTGATCCAGTGGGCAGCAGGTGAAAACAGCGCATAATCATCCCACCATCGCGAAGGGAAGGAAAATCGTGAAGTTGCCCAGGAGCCTGTGCTGATCATCGTTTGGGATCAACTCGCAGAGGAACGTAAGGCGAGGAGCGATCACCGTGCAGCACAAAATGTGGAACTTTATAAGCATAACCGAATGGACAACGCCGGAACACTGGAAGTGAACTCGCCAACGGAGGTGCGAACTCCTATCTGTCTCTTCCAACCATCAGTCTGTCTTCGCCTCGAGAAAATTGCCGGGAAGAGCAGATCCGTTCTACGCCGAGCAGTCTCCGAACGGATGTTTGGATTTCGCCAACAGGATCACATGCAACCAAACACCCCCCCCCCCCTCCCCCCCCCCCCTCGGAGATGTTGGGGATCGTTCCGAGCAACAAACGGATGGCATTCGGGATCGGAGGGGGAGTGCGCTGTAACAGAACATGATTGGACGGTCGAGGAAAGTGAAAAAGGTGATGAAGGATTTACAAAAAGGAGTTTTGTTTTAGAAACATTCATTGCATATAAAACCCATTGTATATACAAATGCATATGATCCAAACTTGGATCCAAAATAAATAATTTAGAATATATTTTTATTTGTACAAATATTCCGCATTTGCATTACAAATGATGGCAATTAAAAATCGAAATTTAAGTTAAAATTTTATCGGAGGAGATTCTCCCACATAATCCTGTGGCTGTGATTCAGTTTTCTCTTTGGATCATTCGGTCTGTTTGAACCATTTGGGACCACAGGAGTCATATATCCCAAATGAAAAGGCTGTATTAAATCACCCACTTGATAAAAGTGATTTTTTCCTTTGGCCAGTCCTGCTGATCGATGGAAATAGGAGCTGCATGGCAGAAGATTCTCAATATCAGCAGAAGCTTTGTGCCAGAAGGAGCCTAGCAGAAATATATTTGTACTGTGATGGTAGCGATAACACTCAGTGCCTGCGGAGGGGATAAAAGCCATTCTGTATCATTTGTCGCTTCAACAAGTTTTGTCTACCTTGTTAAAGCTACAATAGTATCTGGCTAAGCCACAAGATATTTTTCTCTATGGCTGTTTCTCTTTTGAAGAACATCGACTTTTATATTTAATTTTTTATAAATACGTGAATAAGGTCATCCTCATTTCCCATATTCTTGGCAAGTTGAGTCTAAACCCTAGTATGATGTTCGGGTCAATATGGTCCAGACAGGCTCGCTGAACGTGCACTAACATCTTAGGAGGGTTAATGGTTTATGCTGGCAAAGCCAACCTTCTGGCAACCGAGCTGGCAACGACCATTTGAGATATTTTTTTTGTCAAGAAGAAAATTCTTTTCGGGAATTCTTCAAAAACATTCATGGGATTTTTCTCCAAGAGCTTCTGCTGGGCTACCTCCAGACTCGTTTAACAGCTGATCTTGGTGTGTGCGGAAAATGCTTCAAATAACAACTTGAACCCATTTTTTTAGATAACACATAGATAATCTAAAATATTACCAAGATCTTCTGATTGAAACTAATAATTTAGGTCTAAAAAATCCTGAAAAATGATGGACGTCACATTTGAATTGTCCCCAGGGGGCACCTCTGGAAAACATTTGTTAAGGCCCGAACGCAATGCCGACCGAAACGGAACGGGAACGGAAGGTGGTTCGTACTAATTCCCTTAGCAATGACTCAGAAAAACTTGCAGAAGTTCCTCGGATATTTTTCCGGCAGTTGATCCTCCAGGAATTTCTCGGGAGTACCTCCAGAAGCTCCACGGGAATTTCAGCAAAAGTTCCTCGAGAAATTCTCCAGGAGTTCGTCGGGAATTTCTCCAGTAACCCATCGGCATTTTTTTAAGGAGTTCCTTTGGAATTCCTCCAGGACTTCCTCGAGAATTTCTCTAACAGTTCCTCGGCATTTTTTTCCACAGGTTGCTCGGGAATTCATCCAGGAGTTTCCAGGTAATTCCTCTAGGATTTCCCCGGATATTTCTGCAGAAGTTCCTCGGAAATTCCTCCAGAGGTTCCTCGGGAATTCATCCAGCAAAACCTCGGGAATTCCTCCAGGAGTTCCTCGAGATTTCCTCCAGGAGTTCCTCGGGAATGCCTCCAGGAGTTCCTCGGGAATTCCTCCAGGGGTTCCTCGGGAATTTCTCCAGGAGTTCCTCGGGAATTCCTCCAGGAGTTCCTTGGGAATTCCTCCAGGAGTTCCTCGGGAATTCCTCCAGGAGTTCCTCCAGAAGGTTCTCGGGAATTCCTATAGGAGTTCATCGGGAATTGCTCCAGTAGTACCTCGGGAATTTCTCCAGGAGTTCCTCGGGAATTCCTCCAGAAGTTCCTCGGGAATTCCTCCAGGGGTTCCTTGGGAATTCATCCATGAGTTCCTTCCGAATTTTTCCAGAAGTTTCTTGGGAGTTCCTCTAAGAGTTCCTCGGGAATTCCCCCAGGGGTTCCTCAGGAATTCGTCCATGAGTTCCTTGGGAATTTCTCCAGGAGTTTCTTGGGAATTCCTCTAAGAGTTCCTTGAAAATTCCTCCAGGAGTTCCTTGGGAATTCATTCAGAAGTTCTTCGGGATTTTTTTAAGGAGTTCCTCCAGAAGATTATTGGAAATTCATCCAGGAGTTCCTCGGAAATTTCTCCAAGAGTTCCTTAGAAATTCCTTCAGGAGTTCCCTAGAAATTCTTTTATGAGGTCCTTTCCGCCAGGAGTTTCTTGAAAATTCCTTCAGGAGTTCCTCGGGAATTTCTCCAGGAATTACTCGGGAATTTCTCCAGGAGTTCTTCCGGAATTACCGAGGAACTTCTGGAAGAATTTCCGAGGAACTCTAGGAGCACTTCCCGAGGAACTCCTGAAGGAATTTTCAAGAAACTCCTGGCGGAATTTCTGAGGACCTCCTAAAAGAATTTCTAGAGAACTCCTGAAGGAATTTCTAAGGAACCCTTGGAGAAATTTCCAAGGAACTCCTGGATGAATTTCCAATAATCTTCTGGAGGAACTCCTGAAAAAAATCCCGAGGAATTCCTGAAGGAATTCCCAAGGAACTCCTGGAGGAATTTTCAAGGAACTCTTAGAGGTATTCCCAAGAAACTCCTGGAGAAATTCGCAAGGAACTCATGGACGAATTCCCAAGGAACTCCTGGAGGAATTCCCGAGGAACTCCTGGAGGAATTCCCGAGGAACTCCTGGAGGAATTCCCGAGGAACTCCTGGAGGAATTCCCGAGGAACTCCTGGAGGAATTCCCGAGGAACTCCTGGAGGAATTCCCGAGGAACTCCTGGAGGAATTCCCGAGGAACTCCTGGAGGAATTCCCGAGGAACTCCTGGAGGAACTCCTGGAGGAATTCCCGAGGAACTTCTGGAGGAATTCCCGAGGAACTCCTGGAGGGACTCCCGAGGAACTCCTGGAGGAATTCCCGAGGAACTCCTGGAGGAATTCCCGAGGAACTCCTGGAGGAATTCCCGAGGAACTCCTGGAGGAATTCCCGAGGAACTCCTGGAGGAATTCCCGAGGAACTCCTGGAGGAATTCCCGAGGAACTCCTGGAGGAATTCCCGAGGAACTCCTGGAGGAATTCCCGAGGAACTCCTGGAGGAATTCCCGAGGAACTCCTGGAGAAATCCCCGAGGAACTACTGGAGGAATTCCCGAGGAACTCCTGGAGGAATTCCCGAGGAACTCCTGGAGGAATTCCCGAGGAACTCCTGGAGGAATTCCCGAGGAACTCCTGGAGGAATTCCCGAGGAACTCCTGTAGGGATTCCCGAGGAACTCCTGGAGGAATTCCCGAGGAACTCCTGGAGAAATTCCCGAGGAACTCCTGGAGAAATTCCCGAGGAACTCCTGGAGGAATTCCCGAGAAACTCCTGGAGGAATTCCCGAGGAACTCCTGGAGGAATTCCCGAGGAACTCCTGGTGGAATTCCCGAGGAACTCCTGGAGGAATTCCCGAGGAACTCCTGGAGGGATTCCCGAGGAACTCCTGGAGGAATTCCCGAGGAACTCCTGGAGGAATTCCCGAGGAACTCCTGGAGGAACTCCTGGAGGAATTCCCGAGGAACTCCTGGTGGAATTCCCGAGGAACTCCTGGAGGAATTCCCGAGGAACTCCTGGAAGGATTCCCGAGGAACTCCTGGAGGAATTCCCGAGGAACTCCTGGAGGAATTCCCGAGGAACTCCTGGAGGAATTCCCGAGGAACTCATGGAGGAATTCCCGAGGAACTCATGGAGGAATTCCCGAGGAACTCCTGGAGGAATTCCCGAGGAACTCCTGGAAGAATTCCCGAGGAACTCCTGGAGGAATTCCCGAGGAACTCCTGGAGGAATTCCCGAGGAACTCCTGGAGGAATTCCCGAGGAACTCCTGGAGGAATTCCCGAGGAACTCCTGGAGGAATTCCCGAGGAACTCCTGGAGGAATTCCCGAGGAACTCCTGGAGGAATTCCCGAGGAACTCCTGGAGAAATCTTCGAGGAACTACTGGAGGTATTCCCGAGGAACTCCTGTAGGGATTCCCGAGGAACTCCTGGAGGAATTCCCGAGGAACTCCTGGAGAAATTCCCGAGAACCTTCTGGAGGAACTCTCGAGGAACTTCTGGAGGAATTCCCGAGGAACTCCTGGAGGAATTCCCGAGAACCTTCTGGAGGAACTCCCGAGGAACTTCTGGAGGAATTCCCGAGGAACTACTGGAGGAATTCCCGAGGAACTGGAACTACTGGATGAATTTCCAAGGAACTTCTGGCGGAGTTTCTGAATATCTCCCGGAGGAATTCCCGAAAAACTTGTGAAGGAATTCCTGATGAACTTTTGGAGAAATTAATTCCCGAGGTACTGCTGGATGAATTCCCGAGGAACCTCTGGAAGAATTTCCGAGGAACTCCTGGAGTAATTTCAGGTTTTGTTTAAATCCCAGTGAAAATAGTATTAAAACTATTGGATGGTTTTATGAATTTATTATAATCGATTTGAAGCTACATATCTGGAAGACGACGAAGCAACCCGGATGAATTGAGCAGAACGCTGGTTCAAAGCAGCCTAATAATGATTGGTGTGCCTGAACATTGGCCAAAAGTATCCTTTTGACTTTATCCTTCCATAAACACCAAATATATGTATTTTAAAACGATTTTGTGAATTTATTTTCATTAATTACAGTATCCACTCATGCGATGTTTTGTAATATATTAAAGATGAATTATTTATCCTTCTTCAGTGCGGCCGTTCTTGCATTGCGTATTACAATACATGCACGACATGCAGGAACATTTGAGAGCCCATATTTGGGTCTGGTACCTCCAAACGATTTCCTAGTCATCAAGTACAGAACTAGTTGTGGAGCAGAAATCCCACTGTAAATCCTCCCGGGAGTGTTGCCTTGAAGTCCTCCTGATTGTCGTGTATGTGGTGCTCACGATAAATGTGCATGCCAGCCCCGATTCCCGGGGGCTATATTATAACATTCCGATGTGTTCTCCTTTTATGTATTTAACTGCAAATTCCTCAGCAACACAACTGACTGCTGGCTCGATGAAAACTCTTCCTTTTCCATGGTGGCCACTTCCATCTGAGAATCAAATTTCACAGAAATCTAATGTAGGTAAATAATAATCATGAAATTGCGTACAATTTACGACTCACCTTGGCTTATTTAGATCCGTTTTCATGATCTGATGTTATTTTGTGCAATCTAAACTAAAAATCTTGCAAACTTTTCAAAATTGAAATCGTTTTCAACAAATCAAAACATCAAAACAAGACCACTTTCGAAAACTGAATAAGGGCGAAACGTCGTAACCGGTTGAGTTGTTGAAATGGTTATGAAAATTATTATACACTTTTATGAAACGGCCGTACGCACCTAATAAAGAGTTATTTGAAATTATTTGATAGTTTTCCATACATTTCAGCTGAAAATCTTCGAAATAAACGGTAATAAAACAAAACTGTTTTTCTTGTTTTCATTGAATTCGCCAAAATCTAAGCTTTCACCCGAAACACAGTCGGTCTGACAGTTCTTCGCATGAACTACACGCTTGTTGTGGTTCATCCCCTTTGTCGCATCAGAAATGAAGCTCTCACCTCACTCGAGACGACAACCAGAATCGAGTGACAAGAGTCGTGTGACGACGAGGTGAGAATTGTCGTATCGTGTCACACGCCACGCAGAATAAACGACAACGGCTATCCATTGATCAGGCTTGATAATCCTCCTCGAAATCAAAAGAGTTTTGCCACATGCTCTAGAGCGGTGTTTTGCTTTTGCCTCGTCGCGAGGGAGCGAAGGAACCCCAAACAGAGAGGCAATAAAAACTGAGCGAGGAAGAGGGGAACGAAAAAAGAGTCGATGATTATTTCGGGTTTTTGAGTGCGATTTTCGCCTCGAGAGTCTTTCTTTGTATGGGAGTGGAACTCGCGAGAGCTTTTTGAGTGTGAGTGGACGTGAGAAACACAACAAGAAATTATGAGTGTTGGACGAACTCCTCGCTGCGCGGCAAGCTCGCGCTCGGTGCTGTTGAGGATTTGCGTTGTGATTTCTGAGTTTTATTTTCACTCCTCAGAAAATCGCCAAAATCGCTTCCTCATTTTCTCGCAAGGGAGTTTCTGTCAAGCCTGCCATTGATAACGTAAGGGTTTACCGGGGGAGGGGCCATACAAAACATGTAACAAGGGAGTGGGGGTGTCGAAAATACGTGAAATTCTCTTATACGTAATAAATGCAAATCGAATTGCACGAATTAATTAATGGACATTACCTTTATTTTTCCGCATCGCTTTGTCTAAGTTGGGTTATTTTGTGCTTCGCTCTCTGACACCAATAAAGTGAGCAAATTAGAGAAGAAGTCAAAACGAACTCGAAAAAGGAGTACACAGGGTCAAATATTTGACGAGGAAAGAACTCAGTTTGACCCTAATGACAATCCGATCGAGTCAAACAAGATCTTTGAGCATTGGTTTTTTTAGACAAATATTTGACCCTGTATACTCTGTATACCCTGTATAGCTTAAGAGTTCTTAATTTTTAGATTTATTTTAAGATTAATTCTTTTTCAGTGTACGGTTCCAATACAACTAGAAGCAATGCGCCTGTAAAATATTGACAAACATGCTGAATCGAACGGGGGGAGTATTCGGTATTACATTCCCTCTGGCGAGAAATAATTGCTTTTTGGTTTTGTTTTTAGTGAAGGATTTCAACACATATCACTATGCTGATTTTTGTGATCGGAATCGACAACAATCAACTCGAGACTCTGACGAAACGACGGAATCTGGGTCTTCAGCAAAACAACAATGAACACAGCGGGCGCTTGTGCAGTGAGGACTCCTGTGATTATTTGGTCTGGTGAATATCTCAGATACTCAGGCAGTGCGGGACGTGGATGTCGCGATGCAACATTCCGTGTTCCCACTCTCGCACTCTTGTTCAGGTACCGAACGCGATTCCAATTGCTATCATCACGACAGCGGCGACCCAAGTTTTATGACGACAACCGTGTTGAAGTTCTTTGGTTCCCTCGGATTTCAAGTGAGTAGATAGATAAGATAGTTTTAAGGTGCCTAAGGAGAAATTTTGTGAGGCTAGGTCGTTCCTGTATAATGTAATTCCTTGTATAATGTATAATTAACGTGAAACAATAGCTTCACATGTTTCATTTTCCAATTTAGATCGTGTCATAGCTTGAAAAAGCTGTTTCCCTTCCTTCCAACCTTTACTGCACAGTGTCAATATATCATAACGCCAACAAGTTATGCAACCAAGCTCCTAGATCTCACATCCAATCCTACTAACAAATACCCCATCCGTGCTGGTTGTGGGGATGCAGAGTGCTCTCGGTCTCTAGTACAACCATCACACCCTTCAACAACCTAATATTCCTTTCCCTTCCCAACTGATTGTAAGGACTTGGCCAGTGCCGGTATTGATCCAAAAATGTATGAGCTCTTGTACCGACTTTTCGAATCCTCTAAGCAAAATACCCTCTTCAAATGAGTGTAATCTGTTTTGAGCCTTTTCATTCCGCCCTGTTTTGCTTATCCTTTGACAGATACCCGAATTTCGACCACTTGTAATTTTCCTCAGTATTTTTCAGTTATCCACAGTGGAATACTTAGTAACAAATAAAATTATAAAATGTACAGTATTATACAATTAAAATAATAGAAATTATTGATATTTATTTTGTATATGGTACCTTTCCACTTATAAATTGAGTTATCAAGCAATGTACAATTCAAACACTGTTATTATTTCTTTGCTATTGAATACCTGCTTGATAACAAATTTGACTCTCGATAAAATGTACAATCCAATAGTGATATTTGTTATTACTTTGTTATTAAATACCTGCTCGATAACAAAATGAGGTATCGATAAAATGTACAATGTAATAGTAAAAATTGGTATTATTCTGTTATTGAATACCTTAATAATAACAAATATAGCTCTTGGCAGCATGATTTAAATTTTTGGTATGCATTTATCATTGAAATAACAAGCCTTGTTATTGTCTAGGTGTTATTCATACAAAAGTATGGTATTCATTTTTGGTATTTTGCCTCTTATTACCACCTAATGAAGAGCACATCAAGGTATGGTGGTATTTAATATTGAATACCTTGAAATGTTATTCAGTTGTTATTCTTTTCTGCTCGGGCGGGGATAGCGTTGAGCATCTCGGTTAATATGCGATCGACCCCCGGGGCCCTATTCGATTTCATGCTTCGTATGGCTGTTTCTGTCTCCTGCAATGCTAAAGCTTCGGTGTTGAAACGGGTAATGCGTCGAACCCTTGGCGGATGTGTTGAAGACGTGGCCGACACTAGAAAAAGGTTTCCTAAGTGCTTGAACCAGCGTTTCAACGGGTCAGTCAGTAACTGTCCAGACGTGTTTTTCATGGACATCGTAGCATTCATCTTAGTCCCACTAGGGCGACGTGAAACATCGTAGAGGAGACGGATATCGCCGGTGTTTGCGGCTTTCTCGCTGTCGTCGGCTTGACCCACGCTCTTTTGTCCCGTGTAGAGTAATGCGGGGCAATAGTTCGCACGGGGCAAAAGTTCGCAGTAGGTCTTTTTCTGAGCTCAGGTTAAGAACCCAAACAATTCTGTATGGGTTCGACACATAATCAGGTCAGTTACTCGTCAATAAAAATTGGAATGATTTCGTTATGGTTTGGCAGAGTTATGCGAAAAAATGTGTTTCTAGGGGTTTTGATAGAATTTTTGGACCTTTTTTAATAAGAATTTGTAGTAATAGGAAGAAGAAGAATCTCATAGCCTCTTGATGTCGGAGAACCGTTATTCCATAGTAGTTCGAGAGGTGCACTCGAATAAACAATACACTACTAGTGCTTCTTGCAGAAAGGGACATTGTTAAAACCTCGACAGTGGGGCAAAAGTTCGCAGTAGCTGTGGGGCAAAAGTTCGCACTTGATTTCTGAATCTAGTACATCAATATAATTACAGAATCATTGAAGCAATGATGATTTCGTATAGAAACTACTATATATGTATAATATATGTGGTATGCACCCTGAAATCGTTCCGGCAGAGGGTTTGAACTTAGTTTCATGAGAAGTTCCTTTGTAAGGCAAACTTTATATTCACCCATTTAAATCAAGAAATGAAAAATGGCTTAAAAAATATTTTAAAACATTTTCTTCGTCATCCTCGTTGTGTCTTTTCGTATGTTTCTGAAGTTCTTATGTTCATCTACTTTACCGGGGTCTTTCATAGCTTAGTTTGTAAATTGACAGCTATTACTCATCACCATACTGACGGAGATAAGATTCGATTATGGTCCCGTTCAACAGTTTTGCTGCATATTTGTTTTTTTTTCGTGTATTTTGTGCAACATGTATCTCTATGATTACCCCACAATGCATTTTGACAACTTCAGTAACGCTGGAAAGGACAACTCTTAGTTAATAGTTGTGGAAGTCTTCATAAAAACCAGGTTAATCCACCTAGTGGTGATAGTGCCTTTCTCGTCGAATATGTACTCAACATTTTTTCCGGCCATAAGCCGAAGTGTTCGTGAATCCTGAGAATACTCTAGAACGGAATAAATCTCATTTTCTTCTTTTGTCACAGTGCTCGTTGACTCGTCAATGAGGGGTGGAGTTGATAAATAATAAATGTATTTGATGAAAAAATTCTTAAAAAAATTAAGCAAAACCGCTTAAGGCGAAACTGGAAGCATTTCCTATTTTTTTTGGTTTTTGATTTTTTATAAAATAACGAAGGAATATTTTCATAATCGGTTTTCGTGCACATGTTGAGTATGGATCAGGGTATATTCTGATTTTACTACGCGGTATAAAATGTTTTTCGGTTTTGCAGAGCTTGAGCTTGAGCTTGAGCTTAATTGACCGCCCGTGGATGCTACTCCAGTATCGCCAGACCACCTACACTCACACAAGGACCAATGAGATAACTGCCGGGGACTAGCAGGCATCTTCAGTGTGTGAGCGTTGGTGATCTTCTATTTTTAGGCGACAATGGCGCCTGCCACGTCAGGTTACAGGTCAATGTGGGGAAGGGGTAAGGAAGTGATGATTGCAATCGTTTGTATCCACATCTGGCCGAATATACCTCTGCGCCAGCACAAATCCATGCGGATGTTGGAGTGTTGGTGGGAATTGGTTGGCAGAAGGTTCACACATTGGTTTGTGGATACCAGGGGAAGGTGATACACGCAGAAAAGTGGCGCTTGTTTAAAACAATAAAACGCATGGTTGATTTTCAAACTGAGAATTTACTTATTCCAAAGTTATATTTAATTGTTTTCATTTAGAGTTCATCGATAAAAACAACCGATTACCATCATTTCATATAATGTCAAAAATGTCATTTGTTTCAACAAAATAAAAACCATAAACATGGTCCGAAAGCACTCACACACCTATAAAATGCTTACCCCAACATCGCCACAACGAAGAAGGTGCAGCAAATCCATCACGCCAACTTCCAAGTGCAGTTTTGGTCGTGATGGATAACGCGCTGGTACTCACGACAGCATCCACAAAAAGTTGATCGGCTTCGCCTTTTTTGTTCTTTTTTTAGTCGTTCTCCTCTCCATCCGCTCACCGACGGTCTAAAAATAGATTTCCGAGCTGCCGCAGGAGCTGCCGTCACCAACACAATCACATTCCGGCTTTGTTAGTCACAAAAGTGCAGTCGTTTAAAACAATCTGTTATTTTATGTTGAAACTACCAAATCTGTGTTTGTTTTAACAAACTGTGAAAAATTTCATCAAATGAAAACATTTGTATTATCAAACAATGCAACAGTTCAGTTTAAACTAGAAATCAATTTGTCGCTATAGTAAACTGAAAAATCGGTTGATTTGAACTAGAATTTAATTATGTTTACAATTTATTTTTCTGCGTGTAGAATTGTGTGTTTTTATTATTTTGAAGATGTGCGGAACAGTTCGCATGATTGCATAACTTGTAGGCGTTTTCTAATAGGATTGTGACACTGTGCTGTGAAAGTTTGGAAGGAAGGGAAACGGCTTTTTCAACCCGTTTCTGTTCTAGCGACGGCTATGAACATGTTTATATACATGAGTTGTATATGTAGAGAGCAGAGAGAAAGTATATAGAAAGATACAAAGTAGGAGGAAAGGGACGGGCCAGGGATTGAACCCAGGACCTTCTGCATATAAATCAGAAGCGGTAGCCACTAGACCACCAAGCCCGTCTTATAAAATGTTTTTCGTTTTTGCAGAAACCATTTTTTGTGAAATTTTGTTCAAACATGGTTTCTGCAAAAACGAAAAACATTTTATACCACGTAAAAAAAAATCAGAAGATACCCTGATCCACACTCTACATGTGCACGAAAACCGATTTTGAAAATGTTGCTTCGTTATTTAATAGTACATCAAAAACCAAAAAATGAGGGAAGGCTTCCAGTTTCGCCTTAACTCATCGGTTTTGATAAAGAAAAAACTTCTGGAAGACTCTAATTTCACTTTAAATTGATAAATCTATTGGTTTATTTATTTGTGCACTTCTTCAAGATGTTGAATTCCGACCAAAATTTCCAAGGGGGGGCCCCTCTGGACTCAAGAGAAAATCAAAATTTGTGTCAGCCTTATTCAGAAAAGCAAGAATTTTATCAAAGCCATAATTGAATTTGGAAACTTATTGATGGCTCATATTCCAACGCTATGTTAAACGTATAGGCCGAGTTGGAAAATATCAAATCTCTCAGTTGACTGCTTGACCACCTTCACTAGCACTGGATGCCGATCATTATCAAGACATTTCGGCAATTTTTTTTCTGCGCACTTTAGCTTATATTTTATTATCATTAGTTATAAGATTCATGTAAAATTTGACAAAAAATAAGTGCAAGCAATCGAAATTTCCCCTATTAAAGCCCATTCAAATTTCTACCGTGTTACAGAGCGCGAGGACTCAACCAGTTGCATCAAAATTGTTCGCAGTAATTTTAGACGCAGAAGGGGATTGGTGCTATAAAATTTAAATTTTTCCATACAACGTTGATCCATCCTACTGTAAAATGACGCCTCAGGAATCTAAAATAATGTAATTTGACAAGATCGCTTAAATTTTTATCAAGATTTTGTTCTTTTACACATATTAATCGCTTGCATCGATTTTGTTCACCTGCGTAATTTCAGCAATGGATCCAACACTGATTCTGCAACACTGCCGGTAATCTTAAGTGTTGTCAGAGACTATTTTCTTGCTGCCCGTGTAACTGGCTAACGAACATTTTTGATGATTTGATGTTTCGCATGCATGGGTTTGGTTTTGTTTTTTAATTGGTCACTTCCGACGGGACACCTGGAACCGGTTCCGGAACACAACCGGTTTAGATACGGTATGAAACTGTTTTCTCGCTTACCGTTCATCTGGTTATCGAAAAACCCCGCTCTTCCATGTGTCACATGCATGGGCTTGGTTCACTTTTTTAATTGACCACTTCCAGCGGGACAGCTGGAACCGGTTCCGGAACACAACCGGTTCAGATATAGTCTGAAACTATTTTCCTGCTTACCGTTCATCTGGTTATCGAAAAAGCCGCTCTTTGATGTGTCGCATGCCTGGGTTTGGTTCACTTTTTTAATTGGCCAATTCCGACAGGACATCCGGAACCGGTTCCGGAACACAATCGGATCAAACATGGTCTGAAACTATTTTCCTGCTTACCGTTCATCTGGTTATCGAAAAAGCCGCTCTTTGATGTGTCGTATGCCTGGGTTTGGTACACATTTTTAATTGGCCACTTCCGGCAGGACATCCGGAACCGGTTCCGGAATACTACCGGTTCAAACATGGTCTGAAACTATTTTCCTGCTTACCATTCAACTGGTTATCGAAAAATCCGCTATTTGACGTGTCGCATGCATGGGTTATGTTCACTTTTTTATTTGGCCACTTCCGGCGGGACACCCGGAACCGGTTCCGGAACACTACCGGTTCAGATATAGTCAGAGATTGTTTTCCTTCATCCCGTTCATCAGATAATCGAAAATGCCGTGGTTTGATGGGTCGCATGCATGGGTTGGTTGCATTTTCATATCTGGCCCCTTCCTGGGGTACCGGTCCGGAACACCTAAATGGCCATAACTCCGGAACGGCTGGACCGATCTGAACCATTTTCAATAGGAAACAATGGGACAATGTACCCCGTCGAATGAACCATCGGTCGTTGAAATCGGTTCATATTTACTATCTAAAAATGAGGTGACCTTTTTGTACACATACACACATACACACGCACACACATACATACACACACACATACATACACACAGACATCATCTCAACTCGTCGAGCTGAGTCGATTGGTATATAACACTTGATCCCTCCGGGGGCTCTATCAAATTTTCGTTTTTGGAGTGAACATATAGCCTTTCGGTACACCTTGGTGTACGAGAAAGGCAAAAACATTCTATACAAAAGTTAAACACTAGGTCGTATTCCAGATGGGCCGTAATGCTAAGAACAGAAGGAAACAGTTTTCATGGCTAGAGTCAAAAGACGAACATGAATTGACATGAAATAAATGAACATCACACCAATAAACTATCTTGTACAAGGTGCGAACTTTTGCCCCGCATGATGCGAACTTTTGCCCCCACTATGGGGCAAAAGTTCGCATGAGAGTACTTGTATTAAAAATTGTATTACTAAAACTACAAAAGGAATGCGAAAAAATCTAGTACTACGTTTTGAAGGCAACATGATAGGGACCCGTTTAACGAAGAAAAATGATATTGTTTTTTTTTTTTCGTTTATTAGTTATTTTGTGAAGTCTGTTAGGTGCGAACTTTTGCCCCGCATTACTCTACATAAGCGTTTCACTTCCTTCTCGAGAGCCGAATAGTGCTGACGGTCTACGGCTTTGACTCCTTGTGTTTTTACTCGCTCTATTGCGGCTTTGGCGTTCCTTCGTTGCTCCATTTTCCTCCTGGTGTCATCTGTGATCCACTGCTTTTTCCGGGTGCGTAGCTGACCCAAATTATTCTCGCCGGTGACGATGAAGCCTTTCTTGATGGCGCTCCTTTGATCTTCTACGCTCCTACTTTCCGAAATATCAACAGCACGGTTCTCTAGCTCCTCGAAGGACCTTTTCACCGCAGCGTCTTCCATTCGGCGTGTGTTGAACCGGCGCCCAATTTTCTCCTCCGGTCGGTGGATCCTCGCAATGCGCAACCGGATCTCACCGATTAGGTCGGATGCAATGTCGGCGCTACGTTTGTTCCGCACAACAAGAAGGCTCCGTCTCCATTTCCGGCTGATGCAGATGTGGTCGAGTTGATTTTCCGTGACGCCATCACGGGAAACCCATGTGAAAGGAAAAAGTGATCCCCCAATCACAATGTCATTGTTGCCACAAAACTCTGCAAACAGCTCTCCATTTTCGCTCATTTCTCCGAGACCATGGTGTCCCATGCCATGTTCATAGTCCGAGTTATTGAAACCAACCTTCGCGTTGAAGTTGCCCATGAGGATCTTGATATCACCTTTCGGTATCTTGTCCTCGACAGCATTCTGTTGACTGTAAAAGTTATCCTTGTCTTGCAATTCGGCAGCATCGGTTAGCGCGTAACATTGGATCATGGTAAGGTTTCGAACACGTGTTTTGAATCTGGATACAATTATCCTCTCATTAATAGGTTCCCAGTTCCTACGCTCGTGGGCGTGAGCGCTGAGCAGGAAACCAACTCCACGGTGCGATCTTCAAAGTTCGGCCAACGGACTTTGCTCAGCCCTAGGATCTCAAGCTTCATACGGCATGCCTCAGGATAGTTTTGCTAGTTTTTATCCTGCTAGGCTCATAATACATTCCAAGTTCCAATTCTTGTTCATTGTTTCGCGCTAAAATTCATTGCCGCTGAATCAGTTCTTAATCCTTCATTTTTGGTTTCTGAAACGGTTTTGGGTTTCGAGAACAATAGCCTAAGGTCCCCTATCCACCGTGGTGGGGCTGCCACTTTAGGTATAGCTTCTGGTGGAGGAGCATTTCATACTCAGCCAAAAAAAATATTTTTGAGAAGGAAATTTTAAAAGCTTTAATCGCTGAAATTTTTGAAATGCACTTTTTTTTCGTTTTTGAATTATGGCCGATTTTGTTGAAAAATGTCAAAATGTGCCATAAAAGCCTTTTCTTTGAAAAATTATAACTCAAGAACGAAGCATCGTAGAAACAAAGATTTTACTGAAACTGAAAGCAAATTTTCTCAGGAATAAAAAAAAACAATAAAAAATGGAAAAAGTTTTCCACAAAATTTTTACCGTTGAGAAAATTCATAAAGATAAGCCGGAAAAACTATGTCCGAACCCGTGGAAAATTAAAAAAAAAACATTTTGAGAAGGTAATTTCATAAGCTTTGATCGCTGAAATTTTTGGAAAGAATTTAATTTTCGTTCCTGAGTTATGGCAAATTTTGTGAAAAATAATCATAAAATATAACATAATTGACCATATCTTAGTAACGAGAAAAAAGTACATTCCAAAAATTTCAGCGATCTAAGCTTATAAAATTACATTCCCAAAAATATTTTTTTGAAAATTTTCCACAAGTTCGGGCATAGTTTTTCCGGCTTTTCTTTGCGATTTTTTTCAACTGTGGAAAATTTTGTGGGAAACTTTTCCAGTTCATATTTTTTTTGGATTTCTGAGAAAATTTACTTTCATTTTCTCTAAAAAAAACTTTGCTTCTACGATGCTTCGTTCTTGAGTTATGATTTTTCAAAGTAAGTAGTGTCAGGGGAAAACAAAAAAAATCCACCTGAGTTTTCCGGGAAATTAGGCGACCCTGAATTTTCCTCAATTTGTTTTGTTCATATATCCATGAGCTCTGCCTATAGAAAAAGTTTCATGAAAATCTGAGACCCTTCGGCCCAATTTGTACGATAATAAAAAAAAATGACATACTCCGTCATTGATCAGAACACTCGAAATTTCCAAATAGCCAATGAACAGTGCACCTGTGATAATACCTATACAACACTGGAAGAGGTCACAAACCCATAAACACCATACCAACTAAGTTGACTGCAGTTAAACCACAGTAGTACGAATGTCCAATTTGTTGCCAAACTCTTACATCAAAGTGTACTGAAAGGCTATATGTTCACTCAAAAAACCGAATTTTCGATAGTACCCAAGCAGCACACATGTTACAAAGGAGTGTTGACAGCGCAGGTTTTTGGTTGAACACAAGTCATTTTCAAGTTATTTTTCCTTCGGGTTAGAATCACATAAATATAACACTGAAGTAGTGAAGAAGTGAACACTTCTTTGAAACCTGTGTGCTGCTTGGGTAGTCTCGGAGGGTCAAGTCACTTATACCAATCAATTCAGTTCGACAAATAGAGATTATATCTGAATGTGTGTATGTACACTCCCGTTCAAAAGTTTGGGGTCACCCCCTCAAAAACATGTCATTTTTTTATGCCCATATCTTCGCCAATTTGCGTCCGATTTCAAAACCCTAGGTTTCATTCAAAAGATAATAAGTCAAAGAAACTTTGAACATGATTTAAAAGAAACTTTTTCAAAAAAATTTGTATGTAAACTTAACCCAAAGTTGCCAAATTTTCTAAAAAATGAATATAAACTTACGGCAGTGTCGCTGGAAGTTGGGTCGACCAAATTTTAAGATGAGAGCGGTAATATGACCCATTTTCTATTAGCTTTCAACTGCTTTTTACAGAACTTAGCTAAAAAATCTAGAAAAAAAGTTATTAAGTAAATTAATCCTTGATGTCATCGACCAAAAGTTTGGGGTCACCCCTCAATATGATGTATCGGCCAAAAGTTTGGGGTCACTATCGTAAAACATGGAAAAGTGATTTTTGTTGATATCTTTGTCATCTTTCATTCAATTTTAATTCTTCTTGGCTTATTTGAAACAAAATGAATGATACTTACTGCATTGACATTGAACCACACATATTTGTTGAAATTTACATACTAAAACTTAACGTAAAGTTGCCTCATTTTTTGAAGCGTGGTAAAATGTGCTAACTTTACATAACATTTTTATATACAAAAATCGTTAAATACGTTAAGTTGAAGACATCAAACGTAAATTTAGTTAATTATCTTTGAAATGAGCCAAAAATAATTAAAATTGAGCTATAGATGACGAAGATATCACCAAATTACTTTTCCATGTTTTACGAAAGTGACCCCAAACTTTTGGCCGATACATCATATTGAGGGGTGACCCCAAACTTTTGGTCGATGACATCAAGGATTAATTTACTTAATAACTTTTTTTCTAGATTTTTTAGCTAAGTTCTGTAAAAAGCAGTTGAAAGCTAATAGAAAAAGGGTCATATTACCGCTCTCATCTTAAAATTTGGTCGACCCAACTTCCAGCGACACTGCCGTAAGTTTATATTCATTTTTTAGAAAATTTGGCAACTTTGGGTTAAGTTTACATACAAAATTTTTTGAAAAAGTTTCTTTTAAATCATGTTCAAAGTTTCTTTGACTTATTATCTTTTGAATGAAACCTAGGGTTTTGAAATCGGACGCAAATTGGCGGAGATATGGGCCTAAAAAAATGACATGTTTTTGAGGGGGTGACCCCAAACTTTTGAACGGGAGTGTATGTGGATCGGGCAAGGCGTTCCGGAGTTATGACCATTTCAGTTGTCTCAACCAGCTCCGGTATATAAAACTGAGCCAAACCCCATCATGCGACATGTTGAATTGCGGAGGTTTCTGTAACCCTTAGCATGGTTGACGAATTTTGTACAGAAATTATTACTGGAAGACCAGAAATTCCGACATCGGCCCAATATCCAAGATATCAGCCTAATATTTAGGATGGCGTCTGTTTAGTAGAGTTTTAAACCCCAAAACCATGTAGTAGGGGTATATTTTGTACGGAGAAGTTGTACGGAGTAAGAAATTGCGATCAGAATGCACAAATACACTTAAAATGGCGGTCTACCCGAGCAAAGTCGAATAACAGCCCCAAAACAAAATGATAAGTGGTGCTCACTCCATAACTCATTTACCAATTTTGTGTTATCTCCTTGATAATTCATCTAACCGCACCTGTCAAACTGTAAGGCGTCATCATCGAATATCGGAAGTTAGTTATCAATGACCGGACAAGTATCTCATTGATAACAAAATTAGTTTTCAATCAGATCAACTCAATTGATTTACAGAAATTGTTATCAGAATGCCCCTGATGATAAAATAATGAGATATTTTAATGACATCGTGTGTATAATTAGTTGTTATTATGTTTGTTATGTTGCCTGCTTCTTCAACTGAGAACAAATTTTGCTAATTATTTTTGATATCAGATAACACAGTTTGTTAATCGTTTATTATGAAACTTTGCTCGGGTAAACTCTCAGATGGACGCTCCAAATTCAAGATAGCGGTTGCTTAATGGTGTTTAGGCCCTAGAATCATGCACTATGGACGTATTTGATATTGGGAAGACGTCCAGAGTGCAAAAATGGTGACCAGATTATCCAAGATGGCGTATTATTTTGTGTAGGGAAGAGATTTGGACTTCAAAAATAATGACCAGAATATACAAAGTAGCGATCTAAAATTCAAGATGACGGCTCAAAACTTAAAATGGCGACTGCTAAATTGTGTTTCAGGTTAAAAAACCATGAAATATGGGTATATTTGGTCAGGGAAAGATGCCCGGGGTCCAAAAATGGCGACTGGAATATACAAACTAAGTAACATTTTGATGACCGCCATACCTTTTAATATTTTTGGTTTAATGATGGTTCTAAGAACCTGTTCTACACAGAAAAAAAATATGTATGTAAAATTCAGCGAAAAATCATGCACATAAAGGGAATGCTAGAGTTAGTGCATATTTACATGAGATATCATGTAAAATTCCGTTACGTTCGTGTGAATTTCCGGTAACAGTCGCGTAACCGGTTGGTGTCCATGATGGTTTATGCGATGGTTGGCGGAAATTTACACGATGGTAATGTAGTTTTACATTATATATCATGTAAAAGTGCACTAACTCTAGCATTCCCTTTATGTGCATGATTTCTCGCTGAATTTTATTTACAATTTTTTTTCTGTGTAGTCCTTTGAATAAAAAAAATACTTCTCGATGGTGGTGCCTCCAAATTCAAGATGGCGTCTGTTTAACCTTCCGTAACTCGCGCGATTGGCAACCACCGTGCTGACGCTAATGCAGAGTACGAAAAGCGAGAGTTTTTCAACGTGTTGTACAAAATACAACAGCGCGATCGCTCGAGGGTTAATGGAGTCTTAGGCCCTAAATCATGCAAGATGTACAGGCATATTTAGTATGGTAAAGATATCCGGAGTGCAAAAATGGCGACCAGAACATCCAAAATGGTATCTCAAAATTCAATATGGCGGCTCTTTAATGGAGGTTTAAGCTCTAAATTCATGGAATATGGATATATTTGATATGTAGAAGATGTCACTTTCTTGATTTTGCTTGGAAATTACACTGTTGAAAATGCTTTGACTTTCATGTGCACAACAGAAACATGTACTCGATGAACAAATTGAGATTTGAATTATGAAAAGAAATCCACGTATTCCGGTGGGACTCGAATCCACGATTCCCAATTCGCTAGACGGACACTTCTATACCTTCAAGATACGGGGTCAATCGACTACCTCCGTTGCCAGTGGGCGTAGAACTAACTTCGATTCGTCAGTCGCACATGATACGGAGATAGTCGAGTGACTCCGTAGCTTGAAGGAATAGAATCAGCCGTCTAGGGAATAAGGAGTCGTGGGTTCGTGTCCCGCCAGCGTACGTAGATTTCATAGCGTACGTAAATCTCAATTTGTTCACTGAGCACATGTTTCTGTTGCGCACATGGAATTGAAAACATTTTCATGTAGAAGATGTCCGGAGTCCAAAAATAGCGGCCGCTATCTTGGATAGCAATCTAAAATCGAATATGGTGTACCAAAATTCAATATGACGGCTGTTCAACGGTGTTAAGGTGAATATAGAACGAAGCCACACCTTGAATTTTCGAAAGCACAAAGCTGAGGAACCAAACATCGCACCGAGCTGAAAAGTTGATCGATTGGTCACCCGCTAGTGGTGACCAATCGATCAACTTTTCAGCTTAGTGCGATACTTGGTTCTTCAGATTTGTGCTTTTGAAAATTCAAGGTGTGGCTTCGTTCTATATTCACCTTAAAGGTTAATAAATCATTCAAAATGGTTATATTTGGTATTGGGCGGATTTCTAGAGTCCAAAAATAGCAACCAGTATGATCAAGATGGCGGCTCCGAATTTGTTACCGTTTGTAACAGTAAGTCTGTGTACTTGTGTTAATTTGTTTATTCTATTTGTAAAAAAAATCTATACATTGCATGTCTCCGGATTATTTATTCAAAACATTAAATTAACCTAACGCCATAAAAATACCCCTACACTTATTCACACAAACTCACCACACTGCAATAAAAAGCGCCAATATAATAGTTATTGTTCAGTGGAAAAAGAGAAACTAAAGGGAAAAAGGGAAAAAGAGAAGATGACTATCGAACGATAGGAGGATCAGGCAGTGTTGAAAGAATGACTCGACCTATTTCTCGAGAGGACCTCATTTGAAACAGTCGTTAGAAATTCTGGAAAAGTTAAGTACAAAAGTTAATTTGAAGTGGAAAATCAGCAAAAACCTGCAAAAGTAATACGCATTAGAATCAGGTATGAAAAGAACTAAGTGAAGAGTGGAAGATTTTTAGAAAGCTAAGGTTGCATTTTTCTAAATAGGACCCGCATTGGCGTAACTAGAGGGGGGGCCAGTGGGGCCAGGCCCCCCCCAGAATGCGCCGGGCCCCCCCAGAAATTTTTCATGATTTCATATATGAAAATTAGAAAAAATCTGAAAACCACTGTCGTGGTGACAAACATAGATCTATATTCTCAATTTAGTTGAAAATCGGAGTTTTCGACTATCGAAGTTGGATTTTTCTCCAGATCCGTGCGTCGGACCTAACTTCGGAAGTGGTGCGCTGTATGGCAAACAGTTATACAGTGCACCACTTCCGAAGTTAGGTCCGACGCGCGGATTTGGAGAAAAATCCAACTTCGCTAGTCGAAAATTCCGGGTTTCAACTGCACGAACAGTAATAGAAATTTGGCATAATATGTGTTTAAATTGACAGTTATTGGAGACAATTCTCAACTTGTCACTCTTTACAAGATCATTGTCCAAAATGGTCTATGTAATTAGTTAGTTTTGTTTGGAAATATTATATAATCAGAATTATATAAAAAGCAATACTTTGTACATCTTCTTTTTTAAATCGCTGAGAAATTAAATCTAAATGATAATTTCCAGGAATTCCTTGATGAGTATCTTTAAGAATCTTTGAACTTTCTAGCAGCATTACTGCAAAATATGGTTAAGTGATTCTTTATGGAAATCAAGTATCATGTGGGTAAAAACTCTGGTTGAATTTGCAATGGAATTCCAGCAAAAGTTTGTGAATTCCTAGTGAGAATAGATGTACGCAGCTGAAGCGTAAACGCGAGAATATTCATTAAAACCATGCTGGAGGTGATTTCTAGTCGGTTACAATAAATTTCTTTTATTTCGTGGGCCAGGGGTATTTTTGCGTCTATCAAACAACGCACAAATTCAAATGGTCTTTGAGGAAGTTTTAATATATTTAAAAGCTGGTGCTGCAAGATGTAATCGTAAGTTTGAAGGTATTCATGATTGGACTTGTAAAAGACTTGGTATTCAAGAGATAATTGTGAAAAAATTCCTGGATGACTTCTTGGAGAATTTCTTGGCTTCTATGTCCCTCTAAAATTATCTAAAAGAATTTCAATACAAATCGCTGGAGGAATTCCTCTAGAAATCCTTCAAATTATTCAAAATATCTACAAGTAATCCTAAAAAAAACCCTGGGGTGAATCCCTGAAAAACATTATGAACGGAATACTGTAATTTTTTAACTAACCGCTGAAGAAATTTAAAAAAAAAATCCCGAGAGAAATTTCGGAAGAAATCATTACAAGAATTCTCGGAGCAATACCTGCAGGAATCCCTGGAGTAATTTGTGAAAGTATACCTGGAGGAATCCCTGGAGGAATCCGAAAAGCAATTATGCTAGGAATTTCAGGAAAAAATCTGAAGAATCCGTATCAGAAATCCCTGTAGAAATTACTAGAAAATTTTTTAGATGAATCCTTGGAGGAATTTCTGGATGCATTTCTGAAGGAATCCTTAGAGGAATTCTTCAATAAATCACAGGAGGAGTTCCTAGATGTATTTCTGGAGGATATCCGGGAGAACCTTCTGGAAAAATTCCATGCGGAATCTCTAGAAAAGTTCCTGGACTAATGCTTGGAGCATTACGGGATTTTTTTATTATCGTACAAATTGGTATGAAGTTTCTGAAGGTTAATGAAATTAGGTAGGGATCATATATATTTGAAAAACTAAATTGAAAAAAATCAGGGTCGCCTAATTTTCCGGAAAACTCCAGTGAAAATCAAACGTTTTCCACAGACACCACCAACTTTGAAAAATCATAGAACGAAGCATCATAGGCACATTTTTTTTTGTGAAAACATAAGCAAATTTTCTCAGCAATTCCAAGATGGATTTCCGGGGGAAATCCTAGAAAATTTTTTGGACAAATTCCTGGCGGTTTCCCTGGAAAAGTTAATGGATTGATTGATTGATTTGTCTTTTTAAAGAGACTTTCAGCCCTTGGCTCCAAAGTTAATGGATAAATTTCTGAAGGAGGCATCCCTGGAGAAGTTCCTGGAGTAATGCCTGGAACATTAGAGAAATTTCTGATGGAATTCTAAGATAAATTTCTAGAAGAATTCCCAGAGGAATTTCTGGAGGAATTCCAGGAGGAATTCTTGGAGGAATCTCACGGAAGAATCCTTAGAGGAATCCTTGCAGGAATTTCTGGTATATTCTTGGAGGAATTCATGGTGGAATTTCTAGAAGAACCCGTGAAATATCTCCTGGACGAATTTCTAGAGGAATCCGTGGAGTTGAAATTCGTGGATTTATTCCTAGAGGAAACCTGAAAGAATTTCCGGAGGAATCCCTTGGAAAAATTCCTATAGAATTTCCTGAAGAATATTCTGAAAGAATATCGGAAGCAACCTCTAAAGGATTTCCTGCAGAATTTCCTGGAGGAATGCTGCAGGAATTTATGAAGAAATTCCTGGATCAATTTCTGACGAAATTCCTGTAGGAATTTCTGAAGAAATACCTACGGTAAATCTTGGTGGAATTTCTTGAGGAGCCCCTGGAGACACTGCGGTAGTAATTTCTGAGGAATTCCCAGAGGAATTCCTGAAGGAATTCCTATATGAATTCCTGAAGGACTTTCTGAAGGAATTTCTGGAGTATTTCTGAAGAAACCTCATAAAGAATTCCCGCAAAATTTCTTAGAGAAAATTCTACAAAAATTCTTGAAGGAATCCCTGGAGATATTCTTGGAAAGAACCCTGGAGAAATCCCTGAAACAAATTTCTAGAGGAACTTTAGGAGGGATTCCTGGAGGAACTTCCGCACAAGTTCCAGGTGGAATTTCAGGAGGAATTTCTGGACAAATCTTTATAGGAAATCTTGGGGAAATTCCATGGAACTATTCATAGATGAATTCCAGGAGGAATCCCTTAATCAATTTTTTGAGGAATCCTTCAATGAATTCCTGGAAGAATCTCTAGAGGAATTCTGGAAGGAATCCATGGAGAAATTTCTGAAAATATTCATAGACAAATTCCTAAAGAAATTCCTAGAGAAATTTCTAGAGGAATTCTGAAAGGAATTTCTAATGGAGTTCCAGGAGAAATTTCCAGAGGGATTTCTGGAGGACTTACAGGAGCAATTTCAGAAGAAATTTCTGGAAGAATTACTGGAGAAATCATCGGAGGAATTTCTGGAGGAATCCATGAAATAATTCCTGGAGGAATGTGTAGAGGAAACCTCGGAGAAGAAATTCCTTGGGGGAAACCCTGGAAGGATTTCTAGAGGAATTCCTCGAACAATTCCTGAAAGAATTGCTGTACGAATTTCCGAAGAAATTCCTGGATCCATTCCTGAATAAATTACCGAAATTATTCCTGACGAAATACCTGGGGTAATTTTTGGTGCAATTCGTGGTAGAACTCCTGGAGGAGTCCCTGGAGAAATGCCTGGATGAAATCCTGGAAGAATGCCAGGAGGAATATCTGGAATAATTCTTGAATAAATTCCAGAAAGAATTTGAGGGGAAATTGTTAAAAGAGTCCCTATAGGATTTCCTGGAGGATTCCTGGAAAAATATTTGAAGGAATTCCTAGAGATATCTCAGGAGGAAATCATTCAGGAATCCCAGGAAGAATTATTGGAATTTTTCTTTGATAAACTCCGGGAGGAATTTTTGGGGTAATTTCTAAGTGAATCCCTGGAGGATTTTCTAGATAAATTCTTGGAGAAATTGCGGTAGTAATTTCTGAAGGAATCCTGGATTAATGCCTGGAGGAATCCCTATAGAAATCTCTGGAAGAACTTCTGGAGTAATGCCTGGAGTAACCCCTGGATAAATTCCTGGAGGAATCTCTCGAGAAATTCCTTAAGAAATCCCTGGAGGATACCCTGGGGAATTTCCTTAAAAAAATCCCTGGTGAAATTCCTGGACTAATGCCTGGAGTAATATCTGGATACATTTCTAGATGATTTCCTGGTGGAGTTTTCAGAAGAATTCTGGGAGCAATCTAGTGGAGTTTGGAGTTTTAGAAGAACTCCCGAAGCAATCTCTAGATGAATTGCTGGAGAAATCCCGAGATGAGTCCATGGAGAAACTCTCAGGAGACATTTCTAAAGAAACCTCTTGAAAAATTCCTAGAGGAATCCTTAGAGAAATTTCTAGAGAAATTCTTGGAAGAATCCCTGGGAAAATTCTTTGAAAAATCCCTGGAGGAATCCCTGAAGCAATTTCTGGAGAAACCTCAGGAGGAATGCCTGGAAAGTTATGGACAAACTCCTGCAGGAAGTTCTGGATAAATTCCTTGCGGAATCCCAGGAAGAATTCTTGGATTAATCTGTAAAGGATTTTTTGTGGAAATTCCTTGGAACTATCCCTGGAAGAATTCTTGAATGAACTCCTGGATGAATCTCGAGAGAAATTCTGGATGCAGTTAATGGAGGAATTTCTGCAGAAATTCCAAAAGAAATTTCTGAAGAAATTCCAAGAGAAACTTCTGAAGAAACTCCAGGAGAAATTTCTGAAGAAAATCCAAGAGAAATTTCTAGAGGAATTCCCAGAGGAATTTTTGGAGGAATTCCAGGAGAAATTCCTGAAGGAATTGCGGAAGTAATTTCTGAGGAATTCGTATGGGAGTTCCTGGATCAATTCCTGGAGGACTTTCTGAAGGGATTCTTGAGGAATTCCTGGAGGCATCCTTAGAGGAATTTCTAGAGAATTACTTGGAAGAATCCCTGGGGGAATTCTTGCAAAAAAAACTGGAGGAATCCCTGAAACAATTTCTGGGAGAACCTCAGGAGCAATTCCTGGACAAATCTCTATAGGAAATCTTGGGGAAAATCCGTGAAACTTTCAAGGAAGAACTGCAGGAGGAATCCCTAAATGAATATCTTGAGAATCCCTGAATGAATTTCTGGAAGAATCTCTGGAGGAATTCTGGAAGGAATCCATGGAGAAATTTCTGAAGGAATTCTTGGAGAAATTTTTAGAGGGATTCAGAAAGGAATTTTTGGTGGAGTTCCAGGAGGATTTCTGGAGGAATTACTGCAGGAATCATCGGTGGAATTCCTGGAGGGATCCATGAAATAAATCCTGGAGGAATGTGCAGAGGAACCCCTAGAGAAAAAATTCCTGGAAGAATTTTCGGAGGAATTCATGGAAGAATTCCTGGATCCAAACTTGAATAAATTCCTGGAGTAATTCCTGAGGAAATACCTGGGGTAATACCTGGAGAAATTCTTGGTAGAACTCTTGCAGAAGTCTCTGGAGAAATGCCTGAATGAAATCCTAGAGGCATGCCAGCAGGAATACCTGGAAAAATTCTTGAAAAAAATCCGGGAGGAATTTCCGAAGGAGTTCCTGGAGGAATCTCAAGATTCATTCCTGATGAAATACAAAGTTCGATTTCTGAGGGAATTCCAAGAGGATTTTCTGAAGAATTCTCAGGGGAAGTATTGAAGAAACCGCTGAAATTCTTGAGGAAATCCTGAAATCCTGGATTAATTCCTGCGGGAGTTTCTGAAGGAATCCCAATAAGAGTTCTTCTAGAATTGTTTAAAATAATCTCGGAATTCGTTTTTGTAAGAATAACACAAGAAATTTCCGGTGAATCCCTGGAGGAACTCTTGAAGTAATTTCTGAAGAAACCCGATGAGGAATCCCGGAAGCAAGCCCCATTAGGAACTCTTTATGGAATCTTAGAAGAGCTTTCTTAGCGAATACCTGGGAGAATTTTTGGAGGAATATTCCTGGATAAAAAAAATGAAGAAATCAATGTCTGCAGTAATTGTTGAAGGAATGCTAGGATCCCTAGTGGAGCGGACCTGGTGGGATGGTTAGAACACTTGACTATCACGCCGAGGACCTGGGATCGAATCACACTCCCGACAAACTCGCAAAATGTGAGTTCTTCCTTCGGAAGGGAAGTAAAGCGTGGGTCCCGCGATGAACTAGCCTAGGGCTAAAAATCTCGTTAATACACATAAAAAAACTAGGATCCCTAAAAGTTTTTTGTACAAATTTTTCAAGAAATTCTTGGAGTGTTTTTTAAGAATCTCTAAGTAAAATTTTATAAAAGAATTTCTAGAATACATTCCTGCAGAAATACTTCGAATCATTCCGGATGTAATTATTGGAGCAATCTCTAGTGGAATTTTGGAAGGCATATATGGAGATATCCCTGTAGAAATCTCTGAATACCTGCAGAAATACCTTAAAGGATCTCTGGAGAAATTCCTGAAGGAAACTTCGAAAAAAGCACTGGAACAATAACTGAAGGAACCTCTAAAGATATCCCAGGACAAATCCCCGAAAAAATGTCTAGTGGAATCCCAAGATGAATTCTTGATTGAATTTCTGGAAGAAGCCAAGATGGAATCACTGAATTAAGCTATGGAAAAAAATCTTGGAGGAATTGTTCGTACCCATATAGTTTACAAAACTATGAACAAATCTGAAACAGTCATTTTGATTACTCAAAACTACAATACTGATTTGCATATTCGCATATCGGGCGCCCATCCCGCTTAAAATTCATCTCAAGTCAGGCCCCCCCTGGGCCCCCTCCAGCAAAAAAATCCTAGTTACGCCAATGAGGACCCGTTAGTTTTTACCCAAAACCCGCTTCTTATCCGGCATTACGGATAGAACCGGTGACCCGGAGTTCCCGGACGTGCCAAAGTGGACCGTTGGGCCTGGTCGAAGTACCCGAGAGTTTGCTGAGAGCCCCGCCATCGTGAAGATCGAAAACGCGAGGTTTTCGGAATCCTAACCTCGCCGGTCCTCAAACCAACTGTGAAGCCAAGTTTGGAGTCGATTCGGACCCCACGGAGTACTACCGATACCTACGTGGTCTCCCCAATACTCGCCAACCGTCATTGTCGCTGGTCCAACCCCCCAGTCCAAGGCGAGTTCCCACCCAGCACTCCTGCCAGTTCTCCAGCAGTTCCCGGCCGGCCCTATAGGTATTTATTAAGAACTACAGAACACACACACACACACACACACACACACACACACACACACACACACACACACACACACACACACACACACACACACACACACACACACACACACACACACACACACACACACACACACACACACACAGGTCTCCGACAAGGAGAAGCGAGGAGTCAGGTGCTGGTAGCTTACGTAGCTCAAGCGTGGGAGCTCCTGTCCACTCCACGGCAAGCCAGCCGGTGGAGGTCATGGACGGAGCGTGGCTGCTGAGGGCCATAAGCCAAGAAGTTGGTAAAGGACGGCCCGCATTAGAGGTTGCTGAGCACCAGCTTGGCAAAATCATCGACTTTGCGACAACTAAGTCGAATATAAGCAAGGACCTGAAAACGGCCTTGCTTAGACTTAGAGTGTCTGTCGATGAGGCCAAGCAGGAGCACGCGGTGGCGTTGCTGGCTGCTACAGCTGCGGAACCAGCAAAGGAGAATGTGTCGAAGTTTACACAAACAGAGGCCTTCTCCTTCGCAGGTAGTCCGAGGAGTGTGGAAGCGAATGCTCGTGACAAACGTGACAAGCATTCGCAGAAGCGGGCGAGGCAGCCGTCAGGTGAGGAGCTGTCTGGCGGCGCCCGCAAGGCCAGGCGTATAATAACCCCGAAAGCCGGTGGTAACGCTGGAAAGTCGGACCCCAGCCAGGGTTCCCGGAAAGCTGGGAAGGGTGGGCCTGAAAAGGCTGGCCCGTCCCGGAATGAAGGGAATAAGGGGTTGCGACCAATGGTGGGCCCTCAGCAGCCACAGAGCAGGGCGGTCCAAGGAGAAGACCCTCCTTGGACAAAGGTAGAGCGGAAGAAGAAGAAGAAGGTGATTCCGCAGGTAGAAGCGCAGGTCGCCAAGCCAAGGCGTAGGAAGGCAGGTGCCAGGCGCGAAAAAGGTGACGCTATCGTCATCAAGACCGAACAGTCGAAATACTCGGACGTCTTGAAGGCGATGAGGTGCGACGCCAAGCTCGAGGGTCTTGGAGCCGATGTACGCAGTATCAGACGTACTCGTACGGGCGAAATGATCCTGGAGCTTAAGCGCCAGAAGGATCACAAGGGCGCCGCCTACAAGAGGCTGGCAGAAGAGGTCCTTGGTGATGGAGTGGAGGTGAGGGCTCTTACGCATGAGGCGACTCTGAAGGTCAAAGACCTAGACGAGATCACCGAAGCGGAAGAGCTCGTCACGGCACTGCGGCAACAGTGCGATGTTCAGGTGGCCGCCACAGCCGTCAGGCTGCGGAAGGGGCCAGCAGGGACACAGATAGCTCTGGTTCAGCTACCTGTGGCGGATGTTAAAAAATCCGTTAAAGTAGGGAGTATTAAGGTGGGCTGGTGTGTTTGTCACCTGACATTCCACGAGCCACCTGAGGTTTGCTTCAGGTGTCTGGAACCAGGACACAAGTCGTGGGACTGCAAAGGCCCCGACAGGCGCAAACTGTGTAGGCGATGCGGCGCTGAAGGTCATAAGGCCCAAAGCTGCACGAGTCCGCCCATCTGCATGATCTGTACCGGGAAAACCTCGAAAAACAGACATGCGATGGGTGGTCCAGGGTGCCCGGCCTTTAAGAAAGCCGCAGTGAGCAACAAATCACAGTGCAGGTAACGCAGCTGAACCTGAACCACTGTGATGCGGCTCAGCAACTGCTTTGTCAGGCGGTTTCTGAGTGGGAGACGGATATCGCCATCATTTCGGATCCATATCGAGTACCCGCCGGCAACGGCAACTGGGCCTCGGATGGGACCAGGAAAATGGCGGCGATATGGACGACGGGTAAATACCCCGTGCAGGAGTTGGTGTCTACTACCTATGAGGGCTTCGTGGTCGCCAAAGTAAACGGGGTCTTCTTCTGTAGCTGTTATGCGCCTCCGCGGTGGCCGATCGAGCGGTTCACGCAAATGCTGGACCGCTTAACGACCGTGCTAACAGGGCGAAGGCCGGTGGTAATAGCGGGTGACTTTAATGCCTGGGCTGTGGAATGGGGAAGCCGTTTCACGAACCAGCGGGGTCAGATCCTGCTAGAAACACTGGCCATCTTAGATGTCGACTTGGCTAACGTCGGTACCAAGAGTACCTATAGTCGAAACGGAGCGGAGTCAATTATTGACGTGACCTTTTGTAGTCCTGGCCTAACAAGTATTTCGAACTGGAGAGTAGATGATGGCTACACTCACAGCGACCACCTGGCGGTTCGCTACAGTATCGACTACAACAACAGCAGACAGCGGATAGAAGAAGAGGCGGCTAGGCCAAGGCCAAGCCCTCGTAGGTGGAAGACATCATACTTCGACGAAGAGGTATTTAGGGAAGCGCTCCGCCGTGAGCGAAACTTACTCGGTTTAGACGGCGACGAGCTGGTAGCGGTGCTCTCACGTGCGTGTGATGCGACCATGCCTAGGAGAGTCCACCCTAGAAATGGGAGGCCACCGGCTTACTGGTGGACCGACGCGATTGCGGACCTGCGCCGCGCCTGCCTACGGGCTAGGCGGCGGATGCAGCGAGCACGATCAGAGGAAGAGCGAAACGAACGGCGGGTGGTGTTCGCCGCTGCAAAAGCCGCGCTCAAGACCGAGATAAGAGCAAGCAAGAAGGCCTGCTTTGAGGGTCTCTGTCAGAGCGCCAATACGACCCCGTGGGGTGATGCCTACAGGATCGTTATGGCCAAGACGAGAGGTGTGATGGCTCCTACAGAGCAATCTCCAGAGATGTTGGAGGGGATCATTGGAGGACTTTTTCCGCGTCATGATCCTAGTCCTTGGCCTCCTTTCGTAGGACAGCCGGGGACTGGGGCTGGCGATGAGGAAAGGGTCACCGATGTGGAACTTGCGGGGATAGCTAAGTCCCTTAGCGTAGGTAAGGCCCCAGGTCCGGACGGAGTTCCGAACCTGGCCTTAAAAGTAGCTATTGCAGAAGCTCCCGAGATGTTCAGGTCTGCTATGCAGAAATGCCTGGACGAGGGAGTTTTCCCAGAAGCTTGGAAGAGGCAGAGCCTGGTACTATTGCCAAAGGCGGGGAAACCACCCGGAGACCCGTCGGCATATAGACCAATATGCTTGATTGACACGGCGGGGAAGGTGCTCGAAAAGATCATCCTCAATAGAATGTTGAAGTTCACTGAGGGCGTAAATGGTCTCTCGAGCAACCAGTATGGCTTCCGGAAGGGGAGGTCCACCGTAGACGCTATCTTGTCGGTTACAAAAACCGCCGAGAAAGCACTCGAGCCTAAGAGGAGGGGAATTCGCTTTTGCGGGGTAGTGACTCTGGATGTAAGGAATGCATTTAATAGCGCCAGTTGGGCTGCTATTGCTGATGCGCTCTTGCGTCTGGGGATACCGGAGTACTTGTACAAGATTCTCGGAAGCTACTTCCAGAATCGCGTACTAGTATACGACACGGAGGTGGGTCGGAAGTGCTTTCACATAACCTCAGGAGTCCCGCAAGGTTCCATCCTGGGTCCGGTGTTATGGAATGTCATGTACGACGAGGTGTTGAGGTTAGAGTACCCAGTGGGAGTGGTGATTGTCGGATTTGCCGACGATATTACGCTCGAAGTCTACGGTGAAACGATCGAGGAGGTGAAGTTGACTACCGACCACTCGATCAAGGTTGTGGAGGCGTGGATGCGGTCCAGAAAACTGGAGCTGGCTCACCACAAGACAGAGGTGACGGTTGTGAACAACATGCAGTCGGCGCAGCAGACGGAGATCAGTGTAGGAGAGTGCACTATCCTGTCGAAGCGCTCTGTCAAGCACTTGGGCGTGATGATCGACGATAAGCTTACCTTCGGTAGCCACGTCGATTATGCCTGTAAAAGAGCCTCCACAGCTATTGCGGCACTGTCCCGGATGATGTCCAATAGCTCAGCGGTGTACGCCAGTAAGCGCAAGCTTCTGGCTAGTGTTGCTACGTCCATACTTAGGTATGGCGGCCCGGCGTGGGGTACCGCGCTAAGTACTGAATGCTACCGACGGAAGCTGGAAAGTACTTACAGGCTTATGTGTCTGAGGGTTGCAAGCGCGTACCGTACCGTGTCACACGACGCTCTCTGTGTCATTACTGGTATGGTGCCCATCAGCATTCTTATCAGTGAGGATATGGAGTGCTTCGAAATGCGCGGCACAAGAGGCATACGCAAGACTGTCAGGATGGCCTCTATGGTCAAATGGCAGCGCGCGTGGGACAGTTCCACCAAAGGAAGGTGGACCCATAGGTTGATACCGAGGGTAGATAGTTGGATTAATAGGCGCCATGGGGAAGTTTCATTCCACCTGACACAGGTCCTTACAGGCCATGGTTGCTTCCGACAGTATCTACACCGTTTCGGGCATGCGGATTCTCCCGAATGCCCAGTGTGCAATGGTTTAGAGGAAACGGCGGAACACGTTTTGTTCGTGTGCCCGCGTTTTCGCACAATGCGTGACCGCATGCTTGCCACATGCGGGGAGGACACAACTCCGGACAACTTGGTCCAGAGAATGTGTAGGGATGAGATTAGCTGGAATGCCGTTTCAACGGCTATCACCCATATCGTCTGGGAGCTACAAAGGAGGTGGCGCGTGGACTCGGAGAATGGCTAGTCCAGATGCAGTACAAGAGGTGGTCCAGGGGTTCGAAGTCGGCTTCGTAGGTCATACCGGTGCCCTGCGGTCGAGATCGACCCTTACAGCGATTAAGTGGCCGCGGAGAGGAAGTCCCGGTAGCGGTGCTGTCGTGGCGTCGGTCTACTGGGTTGGATCTGAGCCCGCGGTTGGAAAGGGGTCCCCGGCAAGGGTCGGGGTAGGTGAGACCCTGCTGTCTGCAACCTACGGATGCAGCTGATAAGGCCTGAAGGGTAGTGATACCCTTGCCTTCAGCAGGTCAGATCGGGTTGCATGTGGGCATCAGTTCTTGATGTCCGCTCAGCAGTAGGGCGCGGGCGGGGTTGACCCTGCCCGCCTTCCGTGGACAAAGGGAGTGGCGAGGACCACTCGGGAAACTGGCTAAGCGCCAGCATGCTATCGTGATGGACTCTCCAGTGCGAGTCATCGATGTTCGTTGCTGCTAGGCTACGGCAGCTAACCTTGAGGGTGCGATATGCACTAGCCCCTCTCTGAAGCAATACCTTCTTGGTGGTTCCGGAGAGACGTAGGGTTTGGCGACCATAGGAATGTGTTTTAGTGGGTCGAGGAGAGAGTAGTCCTGGCTTCTACCGGCATTGTAGAAGACGGCCTCATCCCCACACTACCCTAACCTTCCTGTTAGGGTGTCTGATGAGCAGATTTATCCCCCTATGGTTTAGAAGGAAAAAAAAAAAAACACACACACACACACACACACACACACACACACACACAGACTTGTAAATGCTAGGATTGATTGATTGATTTGTCTTTATTAGAGAGACTTTCAGCCCTTGGCTGGTTCGTCTCTCGTAAATGCTAGGACAATAAAACTGTAAAATTATAAATCACCAGCTTTTTTTCCATTACACCCACATATCCGAGGTCTGATTAGCCGACTAGATTCTACTCCAGCCGACCTTGAGACCAGAGAGGTGCTCCAGATCGCGCTAGCCAGGAAAAGAGGTTGTTGTAGAACCCGGCCTCACACGACAAGCCGTTGCTCTGCCAAGCTTGCCGAGGTCTTTTGTCCTGGTAGCACGTGTGCTACCCTACCTACCAGTAACAAATTCAAGATGGCAGCTGTTTATTGGAGTTTTAGGCTCTAAGACCATTCAATATGGTCCAAAATGACGGGTCAAAATTTTTTTTTTTGGAAGTTTAAGAATCAACCATCAAAAGCCCAGTAAACGATAGAATTGTTGGTGCCATGAAATGGATTTTTGTTAAACGTTTGAAGGTGCGATATTCTCCAAAATGTCACTTGAGTTTTGTTGAAATGTATTTTCGAAAGTACGAGAAAGACACCTTCACCGCTAGGTGGATTAATTAGGGTTTATTTTGGGGTGAAACCGAAATTTCTCAACACTTTCAAAAACATGAATTTAAAACACGAAAAAACTTATCTAAAGCATTCTTTTTATCACATTAAAATTTCGAAAATGTTGTATTTAACAAAAGTCTACGAGAAGAAGGATGCCAAAAAGGAACTTATGATAGCGTCTTAGCAGAATGTCAAAAACATCCTAATTAACGAAAAGAGTTATATAAATATCCAACAGCCAAAACTTACACAAACTTTAAAGTCATGCAAACAACTTGATAGTGAAACGCAGTTTACCCCGATTACCCCAGTGATAGTAGGTAAGCTGTCGCCGTCTGGTGATGATGAACCAATCAATAGTAATTAGCTTTGTTTTCGAGGGAGATATTCTAGCGTCCCTTCACTAATTACGAAGTTTCTCATCCTTGTCGGACGATGCCCGATGATGATGGCTACTCACAGTAGAACGAACGGCGCTTGGTTTGGGGCACCGTTTGATTGATAGCGATTCGGAGATGGATGATTGACTGATCTTAATTGGATTGGAAAATTTCCTCCCAACTCGACTGAGACGCCATTCAAAACTTTTCCCACACATACACACAGCCACATACTGCTGGCTCGCGCCAGCTCCTGGCATGGATCGAAGCTTCCCGACCGGAGGAGGTCAACGCGCGTTCGCCGAAAGTGTACGGAAATTGAAATACCATTTTGCAAGAAAAGAGTTTGTGTATATTTGAGCCGGTATGACGTTGTGCCCGGGCTGGGAACATTTTCCAATCAAACTTTGACTTCCTCTCCGCAATTACGGTCTGACATAAAGAGGTTCTTAATTTCCAATTTATCGACACAAGTGTTGCTCGGGATTTCAGAAGAGCAGGGGTTTTCATGTCCCTTTGGTGACGGTCTATGTATTGGAGGCTTCACTTCAGTAACTTGCTTTATGTCTGTTGATTTTGCAGATTTTCTGTAATCTATTCAGCAACCGGGTCTTATGAAACAGAACTGAGGACCCCTATACAGAGTAAATAGAAAAAAAATCATCAACATCGGCATCAAGGACGAAAACGGTGGAAGCAAGCCAAACCAACAACGCCCCATCATGGTGGAAGGGGTTCACCGAAGAATGTGAAAAACTTATATTGGCAATTTGAATTGGATTATTCATACATACACACACACTCCCGTACACATATCGACTGGAACCTCTTGAGCTTGAGTCCTCCTTGCAGTCGGGACGGTATAGTAGACGCTAGTCGATTTGGATTTCGCTCAGTCGCGCACTCCGTTTGGCGGGTGCGGAAAAGCCGGTCGATTGTCGCCGCGTCAACAGCGCGTAACCATTATTGCTGTTGTTGTTCCGGGTGTAGGAGTAGCAGTAGCCAACCAGCCAGCCAGTTTAGCGCGCGTAGTTCAACGAGTTGCAATAACAACACTTGATGTTGACGAGTGGGAACCGACTTGTACCTCGATTCCTGTATGCAGACGCAGAGTGTGGTAGCACTGACTGGAGTTGGTGAAGTGGGTCCGTAAACACACGATGACATTTGCTCTTGAGTGCTGACTGTTAACGTCAATGACAATATAATTTCCGGTAATATGAGCATATTTTTTAGGAACTAGTTCTAGATTTATGAACGATGGGTGCAATGACTTTTCAATAAAATTGATAGCAAAAGGAATTACAAAAATACTAGTACTAAAATAAGGTTTGCGTAGTAATTCGAATAATATTGATAGATAATCCAAAAATTACCATTCAACTTGAAGCTTTCTCTGAACACTCGGGAAAAATATGTGAAATATGAAAAAGAATAAGTCTATCATAATTAGAAACATTTAGAGACATCATAATTTTAAACGTAATATATGACTTACTCAATATGCTACATCGAGCGTGCATACTATTAGAAGATTTTTTGATCGCACCAATCGAATTTGCTCAACTGTCGCGTCTACGTGACCAATTCACCGTTCCTTCACAACCCCCTTATCTCTCACATCGAATCAGCAACGGCACCCCGAGCCCAACCCTCTGATCAAATGTAGATTTTGATCTTCATTAATAAATCATAGGGTCCGACGACGACGGCAACGACGACACAGTGGAGAACACAAACTACAAATTACGGCTCATTAATTAGGCATGGAGCCGACCAGTGATGATGATGACGACACTGGGTTCCGTTGACGTTGGTTGTCGTCGTTGTCGTCGTTGTCGTCGTCGTTGTCGTGCACGGGTCCAGGTAGTTGCGGTCTCCTATTGGCGTTTGTTCCACTTTCGATTCAACATACCACCGATCACGCGCTAGCACACGCTAGCACACCTTCTTGCGGTAATGGCGTGGACAGAGTCGGCTCAAGGTACGTAATAGAGTGGCAATAGGCACGAGACGGATCCTTTACTTTGGATCGCATTGGAATCATATAGTACGGATTGTTCTAACACGTAAGGAACGTCCATAGATAACGTCACACTTTGAGGAAGAAGGGGGGTTCAGTAAGGTTTGACGACTCATGAAATCATTTCAGAAGTCTCAGACATAGAGTGGGACGTATGGGAGAAGAAAAATTTAGGGTAAAAATAGCCAATGTTTGTGTGTCGTTATTTATAAACGTTTTTCTATTTTGTACGGGGTTGCAGAAATGCCTCACTCTGTTTGTACATGGTTTTTGTAGTTCAAACGATCGGAAGCATTTTCGTAGTCAATAAATACTAATCATTATAATAACACTAGTTTACAAAATAAAACGAAAGCCGTGAACTTCTGTCAACGACCAAAACGACCATCAAAAAAAATTAAGTAGAACAGTTTTTGAGTTTTAGCTCAATATCGAGTTTTACAACTTTTCAAAATATGTAATTGACTAATATTCAAATATATTGCGTTTTGTTCGACCAGTTTTAAATCTTTTTTCCATAAATTAAAAGCTGAATACGATACCATTCGATCATCTGAATGCAGGTTTTGCGTCAGATTGATGAAATTCAAGGTATTGGCGAGTTTTTGGGACGATCTCCTTAAATTTTAGCAAAATTCCCAAAAATTTTTGAAGAAATCCATTTTTTTCAATAAGAAAAAAAAAAACAATTTAAAAATTCTTTCTCGACGTTTATTTGACATATCATATATCAAGGCGAGTAAAAGTAAAAATTTCAGCTCAATCGGATCATTGATTACGGAGAATGAGATGTTTGAAGTGAGCGACTTTGCTTAAAAATAGAACAAAAATCAATTTCAAATCATCAACCTTGTATGGAAAGTCGAAAAAATTTCTACTCTTCTGTATTTTTTTTTTCTTTAGCGTTTTTGAACTCAGGGTTTTCAGGAGGCCTCAGAGACTTTTAGGGGTCTCAGAGAAATTAAAGAAGAGTTTCGTGGAGCTAAGGATTATCAGGACTGCTTCAGGGGGTCTCAGGAGCGATTTAGGGAATTCCATGGGATTTCATGGGGCCGCAAGGAGTTTCATGAGGGGTTCCAAGGGTCTCATGTGCGTTTCAGGAGATTTCGGGACGTTTCCAGGAGTCCAAGGAGGTCTCCGAGGGATTCCAGAGAGTATCAGGGTTCTTTATGAGCTGGGGATTGGTTTTATTATAGTACGAGTTTGGGCCGAAGGGTCTCTAATTTTCATGAAACTTTGTCCACAGGCAGGGCTCATGGCTATATGAACAAAAAATGAGGAAATTTCAGGGTCGCCTACTTTCCCGGAAAACTCAGGTGGATTTTTTTTTGTTTTCCCCTGACACTACTTACTTTGATAAATCATAACTCGAGAACAAAGTATCGTAGAAACTTTTTTTTTTAATGAAAGCAAATTTTCTTACATATCTAAAAAAATATGAACTGGTAATAGTTCTTCACAAATTTTTTCACAGTTGTGAAAGTTTGTAATGAAAGTAAAAAAAAAACTATGCCCGAACACGTGGAAAATTAAAAAAAAAATTGAGAAAGTTATTTTATAAGATTTAATAGCTGAAATTTTTGGAACGCACTTTTGTTGAAAAATGTCCAAATGTGCCATATAAGCCTTTTCTTTAAAAAATCAAAACTCAAGTACGAAGTATCTTAGTAACATAGAAAGAAAATGAAAACAAGAATAAAACAAAATATGAAGTGGAAAAAGTTTTCCACTCACTGTTGAGAAAATACATAAAGAAAAGCCGGAAATAATATGCCCGAACTCGCGGAAAATACATAAACTTGAGAAGTTGATTTTATCAGCTTTGATCTCTAAAATTTTTGGAATGCACTTTTTTTCGTTCCTGATCCTGAGTTATGGTAATTTTTCACAAAATTGGCCATAACTCAGGAAAGAAAAAAAGTGCATTCCAATGCTTATAAAATAACCTCCTCATAATATTTTTTTGAAAAATTTTCTCGACTTAGGGCACAGTTTTTACGGCTTTTCTTTTCGAATTTTCTTAACTGTGGAAAATTTTGTGGAAAACTTTTTCCAGGTCATATTATTTTTTGGATTTCTAAGGAAATTTGCTCTCATTTTCATGTTGTAAAAACTTTGTTTTTACAATGCTTCGTTCTTGAGTTATGATTTTTTTTTCAAATTAAGTAGTGTCAGGGGAAAACAAATAATTTCCACCTGAGTTTTCCGGGACAATAGACGACCTTGAATTTTTCTCATTTTTTATCATATCTCCATGAGCACTGCATGTGGAAAAAGTTTCCAGTGAAAATCTGAGACCTTTCTGCCCGATAATGAAAAAAATCCCCGGCTGTCTCAGTGGCGTATCAGCGGGTCCCAAGGGGTTTCAGGAAGGCTTCAGGATTGCACAGGCGCTTCAGTGGGATGCACGGTACAGTTCCTTGGAGGGCGTTCCTTGCAAGGGCGTATCAAGGAGTCCCGGGGGGCTTCAGGAGGTCTAAGGGATGCTTACGAGCGTTTCAGGGGCGTTTAAGGTGGTCCCAAAGGGTTTCGGCAGAGGGGAGAGTGTACCAGAGGAAAACGTCCCTGAAATGCCTTGAAACGCTCCTGCAATCTCCTCAATCTTTTTTAAATACCCCTGAAACCCCTTGGAACACTTTTAAAAAGTTCTTGAAACCTTCTTGAAATGACCTTGAAACTACCTTGAAGCACTACTTAAATGCCTTATAACGTCCCTGAAACCTCCATAATTCCATTTAACCCTCTAATACAAAAATTTTTGATATTGATCTAAATATCATTTTTCGTCATCTAAAATCGATTTAAACATGTTTCGGAAGATGATTCTTTTAAATTCTCGATTTCGTGAATTTCAGTTTTTGATTTTTCTAATTTTTATTTTTGAACATCCCCACACTTTTATATATTTCCTGGAAGCCAATTTGGGGAACGGATTTTTTGAGATGAAAACATTTTGAGATTTTATGATTATTGTTTAAATATTATTAATTTTTTTTAAAGAAAATTTTATTTTCCGTGTAATTTTAAGGAAAATAATTTTAGAGTGTATTCGATTCCCTTAAATTATTAAACAAGGATAAAATGATTTGGGAAAAATTTAAAATATGTTAATTGTAGCGATTCAATACAAAATAAACAATGACTTCTAAACGGTGACTAAAACATGAATTTTTTAATGATTTTTAAAACATGTAAATACGCTTTAAAATACACCAAAAACTATTTTGAGATATACAGAACAGTCCCAAATATCAGCCAAAAATTAAAAAAAAAAATGATTTTCCACGAAACAAAAATTACAAAAATGCTCAAACTATACCCCGTCTAAAGGCGGGATTGGGTTAAACGACCTTAAGATCCCCTAATCAATTTAAAATGCCTCTGAAACCTTTTGAAACTCCAGAAACCCCCTGGAATGCCCCTATAAAGCCCTTAAAATGCTCCTGAACGGTTATCAAACACCCAGCTCCTGAAGCGCCCTTATATCCCTGTTCCAAGAACAAAGGGGATCACTTCTCCGAATCTTAATAGCAGATCGCATGTCAGACTTTGGTGCTAATTCAGCTTTAAGCTAAAACATTTATTTTGGTTAGTTCAAGTTTTAGGCACAATCAAGGAGCACTTACAATTGTTCGGTTAGACCCTGACACAAATTGTTCTTTGTTCACCAATAATTCAGTATACAACCAACTTGTGATTTTAGAGTTAGGTTAGATTTAAGTTACATTGGGTTTCAGAATCATACTTTTCACTTAGAATTAAGAATTAAGAGTAGGGAACCGCGCCACTTGGGCGGAGGCTTCTATATTCGTCTGTTTTGCACTATAACTCAGTCAAATTTGAACCAAATGACACAACTTTTGGAATGTGGTGAGATAGGTATAGTATCTACCCGTGTACAACATTTCAAGTCAATTGGTTCAAAATTGACTGAGTTATAGTGGAAAACAGACGAATATAGAAGCCACCGCCCAAGTGGCGCGATACCCTAATTCGCCAATTGTTGAACGGTTAGTTCTGAAATTTTTGTTTTAATTTGTTTTTCCGTGCAAAATTCCACTGTTGAAAAATATCTAGCGACATCTAGATCCACTCATTTTTTTTCTTCCCATCGAATTTGCTTCAAATTCCATTATCTAAGAACCCAGTCTGGAACCCAAATGTTGAACGCTTCCTTAAGCTAACTTATCCTAATGTACGATTCTCGTTAATTGTTGAACGGTTCAATCTTTGCTCGTGTTTGATGATGTAGAATCCGACATAAACCTATCATTGACCTGTTTTTATTTAATCCAGCTAACTCAACTTAGACACAATCAACATTCCAGTATTCGTTAAAATGTAACACAAGTTTCAAATTTGACACAAGAAGTTTCAGAGGAATTGAAGCCGTTTCAGGGTATCAGGTGACATCAGGAATACATCTACTATAACTCCCCTGAAACCGCCCAAAACCCCTAAGAACACCAATGCAACACCCCTGAATCCCCTTGGGATCCCCTCGGAACGCCCCTGAAGCTCTTTGAAACTCCCTGGAACGACGTTGAAACCTTAAAAGCCTCTAGAACAGCCCTGGGATGCTCCTGAAACCCCCTAAAACCCGTGGAATGTTTCTGAAATCCCCAAAACCCTTTGGACACCTGAAAGTCCCTAAAGCCCCTTGAACCCCCCTGAAAGTCCATGGAATACTCTTGGAAGCCCTTGGAACACCCACGGGACTCTTTTAACCTGCTGGATCATCCATGGAACGCTCCTGAAACCCGTTGAAAAACCCTGAAACAGCCCTCTGGAACCCCTTTAACCCTCTATATCCCCCTGGAACACCCTTAGAACGCCCTCGAAACCCCCTAGTACGTTCGTGAAGCCCTCTGGAACACCCCTGGAACAACCTTGGAATGGCCAAAAACTCCTAGAAATGCAAAATTGGGTAAAGTGAAAAAGCATCTGGCTGTCATGCTAACAATTTAGTTTGGAGGGGAGCGGATCTGGTGTGATGGTTTAGGTGCATGCCTTTCACGCCGAGGACCTGAGGTCGAATCCCACTCCCGACAAACTCACAAAATGTGAGTTCTTCTTTCGGAAGGGAAGTAAAGCGTAGGTCCCGAGATAAACTAGCCAAGGGCTAGTTTAATACAGATTTAATACAGATAAAAAAATTAGTTTGAGCGAGAATTACTTAAGTTTGATTCATAAAACATATCGGAAACAGTTGAACAGTCGGGTAAAGTTCAACAATTGGTAAAGGTAAAGTTCAAATTTGTGCAGTTTTGAACAGTTTAATGGATTTGTTTCTGATTGAATCCCTGGAGAAATAAATGAATAAACTTCAGTCAACATTCCAAAAAAAGTAATTTCTCAAGGAATACCTAAAAAATCCCAAAGAAATATTTCTGGGCTGCTTTCTGAATAACACGAATCTTTGGAGGATATCCTGAGGGAGTTGCAAAAGAATTTTCGGAAAAAAAAATGGAAAAATCACAAAAAGTTCTGAAGGAGTCCTTCTGGGAATGTCTGAAGAATTAATAAAGTAATCACCAGAAGAATTTTCGGAACAATAAAAATGAAAAAATCACAAAAAGTTCTTAAGGAATCCTTCTGGGAATGTCTAAATTAAATTTCTGGAAGTATTTATAAAGGACTCTTCAAAGAATTTTTTGAAGAAACTCGTAAACAATTCTTTCAAGAGTTTTTGAAGGAATTCGTGCAGTATTCCATGCAGGATTTTTTTTTTCATTTGTGAAAAAAATCATGAAAGATTATCCGAAAGAGGAAATTAGCAAAATAACCTATGGAGCAGTTTTGAATGGAATTCATGCGGAGTTTTCGAAAGGAGGAATTATAAAGCCCTGTCAAAAGACAATATAAACGAATAAGAAATAAGAAATAAATAAGAAGGAAAATTTAATGAAATTTTGGAAACAGTTTTAAATTTTAGATTTTCTGAAGAAGTCGCTGGAGGAAGTTTTAAAGAAACCCATGCTATATTTTGGAAATTTCTGGAAGAATTTTTGGAGTAGGTTACGTTTAAACACATTTACTAGATGAATCTCTGAAGAAATATTTGGAGAAATCTTGAGAGGAATGTCTGAAGAAATTTATGGAGGAATTTTTGAAGCAATCCGTGCAAGATTTTCTTGAAGATTCTCAGGAGAATTTTCAGAATGAATTCGTGGAAAACTTTTGTTGGCGAATTCTTCTTTGATACTTGATGGGCTACAACTCGTAGTGGTTAGTCTACTAGTCTTCGCCGAATGAAGCAATTGCCTCCATTGCAGTTAAAAGCTAATAGAAAATAGGTTATATTACCGCTTCTATCCAGCGACACTGCCGTAAGTTTATATGCACTGTTTAGGAAATTTGGCAACTTTAGCTTAAATTAACATACAAACATTTTTGAAAAAGTTTCATTTATATCATTTGACTTATTATCTTTTAAATAAGATCTAGGGTTTTGAAATCGGACGCAAATTGGTGGAGATATGGGCTTAAAAACGACATGTTTTTGAGGGGGTGAATCAGAACTTTTGATCGGGAGTGTATATTCCTAGGTTTTACGGAATCATCGGAACTGATCATAAACCTGTGTCCACTTGGACGAAGAACGTTTTTAATTAATACCTTAAGAACCTTAAGCCGGTCCCTGCCTGAACAGTCGTAGCAACGACTCAACCTGGATGGATTGACACGAACAAAGGTCTTGTCTTGCGTGGACCAATGGACCCCTAATAAGGAAGGGTGAACTCAACCACCACCGCCGACAAACTACAATAGCTCACCGCTCTCTCTATGCTAGCTGCTCCGGCTGGCCAGCGATGGATCTTAGAACGTGGGAATAGTTGTGTGTAGAGAAAGCGCGGCAAACCTTTACACGGACAAACGGATGACGGCCGACGACCAGCAGAGGCGATGTCACATAAATCATTCCAAAAAGCAGCAGCGGCGGCGTCGTCGTTTGGCGACAATCGAGCCGAAAACGCAATGTGTGGCGGAAAGGTATGCGGTCATTATGAATGATGATTGTTTCAACAAACTGCTAAATTAATTTGCGTCATGCGATGTTGAGACACCACTACTACTGACTGCTGGCCAACCCGAGCCCTTCGCAGATGGTTTCAGGCCGATTTGATTGAAATTGGTCGGGGGATTCCGGATCGATTTGATGTAGGTTGTCTTGGCAATTAGTAATGCATGGCAGACAGCTTCCCCTTCCAGTTGTGCTGAATCCCATCTCAACCCTGCAGAAAAAATGAGAATAATTCAAATCTGGTTCATCGACGTCTGGTTTGCCCCCTTTTGTTAGGGGTGGTGTTTGAGCAGTGGTTCGCAATTTTGTATGAATTATACCTCAGCACTACTCATAAATCTTCAAAACATTAGTTGTAGTTCTCACCAGGATGGTTTTGGAGGAAACGTGTTTTTTAGCTTTTAGGTTTTTGTTTCCTTAGAACAGGTCAGTACAGATTATTTTCAGAAGCCGGGCAATGGGAACCACTGACGCCGACCTGCAGGTTTACTCGCCACACAAATAAAAAGGAAAGGGATTCAGAATTTCAATCAGCTGATGTAGTGGAATGGGTAAAGAAGTTTTGCCCGATGCTGATTTTAATTGAATTGAATTGATTTATCGCTGTTTTATCGGTGTTTATCTTCGACTTCGACTCCTGCTGCACCCTTCTTCGATTGACGAAGAAAAGAAGGGTGTCGGTCGAGCTGCCGCGCCGTTGAACTTTGCGGAAGGGGTCATCTGGATATTGAGCGATGGCATTAGTAGCTGCAATTATCCGTGAAGAGTAGAATTTGCTCTTCGAATAAATTAGGAAGAATCGATTCGGAATAGATTGACACATGCAACCAGAGGAAATGGAACTTAAAGGCAGCGTTTCACTATCAAAATAGGTTAATTTTCCGCTTGATCGACCGAAAAACCACTATTCCGTCAAATCAGAATAAATAACCACCGCGCATAATGATGCCAACAGCACCGAAAAAATAAACTCCATCAAAGCCTGTGCACATTTATTCGTGCAAGGGGCTGAACCCATCACAACGATCACCATCAACAACCCCGCAAGGTAAAAGGAGCAGTCGAACATAGTGCCCAAAAGCAACAAACTCCCCCCTAGGGCCTATAGCATCTATACCTTATGTATGGCTGTATATAATTAATCTGAATATTAACGCGACCCTCTAATGGTATGATAATCGCTTTTTGATTATTATATTACGTGCCAAGAAATAAAACCCAGCATGGAGTCTCCATCACCACCGTGAGGAGTAGAAAGATGGAAATGCAGACGACGAACGACGACAATGGAGACGATGAAACGATCAACGCAAAGCTGGAACGGTGGTGGAAAATGGACGAAGGAAAAAGAGTCCTGCTTGTCCAATGTGAAGGACTTTTTTTTGTGATTTTTCCTTTGTTTTATTCTGACAAAGGTAGACGCTGTTCTTGCTTTTGGTATACCATTAGGCATTGCAGCAAAGAAGAACATCTCAATGGAATGTGAACTACGCAGTACCCCACCTTAACTGTGCCATTTTTAACCTTCCTTAGTCCCTAAAAAAAGTTACAAATAAGACCCTGGGGTCATTTTTGACCCCAAACTTTGAACGGCTCTCAAAAATCAGTGGCTGGGCCGATTTTGATTTTCTTTGGCCCAAATGAAAGCCACACATGTCTAGTTTTCAAAACCCCCGGAGAGTTCCGGATTTGGTCACTGTGGCCACCGGGAACCTGCTTCAACTGAAAAATGCCGCTTTAGAGACCCTAACTTTGGCAAGCTATAACTTTGCAACCAAACAAGTAATCAGGACCGTTCAAGAATCGTTGGAAAGGTATTCACGTGGACTTTGATTAAAGACATTAATATTGACTAATTCTTAAGAACCGGTTCCGGAAATCCGGAACATCCGGAAAGTAATGTTTTTCACGATAATGTGCTAGAAAGCACATTCATATTATTTACAGGATAGAAGTTTTTGCTTCAAACTTCTTTAGGCCATAATACAATCTGTCGAGAACTATTTCTGTATGTTTCTGGTTATGTCCCGTCCTTCTGGAACCGGTTCCAGGGATCCCACAAGATGGCCAACGAGTTGGCTGTAACGAAATTGAACGGTTTTCCGCGCTAAACACATCTGCGTTGGTTAACTCATGATGAAATCTCAATAATTTTACATGCTCCATATTGTTGTGATATGTAAAAATATTGTTGGACATTGTGGTCTTATGTGGCCACCGGAGTGACCACCGGAGAAACCCGTATTGAGGGACTTCCATGTTTTTGCAACAAAGATAGGCATTCGACGGCTCTAACTTCATGATTTTTCATGGCCATGTGGGTTCTGGCATTGAAAAGAAGAATTAACCATTCTGGTCTGTTTTGGCCACCGGAGTGGCCACCGGAGAAACCCGTATTGAGGGAGTTTCATGTTTTTGCAACAAAGGTAGGCATGCGACGGCTCCAACTTCATGATTTTTCATGGCCATGTGGCTTCTGGCATTAAAAAGAAGAATTGACCATTCTGGTCCGTTTTGACACTGGCTCGGTCCACGGCGACGCGGCGATGACGACGACGACGACGAAGTGATGATGAAGAATAAATTAACGACAGTTCGGTTTGGGGGAGACCACGCAAAGTAGTTGGAACGAAACGAGGATAATGATCGAGCATATGATGATGAGGATCAACAACGAGGCGCAAGCAATTTTTTAGGGGTTACCAATCGTGTTGTTGTCAGAGGCGTAGCTGGATGTTCATCATACGTTATTTATTTATCGGCGCAAATATTGTTTATACGATAGTTGTGGAAATTTTACTATACTGTTGTTGAAAGCTTTATTGAATTAAGGCTCTAATTCATTTGACGGACTTTGTGGTTTGATGTTTAATGTTCCTGATTACTCCTGGGCACTGGGTTTTATCCCTGGCCCTGGCCAGTCTCTTTCAACCTATTTTATAACTTTGTATATACAGTCGAGACTCTTATAAGATCACTGGTCGGGGGGCGCAATAGGAATCCGCTTAATAGAAGACTAAGAGCTTATGGGTTTTCGGCTTTTTGGGGGTATGGCCTATTATCTCGGGTGTGTTAAGAGTTAGCGCAATACTTTCTTCGGCAAAGTTTTAGGGCTTGATAAGATCTACCATTTAGAACTTTGGTTCATAGGATTAGTTGGCAACTTGGCCGCTAGAGGGACTATCTACAGTTTGATGCTAAATTGCACTACAGAAACCATATCAGGTTGTCAAGCAAACGTTACGATATGCGACAGCTCAAGACCCTGATAATTTGGAAGGATAGTGTCTTCGGAAAAGTTGTTGGGTACGCCAATAACTTACTGACGATGAGTTGCGAAGTTCAAAATTCCTCCGCTGGGCGGCGCTAGTGAATATGCAAATTTTAGAAATTTCATAGCTCAGAATCCTGATAACTTACGAAGTTGGTGTCTTCGACAAAGTTGATCAGTATGACATAAACTTACATAAAAATTAACACTTGTTTCGCAATTCTGCCACTAGGCGGCGCTAGTGAACATGCAAATTTTAGAAAACTCATAGCTCAGAATCCTGATAACTTAGAAAGTTGATGTCTTCGGCAAAGTTGAGCAGTATGACATAAACTTACATAACAAAAAACACATGTTTCAAAATTCTGACACTAGGTGGCGTTTACCGGTTTTTTCGGTTTTTCCGGCTTGGCAAAACTAGTGTCGCTCCCCCCGATAACTTATTAAGTTGGTGTCTTTGGAAAAGTTATTCAGAATGACATAAACTTTCATAACAATAAACACTTGTTTCGCAATTCTGCCACTAGGCGGCGCTAGTGAACATGCAAATTTTAGATATCTCATAGCTCAGAATCCTGATAACTTAGAAAGTTGGTGTCTTCGGCAAAGTTGATCAGTATGACATAAACTTACATAAAAATAAACACTTGTTTCGCAATTCTGCCACTAGGCGGTGCTAGTGAACATGCAAATTTTAGAAAACTCATAGCTCAGAATCCTGATAACTTAGAAAGATGGTGTCTTCGGCAAAGTTGATCAGTATGACATAAACTTACATAAAAATAAACAATTGTTTCAAAATTTTGCCACTTGGCGGCGTTTACCAGTTTTTTTCGACTTTTTTTGAAATTTTTGGCTCAGCAAAACTAGTGTCGCTCCCCCCGATAACTAAGAAAGTTGGTGTCTTCAGCGAAATTGACCAGTATGACATAGACTTACATAAAACGGAAACCTTGTTTCGCAATTCTGCCATTAGGTGGCGCTAGTGAACTTGCAAATTTTAGAAATTGTATAGCTCAGAATCCTAATAACTTAACTGTGCCATTTTTAACCTTCCTTAGTCCCTAAAAAAAAGTTACAAATAAGACCCTGGGGTCATTTTTGACCCCAAACTTTGAACGGCTCTCAAAAATCAGTGGCTGGGCCGATTTTGATTTTCTTTGGCCCAAATGAAAGCCACACATGTCTAGTTTTCAAAACCCCCGGAGAGTTCCGGATTTGGTCACTGTGGCCACCGGGAACCTGCTTCAACTGAAAAATGCCGCTTTAGAGACCCTAACTTTGGCAAGCTATAACTTTGCAACCAAACAAGTAATCAGGACCGTTCAAGAATCGTTGGAAAGGTATTCACGTGGACTTTGATTAAAGACATTAATATTGACTAATTCTTAAGAACCGGTTCCGGAAATCCGGAACATCCGGAAAGTAATGTTTTTCACGATAATGTGCTAGAAAGCACATTCATATTATTTACAGGATAGAAGTTTTTGCTTCAAACTTCTTTAGGCCATAATACAATCTGTCGAGAACTATTTCTGTATGTTTCTGGTTATGTCCCGTCCTTCTGGAACCGGTTCCAGGGATCCCACAAGATGGCCAACGAGTTGGCTGTAACGAAATTGAACGGTTTTCCGCGCTAAACACATCTGCGTTGGTTAACTCATGATGAAATCTCAATAATTTTACATGCTCCATATTGTTGTGATATGTAAAAATATTGTTGGACATTGTGGTCTTATGTGGCCACCGGAGTGACCACCGGAGAAACCCGTATTGAGGGACTTCCATGTTTTTGCAACAAAGATAGGCATTCGACGGCTCTAACTTCATGATTTTTCATGGCCATGTGGGTTCTGGCATTGAAAAGAAGAATTAACCATTCTGGTCTGTTTTGGCCACCGGAGTGGCCACCGGAGAAACCCGTATTGAGGGAGTTTCATGTTTTTGCAACAAAGGTAGGCATGCGACGGCTCCAACTTCATGATTTTTCATGGCCATGTGGCTTCTGGCATTAAAAAGAAGAATTGACCATTCTGGTCCGTTTTGACACTGGCTCGGTCCACGGCGACGCGGCGATGACGACGACGACGACGAAGTGATGATGAAGAATAAATTAACGACAGTTCGGTTTGGGGGAGACCACGCAAAGTAGTTGGAACGAAACGAGGATAATGATCGAGCATATGATGATGAGGATCAACAACGAGGCGCAAGCAATTTTTTAGGGGTTACCAATCGTGATGTTGTCAGAGGCGTAGCTGGATGTTCATCATACGTTATTTATTTATCGGCGCAAATATTGTTTATACGATAGTTGTGGAAATTTTACTATACTGTTGTTGAAAGCTTTATTGAATTAAGGCTCTAATTCATTTGACGGACTTTGTGGTTTGATGTTTAATGTTCCTGATTACTCCTGGGCACTGGGTTTTATCCCTGGCCCTGGCCAGTCTCTTTCAACCTATTTTATAACTTTGTATATACAGTCGAGACTCTTATAAGATCACTGGTCGGGGGGCGCAATAGGAATCCGCTTAATAGAAGACTAAGAGCTTATGGGTTTTCGGCTTTTTGGGGGTATGGCCTATTATCTCGGGTGTGTTAAGAGTTAGCGCAATACTTTCTTCGGCAAAGTTTTAGGGCTTGATAAGATCTACCATTTAGAACTTTGGTTCATAGGATTAGTTGGCAACTTGGCCGCTAGAGGGACTATCTACAGTTTGATGCTAAATTGCACTACAGAAACCATATCAGGTTGTCAAGCAAACGTTACGATATGCGACAGCTCAAGACCCTGATAATTTGGAAGGATAGTGTCTTCGGAAAAGTTGTTGGGTACGCCAATAACTTACTGACGATGAGTTGCGAAGTTCAAAATTCCTCCGCTGGGCGGCGCTAGTGAATATGCAAATTTTAGAAATTTCATAGCTCAGAATCCTGATAACTTACGAAGTTGGTGTCTTCGACAAAGTTGATCAGTATGACATAAACTTACATAAAAATTAACACTTGTTTCGCAATTCTGCCACTAGGCGGCGCTAGTGAACATGCAAATTTTAGAAAACTCATAGCTCAGAATCCTGATAACTTAGAAAGTTGATGTCTTCGGCAAAGTTGAGCAGTATGACATAAACTTACATAACAAAAAACACATGTTTCAAAATTCTGACACTAGGTGGCGTTTACCGGTTTTTTCGGTTTTTCCGGCTTGGCAAAACTAGTGTCGCTCCCCCCGATAACTTATTAAGTTGGTGTCTTTGGAAAAGTTAATCAGAATGACATAAACTTTCATAACAATAAACACTTGTTTCGCAATTCTGCCACTAGGCGGCGCTAGTGAACATGCAAATTTTAGATATCTCATAGCTCAGAATCCTGATAACTTAGAAAGTTGGTGTCTTCGGCAAAGTTGATCAGTATGACATAAACTTACATAAAAATAAACACTTGTTTCGCAATTCTGCCACTAGGCGGTGCTAGTGAACATGCAAATTTTAGAAAACTCATAGCTCAGAATCCTGATAACTTAGAAAGATGGTGTCTTCGGCAAAGTTGATCAGTATGACATAAACTTACATAAAAATAAACAATTGTTTCAAAATTCTGCCACTTGGCGGCGTTTACCAGTTTTTTTCGACTTTTTTTGAAATTTTTGGCTCAGCAAAACTAGTGTCGCTCCCCCCGATAACTAAGAAAGTTGGTGTCTTCAGCGAAATTGACCAGTATGACATAGACTTACATAAAACGGAAACCTTGTTTCGCAATTCTGCCATTAGGTGGCGCTAGTGAACTTGCAAATTTTAGAAATTGTATAGCTCAGAATCCTAATAACTTAGGAAGATGGTGTTTTCGGCAAAGTTGATCAGTATGACATAGACTTGCACAAAATGGGACACTTGTGACAGAATTCTGCCTCTAGGTGGCACCAGTAAACACGCAAATTTTAAAAATCTTATAGCTCAAAATTCTGCAATCTTGGAGAGACTATATTCTTCATTGATGAGATACTTGGTTTGAAATTCTGCCCCTGGGCAGCATGCACATTTTATTAATTGTATACCTTGATGTCAGTCGGACTCGAAAGAATCCTCCGTGGAACTTTAAGAGTATGCCAGTTGAAACTACTAGACGAATTGATTTTAATAAAAAAATTAAAGAATTGCGAAGTGTTCATAAAACTCACTAAATGGATAATATTTGTGACTGAATTCCTCGATTGCAGAACTTGATAATTCCCTAATTCAAGTGAAACATTGTTTGTCTTCCTCAAGAAAGCCCTTCTCCTACCAACTAAGACAACTTTTCATTCTGAAAAAGCTGACTTCACGTAAGTATAAGAAAATAGAGCCAGCAAGAAAGGAGAAAGCATATCAAGTACTAAATGTGGACATATCTAAAAAGATAGTGAAAAGAAACGATGTGATTTTCAAGAACAGTGAACATAGACGACCAAAACATTAAGCGGTGTTAATCAAAATATACGATGAAAGGTTTGTTTGTGAACCGAAGTAAAACTATCCTCAATTCTCGAACTAACCATATTACCATTGACAGTGCAGTATCAGACTACAAGAATCGCAGTATATTTTAACATGAATTGCCTCTACTTCAGAATAACCTTGTTGAACAATAAGAATAACAACTGAGCATAAAGATAATATTTCGCGTGTCGAAGCATAAAAATTGAGCCGTCGAAAGACTGCTTCTGGTGATAAATCTAGATAATATGAGCGTTTAAAAATAAACATAGGAGTTCCCTAGTATGTGTTTCTCCAGGTGGTCACTCGGATGGCCAAAACAGACCAGAATAGTCAAAATAGTACACAATCATGAAGTTATAGCCGTCGAATGCCCATCTTTGTTGCAAAAACATGGAAGTCCCTCAATGCGATTTTTTCCGGTGGTCACTCCGGTGGCCAAAACGGACCAGAATGGTCAATTCTTCTTTTTAATGCCAGAACCCACATGGCCATGAAAAATCATGCAGTTAGAGCCGTCGAATGCCTATATTTGTTGCAAAAACATGAAACTCCCTCAATACGGATTTCACCAGTGGTCACTCCGGTAGCCAAAACGGACCAGAATGGTCAATTCTTCTATTCAGCCGGCGAATGCCTATCTTCGTTGCAAAAACATGGAACTCCCTCAATACGGGTTTCTCCGGTGGTCACTCCTGTGGCCAAAACAGACTATTGTGGTCAATTCTTCTTTTCAATGCCAGAAGCCACATGGCCATGAAAAATCATGAAGTTAGAGCCGTCGAATGCCTACCTTTGTTGCAAAAACATGAAACTCCCTCAATACGGATTTCTCCGGTGGTCACTCCGGTGGCCAAAACAGACCAGAATGGTCAATTCTTCTTTTCAATGCCGGAAGCCACATGGCCATGAAAAATCATGAAGTTAGAGCCTTCGAATGCCTATCTTTGTTGCAAAAACATGAAACTCCCTCAATACGAGTTTCTCCGGTGGTCACTCCGGTGGCCAAAATAGGCCATTGTGGTCAATTCTTCTTTTCAATGCCAGAAGCCACATGGCCATGAAAAATCATGAAGTTAGAGCCGTCGAATGCCTACCTTTGTTGCAAAAACATGAAACTCCCTCAATACGGATTTCTCCGGTGGTCACTCCGGTGGCCAAAACAGACCAGAATAGTTAATTCTTCTTTTCAATGCCAGAACCCACATGGCCATGAAAAATCATGAAGTTAGAACCGTCGAATGCCTATCTTTGTTGCAAAAACATGAAACTCCCTCAATACGGATTTCTTCGGTGGTCACTCCGGTGGCCAAAACAGACCAGAATGGTTTATTCTTCTTTTCAATGCCAGAACCCACATGGCCATGAAAAATCATGAAGTTAGAACCGTTGAATGCCTATCTTTGTTGCAAAAACATGAAACTCCCTCAATACGGATTTCTCCGGTGGTCACTCCGGTGGCCAAAACAGACCAGAATGGTCAATTCTTCTTTTCAATGCCAGAACCCACATGGCCATGAAAAATCATGAAGTTAGAGCCGTCGAATGCCTATCTTTGTTGCAAAAACATGGAAGTCCCTCAATACGGGTTTCTCCGGTGGTCACTCCGGTGGCCACATAAGACCACAATGTCCAACAATATTTTTACATATCACAACAATATGGAGCATGTAAAATTATTGAGATTTCATCATGAGTTAACCAACGCAGATGTGTTTAGCGCGGAAAACCGTTCAATTTCGTTACAGTCAACTCGTTGGCCATCTTGTGGGATCCCTGGAACCGGTTCCAGAAGGACGGGACATAACCAGAAACATACAGAAATAGTTCTCGACAGATTGTATTATGGCCTAAAGAAGTTTGAAGCAAAAACTTCTATCCTGTAAATAATATGAATGTGCTTTCTAGCACATTATCGTGAAAAACATTACTTTCCGGATGTTCCGGATTTCCGGAACCGGTTCTTAAGAATTAGTCAATATTAATGTCTTTAATCAAAGTCCACGTGAATACCTTTCCAACGATTCTTGAACGGTCCTGATTACTTGTTTGGTTGCAAAGTTATAGCTTGCCAAAGTTAGGGTCTCTAAAGCGGCATTTTTCAGTTGAAGCAGGTTCCCGGTGGCCACAGTGACCAAATCCGGAACACTCCGGGGGTTTTGAAAACTAGACATGTGTGGCTTTCATTTGGGCCAAAGAAAATCAAAATCGGCCCAGCCACTGATTTTTGAGAGCCGTTCAAAGTTTGGGGTCAAAAATGACCCCAGGGTCTTATTTGTAACTTTTTTTATGGGAGCTCCCCTAGGGGTCGTCCAATGTTTTGGATGAATGGAAATGATAGTTTTCCACAAAAAAATAATTGTCTGAAAATTTCAGATTTCTAGGCATTTCGAAACAAAAGCTATAGCGAATTGAAATTCGGAAAAGGTCAAAAAAGACCCCAAGACCTTACTAAGGTTAAATAAGGAGAACCAAATTAACTGAATCTGTCTTATTCGCATAAAGTGAAAACTCAAAACATTAGTTAACTCTGCATGCAAATTGTTTTTTTTTCTCATAAAAATGAAATGTTCTAATGTCAGATTGGCACGGTAAAGTTTCGGGTGCCTGGCCATTTGGCCGAGTGTCGTTTGGCCGGATGTCGTTTGGCCGAAAGCCATTTGGCCGAATGGGTCGTTTGGCCGAATGCTGTTTTGCCGAGTCACGATTGAAGGATTCAGTAACAGTAACATTACGATACCAATGGCGACGACCACAGCGACGAAAAGGGACTTGCGATTGGAAGCTCGGTACGTGGAACTGCAGATCTCTCAACTTCATCGGGAGCACCCGCATACTCGCCGATATACTGAAGGACCGCGGGTTCGGAATCGTAGCGCTACAGGAGGTGTGTTGGACGGGATCTATGGTGCGAACGTTTAGAGGTAATCATACCATCTACCAGAGTTGCGGCAACACACGCGAGCTGGGAACAGCTTTTATAGTGATGGGCGACATGCAGAGGCGCGTGATCGGTTGGCGGCCGATCGACGAAAGAATGTGCAGGTTGAGGATCAAGGGCCGATTCTTCAACATTAGCATAATAAACGTGCATAGTCCTCACTCCGGAAGCACTGATGATGACAAAGACGCATTTTACGTGCAGCTCGAACGCGAGTACGACCGCTGCCCAAACCACGACGTCAAGATCATCATAGGGGATCTAAACGCTCAGGTAGGCCAGGAGGAGGAATTCAGACCGACGATTGGAAAGTTCAGCGCCCACCAGCTGACGAACGAAAATGGCCTACGCCTCATCGATTTCACCTTCTTCCAGCACAGCCTCCCGTATCGTTACACCTGGAGATCACCACAACAAACGGAATCGCAAATCGACCACGTTCTGATTGATGGACGGCACTTCTCCGACATTATCGACGTCAGGACCTGTCGTGGCGCTAATATCGACTCCGATCACTACCTGGTGATGGTTAAACTGCGCCCAAAACTCTCCGTTATTAGCAATGTACATTACCGGCGGCCGCCCCGGTACGATCTAGAGCGACTGAAGCAACCGGATGTCGCCACCGCATACGCGCAGAATCTCGAGGCAGCGTTGCCGGACGAGGGTGTGCTCGATGTGGCCCCTCTAGAGGACTGCTGGAGTACAGTGAAAGCAGCCATCAACAACGCAGTGGAGAGCACTATCGGGTACGTAGAACGGAGTCGACGAAACGATTGGTTCGACGAGGAGTGCAGAGCAGTTCTGGAGGAGAAGGATGCAGCGCGGGCGGTAATGCTGCAGCATGGAACCCGACAGAATGTGGAGCGATACAGACAGAAGCGGAAGCAGCAGACCCGTCTCTTCCGGGAGAAAAAGCGCCGCCTGGAAGAAGCGGAGTGCGAGGAAATGGAACTGCTGTGCCGTTCACAGGAAACACGTAAGTTCTACCAGAAGCTCAACGCATCCCGCAACGGCTACGAGCCGCAAGCCGCAATCTGCAGGGATAAGGACGGGAGCCTCCTGACGGACAAACGTGAGGTGATCGAAAAGTGGAAGCAGCACTTCGACGAGCACCTGAATGGCGAAGAGAATGTAGGCGCGGAGGACCAAGGCAGCGGAGGAAATGACTATGTTGGTGCAGCAGAGGACGGGAACGAGCCAACTCCCATGCTGAGGGAAGTTAAGGACGCCATCCACCAGCTCAAAAACAACAAAGCGGCTGGTAAGGACAGTATCGCAGCAGAACTCATCAAGATGGGCCCGGAAAAGTAGGCCACCTGTCTGCACCAGTTAGTAGTCAAGATCTGGGAAACCGAACAGCTACCGGAGGAGTGGAAGGAAGGGATAATCTGTCCCATCCACAATAAAGGCGACAAGTTAATATGTGAGAACTTTCGAGCGATCACCATTTTGAATGCCGCCTACAAAGTGCTATCCCAGATCATCTTCCGTCGTCTTGCACCTAAAGTAAATGAGTTCGTGGGAAGTTACCAAGCCGGTTTCATCGACGGCCGGTCGACAACGGACCAGATCTTCACCGTACGGCAAATCCTCCAGAAATGCCGTGAATACCAGGTCCCAACGCATCACCTGTTCATCGACTTCCAAGCGGCGTACGACAGTATCGACCGCACAGAGCTATGGAAAATTATGGACGAGAACAGCTTTCCCGGGAAGCTGACTAGACTGATAAGAGCAACGATGGACGGTGTGCAGAACAGCGTAAGGATTTCGGGTGAACTATCCAGTTCATTCGAATCTCGACGGGGACTACGACATAGTGATGGACTCTCCTGCCTACTATTCAACATCGCCCTGGAAGGTGTTATGCGACGAGCCGGGCTCAACAGCCGGGGTACGATCTTCACGAAATCCAGCCAATTTGTCTGTTTTGCGGATGACATGGATATTATTGCTAGAACATTTGGAACGGTGGCAGAACAGTACATTCGCCTGAAACGTGAAGCAGCTAAGGTCGGACTGGTGGTGAATGCGGCTAAGACAAAGTACGGTAGGTGGGACTGAGCAAGACAGGACAAGCCTTGGCAGCAATGTTACGATAGACGGGGATACTTTCGAGGTGGTAGAAGAATTCGTCTACCTCAGTTCCTTGCTAACGGCTGACAATAACGTGAGCCGTGAAATACGAAGGCGCATCATCAGTGGAAGTCGTGCCTACTATGGGCTCCAGAAGAAACTGCGGTCAAAAAAGATTCACCCCCTCACCAAATGTACCATGTACAAGACGTTAATAAGACCGGTGGTTCTCTACGGACACGAGACATGGACGATGCTCGAGGAGGACCTGCAAGCACTCGGAGTTTTCGAACGACGGGTGCTAAGACCAAGCCCACTCATGGGCTCAATCAAGCGTTTTAACGTTAAGTAGAGCCCCGAACAAAGAAGCGAACCGCACCGGTCGCTGCTAAGTAGGGCTCGAAAGCGAAAAGTTTACGTACGGTTCGTAGCAGGGCTTAGAATATAGAGACACGCAAAGTACGGTCTCTATCCGTAGGCTCGTGCGCTCTCTCGCGTTGAGCTCTCTGGGTAGCGTAAAGAGGAGACGAAAGAACATGAGTATGGATTTGTTGCCAGGTATATAGTTTCTAGAGAATGATTTTCTTGTTTGAAATTTTCAACCAATCAATATCATAGATCGTTACACGAATCACACAACAAATAGTCTGACATAGAATTGTGATAGAGTTGTATTGTCACTCTATCACAATTCTATGTCAGACAATTTGTTGTGTTATTCGTGTAACGATCTATGATATTGATTGGTTGAAAACGCAGAAAAATAATAGGTTTAAATTGACAAGCTTTGCTTAAGTATGTTATGAATAAAGTTTTCGCTTCTTCGCCAATTTTAGGAATCGAAAATGTATTGATTTTCTCTTAAAAATAGTTACGATTGCTCATAATTGCACCTTTAGTTTTTGATTCGGCCGATCGTTTCGAAACTAATATTTGAAGAAATGTATAGTGATTCAGTGAGTTTTGCTGTTTTAACACGTACATGTTTGAGCCGGGGTTTCTACGCAGCAAGTAAAGATTAGTTTCGCACATTTAGAAAAATGTCCAAATAAATAACTCGCGAAGTTCGTTCCGACAAGTTTCAAAATTATCGTCATCCGACGCAGATTCCGGTGAGAAGATGTGCGTATTTTTTCTAACCCGAAAAGAAACTATTTGACGGTAATAAGTGACCACAAGGTTTCCTTTCTTCACTTTCCGGGCTGAGATCCTCCGCTTTGAAAGAGCTGTGCCTCGCGTTTCGTTTTGTCGTGTATATTTCAAAAAGGCAAAAGAGTTTTGGTTTGATTGCTGTTTTTGAAAATGGTGGTCGTCAGTGTGTGGTTTATTAAATATAAATTTAAAAATATAAATTGAAAAACGAGACATTAGGAAGAAAGTGTGCGAAATGGGTAACTTCACCGTCCACGCATCCTTCCTCCCCTGTAAATTCGAGAAGTACCTTGCCGAAATAAAATATTCTGTACTCCAAGTATTTCGAAGAATCATCTTTGCGCGTAAATACAACGCAGTAGACCAGGCCGCTTTGATGCATGTGTCATATCTCTGATATGCTGCACGCATCAGTATTGACAAGAAAAGTAACACGATTGCTTTCCAGGGTGATTCCGCGTATGTATGAGATTAGATAAGAGTAGTTACGATTTTTCAAAGATGCATTGACTGTACCCAACTCAACTCAGATATCATAGAAACACTGCAGTTATTTCTTTTTGTAAAAACTAAATCATACCGATAAAGATCTTAAAAAATGTAGTCGAGCTGCCAAGTTTCACCAATTAAAATAGGCGGTGTGCAGGACTGCCATATCGTAGGTTCCTCGTTATAGAAAAAGCAAGGCGTTGGATGTTAAAATTGTTAAAAACAATTGTTGTATGAAGTGCCAAAAAGGAGAGTGGGCCCATTATGTACTTTGACAAATACGCAGTCTACTTCAAGCGCATAGAATCTGCTTCCAACAAAATATTCATATACCAGCATCCAAAAGATCGCAATATATATTAAGATTTGCGAGTCATGCTTTGTAACTAAAGGTTGTGACTGAGTATAAAATTAGCTGATGTTAAAATACACGTTAATGAAAAAAGGTTGCGCAAACTTATCGCAGACTGTTAGAAGACAGCTTCTACTTTGACCGGGATTCAAGAATCTTGACCTACGCGAAGTTGTATAGGAGACAACTACGTTATAAATGTGTTGGAAATGCAAGGGATGTAATTATTCAATAAACCTAATTATTAAAAAGATGCTCAAAATCTTAAATTCAGATAAATTTCTTGCGAGAAAGGCAACATGAATATTGAAGAGATGGATATTTTTTTAGATAAAAATTCAACCTACAAGTCATACAGTAAGCAACAAATATATAATTAAAAAAAGATTACTTGAATTCCGGGATTAAATACAATCATAAATTATTGAGAAAATGATATCTTTCAACGCACCAAAACTGGTACAAATCTCCTAGGGAATTATTTATTTGAATTCAATTTTTACTAACAGTTTTCAGTCTTATCCAAAACCCCATCTTTCATAATATGAGCATAATTTATTATACTGAATAAGATTTGCAATAACCCCATAGAAATACACAAAATATTGCGATGATTTACAGAAGTGCAAAAAACCGATGGTACGGATAGAATAGAGACCACCGGTGCGCAAAGGCGACCGATCATTATTTTACTCACATGGAAACGAACGACCGGTGCGAAAATGGGTTGATAACGAAATTAAAAATCGTTAACGACGTGCTGTTGCGTGTGTAGTATTAAGCCCACGGGTGGCCTTGGTCTAAGGATGATCTTCGGCGGTGTGCAGGAGAACGGTGTGTGGCGGAGAAGGATGAACCACGAGCTCGCTGCACTATACGGCGAACCCAGAATCCTGAAAGTGGCCAAAGCCGGAAGGATACGGTGGGCAGGGCATGTTGCATGAATGCCGGACAACAATCCTGCAAAGTTGGTGTTTGCTAACCATCCGGTTGGTACAAGAAGACGTGGAGCGCAGAGAGCACGATGGGCGGACCAGGTGGAACGTGATCTGGCGAGTGTTGGGCGTGACCGACGTTGGAGAGCTGCAGCTGCAAATCGAGTATTATGGCGGCAAATTGTTGATTCAGTATTATCATGAATTTGATGTTAACTAAATAAATGAATGAACATTACGATAGGCGGGAAAATCATAGAAGAAGTGCAGGAATACGTCTACCTTGCCTAGCAGTGCAGGAATACGTCGTCCTTACCAAGCCTGATAACTAAAACCTCTTTTCATGCATGTAATTTTTATGCACTTTCAATTTATGTACCTTTTTATGGGAAAGCTGCATAAGAAAATTTAATATTGAAGGTAACTATTGCAACAATGGCCATGGGGTGTTCAATAGGGGAGGAGAGCAAAGGAAGGTTGTATGGGCGTTTCAGGGGGTCCAGGAGATTTGAGGGGGGTTTAGTGGTGGAGGGGGTTTTCGAAAGCATTGCAGAGAGTTTCATTATGGACGAGTTTTTGTGCCGTTACAGCCACTATTTAGACAGGCGTTACGCAGCCGTTTTGGGGGGTTTCGGAGAGTCTCAGATGCGTTAGACTGGGTCCGAGGGGACTTTAGGGGGATTTTGGAGGCATTTCAAAAAGTTTCAGAGCATTTTTGGCGGGATTCAAAGGCGTTACGGAGGCGTTTAGAAGGCTTCAGAGGGTCGCAGGTTCGTTACTTGGGCTCGAGGGGGTTTCAGGGGATTTTTTTGGAGACGTAACGTAACCTAAATGGACGTTCCCAAAATAGATTTTCCCTAAATGTAATCTACCTAAATGGAGGTTCTAGCACAGACAAACAGACGTAACACTCTTCAAAACGGCTTGGCACATGCATTTAACGTTCAATTCAAATTTCATTTGATTTGCGCGATTGTTCCACCAGATGCGCTAGTGTTCGATCGCTTTGACGTTTGCCAGTGTACACGTTGCTGAATGATGCAAACGAAAATTACAGGCAATTTGTGTAGTAGTGTGCGTGTCAGCAAAGCGTCAAATCGAAATCCATCATGGCCGACAGTGTCGTGCGTGGTTCTACCAACAGGTGGCAGTGTGCTCATAAAAATGACACCGGGCAAAAGTTTTTGATGAATTTCCTCTAAGAGTTACAGGGGATAGACAAAATGATCGAGACAGGCAAAATTTTTCCTTCTCAAAAAATATTCAAATAGCTGTAACTTTTCGAAAAATGCATCAATTATTCTCAATTTTTTACTGTAAGTGGATCAACTAGTTGTGTATCAGTGGACAAAATTTGAAATAGATCGGGCTATTCTGCACGAAGTTATGAAGATTCTAGAAAAAGGTATATTTATCCGATAGCCAACTTTGAGCTGTTATATCTCCGGATTCAATGAACCGAATGCAATGAAATTTTGACCATTTACGACTTATATAATGAGCTCTGAAAAACTTTTGACTTAACTTAAAATTCTTAATACGGAAGAAAATTATAACGATTTGATTATTTTTCTAATAAAACACCAAATTTTCTTAAATTTCAACATCGTTTCAAAACTCAAGATGCTAATTATAGTTTATTTATATTCCCTCTAATTGTCTTGAATATAAATATGTTTTGAAAGGAAGTAACAACATAGCCGGCAATGCATTGAAAAAGTAATGGGATGCAAAATAGACCAATAAATTAACTAAAAAATCATAAAATAATGGAAATCGCTATAACTTTTTCTCTTGTGAATAATTTCAAGTTGAGTCAAACGTTTTTCAGAGCTCATTATATAAGTCGTGAATGATCAAAATTTCATTGCATTCGATTCATTGAATCCGGAGATATAACAGCTCAAAGTTGGCTATCGGATAAATATACCTTTCTCTAGAATCTTTATAACTTCGTGCAGAATAGCCCGATCTATTTCAAATTTTGTCCACTGATACACAACTAGTTGATCCACTTACAGTAAAAAATTGAGAATATTTGATGCACTTTTCAAAAAGTTACAGCTATTTGAATATTTTTTGAAAAGGGAAAGTTTTGCCTGTCCCGATCATTTTGTCTATCCCCTGTACGTCTGTTTGTCTGTGGTTCTAGTGTATCATTGGTGAATTAGAAGAGTAACAGTATCGGTTTGTTTTGAAAATGAACTCAACATACGTTTCCTAAAAAAAGCACGATTTGCATATTGTGTTCATTTATATAGCATTTTGTGGTAAACAAATGTTACAAGTATTATTTCCATTGAAGTTCTCGAGAATCATTGCATCAAATATTGGTTTGAAAGAAATTAACTTCTTCCCATCGTATTTTCCCTCTTCCTTGTACAATTTCCATCATCCTAGGATCCCTATCCATCTGACAGGATCGTTCATCATCATTATTATGCCATTTCGTTTTGCGCTGCTCCTCATGCGACAACCGTCCTTTTCCCAAAAGGCCTGCTCTCAAGTCTCGATTTTAGTTCGTCGGCGTCGTCGTCGTCGTCGTCGTCATCATCGGTGCGGTCACCGATTCCCTCCGGGGCAACGATGCCAGCCAGCCCAGCCGCAAAGACCATCGTCATTACCACGATGGCACGTTCTGACCCACCACACCTCCATCCATGAAGCCTTCCTGCTCTCCATCTAATCCAACGACCATCCAAAGTCGAGTGGATTTAGCAGTCCTCCAAGCTCAGGGTGTATCAAGAGCGTGTACATGGTCAATGAAAGAAAAATTACACCGCTTTCGGTGCTGTTACTCCCCCAACATGATCCGACCCACTTCTGGTCGTCTACAGCGACGACGACGACGACGATGGGAAAAAAGAAGAACGAAGAAAAAACTCGTAATTAAATTAATTTTTATGTACCGGACAATTAGGTTCATTCCATTGCGTTCCCCTTCGGGGATAAGGTCAGTCGTGCCGCTAAAGTGCCCTTTGACATGCCATATTCATTTTTTATGTGACTGACCCACCCACACCTACACCGGAGCCCTGCTGATGCTGGCTTGTGATTGAATAATTTGGAATAATACCACTTTTTCAATTATTATGACGCCCGCCCTGCCTAGGTGGGACACGCTAAACTTTAAGCTTCGCCTTGCAACACTTTTCTGTTTGTCGCAGTAACCGCAATGCACAGATGAAAAAAAAAAAACTTCTGTTTGACTAATAAATAACTAATCTACGCTACGCCATCATAATGGGCAGGATTATGCAATGATTTTTCTCGCAAGATCGTTTGAAGAGAAAGCTGCAAATTGACCACTCTCACTTATACCGAATTAGATTATCTATAGGATTGGATGTTTCGTCTGTCATCTATAATGCCGGACTTCAAACCCCGTACAAAACTATACTTTAAATTTATTTTTTGGAGAATGAAATTTTAAGCACAATATTTTTTTCCTGTGCACAGTCCCCAAGAAAGAGCCCAGTAATCGCCTTTGGAAGGACCATTATTCTGGGGACTTCCAAATTGAGTTTCGAAAATAAGTAGTGAATTCATAAGCGCAAGGAACCAAACAAACGGGAAGCACAACAGTTTCCGGAATCTGCATAGTTGTAACCATGGTAAGTTTTCGTTTCAATCCCAGAATGAAAAGAATCCTCCCCTGCTTCCCCGTGTCGTCCACGTCCCGTCCCCATTCAGTGCGTTGTGGTTTTGTATCTGTCCGTCGTCGTCGTCGCACTCCAGGGCGGCAGTGTGGCAGGTGTCACTGTTCTCACGATATTTACCGAAGCGCAATTTGGTCCGGAGAGATCGAGACGGGAAATATACGGTTATTTCCGTAGCTGCGTTTTCCCTACCCCCAGACTAGCTCCGGCTCCTTATGTTTGTCTGGCCCTTTGTGGATGTATTACCTCTCTATGGCCGTTGCTTCCAGTAGTAGTGTGGTGCAGTTTTAAGGTGAAACTTCAAGAAATCCCATTGCAATTTTGCATACAAACTTTAGAGGCACAAATCTGACAAACGGAGCATCGAACCAAGCCGCACTTGAATATCCTGGCTTTGCTCACTTGCAAAAAGAGGCAGCTTTTCCAAATCAAGCGCATTTGTTAAAGAATTTTTAAGATTTGTGCTCTTGAAAACGTGAGTAGGGGTCCAAGTCGGCCATTGTGGCAGCCATATTGGTATTCTTTGAAGTTTCTCCTTAAGTTGCTATCATGCTCGGTCTCGCCGATTGAAGCTTATTTACTGTGATTTTGAATGGTTTGTACGGTCTCTCACTGGAAAGCTGATTACATCCGGTTACGGGTTTCGGGGCCGGGGAAGAAACATCGAAGAAGATGTGTATTTAATTAGGTTCTTTAGGGGTATCCAGATTATTGCATAATCGGAATCTCCTTCCAAAAATTAGTCGAAATCCAAAATTTCATTATTTTTGATGCCCGGAACTATTTTTAAAATGCATTTGAAGTTTGCATGGGGGAAATTTTTTGTTCGGGGTGAACTGTCACTTTATCTATTGAACTGTCATTCTATCCACGGAAATTAAAAATGTTTTGTTTATTTGACCATCAAAACAAAGGAATTGGGATGCAATAAAATCACCTTAGACTCAGAAATATGAGCTCTTTCGATTAGGCTAAATAAAATGACAATATTTAATTCGCTAAATAACCCAATTGCCGCGTTTGAAGAAACAAAAAAACTCTAGATCAGATGAAGAGTGAACTAAAACAAAAGCTACATTCTTTAAAACGTTGTTGATACCAGCTTTGCGCTCTCCTTAGCTTCTCAGCTATCGTGCTGACAATTTAGTACATGATTGGCATGTGATATCAAAATACTTGAGAACCATCAGCTTAACTAACTATAGTAATTCTTGAACCGAAATCCGGGGTCAAATTGATCTCATGGTCGAAATTGATCAGACGTTGTTCAGTTAGATAAAGCATACTTTAAATAGTTTTAAATTAGTAAACAGTTTCATTCTCACTTCATTCTTATTTCACTCTCTTTTTATTCACATTTTATTCTAATTTTATGCTTATTTTATATTCGTTTCAGTCTCGTTTTATTTTCATTTTTATTCCATTCTTATTTAATTCTCAATTAATTCTCATTTCATTAACATATAATTCTCACTTCATTTTCATTTCATTCTCACTTCATTCTCACTTCATTCTCATTTCGTTCTAATTCCATTCTCAATTTTTTTTCCTTTTCAATTCATTCTCGTTTCATTGTCATTTTATTATTTTTTCATTCTCCTCGAGCAATCGAGCTGTTGTATTTTGTACAACACTTTCAAAAAATCTCGCTTTTTGAACTCACAATTAGCGTGGTGCTGATGATGGTAGCCAAACGCGCGAGTTATGGAAGGTTATTTTTCATTTAATTTCCATTTCATTCTCATGTTATTCTCGTTACATTCTCATTTTGTTATCATTTCATTTCCATAACTTCTTACCCATTTACTTAACATTTTATAATATTTTCATTCTCATTTCTTTTTTTCATTCTCATTTCATTCCTATTTAATTTTAATTTCTTCATCATTCATTCTCATATCATTCTCTTTTCACTCTCTTTTCACTATCATTCAATTCTAATGTCGAATTCGTTTATTCCCGACGGTTCACTGCACCGGTGTAGCAATTGACACCGGAAAAACGAACGGTTTCGGTGCAATTTGTTGACAGCTTATGATGGTATTAGTAAAAGCGCGTGATAGCGTCAATGAAAACAATAAAGTTTATCAAAGATAAACATAATCAATGTTTCCATGATTTCCGTGATGAACAACTTTTTTTTATTTATTTTCATTTTTTACTTCCTATATACAATTTTACAATTTTACAAGTTTTCAGTAATCCACTTGTACATGAAAAACTTGTAATGATAAATGTTACTTGAAAATTGTTATGCAATGTTTAAACACTCCTACATTATTTATCTTCTTCAAATTCTTGTACCTAATATCATAATTTTTCAACTAAAAGCAACATTTTAGAATTTAAAAATTTCCGTTGCCCAATAAAAAGGATGCTAACATTCAATTGTAAACGATCTACGTGCACAAATTCAACACAAAAAAATGTTAAAGGCAGTTCAATAGAAAACGTTTAACTACAGCGTAAAATGGAAAATAAATAAATGCTTTTTAAAACATAACGTTATTGAAACGCAACTCATATTAAAAACGCTTTAACCATCCTTTAGCGACATTTGTTTGACTTTCAATGTAATTCAAAAATTCAATATTTGTTGTAAGAATTTAGAATAGAATTTACAATTTTTGAAACTGTTTGTACCGTAAACCGGGGTCAAATTGATCAGCGGGGTGAAATTGATCATTCGAGTACTACATTGTAATTCCATACTAGGAACTCTTAAGCATCGTAATGACCTTTAACGTTTTATGTTTTCTAGTTCGTAGATGTCTAGAGATGAGTGTAGAATTTTATTTTTTATAAAAAAAAGTAAGTTTTGCCTTATTTTTTTTAGAATTTGCAATGTATTTCTCATTTAGCTGAAATCATGGCTACTAAACAATCGATTGCTAATAGGACTTCCCGTAAATTCTCTGTTTGAACATTTTTGTGGAGCCTTGGTTGGAAAGTTATGTAGCTAATAAGAATATGAAATAGTTAAAAAAGAGTTCATTTTATGTTGAAATAGTCATTTATTGTGACAGAAATCACTTATATCAAATGAAATTGCCTACCTGTAGGCGTTTAAGGGGAAATTTCAAAATTTAATCTTGCATTTAATGTAATAAATTCACTAGTTGTAAGATTTTAAACGCGTTATTCGGTTTTAGAAGGGCAAAATTAAGCGGACAAGGAAATTTTCCTTTCCAACCGATGCTTAATTGTATACTGATCAATTTCGCCCCAAAGTGGCATTTCCAATTTAATGATATTTGGAGTTATTTAACTTAAAGTTTAAATTTGTTGAACAAAATTCTGTCACGTGATTCCATGGAAATCCACTGGGTACTGATTTTACAGAAATTCTTTTGGCAATATTTGGAATTCCACTAATGTTATCCGCAAAAGTTGTTTTAAAGTGATCAATTTGACCCCGGATTACGGTACCTACAAAATGTTACTTCAGTAATATTTCAGTCCAATTTGAATTAATAGATTTTATATTCTATTCTGGGCTTATCAAAATTTTATTACGTCATTTTTTTCATATGTCATAGGGTATTGGTTCCCTTATTAAGCATGTGGCTCCCATTTTCATCCTACGAAAATCAAATGATTGAAGCGTTATTTGTTTTGTTTCTTATTTTTGTATTTTTTGTTAGAAGTGAGCACTCATGAAAACAAAAAGAACGGAATCAATCGGTGCCGTATTCGCTTGTTTTTGAATAGGATGAATATGGGAGCGTGAGATTACTGATGGCACACATACCCTAGATCACCATGCGACAGAAAATTCTAGTGATTAAAATCATTAAAAGTAATCCACATATTTGCGATAATCAAAAAAAATAGTGATGGGAAAAATATACGTTAAATCAACTCTTTTAAATTTCATGTTACCGATAAATTTCGAAGATTCCTCAGAAGTTGAGACGTGATAATCATCGATCAAGTTTAAATAATTTTTAAATGCACAGATTTGCTGTTTGGAAATTAAAACATGTCAAAATAAACGAATATCCAAGAAAACTGTTTACCTAATGCCGAACAGAAAATCATCATTCCTACCAAAACAAAACCACGATACAAGCTTAGCGTTATGCATGTATTGGTAAAACTAGCTTTGTACCTGCTACACCGCGCTCAAACTGGGTGTATCATTTTCTTGCACCGGTGCCAATCGGGTGTCAAAACAGAACAGTACCTGCGAATAAACGAACGGCTTCGGTGCAAGTTTGCTACACCCGGTGGCAAAGCGGTACAGGCGGTGCAAATAAACGAATTCGACATAAGTTTATTCTGATTTTATTATATTTTCATTCTCATTTCATTTTCATTTCATTCCCATTTCATTTTCATTTCATTCTAATGTAATTTTATTCTTATTTCATTCTTCATTCTGTTTTTATTCATATTTCATTCCTTTTTCATTTTTATTTTATTCCTATTTTATTTTACTCTAATTTTTGTTTTGTCAATTTATTCTCAGTTCTTTCTCACTTTATTTTTAAATCATTCTCATTTAATTCTTATATCATTCTATATTCATTCTTCATTCTGTTTTTATTCACATTTCATTCCATTTTCATTCTTATTTTGTTCCTAATTTATTTTACTTTAATTTTTTTTTGTCAATTTATTCTCAGTTCTTTCTCACTTTATTTTTAAATCATTCTCATTTAATTCTTATATCATTCTATATTCATTCTTATTTCATTCCCATTTCCTTCTTATTCTATGGTCATTCCATTCTTATTTCATTCAGATTTCATTCTCAATGCATTCTCATTTCATTGTATTTTTTTAAATTTCATTCTCTTTTCTTCCCCATCTCATTCAAATATCATTATTATTTTTATTTTTTTATTTATTTTTATTTGTACAATTTGTACATTTGTTCTTACTTAGTCGACAATTCCCTGCCACACATACTGGTTCTGTATGCCTCTCTCCAACCTCGGGAACGTTCTACACTCATAATAGACACTTTTCCATGTATAGTTTGTGTAGAGGATCACCGGTCTTATAAGCGTCCTGTACATGGTATATTTGATGCATGGTAAATTTTTTGTACAGCTGTTTCTTCTCGAGCCCGTAGTAGGCACGGCACGTATTCCACTGATGATGCATTTTCGTAATTCACTACTCACATTGTTGTCAGCTTCACAGAAACTCCCTCGCAAGGAAATAAAGAGGCAATTACGACGATTTTCTGAGGAACAGTGCTTGAAAAGTTAAGCGTTTTTTCTCGAACCAAGCAAAATTTCCTTTTTTTCAACCAGCGCTCTTCAACCTAAATCTGTAGCTGTAGACGAATTTCGCCCCAAATCGTATTCGGAGTTGGCAGCACCCTCTCAGATTACAATGAAACTTTCTGGGTATGTACACCAAGACTAGATAAGCCACTTTGCATACTTAGTTTCTTCAAAATTTATCTGGACTGACTTTTGAAAAGGGCTAAACTTTTTTTTATGGATTTTTAAAAAATGTTTTTAATCAAAAAATGACTACTCCTACAAAAAAGTGTTGTATGGGTGATTATCACAAAATAAGTCAAATTTTAAGAAAAAAATACTGAAAAAAATCCAAAATGAGCCCTACACTGAAAAAAATCATTTCTAAAAATTCAAAGTTGATTTAAAAAAAAAACACCATTTTTGATTTTGATGAAATTTTGTCTCAAGACAGGTAATTATGTTCCCTACCCTTTTAAGGAAAAAAAGTTTTTCTAACAAAAACTTTTTCATGTCCAAATTATTATTTTTTCTGTGTCTTTTCTTAAAAACAACTTAAACCAGTGAAGGTTATCTAGTAATCTCAAAATGCAATGAAACTTATTGTGTCATATATGCCTTCATTGGCTAACATGCTTCTGAAGCAAGTGGAAGCGAGAGCAATATAAAATATTACTGAGAGTAAGGAACGTTCAGCGTTCAGCTCAGTCTGGCTCTCTGAATCTCGCTGGTGTACATATTCGACAATGAATATACTTTGTTTTTATCCCATTATTACAGTGCAAATGACATTCACTCAAATTAAATCGATTATAATAGTCACGTTAAATACTTTCGTACCCTAAAAATGAGTGTTCTTACAAGTCTTGAACGGAAATATTGCGCTTTTAGTTCGCCATTGGACTGCGACTCAGTCTTCATAAATGCTAAAATGCCAAAAGTAAATGAAAGGGCGCAATTGCATCAAATTCAGTTGATGTTTTTAGCGCACTATTTCTTTTATTTATGCTGTACTTTTTTATTTATTAGTACTCTGATGACACCGAGTTGATTTCAGACATTTTAGGGGCATTTCAAAAGAATTGTAGTGGGGTCTCCGAAAATCCTATCAAACTTCCTGGAATGCCTCCGAAATTCCCCTAAAACTCACATTACGCACCTGATACTATCCGTAACGTATCTCCGTAACACCTCTGAAACCCGCCGAAAATGCCATGAAATTTATTGAAATGCCTCTAAAATCCCCCTAAAACTTCCTTAGACGCACCAAATACGCTCTGAACTCCTCGAAAAAAAAATTCCATAACACCTCTGAAACCCGCTGAAAACGCCCTGACGCTTTCTGAAATTTGAATGTGTTTGTAAATGCTTAAAAACGCCTCTTAAAACTCTGAAGCTCACCACCTACAAAATTTATTTTCAAATACTTAGGGCTCTCCTAAATCCCTTAAAACTCCCTGTAACGCCTCTGGGATCCCCTGAAATCCCCAAAACTCGCAGAAATTCTTCTGAAATGCCTCCGAAAACCACCTTCACCCCTTTCGGACCCCTTTTACGCACATGAGACTCTCCTGAACCCCCTTGTAACGCCTATGAAACTTGCTGTACTCGTCTGAAATTTCCTGAAATGCGACCAAAAATCCCCTGAAACCCCCTCAGACTCCATGTAACGCACAGCACACCCTTCATTTTCATTGATTAATTTAGTTAACATCAAATTCATAATAATACTAAATCAACATTTTGCCGCCATAATACTCGATTTGCAGCTGCAGCTCTCCAACGTCGGTCACGCCCAACGCTCGCCAGATCACGCTCCACCTGGGCCACCCATCGTGCTCTCTGCGCTCCACGACTTCTTGTACCAACCTAACCAACTTTGCAGGGTTATTGTCCTGCATTCTTGCAACATGCCCTGCCCACTGTATTCGCCCAGCTTTAGCCGCTTTCAGGATGTTGGGTTCACCGTAGAGTGCAGCGAGCTCGTGGTTCATCCTTCTCTGCCACACACCGTTCTCCTGCATGCCGCCGAAGATCGTCCTTAGCACGCGTCGCTCGAAAATTCCGACTGCTTGAAGGTCCTCCTCGAGCATAGTCCATGTCTCGTGTCCGTAGAGAACCACCGGTCTTATTAGCGTCTGGTACATGGTACATTTGGTGCGGGGGTTAATCTTTTTTGACCGCAGATTCTTCTGGAGCCCATAATAGGCACGACTTCCTTTGATGATGCGCCTTCGTATTTCACGGCTCACGTTATTGTCTGCCGTTAGCAAGGAACCGAAGTAGACGAATTCTTCTACCACCTCGAAAGTATCCCCGTCTATCGTAATATTGCTGTCTCGCTCAGCACACCCTTCTAATTCCCCGAAAATGCTTATGTAACGCCTCTGGAACCCGTTGAAAATCCTATGATGCTTCCTGAAATCCCACCAAAAACCCTCTGAAACCCCTTCGGACCCTATGTGCCGCACTTGAGACCCTCTGTACGAATTTCCGGATCAAGAAAATAATCACTTACTCATTTATTCCGCACGTTTACAAACTCTAATTCATGTCCACGTCTTGACGCCACGGTAGCTTTGATACTTCTAATTGTTTCCAGATATGTCTGCTCATTGAAGATAGCTTCCAAAGCTTCAATTGTTTTCCCGGCGGTTGTGCCTCTCATTTCGACGAGGTACTGGATCGTCCCAATCGAGTTTCTGTGCTTCCTTGCTCTGCCATGCCCACAACTCTTGTAGAAAAATCTTATCCCTGGTGATTGTACACTCAGCGAAAAAAACCTAGCGAAATTCATCGAAATACCTTATGAAAATTTGCTTTAACTAATTCTTATGGATGCCATAAGAATACATTATGAAAAATGATCGTGCTTGCTATGACAAATTTTATAAGATAGACTTATGAAAAGAATAAAAAAATCTTAAAATGATGCAGACTGGATTCGATCCGTGAACGTCGGGATCACCGAGCCCGTGTTTTATCCACGCGGCTACCGACGCTTGAGCATTCTATGCTGCTAAACATGAATAAAAGCCAAGCTGTGAGGCGATTTTACGTCATAGAGTGACCTTATGAAATTCATCCGAATCATTATGAATTATTTAAAGGCCGTTTCATAAGTTGTGCCTTATGGAAATCTTAAGGTTATTTGGCTGAGTGTAGGCAGTGCTGAAAATTTCATTGCGTCATATCTAAATTCTACCATCTACGGCTCATTTTAGAAGCTGAACCTGAGAATATGGTATATGAAAAACTTGTACGGCTAGACCAGTTCTGCAAGAAAGTCACGGAAAAACCGCTATTCTTTTGAATATTTAAGGTAAATGTCACGGACTACCTTTGAAAAATCCCGAATGATATTCACTCAGCACTTTTCGTAGGTCCTAGTAAGCCTGAGGGGTCGAACAGGCTTGCTACAGATGCCAAACTCTTACGTATTGATGGTATCCAAGTTAGTCCCAGCGTCTTCACAGAGGGATCTGGGTCCAAATCGATTCCTGTTGTATCTTGAATTGCGAGCTCCTGCTGTGGAAGTCCTTCTCCGTTGAAAGCATAGTCCGCATTAATTCTCCTAACATTCCTGTAAAGTTATTCTAAAGATGAAGGAATATAAATCAGTTAAAAAAACCGTCCAAATTATCGTCCAATGAACCTTTGCCATCGGGCCCCCTAAACCAATAGGCACGTTGTCAATCTTTCTGACTGCCATCCGACCGAGTCGTCGATCCCAACCGAAATCGCGACAACACCCCTGTTTGACACGAGGAAATTGCTTATCCTTCAAGAAAAATGGCAAAAAAAACACACACACATGCATGCTTGCGATGCACCCGAAGGAGCCAGCCATAATCGTTTCTTGCAATTTTCCCGATTTTCACTTTGACTCACCACCGCCAAGCCAGCAATCACGTTGCCAACCAATGCACCACCACCACCACCTTCACCTTCATCGTTGTCACCGTCGTCCTCGCTGTGATCGTTAAGTTGCCGATTCTGTTTTTCTTGCTTTGCTGATGATGGTGTTTCGTTTACCTTTTTTTTTCGGCTGGAGGTGCCACTAAACGGATTGCGAATTGCAGTGAAACTTCATCAACTTCATATTGGAAGTTCGGGGCTTTGGGGTGGCGGCGCACGTGGCTTTCCATCCTGAACGAACGAAAACATGGCTGGCTGTATGGGTTGTGAGAATACAGGTGTTTGCATACGTGATGTGAGAATGTGTTTCAGCAGCAACGACGGTGACGACATACGGTGGTGGTGTTCAAATGCATGTGGACGGCGGCAACGGCAACTGTGTTAAACACTGCTTCGAACATGGATTGTACCCGTGTACTTGTTTTTTTTTTACCTCGGTCAGCTCTGAGAAAGTCCCCCGAAACCCATACATCCAAACAAATACACATTCCAGGGGAAAAGCAAGTGTGATTACATCCATAACAAGACTCAGAACAAGAACACGTACTATCCGTCGCCGTTGGACCTACGGTAGTGTGGCAAATACGGGTGGTTGCTGGAGTGGCAAGTAAATTACCCAATGGTGTAGTTAGACAGTGCTAGGCTTCCCCATCTCCAAATTATAGTCTTCCCACATTTGTTTTCCGGAAAATGGAAATCGCGAAATCCATCACTGAATGGCGTTTGAAAATTCAAACAAACACCTTCACAACAAGACAACAAAATGTTCAAATGTTCTTAAGAAAAATCCAATAAGGACCGATACGTCGGGTCGACAATATTTAGTTGTTTTTAATTGATCAAATCAGACTGAACTGCCGAAAACCTCAAAGATATCGTACTCGTGTAATTAACGCGGATGAAAAACTCCAGTTAGCCTCATAGCCAGAAGAATATGGTGAGCAGGGCATGTTGCAAGTATGCCGAACAAAAACTTAGCAAAGTTGATGTTTGCTAATAAACCGGTTGGCATGAGAAGGCGTATAATGCAGAGAGCACGATGGACATGTCAGGTGGACCGTGACGTGGCGAGCATTGGATGTGATAGTTGATGGAAAGTTACAGTCACAAACCGAGTAATGTGGCGCACTATTCTTGGATATGTGTTATCGTCATTGTGATGTTGCGTAAATTTGTTTGGAAGGAATTCTGATTTGATTTCTAAGCAAACCTAGGAACGAATCTCTGGAAAAATTCCTTATTTCTCTACGAACTCTTGACTTCCCATTGATATTGTATTCTATGTTGATTGCTGATACCACCTTTTAACAGTTCTACAAACGCCAGCGATTCCACCATCATACATTCCTAAGACGAAGGAACTCGAACGAGAAAAAGGCAACTCGCAAAAACCCAGAACTACCCAGTTCCAACAGCCAGACAAGAAACTAGACTGGAAAGAACGAAAGAAAGTGGGTGCCTTCTCCTCAAGACGAAGGTCATCGTCGTCGTTGGGTAGGTAGGATTGAATGGTAAACTGGCAAGAACGACACGTTGGACATAGTTCTAGGGTAGGACGAAGGAGATCGATGGAAAACTTTTACCCACCGGAGACGCGGTCTGGGGATTGGAATCGGAGCTAGCGACCGACGACGACGTCGACGACAACGCTCTCTGCCTTCACACGTGATTGAATCAGGTGTGGAAGTAAGTTTTGACGGAGAGAGGGTGAGCGAAGGAGGTCGTTTTGGGTACGATTGCAGTTTTGTGTGCAGTTGATTTCTTTATGATTGTGTTTACATATCAAATATGTCGGTGGGATGGTTGGAGGGTATAGAAAAAATGACAAATTCATTGCATTTGAATGCAAAAAAGAGTTGATTGGAACCAATTTGAAGACAAGACTGATTGGATTTGGTGTGCTTGTTTGTGTATTTGACTTTGGCTTAGTTTCTAGGTGTATTTAATTTATCGTGTTTGAAGCTTAAGAAATGTACTTGCGTCAAAGCCTGCCATTCGAAAAAGCCCAAACATTAAGTTTAAAGTTGTCAAGGCGCATTTTACATGCTCCTGTTGGTTGTAATTAATAATAGTACTTAGAAATCCATGACTACTACTATAATTAAGACTGTATTCACTTTTCAGACTGTTTGTCGTTGTCTTACTGCCACCTTTCAATTTGCTCTTTTAGCAACACATTCTGAAGACCGGCGCGAATAAAATGAATCGTCACAGAATATCTCTCAGGACTGTTCAGGACATTCATGTTCCGTTCAAAGTAATTCGACTTCATTCCTGATTTACAGGAGTCAATAAGTACCAACTTAGATTATTCATAAAATGAATAACACCATGATTCTTTCATGCAAAGCTTTTCCCAAAACTTACCTTCAAAGAGGAAATAATTAATAATAATATTCAAACTAATGCATTGACTTAAACGCATTAGGAGCCGTTATCATGAAAATTGAAAAAGTCATACCATACGCTCTACGAATTCCTACTAAAACCAACGTGTTGACGTTCCTAGATCACATATCTGCTTAGCCAATGAGGGCCCACCCATATGCCTTATCTTTCTGTCATTGCCACATAATCAGATCTTTCATTAGTTTATTACATCGTCACACCCACGCACTACACCCATATGCGGAGTGCCACCAACAAACCCAAACCTACCGACGTCCAACGGCGACGACACAAACTTACCACTCATCGCACAAATTGGAAAACACCTTTTTCCCATTTCGCTACAAAGTGATCCCATCACATTCACTCAACTCAGAGCTCGCACACACGCACGCACCCTCACCCACGATGCAACCAACTTTCCTCGATCGCTCCTCTGTCGTCGTCGCCCACCCACCTCGCTGAAGTGTGGAGGTAATTACGTCCCTAATCTGCCTCAAGATCTAATTTGCTGATACCGCGCTTCTAGGTATAACGTTGAGGGGAAAACTCTCTTGCGGTCGACGACGGTTCGTCGATGGGCCCCGTGTGTGTGTCATACTCATGACGAGTGTGTGAGAGTTGCTTGCCAGTCCTCGGAAGGACTGGGGGAAAGGAAGATGGTAAATATTTTCGGTTTCCCAAACTGCCACTTTTCTAATAACACATTATCACGGAAACGAGGACGACGACGACGCCAACGACGAGATCTCAATCTATTAAATGGCGGTTTGAGTTCCCTTCGTCGCTGCTCGTTCGCGCCTTCAACATCATTGGGTCGGTCGGGAGTTGTTCCACAAGATGGATTACTTTCGGCGGCGGCAGCGGCAGAGCCAACGAGAAAACTAATCAACGGTTCCACCCCCTCAAGGACATGTAATTTCTTAAATTGCCTCCCTTTGCGTCGCCAGCAACAGCAGCAGCAGCAGCATGCACAGCGTTCGACCAACGACGGTAACCGGTCAGCTCAATTCGACAAACCTACAGAGCCACACCGGCACACTAAGGGATGTGTAACAGAAATAACTGGTCAAATTAGCGAAGCTTTCGAAAGATTCAATCACCACCCTTACGGGGCACTGATGTACCTCACAAAATCTTTGGCCTCATTGAAGTACAGTTCAAGGCTATAAATCTGTTGCTTAGAAGAGGATTAGTGATAATTGACGGTACGTGCCAGTTGAACGAATAGTGTATAGTGACGGACTGCAAATTTAATCCAGTCTTGTGCACCATCACTATTCTAATGCCTTGACGTATAGAATTTCTGTTGTCTTCCGTCAATCGACAATCTTTATGTTGCCAGCAAACACATTCGCGACGAACAACGCATTGATGTGAAAACTCACATACCGATCATTTTTTGCAAATGTCAATAGCAGACCAACATATGTTACCGTCACTCCGACGTAGTAATTATGACACTCAGTGCTAGATGATCATCTTCTTCGGCCAGAATGAGGGTTAGGCGTAATTCAAAAAGAATAGACTGTCGCTGTTGGATGTTGTTGATACTGCATTGAATGAGGGTTATTTGTTGGTATGGCTGGTTTTTCAGCGGTGTTACAGGGAGCTTTAGGGACTTTTCTGGACTCACTGAAGTAACACACTTGTCTTAAACGAGTCATGGCAGCTCATGTTTTTGTTGTGCAGAAGTCATTGTGGCTTACTTCAAGCATGTAAGTATTTAATTGTTGAAAGTAGTCAGAGTGACTTCTTAGCAACAAAAACTAGCGCCATCGTGACTCTTCTGTGAAAAGTGTGTTACTTGGGCAGGTGCTTTCTAAGGGACCAGAGGGGGTTTCAAAGGGTTTTCGGAGGATTTTCAAGGAGAAGGACCGTTAGGCTTTTCAGAGGAGGCATAATAAGATCATTTTTTTTTTAGATTTCAGGGATCTCAGGTGCATTACATGGGGCCCAAGCGGATTTCAGGAGGTTTTCGATATTTCAAGTAGATTCAGGTGCGTTCCGGATGATCCGGAATGGTTTCAGAGGGTTTTCGAATGCAATTCAGGATGATTCAGAGAATTAACAGCGGGTTTTGGAGGCGTTAAAAGGTTCTCATGTACATTACAGAGGATCCGAGGCAGTTTCAGGGCTTCTGAGTTGTTTCATGAAGTTTCATTTATTTTATGAAGTTCATTCAACCACACAAGTTATGCATGTAAATTCGATGACTTATGTTCAAGAAAGTTTTTAGGATTAAAATAGTACCAACAAACTCCCCCCCCCCTAGTTGAGACTGAACACGCTCTAAAACTCTTCTTAACTCCACTTGCTACGATTCAAGATCAGTCGCACCTATCAGGATCTCGTCGATAACGATTAAAAAATGGGGTGATAGGATACATCCTCGCCTCACTCCAGCAACGACCCGGCTGGGATCGTACAAGACAATGCCTCATACTGTGCTTCAATAAGGCCGATGATTTTCTCAGGGAGACCTTTGCGCCTGAGGGCTTCCCACATGTTTCCGTGATTGAGACGGTCGGAAGCTTATTCGTGATCAATGAACACCAGGTAGAGAGATTCTTAGAATTCATTGTTAGTAATTATATGCTGAAAAATTAGTAGAAATAACAAATTCTGCTGTTAAAATTAACTAAGTTGCTCGTTGTTTTGCAGTAGTATGCAACGATTAAAACAACTAATTTACCAGTTTGTTTCAAACTGATATCTTTGATTCGAAACAACAAAAGTTCATTTAAAAACAACTATTTTCTTAGTTTGTAATTCAACAAACACGTTTGTTGATTCAAACTACATTGATTTTTCTGTGTGTACGAGTTGTTTGCATGCCGCAAAATTTTGGTTTGTTTTTACTGCCGAGCCGGTTAGATTAAACTAACAGTTTGGTTGGAGAGGAAACAACAAACATTTCAGTTTGAAATCTGGCCAAATAACCTGAGTTTTCAGTTTGTTTTAGATTTTCGTTTTTCTTTTCGTAGCCACTATTTGAAAAAAAAAACTTGCATTATTGTGCTGTACACGTTTTGTGATTGTCGAAATACAATCATTATTGTTTCGAATTAAATCAAATCTTTATTTTGCTCTCATATAATGATCTGATGTTTTTCAGGTAAGCTAGAAATATTCTAGACATTTCAATTGATTCATCGTCGATAAATAAAATTGTTTCTCTTCCGGCAGGGTATAATGGCCAGCAATTGAGGCCACTGTTTTGTCTCAATGATATTTCCGATAGACCAAGTCGTCATCCACACCAGGAACGGACAGCCACTGAAGATATCTTGAACGGGAACATCGGAAGAATGAATTTCCTATATCGTCGGTGAAACTGTGCCATCTTGAAAGCTCTCCACGCCATCGCGATATGCTGCTGCCATAGAGACTTCCAGACGGCCAGCGAATCAACATGCAAGGATCCTCCGTTCAAGTGGCAAACACGGAATCAATTTGTCATCAAACTTCCCGCTAATCATAGAAATGGTCATTACCCCGTATTCATTAAAAATATGAAAGAATAAAGAAACGACTAGACTTGTGCTTTTATCTGCAATCTATTAATACTAATAATATTAATTGAAAACGCCAGCCAGCAAAAATACAAAAAAAAAAATCCGGTAAATTAAAACGGCACAGTTAGTATTTTTGAACAACACAATCAATTTGTTTCAAACGGCACATTGTTTGAAACAACCCATAGGCGTTAGTTAAAACAACCAACAAATCTGATTGTTATCGCAGTTGTCAAAATGGAACAACAAACACAATAGTAATTTCAAACAAATGTTTGTAGATTTTAACCAGGATAAAATGAACTAGTATGTTAGTTAGTTTCAACTGCCACGGGTAGTAAAATCAAATTAATAATCCGTCTGTGCCCATTTCAAACTAAAATGCCGGTTAAATCGAACCAAAATTCGTTCGTGTTTACCATATTTTTTTCTACGTGTATTTTAGTAATTATATGCTGAAAAATTAGTAGAAATAACAAATTCTGCTGTTAAAATTAACTAATTTTTGTTGTTGTTTTGCAGTAGTATGCTTTGATTCGAAACAACAAAAGTTCATTGAAAAACAACTATTTTCTTAGTTTGTGATTCAACAAACACGTTTGTTGATTCAAACTACATTGATTTTTCTGTGTGTGCCAGGAATGCCTTCGGAGGTTAATCTGATAATTGCTAATGGAATTTTTAGAAGGATTTCTTCAGAAATTCTTCGAGAAATGATTCCTATAGAAATTAATCAAAGGTTTATCAAGGACACCATTCAAAAATTCCACCAGCGATCCCTTTCGAAAATCTTTCAGGAAACGCTCTGCCAGAAATGCCTTCGGAGGTTTATCTGAGAATTCCTTCTGAAACCTTTTGGATTGCTTTCAAAATTGCTTTAAAAGTTCCTTTGGACAATCCTCCAAGCATTGCTTTGAGGAAGTCTTCCGTGAATTCCTTTTGAAAGATCTTCTGGAACATTTTCCATGGATTATTTAATAAATTCCTCATGAAAATCCTCCAGAAATTTCTCTAAGAACTGCTCCTTCCATGAGTTTCCTCAGAAATTGAAATACGAGAATTCGTAATTGATTTCTTTAGAAATGCTTTCAGCGAATTTTTCAGAAAACCAATGTTCAGGATTCCACCAGAAATGTCTCCAACGATTTCTATAGAAATAAGATTCTATTTCTATTTCCATTCGGAAATGTCCAGGGAATGTTTTAAACATTCTGTCAGGAATGCCTTTGGAGGGTTGTCTGAGAATTCCTTCAGGAATCCTTCCAAGGTTTCTTTAGGAATTTCTTCAGTTTCCTTCAGGGATTCTTTTAGAAATTTATACAGTGCTTCCACCAGATATTCTCTTAAAATTTTTCCCAGAAATTTCTCTTGGAATGAGATAGATTACTATGAGCTTCTTCTGAAACTCCGTGAGAGATATCTTTGGAAGTTCTTCTTGGCATTAGTTCAAAAAATCCAACAAAATTTCTAGAGGGAATTCTTCAGAATTTCTTTCAAAGATTTTTAATAAATTCTTTTAGTGGTTGTTTCAACCAGTTTTCCAAAGATATCTTCAGACATTTGAACAGGTAGTTCTTCAAGAAGCCCACCAGAGATTTGTTAAGGAATTGCGCTAGGTATTATATCGAAAATTCCCACAGGAATTTCTTTTTTTTTCGATTTTGACGATTCGATTTTTTATTTTCGAGAGATTCTTGCACTATTACTTCAGTGGATCAGGCTAAATTCCTCTAGAGATTGCTACGAACTTTCCCCCAGATATTCCTCCATGTATTTCTCCTGAATTTTTTCTAGCATTTCCATAAAAAGTCTTAGAATTTCTCCACGGATTCTTTAAGAAATGTATTGAGAAAAAGTTCCTAGGAATTTTTACAATTACTTAAACAATACGTCCACAAATTTCTCAAGGGTAACTTTCAGAGAATCCTTCAAAAGTTTTATTAAATTACACAAGTTTACAAAATAAAACGAAAGTCGTGAACTTCTGTCAACGATCAAAGTTTTTGAAGCACAATTTAGTGTTGATTTCGAATCCTACCTTCAAAAAATTTTAAGTAGAACAGTTTTTGAGGTTTAGCGCAATATCGAGTTTTGCAACTTTTCAAAATATGTAATTTACTAAAATTCAAATATATTGCGTTTTGTTCAATCAATTTAAAATATTTTTCCATAAATTAAAATCTGAATACAATACCATTCGATCATCTAAATACAGGTTTTGCGTCAGAATGATGAAATTCAAGATATTGGCGAGTTTTAGGGACGATCTTCTTAAATTTTAGCAAATTTCCCAAATTTTTTTACAGAAATGTATTTTTTTCAATAAGAAAAAAAACAACTTAAAAATTCTTTCTCGACGTTTATTTGACATATCATATGTAGGCGAGTTACAGTAAAAATTTCAGCGCAATCGTAGCATTCATTACGTAGGATGAGATGTTTGAAGTGAGCGACTTTGCTCAAAAATAGAACAAAAATCGATTTCAAATCAGCAACCTTGTATGGAAAGTCGAAAAAATTTCCGCTCTACTGTAATTTTTTTCTTTCGCGTTTTCGAACTCAGGGCATGATTCTACACCAAAAATGATCATCAGCTTACCGAGTTCAAAAATGCTGTAAACTAGTGTTATTTCTCCAGGATTTATTTTTCTAAAAATTCCTTAATAAAATTTTCTGGGATTTTTACCAAAAGCTTTTTCCAGATATTTCTTCAAAATTTTTCCAAGAAATTTCTCTTGGGCTTCCTTTATGAATTTCCTTGAGATTTCTTCAGATATTCATCTAGAGTTTCAAGAAAGAGAAAATCCTGATATTTTTACAGGGATTCTAACAAAGTTTTCGTCTGAAATTTATTCAGGAATTCTTTCAAAATTCCTTCGAGCATATATCTAGAGACTTGTTTAGAATTTAAGGGATTTCTTCAGGCAATTTCAGCAAAGTATTACTTCAAAAGTTTTTCGATGGATTTAATTTCAAATTCTTCTCAAAATTTATTCAGAAATCATACAGAGAAAGGAAAACCTTCCAAGGATTCGTTCAAGAATTCCATCAGGATTCAGATATTTCTTCAGGGATTTTTTTTTTAAGTTTTTTTTTTCAATAATGGCTCAAAAAATAGCTAAAAGAATCCTTTGGGAATTTCAAAACAAATACCTAGAAGATTGTACAAAGGAATTCCCTGAAATAAACTCTTGGAGATTCCTAGAAGATTTATTTAAATAATTATCTGGAGGAATTCCAGAACAAAAATTTCTGACGCAATTTCTGTAGATATTTCTCAAACAATGTCTGGGTGAATACTTGAAGTTACTCCTTAGGAAAAACTTGAACGTTCCTTCTGTAGGAACTCTGCAAGTTATTCAAAGGATAAATGACTTGAGAAATTTCTGAAGGGATTGCTGCAGATATCAGTGACTTCAGCGAACAAATCGAAATAATGTATACGTTTCTTTGAAACAGTACCTGGAAGTATTAGATAATGTTTGGAGAAATTCCTGAAGTATCTCCGAGAAAGTGTCTGAATTAACAATTATTTTTAAAAAGGGTTTTTTCAAAAAAAAAAAATGATCTTCATAGGGAAAATCCTAGAGAAATTTCTAAAAGAATTTCCGAGTCTTTGGTAAAAACTCCTAGAATTACATTCTTTGAAGAAATCTTTGATTGAAATTCTAAAGAAAAACTACTGGAGAAAATTCTGGTAATATTCGTAGATGAATTTCTTCTTAAATGTTTGAGGAACTACATGAATGAAGACCTTCCTCGCCCTCTAAAATCACCTTTTTATCCCCTTTTTTGGTCGTCTTTAAAACCATCAGGATCCCTTACCGAGAAGCCATTTAGCCCCTTAGCCCTTAAACCGTTCATAGCTCAAAAACAATCCTAATATTTTATTGAACTTCCATTTAGCTACCATTAAACTTCCCTTAAACTTAATATATACGCTTTTAACTACTATTAAGTGTACCAACGGCAGTAATGCAATCGAAGAATGTTTCGTAACTGGCCTTCAATGAAGGATTTATGGGGTACAATTGTAAGCCCTCCTCAAGTCCCCTTTTCAGACAATTAACCCTCTAATACCCAACCCCGCCTCTAGACGGGGTATAGTTTGAGCATTTTTGTAATTTTTGTTTCGTGGAAAATCTTTTTTTTTATATTTTTGAGTGATATTTAGGACTGTTTTGTGTAATTCAAAACGGTTTTTGGTAAATTTAAAAGTGTATTTACATTTTTTTTGAATAATTGAAAAATTGATGTTTTAGTCACCTTTTAGAAGTCATTGTTTATTTTGTATTGAGTCGCTACAATTAACATATTTTAAATTTTTCCCAAATTATTCTACCCTAGTTTAATTGTTTAAGGGAATCGAATACACTCTTAAATTATTTTCCTGAAAACTGCACGAAAAATTAAATTTTCTATGAAAAAAATTTAACGAAAAAACATTTCAACAATAATCATAAAATCTCAAAATGTTTTCATCTCAAAAAATCCGTACTCCTAATAGGCTTCCAGGAAAAATATAAAAGTGTAGGGATGTTCAAAGATAAAAATTGGAAAAATCAAAAACTGAAATTCACGAAATCGAGAATTAAAAAGAATCATCTTCCAAAACATGTTTAAATCGATTTTAGATAACGAAAATTTATATTTAGATCAAAATCAAATATTTGGGTATTAGAGGGTTAAACGTTTTATAATAAATTGAAAATTCCCCAAAAACAATTCCAAAAGTCTCAGTAAGAAACAGGGGTAAACCGGTAGATAGCATTTTGCGGAGTCGCATGAACCACGAATTGTACCGACTATATAAAGACATGGATATAGTGAAGCGAATAAAACACGGCAAGCTGCAGTAGGCTGGGCACGTAGCTCGTGTGCCGGAGGAACAACAAGCTAAAATCATATTCAACAGAGATCCAGGCTTCGTGGAAGGCCGCGCACATGTTGGCTTTTGGCAGTTGAGGAGTACTTAAGGACTCTTTAATCACAGAAAAAAAATATGTAATCAAAATTCAGCTAAAAATCGTGCACATAAAGGGAATGCTAGAGTTAGTCCATTTTTACATGAGATATAATGTAAAACTACATTACCATCGTGTTAATTTCCGCCAACCATCGCGTAAACCATCACGGCATCCAACTGGTTACGTGACTATTAGCGAAAATTTACACGATTTTAACGTAATTTTACATGCTAACTCATGTAAATATGCACTAACTCTAGCATTGCCTTTATATGCATTATTTCTCGCTGAATTTAACATGAACATTTGTGGGCTTCGTGGCCGAGCGGTTAGCGGCGTCAGTCGTTTAGGTGTCTCGTAAGCCTCGGAGTGTGGGTTTGATTCCCGCTCCAGTCGGGGAAAACTTTTCGTCAAACGAAAAATTTTCCACTGGGCCACTGGGTGTTATATGTGTTGTCCGTTGTCTAATGTGAGTGTAACCGATCTTTTGGGCGATTTTCTCAATCTTTAAGTCGAGAACGAAATGTTTCCTACTCTCCCGACGTTTCAGCCGAAGGGTTTTGGCCTTTCTCAAGGGTCGCTAAAACATGTATTTAACACTTTACATATAACATTTAACATAAAACATATAACTACTCACTAGTGTCTATCGTCTCCCGTGTATATAGTTGCCTAACCATTTGTGTTTGGCCTGCCTTTTCATTACCTGTCTGTTATAATATGGTATTTTTTTTCGATTTGATGCACAATTTTACCTAACTTACTGTTTTTTAAAGGTTTTTTAATATATTTAGTTTTGATTGGACTTCACAGCACTGGTAACGATCGTTTCAAAATGGTTGGTGAATTTTGTGGTGATTATGGATCACGTTCATCGGGAAGACCAGAAGACCACTATGTTTTATGTTAAATGTTATATGTAAAGTGTTAAATACATGTTTTAGCGATCCTTGAGAAAGGCCAAAACCCTTCGGCCGAAACGTCGGGAGAGTAGGAAACATTTCGTTCTCGACTTAAAGGCTGAGAAAGCCACCCAAAAGATCGATCAAACATCCAGTCGAAACCCTCTTGTAAGTGTAACGTTTAGTCGGTGCGGCCTCTCGCCGAAAACGGTGTAGTGTCTGTAAAAAAATATATATGTTTTTTTCTGTGATGTACAGGGCAACTGGGAGTGATTGGCCCAGGACCGAGACCAGTGAAGGCGGATTCTTCATTCGGCATAGACTTGCCGCTACGAATGGTAGACCACCAAGTATCAAGTATTATCATGGCGAAAGGTTTCCACCAACTTCCTTTTATTCCTTTTATTAATCTTTCATGTTTACCTTTATTGACATATTTATATTATAAACACTCAAAATCGAAATTTAAAAATCCTTTGCTTAAACAATGTTTATCACAAAATGCTAGCAGGATCGAGGCAAGGAAAATACATTGTCAGAATGAGTTTAAGCCACCATACTTGCCAGAATCGCCCACTATCCGCATCCGCCTGTAGTAGGGCCTCCTCATTCGCCGATGGTGCTCCCCCAAAGCTCGTTGTTTGTGCGTGCATGTTGACTTCGTGCGTCGCCACCGCCGGCGCTCCACACTGCGCGTTCTACACATTCACACGAAATGAATTCAATTTAATATTCGTTAACAGGTAATCAATCATCCAAGCTTGGTATGGAAATGTTTCTAATGAAATTAAATTTCGGAGAAAATACACACCCCGGCGGCCGCATCCCGTTTTGCCGGTGATGGCGATTGCCTCGCGTGGAAGTTAGATACCTGCCATCCCACTGGCACTGCCCTGCTGCTGCTGGTTGTCTGAACATCCCAGAATTGGAACGGTTGGTGATGGCATTTTCCATTAGTCTCTGCCGGCACACCGACGACCCTACCACCCTTGGGGAAGTGTCTGGAAGGTGGCTGGCGGCTGGCGGCTGATGAGGCACAAACAGTTTCCCAACTTGTCTCACACTGCGGGCTGGGTTGGTGGCGATTGCTTTATGAGGGGGAAAGGGTTTTGCGAAGGGATTGTGGCAAATGGTTCCGGTGTAATAACTCTTGGGTGGCTCCCTGCCTTTTTGGGTTAGCGGTGTTTGGAAAGGATATTTTTGGATTGAAAAAGTGTCATTGTACTGTCTCTGATCCCTTTCTTGACAAATTTGGCTTCGGCATTATCCATGCCAGATTCAGCTGTTGAATGGCATACCTAACTCAACATGGGAAATCGAATAGTGCTTGACCCTCTGTGCATGTGTTATAGGCGCTATTCATGTGTATTTCGTAGCACTGCTTCCATCTTTCAATAACTGTACTTTCGATCGAAGTTTTTTTTATCTGTATTAACGAGATTTTTAACCCTAGGCTAGTTCATCTCGGGACCCACGCTTTACTTCCCTTCCGAAGGAAGAACTCACATTTTGCGAGTTTGTCGGGAGTGGGATTCGATCCCAGGTCCTCGGCGTGATGGTCAAGAGTTCTAACCATCACACCAGGTCCGCTCCCCGATCGAAGTTTTATCGCTAATTTTATCTTGTATGTTATCAACAATTCTTCTGAATGTTCTAAGGAATCGAACACCGTTTAGAACTAATTGGCCAAGCCATTTCGCGTTCTGCTAAAACTAGAACCATCATCATCCTCCGTGCCTAACGTTTCTACAAACGGAATTGAGAAGCGGTATCGCAATAGAATAGGAAGGTACAAACCCATCCACCACCCATGCAACCAATCTGGTTCGACAGATGATCATTGTCGACCACATGTGATTCACCAAATATCATTTAACAAATTGGACCCGATCTGGATCCACCGGCTGTCTCGCCAGTTGATGTGATTGTGGAAATGTGACTGCTGATGACTGCAATCATCATCATCATCATCGCCGTTTCTATCGTAGGATGGTGAAATTTCCCATCCCATATCCACCACATTCGAATCTTGACTCATCGTATAAAGGGGTTTCTGGGGAAGCCCCTTTGAGGCATTCTTGCAAGTATTCCTCTTATGAGCCTAGCTAGAACTCTTCAATATTTTTCCGAGAATCAATTCAAGAATCAATTTCCTCCCTACGATTAGCTTCTTGGACACTGACAGAGATTCTTTCAGGATTTTTCAGAATTCATTTGCAGGATTTCCTAGAGATTTCAGCAAGAATTTCTCCAAAGATTCCTCCAAGTGTCCTTCTAGAATCTATTCCAGCCAATGTGATTTTTGAAACTTTCTCCAGTAATTTGTTTCAGGAAATTCTCCCGGAATTCTCCTTGGGTCGTTCTCAGTTTATCAAAAAAAAAATCTCAAAAGAATAATCTTCAAAATAGCTCACGGATTTTTTCATAAATTTCTCCTGGGGTTTCTTCAGGAATTCTTTAGGAAATTTCTTCAAGTATTCCTAAAGCAGTTCGTGTATGTATTCGTTCATGTGTTTCATGAAACATTTTTGAAGGAATTCTTTCTCGAATATTCTCAGAATTTTCTCCGGGAGATTTTCTTCGGAGTTTCCTTCAAACATTACTTCAAAAGAAAAAAAAAAACAGGAGTTTTTTTTTCAAAAAAATATTGTTATAGAATTCCTTCCAGGATTTTCCTTTAGAAATTCAGACATTTGCCCAGGAACCCTTTTTTTTAATAATTGTTGGAATTTACCCTTTTTTTCAGGTACTGCTTCAAATTCAGGGATTCTCTTAGGTGTTTGTTTAGAAACTCCTTTTTGAAAACTCTCAACAGATTCTTCTAAAAATTCCTCTGGTGTTTTCGCCACCAGGTACATATTGTTCCTTCAGGTATTGCTTAGGATTTATCCAAACCTGTCTTCAGGGATTCTTTAAGATTTTTTTTTTGGTGATGCTTCCGGAATTTCTCGAAAGATTCATCAGATATTCGAGGTATTCTATCAAAGATTCAATAAAAATATTTGGATTGTTTTCTTTATGTTTCTGCAGGATTACTTTCAAAAATTTGTCCAGACAGATCTTTAGGTACTGTGTATAACACTCTTCAGAATCTGTTTAAGAAATTCTGCTAAGAACTCCTTCAAGGGTTTTCTCCAGGAGTTCTTTAAGAATTCCCTTAAGAAAACGCTTCAGAGATTCATTGGAAATTTATTGAGAGATTTCTTCAAGAATTTCGCCAGCTTTATCTGAAAATTTTGCAAGTAATTTTGCAGGCGTTTCAAGAGATTTTTTCAAAAATTCCTTCACGAATTTCAACGGGAATCCCTCCAGAAATTTCTTGAGCAAAGCTTTCTTTGAATTACTTCTACTTACAGAAGTTTTTTATGATATTTTTTTGGGAATAAAGGAGGTATTTTGAAGAGTTTCGTCAGGTTTTTTTCCTAGATATTCATCCAAGAATTCCTCCAGAGTAAATTTCAGAAAATGCTTCATGAGATTTTTTCTCGAATCCTTCATGAAAAAAAACAAGAATTTCTTCTAGGAATATCCAGAGGTATCACCACGAGTTTTGAAGCGATTCCTTTAGACATTTTTTTGGGTATTTCTTTAAAAATGCTTTCAAGGCTTCTTTCAAGAATTCTGCCAGGGGAGATGAACCAGCCATAGGCTGAAAATATCGATAATAAGGATAAAAAAAAATTCTGCTAGTGAACGAACTTCTGAAAAATCCCTGGAGAAAAACACTGAATCCTGAAAGAATTTCGCAAGGAATTCTTAGAGGAGCCCTTGGAAGATTTTCTCTGAAGGATTTTTGAGAAATTTTTAAAGAAATTTCTTAAAAAAACCTCAATGTAAGAACATTTGAAGTAATCTGTTCCTGACATTTCAGAAGATATCCCTAAAATTCTGAAGAAGATTTTTGAGATATATTTCAAGCTATTCCTTAAAGAGTTTCAGAGAGAATACGTGGAGGAATTTCTGAAAGAATCCCTGGAAAAATAACAGAAGATATCTATAGTAGAATCCCTTAGACATCTCAGGAAGTACTCTTCAATGAATCTCTATATAAGTATCTGAATAAATTCTAAGAGAATTCGTGAAGGATTCCCAGGTGAAACTCTTAAGAAATTCCTGGGAAAATATCTGGAGAAACTCTCAGGGAAACCCTTGGTAAAATTCCTGGAAAAGTTTGTTGAGCAATTTTCAGCAAATTTCCTGTAAACCTCTTTTGATAACATTGAAGATTTTCTGGAGCAATCTGGAGACGAATTTTTGAAATAATTGCTGTAGAAATGTAGAACGCTGTAGAAATTCTTAGGAAATCTTTCTGAACACAAACCATAAAGAAACCGTGGATAAATTCTTAGAGTTGTCCTCATAGCAAATGCCAGAGAAATATCTGAAGAAATGCATGAAGAATATCTGGAGAAATTCTGATGAATTCTCTGTTTAAACTCCTGAAGGAATCTCTGGAGTAATTCTGAACTAATGAAAGTAAAAATGTAAGTACCTCTGGAGACATTCTGCCATTATTTTCTGGATAAATTAATGTATAAAATTGAATTCCTAGAGAAATGCTTGGACAAATTTCTGGAAAACTTCTTGAAGGAATAACTGCATGAATTTCGCCGAGGTGAACTAGCCTAGGGTTGAAAATCTCGTCAACACAGACAAAAAAACCCTAATTAATCCACCTAGCGGTGATGGTGCCTTTCTCGTGCTTTAAAATATCCTTTCAACAAAACTCGAGCGACATGTTGATGACATTGACATAAATACAAAATGAAAACTGCTTGCTAAATCTACTCAATATGGATACATTTTATATTAGCATAACATCCAATATTCAGAAAATATAAGACAACGATCCAAAACTCAAACCAAACAAGTGTCATGAAGTCGCAAAATTTGCAAAGGTCATTATAGATTTTCCAGTCATCATTTTATGACTCCGGATACCTACCCCAACTAAACTAACCGCCATTTTGAACATTGAGACACCATCTTGGATGTTCTGGTATTCATTTTTGGACTCTGCACCTAAAATTACATAAAATAGTCGCCGTATTGAATTTTGGCATGTCGTTTATGATTTTCTGGTTACCAGTTTTAGACGAAGACCGGCATTCTTCCCCATTCAAACTATAGTCATATTGCAGACCTTGTGAAACAGCGCACAGCTTGGGTTTTCTGATTACAAATTTTGAATTCTGGACATATTTTCATACAAAATATGCCCATAATGCAAGAATAAAAAATCCTATAAAATAGGCATTAACTTGAATACTGGGCCATTATCTTTTACTTTGGACCGCTATTTTGGAAACTCTGGTGGACTCCAAACAAATTTCTCATACCAAATACACTTATTTTACATAGTTTTAGAGCTCAAAATTCATTAAAACAGCCACCATCTTCTGTTTACGCGGTCAAATTCTTATTTTTCCATTCAACGTTGACCAATCCTGCTATAACTTTACACCTTAGGAATCTGAAATGGTACGATTTGATGAGATCGCTTTAGTTTTGTCTATATTTTGTTCTCATATATGAGAACTTAGACCTATTCGTCACTGTTCTTCATACCTAATGTTTATTAGGCCATTTAACAAAGCCACGATTTAAATTTTCACATGAACGTTGGTTCTGCTACACAACAGCTAGTCTTTAATGTGATCTAAGGCTATTTTCTTGCTAACCGTTCATTAGATTATCAAAAAAAATCTGCGATCTGATGTGTCGTATGTATGGGTTTGTTCATTTTTATACTTGGTAATTTCCGGTGGGATAGCCGGATCTGATTACATGAGTCATGGACCATGACACTACCGGTTGTCCCAATTATGGTCTGAGAATATTTTATTACTATTTATTCACCTTTACCTAATGGATCGAAGTAGGCAGTGACCGCGAGTGGAAGTATTTTTTGTTTGTGACAGCATTTTTTTTTTCCGAGTTCGATTTTCTTCATTCGGCTGATGATCTGGCTGGCCCTACGCCACCCGGGTAACAGATACGTGAAAAAGTGTTTGATAGGGCCGAGCGTTTTGGCTTTTTGGAGTGTGTGGTTGTGGTTTGCTTGATTAGCGACTGTTTTCCGGTGAATCCGGATGTGCTGATTGTGGCACTAATGCGGTGTTACGTGACATTCGAGTTCCATTGCCACCAATCTCGTTGACTGATTGCGAACAGGATGAAGATCTTGAGAACCACGGTGGCGTTCCGTTGAAAGGGAGGTGGCTCATCGCCAAACAAATGCATTGATCCAGCTGATGGTGAAGGTGGAAGGAAGCCTATTGCAAATCTGCATTCAAGCCATCAATCAAGAGATCCTGAAGCACATCGTTGGATTACAAAGCCATTTGGTGAGATCTTTCTGGTTTAGTTCTTTTTGAATTATTTTCTATTCATATATAAACATTCAAATCATCATTATGGTCCACTGCACGAATTTATGCTGGCCTGCTTACTCTCACACGAAATTTGACGTTTGAGTTGTTTTTTTTCCGGATTTCTAACTTCTTTACTCGTTTTACGCGATCTTGTTTTATTTTTTTTGATAAATTGAGATGTTTTTTGTTGTAGTTTAACGCGATTTTTTGTTCATTTATTTTTCTTTTCTTTTACCTATTTTGTTATTTCTCGAGTCGCGTTGTAAACATTTATTGGGAAGTTCCGATGACCCTGGAGGGATCGGTTCTGCTTGTGCGTCGCACTGAGCCGAAACATACATATTTATACAATAAATAGAAAAAATCTTTTAATGAGATCGAAGTAGAGTAGACAGTGACCGCGAGTGCGTGTGTTTTTTTTGCGTTCGACAGCAAATTTTTCGTGTGAAAATGTGTGAGCCAATTTTCGTGATTTGGCTGATGATCCGGCTGGTCCTACGCCACCCGATTGCATTTCGGCAATCGTCGCTGTTTTGCGTGTGTACATATCGATCGCGGTCGGTCTGTTTTGGGGCGGCTAAAGTGAGCCACCGTAGTATTATTCAATCGTGCCGTAATCTACCTTTATTTAAAATATCATATCTACTATAAATTAATGTTTACTTTTTCAGCGTTAACCAGGTAAATGAGGTAAACTAAATTTATAAAAAAAAAATGTCATGCGCTTTTTCGCCAAGGAAAGCATCCCATTAAACCCCATCCACATCCAACTCCAGATATCTATGAAGTGGGCCAAGTTCTTGGACATATTCTGAGTAGATATCTAATCAACATTTCCTCCCCATCCCCGCTGATCGTAAGGACCTGGCCAGGTGTCGAGAGTTCGTTAAATGAAAGGTTTGTCAAGTCCCAGGCAACTTTTCTGGCGCATTAAACGTCTCTAACGACAGCCACCCCAGGATGTGTACGGTCGGCTATGCTATGCTATGCTATGCTATGCTATTTATTCACCTTTACCTAATCACCTCAAATCGCGGTGTATCGCATGAATGGGTTTGCTTCACTTTTACTTCTAACCACTTTCGAAGCCACAGCTGAACCCGCAACACTACCGGGAATCTAATGTGGTCAGACCCTATTTTTCCATCAGGTTGTCGATAAGTCGTGATCAGTCTTCGTTCTACTGCTCGTGTTGTGTGTAGGTAAGAGGTAACGATAGCGCATGAATGTAACAAAGCCGACTGACACCCGACTGCGGCAACGAAATGAAGGTAGTAAAAAGTGTCGAATGTTTACAAGACTGGTCGTGATTTGATGTACCGCATCCATGGGTTTGGTTAAATTTTACATTTAACTACCCGGATCAGATTCCGGGTAACTACCGGCTGAACCAAATATGGTCTAACATTATTGTCTTGTTAACTGCTCATCGGTTAACCAAAAACGCTGCAAATTGAAGGTGTCACATGCAGGGTTTGACAATTTCGACGGGACTCTCTGAACCAATTCCGGACCACTACCAGTGACGTAAGGCTATTTTCTAGCTAACTGTTCATCAGGTTATCGCAAAAGCCACGATTTGATGTGTCACATGCCTGGATTTGGTTCACTTTTACATTTGGCCTCTTCCGGCCACTCAAAACCGATTCCGAAACACTTGCTGACCGTTCATTAGGTAATCTAAAAAGCCGCTATTTGATGTGACGCATGTACGGGTTTGTTTCTCTTTCAGATTTAACCACTTCGGCGGGAACCCCGGAACGGGTTCCGGAACACTACTGGTTCAGATATGATCTGAGATGATTTTCCTGCTCATTGTCCATCAGGTCATCGAAAATGCCGTGGTTTGATGTGTCGCATGTATGGGTTTGGTTCAATTGTATATTTGGCCACTTCCAGCGGGACGCCTAGAACCGGTTTCGAAACACTACCGGTTCAGGTATGGTCTGAGATGATTTTCCTGCTCATTATCCATCAGGTCATCGAAAATGCCGTGGTTTGATGTGCCGCATGCATGGGTTTGGTTCAATTGTATATTTGGCCACTTCCAGCGGGACGCCTAGAACCGGTTTCGGAACACTACCGGTTCAAATATGATCTGAGACTATTTTTCTGCTTACCGCTCATCAGGTTATCGAATATGCCGTAGTTTGATGTGTCGTATGCATGGGTTTGGTTCACTTGTATATTTGGCCACTTCCAGCGGGACGACTAGAACCGGTTCCGGAACATTACCGGTTCAGATATGGTCTGAGATGATTTTCCTGCTCATTGTCCATCAGGTCATCTAAAATGCCGTGGTTTGATGTGTCGCTTGCATGGGTTTGGTACAATAGTATATTTGGCCACTTACAGCGGGACGCCCAGAACCGGTTCGGGTACACTATCGGTTCAGATATTGTCTGAGACTATTTTCCTGCTTACCGCTCATCAGGTTATCGAAAATGCCGTGGTTTGATGTGTCTCATGCATGGGTTTGGTTCACTTTGATATTTGCCACTTCCGGCGGGACACCCGGAACCGGTTCCGGAACACTACCGGTTCAGATATGGTCTTAGACTATTTTTCTGCTTACCGCTCATCAGGTTATCGAAAATGCCGTGGTTTGATGTGTCGCATGCATAGGTTTGATGCATTTTCATATCTGGTCCCTTCCTGGGGTACCGTTCCGGAACACCTAAATGGCCATATCTCCGGAACGGCTGAACCGATCCGAACCATTTTCAATAGGAAACAATGGGACCAGATTCCGCATCGAATGAACCGTCGGTCATTGAAATCGGATGAGGTTTACTGCCAAAAAGTGATGTGAGTTTTTTTGTACACACACATACACACACACACACATACACACACACACACATACACACACACAGACATCACCTCAATTCGTCGAGCTGAGTCGATTGGTATATAAGACTTGACCCCTCCGGAGGCTCTATCTAATTTTCGTTTTTGGAGTGAACATATAGCCTTTCGGTACACCTTGGTGTACGAGAAAGGCAAAAAATGTATGAATTTCTGACGAATGTTTCGAAAGGTTGCTGCCGAGGCTACTGAAAGAATTTAGAAAGAAAAAAAATCTGAAAAAATCCTTGTAGAAATTCGAGAAGGATTTTCCAAAAGAATATCAAGAAGTATTTTTGAAGTAATCCCTCATGAAGTTTCAAAAGGAGCGAATATATATCTACTTCAGAGAACTTTTGGAAAAAAATCTGGGGAAATTTTTGAGAGAATATCAGAAGGATGCCTTGCTGAAATTTTCCAGGTTTCTTTAAGATAATATTGGAAGAATTTCTGCATGAGTCTGTGGAAGATTTTCTAATGAAATCCTTAAAGGCATTTCTGGCGAAATCCTCAAGTTTTGATTTTTTGAATAAAAATTCGCAGATTGCATTTCTGAAGAACAATGTGAGCAATTTCCTTTAAAAATACTCTCATGGATTTCTGAAAGAATCTACGGAGAAATTTCTTGGCCAATCTTTGGTAAGTTTTCTGGAGGCATTCTACGAGAACTTTCTGGAGGATTCTCTAGAGAAATTTTTGAAGTAATCCTTGGAAGATGTTCTACAAAAAAAACTTCAAAAAGGAATTCATGAAAGATCTTCGGAAATGTATTCCTGGAGGATTTTCTAAAGCAATTCATGAACCAATTAGGGAAGGAATCCAAGGAAGGTTTTATGAAAATGTTCTAAAATTATCTTCTAAGGTGATATTTCAGAAAACATAGAGAAAATTTTAACGCTGGAGGAATTTTTGAAAAAAAAATCCTGGAAGATATTTTGAATAATTTTTTGAACGATTACTTTGACCAATCCTCTCAAAACATTTTTGAAGAAATTTCTAAACATTTTTTGAAGAAATTCATGAATGATTTTCTTAAGAAATTCATGCGAGATTTTCGAAATTATTTTTTGAGAAATTTCGCAGGAATAGCTACTGAAATATCTGATTTAATCACTGTAAGAAACTGAAGAAATCCCAAGAGATTCCCTAAAGGGCTCCGTAGTGGAATTTCAGGAGGGAGTGTGTGAGGTGATTATTGAATGAAATTCTGATAAAGGACCCATTGCTGAAAAAATCCCTGAAATATTTCCTTTTATAGGTGGGATTTCCTGAGAGAAGTCCCATTATCAAAGATTAATTTCTTCAGAAATCCTTTGAGAAGAAACTTTTCTTCAGATATAACTTCTTACAATAAAATTTGTTCCAAAGTTTTTTTTTTTAGAATATCCCAGAAATTTGTTAAAGAACTCTTTAACTTAAAGCCTGTATCCGCAATAATCGGGACACAGAAATACAGTTGTAACTCTGCAATAGATACATTGGAAATGTTCAAATTTTGTCTAATAACATCGTAAGATGTGTTCATTTCACCTACAAAATTTCATGTGAATCGGTGCAGTACTTTTTGTTGTAGCAACGAAAGGGTAAAATGTGCGCCATTGAATTTTGTACAGCCCCTAGTTTTGCTTGGCAGCGCTGTAACTTTTGAATTTGGCAAAGGAAATGGCTGAGATTTTGAACACAAACCTCTCAATCTACATTTGTTGCATAGGCAAAATTTCGAAAAAATCGATGCACTATCAACAATTTTATAGTCGAAACATGTATTGGGACTGAACGTGATTTTAGCCTCTCAGACAGCAATTAATCAGCACCCTTTTTTGTTTAGATTGTACTATTGAAAGTACTATACCAATCATCATCAAATTTTGCAGGCATAATATACATATAATCAACTAGCTTCTGTGAAAATTTCATGAAAATTGGCAGAGAAATTCAAAAGTTATGAATAGGTAAAAATCGCACATGAAAAACACGAAAAAATTTCACTAACACTCACCCCTATCAACACCAGTAGCTTTCAAACCAATTCATTAAAGTTGATGAAATTTTGCAAGAAAGTGTCTCTATAAATATCATAATTACTAACGAAATTTCATAATTATCATTACAAAACTTTGAACTGTAGCGTAAAAGAACCATCTAGTATGCGAATGAAAATTGATCCTGATTGTACAAAATGCTTAAAACCACGTCTGTTACATACACCAAAGAGTTCTCAGTCAATTATTTGGCCAATTTTACCGATTAATCACAGAGCTACTGATGTACTTCTGTGTCCCGATTATTGCGGATACAGGCTTATAAAATATTCTTGGATTTCTTTCGCAATTGTTCCAGAGATTCCATTGAAAATTCCTTTCAGAAAGTCTTCTTGCGATTTGTTTTGTAAATTCGTTTAGAACATCTGCCATGGATTTCTTCAAAAATTGATCTAGAATTTCCTTTAGAATTATTGAAAGAGGATCCAAAAGAGGATCATCCAAAAATTTCTCCAAGAACTCCTCTAGAAAGACTTTCAGGAAATCATTCTCGGAATTCTTCAGAAATGCTTTCAGCGATTCCTTTAGAAAATCAAATGTTAAGAATTCCTTCAAAAATGTCTCCATGGATTTCTTTAGAAAATCTTCCGCAGGCTCCTTTAGGAATTCCTAAAAAAAAACTCTGCCAGGGATTACTTCTCCTGAAACTCCAACATGGATTTCAGACATTCTTTAAGGGATTCATTCGGAAACCCCTTTTAAGATTTAACCAGGGATTACTTCACTACTTACCACAGGGATACGGACATGCTTTCAAAGATTCTTTCATAAACTATTCCAGATAATCATATAGAAATTCGTACAGGTATTTCTTCCTCACCAGTCTACCAGAAATTTTCTCCACATATTTCTCCTTTTCCACAGAAGTTTCTTCGGCATTTACTTTAAGGATAACTATAAGAATTTCTGTGCGGATTTTTTGAGAAATTTTTTCAGAAACGTTTCCTAGCAATTTCTACCGGAATTCTTCACGGATTTTTGGGATTTTATTCAGGAATTTTCTTAACGATTGCTTTATGCAATTTTTTTAGGGATTCCGACCAAAGCTGATCCGAGGATTTTCTTCAGGAATATCTCTATAAAGATTTTAGAAACTTACTGGCGAGATTTTTCCAAGAACTTCCCGTGTTTTTTTTTTTTCAGATATCCCTCTAGAGATTCATCATTCGAAACCACTTCCTGAAATATTACAGATATTTTACTGGGAATTTCTTGGAAAAAAATCCTTCAGAGATTCTTTTAGAAATTCCCGTTCAGATTCCTTCTGATATTCCGTCAGGGATTCTTTCAAAAATATCTGCAGATACTTCTTCAGAGTTCAAGAGACTTCTTCAACAGTTCTTTCATGAAGTTTTCTAGAAAATCATTGAACACTTTCTTAAAATAAAAATCTACAGGGATTCTTTTGGAAATTCATCTAAGGGTTTCTCCAACAATTTATGTGATTTTTTTTCTGAGATTTCTGCAGACAGTTCTACACATTTTTTTTAGAAGTTGCTCGTGTGGCTCTGTCAGAAATATCTCCTGAGGTTCCTTCAAAGATTCATGTAGGAATAGTTCCAGATATTCATGAAAGGATTTTATTTTTCAGATGTTCTTCCAGAAATTGTGCAATGCCTGGAAGAATTCATGAAAAAATCTTCGAAGGAAATTCTAACGAAATCCCAGGATAACTGTTTGAAGGATATACCTTCTCCTTGTTATAACCTTGGAGATTCCAAGAAGTTATTTTAGATTTTTATCTGGTTCGATTCCCGGACAAAAAAATCAGGGAAAGTACCTTAAGAAACTCCATAAGAAGAAGCATCAAGATATCCCATTTGTATTTTGCAGACACACTCTAGAGGCATCGAATCTGACGAACGAAGCATTGAAACAAGCTGCAATTGTTTATCCTGGGTTTGCTAAAAAAAGGCAGCTTTTGCGAATCAGGCGCATGTGTTTACAAATTATCAAGATAAGTGCTCTTGAAAGCGTGAGTAGGGGATCAAGTTAACCATTGTAGCTGCTGTGTTTGTATTCTCTTATGTTTCACCTTAAGATACCTCTTTAGTGGTACAAAAATCATGGGAAATTTCTTGAGGAAAACTAAAAGTAATTTCAAGGAAAAATTGCTAAAAATATTTCTGCAAGGATTTCTGCAGATATCAATAGATAAATTTTTGAAGGAATCTCTTAAAAATGTTTGCTAAATTTCCGCAAAAACTGGTGGAATTTTAGTTTAAATCCATCAATATATTTTTAAGGGATTCCTGGAGAAGGAATCCTTAGAAGAACTCTTGGAGATACTAGAGGAATTCCTAGAAGAATATCTTATAAAATTTCATCAGGTATGATTACATAATAATCCATGAAAATAAAGTCCTGAAGGTAAAATTTTTGAAGAAAATCTTACAGAAACAACAAATATCCTGGAAATTTATTTTAAAGATTTTTTACATAATTTCTGAAATAAAATGGACTTTATGAAAGAATCTTTGAAAGAACACCAGGAAGAACAGGAGAATCCTCTGCAGATATAGATAGAAAGATTTATTGACAAATTCTTTTAGAAATGCTAAGCAAAAGATTCTGAAGTAATTTATGCGGGAGTTGCTGAGAAAATGTTTGCAGAAATTTCTGAAGCATCACCGAAAAAAAAATAAAACAATCTCTGAAGTATGGTCTGAATAAACTCTAAGCAATCCCTGAGTGAATACCTGGAGAAGCTTCTGGAGAAACTCCTGGTGGACCATTCAGAATCTCTAGAGAATTTTCTAAAGAAAATTCTAAATAACTACCCGAGCAAATAAGACCTGAAGTAAACTCTGGAGAAATTCCAACAATAATTGCTGAGAGAGATACTGCAAAAACAATTTTGAATTTCGGATAGACGAATGTTTAATTGAGTGTCTGAAACAGTCTCCAAATCTCTGTCAATTTTTTTTCCTGGAATTGCAAATTTTGAAGACATTTTTGGAGGAACTCCTTGAAAAAATTTCTAGAAGCATGGTGATAATATTCCTTGCGGGAAATTTCAACAAAAATGGGTGCAGGAATCCTTCATGTATGTCCTAAATAATCGCTTACAAAGCCCCAAGAGGAACTATTGAATGAATTTCCAAAGAAACTCGTGGACTAGTTTCAAGATAAATCTTTTGAGAAATTTCTTGAGAAACTTCTGACCCTTGCAAAATTTCTGGAGGATTTTTTAAAATTATCTCTAAAGGAATCCCTGGAGAAATTTTTAAAGAAATGCATGGGCAGGAATGCATTTTAAAGATATACTTGTGCAATCTTTGGGGAAATGCTTGCTTGAATCATTCTAGGAAATCCTGCGAGAATATTCTTTCTATAAAAAATACCGGAATAGCCGGGGCCCGTGGCGCAGTGGCTACACGTTTGCTTCATAAGCGGATGGTCATGGGTTCGATCCCAGCCCCGGCACTTCGTCAGTTGCTCTTCTTCCAACCGAGAGCGGCTGGCACTTGACCCTCTTCTGAGCTCTCATAGCTCAAACGGACCCGGATAATTGGATATCGGCGAACGGCAACCCATAATGGACGACCCCCATTCGGACTGGAAAAGGAACAACAGCCACACATCATTTCATCATCGTATTCATCATTCTACCAAAGACAGGGTAGAAAAGTGAAAGCAGCACAAAGGCAAAACCAGTTCGATATAGTAGAATAAGAATATAAAATAATACATTTAGACGCTGTACAAAGTGTAAGTGCAGCCGCCAATTGGAATCACTCACGTAGTGCCCTAGTGGACAAAAGAGCTGTAAAATAGGGTAAGTGGTGAAGAGTAAAAAAAAATACCGGAACATTTGAACAAATCTTGTAAGAATACTCAATTTTCTAGAAAGATTTTCGGGTAGTCTGTGTAGGTAATCATGGAGAAAATTCTTACACAGTACAGGGGAAAGAGTAAATTCTAAGAATTTTCTCAAATATTTTTTTCAAGAATGCTTGCACAATTTATTGCAGAAGGAATACCTGCAAGAATCCACAATGGTTACATAAAAAATGGAGTTTTTTTTCCCCGGATTTGTTTTTAATTGAGAGTAGTATTGAAGTAATTCCTACGGGGGATTACCAGTATAGGGAGCACTGAGATTTGGAAATCTTGAGTAAATCAGCTTTGATTTTACCATGACAGCACTGTTCTGCAAGTAATGTCACCGTATGATGGAACTCAAGTCAATAAGTTCAAAATTGACTGAGTGACAGCAGCAAATACCCAAAATATGTCTCCATGCTCAAATGGTTCAGACACTTTGACAATTCGTCATTGATTTAATTTAGACATTCTACCCAGAGTATAGCTTCGTTATTCCTCATTCTCGTAAGAAAAACTCATATGCATCCGCTCTGCCCCACAACAAAAAAAAAACCACAACAAAACATACTCTTCCCATTCTGCAACACTTATCCAAGCTAGTTTCACCTCTGACCCTTTCCCTAGGCCCGTCACACCCTTCACCCCAGCCACCACTCGCGTAATTAAGCCCACACCAAGCCGCTGGCTGCTGGCAGCGAGGAGGAGGCAAGTGGATCTCTCTCACGCTCTCGGGCGACCACTTGGGCGTGTACAATTTCCACCAGCCATCCACTCGCAGCAAGCCAGTCAGCCAGCCGCGCGCACTCGAGCTGGTTAGTTCATTAAAAATAAGCATCACATTCATTTGATGTGCGCGCTCTGACGACGGGTGGGTGGCGGGCGGCGCGCGGTGGCGTGGCGAATGCCTAAGCCACATGGAGGATGGACCCACGCCGCCGCCCGTGCCGCAGCATCTCTTTCTCGTCGTCACTCACGTCCAGAGCGTTAATGATTAATCATAAATTTAATCATGATTAATGATTAATGATTAAGATTAATCAAAAATCATTAATCATAATCACAAAAAATCTCGTTTAATCATTAATCATTAATCTTAATCATACTGATTTCACAGTTTAATCGTTAATCAGTAATCATAATCATAAGAAAAAACATTAATCAATCATTAATCATTCATCACCATAAATGATTCACCATATATAAAATATATGATCCAATTTGAATTGGTTCAAATGCTGTTCTAAATAATATAATTTACGATTCTTTTCTTAAAAATCTCCCAGACAGAGTTACCTTTTACTTTTGGAACTTCAAAAATATTTTAAACAACAAATATATTTTAATCATTTCCAGTTTTTTGTGATTGATTAATCATGAATAAGCATGATTTTTAATCAATGAGCCATTTTTAATCATTAATCATAATCAATAATCACAGTTAAAATTAATTTTATTCATTAATCATAATCATTATTCATCCCAAAAATCTAATTAATCATTAATCATAATCAATAATCATCGAAATTGGAATTTTAATCATCAATGATTAATCATGATTAAAATTTTTGTTAATCATGAACGCTCTGCTCACGTCAACCCGCCGCCGGTTGGATGGGGACCACGCGCTCTGCTCCACCCTGACAATTTACACTAATTAAAAAGCAGCTTTATCAAGTCAATGTGATGTTTATCCTTTTTTTTTGCGCTCTAATTTTCCTCTTGACCTCTTTGGGTGCGGGGGACACACGCAAACAAAAAATGGAACTGGAAGAAATGATCCTGCTGAAGGGTGTTTTTCACGCTTCAAGCTCATCAGTATTGCTGACTGGCGATGATGAACACTCTTGCAGGTCGGTTTCAGCTTGTTGTACAACAAAGTTGCAATGATCAGCAGATTCAGAAGATGTAGGCAGACAATTAAAACATAAAATATCAACACTACTGGCAGATAGAGAAGTAATCATCAGACCGAATGGTCATCAGGTCGAGTATAAGATAAGATGAACGAATACTAGGTGTAAATATATTTGAAGAAGAAAAATATCAATCATTTTGTTCTACTTCTCCTTTTTTGTGTTGTGAGGTTTTAAGCAGGCTTCGATACAGGAGTCAATCTGTGTATATCCCTTTCGGGACGGAGCGCAAAAAAGTGAAATTTTCATACAAATTGCTCAACTTTGGCTTTCCAGAACTCTTAGATTTCCCAAAAAAAAAGCAACAATTATTTTTCCTCATTTGAAAGAACTACTCTTTATCTTTCGATTTCTAGCTTTGACTACCTAGATAAATAGGAAATAAGAAATTTGCGACAGATAAAACTTTTTCATGTTTTACAGTTTTTGCCCACTTTTTGTTTACCTGGTTGTGGTAAATTTCACAGGCAATGTAAACAAAAGTTTGTTTACACACAAGCAAGTATAAGTAATGGCTGAATTATTGAAACAGTTTACATCACATAAAATAAAGTATAAACAGATGAAAAAAAAATGTAAAACTGTTACCGCTCAACAGCACAATTGTGCTGGTTCGTCACGAAAGGGATATCTCGCTGAAGGGCCTCTTAGCCTTGCCTCTTTAGCTGATGCAACACACTCAAACCTTCATTTAGGTGAATTCTATTTAGGTACCTCCATTTAGGTAACGTTACTTAAATGGAATCTGATTATGTTACAGCAGTTGGAGTGTTTTACATTTGGGATAAGGTAGGTTTACGGGAACTAAACAGCGAGTGGAGTGGCGTGCTCATGGTAATTGACTAAAACAATCAAAATTCCACAAGAATCCAACAAACAGAACTTGGGAGTACCACTCTAAATGTGCATCTTCGAGTATTCCAAACTTTATTAATCCAATAACGGTGCCAGCCATGTCCTTACGGTCATCGAGGAAGGGAAGGAGTAGTAGTAGTATGTCGTTCGTTGCTACAGGAGACCGGGATCTGCTCACGACTGTCACGGGAGAAGTTTTTGTTAATGAGGAGGGGGGAAAGTCTCAGGGATTTCTCAGGAGTTTCTAGGGTCCTTAGGGGATTCCAGGGGGATTATCAGAGCGATCCAGAGGGAGTTCCAGAAGGTCCCGGGGAAACCAGAGGTTCTCAGGAGGTTCCAGGAAGGGTTCCAGGGTACCCTACAGGCATATCTGGATGTTTCAGAGGATCTAATGGGCGTTTTTAAGGTAATTAATTAATTAATTATCGATTTTTGCGGCTTAACCAGCCGAGTGGAAGTTTTATTTAATTCCAAAAGATAGACTTTACACTTTCTTCAGACTTTCGAACTCAGCATGACCCGTGACCACAGCTTCAGAACCACTGAGTTTTAGAGCGCCACGTTATTGTAGTAATGTAGATAATCTCACCCTCTCCTAGAATTTTTGGATCTTAAAAAGTTCGCCTCGCCCGTCACGGAAGATTGATAACCACTAAATTTTGCGACACTGTTAATGTGCTCCTTGAGACGAAAAATTAGGGAAACAACTTCGAATTCACATTATACATATGTGCATATCATATGTTAGTTGTTCCCGAAAAAAATAGAACTCCAATTTACGCCACAGGGATGCTGTTTGGAAATTAGTGTGTAAATGGGAGGGGGCATAGGCGCCAACTTGGCGTAGTTAGGGGGCGAAGCTCTCCAAAATTAGATAAAATTTAACATTGTTCAGCCTACCCAAGTAACAATGAATGTCCAACAGTGAGAGTATTAGCTAAACAATAACTGATTAATGGTGTCAATGGCTGAACACAATGACAGCTGAATATTGCTCTGAAGTATGACTTGTTCAACCTCTTTAATCAACAATTCATAGATGGCTGAATATCCAGTCCAGAATCCACTTATTTATCTGTCAATTAATCGACAGTGAATAGACAAATGGAAAATGTTGACATCAATGACAATACGCAAAGAATACAGTTTTCTTCACATCCAATTAAATGTGATCAAGCCTGGTATACCTCCTGTGCCAGCAAAGTCTCTTCGTTTTACGGTACTCATTAACTGCAAATTTTTTGCCGAAACTCTTCAGAATTTTTTGAATGAGCTTGTTTCGTGATCGTCAAACACTTGACAACGTCATCATCTCCTATAACAACCAGCGCAGCAGAGGCACCGCCCAGCGGAAAGCGAAACTCTGCTGCTGAATTATATTTGTCCCGCGCTTGGCGAATGGTCCAATTAAGAACCACAGCTGTAATGACTTCTGACGAATGCTTATCCACGGTCGTCGTAAATTGTGTCAATTCCGTGCGCCGGAATACTAATACTTCAACGCTCGATGCACCACACCGTCTCCGTCTACGTACTGTTTGCTGGGGAGATCCTAGCTAATTAGCTGGTCTCATGCCACTGCCAGTATCTTTCACTTCTTTTAGCAAATAACGATCAAAATTGGAATAATTTATTAGCGTCATCCTGGCAGAGTGAAATCAGATAGTCGTTTGCGTGTGCAAAAGCTCCGGGAGCACAATACTTGTCCCCAACTGCTTGATTCCTCAAACTCGAAGCGCACCCACTTTACAGAAGATGAGCATCCCACTCCTGATGGTGATGGTGGAATCGCGGCCCACATCACTGAGGAATAGGTCGCCAGATCCTTGAAGTGCGAGGGATGAAACCAACCCGGTGGGTAAGCACCTTTGTTTCGCTAGGCGGAATTATAATTGGGGGAGAAAAAGAGTGTATCGTATTAATTCTGGCTTGTGCTGAAGCAGGTATTCCGGCTAACGAGAGGCAACCAGAAGAGTTTCTCCAAGTAAGTACAGTTGGCTGCCTTGACTGGTAGTGGTGGTGCTGCTACTGCTACTGTAAAACCGACTTATGGTACTAATTAGGAGCAAAATTAATGAAAATTCGAGATGGCACCGACGCGCTACTTGCTGGTTTGGTTTAATTGGATGACGCGATAACCACAGATGACACAAAGGTGACCTGTTGTTTTTTTTTTTTTGAAATTATCAAGCTGATGAAAGTGGGGTTATAAGAGTTCCAGGAATTAAACAAGAATAAAGTATGATTTCATTAGTAAGATGTTGAAATGTATAACCAGTTTCTCGATAAATTTCTCATAAATTTCATCTTGAAAGTGGTCTAAGGGTTTCCTCAGAAATGCTTCCCGGAATACTTTAGTCTTCAAGCAGTCGCGTCTTTGGTTACTCTCAGCAACACCACTAATACGGTGTATTCTACAAGCGCGTTTTTTCCATGGTGTATGTACTCAGTATACAGTCGGATTTCCTATAAGACGCTGCCACCCACTTTACACAACAATTTCTCAGCTGTCTTGCATCCGATCCAGCTGAATTTTGAAGAGTCGATAGAGTATATTTCAGGCTAATCACATACCAAAAATAAACACAATTGGCTGAAAGACAACGTGGGAATTACGGTGGGTGACAGCGTCTTATAGGAGACCCCACTGTACGACGAGACCGCTCGCGAGTTAAGGGATTCTATAGAAAGTTCCCTCAATGATTGCTACAGAAGTTCATGCGTGTATTCACTCCTGCATTTCTTCATACAATTTTGATGGAATTTTTCTCCGGGATTTCTTAAAAAATTTGATCTAGAATAATTTCAAGATTTTTTACAGGGGTTTCTTCACGGTTTCCTTAAAATGTTTCTTCAATTGCATATTTTCCATAAGATTTTTTTCACAAAGATTAGGAGATTCTTCCAGAAATTTCTCTTGGGTTTTCCTTTCGAAATATATATTTTTTTCCAGTAACTTTTCCAGAAATTATGAAATTATTTAATCAATGATTTTCTCGGGTATTGCTTAGTTTTATAAAGAATTCTCTGGAGGCTCTTCCGAAAGCTGCTCAGGAGTAAAAGTTCCTTCAGGTATTCCTACAGGCATTTCTTTAAATTTAATCAGACCTTCCTCCAGAAATTCTTTCGGAACACTTTTTTCCTTTGAATGCATGGAAATGGCTCTCGAGCAATTCCAGATATTATTTCAAAGATTCCAAAATTTCATTATTTTTTTAATTTCTTCAGAATACTTCCTCGATTTTTTTTTTATTTCTGAAGGACATCAAAAGCCTCTCAGATAGTAGTTTAGGGAATTTTGTTTACAAACCCCTTCAGAAATTGTATGAGAAATTTATCTGAGAATTCCTTCAGATGAATCTCTAGTCTGGAAGTTCTTCTAAGGATTCTGTTTCTGTCAGCACTGCCAGCCAAAACTGTCAACTGTCATTGAATTGACAGTTTTATTGTCACGAGAGGTGAACAATGGGATAAAGAAGTAGAAGAGAGAGTAGTTGTCATCTTCACGATGAATACCCGCTGATCGGCTACCACTGACGTCTGTTCATTGAAAATTGCACAAAACTTATAAATTTCCTTATTTCTAAATATTAAAACTCTTCGGTAAAATTAATGTTTAAGCTAAGTCAGAATCGCAGAAATTCATCACAGTTAGTTTGAACCTAAATCTAATTGAATTAAAATAACATTAAAAGACTCGGACACCGTCTTCAGCCGGGGCTGTACAGACTGAACGAAACTTAACACTAGACAACGGGTACGACACATGTTACGAGCACCAGTGGATACGAGGGTGAAACATTTGTTGCTCGTTTATCACTTGCTGTTTTATCACTCGGAGCGGGAATTGAACCCTCACCGCATGACATGGTACGGTTATACGCTTGGTGACGCTAACCGCACGGCCACGAAGCTCCACAACTATATCACAGATATACAATGAATAGGGCCTACGAGAAAAAGTACATATCGAATGTCCAACATGTGCAAATCCGATTTATGTAAGTTATTGAATTGAATTTGAAGATGTAAGTATAATAAAAAAAATGTTTCATCTTAAAGGTGATTCGTACCAAGCCCGTGCACAAGGGAGGGGTTTTGGGGGCTAAACCCCTCCCATTGTCGATATTCCATACACTAGGCGCCCCTCTGCTCTTTGCCAAAACTATGAAAAACCCCTCCCAGGAATCCCTGGATAAGCTCCTGGAGGATTCTCTAGAGGAAACCTGAGAGGAATCCCTGGAGAAGAAACATCTTGAGGAATTCCTGGAGGAATCCTCAAAGAATTTTCTGGAGAAATTCTTGGAAGAACTTCTGGAGGACATTTTGGAAAAATCGCTGGAGGAATCCCTGAAGCAATTTCTGGAGGAACCTCAGGAGCAATGCCTGGAGGATCTTCTAGACAAATTTCTGACAGAATCCCAAGTGGAACTCCTGGAGAAATCCCTAGAGGAATTCTTGAAGAAAACCCTGAATGAATCACTAAAGAAATTTCAGAAAGATTTCCTAGAAGAATCCCCCGAGAACTGTTTCTGGAGCAATTTCTGGAGGAATCGTCGAAGAAATTTCTGGAGGAATCTCTGGAAGAATCCTAAGAGGAATCCCTAGAGAAATTTCTAAAGAAATTCCTGGAGGAGTTCCCAGGGGAATTCCTGGAGGAACCCCTGGAAAAATCCTGGAGAAATTCTTGAATAAATTCCAGAAAGAATTTCTGAAGGAATCCATGGAGAATTTCCCGCGGATATTCCTGGAGGAATTGCTGTAGGAATTTCCGAAATCATTCCTCCAGAAGTTCCTGGATCAATTCGTGGAGGAATTCTTGGTGGAATTCTTGAAGAAATACCTGGAAGAATATCTGGAATAATTCCTGGATAAGTTCCGGGAGGAATTCCTGTGGGAATTTCCCCAAGAAATCCATGAAGGAATTCCCTGAAGAATCTCAGTAGGAATTTACGCAGAAATCGCTGGAAAAATGCTTGGAATAATTCGTGGATAAACTCCGGAAGAAATTTCTGGGGAAATTTCTCAAGGAATCCATGAGGATTTTTTGAAGAAATTTCTGGAGAAATTGCCGTAGGTGTTGTGGAAGAATTCCTGGAGGCTTAGAGCAATCCCAAGAGGAATCTGAAGGAATCTGAGGAACACCTGAAAAAAATCTTGGAGACATGCCTTTAGGAACTCCTGGAGGAATCTCTAAACGAATTCCTAGGAGAATTCCTGTTTAGGCCTCTCCACTTTTTCAAAAATGTACTCTGATTCTCGAGTCCACCCCCATATTTTGACTGGCATCCTTAAAGAAGTAACTGGTCAAAATTCCAGTCAAATCCATTTAAATTAAAAGGTGCATCATATCAATTTAGTGTTTTTCGACTATTTTCAAACTTCAGAAAATCATAACTACACTAAAACTTGTCAAAAATTATTTCTTTCAGCATAAATTGAACACACAAGATTCCTCCAGGAATTCCTACTAAAAGTGCTCCGGTTATTCTTCGAGGAAATCCTCCAGGGATTAATCATGCAATGTATAGTATGGTGTAACTTTCAGGAAGAATTCCTTGAAGAATCTCTAGAGATATTGCTAGAGGAATTCCGGACTAATCCTAAGAACTTTTAGAGGAATCCATGCAGAAATTCCCAGAGGAATCTTGGTGGAATTTATGGAGGGATCCCTTGTGGAAGAATTGCTGAAGAGATCCAAGGATCTATTTCTGGGGGAATTCTATGAGAAGTTTCTGAAAGAATCCTAGAAGGAAGTACTGAAGAAATCGCTGAACTTCCAGAGAAAATCCTGAAGGAATCCTAAAAAGAGTAAGCAGAGTAACTTTTGGAGCAATTCCTGAAGCAGATCCTGAAGAAACCCCAGGAGGAAGCTTCAAAGCAATCGAAAGAGGAGTTCTTAAGGGAATCTTTAAACAGTTCCTGGAAGAATTCTTAGATTAATTCCTGAAGGAATCTCAAGAAGAGTTTTCAGAGGCGGATTCAAAATAATCCTGGAAGTTGTTTCAGAAAGAATAACAGAAGGAATTCCCCGGTGAAGCCCTGGAGAAATCTTGGAGAAATTTGTAAAGAAACCCCATGATGAATCCCGGAAGCAATCCCATGAGGAATTCCTTCGGGAATCTCACGAGAGCTTTTTTAGCGAATCCCTGGGAGAATTTCTGTAGGAATTCCAGGATAAAATTTAAAAAAAAAATCCATGTCCGCAATAACTTCTGGACGAATTATTGAAAGAATACTTGGATACTCCTAATGGATTTTTTAAAGATGTTCCTGGATTATTTTTTAAATAATCTCTAGTGAAAGAATTTCATAAAGATATTTCTGCAGAGATACTTCGAATAATTCCACATGGAATTATTGGAGAAATCTTCAAGCGAAATTCTGGAAGGAATATACTTTGTAGAAATCCTTGAAGAAATCTCTGCAGGAATACCTGCAGAAATACCTTAAAGGATCTCTGGAGAAATTTTGAAAGAAATCTCGAAAGCAGCACTTGAACCATCACTGGAGAAACCTTTAAAGATTCAAGATGGAATCACTGCAGCAAGCAATCAAAAAATCATGGAGGAATTGCTCATACTCATGGTTTACAAAATTATTATTATTACTTTATTATAGAGATTTTCAGCCCTAGGCTGGTTCATCTCTTCAGGTTTACGAAATTTGAAACAAATCTTGAACACTCATTTTGATTCCTCAAAACTGCAATGCCTATTTGCATATTCACATATCGGGCACCCATGTTGCTTAAAAATCATTCCAAGTCAGCCCCCCTCCTAGGCGCCCTCCAGAAGAAATCGATTAAAAATCGATTAATCGAAACAAAAACAACGATGTTGCGAACATCGATTTAAAATTCCCCAACGCTAGTACCTACACCTAAGAGTTTGCGAGCTGCTTAAAAGATTTCGGTTACTTTTCTTCCTTTGCTCACGTATCCAAGCCCGTGCACAAGGGGGGGGGATGGTTTGGGTGTTAAACCTCCCCCCCCCTCCACATTACCGACGCTTCATACACTAGGCGCCCCTCCGCCTTCTGCCGAAGTTGGGAAAACCCCTCCCTTGGCGCCACTTCTGTCCACGGGCCTGCTCGTAACAGATTCCATCAGAAAATCGAAAATCTTCTGGAGATCCCTTGGAAATTTAGGGATTTCATAATTCATTCCATCAACTCCATTCCCTGCGATATAAGCGGACATTTTTGAAGAGATTTCTTCAGATCTACGGATATTTTCAGAAATTTTCTTAAGCAATTATCCTTGTAATTTTTTGCATTTTTCTCATGATATTGATGTTTTTTTTAGAATTAAGCGGGTATCTTTAGGTGTTTCTTCAGGCATTCTTCTAGGTTTTAACCTAGACATTCTTCTAGGATCACAAATCGCTTCAGAAATATTTTTCAAATATTTTTTTTAGAAAATTTTCAAGAATTTCTTCTAGCAGTTTCCGAGGGTATCTCCAATAGTGTTTTAAGGGATTTCTTGAGATAACTCTCTAGGGGTTTCGTAGAAGTTCCATTCAGAGATTTTTGGAGAAATATCCGAAAAAAATCTGCAAGGATCTTTAAAGACATCCTAAGAAATAATTCTGATGGAAACGCAGAAGATTTTTTTTTTAATTTCTGTTGGAATAACTGCAGCAGTATTGCAAAGAATTCTTGGACAAACCCTGAGGAACCTTTTCAAAGAAATCCGTGTAGATTTTTTTTTTATATTTACAAGAAGAATATCTGAAAATTTCCATTGAAGAAGGTCTAGAGAAATTGTTTTCTTAAATTTCTGAGGAAAATCCTGAAGGAGTCTCTGGTGATAAAAATATCTCCTCAAAGAAATTTCGGAAGGCAACTCAACGGGAATTTCTGAAGGAATTCCTTAAAATTGTTAAGAAGAAATCTGTCTGAATTTTTGGAAGTACTTTTGAATGAATCTATAGAGGAATTCTTAAGTACCCACTTCCTGTATGAATACCTGGAAAACAATCTCTGAAAACCCTTGGTAGAATTCATAGAAAAAAAAAATATTTTGAAGAATTCACAGGGACAGGGACGGAGGGATTCCATTAAAATTTTTTTTGAAGAATGTTCGAAAAGCGCCCATGGAGAAATTGATGGACGAATTTCTGAAAAAAAAACAATATGTAGGAAGTGTGCTCAGTGGTGCTCAGAACTTTTCGAATTTTTTCAACAAAATTGCTTAAAACTTATCAACAACCACTTAAATGACCAGCAAATTTGTATTAAAACGGAAGCATAGTATCGAGGCTACCAGTACAAAGTAACTGAACTGTATTTTTTTTTGTTTTTATTTATGTGTATTTTAACTTAGAGCTAATTCTACACTTAACTGAACTGTAGTTAGTTGCGTAAACTTTCGTAATTTGACGATTTTTGGCAAAATTTTTTGGCCTAATTTTTTGCTCAATCGAGCAAATCTCAGAAGATTGTCAACATGACAAAAGTTTTCCTTCATAAATAGTTAGCTACAAAACCAAGATTTAATTTAAGCATAAATTTGTAAAACATCTTTTCAGTTTTTATTGATTACTAATCAAATGTTGTGCAAAAATGCGGAAAGTGCTGAGCACCACTGACAAAGAATAACGTGAAGATCCTTAGAAAAACTCTGGAGATATTGCTAAAAGAATTTCCAATTCCTAAAAAGTATTTTGAATTTAGTTTTTAAAGAATCCATGGAGAAATAATTGGAGCTATGTTTGTCGAAAATGCCGGATTCATTTATGATGAAATACGTGGAGGAACTTCTGAGGAAAATCCTGGATCAATCTTTGTATGAACTCCTGCATGAATTCAGAATACTTGAATGAATTTCTGGACATATTTATGTGGGAATTCGCCAGTGCAATTCTATAACAAATGTCGGGTGGACTTCCTGAAAAAATACTTGAATGAATTTTTGAAGGAATCTGTGAAAAATTTGTGAGGAAAAAACTTATGGAAGAGTATCTTAAAGAATTTCCAATGGAATCCCTGTAGATAACTGTGAAGGAATCGCTGAAGAATTTCCCGATTCCTATTTTAAACTAATCCCTAGAAGAATTTCTGAAGTTCAAAGATTCAGAAGGAATCCGTTTGAATCAATCCAAAAGAACTCTTGGGGAAATTCTTGCATATCTGAAGAAAGTCCTTAAAACATTTCTTGATAAATCCCTGGAATTTCTAAACAAAAACCGCCGGAGAAGTTTCTGGAACAAACCTTGGTAGATTTTAGGACCTAATTTTTGGATGAATTTTTGAAGAAATCCATAGAAGATTTCCTTATTCTTTTTTATCCTTCAAAACATTTATGGAGGAATCTCATTAGAAATCTTTGTGAAACCTCCAGTGGAATTTCAAAAAAAAAAACCCTTGGAAGAATTTCTGAAGGAAGCTTTGCAATAATTTATGGAAGAGTCTGTGGAAAAAATCTTTGGAGCAATCTGTGGAGGAACCTTTGATTTTCTTGAAGAACCGCTAAATGAGTTTCTAAGGGATTCCGTGGATGATCTCCTGAAATAATTCTTGAAACAGTCTATGGAAAAGTTTTTAAGAAAACCAATAGAAGCTTTTCTAGAAAAATGTTTGTAGAAATTTCTTTTAACGAAGATTCCGAAGAAAATTCTTGACAAAATTCTGAAGCAATATAGAAAATGTTCTATATAAGTTCAATTGAATACGTGAAAAATTTATGAACTGAACTTCGGGAGAATTTCTCTACAGAATCCATGGACCAATATCGGATGGAATCCAGGGAAGGTTTTAAAAAATCTAAATTAAAATCTAGGGATGAAATATTGAGGGAAACCAAAAATTTTCTGAAGGAATCAATGGAATCAGAGAAATCTCCAAAGGCATTCCTGGCAGAACTTCTTAAAAATTTGCTGGAAGATTTTCTAAAGGAATCGCTGGGAGAATTTGTAAAGAAATACATGGAGAAATTTTGGGAAAAAATGCATAGAAATCCATTCATGATTTTTCAATGGAAGAATCTCTCAACAACCAGCAAATCGTCATAAATTTGACATGGTCACAGGTCAACCGACAGCCGGTAATCGTCCAGAATGGAAATCATACGATCATTGATAATCATTCAACCCTTTCTGGTAAGAATGGAAATACTTGAAATTAAGGAAATGAAACATCCATAACAAAGAAAACGAGATAGAAACCCCACCATAAGTCGGCAGCTATAAAGGGTCAAAATGGGAGCTACTGGCGGAAAATCACTTTTGATGACGTTGGACGAGTTGTGTATTCCCGAAGCAGAGCTGAAAGCGTTTGCTTCAAGTTTGCTCCGATTCAAATCCCTATATCGCTTTGCAACGGTTGTGTGGATCGGGTATGGAACGGAGTTTTGCGTCGTTCGGCACACAACCACTACAACTCTTGCCATTACCCACCCGCCTCACAGCCTGTCGAGGACCATATTCGCCTCGGTTTTGCGCGCGCGACCTCCAAAGTCAGCGAGAGCGAAAGGGATGACGGCGAACAAACTTTAATTAAATTTAATTAAATTTGAATTTAATATATCAAAGGAGATTGTCAGCGATAAGAAAAGATGGTGAAGCATATAAATATTGAGCAGCGACGGCAGCAGCCGGAGCCGAAGCCGGAGCGCCATCCGATGACGACGTCGACGGGTTGTTATTGGAAGCGGCAGAACGAAGTCAGCAGAACCCGACGTTGCCGGTTCTCCATGGAGGGCTTGCAGCTGGCGGAGGGCTGTTAAGTGCCGGTCCTGCTGTTGCTTTCGAATGACGACAACGACTGCGACGACGACGGCAAGCGCGTGTAATAATGATGGCGATGATGACGACGATGATGGGATGGGGAATGAGGATACCGATGGAGGCACCCGTTGAAGGTTTCGAGGTCGCCTTACTTGGTGGCGGCTGCCCCATTCAGACCCCTCTGGACCGCATCCAGTTAGTGGCGGTACCAGTTGGCAGCAGCAGCAGCAGCAGGAGCAGCAATCATGATGACAATGATGCTAACGATGCGGTGTTCTAAAGTTACCCGCAAATTGAGCGAACTGCTCCCCTTTGCTCACTCCCCTGGTGGAGAACCTGCTGGGGAAGAGTTTAGGAAATGTTGAATGCTCTGATGAACGAACCGATGAGGGTGAGAAAAAATAATTTTCATAATCGCTTGGAACTGTCACAGTTTCACCCCTGCTGATTCTATTTGGATACGTTCCACAAATGGTGTCATATAAATAGTATATACCAATCAGACACTTTCGACAGGTTATGAGCCTAGGAATGCCCTGGGTAAGCTCTAGAAGCGAGTGGACTAATATGAGTTTTGCCTTTCTCGTACACTAAGTGTACTGGAAAGGCTATATGTTCACTCCAAAAATGACTTTTTGATAGAAGGCCCGGAGGGTCGAGTCACATATACCAATCAACTCAGCTCGACGAATTGAGGTGATGTCTGTGTGTGTGTATGTGTGTGTGTGTGTGTGTGTGTGTATGTGTGTGTGTGAGTATGTGTGTGTACAAAATAAACTCACATCACTTTTTGCCAGTAAACCTCAACCGATTTTAATGACCGACGGTTCATTCGACGCGGAATCTGGCCCCATTGTTTTCTATTGAAAATGGTTCGGATCGGTAAAGCCGTTCCGGAGTTATGGCCATTTAGGTGTTCCGGACCGGTACCCCAAGCAGGGGCCAGATATAAAAACGCTACAAACCCATCCATGTGACACATCAAACAACGGCATTTTTGATACCTTGATGAATAGTAACCATGAAAATGGTCTCAGACCATGTCTAAACCGGTAGTGTCCCGGAACCGATTCCGGGTGTCCCGCCGGGAGTAGCCAAATATTGAAGTGAACTAAAGCCAAGCATGCGGCATATCAAACCACAGCTTTTTCGATACCCTGATGAACAGTAAGAAGGAATACATTCTCAGACCATATCGGAACCGGTAGTATTCCGGAACCGGTTCCAGATGTCCCGCTGGAGGTGGCCAAGTATAAAAGTTAACCAAACCCATGCATGCGACATATCAAATAGTGGCTTTTTTGACATCCTGATGAACAGTAAGCAGGAAAATATTCACAGACCATATTTGAACCGGTTGTGTTCCGGAACCGGTTCCGGGTGTCCCGCCGGAAGTGGCCAAATATAAAATTGAACTAAAACCTTGCATGCGACATACCAAACGGCGGCTTTTTCGATAACCTGATGAACAGTATGCAGGAAAGCATTCTTAGAACATATCGGAACCAGTAGTGTTCCGGAACCGGTTCCAGATGTCCCGCCAGAGGTGGCCAAGTTTAAAAGTTAACCAAACCCATACATGCGACATATCAAATAGTGGCTTTTTTGATATCCTGATGAACAGTCAGCAGGAAAATATTCTCAGACCATATGTATCTGAACCGGTAGTGATCCGGAACCGGTTCCGGGTGTCCCGCCGGTAATGGCCAAACAAAAAAATGAACCAAACCCATGCGACAAATCAAATCGCGGATTTTTAGGTATCTTGATTTTGCAAAAAAAAGTTTCCGGCCATATTTGGAACAACCGGTAGTATTCCTCACCGATTAAGGGTGTTCCATCCGAAGTGGTCAAATGTAAAGGAGAACCAACCCCATAAATAGCTGTTTTGGTAACCTGATGAACGGTTAACAAGAGAAACAATCATAGACCACACTTTGGAAAACCAATACTGTGCCAAAACCGGTTACAGGTGCTCCGCCGGAAGTGGTCAAATGTAGAACGGAACCAAACGCATGCACACCGCGTATTAAATATCGACTTTTTCGATGACGCGCAGAACGGTCAGCAAGAAAAGTCTCAGGCCACTTTAAGACTACCGGTAGTGTACCGGAACCATTTTCGAGTGTCTCGCCGGAATTGGCGAAATGCACAAATAAGTGTTTGACAGTACATCAAATAACAGCTTTTTTGAATACACGATGATCGATTCGTAAGAACATAGCCTCAGACCATATTTTAGACAACCGGTAGTGTCCCGAAACCAGTTCTGGGTGTCCCACTGGAAGTGGTCAAATGTAAAAGTGATCTATACCCACCCATGCATGAGATAAATCAAATCGTGTTTTTGGGTAACCTAATGAACGTTAGCAATGAAATAGTCTCAGACTATATTTGGGAGACCCGGTGTGCTCCGGAACCTGTTCCGGTACCGCATCGAAAGTAACCAAATGTACCATGCAACATATTACATGACGGCTTTTTGAATAACCCGAGGAACGGGTCGCTAGAAAATAGGCTCACACCACATTACAGACTACCGGTAGGGTTGCACAACCAGCGTTTGGTGCTTCGCCGGAACTACGAAAGTAAATAAAATTAGTGCAAGCGATAAATACAGGGGATAGACAAAATGATCGGGACAGGCAAAATTTTCACTTTTCAAAAAATGTTCAACTAGATGTAACTTTTCGAAAAGTGCATTAAATATTCTCAAATTTTTACTGTAAGATGTGTATCAGTGGTTCTAATTTGGAAAATATCGGGCCATTCTCCACGAAATTATAAAGATTCTTGGAAAAGGTAAAACTATCCGATAGCCAACTTTGAGCTGTTATATCTCCGGATTCAATAAACCGAATGCAATGGAATTTTGACCATTTATGACTTATATAATGAGCTATGAAAAACCATTGACTTAACTTAATATTCTTAACACGGAAGAAAACTATAACGATGAGATTATTTTTCTAATAAAACACCAAATTATCCAAAATATCAACATCGTTTCATAATTCAAGATGCAAATTATAGTTCATTTAATTTCCTTTTAATTGACTTATATATAAATGTGTTTTGAAGAAAAGGAACAACACAGCCACCAATAAATTTTAAAAGTAATAGAATGCATATTAAAAATAGACCAATTTACTAAAAAATCGTGAAAAATTTAAAATCGCTATAATTTTGTCTTTTGTTAAAAATTTCAAGTTAAGTCAAATGTTTTTCAAAGTTCATTATATAAGTCTTGAATGGTCAAAATTTCATTTCAATCGGTTCATTGAATCCGGAGATATAACAGCTCAAAGTTGGCTATCGGATAGTTTTACCTTTTTCAAGAATCTTTATAACTTTGTGAAGAATGGCCTGATCTTTTCCAAATTTGAACCACTGATACACATCTAGTTGATGAACTAACAGTAAAAATTTGAGAATATTTGATGCATTTTTCGAAAAGTTACAGCTAGTTGAACATTTTTTGAAAAGTGAAAATTTTGTCTTTCCCGATCATTTTGTCTATCCCCTGTATGTGAAAAAGAACAAAATCTTACAAATTAAACCCACATACAAACAGACGTCGCACTATACTCACTACCTATCGCTCTTGTTTTCAACGGTCAATAAGATATAGCCCAAATGTTCAGAAAAAAAATTGTGATCTGTGATTGTGTAAAGAGTTATAGCTTAGCTTGTTAGTATCGTCTTGATATTGATCAGCCTCCAGTGTTAGTAAAGGTGTTCAACAAAGTGCTCAAGCAGTCAACTGAGAAGTCTGATATTTTTCAGCCCTGCTTATACGTTGAACATAACGTCGGACTATGTGCAATCAATAAGTTTTAAGTTAATTCATAGATGTCTTTGATAAAATGCTTGCTTTTCTATAAAAATATTCGGGTTCAGAAACACTTTGACTTACGTTGCCGGAAATATTGTGAGAACATGTTCGACGAGAAAGGCACTATCACCACTAGGTGGATTAATTTGGGTTTTTTTTTCCTTATAAACATGCATTCCTGCAGCCTTTGGTTAAGACGTGCGGTAAACGCCGACTTTCACATAACAAAGGTGGATACTAATATTCCTTCCCTCGTACAACCAGGAACTCTAGGACACTTCATAGGATCTCAAGAGGGTTTTAGGAGGTCACAAGGGTGCTTCAGGAGATCTCAAGGGGTTCCAGTCGATCTCAGGTGCGTTGCAGGGGCCCTCAAAGCTCCACGAGGTCTCAGGGGGATTCAGGGGAACTTCAGAAGGTTTTTGTCGCTCCTGAAACACCTCTGAAGTGCCTTGGAACGCCCTCTTTTGGGGCTCGCTAGGAGCTTCCTGAAAACGTCTTTGTCCCTAACTCAAACACCCAGGAGCAAGACCTTTTCTCGCAAACTACGTTTGCTCGTTAAGGCGAAACTGGAAGTATTTCCTCACTTTTTAGTTTTTGTTTTTTTTTAATAAATAACGAAGCAATATTTTCAAAATCGGTTTTCGTATACATGTAGCGTATGGATCAAGGTATCTCGTGATTTTTTTTTTGTGGTGGAAAATGTTTTCCGTTTTTGCGGGAACCATTTTTCAATAAAATTTCTCTAAAAAATAATTTCTGAAAAAATGGAAAACATTATCCACTACAAAAAAAAATCAGAAGATACCTTGATCCATACTCTACATGTGTACGAAAACCGATTTTGAAAATATTGCTTCGTTATTTAACCCTTCAGGACGCGCGCCGTTGTAAAAAGTACAACACCACCAAAAAACCTCGCCCGAAGTATACAGCGCGAGCGCGGTGCAGTTTCAGCTGCTTGATGGCGCGCGTCCTGAAAGGTTAAAGAAAAATCAAAAACCAAAAAAATGAGGAAATGCTTCCAGTGTTTAAATTAAGTTAACCCTCTAATACCCCATTCCGCCTTTAGACGGGGTATAGTTTGAGCATTTTTTGAATTTTTTTTTCGTGGAAAATCAATTGTTTTATATTTTTGGCTGATAGTTGGGACTGTTCTGTATATCTCAAAATGGTTTTTGGTGTATTTTAAAGCGTATTTACATTTTTTAAAATCATTGAAAAATTGATGTTTTAGTCACCTTTTAGAAATCATTGTTTATTTTGTATTGAATCGCTACAATTAACATATTTTAATTTTTTCCCAAATCATTCTATCCGTGTTTAATAGTTTAAGGGAATCGAATACACTCTAAAATTATTTTCCTTAAAAATACACGGAAAATAAAATTTTCTGTGAGAAAATTTAAAATAATAATAATTCAACTATAATCATAAAATCTGAAAATGTTTTCATCTAAAAAAATCCGTTCCCCAAATTGGCTTCCAGTGGGGGATGTTCAAAAATCAAAATTAGAAAAACAACTGAAATTCACGAAATTGAGAATTAAAAAGAATCATCTTCCAAAACATGTTTAAATCGATTTTAGATGACGAAAAATGATATTTAGATCAAAATCAAAAATTTGGGTATTAGAGGGTTAAGTACATCCCTGAGCCGTGTTCATCTGGGAAAACTCGGCCAACACTATGAATTGTGGAACTTCGTAGCCGTGCGGTTAGGGTCACCATGCTTCTAATCGCACCATCCTGGGTTCGATTCCCGCTCCGGGCGATGAATTCGTGAGAATAGTTTTTTCTCCGTATCCACCGGTGCATGCTCCCTGTGTCCGAAAACGGACATTAAATTTGTTTAAGCACTTCATTTCATTTATTTAGTATTACATCAAATTCAAGATAAAACTGAATCAACAGTATTTCTCCATAATACACGGTTCGTGGCTGCCGCTCTCCATCCTCGGTCGCGCCCGATGCTCGCCAAGTCACGCTCCACCTGGTCCGCCCATCGAGCTCTCTGCGCTCCACGCCTTCTTGTGCCAACCGGATCAGTTGCAAACACCAGCTTTGCAGGGTTGTTGTCCGGCATTCTTGCAACATGCCCTGCCCATCGTATCCTTCCGGCTTTGGCCACCTTCTGGATGCTGGGTTCACCGTAAAGTGCAGCGAGCTCGAGCTTCATCCTTCTCCGCCACACACCGTTCTCCTGCACACCGCCGAAGATCGTCCTTAGCACGCGTCACTCGAAAACTCCGAGTGCTTGCAGGTTCTTCTCGAGCATGGTCCATGTCTCGTGCCCGTAGAGGATTACCGGTCTTATTAGCGTTTTGTACATGGTGCATTTGGTGCGTGGGTGAATCTTTTTCGACCGCAGTTTTTTTCTGGAGCCCGTAGTAGGCCCGACTTCCGCTGATGATGCGCCTCCGAATTTCACGGCTCACGTTGTTGTCAGCCGTCAGTAAGGATCCGAGGTAGACGAATTCCTCCACCACCTCGAAAGTATCCCCGTCTATCGTAACATTACCACCCAGACGGATCCGGTCGTGTTCGGTTCCGCCTACCAGCATGTACTTTGTTTTTGAGGCATTCACCACCAGTCCGACCTTTGCTGCTTCGCGTTTCAGGCGGGTGTACAGCTCTGCCACCGTTCCAAATGTTCTGGCAATAATATCCATGTCGTCCGCAAAGCACACACATTGTCCGGATTTTGTGAAAATCGTTCCCCGGCTGTTGAGCCCGGCTCGTCGCATCACACCTTGCAGAGCGATGTTGAAGAGTAGGCATGAGAGTCCATTACCTTGTCGCAGTCCCCGGCGAGATTCGAATGAACTAGATAGTTCACCCGAAACCCTTACGCAGTTTTGCACACCGTCAGTGGCGTAGCCAGAAATTGTCTCTGGGAGAGCTTTTCAACGGTAAATGATACCTTTTTTGATTTGACACTTACATTTTATAAACAGTAATGAGCAATAGTATTCGTAGTTTGAAAATAGCGGCGCAGCCGAAAAATTTTTTCGTCGCAAAGCGCTTTATACTGAAAATTTGTTCCACAAATTTTGGCTCTGGGGGGGGGGGGGGGATTAACCCTACCCCCCCCCCCCCCGGGGCTACTCCAGTGCACACCGTCCATCGTTGCTTTAATCAGTCTAGTCAGCTTCCCAGGAAAGTCGTTTTCGTCCATGATTCTCCATAGCTCTGCGCGGTCGATACTGTCGTATGCCGCTTTGAAGTCGATGCCCAGGTGATGCGTTGGAACCTGGTATTCACGGCATTTCTGGAGGATTTGCTGTACGGTGAAGATCTGGTCCATTGTCCACCGGCCGTCGATGAAACCGGCTTGATAACTTCCCACGAACTCATTTGTTTTAGGTGACAGACGACGGAAGATGATCTGGGATAGCACTTTGTAGGCAGCATTCAAAATAGTGATCGCCCTGAAGTTCTCACATTCCAAAAGGTCGCCTTTCTTGTGAATGGGGCAGATTACCCCTTCCTTCCACTCCTCCGGTAGCTGTTCGGTTTCCCAGATCCTGACTATCAGCCGATGCAAACAGGTGGCCAACTTTTCTGGGCCCATCTTGATGAGTTCAGCTGCGATACCATCCTTACCAGCTGCTTTGTTGGTTTTGAGCTGGTGAATGGCATCCTTAACTTCCCTCAGCGTGGGAGTTGGTTCATTTCCGTCCACCGCTGCACTGGCGTCGTCGTTTCCTCCATTGCCGTGGGCTCCCGTGACTACGTTCTCCACGCCGTTCAGGTGCTGATCGAAGTGCTGCTTCCACCTTTCGATCACCTCACGTCCGTCCGTCAAGAGGCCTCCATCTTTATCCCTGCATATTTCGGCTAGTGGCACGAAGCCGTTGCGGGATGCGTTGAGCTTCTGATAGAACTTCCGTGTTTTTTGGGAACGGCACAGCAGTTCCATTTCTTCACACTCCGCTTCTTCCACGGCGACGCTTTTTCTCCCGAAAGAGGCGGGTCTGATGTTTCCGCTTCTGTTTATAACGTTCCACGTTCTGTCGAGTCCCTTGCTGCAGCATTACCGCCCTCGTTGCGGCCTGGAGATTCTGTGCGTATGCTGAGGCGACATCCGGTTGCTTCAGTCGCTCTAGGTTGTACCGTGGCGGTCGCCGGTACCGTACATTGTTGATGACGGAGAGTTTTGGGCGCAGTTTGACCATCACCAGATAGTGGTCGGAGTCGATGTTGGCGCCACGATAAGTCCTGACGTCGATAATGTCGGAGAAGTGTTTAAGCACTTATTTTATTGAAAGAATTCGATTTTATTTAGGTATCAGCTAATCAGCTTATATTTCAAGAATAGTAGGCTTTTGAAATTTGACTTCTTTAGTATTTTTTTTTTAGCATAAATAGACGAACAACTTTGCCGAAGACACAATATCGATAAAAGATAATTTGGTCAAAATGACTTATACGAATTTTATGCGAATAACGTAAGAAAAATTGACTACCGCTCAGAATATTGACCTTGTTCACAGAAATATTTTCTCTGAAAAGACCAAATGAGGATCTCGACGAGCTAGAGGTTTTTCCGTGTATTTTAAATCCTGCCCCAGTGTATGCCGATCTACCGTTGAATCCCGAGGAACTCTAGGTCACTTCAGGAGGTCGCAGGTGCAATAACGGGGGTCTCAGGAGGGTTTTACGGGGTCTCAGAGCCGCTTCAACAGATCTCTACAGGTTCCAGTGTTTTTCAGATGCGTTTTTTATGGGTTTGAGGTGCGTTTCAGGGGCTCCCAAAGGGCTCACTTTCACTGTCAGGTTCCTGAAGGTTTCAAAGGCATTGCAGTAAGTTACAGGGGGTTTAAGAGGAGTGAATGAAGGTCTAAGGAGCATTTCTGGGGATTTAGGGGGCACCAGAAGGTCTCAAGGAACGTTTCAAGGATTCTCAGGGGGCTTTAGAAGCCCTTTAGAAGGTTTCTATTGGAACGCACTTAAAGGCATCTGAACTCTTCTGAAACACCTCTAGAGCTCCTTGGAATTCCCTTTTTGGGGGCTCACTGGAGACTTCCTGGAAACGTCCTTGGCCCTAACTCAATCTCCCTGGAGCAGGATCGTGCTGCCCCACATCTTGTGGAATTTACTCATTTTATGCATGTAGGTCGCAGCAAACCCGATTGAGAGCGAGGTCGCCTAATCTCGATATCACCCTCGATCGAAAATCGCAAATTTCTCACGATCTTTAATCAACGCCGCCTCTCACCGTCCATTTCTTAGGGTCATAAAAGTCGCGCAAATGTAGGTTTGTTTGAAAGTCGAGATATATCGTTAAATGCTTCTAATGGGTCCTGGGGTGGGTGATGGTGTGGCGCATCGATTCCGACCGAGCCAAGTTCATTAGCACACTCCTTCAAGCTCTTTCCCACCTATGGGAATGGGCGCGCTACACAATAAAAAGCGCAATGCGGTGCGAGCGCGCGGAGAAAGCGACACAACGACAAAGAAACCCGACTACCGTCCCCAGTCCCGTTCCGTCGACACCATCGTTGACTCGTTTGGTCGCATTCGCTAATTTATACACTAATCAAATATTTGCCGATAGGTTTCAGATGAGGTAGCGTTAGATTAAGCGAGGAAAAGAAATTAATTAGTGCGCGTTGTGGAGTCTGTAGAGCAGAGCGCAGATGGAAGTAAGCATAGCGGCGGCGGCAGTGGCAGCTATTCTTCTGTAGGATGTTGGTAGCCGATCCGGCACCGACCGACGAAGTCGTCATCTCGGCGGCTCGAAATCTTGATGGGGCACGGAAATCGTCGTCGTCGGACGAGTGGTTGGGTTGGCTTCGATTGAGATAGCGTAATTGGGATTTATTGTACCGAACGCTGCATATTCTGGTTTGGAAATGTTAGGGAAGATCGATAATAATTAGAAAATAACAACTACGAAAGTCCCCTGAGACAGCATCAATTTATTATGTGACTTAGCGTCAATTTTTAAGTCAACATTTTGGAATTTTTCTACTCTTCAAAATAAAATTGTTGAATCATGTACCCAGCAGATGAACGAAAACGTCAATTGTACCCTATAGGTAGGACTGTTGGCTAGGTTCGTTTTTCAAGCACCCTTAGTAAATATGTACCTACTAGCTTTTATTTAGTTGTCAAAAAAAAAGTCTCATGAAACCTACTGCAAGCCTATAAATATACGTGAGAACAAAAGATGTTTACAAAGTTCTTACAGATAGATTAACACGGGAAATCTGAACACAAACCACTACCACACAGGAATTTGGATTGGTCAATAACTAAACGCAACACGATGAAATTGATTATAGTAACATTATATTCTAAAAGCTTTATTTAACCCTTCAGCAGCCACGCTGTTGTATTTTTTACAATACGTTAAAAAAAAGCTCGCCAGATCGCGGTGACCAATTCCTGGAAGATTCAGGATTTTTATTTACTCGTGCATTATTTTGCTCTGATTTTTTTTTTTGTCAATGTCTACAAAACATTCATCAGAAATTATAGCTGAACTCTTTTGGAAATTACGAGCTCTTTTGAGGTCCAACCTAGAATTTCCTGGTTCCTGTATGCGTCCATTTTGAATTATCTTCCAATACTATTCGCTAGAAAAAAACCTCAAGAATTTTTTGAATTTTTGAATTCCTTAAGCAATTCCTGTAAGAATTTCAGAAAATGTGGAGCGGACCTGGTGATGGTTAGAACACTTGACTATCACGCAGAGGACCTGGGATCGAATCCCACTCCCAAAATGTGGGTTCTTTCTTCGGAAGGGAAGTAAAGCGTGGGTCCCGAGATAAACTAGCCTAGGGCTAAAAATCTCGGATTTACTTTGGTCTGGCTTGCAGTCTTAATAAGTTGGCCTACGAATTTATTGTCTTGGCTCGTAGGCCAACTTATTAAGACTGCAAGCCAGACCAAAGTAAATCCAAAGTACTCATATCAGTCGAAATCGCTAGATGCTAAAAATCTCGTTAATACAGATAAAAAAAATCAGAAAATAACCCTGTACAAATTATTGGATGAATTATGGGAGAAATACCTAGTGAAATTTCAGAAGAGATCTCATGAGGAAATCCTATTGAAGAAATCCTAGATAAATTTTTGGAGGATTCCTTGGAGGAAATTCTGGTGAAATTCCTGGAGGAACTCTGGGCGGAGTACCTATAAAAATTTCATAAGAAATCTCTTTAAAAAATCCTAGAGGAAATCTTAGAAAAATTTGTAAAGGAATCCTTGGAGGAATGCTTGTGGAAACTTCTGAGCAAATTCCTGGCGTAATTCCTGGAGAAATTCCTTGAGCTATTTTTTGGGTGAGTTCTTGTAGCAATCCCTGGGAGAAATCCGGGAGAAATTCCTGAAAAAACCTCCAAAGGTATTGCTGGAAAAATTTCTGAAAAAAAAATCCTTGAGAAATTCCAGGAGGATTTCCTGATAGAACCTTTGGAGGAATTTCTGGAGAATTTTCTGGTGGAATCTCTGGGAATATCCCTCGAAAAATTCGTGGAGAAAAACCTGAAGTAATTTCTGGAGGAATCTCTGGAGGAATGTTTGGAGGAATCCCTGAAAATTTCCTGAAAGTATTCCTGGAGAATTTCCTGGAAGAATCTCAGAAGAAATCCCTAGAGGATTTCCAGGAAAAATTCTTGGACGAATTGCTGGCATAATTCCTGAATGAGGTCAGTAGTATTCCGAAAGGAATTCCGGAAGAAATTCCTGGAGTATTTCCGGGAGGTATTCCTAGAAAAGTTCCTGGGGAAATTCCTAGATAACATCCCGGAGGAATAAATGAAGGAGTTCCTAGTGGTATTCCTGTGGAAATTTCTGGAGGAATCTCTAGAGAAATTCTTGAAATAATTACTGGATGAATACCTAGAGGAATCTCTAGAAGAATTCTGAGAGACTTCTGTTCCTATTTCTGTTATTTTTCTATTTCTGAAATAATCCCTGGAGAGATTCCTGAAGAATTTCTAGCGGAATTGCTGGTGGAGTTCCTGGAGAAATTCTCGAAGGGGGTTTCATTGAAGAAATTTGTGAAGAAATCCCTGGAGGATTATCTGGAGGAATCCCTGGTGGAAATCGTGGAGGAATCCCTGAAAAATTCCTGAAGGTATTCCTGGAGAATATTCTAGAAGAATTTCTGAAGAAATCCCTAAAGAATTTCCTGAAAGAATCTTTGGAAAAACTTCTGGAGGATTTCCTGAAGGAATCTTCAAAGAATTTCCTGGAAAGATTTTTCATGGAGAAATCTCTGGAGGAACCATTAAACAATTCCTAATGGAGATCTAGGAAGAAATGCCAGGAGAAATACCTAGGGGAATTGCTGACATAATTTCTGAAAGATGTCCAGGAGCAATTCCTGGAGATATTCCTGGGGGAATTCCTGAAGAAATTCCCGGAGAAATTCCTGGATAAAATCCTGGAGGAATAGCTGGAGAAATTACTACACAGTACGAACAAAATCTGTAAATTTATGACGAACTGAATGTAACAAATTGACCTCCATCGTGTTCGATAGAAATTTATGTGAGATCTTAAAATTACACTGCTGATTGCTGAGAGAAAAGTGTTAATTATAGCACCGACTTTTCAGAGAAACTTAAAAAAATTTCATTCGAGAATCGAACTCAGATCTTCCGAGTGAGAGTTCACGCCTAACCTTTCTAGGCTGTCTCACCAAGCTGAAAAGAAGGCAATCAAAGATAAACATGTTCCACCATAAAGGAACAAACTGTTGTACCGCTTCGGCCACAGAGAGCGAGAGAGAGAGGTCCTCGCATATGCCTCAAATTCTGTAAATAGTACGCATGATTGGCTGATTACTGAGCGGACAGTATCATTTCACGGTAAATGGCTGTAAATTAGCTGCTTTTGCTATAATATTCAGTCGATGCTTAACTTACGTGTTTCATGATTTCTTTCTGTCACATTGGTCGGGCTCCATACAAAGGGGCGGCCAAAACTCTCAAAAAACGAAATTGATATTTTTAAAATTTATTTCACCTTATAACAAAGTTAATGTATTGTACTTTTATGATTCTTAATTAAAAGCATACCAGCTTTTGTATTTCAATGACATTTTCACTGCCAAAGTGGCCTAAGTCATAAAATTGAAAAATGAATTATTCGAAAAAAGTCAAATAATAATATTTTGAGAATGGAATATATGTTTTAAGTTATCCAGCATATGAAAGCTTGTTATTGGACTGTTTGAATGCACGTATGGTGCAAAATTAATATGTCACAAAACTTTTCAAATTTTCATGTATTGTACCTTAGAAATTTTTATAACTTTTAAGTTAAAAACACGGTTCGTGTCGTCACGTGTCGCCACAATTTGGAATAGCACATCTTAAACATCATGCTTAGAGCTGCCTAAAAACGTTTAAATATTTTGCAGAAATTTGCAGTTTTTCAAATTAGAGCTATTTAAAAAAGTCACGTTTTTTATATATTTTACGATATTTTTCCATTTTTTACTGAAATAAAATTTATCCTTCCACATTTTTTACACGTTTTGAACAAACTTGATTGGATTTGATCGAAAGATGATCATTTATTTAAATTCGAATTGATTTTTTAACAAAAAACGCAAAAAATATGGGGTTTACTGATTTTAACCGTTTTTGAAATAATTGAAATTACGTAATTTTTGAATACCCCTTTATAAACACTAAAAATACTTTAAAACAAATTTAGACAACCTATAACTTCGATTAAACACATAAAAAGAGTTTTGGCCGAACCTTATCTTTTTCCGACCATTGTGCTGTGTAGAGATATTTCTTTGGGAATTTCTGGAGGAATCTCTAAGTGAAATTTTTGGAAAAATTACTGGATGAATTTCTAGAGAAATTCTGGGAGATTTATATTTCTATTCTATTATTTTTCTATTTATGAAAAAATCTCTTGAGAAAATCCTGGAGGAATTTCTAGCGGAATTTCTGGAGGAATTCTTGGATAAATCTTCGAATGACTGCCTGAAGGAATCTCTGGGGGAATCCTAGAAGAAGTTTGGAATTTGGGGAATCCCTGAAAAAATTCTGATGATATTCCTCCAGGAATTTCTTGGAAGAATTTATGAAGAAATTCCTAGAGGATTTCCAGGAAGAATCCTTAGAGGAACTTCTGGAGGATTTCCTAGAGGAATCTTCGGAGGATTTTCTGGAGGAATCTCTGAAAAAATCCCGAGGATATTCCTGGAGAATTACCTAGAAGAATTTTTGAAAAAATCTCCAGAAGAATTTCTGAAAAAAATCCAGGAGCAATTCCTGGATTAATTCCTAGAGAAATTGCCGGAGGTATTCCCGAAGAAATTCTTGGGGTAGTTCCTGGAGAATTTCCTAAAGGAGTTCTTGGAGAAATTTCTGGATAAAATCTTGGAGGAATTCTTGGAGATTCTCCTTTGGAAATCGCTGGCGGAGTCCTTGAAGGAATTTCTGGAGGAATTCCTGCAACAACTTCTGGATGAATTTCTGGGGGAATCTATAGAGAAGCTCTGGGAGAAATTTCTGAAAAAATCCCCTGAGGAATTCACGGAGGGTTTTCAAGAGAAATCTCTGGAGGAATTCCTGGGGAAATCCTCGAACGAATTCCTTGAGAAATTCTCGAACGAATTTCTCAAGAAATCCGTGGAAAAATCGCTGAAAAAGTTCCTGAACGAGTTTTTAGAGGAATTCCTAGATAAATATCTGTAGCAATTTCTGGAAGGAAAACTGGAAGATTTTTCGACGGAATTTCTGGAAAAAAACCTGAAGGTATTCCTAGAAAAATCCTGGAAGAATTTCTGATGGAATCCCTGAAGGATTTCCTGGAGTAACTCCTGGATGAATTGCTGACATAATTTATGATGGAGCTCCTTGATTAATTGCTGGTGTAATTCCTGGAGAAACCCCTAAAAAATTCCTGAAGGTATTCCTGGAGAATATTCTAGAAGATTTTCTGAAGAAATCCCTAGAGGATTTCCTGGAGGAATCCTTGGAGAAACTTTTGCAGAATTTCCTGGAGAAATCTTCAAAGAATTTCCATAGAGAAATCTCTGGAGGAATCCCTTAAGCAATTTCTAATAGAATCTCAGGAGAAATTCCTGCTAGACTCGACTCGTCAAGTACAAGACACTGAAGACGACCTCACAGTTGAGGTCGAAATACGTATCTGTCAAAGGATCCAAATTCTTAGTGGAATTCAAAAAAACAGTACTTAACGCGAGTTTCTTTTTACTTATAGATGCCTATTTTTCAATCAATAAACACAGTGAACAAAACAAATCAGAAGCGATAAAAAAAGAAATCTCTTCAATTTTCGAAATCTGATGCCCAGAATTTCTGTAGTAAATACATGTGTGCGATCTAATTAGAAAGCTCCCTATCGGTTGTTGGACTAGCGCCAACCTAATCAACCGCTTGAAATCGTATAACGACAACCGCGTGCGCTAGCTCCCTGCCAACCAGCTGAGGTTTGCGACAACAACACCACGCCACGGTAGCAGCAACCAACGTTTCGAAACCACAAAACAAAATGAGTAACAATTAGCTTCTCGAGTGAGAATTTGATATCTCCACGGCGGCTTGACTGGGTTGGCGTTCTACGCGGCAGGTAATTGTACCTAAGAAAGAAACTTCACCCGTTTGTAAGAAGCGGATCGGTTGCAGCAGTAGTAGAGCTGATGTAGTTAGTCCCACCCAGCCAGGAGGGACGACCAGGCCCAAAGTGCCTGGTTCGAATTTGTTTTCGCACACCACCGGGCTTACATTTCGGTTAATTTAATTAGATTTTTAATTGTTAATTAGTGTTGGAAAATTTTTAACCCAAATTAGCTCATTACATCTTGAACGAATGAAGCACAAACACGGGGATCTACTGTCCGTCGTCGTCGTCAGTGACTGGTGCAGAACCGACGCAACGCCGGCGATGACTCCAAGGGACCAAGGGATCCGACCTTTGCTACCGACAGAGCCGTAAATGTTTAGAGCACAGCAGCTAATTGGACGGCGATAAAAGTTGAACGCTGCTGGATGGTGGAGTTTCGTCCCGGTTGCCTGAGTGTGTTTAGGGGTTTGCCAAAGGGTTATGAACTGTGTAAAAGCTTCGAAAAACAGTTTTTTTATCGTTTTTTCTACAACTTTCTTCGTCATATGTGTCAAGGAAAAATCCTTTTCCGCTGGACCCAAACTGAGGCCAGTCGTCTCCTGAACGTAATGCGCCATCAACCCGAGCAGAAGAGAATATCTACAGTATAATAAAATATGTTATTTTGGTATAATAACTGTGTAACGGAATCATGTTACAAACTTGTCTGTCATAAGCGGCAAAATAACAAAAATCATAACAAAAAATGTTCCTGGAAGACCAATTCAATAACATGTTTTATTAGATTCAATAACATCTTAATAACAATGAAGATTGCAGTGAATTTGAAAACTTGTTATTGTTGTGTTATAGTTCATCACTTATTTGTACATTTTCAATAGTAGAATAATAACAAAACTTGGTCTACAACAAAGTATATTATTAAAATGTTTTTAGTGGATGAATCTCAATAACTTGATCATAACAAAATAATAAACAAAATAATAAATAAGACTGCCCAACAAAATATGTTATAAAAAAGTAATACATACTTTGATAAGCTTATGATAACAAATTATGATATAAATACAGGCTATGTGATTCTGTTGTTATGAATTTGACATTCTCCTCTGCTCGGGAAGTCATCTACAGCTGCAAACAGGCGTTGTGTTCGTTGCATATCGCCGACGTGCTGATGTCTCTAACGTTTTCTAATAAGTATGATCTTTACCTGCCATTTTTCTAGCAAACGTATGTAACGTTGCCTGGCAAGCTTTATCAGCGTCGGAGCCTGTGGCGCAAGTGGTCACACTTTTGCTTCATAAGCAGCTTGCCATGGGATCGATCACAGTCCCGGTACTTTCCTCAGTTGCTGTTTCCTCCTGAGAGCAGCTGACACTAACCCTCTTCAGGCACATGTTTGTATTGTAACATCTGGATCGATTTGTGAATCATTTAACACGTTGTTCTTGATTATTTCGGGAGTACAACAAGTTCCATAAGAAAGATTGCAAGGAATTCTACGACAACATAGAAAACTGGACTATCCCGAACAGAGGAGAATAGCAAATTGATAACAACGGAATCACATAGCCTGTTTTTATATCATAATTTGTTATAGTTAACATATCAAAATATATCTTTCTAATAACATGTTTTGTTGGGCAATCTTATTTTGTTATGTTTAAGTTTTGAGATTTATCCACAAGATAACATTTCAATAATATACTTTGTTGTAGAACAAGTTTAGTTATTACTCTATTATGAAGAATGAACAAATATGTGATGGAAAATAACACAACAATCACAAGTTCACAAATTTCCTGTTATTAAGTTGTAATTGATCTAACAAAAAATGTTATTGAATTAGTCTTCCAGGAACATTTTTTTGTTATGATATTTGTTATTTTGCCGTTTATAACATAATATGCTTATTCAGTTAGGCCGATGCAAATATTTAATTTGTTTTATGTCAAAAATCCCAAAATTTTGAAGGGGCGAAAAAAAAAACATGGCGTCCCATGACTCCAATTTCAATAGCAAAAATGTTTGCAAGCAACTATTTTTCAAAAGTTGATAAATATTTTTTCAATAGTTGGTAAAATTTTTAATTTTTCAATAGTTTTTTTTTGTTTGTTCCTTATTTATTTTTGTCCCCCCCCCTCGTACCCGATGGGAGGTCTCGGACATAAAAGAAAAATAATATTTGCATCGGCCTTATTAAGCCAAAATAACATATTTTATTATGCTGTTGATATTTTTTTTTGCTCGGATAGTGAACAAAAGAGCTGTAAATTAGGTGAAGTGATTGAAGAATATAAAAAATTTTTATCAGCAGGACCCTACGTCCATCCTTAAACAAGTTGGTATAACTTCCTGTGGTAGTGTGAGAGCAACTAGACGTAGGAAGTATGCGTGAAACTCGGTTTACCATGTAAACTCCTCACCAAAAGTCTTTAGTCTTACTTGGCCCACCATCATGCACATTGCCAGGGCCGAATCTAATGGGGGGGGGGGGCAGGGCCCCCCTGGCCGATTTCGGTGGATATGCTTTAATTTGGTTTGGTATTTGAAGAAATCATCCTATTAGACTAACCCCACTCGTGAGCTCCATCAAGCGTTTTAACATAAAATTGAGCCCCGAGCTGCCAAGCGTTACGCACCGGTCGTTGGAAAGTAGGGCTCGGAAATGAAAAGTTTACGTACGGTACGTAACAGGGCTTAAAAAGTAGAGACATTCAAACTACGGTTGTTCACCCATGGCAACACTTATGAACGGCACTGTAATTGTGCATAAATATGTGGTATCGCTTGCATACAAGTTCTTGTACAAGTTGTATGCGCAACCCGTAGTGAAACGTCAAATTGTATGTTGTATGTAGATGATTATTGTCATTGTATCCGTACTTTGTTGACGTCTGGACGAAACTAAAAGTGTAAGTGATTTTATATGTTATTTTATGAATGTTTATACTGAAATATATTGTAGTTTCGAGCGTCTGTTGAAAAACAATGCTGTGAAACTGGTTTCTGTTTCAACGTCCGAAAAATCATCTGCGGCGGGATGAATTCCCGTCGCAACATACTCGAAAACTTTTATCGTCGAGGGCGATTGATTGATTGGACAGTATCATTGGAAGATGGAGTCGGCGGAATCGAATCAATTCCAGTGAAACTACTGTAGGAGCGAAGGAAACTACTGCTGGGTGATGATAGCGTCGGCGGAGTCGAGCTTTCCTGGCAGAAGTTCTATTTGCTAATTCAACAATCTACGCAGATTCAGATAGACGACATCAAGTTACCTGCTGCATTCCAATGGTTGCGAAGCAACAGTTCGAAGAACTCTCGGAGAGAATTGGATCAGTTCGAGGCGCTGATGTTATAGATTGGAATCTCTACTTTTGTGTGATTGTGAACATGCTTTGTCTTTGTGAGATGGCGGAGTCATCTGTTGAGTAGTTATGACGATAGAGTTATTTGGATAGGATGTGCAAAAGATCATTATAGAGTTTATTGGATACGTTAAATGCTATGTGTTAGTGTAATTGCAAATTTGTGTACACGTGAAAATAAGTGTGATGAAGGGTAAACCAGTCAACGGTTGTTTTACAGCGTTTGACATGGTTTACGGGTGGGGGAATGTTCACCCATGACAACACTTATGAACGGCACTGTAATTGTGCATAAATATGTTGTATCGCTTGCATACAAGTTCTTGTACAAGTTGTATGTGTGACCCGTAGTGAAACGTCAAATTGTATGTTGTATGTAGATGATTATTGTCATTGTATCCGTACTTTGTTGACGTCTGGACGAAACTAAAAGTGTAAGTGATTTTATATGTTATTTTATGAATGTTTATATTGAAATATATTGTAGTTTCGAGCGCCTGTTGAAAAACAATGCTGTGAAACTGGTTTCTGTTTCAACGTTCGAAAAATCATCTGCGGCGGGATGAATTCCCGTCGCAACAACGGTCTCTATCCGTGCGCTCTAGCCACGGCTCTAGCCCGTTGAGCTCTCTGGGTAGCGTGAAGATGAGATGAAAGAATATGTGTAGGGATGTGTTGCCAACCGTTCCAGTTCATTTTATAAAGTTTCTAGATAATGATTTTCCTGTTTTGTATAATTCATTTTAGTTAATATCAAACATTTGCATTTGTTTATACGAACGACCTTAAATATTTAAAATTAAAATCTGCTTACGACGTGCTGTTGCATGGATAGTTTGGAGCCCACGGGTGGGGTTAGTCTTAGTGCTAGAATTAGGTAACTGATTTACGAAATCACGAGAAGTTTGTTTATATCTGAACGCACATCATTATAAACAAAAGCTTGCGAATTGAAACTACATAAACATTAATATTTTAAGACCAACAAATAGTTTGTTTTATAGCAGGATAAGTTTTACCAGCCATTTTAACCCACACTTGCCAAAACGAGTTACCTAGTTCTAGAATTAAGGGGAGGATAATGATATGGATATACTCAATTTTTTTTTCGCCGGAATTTGTAATGAAAAAAATAAGCATATTCCTGAAGATTCATGAAGAGAGAATAAAATTAAAACATTACGGTTCCACTTGTTAAATGAAACTTCTGGAGAAATAAAAAACAATCAAATTGAGCCTAGTATTATTGTTGGTAATTTTGACTGTACTATTTATTGGATTTCTAGCGAAATTTGTTCAGCCATTCCAAGAACTATATAAGGGTAAAAAAACCTCACAATTTTTGTTTATTTACAAAGAAATAATCAGATATAATTTTAGAAGGATTTGTTTTATTTCGAAAGTTTTTACATGCAGGTATTTGAAGAAATCAATCAAAGAATTTTTGTTCAATTTGAAAGTAGGTTCCAGTTCAAGATCATTTCTTTAAATATTTTCTGAGCTATTCAGAAATTAAATAAAAATCCAACCAAATGCATTAGAAGTTTTAAATCTAGGAAAAAAAAACATCAACAATTAAAGGCAAGATCAAACGAATAGATCGCAGCTCACAAGAGCGAAATCTTATATGATTATAATATTATGGGAGCATTATTTTGGTATTTTTGCCTCTTGCATCAATCACAAAGGTATCGTATTTCGATCTCTATGTAAAGATATGCAGGTAGGATTAATCACTACGTAAACTATTCCATCAGTAGGTTCCATCCTCATATTGCAAAGAATATTTTTTGAAAAAAAAAATTGGCAAATTTTATAGAAAACTATTGAAGGGAATTTTGTAATTTCCAAAATAATTGTTGTAATTGAAGGTATTTCTTAATACCGTATGCGTGATAATGTTTGCACCATCGTTAAATAACGTTTCAGTTTTACTTGTGACTTGTGAGTGAATACAATACATTGGTTTTCTTTGCAGGCATTTAAGCTATAACTCATGTCATAGAACATCTTGATTTTCTTAGTTTTCCACTTGTACAATGAATAAGTGGCACACTACTCGTTATTTGTCCACGCCAAAAGCAAAGACAACCGTACACATCGTAGTTGCTACTCCGTGATTGACCAGAACAATCGAAGTTGCACAGATATCAAATGAATGGTGCTTGGGACTAGCTACACACTCTCAATGTGCACAATTCGAGAGTTCAATATTTTAAAGTCAATAACGGCGCCGGCCACGTCCTTACGGTCATCGAGAGAGGGGAAGAAATGTTTGTTCGACAACCGTTGTTACTAGAAACCGTGGAATACACAGCATCCCTACAGTTGTCTCGGGAAGGAGTATTTGTTGGTAGGGTAGGCTCAGGTGTGGATCTTGTGGCCGCCTTTGGTAGGTGATATGATCCACTAGTTCAGGGGTTCCCAACCTTTTTGAGGGGGCGACCCCCTTTAAGAATTGTCAAAACATCCGCGGCCCAATGAAAATTTTTAGAAATAAAAATATGAATTAAATGAACGAAACCGAGTTGTTTGGGTACAGTGACGTATCCAGAAATTTTCTGTGGGAGAGATTTTCGGCGATCAATGACACTCACATTTCGTAAAAATGATGTTATGAACATTCAATTTGAATCATAGCTGAAAAATAGCGGCGCAGCCGAAAATTTTTTCTTCTGGAGGCGTTTTATACTGAAAATTTGTTCCTCAAATTGTGGCTTTTGGGGGTGGCGGTATATAAAATTAAAAATTGATATAATTTGCACAAAATAGAATAAAATTGGACATTTTTTTGGTAACATCGCGGCCCCCATAGACTGGCTTCACGGCCCCCCAGGGGGCCGCGGACCACCGGTTGGGAACCCGTGCACTAGTTGTATGTAAATAAACGACGCGGTCTTCATCCCGATTACGATTTATTTTTTCGCGATCGTTCTATATTAAACGCGTCATCGCATTGATCGTTCAAACAACCGTAAAAACCGACTTTCCCACGAAAATTATCGCGCGCTTCTGATTTCGTATTCAATACTCGCGTGCTCATCTTCCTACCGAGAAAACCAACCGACTCACGGAAATAGTCGCGCGTTTCCCACAGTTTTTAACTTGGAGTATACGGAGAATAAACTTTCAAGCTTAGATAGCTATTTTCGAATCATATATTTTACTAAGAGTAGTTCCATGTGTTACCTGTGATCGACAGCCTTTGAGGTCTTCTTCTTCTTCTTGGTGTATCGTCCTCACAGGGACAAAGCCTGCTTCTCAGCTTAGTGTTCTATGAGCACTTCCACAGTTATTAACTGAGAGCTTCCTCTGCCAATGACCATTTTGCATGTGTATATCGTGTGGCAGGCACGAAGATACTCTATGCCCAAGGAAGTCAAGGAAATTTCCTTTACGAAAAGATCCTGGACCGACCGGGAATCGAACCCGTCACCCTCAGCATGGTCATGCTGAATAACCGTGCGTTTACCGCCTCGGCTATATGGGCCCTTGAAGGTAATTATGCCAATTATTTTAAATTTGCTCAATGATTGTTGCGAACTGCAGTCACTTCATCTAACATTTTAACACTTCAATATTAGGCCAGCACCAGAGCTACTAGATAAATTTATAGATATTACAGATTCCAGGAATCCTCATGGAAACGCATTAGCGAGTTACTCAAACTTCTTCCAGTATGTAAAGAAAAAAAAACTCGGAATGATCTCACCCAGTTCCATGTCGTCGGAAGACCGCAACCACTCCTTGACTCCTTCAATTGTCTGCAATACTGTTTGCTACCAAGTGTGCATCCAATTTTATCACTTCGTGGGGAAGAAGAATGTGCACCTGCTCCAAACACGTGTCACTTTTCACTTTTTCCTTCGAACATTGCAACGCGACCGAGATTTTCATTGTAACTGCCACAAACATGCGCCATTTTTCACTTTTTCCATCGCCTTTGCCACCCGATCGCGATCCTTATCGCAACTCACAGTGCGCCACTTTACTAAGAAAGTCGAAAAAATCGATTCTGACCAATATTTTCTAGAAAAACAATTTAGAAAAAAAAATTGAACGTTATGTTAACAAAAATATACAACAAAAAGATTATTCTAAAACAAAAATCTTCATAATCATGGAATTTGGAGGATTTTTTTAATTAAAATAACAAAAGAAAGTGATTTACAATTTATTTGATAACTCATGAACCAGCAGGTGAAGGCAGCTAATTTTTTGGTCAAAACATCTCGATACCTCTAGCAACGATGTTAGGTGCAAATAAAAGTGGGGTAACTCGGGGTTTTTGTTCTACACTAGTATGAAATTATCAAGAAAATAAATGAAAATTGACAATAAAAAATGTGAAAAAACACCTTCACTATGGTCAGTTATGGACAATGGGTATTTTCTTCATCCCAAGCAACACACATGTTATAATAAAGTTACGGCAGCGCAAGTTTTGGTTGTATAGAAGTTTATTTGACGTAATTTTAACATAGTGTTTAAATAACGTAAAAAAAACTTCTATACAACCAAAACTTGCGCTGCCGTAACTTTTATATAACATGTGTGTTGCTTGGGATGGATCTTTGCAAGGATTATGCTAGACACGAACGTTTTCAACGAGAACGATTACAAGTTCTTATTCACTGAAGAATGTGTAACAAACACCGAAACGTTGGGTGAAGAAAAATAAAACCGTTTGATTGCGTTCGGTGACTACAAAGCCGATAAATGTCCTAGATCCAAATTGGTCTAGATATAATTAAATCGATCTTGATCAGTTATGTCTTGCTATAGAAACATTCTAGATGTATTTTCTCCTGCAATATTTATTGCCGCAGTATTTTCAAAATCTTCTGAACATTGCTCCTTCTAGGACTCCTCCAAGAGTTTATTTTTTTTACGATAAGGGATTCCTAGAGGTATCTCGGAGCTCTTGGAGGAATTCAAGGAAAAGTTACTTCATGAATCTTAGAAAGAATTCCTGTAGGAATCACGGAATGAATTTCTGGAGGAATCTTGGAATGAATTCATGGAGAAATCCCGGAACATAATTCCTGAAGGTATTCTGGAAGAAATTCCTGAGAAAATCCTGGAAGTCCCGAAAGTATTACAGAAGAAATTCTTGGTGAAGTTTCGGAAGGAATCTCTGAAAGAACACCTGGAATCTCATAAGGGATCGCAGAAGAAACTCCTGGAAGAATCCCTAAGGAATCCCACAACGACCTTCTCGGTTACGTTTCCAATTTCAAGAGATTTCTTCCAAAATTTCTCAAGGTGTGTCCGGAATCCTCTAGGAATTTCATCCGAGATTCTCCGAATAGTTTCTTTTAGGATGTCTCTGGATTTATTTTTTTGGGCTTCCAGATGGTATTCCTGGAAATTCTAGCAACTTCACCCAGAATTTCTGTAGGACTTCTTTTGGAAATTGTCAAAAATCAGAAATTCTTACCGAGATTCCTTCAAAAACTCCTTGCAACAATCCGTAACGATTTATTTCTGGAATTTCATCCGACATTCTTCCCGGAGTATCTTCTGGGAATTCTTAAGGAATTCCTTTTGAAACCCTTCCAGAAATCCTACAAGATCTCTGACAAGATCCCTCCAGAAACTTCTTCCGGTTTTTTTTTTCAGGAGCTACTTATGATTCAAGTATTCCTTCTGGGATTCCTACAATAATTTTACCAGGTAATCTTTCTGGGATTTTTCCAGGATTCTTTCGGAAATTCCTTCTGGGATTCCTCCGGAAATTTCTTCTGGGTGACTGTCAAGAATTACTTTTCAGGAACTTCTTCCGGGATTCCTCTTAGAGCTTCTTCTAGGAATTCTTTCAGAAACTGATTCCGGGATTGCTTTGAGAACTTTTTCCAGGAATCATCTAGGGACTCTTTTTTGGTTTCTACCAAGAGCTCTGTCAGCAATTTCTGCAGACCCTTCTGGAATTTTTTCAGATGTTTGTAATGGAAATCCTCCTGGAATTTATTCACATTTTTTGGAGTATTTTGTTTATGGAATTCCTCATGTATTTCCTGTAGGATATTCTTGAATAAACATAGGAAAAAGCAACTTAGTTATAGCTCCCTGAAGATTCACATAAATCCTAGAGGGATTCTAGAATAGGTTTGTGGAGGAACCAAGCAATGAATACCTGGAAGAAAAAAATTACTAAGGTAATCCTAGAAGGAGTAATGCTGAAAGATTCTGGGTATCAATATCTACAGGAATCTCTGGAAGAATATCGGGGAACTTCCTGGAACAATCCTGGAAAGAACTTTTGACGGAACCCCAGACGGAACCTCTTGAGGAATCTCAGAAAAAAAAACTCCTGGAAAACCCCAGAGGGAGCTTCTGAAAGAATCCTAAATAAGCTTCCGGAAGAATCTCATTAAGAGCTTACGGAATTCCAGAAGAGAGCTCTGGAACAAATTTGTGGACCAACCATGAGGAAAGTCCCGGATGGAATTTTTGTGGAATCCCAGAAGGAACTCAATGAGGTGAGCCACCATGCCACCATCAAGTTATAAAACAGCACACGCACGCATACTCCACATTTTGAATTAAATCGAACCACTCATGATAAGCTGGCGATATTTTTTTTATTAGAGAGCTGACGATTTTTTTAAGTCCGAATCGTTAATAACAAAGCTATGAAACGTCAAAAACTAAGATTTTTTCCTAAGCAACCGCGGCTTGCAATGCCCTACGGTACTCAAAGTTGTTTAAATTTCCAAACTGGGATGTAACGCTAGAATGATGATGCTAGATATTGTGACTGGCAGAAAATATCTCTGTAAAGCGAAGAATACTGCAATCATTACATCAAACGTATCCGTGCATGCCTTTCATTTCGCTGCATTTTAAAACTGTTTTATGAAAATCCGTGTTATAGGAGTCTGCATAACACACATTTATAGTATCGGAGTCTCTGCTATACGTCTACTAATAATTCGAACTCATTTTTGTAGATTAAAAATCAACTAAATGTTGGTGTACGTATCGAGGCAAAATGTACGTACTATCGAGGTACGCCTGTACATTCAGCTTTTAATTTATGGAAAAAAAAGATTTAAAATTGGGTAAACAAAAAGGCAGGATATTTGAATTATAGTAAATTTCATATTTTAAAAAGTTGCAAAACTCGATATTGAGCTATAACTCAAAAACTGCTCTACTTAAATTTGTTTGAAGCACGGTTTCGAAATCAGCGCTAGACTGTGCATTAAAAATTTTGGTCGTTGACAGAATTTCACGACTTTCGTTTTATTTTGTAAACTAGTGTAATTTGTGTAAAGTGTGACTTTGGCATTCCAAAAATAATTAGTTGGACAAGTTGTATTTTTAAGAATTATGATTTATTCTACCTCGAGTAAAAGAAATCATTGTACATATTTAAAAACTGCTTCCTTATTACCTCCACAACAGGATTGTAACTTCACGTTTTTTGCTTCATTTATAACGTTGGTTCACCTATTGCTACGTCATTTATGGACGGCCCCTAATCAAAATAACGCAATATGTTTCGCTTTTGCATGCTTTTCTTTATACGTTTTATTCTAATCTCTACACCCTGGCGACGTTCATGCGTAACAAAAAGTTCAAAATACAAGATAGCAGAAAAAGGCGCGATCCACACAGTAATCGATTGGAAGTAACCGTGATGTTTCGCTTTTCTTCGCGCACCCCACGCATACATTCCAAAGACCGAAAGAGTGCCGGCCATCTCCATCCGAGTACGGTACTAAAAGTAAACGGCGATAATCGTAATATCCTTTTATCCTAATGGCATTACAACGGACATCGACAGCCACCATTGACTGCCAGGCCGCAGAGAGCACTTTTTGCCGTTGCTTCTGCTCTCATGGCTGCTTCTGATGATGATCCTTTTCGTCATTTCCTGCTGCTGCTTTCCTATTCTGCTTTCCCACCACCACCCCCGCCACTGCATTGCATCGTAGGATCGGTATCCTCCGGGCTACGGAACGACTAATTTTCTTAATTCATCGCTACTGTGTTTCTTCGGAAAATTCAATCCACCACCGATGATGGTGCTCATCGGTACCATCGGAGCCCGGAGCTACAATTTAATCTACATCCACCAGCAACCGGCAGCAGCAGCAGCCCGTCGCTCGTCGTCGTGGGTTGATTCATCCTTGTCTTCTATCGAATCTCGGTTAGTTCGGTACACGGAGCAACACACCCACCCACCCACATGAACGGACACAACCTCTAGACAATGTTCATTCATTACCTTCTGGTTTGTTACGATCACAGAGGGACAGCATGTTTCCCTTCCCTCCTGACTCTCGACTACCCACCGCCGCCCCTTGGTTAGCACAGGAATCGAGCAGGGAACACCATGCCAGATCCTTGAGGAGCCCAAGGACACCGGACACAGCTCTCGGTCCGGTACACAGTGCACAACAATCGTTCATCAAATATACACCCGAGAAAATGTCGATTTGATGATTTGGATTCGACTTTGGACGACGACGACGATGGCGACGACAGAACTTTGCCGGGGCCATCATCACCTCGCTCCTGTACGCAGCCCGTCCACCCCACGACGACAACGATGACGACGACGGTCCGGTGTGTTCAGCTGCAGCAGCGTGGTAAATGGAAGGTGAAAGGATGCTGATTGGAGTATTTGAACGGCTAGCATCGTGTCGATGTGATGTAGGAAGTAAGATTTGGTGCATGCAAAGCAAGGATAAATGGTACTGTAGAAGGTTGATAGGACGGAAGGTGGGAGGAAGAAAGTTTGGGATTGAATTGAGTGACAGTTTCGATTATGAGAAGATTTCTTTTCTTCATCGGGGGAAACGACGGTATATGAAGGAAGTTCAAATAGATGCCTGCAATCGTATTAGAATGATTTATTGAGTTTTATGGATACCATGTTTTAATTTAAAATCACAGAGCTCAATTCACAGTCTTTATTTAAATCTTATTTGTTTTCATTTCGTTTTATAACATGGAATGATATTTTCCAAAGCGAATTTATGGTGGGGAGGCCCAAGTGACTTTCCGTTTTTTGTATCGTCGTGCTTGCGATGTATCAGGTATCAGGTATCAGTAGGTCGGCTCTAGAGGCACGTTCTCCTCCATTCGGGAAATTTGTGCCACACGAGCCTATTCATCATTTGCCACAAAAGTGCAGCCTATTGGACGCAGTGGCTTAATTTCCCCAACAGGGGAGGAAAAAAAATCATTTACCTGACGGAGAAGGGAAGGAAAAAGGATAGGACATGGGAAAGGACAGGTAAGGGAATAGGATCGTCATACTCGCAAAAGCGTACCACAATGGGTTCACATAGCGTCCTGAAAAGGACACTGTGAACGCATAAGCGTGCCACAATGGGTTCGAACAGCGCCCTGAAAAGGGCACTGTGATAATGCATAAAGCGTAAAGAGAGCCTATAGCTCTTTACCACAGCGGGTCAAGAACAACAGAACGTCCTGAAGATTCAGGTTTCTGAAGTCAGTTTCACTTAATAAGTGTTTCCCGAGTACTCGGAAACGCAATTGCGCAAAAACTGGACAGTTACATATTAAATGATTCGAAGTTCCATAATCGGATTCACAGCTATCACATGCAAATGAATCAGCTTGCTGAATATTCGCCATGTGATAACTGAGTCGGCAGTGGCCAGTCAATGCTGCAATTCTGCTTTGACAGATTTGTTAAATACTTTGCCACCCCTAGAGATGGCTCAGTACAATACAATTTTGTTTGACGACATGACTCCAAACTATTCCAGTATTGTTTGTGCTGAGTGGCAGCCCACGTATCAATCCGAAGCTTCACCCAACACTTGGATACCGGAATAGCTGGCTCAGGGCCAATGAAGTCATGTGATGCTCCAGTGCGAGCTAACTCATCAGCCAATTCATTTCCAGCGATGGAAGAATGGCCAGGTACCCATACAAGGTAAACAGGACTTGCTGTATTCAGCTCCTCGATTTGAGTTCGACAAGTGATAACTACCTTCGACCTGGAGTTGGCCGAAGCAAGTGCTTTAATAGCATCCTGGCTATCTGAACAGAAGTATATTACTTTGCCCATTACGTGCTGCTGAAGTGCTGATTGCACTCCGCACATAAGAGCAAAGATTTCGGCCTGAAAAACGGTGCAGTGTCTACCAAGAGAGTAAGACTGATGCAGCCTTAGCTCACGAGAATATACACCAGCACCTGCTCGACCTTCGAGAAGGGAGCCATCAGTGTAACATACGATGCCGTCTGAAATATTTCTCTCCAAGGGGAAGGGAATTTCGTGGAAAACGTCCTATATGGAAAATTACAAGCATGGGCTCCGTGGCCGTGCGGTTGGCGGCGTCAGTCGTCTAGGCGTTTCGTAAGCCTCGGAGTGCGGGTTCGATTCCCGCTCCAATCGGGGGAAACTTTTCGTCAAACGGAAAATTCTCCATTGAGCCACTGGGTGTTATGTGTGTTGTCCGTTGTCTCGTGTATGTGTAATGTTCAGTCTGTGCAGCCTCTGGCTGAAGACGGTGTAGTGTCTTTAAAAAAAAAATTGTAAGATCACTTGGAGCAAGGACAATTTTGTCCCAATTCACCAAAAGTGGAAACATCGAGGTGTGTGTTGATGTGCGGTTCACAGGAGTTTCCTCTAGTAGACCGAGTACCCGTAGACGGTAAGTGCAAGAAAGTGTTTCTTGTTTGAGATGAATGTGTAGTGGAGCAACGTCAAAGAGAACTTCGAGCGCTGCCGTGGGAGTTGAAGAGAATGCTCCAGACATCGCCATTAGGCACATCCTTTGGAGATGGCCTAACTTTGATTGGACCGTTCCCATTTCACTCTTTTTCCACCACACAAGACATCCATAGTCCAATATTGGCCGAACCACAGTTGTGTAAATCCATTTGATATACTTGGGTTTCAGACCCCAAGTTGTACCAAAGGTTCGCCGGCATTTTCCGAAGGCCATACAAGTTTTCTTGATTCTGAACTCAATGTGAGGTGTCCAGGAAAGCTTGGAATCAAGAATGACTCCAACGTACTTTACCTGTTCAGTCACATTGATTTCAGAATCAAAGAGACGCAAAGGTCGAACGCCATTATGGTTTTGCCTTTCTGCAAAAAGAACAATAGATGTTTTACTCGGATTAACCGATAGGCCATATTGGCGACACCAACCCTCAACTACCTGAAGGGCGCTTTGCATCAGGTCGAAAAGGGTGGTCATACACATACCAACAAACAATGCTAGGTAGTCGTCGGCAAAACCATAAGTAGGAAAACCGCTATTATTGAGTTACCTCAAAAGCGTATCTGCTACGAGATTCCACAAAAGCGGTGATAAGACTCCCCCATGGGGGCATCCACAAACACTCAATTTCCTAATCCCTGCTAGACGCAATGTCGAGAAGAAATATCGGTATTTGAGCATTTGATGAATCCAATTGGAAATCATTGGAGATATGCCATGACTCCGTGCGGCTTCCAATATGGTATCGAAAGGCACGTTGTCAAAGGCACCCTCGATATCTAAGAAAACACCCAAGCAGGATTGATTTTGAGCGAATGCTTTCTCGATATCGTAAACAACCTTGTGTAAAAGAGTCACAGTGGACTTTCCAGATTGGTAGGCATGTTCGTTCACATGAAGAGGCACGTTGGCCAGATGAACATACCGGATGTGATGATCCACAATGCGTTCTAAGCATTTCAGAAGAAAAGAGGTCAAACTGATAGGTCTGAAACTCTTTGCTTCTTCATACGACACAAGACTTCACTCAAACTAGAAACATTTGTACAAAGGTTTTTCCAGCCGGATCGTTCACCAGACCGGAGAGCTTTCCTGTAGGCCTTGCGAGCCGACCTGAAAGCCTCCGAACCTCATGAACGTCGTCTGTTCCAACTCTTTCTACATTGTTTTCTGAGTTTCTCCAGATCAGAGTTCCACCAAGGGGTTCCTTTTGTGATCTTCACAGACCGTAGAGAGCATGCTTCTTCAAAAGCTTCCATGATGAAGGTCGTTGTAGTACCAACGGCATCATTTAAATCAATTGGAGTGTCAATGGATGGTGAGTATCCATGAAATTTGGCCGCAACCAAATCAGTAAAAAGATCCCATTCCTGAAACGCAATGTTTGCGAAGTAACATTGAAATGTTCAAAAAAGATGTAGCAATGATCAGATACAGATTCTTCATCTGACACATGCCAATTGGTCAGTTCGTGACTAATTCTACTAGAGCAAAGCGTTATGTCTAACACTTCCTCTCTAGCAGATACCATGAAGGTTGGGCAGTTGCCTATGTTAAGTAATGCAAGATCTGTACTACTTAAGTACTCCATCAAACTGGAGCCTCTCAAGTTCAGGTCTGAGCTGCCCCAGATGATATGCTGAGCATTAGCATCACTGCCTACAATTAGGGGAAGGCCTTTTGAAGTACAGTATGCGATGACGTGTTTGAAAGCATCTGTAGGGGATGGTTCATCATGCGGAAAATAAACCGAACAATAGACGTATTTCCTGTTGAGGTTTCCAACAGATACATCAATTGTGGTAGTACATACATCTCTGGAGGTTAGTTCAGAGATGAGTGTAGCACGCGAGTTTGCCATTTCATATTTACTGAAAGTAGCAAACACCGGGTTCACAAGGTTTACTAAACAGAAATTTCCCTTAGGGAAGTAAGGTTCTTGGACCAAGACCATTTGGGCTGTACCATTTTGCATAAGTCTGCAAAGATTGATTGTTGCTGTTCTTTTATGCTGAAGATTGATCTGAGCTCTCCTAACCGTAGCCACTACCCAAACTAGGTAAGATTAAACTCTTCGCAACAACAGCACAACAAAGAACAGCAACAATAAAACGAAATCGGTATCGATTGGAAAACGCCAAATGCGAGGATACACAGAATACACTTTGTAAATCATATAATGCGAAACCATATAGATGAAAATTTAAACTAATTAACAACATCTTCATAATCCCGCCCTTATTTAGCCTCAAGTGAGACTAAAGAAGGGCAGCTGATTGTCTCGGAGAAACACAAGGTCCACTTGCTCCGGTTAGTGCAGTAAGGGCATTTTTTAGGATTCCTTCAGAAATTCCTGATAACTGACACTGAGGAAGATTACAAGTGGTAGTCGAAATACGCGTATCTGTCAAAGGATAAGCAATTAGGGCAGAATTAAGAGGTATGAAACTGACTACACTCAGGGATCTTGCCAGAATTACTCCAGGAATTCCAGCTGGGATATCTCACGCAATTCCTGCTGTGGTTCAGCATTTTTGCTAGGACTTTTCCAGAAATTCTAACTGTTGTTTCTTCTGGGATTCTTCTAAGAATTCCTCTAGAGATTTCTCCTGTCATTTTTGTTGCAAATTTTTCGGGCAATCTTCCTGGGATTCCTACTGAAAATACTTCTACGATTCCTTCAAGGACTCCTCCATAGATTCCTCTAGGTATTTCTTGAGGGACTCCACCAGGTATTTTTCAAGGAACTTGTCTTATTATTCCTCAATAAGCTCCTGATGCGGTTTCTTCAGAATTTCGGCCAAATGACCGGACACCGTTTATGACCAGCAAAGAAAAATGAGCTACATTATGTAAACAGAATTATTGTGGATCATACGACACATGGCCGAAAGATGTTTTACCTAATTCCTGAATAGAACTACCTGCTGTCCGGAAATAATGTTCAGGTTATTACAAATTTGTCAAAGTCCCTAGTGAAATATTCGATTTGAGAGGAACATTAATTGTAAATATATTTTTGATAATTTGCTTACTGTCACCAATTTAAAGGCTATTTTAGGAATAACCGTTATAGCGCAGTGATCGGTTTCCGTTCATCCGCCCAAGCCTCCTTCCCAATATCACATCCCAAGGTCCTCAAAGGCAGAGGTGCAATTTTCTCCACATCACACATTCACCAGCCGTATGTATACCGACCGATTCCATGGTGTTGCCACATCTATTGACCCGGCAACGACGAGAATACAATCACATCAACAGACAGACAGACATCCTCCCGATCTGATTGGGTGTTCGTAGTGAGTGAAACTCGGCCCATATAGCCGAGGCGGTAAACGCACGGGTATTCAGCATGACCATGCTGAGGGTGACGGGTTCGATTCCCGGTCGGTCCAGGATCTTTTCGTAAAGGAAATTTCCTTGACTTCCTTGGGCATAGAGTATCTTCGTGCCTGCCACACGATATACACATGCAAAATGATCATTGTCAGAGGAAGTTCTCAGTTAATAACTGTGGAAGTGCTCATAACACTAAGCTGAGAAGCAGACTTTGTCCCAGTGAGGACGTTACGCCAAGAAGAGGAGAGGAGGAGTGGGGGAAACGTAGTGATCCCCGTCGCACCCACCGCTCTCCACTCACCCGCGTTTTTTTCTGCAACCTTCTCCATTTTCCAATTGAAAAGTGTAATTTGATGTGATGAATCAGGATTTCTGGCTAAAGGAAATCGGGTTTATGGCACCAATCGCAGCCGTCGTCGTCAGGATCGTCCGGTTGCCACTCTTACGGATGGTGGTGTGTGATGCGGTGCACCAGATCTGCTGCTGCTACTTCTGCAGCTGGCTGTGGGGAAAGCCAGGGAGAAAGAGTTGATTGGATATTGGCGATGTTGCAGCAACCACTGCGGCTATGCCTCATATCTCGTTGGTCTATGGCAGTGGCTCCTAACCTTTCTCAAGCTGTGAACATTTTTTTTTTTTTGATCGATTTGATTTTTTGGGAATTCCTTCGCCAAAAAAATAAAAATTCCATCGGCAATTTTCTCAATTAAGGTAAGAAAGATTTCCTTTGAAAAACCTTAAAAAAGTCCTTTAGTAACTTCTTTAGGTAACTTCGCGCGACCAATTCTAATTGTGGAAACTTCTTTAGTTCTTTCTAGGGAAGTTTCAACCAAATTGTTTTCAAAGATTTTTTTCGTCAGGTCACGCTCTACCTGGTCCACCCATCGTGCTTTCTGCGCTCCACGCCTTATTGTGTCAACCGGGTCAGTAGCAAACACCAGCTTTGTAGGATTGTTGTCCAGCATTCTTGCAACATGCCCTGCCCATCGTAACCTCCCGGCTTTGGCCACCTTCTGGATGCTGGGTTTGCCTTAAAGTGCAGCGACACGCTATGTCCAAAGGGAAGTATTATGAAAATCGAATGTACCTCATATTTTATTCCATAGGATCGTAGGTTTGGACCTCTAGTTTCAGAATCCGTGCGGTTTAAAATATTTCATCTTGGGTTTTTCGATTTTTTTTTCGATTTTTTTATTTTTTTCCTGTTTTCCCATACAAATGGCGAAAACAGTCATTTTAAGGTTAATTTCATCCCATATAAAAATGTATGGGAAAAAAACCCAAGATGGATTATTTTAAATCGCACATATTCTGAATCTAGAGGTCCAAAAATACGGTTCTAGCGAATAAAATTTGAGGTACATTCACTTTTCATAATACTTCCTTTTGGACATAGCGTGAGCGAGCTCGTGATTCATCCTTCTCCGCCACACACCGTTCTCCTGCACACCGCCGAAGATCGTTCTTAGCACGCGTCGCTCGAAAACTCCGAGTGCTTGCAGGTCCTCCTCGAGCATGGTTCTCGTGTCCGTAGTGGGCCACTGGTCTTATTCGCGTTTTGTTCATGGTGCATTTGGTGCGTGGGTGAATCTTTTTCGACCGCAGTTTCTTCTGGAGCCCGTAGTAGGCCCGACTTCCGCTGATGATGCGCCTCCGAATTTCACGGCTCACGTTGTTGTCAGCCGTCAGTCCGACAGGCAGTCCGAGGAGGATCCGAGGTAGACGAATTTCTCCACCACTTCGAAAGTATCCCCGTCTACCGTAACACTACTACCCAGACGGCACTATGGGCCAGAAATCAAAATTTCGCGACAAACTCAAAAAAGTTGTTTTTCTAAGATCAACCAATTTTCATATGTGTATGGTTGTTTGTGCTATGTTTGATTATATACTGACTGATTTTTTCGATTTGTGACAAAATTGTATCGTTTTTTTGGACGGAGAAACTTCTTATGAGCGAAAATTCTCGATTTGAACCATTATTAAGAAAAATGTGATTTATGATGAAAAATGTGAATAAAAAATATAACGCATACATTTCCTAAAAGTAAACTTAGTATATTTTGCTTATTTGATGCACAAATTGCGATGGTTTTAAGTTTAAAAATGCCAATGTGTTCAAAAAGTAGGAGTATTCGACCGTATTCGACATGCAACCGGTCTAGGATGCTAGTTTAGACTCTTCTTTTTCGAATGCTACCGAACTTTTTTGCGGGAATTTGCGGGAAGTCAAGTAGGAGTGATTTTAGTGCTTGCTCAAATTTTACAATATTTCACGCTGTGCTTCAATAATCATCCACTCTTGCCATTACGACGCTATGACTTTATGGTTTGCGAAACAATATACAAAGCAACAAACAACTTTCATTCTGGAAGGTTTTGTTTCAAATATAAATGTGATTCTAAGCTTTTAAATCAAGACCACAGACTTACTCAATGTGAAAAGTTTCGGTATATCAATCAAAATTAGGATTTTAAATAAACTCAACGTGCATACATATGACATTATTAGTGAAATTAGGAACAAATCCACAGCTCAAGTGAGATTTCAACTCACGACCCTTATATGCTACACAAGTGCTTTACCAACTTAGCTACCGAGCCTATCAATGACACGGCATTTTAAATATTATAAGGAAAATCAAATCTTTTCTCTAATCGCAAATATATCCATCCCACTCGTACATAGTATCGAAGAGCAAACACAATATATTGTTCAAATACCGACTTCAAGTCATTTGACCGAGTGTCATTTGGCTGATTGCCACTTGGCCGAACGCCATTTGGCCGAACGTCATTTGGCTGAATGCCGTTTGGCTAGAAGAAACGATCGTGTCACTGTTCACCACGTCAGTATAACTCAAAACAATCCCCTTTGATTAAAAGGAGGAAAAATCTCTGATAAAATATTGACAATGTTAACGCCAAATAATCCCAAATGTAAAATAAGAAAGAATAGTCAATGACTGGAAGAAGGTAGAAGGAAAAATTAATTATGATCAAATTGGCAGCTACAATGTGAAAAGAGGTCTCTGAATGATTTTGAACATAATTCGGCCAAGTGACATTCTGCCAAATGCCGGACATCTGAAACACCTGAGCAGCGATTTTTTTTCACCAAAGCTATACATACATGGCATCTATACATACATTGAGATTATTAAAAATCATAATTGCTCACACGAATTGATGTACCGAAACATTGCACTTTGAGTAAGTGTGTGGTATTGATTTAAACGTCTACAATCACAGTCTTACCTGAAACGAAACCTTCCAGAATAATAGAAGTATGTTGCTATGTGTATTGTTTCGCAAGCTATAAAGAGATTGCGTCGTAATGGCAAAAGTCTATCTAAGAGTGGATGGTTATTGAAGCACAGCGTAAAACATTTTAAAATTAATGCATGCGCTTAAATCATTCTATCTTGGTTTCCCGCAAAAAAGTCCGGTAGCATCCCAAAAAGAACAGTCTCAACTAGCTTTTTAGATCGGTTGCATGTCGAATATGGTCGAATACTTCTAGTTTTTGAACAAATTGGCAAATAAACTGTATAATTTGAGTAAACATTGTAGAATTGTAATTTAAACTTAAAGAGAATGTTCGCTTATAAGAAGTTTTTCCATACAAAAATCGAAACAATTCTGTCATAAATAAAAAAAACAGTCGGTATACAATCAAACATAGCCCAAACAATCATACATATATTAAAATTGATTGATCTTTATAAAAACCCGGATTGATCCACCTAGTGGTGATAGTGCCTTTCTCGTCGAATATGTGCTCATGACGTTTCCGTTGACGTGAGCTGAAATGTTCCTGAATCATGAGAATACTTAGAATTTTATCAGAGCCATCATTGAATTGACTTTGATGGCACATATTCCGACGTTATGTTCAACGTATAGGCAGAGCTGAAAAATATGAGACCTCTCAGTTGACAGCTTGACCTCCTTCACTATCACTGGAAGCCGATCAGCACCAAGACGATACAATTTTTTCACAAACACAGATACCTTAACGATTTTCGACAAAGTATTTTCTACACACTTCTACACACGCTATATTTTATTATCATTGGCTACAAGATGCATGTAAAATTTGACGAAAACATGCAAGTAACTGAAATTTTTCATACTGAATCCCATTCAACTTTCAACCACATTACAGTGCGTGAGGGAGCAACCAGTCGCACAAAAATTTTACGCAGTCATTTTAGACGCGAAAGAGAATTGAAAAAGTTTGTTCGGAGTTATTACGATTAAATTTTAATTTTTCCATATAACGTTAACCTATCTTTCTGCATTATTACACCTCAGGAATCTGAAATGGTGTGATTGGATGAGATCGTCTTAGTTTTGTCAAGATATCTATCACTTGCTTTAATTTTTCTCATTTTTGAATTCCGACGAAGCACCCAACGCTAGTTTTGGAATACTACCGGTAGTTTCTTATGTTGTCTGAGACTATTTTCTTGCTTACTGCTTACCGTTCATCAGGTTATCGGAAAATCCGCGATTTGACGTGTCGCATGCATGGGTTTGGTTCGCTTTTATATTTGGCCACTTTACGGCTCACGGAACACTCGGAACCGGTTTCGGAACACCATCGGTTGTCTGAAACTATTTTCTTGCTAACCGTTCATCAGGTTACCTAAGGAGCCGCGATTTGATGTGTCGCATGCATGTGTTTGGTTCACTTAAATATTTGGCGGTGGAGCGGGCCTGGTTTGATGGTTAGAACACAAGACTATCATGCCAAGGGCCTGCACACTACGATTCAGATGTTCCAGCTCAGTAATTTTTTCATTGAGTTCAGTATGTTTTCCATCTTTTTACTGAGTTTTCAACAGCAGATTTATCTCGGTACACTCGGTAATCGTATTTACCGTTCACCAGTAACGATTTTTACCGTGTATCAGTAACTTTTGACAGTTTATTATCTGAGCTCGGTAACTTATTTATAGGATATCGGATATCCGCAAAAGAAACAACCGAGCGTACCGAGTTAAATATGCTGTAGAGAGCTCAGTAAAAAGATGGGAAAAAATACCGAGCTGATCTTAGTGTGTGGGATTGAATCCCACTCCCGACATATTTACAAAACGTAGGTTCTTTCTTCGGAAGTAAAGGGAAGGGTCCCGAGATGAACTAGCTTCGAGATAAAAATCTCGTTAATAAAGGCAAAAAAAATAATATTTGGCCACTTCCGGAGGGAACCCGGAACCGGTTCCGGAACACCACCGGTTGTCTCAAATATGGTCTAAAACTATTATTTACTAACCATTCATCAGGTCGCCTAAGGAGCCGCGATTTTAAGTGTCGTATGCATGGGTTCGGTTCACTTTTATATTTGGCCACATTTGGCGGGACATACGGAACCAGTTCCGGAACACTACCGGAAGAATCTTAGGTTGTCTGAGACTATTTTCTTGCTTATCATTCATCAAGTTATTGAAAAAACCGCGACTTGATATGTCGCATGCCTGGGTTTGCTTCACTGTTATATTTGGCCACTTCCGGCGGGACCTCCGGAACCGGTTATGGAACACCGGTAGTTTCTTATGTGATCTGAGACCATTTTCTTGCTAACCGTTCATCAGGTTATCGCAAAGGGCGCGATTTGACGTGTCGCTTGCATGGGTTTGTTTCGTTTTTATATTTGTCCACTTCTGGTGGGACCTTCGGAACCGGTTCCGGAACATTACCGGTTCAAATATGAACTGAGACCATTTTCCTGTTAACCGTTCATCAGGTTATTGAAAAAGCTGCGATTTGATGAGTCGCATGTATGGGTTTGGTTCACTTTTATATTTGGCCACTTCTGGTGGGACCTTCGGAACCGGTTATGGAACACCGGTAGTTTCTTATGTGATCTGAGACCATTTTCTTGCTAACCGTTCATCAGGTTATCGCAAAGGGCGCGATTTGACGTGTCGCTTGCATGGGTTTGTTTCGTTTTTATATTTGTCCACTTCTGGTGGGACCTTCGGAACCGGTTCCGGAACATTACCGGTTCAGATATGAACTGAGACCATTTTCCTGTTAACCGTTCATCAGGTTATTGAAAAAGCTGCGATTTGATGAGTCGCATGTATGGGTTTGGTTCACTTTTATATTTGGCCACTTCTGGTGGGACCTTCGGAACCGGTTCCGGAACATTACCGGTTCAGATACGGTCTGAGACTATTTGCTTGCTTACCGTTCATCATATTATCGAAAATGCCGTGGTTTGATGTGTCGCATGCGTGGGTTTGTTGCATTTTCATATCTAGCCCCTTCCTGGGGTACCGATCCGGAACGCCTAAATGGCCATAATTCCGAAACGGCTGGACCGATCCGAACCATTTTCAATAGCAAACAATGGGACCAGATTCCACGTCGAATGAACCGTCGGTCATTAAAATCGGTTGAGATTTACTGCCGAAAAGTGACGTGAGTTCGTTTGTACACATACACACACACATACACACACACATACACACACACAGACATCACCTCAATTCGTCGAGCTGAGTTGATTGGTATATGTGACTCGAATCTCCGGGCCTCCTATCAAAAAGTCATTTTTGGAGTGAACATATAGCCTTTCCAGTACACTTATGGTCGTAAGCACCAACGCAGTTGATACGAGATTTGATACCGATTTTCAAAAATCCAGATTAAATTTTAATACTCCATTCGGTAAGCATCAAAGAGCTCCAAGAGAGGATTTAACCAAGGAAGCACGCAGCCATCCTCTCTCGCTCGTCGTGATAGTCCAGCTCGCAGAAATGTCAAATCAGCGGGTGTTTATTTACTCTATTTTCTTATAAAAAAAAAGAAATTTGTTCCTCCTGCGTGATAAACCGTGATCGACAGCCGGCGCCCGAGCTATCAGTGGCTTCCTCGTTATCCTTACCTTCCCCTGCTGAACGCGGGAATCGGTAACCGGCGCCCCCGCTGTTCGTGGCCTACACAATTAGCAGATTTTTGCTGCTACTGCTGTCGTTCGGATTGTCAAGTACGATCCGGATGTTCAGTGCGAATTCTGCGTCGGAGGTGTCTGAAGATTTGTACAGGATCTCGTCGTTTGTTTTTTGAGATTTTCGTGTTTTGGAAGCAAGCCTACCCGCACCATAGTAAGGTGGAATTCGTGGTCTTTCTGTTTGCGGTTCCGTTGAAAGAGATCGATGGAACTGGATATGGGATAGGACTTACTCCCCGGACGTCCCTTCAAGGATGCCAACCCGTGTCATTTCGAGTTTCTTTGCCTAGATTTGGCTGTGGCGGGAATTGCGCGATGACCGTTGCATACATATCGCAGTTCTGAAATACCCACCGAGGATAAGTGGACATTATCAGACTGCCCCACCGCTGTCAGTTTTCCGGATTAGTTTCCTGGATATTCCTGCCAGAAATTGTTGTACAAAATTCGTTCCGATTTTCCTACTTATTCTCCGAGGGATTACAAAATTTTCCGTAAATTATTGTTGTGAAATTTCCTACAGAAGTGGATTCAAGTATTGCTCCCGGAGTTCCTCAAAACACAATTCATTCTGTGAGTCAAAATTTCTATGGAATCTCATCCTCAAGAAATACCTCGATAAATTCTTCCTGAAAATTCTCAAGAACTTCTGATGGGAATTCCTCTAGAAATTCTTCCGTAAATTCGTCCAGAAATTCTTCCGGCAATTAATCCAGAAATCCAAACAAATTTCTTCAGAATTCACTCTGGGAATACCTCTAGAAAGTTCTCTGAGAATACCTCCCGAAATTATTCCAGGAATTCCTCCAAAAAATCCCCCGGTTATTCCTTCAGAAATTCCTCAAGAAACTCCTCCGGAAATTCTTCCGTGAATTCCTCAAAAAAATCCCATTGGGAATTAATCCAAAAACTTCTCGGGGAATTCCTCAAGAAAATAATTGTTCCAGATTTTTTTTAAATCCTCCAGACATTTCTTCGTGAAGTTCTGCAAAAATTTCTTCAGGAATTTCTCCACATTTTTTCGAAAATTTCTCAGGGAGTTCTTCAAGGAATTCCTCCGGGAATACCTCCAGATAGTTCTTTAGTTTTTTTCTGGAAATTTCGTAAGGAATTCATTCAGAAATTTCACCAGGAATTCCTCCAGAAGTTTTTCTGGGAATTCCTTCAGAAATTTCTCTGGGAATTCTTTCACAAACTCTTCCGCAAATTGTTAAAGCAATTCCTCAACAAATTCCTTCAAAAACTCCTCTGAAAACTCCCCAAAAAATACCACCGGGAAATCCATCAGAAACTCTTCCGGTAACTCCTGCAGTAACTTCCTCAGAAATTTCTTAGTGAATTTCTCAAAAAAAAAATCTTCGGAATCCCTCCGTAACTTCTCCGGAAATCGCTCTAGAATCTCCTCCGGGAACTCCACCAGAAATTTCTACGGAAATTTCTCTAGAAAATTGTCCGTTTATTCTTCTTAAAATGACCCAAGGAATTTCTTGAATTTTCATTGGGGATCCCTCCATAAATTTCTTTGGGAAAGAATTCCATTTTTTCTCTGGGAGTTCCTTCAGAAATTCCTTTTAGAACTTTGCAGATTTCTCCACGAATTCGTTTGAGGATTCTCCTGGAATTCCTTTGCGGACTCTTCCAGGAATTCCATCGGGATTCTTCCACAAATTATTTTTGGTATTCCACCAGGAATTCCTTTGGGTATTTTTCAGGGAATTCCTTCATGGGCTTTTCTTGGAACTCATTGATCGTCGAAAACCTTTCCCAGAGCAAATTTATGGCTACGCCACTGCCTCCTGTAATTCCTCCAATGATTCATCTAGGAATTTCTTCGGAAATTCTTCTAGTAATTCCTTCGGTAATTTTCCAGAAATCCTTTCAAAAATTCCCCCAGGAATACCTACGTGAATTCGTTTAGGAATTCATTCGGGTATTCTTTCAGGAATTCCATCGAGGATTCCTTCAGGAATTCCTTCGGAGATTCCTCCAAAAATTTCTTTTTTCCTGTTTTCTGTTATTCCTTCGGGAATTCCTCCTGCAATTCTCTCAGGAATTAATGCAGGAGCTCCTTCGGGAATTCCTCCAGGAATTACTTTGGAAGTTCCTCCAGGAATGCCTTCGGGGATTCCTTCCGGAATTCTTATGGGAATTTCTTTGGGAATTCCATCGTAGGAATTCCTGGAGAAACTCCTGGAGGAATTCCGGAGGAATTCTTGGGGGAATTCCCGAAATAATTCCAGCAGGAATTCTCGTAGAAAATCCTGGAGGATTCTTCAAAGAAATTCCTGGTGAAATCCTCGACGGAATTCTGGGCAGAATTGCCGAAGCAATCCCCGAAAAAATTTCTGGAAGAATCTCCATTGGAATTCCTGAAGAAATTCCCGAAAAAAATCCTGGACGAATTCCCAAAGAAATTCCTGGAGGAATTCCCGGAGAAATTTTTGGAAGGAATTCCTGGAGGAATCCCCGAAGAAATTCCTGGAGGAATTTCTGAAGGAATTTCCAGAGAAACACCTGAAGAAATTTCCGGAGAAACTCCTGGAGGAATTCCCGGAGAAATATCTTATGGAATTCCCGAAGAAATTCTTGTGGGAATTCCTTGGGAAATTCCCGAAATAATTCCTGGAGAAATTCCTGAAGGAATTGCTGGAAGAATTTCTGAAGGAATTCTTGGGAGAACTCCTGAATTAATTCCAGGCGGAGTTTTCGTAGAAATTCCTGAAGAAATTCCCGAAGAAATTCCTGGAGGTATTCCGGAGAAATTTCCGAAGAAATCCTCGAAGGAATTCCTGGAGGAATCCCCGAGGAGTTTCCAAAAAAAAATTCTGGAGGAATTCCCGAAAAAAATCCTGGAAGAATTCCCGAAGAAATTTCTGGAGGAATTCCCGATGAATCCCCGAAGAAATTACTGGAAGCATCCCCGAAAGAATACCCTTAGGAATCCCCGGGGGAATTTGCGGAGGAATCATGGAAGGAATACTTGGGCAATTCCTGGAGAAGTCTATGAGGGAATTCCTGGAGGAATCTCTGTCGGAATAACCAGAGGATTCCTTGGAATTGAGGAATTCCCGAAGAAATTAAGAGAAGAATCCTTGTTGGAATCCTCAAAAAATTACTGGAAGAATCCTCGAAGGAATACCCTGAGGAGTCCGTGTGGAAATTTGCGTAGGGATTCCTGGGGGAATTCGTGGAAGAATTCCTGAAAAATTTCTCGGAGGAATCTCAGTCGAAATTACCAGGCTTGACAGAAACTCCCTCGCGAGAAAATGAGGAAGCGATTTTGACGATTTTCTGAGGAGTGAAAATAAAACTCAAAAATCACAACGCAAATCCTCAACAGCACCGAGCGTGAGCTTGCCGCGCAGCGAGGAGTTCGTCCAACACTCATAATTGCTTGTTGTGTTTCTCACGTCCACTCACACTCAAAAAGCTCTCGCGAGTTCCACTCCCATACAAAGAAAGACTCTCGAGGCGAAAATCACACTCAAAAACCCGAAATAATCATCGGCTCTTTTTTCGTTCCCCTCTTTCTCGCTCAGTTTTTATTGCCTCTCTGTTTGGGGTTCGTTCGCTCCCTCGCGACGAGGCAAAAGCAAAACACCGCTCTAGAGCATGTTGCAAAACTCTTTTGATTTCGAGGAGGATTATCAAGCCTGGAAATTACCAGAGGAATCCCTGGAGTAATTCCTGGAAGAATCCACGTTGGAATATCCAAAACAATCCCTGGAGAGGTTTTTGGAGGAATTTCTGGAGGATTCCCTGAAAGAATTCCTCCAGGATTTTTTTCGGGGATTCTTCCAGGAATTCTTCAGGGGATTCTTCTAAGAATTACTTCGGGGATTCCTCCAGCAATTACTTCGGATATTCCTCCAGAAATTCGGATATCACTCCAGGATTTTCTTCGGAAAGCCCAGAAATAATTCCTGTGGGAATCGCCGAAAGAATTCCTGAAGAAACCCTCAAAAGTATTCCTGGTGGAATGCTCGAAAGAAATCTCCGGAGGAATTCCTGAAGGCACCTCTGAAACTTCTGGATGAATCTTCGTATGAATTTCTGAAAAAAAAAATAAAAAAAAAATTCTGAAAAAAATCCCAAAGGAGTTCCTGGAGGAATCTCGAGAGGTGATCCAGGAAGGAATCCCTCAAAATATCCAGGAGAAATTTTCGGTAGAAATCCATGGAAAATTTTCAGGACGAATTCCCGAAAGGAACTCCGCAGGAAATTCTGAAGCGATCACCAGAGGAATTTCAGGAAGAATCTCCGGAGGAATTCCTGTAGAAATCTACTGAGGCACCTATCTCCGGAGGAATATCCGAAGGAATTCCTGAATCGCCGTCAGAATTCCTGGAGGAACCCAGAAAAAGTCCGGGAGGAATCTTCAAATATATTCCTGGAGAAAACTCCGTAAGAATTTCTGGAGGCGTACCCTAAATAATTCCTGTAGGAACCTTCAAAAAAAAAAAGGAAGGAGTCCCGGAATATATAATTCCTGGAAGTATTTCTTGAGGCATATCCGTATTAACTCCTGTAGAAACCTCAAAAAAAATGAATTTCTGGGGGAGTTCCTGAACGAATCCCCGAAAGAAACTCCGATGATATTTCTGGAGCGATCACTGTAGGAGTTTCAGAAAGAATTTTAAGAGAAGTTTTGGAAGAATTCTTGGTGGAATCACCGAGTAGTCCTTGGAGAAATCCCAAAAATATTTCCGGGAGGAATTCCCGAAAGAATTCTGGCAGGAATTTCCGGAGGAATTCCTGGAAAAAATACCGAAGGAATTCTTGGAGAAATCCTTTAAAGAAATGCTATGGCCCCATTTTGGGTGCCATGTTACAAAACTAAAACATAATTAATTTATTAAATATTATGAAATACAGAATACAAAACTAAAAAAAAAATTATTAAATATTATGACATACAGAACTGCACACATGTTCATAAAAAAGCACATCACAATTAACAACATACAGCACAAAACATTAATTTGCCCTATTATTCTATTGGTAACGTACTCAGATCAAAGAAAGAAATTTCCGGTGGATTTTTTGGAGGTTTTCCGGAATAAAAATTCCTAAAGCAATCCCAGTAGAAATTCCTGGATGAATAGCTGGAGGAAATTCGAGAAAACCCCGAATGAATTTCAGGAAAAATCCCCACAGAAAACGCGGAGGGAATTTCTGAAGAAATCCCCTGTGGAATTTCTGGAGGCATTCCCGGATGAATTTCCGTAGTAATTGCAGGAGAAATCCCGGAAGACTGCAGAATTGTCTGAAGAAATTCCTGAACGAATCCTCGGAGGAATTTCTGGTGAAATTTTGAAGGAATACCTGAAGGAATCCTTGAAGAATCGCCGGAGGAATCTCCGCAGGAATTCCATGAGAAAACCGGGAGGAATTCCTGGAGGCATCATCGATTGAATTTTTGGAAGAAACCCTCCAGCAATGCCTAGATAAATATATTAAAAATATAATTCCCAGCCAGAATGAATTATGAATCTCTGCGGAAACTATGAAAGAATTTTGGGATGAATATGTATATTCTTATATGAACTTGTCAAGGCAGCTCATAAGGGGATCCAATCCTGCTATCGATTCACCAGGTACCCGGCCAGCAAGCAGCAATCTCCCGATTAAACATTCGAAAACATCACTGATCATACTGCAGTCCACCATGTTTCTTCCCGTAGCTAACGACGTTTCCCATCACATGTGAGGAGAAAACGTTGTAGCCACTGCCTTTCAAATCTTCTCTGCACATCCAACGGGAAATTCTCGGTTGAGTAGCTTATCACGGCGCACGTCGAGCCTCAGGAGTAGTTGAAGGGTCTTATCCGTCTTTTCAGAAAGCATCGGTCGGCAGCACAGACTTCTGCTGTTTTTCATTTGTTTTGTTTTTCTTTGACGGTTCTACGGGCGTAGTATGCGTTGCCAATTTATTTCCGCACGCAGCCAGTTCTTGTAAATCCGAGATTTAATTTTAGTGCGCCGAAATCGGCGCACTAAAGTTAAATCTCAGATTAAAATCAAGGATAATACGGTTTGGTGCTTAGGAAAATCGAGGATAATACGTGATTGGCGTCTAGTACACTGTGGAGCTTACCGCCATTAGTGTACGAGAAAGGCAAAAATAACTATTTTGAATTGTGTCGCGAAATTTTGATTTCTGGCCCATAGTGCGACGGATCCGGTCGTGTTCAGTTCCGCCTACCAACATGTACTATTTCTTTTGAAGCATCACCAGTCCTACCTTTGCTGCTTCGCGTTTCAGGCGGGTGTACAGCTCTGGCACCGTTCCAAATTTTCTGGCGATAATGTCCATATCGTCCGCAAAGCACACAAATTGACCGGATTTAGTGTAAATTGTTGCCCGGCTCGTCGCATCACACCTTCCAGAGCGATGTTGAAGAGTAGGCATGAGAGTCCATCACCTTGTCACAGTCCCCGGCGAGATTCGAATGAACTGGATAGTTCACCCGAAACCCTTACGCAGTTCTGCACACCGTCCATCATTGCTTTAGTCAGTCCAACGGTCCGTTGTCGACCGGCCGTCGATGAAGCCAGCTTGATAACTTCCCACGAACTCATTCGTTTTAGGTCAGACAGACGACGGAAGATGATCTGAGATAGCCCTTTGTAGACAGCGTTCAAAACAGTGATCGCCCTGAAGTTCCACATTCCAAATGGTCGCCTTTCTTGTGAACGGGACAGATGACCCCTTCTTTCCACTCCTCCGGTAGCTGTTCGTTTTCTCAGATCCTGACTATCAGCCGATTCAGACAAGTGGCCAAATTTTCAGGGCCTATCGTGATGAGTTCAGCTGCGATATCATCCTTACCAGCTACTTTTGTTGGTTTTGAGCTGGTGAAGTGAAGTGGTCGAGTACGAACTGTACCACGAAATTGTTTGTATTTTATAACATATATTTTATAATAAACTAGCTGTACCCGGCAAACTTTGTCTTGCCTACTGCGTTTTTTGACATTCAAGTTTCTATCCAAGACCAAGTCCCCGGTCACAGAATGTATGGAAGGTCGATTTTCAAAAACTCCCAAGTTTTCCATGTTTTTTGGCTCATAAACCTTCCTTGGGTGAAAACTAACAGAACAAAACTTAGACGACCAAAATTGGACCTTCCGTTCGCAAGTTATGCGCGGTCCCACGTATGCCACTTCATTTTTATATATATACTAGCTGTACCCGGCAAACTTTGTCTTGCCTACTGCGATTTTTGACGTTTCAAGCCCCTAGCCAAGCGCCCAAGTCCCCGTTCAAAATGTATGAAAACCCGATTTTCAAAAACTCTCAATTTTCCCCTGTTTTAGGCCTCATAAACCTTCCTTGGGTGAAAACTAACAGAACAAAACTTAGAAAACCCAAATCGGACCACCCGTTCGCAAGTTATGCGCGGTCCCACGTATGCCACTGCATTTTTATATATATAGAAGATAGATGTATTTAATACATATAGATCAAGCAAATGTTTGAACCTTTTTAATAGGTGAACTGAACTTCGAAGGTGAGATTTGAAGATTTCGAATAGTTGGCCCAAGATTTCATGAATTTCACTCTGAGTTGAAAACCACTGACCCAAGCGCTCTCTTGTTGTAACGTGGAGGTGGGGGGGGTGGCTGTCGCTGGGGAGCAATTGGCTACGACGCTCAAGTGGAAGACAGCCTTTGTTGGAAGTATATTAGTTGCTGCTTGCGAAAGGATATTAGTTGATTGAGTGTCGGCTGCAATTAGGGGACTTCGATATGTTTGCGGTTGCGGTCGGTCGAGTGGGAGAGCAGATAAGGATTCATCGTGGTCGTCGTCGCCGTCATTTTGCGGTTGCTGGAAGAACCGGAATCAATGAAAATTAAATTTAAAAATAATCATCCGAGGAGACACATGGGAGGCACTTCATTAAAATTGCCCAATTCGGCAATCAAAAGGTAAGCTTCAAATTCACCAAAAAAAATATCATCATTAGAGCAATCCTTTCTCGCTTCCCATCTCGCAATTTCAGCTTTAGCGGACGTGACCGCTGTCGGTCGGTCTGCCGGTCGGTCGGTCGGTGGTGGTAGAACCAAGGAACTCCACCGCGGAAAGATACCCATCGGAGATAGCTGAGCTCGTTAGTGCCTTATTTGGAGCGGCGATCCTCCCTCCTCGTGTCGAGAGGGAAACCCGGAGACCCGGAGACCGGGAGAGAGAGAGTCACTAACTGAGGCGGCGTGGCGACGATCGCACCAGATTAAATTTTAATGAGCGCCCTGATTATCAATTCCTCACATATATGATTGTGTGTGCATGTGGCAGCGGCGCGGCGGGCTGATGGACGACGACGACGACAACGACGGCGATGGAGAGCAAAAAAAAACGCCAAATCAACAGCTTCAGACGTTTCATTTGTTTGCTCTTGCTCGGCTACCTGTACCCGTGTCAGGAGCAAGACAAAAATCTTAATGAACCTCAAATTCCTCACCCAAGTTCGAGTAGTGGCGGAGTAGTAGCAGTCGTTACATTGACTGCCTTCCCGACTGAGTTCGGACAATTCGATGGATGATGTGGTGCAATGTTTTGCTCATTTCTGGTGGTGGTTTTTCTTACCTACCTTCGGGGAGCTGAATGTTTGTTTATTATAAATCTGGGAAGTTGATGGGACGTCCCGTGTTTGGTGAGCTCAAGCACGAACAAAGTCAGGAGGAGGCAGGAGAATCGATTCTGTCACCCGTGTCAGAATAATGTCTCGGCCGGTAAACAAGGAGAGCATGAAGCCATTGCATTGCAGAAAAAAGGGGTCTTGTGGAGAATGCAATTCATTTATCGCTTAATTGTTATCGTCTCCGCTTTCATCTGTACATGCATCCAAAGTTGGACTTGGGCTAAATTGGGGGCGGACGAAAATAATTACAGGTAGTGAGAAAAACAACCATACAAAACGTGTTCCTCTTAATCTTGTACAGCAAATTGAAGGATGCATGAAGCATACAGAAATTAGGTAAATTATGTTGCTTTAAATTTTAGAAACACAGAAGAAAATATTATTTTTCTTCACGAAACTTAAAAGACAATTTATAAATTGGAGTTAAAACAGTAATAAAGAAAAATAAAATAATCGTTTTTTTCCCAGCAAAAAAAAAACAGTAAGATTGATCGAACAATTATTTTTTCATATCAATTTTAAAACTTTAAAAGAGCAATTTGAGAGTTTGAGCTAATTTCTCCAGAAATTAAAAAAAAAACTGAACTCGCTGAAGTCCTGCTAATATATCCTGAAGTCCTCTTGAAATCCAAGAAATGACCCTGAAATCCTCGGATACCACTCGTGAACTACCCATACCTCAGTGGAACGACCTCATGAAAATTATTTCAAAACTGCGTCCTAGGAACATTTTTGGACGATTTTTGAATATTTGGACGATGACCCTGTAGAAAAGGAATTTTAAAATACCGTTTCGTGGAACTAATTTCTCTCATCTTTTTGTTGAAAAGCGTGCAATCGGTCTTAGTTTAGTCTCATTATTGGTGAAAGTTTACTTTCTAGAAAAGCTTTTATCGTACACTTATATTTTAACAGAAGTGTTTGTATTTTCACCATTTTTCCCATCATTTGCAGTTAAATAGTGAAACTTTTTAATTAAATAGTTCGCAACTATCTAATGATTTCTTACGCAAGGAGACAATAAATTTGCTCCTTAAAACAAAAGAAGAATCACACCTCAGTACAGTGATTGCCATTCGTTTATCCGACGCCCAAATATTTTCAAAAAAGGGTCGGGAGACTCATACAAAAGATTTCATGGTAAAACTTTTTTATTGCAGTGATGGTATATCAAGTGCTGTTTTATGAAAAGGTGATGCACCACACTTACATATTCACTGAAACAAAAACGAGGGTAAAACCCTTCAAATGTCATTTTTGCCAAGACATTCGTTTAGCCGAGGTAAATGAAAAATTGGTTTTTATAGACGGTTTCAGAAATTATAAATACACTAACGGTTGACTGCCATTTCAATTTGAGCACACTATCCAAAAAAGTTTTTTCTTGCTCTTATAGTAAACATGCCAATATTACCATAATTGATGATGTTTCTTGTGAAAGTTAAAAAATAGGACTCTGTAAACTAGATGAATAAAATTTGAAGGTACACAAAGTGGTCAAAAAATGTAGCATAGTAGAAAAGAAAAATATCTCACAAATAAAATATTTCATTTCGAAACAAAATAAAAGTTGCTGTATCGATAAGAAAAGATATTTCTTGATTGGTTAGAGTATTTTTTACTGGAATGTTTGATCAAGAACCACCATTATGGGCCTTCCCAATGCAAACATTTTTGTTTCAAATTTCCCAACAACACCAGTAGCAACAAACGTCAATCAAACGAATGTCTTAATTACTGCTTACTGCATTTGTTTTTATGGTATGACAAGCTTTGCCATCTGAAGGATCGAAAGAACTGAAAAAAAATAATTTGTTTAACTTAAATGCGTTCAGGAAAGCTAAGAAACAGTATGGTAGTTCTTATGTTCCGTAGTAAACCTTAAAAAATAAGAAACATAATCTCAGAAACAATGTTGTGGAAATGCCTCTATCGACTTTTCCATTTTGATCAAGGCATTCCTTGACAAAGCGAATGTGATGAAAATTTAGACAATCCTTGGTAAGTAGTTATAAATAATGTTGAAATCTTTAAAAAGGCTATCTAGCTCGGCATAATTTGGCATAATGGCCTTTTGGCATAACAAATATTATGTACATTCTTACCAAGAAGGCTGTTCTTTGTGTTATGCCAAACGGCATTATGCCAAATGGCGTTATGCCAAATGGCATTATGCCAAATGGGGTAGAGCCTTTAAAAACACCTTTGTGCAAATGGATATTTGGAGAATGAAGTTAATTGTTAGAGAACTCGAATATTCTTCAAAATATCAAGACAATTGAAAGGAAATACAAAAATATGGAGTACAATATGCTATATCCTAATAGAAGTTGAGAAAAATCATAAGAACAGTCCGTTTTATTTAATAAACAAAGTGTATTTATAATTTCTAAAACAGTTTATGATAGATTTTTTGTAATTTCGTGAATTTATTTCGAGGATATACCCCAAGGCATTTAGTTCATAACGTGTTAGCAAGATAATTGACCTTAAAAGTTTTTTTTTATTTGTGAAATTCAAAAAAATGTTACAAAAATTGGTCCCAATAAGAAGCAACGATGATAAATAAATTTATTTAAGGAAAATTCTTTCTGTAAACACTCCAATGTAAGCTAGATTAGTTGTTATGAAAATATGTCACAGAGTTATTGTTGGGAATGTTTAAATTATTGCATGAAATGTGATGAGAAAATAAGTGTATAGATTTTCGGTTGCTTAAACATAAAAATAGGATTGATTAACCGTTATGTGTCCGGAAAACTTTTTGCTTTTTTCTACACCGTGCTTTTTAAATGGGCGCTGGGTACCCGGGTACCCTGTCGGCCACATAAGGGTTAAAGTAAAAATAAATAGTTCTGTGGAGAAATAAAGACGTAACCTAATGCCTCTGAAGTATAACTATATAATACTAGCTTAAATAAATAAATTAGAAGACTACCAAGCAAAAGAACTGTTAGAAGAGTCGGAATTTTTTAGCCCTGTTTATTTCAAAGCAGATGTTCATACAAAAAAGGCCTGACATGGTCAAAACGTTGGCTTATTTCATTCAATCTGAAGAAATATATTATAATTGAGTCTTAGATTTAAACCCCATTAATTTTTAACATGATTTATTTGAAAAGAACGTCTAAATTGTGAAACAAGTATTTCATGCTAGAATGAAATGGGTGCCATTTCTCAAAATTTAAGGCGTCCAATGTATGTTATTTCTGGCAGAATACAGTCTAGAAGATATTAGGAGCTATGAGAAAACATCATAGTAGTTAACACTGCGATTTATTCAAGTGATACTATCATAATTCATCAAAACAATACTTAAATACGTGATTTTTTGATGGTTTGCGGCATTTTTTTCTGGTAATAACTTTGTTTCCGAATATTTTCAACCTGTACTCGTCGTGATACTTTTATTGAAATCTTTTGAAACTCTTCCGATGAAAATAACTACAACAAGTCTCAATTTGGAAACATTTTCAATATTAAAATATATTTATTTATTTTATATTTTATTTATATAAAATGCATGTAAAATTTATATGGAAACACTTCCAAAAACGATTAAATTCATGATTTACAAGACGATCCATAATGAAGATCACTTTGGGTAATTGATCCGATCATGGAGGAGTTAAGCACTGGGTTCATGCTTAAACAACAATTGTATCGCCCCAAGCAAACTTTTTACATGGATTGAATTGAAAATAATAAAATCTATCCCTTTATCTACGTGAAAATAACGAAAAATTGCCACTTTGAGGTTGTTATGAGCATTTTATTCGTTTTTATCTGAAAGAACATTGTGTTCCTAATGTTGCGGTATTTGTTCCTAATGTTGCGGTATCCCATTTAAATCATATGGGATACCGCAACATTAGGAACGCTACCGCAACAATAGGAACACAGCAGCAAACATATTTAGGAGAACATTTTTTTTTTAATAAGTTTTTGGGCAAATCTTAACCAAACAAATGGTGCAATCTCATAATTTAAGCACAATACATCAATTAAAAATACCTTTTGGTAACATTTCAATCGAAAAAGTGCTCAATTGCTATTACCGCAACATTAGGCACTACCACAACGATGGGAACAATTACCCTACAAAATGATTTTGTTGGATATTTTTCGAAATTTGATAGTTTTTATGATGGAATCCCAAAAATTGTACAATTCGGCTTAACGAATGTCTAGGCAAATTTTCTATTTTTCTTGTATTTTACGGCCAAAAAAAAACAAATAATATATTGTTTCATCCCATTGTCTTATGCAAATAACCTGGAAGATTCTCCAAAAATAAAAATAAAGAATATAAAATTATTAGTGATTAGTGCTTTTAGAAGGTATACCGATAATAACAAATCCTTTGAAGAATCTCTTAAGGAATCTCTAAGAACATGGAACCGTTAAATAAGGAATTTCCGTAGAAAATTTTGTGAGAATCTTTAAAATACTGTCTTTGAATAAATTTCTGGAAAAAATCTTAAAGGAATTTCTGGAGGAACTAAAGCGTCCCTGTAAAAAGAATTCTGGAAGAGTTTATGAAGTAATTTCTGCAGTAATCCGTTGAAAGTTCATCCATAAGGCAGTTTTGAACTTTTGAAAGGCTCCGTAGCTGAATTTCTGAACCAAAGCTTGGAAGATTTTGTATAAACCATTGAGGTATTATTTTTCCAAAAAATCCCTGGAAGAATTGGTAAAGGAAATTTTGGCGAAAGAATTATAAATTACTAATTTTCTGAAGGAATTGTTGAAGGAATATCTGAAGGATCCGAGAAATTTTAGGAAAGGTTTCTTAAAAGAATTCTTGGACAAATTCTAGTAGGAATCTGTAGAAAAAAAATAAAGAAATTTCTGAAGAAATTCATTGAGAAAATTAGGAAACATTCAATGTAAGATCTCCCTTTAAGAATCCTAGCAAAAATGTGTGAAACATCCTTGGAATATTTTAAAAGGAATCACTAAAAAATCTTGGAAAAGAATCCTTAGAGGATTTTGTTAATGAATCGTCGCAAGAGTTTCTAAATTAAACTTGTGAGAATTTCTCGTGAAATGTGTTCCTTGTAGATTTTTTGACAGAATCCCTAAAGAAGTTATTTTGGAATTAATAAAAAAAAATTAAAATAAATTTAGCTCCTGGAGAAATTATAAATATAATTTAGCTTGGAGAAATAATAAACCACTTTCTGTTGTAATTTTATAAAACTGAAGGTTTTCTAAAGGAATTCTTTGATGTAAGTCTGGTAGAAGAATTTCTAGAAAAAAAAGAAAAATTTCCGATTGAGTTTTGTGGCAATTTCTAGTGGAATTTCTAAAGCAATCTGTTGGAATTCCGAAAGCAATTCCAAAACAAAATGACGAGTTTTCTCAACAAACTCTGGAATTTCTGTATGAATCCATAAAAAACATTACTGAAGGTTTACTTGAGGCTAAAATATAAATGATTCATAAAAAGTGATCATGTCCCATAACAAAATCAGAAATTGAAAATAAAGAAAAACAGATGGTAGCCATGGAAAACTACAAATCTTCCATAAATATATTAAAAAGTTCAGAAATAAATTAAAATTTCCCATAAATAATTGATCCTCAAGCAATAAATAATGTCAGAATTGTACAATTAAGTCAACAATTGCATTAAATAACTATTTCTAGCTTAGAGCATCGGCCGAGCCATGCGGCTAAGCCATTGAGGAGTTGTGGAGATTCGACGCCGTAACTGCGTCTATTCAGTTCTAGGAAATCCACAGATCCAAGAATATACCCGATATAATGCGAACAAAGATGTTTCAAAGTCCAACGAGTTTAGAGACGAACTAGCCAAGGGCTGAAAGTCTCTCTAATAAAGACAAATCAATCAATCAATCCAACGAGTTTTTTCATACGTATTTTTTCTTTCAGAAATATTTACTATCTTTTTACCCACATACAATTTTTAAGAAGTCTAAGCCCCATGAGGTAAGTGGTCCTTCAAGATATTGACTTTAAATTTTAAAACTATTCTTCCAAAGTGGAACTTTTAACATTTCCGATTTCTGACAAAAAAGAAACGGCCTAATGTAGACGGAGAAGCAAATTCGCAGGTGTCCAACAAGACTGTAAGGCTATCTTAGCTCAAAGGCAGGGTAGCCAACTTTTCGTACTCTATGAAATTATCCTAGAGTATCTTTGTGTTTGTTATGCAAAAACATCAATTGGCAAAGAGAGCTCTTAGGGCCGATTTCTTCACCCTGGCTTAAGCGTTAAACCAGGTTCAACTATATGGGTAAGCCTGGCTTACCTGTTAAGCCGAGGTGAAGAAATCGGCCCTTAGTTATTAACCCTCGAGCGATCGCGCTGTTGTATTTTGTACAACACGTTGAAAAAATCTCGCTTTTTGTACTCAGCATAAGTGTGGTGCTGACGCAGGTAGCCAACCGCGCGAGTTACGAAAGGTTAACAGTGCTGAAAAATTCATTTCGTCATATTCAAATTCAATCACCTACAGCTCATGTCAGAAGCTGAATCTGAGAATATGGTATATGAAAAACTTGTGCGGCTAGACCAGTCACGGCAAAAAAGTCACGGAAAAATCGATATTTTTCGAATATTTAAGGTGAATGTCACGGACTACCTTCGAAAAATGCCAATGATATTCACGGTGAATATCATATGGCATTTTTCAAAGGTAGTCCATGACATTTACCTTATATTTTCTGAAAATAGCGGTTTTTCCGTGACTTTTTTGCAGAACTGGTCTAGCCGCACAAGTTTCTCATATATCATATTCTCAGATTCAGCTTCTCAAATGAGCTGTAGGTGATTGAATTTGGATATGACGAAATAAATTTTTCAGCACTGGCTATTAACTGTTCATGAGCTTAAGGAATACTACGTTTCGCAGCAACCTCAGTCCCATTTGGAACGTTACGTAAAGAAGAAAAAGCTGAATATGAGGTATGTTCCCAAAAATCATTTCCGTCGGCTTAATTGAGTGGTTGTCGTTCGCACATTTAAGCACCGTCTCGAATTGTCACATTTTACTTCTGTGTCGGAATCACACGCTCCGAATAAATTTTATAGAATCATGCAATTAAGAGAAAAGCGAAACAGCAATCCTACCACCCATTTATACGCACGAATTGAAACCGGACACCGCACCGCCTCGCGGTACCACACCGACGATCGTGAACATTGCAACAGTGCACTTTCATACCCAATAGGTGCGACAAATTCACAAGCTTGTTCCGGCCACGCTACTGGAACCACATGGCGCTGCACGAGCACGACCGGACCGAGAGGCGGTTTGTCGGTCCTTCGTCACCACCGCGTTGTCATCAAAAAGCAACTGGTCCGCTTCGCGTCGTTTTGCGGCGGTGAGTCTCCGGTGGCCCATCTCGTTTACTCTCTCACGCCCGCGCACACTCTCGCGGGCACACACAAACATACACACATGTAAATTGCATGGCATTTATTTATTAATTAAAAATCCAAGTCTTCCAATTAAAAAATCTCCTTTCTGCGATTCGCGCGGCAGCCCCGCCAGAAACATGCATGCGACACAAGTTGATGCGCCCGCCGCTCGGGTGAAGTTTTCCAGAGCGGTGTGCTCCCCCGTCCTTTCAGCTCGTGCTCCATTCGTAAGGGTATACGATAAGAAATAGAACGGCTAGGACGGACTTTTTATCCGACAAAGCTAAGCTAATAAAACCACAAATACTCGTCTCGTTCATGATATGTTAGGTAATCGCGCCACTTGGGCGGTGGCTTCTATTTTCGTTTGTTTTCCACTATAACTCAGTCAAATTTGAACCAATTGACACAATTTTTGGAATGCAGTGAGATAGGTATAGTATCTACCCGTGTACAACATTTCAAGTCAATTGGTTCAAAATTGACTGAGTTATAGTGGAAAACAGACGAATATAGAAGCCACCGCCCAAGTAGCGCGATACCCTACATCACTTTAGTAAGGCTACGACGTCCGTGAAAGATACGCCCTGAGTGTCAGTGACGTCACCAACATCTCTGATAAGGTTTCGAAGCACCATCATTGCAGGAGATGAAAACATCGAATCCACCGAATCAAAATCTAGCGTATTTAAAACTCCTTCGGGACATTACTGACATTATTAGCAGTGTACCAATAGGGCATTAGACTGGTCCAAATACAAAACAGTTGAAACATTCCTCGGGGTACCCTTGTTCCTTAGGGTGTTTAGAACAATCTGTGAAAGTTTCAGCTCAATCGGTTAATAAAGGGCCGTTCATAAACCACGTAGAAATTTTGGTGGGAGGGGGGGTGGTCTAGCCAAAGTCTACGCTCCATACTAATTTTATTTTTTTTTGTGGACAAGAGTCTACAAGGGGGGAGGGGGGGTCGGAGAATTGGGCGAATTTTGGTCTACATGGTTTATGAACAGCCTCTAACTGGGCTGGGCTGGTCACTTTTTCACAAGTGACGGATCACTTTGCGGTCTTCGGCAAAGTTGTTCAGCATATCCTAAGCTATACTTCAACGTCATTAGTTAGATCGTTTTAGACGAAAAATTTCAGTTTATGAGAAAAATGCAAAAAAAACACGTTTTCCCATACTGATTTCCATACAAATTTCAATCGCAATGCGAAATACGTGGAAGCAACTAATCGCTCCCAAATTTTGCACAGTTGTTTTGGAAGCTAAAAGGAATCGAAAAAGCTTTGTTCCGAAAAATCGACTTTGTTGACCCAGTCTATTGAATATGAATATAAAAAAAAGAAAACCAAATAATATAAAAAAGAGACACAACACCGCCTTCAACCAAAGGTTGCACAGACTGAACGATAACTAACAAGAGACAACGGACAATGCACGAAACACCCAGCGGCCCAGTGGAGAACTTTCCTTTTGGGGGCTGTCCATAAACCACGTGGTCATTTTTTCGGAACTTCTCAACCCCCCCCCCCCCCCTGCGTAATCATTAGTCCATACAATTTTTTTTATTCGTCCATACAAAATGGTCATTGGCCGAACCCCCCCCTTATGACCATGTGGTTTATGGACAGCCCCTTGACGGAAAGTTTTCACCGTCTGGAGCGGGAATTGAACCCATATTCCGAGGCTTACGAAACGCCTAAACGACTGACGCCGCTAACCGCACGGCCACAAAGACAATAATAATTATCGGTTCCAAAATCATGAATATTCTTGTCATGTCAGGAATAAAATTTACGGCACCCCCGACTCCTCACAAAATAGAACTCATTGCGACCTGAACGAAGATTTAAAGGACCTGTAGAATGTTCAAAAAATTTTTTGGAGGATCTTATAAAAAAACTTCATGGATGAATTTTTGACGAAATTCTTTATTTCTGAAAAAAATCCCGAAAGCTCTAAATATGACTCTAGAGATATTTTTAAAGAAATCGTTGAATGAATTTAAGATGGAATATCCGAGACGTTATTTCTGAATCAATCTCTGATAAAACTTCTGAAAGTAATCTCCAGTAGAATCCCTGTATAAATCACATGTTGTACTCTGGAATAAACCTTTACAGAATTATCTGAAGAAATTCTTGAGTTTCTGAAAATTTCGAAAGAACTTCCTGGAGAAACTCCGAGAAAAGATTATTGAGATAAGTTCAGGAAAATTACTTTACCGATACTTTTAAAAACACTTAAAAACACAGAATTAATGAAGACATCCCAAAAGGAACACGTGGAAAAACGCCTGGATAAGCTACTACAGGTCGGACTCGATTATCCGGAGTCGGGTTCTGGCGCTTCTCAAAGTAATATCTCGAAAACGGTATGCTGTAGGAAGCTGAAATTTTGACTGATCAACAATCGAAGTTGGCTTGACAAGATGTCAAAATTTCAGCTTTATAGATCGTTCCGTTCACCAGATATACGTTTGAGAAACATCCGAACCCGACTCCGGATAATCGAGTCCGACCTGTAGATCTAAACTCTGAAGAAATATTTTAATTCCTATGAAATATATCTCAAGAAAATTCTAAGAGAATCCGAGCGAGAATTCTTAGAGTTATTCATCAAGCAAGTATCGGAGCAATCTTCGAAAGATCTCTGTAGGTATGAACTCCTTCAGGAATCTTTATAGGAATTCCCGGCTGAATTACTGAAAGTAATTATGCAAGAATCTCTTGAGGAATTCCTCCCTTCTGGATAAATTCAAGGAAAAATTCCTGGACACATTTAACGTTGAAGAAGTCGTCATTGACATAATAGGCATCATTGAAAACTCGAAAGCAGTTTTCTCGTTCAATACTGAAAATTCAGCAGTGAGAATGTATTTCACGGTATTGCACGTGGAGAATGAAGTACAGCGAATACATTTTCAACACAAACAGTTCAGTTTTGAACGAGAAAACTGCTTTCGAGTTTTCAATGATGACGATTATGTCAATGACGACATGTTCAACCTTAAGCAAAAAGGTTCAATGGCATTTTATAGAGAAATTCCTGAACAAATGTCTGTTGGACTTCTTGAAAAAATGCCTGTTCAAATTTGTGAAGTAATCTCTGGAAGATTTATGTCTTCTTTGGCACGGTAAAGGCTGGGTATGCTGCGCAATTCAGATCCCATTATGATCCACTAGCCTCTGCCCAGCAACTCCTATCCCTACCTCCTCGCGGTACTGGCCGGAAACTATGAGCAACCTTAGGGAAGATCGTGTAACCAACCCCGGTGGGAACTTTGGTCGTTGGCTGACAGGGAAGGGGGGTGGGGGTTTGCTTCGGTAAACCTGAGCGTCTGTTCTCCAGGAGGAGCAGCTCACAACAGCGTCTGATCCCCATGTTAGGGGCGGCTGATCTACGTCCGAGTGCCAGGGAAGAACTCTAAGCTCAACTGTGCACTATGGTCCTCCGGAAAGTAGGGGGTTAGTGTCAGGCCCTACGAGCCAGCAGTAAAAAAACCATTGTAACGGAAAATCAGCAACAGAATAATGCGAACCGAGACCAACGGCAACGACCCCAGCGAACAAAAAGGACTTGCGATTGGAAACACGGTACGTGGAACTGACGATCTCTCAACTTCATTGGGAGCACCCGCATACTCGCCGATATACTGAAGGACCGCGGGTTCGGCATCGTAGCGCTGCAGGAGGTGTGTTGGACAGGATCCATGGTGCGAACGTTTAGAGGTAATCATAACATCTACCAGAGCTGCGGCAACACACGCGAGCTGGGAACAGCTTTCATCGTGATGGGTGATATGCAGAAGCGCGTGTTCGGTTGGTGGGATCAAGGGCCGATTCTTCAACTTCAGCATAATAAACGTGCACAGCCCACACTCCGGAAGTACTGATGATGACAAAGACGCATTTTACGCGCAGCTCGAACGCGAGTACGATCGCTGCGCAAGCCACGACGTCAAGATCATCATAGGAGATTTGAATGCTCAGGTAGGCCAGGAGGAGGAATTCAGACCGATGATTGGAAAGTTCAGCGCCCACCAGCAGACGAACGAAAACGGCCTACGACTCATTGATTTCGCCGCCTCCAAAAATATGGCCATACGTAGCACCTTTTTCCAACACAGCCTCCCTTATCTTTACACCTGGAGATCATCACAGCAGACGGAATCTCAAATCTACCACGTTCTGATTGACGGACGGCACTTCTCCGACATTATCGACGTCAGGACCTATCGTGGCGCCAATATCGACTCCGACCACTATCTGGTGATGGTCAAACTGCGCCCAAAACTCTCCGTCATCAACAATGTACGGTACCGGCGACCGCCACGGTACAACCGAGAGCGACCGTAGCAACCAGATGTCGCATCAGCATACGCGCAGAATCTCGAGGCCGCGTTGCCAGACGAGGGCGAGCTCGATGAGGCCCCTCTAGAGGACTGCTGGAGTACAGTGAAAGCAGTCGAGAGCACCATCGGGTACGTGGAACGGAATCGGTGGAACGAATGGTTCGACGAAGAGTGCAGAACGGTTTTGAAGGAGAAGAACGCAGCGAAGGCGGTAATGCTGCAGCAAGGAACCCGACAGAACGTGGAATGTTACAAACAGAAGCGGAAACAGCAGACCCGCCTTTTTCGGGAGAGAAGCGGAGTGCGAAGAAATGGAACTGCTGTGCCGTTCCCAAGAAACACGGAAGTTCTATCAAAAGCTCAACGCATCCCGCAACGGCTTCGTGCCGCGAGCCAAAATATGCAGGGATAAGGATGGAGGCCTCTT